>NC_140582.1:1267253556-1268611801 GCF_964204655.1 Triturus cristatus
GAAAGCAGTGCGGACATAGGGGGGAGAGGGAAGAGTACAAATAGCAAAATAGCAGTGCAGCAGAACAATACGGTCACAAAATTTTTAAAAAGCAGAATGCTCTAACACAAGTTAAAAATTTCACAAAAGAGCGAGCAGCGATAATACTAGAGCAGCAGCAATGGTATAATGATTCTGTCAGTAGTCCTAGCGCCGATACCTAGTCCCCTAAATAGTGTTTGCCAGAGAACCGGCGTCAACACTAGAACGCTATCCCCAGAGGCGTCTCGGGAGCGTCACGAACACACAACCAAGATGGCGGTCGGGGGAGAGAGCAGCACGAAATCACCCAAATGGTGAGTCTAGTAAATTTCGGTTTTTAAGGTGCAAGCAGTGCGGACATAGGGTGGAGAGGGAAGAGTACAAATAGCAAAATAGCAGTGCAGGAGTTGCTGCACGCCAACAGTTCAACCCCTCTTCCACTTAAAAGGTACCCAGCAGAATGAGTTCAGAGAGCAGCTACCCACTGTGTCAGGACAGGTAATAGTGTGGAACTTACTTCTAATATGCACATTTAGAGTTAGTCAGTTGTAGAGCTGTTGTTGAGTAACTCTCATTACAGGAGTCTTGAGGAAGGTGTTCCGAGTCCAGTCCAGGAAG
Source organism: Triturus cristatus (assembly GCF_964204655.1). Classification (NCBI taxonomy): domain Eukaryota; kingdom Metazoa; phylum Chordata; class Amphibia; order Caudata; family Salamandridae; genus Triturus; species Triturus cristatus. The sequence goes on from NC_140582.1 coordinate 1,267,254,196, forward strand.
AAGACACAGTTCAGTCTCTCTTGTCTGTCCAATTCCCCTTTCCCCCTCACTGCTGCTTGTGAGCCTTGAGTTCGCGGTAGCGGAGTGGGGGAGTGGAGATCAAGCATCTGCTCCTGTGGAAACGGCACGTTCAGCTGAAGGTACTTGACAACCATTGCCTCTTTCCCCTCTGTTCTCTGTTGTCCATGTGCATGGTCCTGTCCCCTCCCTATTGCTTTCTATGGATTGTTGTGCTGCACTCCCGTCCCGCATGCGCTGTGTGGTGTATTGTGCTGCTGCAAACCCTGATGCCTGCCCTGTAGGGTCAGTTTGGTGCACCTCTCCATGTCCCTCCTGTCTTCTTCTATTCCAGTCCATGTCCCTACCCCAATACCTCCTGCCTACCATGATCCAATGTACCATACTTGCAAACATTTTGAACATGGTAAGAGGGAGATTTTGAAAAAAAACTGGGGTATTGATTTTCCCCTTTGAGTTACATTGAAAAAGAGGAAATTGTAGACAGGAGACAGATCAAATAAAGCCCATTTGAGCTTAAAAACATTGGACGTTTCCTGGCTGAAACGGGTCTGTTGGCATGTATGGTTGCACTACCACTGCCTCTTCCTTCTGCCCACAATGGACTATTATATTGCCACAGCCTCTCTTGCCAGTCCTGTATTGTTGGTTTGTTGCCCCTGCCCCATTTCCACTGCCCTCCATAGTCTGTTGTGCTGCCACTGCCCTTCCTGCCTGCCCAGTGTGGTCAAATTGTTTAATCTGCACTCTCCTACCTGCCTTCAATTTTCAGAGTCTGTGCCGCTGGCCTCTGCCTCTCAACAGTATCCCAGTGAACAACTAGATTGCTAACATTCTATATTTATCACAAAAGTGTGGAACCTCTGACGTCATCTTGATGTAATCAAAACTGTAATACCTAGAGTATTTCCTTTCGAAATTACATATATGAGAGGGTCTTATTTGCATCAAAATTATGGTTAGTGCTCTAAAAAACTAAAACGAGGACATATTTTCTGATTTTTCAAATAGTGACAAAGAACTTTTAAATTATTTGTAATCTTTATGTTTTTTTATCCAGTTGACCACTTGATTAAATGTTGCACCTAGGGGAGAGGATGTGGTGTTACTTCCAGAGCTGCAGACTTTGCAACTGGGGAACCAGGTTGGAGTTTCTCCTTCAGCTCAACATTCTGTGGTTGTGGTCAAATCACTTAATCTCCCCATGGCTACAACCAAAATGAATTTGATCTTGTGTGATGGAACCAATGCTCATGTAAAGCACTCCAATACCTGACTAGTCTGCACTATATAAAACTGCAAATACACAAAAAATAAGTGTTTTGCACACTTCTGTCACTGGGCTATACTTGGGCTACATCTGGGTGATATGTGGGCTACATTTGGGCTCTTTTGTCTCTGGTGGCCATCTTGGGAGATTTATTTGTTATGACGTTTCCTAATTTCCTTATTTACTGCAGTCTCCTCAGTGGGAATACTTTCAGTTTTTTATTTTGGTTCCATCAAGAAGGCATTCAGATGTGTCACACATTTGCCATAAATTCTGAATGTTAGCACTCTAGTTGCTCATTAGATCACTTTAGTAAAACTACTGCTCACCAGGGAAGTCTGCTGCTGGTATTCAAAGTGCATGTTTCAGTCTGCATGTCAGAATTTTTGTATGAAATAGAAGAGGATTTGAGAAGTCAAAATGTGCCCTAATTTTTCTTTCTGCAGAACTAATCATAATTTCAATGGCAAAATGTACCCCCTCATTTTGTTCCTTTGTAAATTAAATTTTTTAAGTGTTACCACTTTATTCCAATCAAGATGGCTTCAGGTGTGCCATACTTTTGTCATAAGTAGGACTGTTAGCGCTCCAGTTGTTCGTTAGAACACTCTGGGACATTCTGTCATTGGGCTATACTTGGGCTACATCTGGGTGATATTTGGCTACATTTGGGCTCTTTTGTCTCTGGTGGCCATCTTGGGAGGTTTATTTGTTATGAAGTTTCCTAATTTCCTCATTTACTGCAGTCTCCTCAGTAGGAAATACTTTCAGTTTTTTACTTTGGTTCCATCAAGAAGGCATTCAGATGTGTCACACATTTGCCATAAATTCAGAATGTTAGCACTGTAGTTGCTTATTAGATCACTGTAGTAAAGCTATTGCTCACCAGGGAAGTCTGCTGCTGGTATTGAAAGTGCATGTTTCAGTCTGCATGTCAGAATTTTTTTATGAAATAGAAGAGGATTTGAGAAGTCAAAATGTGCCCTAATTTTTCTTTCTGCAGCACTAATCATAATTTCTATGGCAAAATGAACCCCCTCATTTTGTTCGTTTGTAATTTAAATGTTTTAAGTGTTACCACTTTATTCCAATCAAGATGGCTTCAGGTGTGCCATACTTTTGTCATAAGTAAGACTGTTAGCGCTCTAGTTGTTCGTTAGAACACTCTGGGACATTCTGGCATTGGGCTATACTTGGGCTACATCTGGGTGATATTTGGGCTACATTTGGGCTCTTTTGTCTCTAGTGGCCATTTTGGGAGACTTATTTGTTATGATGTTTCCTAATGTCCTCATTTACTACAGTCTCCTCAGTAGGAAATACTTTCAGTTTTTTACTTTGATTCCATCAAGAAGGCATTCAGATGTGTCACACATTTGCCATAAATTCAAAATGTTAGCACTGTAGTTGCTTATTAGATCACTGTAGTAAAGCTATTGCTCACCAGGGAAGTCTGCTGCTGGTATTGAAAGTGCATGTTTCAGTCTGCATGTCAGAATTTTTTAATGAAATAGAGGAGGACTTGAGAAGTCACTCAAAATGTGCCCTAATCTTTATTTCCGCAGCACTGATCATACTTTCTATGGCAAAATGAACCCCCTCATTTTGTTCCTTTTTAAATGAAACCACTTTATTCCAACCAAGATGGCTTCAGGTGTACCATACGTTTGTCATAATTAGGACTGTTAGCGCTCTAGTTGTTCTTTGGAACACTCTGGGAAGCTGCAGTAGAACACAAAGGAATCAACTGACAGTCTCTGCCCTTGTTGGATGTACATGTTTTACTGAGAATGTCAGACCTCATTCTCACATGACTGAGAAAGATAATGTGAATTTACAGAAAATAAGCTCTCAGTTTAGCTTATAGATCACCTTCCAAACCTCTGTGGGAAAAGCATGAGAAAATAGTTTTCTCTCAAACATGATTCATGATATCACAGCAGAAGGCTTTTTCACATGGTAAAATCACCTTAGAACACACCACATTTCCTAAAATGAGTATTGTACCATCAACAAATTATTTATAATGTAACTAAAGTCTTAAAACCTTTTATTAACTGCAATGCTTTTTAATGAGGTGCTATCATGTATATTGGTCCCAAGATGGCTGCCAACACTTCTTGGATGAAGTGCTGACAGCCAATCAGATCTCACGATGAGATGTGTGGTTAGGCTCCACCCAGATATGTATATGATTTTACTTTTGATTTTCTCAGGAACTACTGAACGGATTTACACCATTTAAGCAAAAGGCACGAGTCTGAACTGAGGACAACCTCTTTGCCAAATTTGGTGTAATTCCGTTCAGCACTTCGGGCTGTACCTTCGACTAAAGGTCCTATGAGAAAATGCATGGGGAAAATGTGTTTTGGGACCCCCCTTTTTTCTCAGCCCCCACTTGACGAAAAACCCCGAGACTTTCAGGGTAGGAGCTGAGCCAAGCGCCCCATTAGTTTTGAAAATTTCGCGAAGATAAGTCAACCGGCGCCAAAGTTATTCAAAATAGAATTTTCAGATTTCCTATGGGAACTCTGTCCTAACTATAACTATCTACTGGCGACCGCCAGTAGATAATATACATACATGTATAAACATATATATAATCTGCATATCTATATAAATACAAATATAAATGCATGCATACATATACATATACATATATGCATACATATGCATGTTATGTATATGAAAGATTGAAAAACAGTCAATACAAGCAAAGCTAAAAAGCCACCTAATTACAAACAGAATTGCTTTAACTTAAACGAGGGCGAGACCTATTGCATTTTCAATGCTTGTTTACTTGATTCCATCAAGAAGGCATTCAGATGTATCACACATTTGCCATAAATTCTGAATGGTAGCACTCTAGCTGCTCATTAGATCACTGTAGTAAACCTACTGCACACCAGGGAAGTCTGCTGCTGGTATTCAAAGTGCATCTTTCAGTCAGCATGTCAGAATATTTTAATGAAATAGAAGAGGATTTGAGAAGTCAAAATGTGCCCTAATTTTCCTTTCTGCAGCACTAATCATAATTTCTATGGCAAAATGAACCCCCTCATGTTGTTCCTTTGCAAATTAAATGTTTTAAGTGTTACCACTTTATTCCAATCAAGATGGCTTCAGGTGTGCCATACTTTTGTCATAAGTAAGACTGTTAGCGCTCTAGTTGTTCGTTAGAACACTCTGGGACATTCTGTCATTGGGCTATACTTGGGCTACATCTGCGTGATATTTGTACTACATTTGGGCTCTTTTGTCTCTGGTGGCCATCTTGGGAGACTTATTTGTTATGAAGTTTCCTAATTTCCTCATTTACTACATTCTCCTCAGTAGGACTGAGGACTACCTCTTTGCCGAATTCCGTTCAGCAGTTCGGGCTGTAGCTGCGGCTAAAGGTCCTATGGGAAATTTGCATGGGGAAAACATGTTTTGGGACCCCCTTTTTTCTCAGCCCCCACTACACAAATCATCCCAAGACTTTCAGGAAAGGAGCAGACCGGAGCTGGCCAAAAGTTTTGAAAATTTCGCAAAGATTCATCAATCGGCGCCAAAGTTATTGGGAATAGAATGGTGCGGATTTCCTATGGAAAATAGGTCCTAACTATAACTACCTACTGGCGACTGCCAGTAGGTAATATATATATCATAATATTATATTATAATTATCTACTGGCGGTCGCCAGTAGATAGTTATAGTTACAACCTAGTTTCCATAGGAAATCTGAAAATTCTATTTTGAATAACTTTGGCGCCGGTTGACTTATCTTCGCGAAATTTTTAAAACTAACGGGGCGCTCCGCTCAGCTCCTACCCTGAAAGTCTCGGGGTTATTCGTCAAGTGGGGTCTGAGAAAAAAGGGGGGTCTCAAAACACGTTTTCCCCATGCATTTTCCTATAGGACCTTTAGTCGAAACACAGCCCGAAGTGCTGAACGGAATTACACCAAATTTGGCAAAGAGGTAGTCCTCAGTTCAGACTCGTGCCTTTTGCTGAAATGGTGTAAATCCGTTCAGTAGTTCCTGAGAAAATCAAAAGTAAAATCATATACATATCTGGGCAGAGTCTAACCACACATCTCATCGTGAGATCTGATTGGCTGTCAGCACTTCATCCAAGAAGTGTTGGCAGCCATCTTGGGACCAATATACATGATAGTGGTGCAGATCAGAGCTTCCGAATCCCCTCTTCTTCCACGGACGGAGTGATTTCACAGTCACACGCACACACACACATCACACGCTGGTGGGGCCCATTACACCAACATTCAAACTTAAACCACCTTATCCGTGCCTTGCATAGGGGAAACACTTTCTTTATATATCTAACCACTCTGCATATACCTTGAGGTCAATGCGACCAACTAGTTGCTTATGGATCTAGTGAAAAACATCTTAGACAAGCAAATAAATTCAATAAATCATGACAATAAAATAACCACCCGACACAGTAATTCAAACAGGAAATAGTTTATCTAAATCAATTTGTAAGAAAAGCCAAATAAAAGCAAAGTCATTTCTTCTCATATTTACCTATTCTGGCTAAAAGTCGTTTTTCTAAGTCAGAATCTGGTCCTCAGCAAAAGTTCAAGTTTCTAGCCATCATGTAGAGTCACCATCCTCTTCGTCAGCGTCAGGACCTCTGATCAATGGTTCGGAAAGAAGTGGCACTAGACCTCTCTAGTCTACTAGTATTTATACTAAAATTTTACTTTTCATAAGTTACAAATGGTTTATTCAAACATCTGTCAGGCCGGAAAAGATGTCGTCTTGATACTTTTCGGTATTCTCTCTCACATATTGATAATCTAATTTCTGAATAGAAAGTCAGAAGTTCATGGCTAAATCATAAGTTTTACGGATGTCTCTTTTGGATAAAATGTATCATTCTTTGTAAGACCACTAAAAGTTCATCTAGTCGGATTTTTCAGTTGCTACAATAATCACTTCCAGGGGTACTTGGATGCCATCCTGGATCTGTCGTCATGTTGATGGCTTTTCAGTTCAAGTAGAAGTCAGGGTCGCAGTCTGCGCAAAGCCTTTTTCATTATTACATCTACTCGAATACAGGCTGCAGATGGTAGCCATATTTCAGCAGGCCACAATTGTCAACTTAAGAGTAAAGGAAACACAAAACATAATTACTGCACAGAAATGATTATACAGTGTTATTCCCCTGCTAAAACCCTTATGTGTATGTATTTATCTAGCCATTTGCGACATAAAAGCCATTAATGCATATTAATTATAAGCGCAAAACATAATAACATCACATATGCGACATCTATATTGTCAATATGCTCACCAACTTAGTTCACTTATTATTTTAGCCAAGCAATTGCATTCCCACGTGTAATTCTTCTGTTAATAAGGTTGATTAATCAAATACGACAAACCTTTAGTAGTTACTAATTAATCAGTAGTATTTTTAATAATGACAAACAGATATTTGGGTTTATAATGAAAACCCTGCTCCATCAATAGCACCTCATTAAAAAGCATTGCAGTTAATAGAAGGTTTTAAGACTTTAGTTACATTATAAATCATTTGTTAATGGTACCATACTCATTTTAGGAATTGTGGTGTGTTCTAAGGTGATTTTACCATGTGAAAAAGCCTTCTGCAGTGATATCATGAATCATGTTTGGGAGAAAACTATTTTCTCATGCTTTTTCCAAAGAGGTTTGGAAGGTGATCTATAAGCTAAACTGAGAGCATATTTTCTGTAAATTCACATTATCTTTCTCAGTCATGTGAGAATGAAGTCTGACATTCTCAGTAAAACATGTACATCCAACAAGGGCAGAGACTGTCAGTTGATTCCTTTGTGTTCTACTGCAGCTTCCCAGAGTGTTCTAAAGAACAACTAGAGCGCTAACAGTCCTACTTATGACAAACGTATGGGACACCTAAAGCCATCCTGGTTGGAATAAAGTGGTAACTCTTAAAATATTTCATTTAAAAAGGAACAAAATGAGGGGGTTCATTTTGCCATAGAAAGTATGATCAGTGCTGCAGAAAGAAAAATTAGGGCACATTTTGAGTGACTTCTCAAGTCCTCTTCTATTTCATAAACAAATTCTGACATGCAGACTGAAACATGCACTTTGAATACCAGCAGCAGACTTCCCTGGTGAGCAGTAGCTTTACTTCAGTGATCTAATGAGCAACTAGAGTGCTAACATTCAGAATTTATGGCAAATGTGTGACACATCTGAATGCCTTCTTGATGGAACCAAAGTAAAAAACTGAAAGTATTTCCTACTGAGGAGACTGCAGTAAATGAGGAAATTAGGAAACTTCATAACAAATAAATCTCCCAAGATGGCCACCAGAGACAAAAGAGCCCAAATGTAGCCCAAATATCACCCAGATGTAGCCCAAGTATAGCCAAATGACAGAATGTCCCAGAGTGTTCTAACGAACAACTGGAGCGCTAACAGTCTTACTTATGACAAAAGTATGGCACACCTGAAGCCATCTTGGTTGGAATAAAGTGGTAACTCTTAAAACATTTCATTTAAAAAGGAACAAAATGAGAGGGTTAATTTTGCCATAGAAAGTATGATCAGTGCTGCAGAAAGAAAAATTAGGGCACATTTTGAGTGACTTCTCAAGTCCTCTTCTATTTCATAAAAGAATTCTGACATGCAGACTGAAACATGCACTTTGAATACCAGCAGCAGACTTCCCTGGTGAGCAGTAGTTTTACTACAGTGATTTAATGAGCAACTAGAGTACTAACATTCAGAATTTATGGCAAATGTGTGACACATCTGAATGCCTTCTTGATGGAACCAAAATAAAAAACTGAAAGTATTCCTACTGAGGAGACTGCAGTAAATAATGAAATTAGGAAACTTCATAACAAATAAATCTCCCAAGATGGCCACCAGAGACAAAAGAGCCCAAATGTATCCCAAATATCACCCAGATGTAGCCCAAGTATAGCCCAATGACGGAAGTGTGCAAAACACTTATTTTTTGTGTATTTGCAGTTTTATATAGTGTAGACTAGTCAGGTATTGGAGTGCTTTACATGAGCATTGGTTCCATCACACAAGATCAAATTCATTTTGGTTGTAGCCATGGGGAGATTAAGTGATTTGACCAGAATCACAGAATGTTGAGCTGAAGCAGAAACTCCAACCTGGTTCCCCAGTTGCAAAGTCTGCAGCTCTGGAAGTAACACCACATCCTCTCCCCTAGGTGCAACATTTAATCAAGTGGTCAACTGGATAAAAAAACATAAAGATTACAATTAATTCAAAAGTTCTTTGTCGCTATTTGAAAACTCAGAAAATATGTCCTCAGTTTAGTTTTTTAGAGCACTAACCATAATTTTGATGCAAGTAAGACCCTCTCATATATGTAATTTCGAAAGGAAATACTCTAGGTATTACAGTTTTGATTACATCAAGATGATGTCAGACGTTCCACACTTTTGTAATAAATATAGAATGTTAGCAACTAGTTGTTCATTGGGATACTGTTGAGAGGCAGAGGCCAGGGGCACGGACTCTGAAAATTGAAGGCAGGTAGGAGAGTGCAGATGCAACAATTTGACCACACTGGGCAGGCTGGAAGGGCAGTGGCAGCACAACAGACTAAGGAGGGCAGTGGAAATGGGGGCAGGGGCAACAAACCAACAATACAGGACTGGCAAGAGAGGCTGTGGCAATATAATAGTCCATTGTGGGCAGAAGGAAGGGGCAGTGGTAGTGCAACCATACATGCCAACAGACCCGTTTCAGCCAGGAAACGTCCAATGTTTTTAAGCTCAAATGGGCTTTATTTGATCTGTCTCCTGTCTACAATCTCCTCTTTTTCAATGTAACTCAAAGGGGAAAATCAATACCCCAGTTTTTTTTCAAAATCTCCCTCTTACCCTGTTCAAAATGTTCGCAAGTATGGTACATTGGATCATGGTAGGCAGAAGGAATTGGGGTAGGGACATGGACTGGAATAACAGAGGACAGGAGGGACATGGAGAGGTGCACCAAACTGACCCTACAGGGCAGGCATCAGGGTTTGCAGCAGCACAATACACCACACAGCGCATGCGGGACGGGAGTGCAGCACAACAATCCATAGAGAGCAATAGGGAGGGGACAGGACCATGCACATGGACAACAGAGAACAGAGGGGAAAGAGGCAATGGTAGCTAGCTGACCATAATGGACAGACAGGAGAGAAAGCTGCAGCATAACAGACCATAAAGGGCAGGAGGGACGGATCAGGGGCATTACAATGGAACAGACCATCCAGGAGGGAGGGAATAGGGGACTGCACATGGAAACAGAGGGCTGGGGGCAAGGGGGGCAGGGCAGGAGCAGCAAGATGACCATGGAGGTCAGGCAGGATGGGCACTAGAAACAAGACACACCATGGAGAGCAACAGTGAGACTATGATGCCATACACACAGACAATGGAGGGAAGGTGGGAGGGGGTCAGGGGCAGCTAGCTGACCACACAGGGAAGGTGGGAGGGGCCATGGTAGCACAGAAGACCATGCGTGGCAAGCGGGAGGGTTAGTGGCAGCACAATGGCTATTATGGGCAAGAAGGAGGGTGCAGGGGCATGCACAAAGGACCATGGAGGATAGAAGGGAGGGTCATGGCCTGGGCACAGACAAGAGAGTTCAGGGGAAGGGGCCTCACAACAGACCGCACAGGGCAGGCAGGAGGAGCAGTTGCAGCACAACAGACCAGGGAGGGCAGAAGGTTGTGGCAGTAAAATGGACCATGGAGGACAGGAGGAAGGGGATAGGGGCACGGCATGTGGACAGGCAGGGTGGAGGCTGCAGGGACAGGTTACAGTCATCTAACAATGCTAGGCAGGTGGGAGGGGAGTGGCAGCTCAACAGAACACTCAGAGTAGATAGGAGTGGCAGGTCCATGGAACATGGTGGGCAAAAAGGATGGAGCAGGGGCATGCACAAAGACATCGGAGGGCAGGGGGAAGGAGAATAGGGGCAGCAATCTAAGCACAGAGGCTAAGCAGGAGGTCAATGATGGGCCATAGAATTGGGCAATGGAGGGCAGGAGGAGTGGACTGGTACATCATGCTAAATGGAGGGCAGTGGCAGCACATCAAACCATGCATGGCAGGAGGGAAGAGGCTAGTCCATGGATTCAGACAACAGAGGATAGGGGTGAGGTGGATGGGGCAGCAAGCTAACTGTTCAGAGAAAGTGGGTATTAGGAACTTTATTGTTTTTAAAATGTGTGTCTGTGCGAACTACTTAAAATATGAACAAGTATGCAGCATAATCTCACTTTTATTCAGGAAGAAGAGGACGTTTGTGACTGTGACTCCGGGCTCACTTGGCAGAAACACCCCTTGACCCTCCACCCCCATCGCAAAATGTAATGCCAGTAAAAAGGGTAGGTGGATGCAGTGTTATATAGAACATAGTCCTGAGAGCAAGATTGAAAATGAAAATTAGATATGGTATATGGTATAAACTATGCACCAAAAAGTGTGATATAAGATGAACCGGGGCGTGAAATATAATATGCAATACATTTTGTGCAATGACAGATTCATTGGAGAGCGCGAGATAGCACAGGCACTAGCGCGTGCTATGCGATATGCGCCTTGGAGTGTAATATGCACAGGGCAGTGTTGTGTAACCTAACTAGTCTCTAAAGTTGTAATATAAAATATGTGCTGGGGAGTGTAACGTTGCATATGCACTGTGACAAAGATATGGATCCCAGATTGTAATATGTATGGCATAGCGCTGTGCATTATAACATAGGCATCGAGGAAGGCGTGTTAGATGGGGCGATATAACCCGTGCGAAGGCAAGTGTGGCATGACATATTCACGGGGTGGTGTTACAGTGCACATGGGCTAGAGAGTGTCATAGCATACGCACTAGCTGGTGGAATACAACACAGAGGTGTGAGGCACTCGGCGGGCACTGGTGAGTGTAACACAGCATTGGGCTCAGCCAGGAGCACGCTGTGACTCTCAAGTGAGGTTTGTCTCCTTTCCAGAGAGTAAAATAAAAAGTATTACACATCCGGCGGTGGATGTGTGTTTTATTAACCGTGAGGGGGGTTTCTTGCATAGTTTGGTCGAATTTTTGTCGAGTCCCCTTTGAATGGCTTGGTGTGCGTGTATATTAAATGTGCCCGTCAATAGCTACCCATGTTTGTATAAATAAACAACAAGGGTGTCTACTTGGAGAGTACCCACCGGCAGGGGCGCCGGGATTAGGCACGGTAGGGCGTCAGACACGTCAGAGCTTCACTAGCGGTGTAAATACATTCCATGTGGATTCATTCTATGCATAGTCGCCTTTTAATGAATATCACGCAAATCGTCATGGTGATAGCTACATATGGTTTGTCCAGCATGTCCTAGGTGTTTCTCTAAATATATATTATTTAAAAATAATAAAAAACAAAGGCCGTCCCCGGGGGATGGGGTCCCCGGGGCCATAAGTGGCCTGAGGAGGGGGGCAACGCAGCCCCCTCCTAAAGAATTAAAAAACAAAAAAAGGCCATGACCCATGGGTTGGGATCCCCGGGGCCGATTAAGGCCTTGGGAGGGCCAAATGTATTTTTTTCGACAAAAAAAATTAGGGTGCAGGCCCTGGGGAATGGGGTCCCCAGGGCCAGTAAATTAGAAAAAGAAGGGGGGCCACACAGCCCTCCTTCTTTAAAAAAAAATAATAAAAGACCGGCATCGCGCTGGAGGCCATGCCCCCTCCTTGCAGCACTCTGCAAACGCGCCCCCTGGCCAGTTGTAAGTTGGGGAATTAATTCCCCTTCAATACTGAGGGTCCCTGAGGGCCAACTAGCCCAACCGGTATCTCCAGTATGCGCCAGGGAGCTGCGTTGCAGACAGGTGTTCTGAGGCCACACCCCTTTTTACACCTCTATGAAACGCAGCTCTGTGGCGCTTACTGGAGGTACCTAGTGGGCTAGATTGACCCTAGGGACCCTTAGGATTCAAGGGGACTTAATCTCTCAACTTAGAATGGCCACAGGGCGCATTTACACAGTGGTGAAGGGAGGGGACTGGGCCTGAGGTGACGTGTGCAAACACGCCCTGTGGCACGTTTTAAATTGGGGAAATAATTCCCTTTCAATCCTGAGGGACCCTGGGGGCCGACTAGCCCACCAGGTGCTTCCAGTAAGCGCCACTGCTCTGCGTTGCAGAGAGGTGGTGCAGGCCGTGCCCCTTTTTACACCTCTCTGCAATGGCGCTTACTGGACATACCTAGTGGGCTATTTTGCCCCAAGGGATCCTCAGGATTCAAGGGGACTTAATCTCCCAACTTAAAAAACGGCCACAGGGCGTGTTTACACAGTGGGGAATGGAGGGGACGGGGCCTGAGGTGACGTGTGCAAACACACCCTATGGCGCGTTTTAAGTTGGGGAAATAATTCCCCTTCAATCCTGAGGGACCCTGGGGGCCAACTAGCCCACCAGGTGCTTCCAGTAAGCGCCACTGCGCTGCGTTGCAGAGAGGTGGTCTAGGCCGTGCCCCTTTTTACATCTCTCTGCAACGCAGCTCTGTGGCGCTTACTGGAGGTACCTAGTGGGCTAGTTGGACTCTAGGGACCCTCAGAGTTCAAATGAACTTAAACTCCCAACTAAAAACGGCCACAGGACGTGTTTATCCAGTGGTGAAGGGAGGGTACGGGGCCTGAGTTAACGTGTGCAAACAAGCCCTGTGGCGCATTTTAAGTTGGGGAAATAATTCCCCTTCCATCCTGAGGGACACTGGGGGCCAACTAGCCCACCAGGTGCTTCCAGTAAACGCCACTGCGCTGCATTGCAGAGAGGTGGTCTAGGCCGTGCTCCTTTTGCAACGCGGCTCTGTGGCGCTTACTGGAGGTACCCAGTGGTCTAGTTGGACCCTAGGGACCCTCAGGATTCAAGGGGACTTAATCTCCCAACTTAAAATGGCCACATGGCGTGTTTACACAGTGAGGAAGTGAGGGGACGGGGCCTGAGGTGACGTGTGCAAACACGTCCTGTGGCGCGTTTTGAGAGGTAGTTTTAATCCCCTGCCCTATTATATACTAGGGGCTTACAGAGGAGGTCATGCTGATCACAGGGGGACCCCAACGCATAGTGTTCCATAGTGTATGTAGGCGTTTTCACTGTATTCTGAGTGTCTTTTAACATAGCACTGGCTCTAGGACTGGTTAGTCAGACTCAGTTACCACCAGTATCCGTCTGAAAAAGTTGAGGGTATGGGATTATTTTGCATCAAGGCTTCTTTCTGCTCTTCTGTTTGTTCTTTCTGCACGTTATCCTTCTTCCTGCACTTTTCTTCGTCTTTGAGGACTTCTGTTGCTTCTTTCTGCATTTCTTTTTTTTTCTTTCTGTGCGTTTTTTCTTCTTTCTTCACATGTCCTATCTCTGTAGGCATAGTTAGAAATTATCATTTAAAAAACCTTTGAAATTCACTGAAAAAATCATAGGTTTCAGGTACGTTATAGTTAGGAATTAGCATTTAAAAAACATTAGAAATTCACTGAAAAAACCATAGGGTTCAGTGGCATTATAGTTAGCTGGACTTTTCACTCGTACAAAACCATTGAAATTCCCCCGTTATAGTTAGTTCAGCTAAGTATAACTCGCACGCCCGCAATGCACTGCTGATGACGTCACATATTACATCACTCATGACATGGTCAGTGACATCACTCATGACATCACTTATGACATCTCAAATGACATAATTGATGACATCATCCTTGTGATAGCGTGGCAGACCTCCCCTCCCCCTAATATAACCTTTGATACAAACATTCAAAAATAGAAACTAAAAGTTTCAAAATAATGGACATACCAATATCAGTTACAACAACCTATTCAGTAAATCTAAGATCCACATACACATCCACGCATTCACCAACAGTCCTATACAGTCACTCATACATGTACTCACTCATCATATGTATTCATACACCTCTACATCCTGTTATATAACGCCACTCATCCATAGAGTTACTCACACACATAGTCACTCATGCTAATAAAGAATCAAACATCAATTTACTTGCATATACAGTTATACACACCACCACACTTACTTCTACAGAAACGTACACATACTTAGTCTTTTAAACAATCACTTATAGAAACACATACTTATTCATACAGGAACTCTTTCAATCTCTCACTCTCACATATACTCAATTATATACACCAATAGTCACATATACTAGTTTAAAACATATGTAGTTACTCATAAAGACACTATTGAGACAGTCATTCACTCACTAACACACCCATGCACACACTCATCCACCCATACAGTCCTGCACACATGCTGTCTTCAACACATACAAACAGTGAGTCACTCATTCATGCACCTATTCACTACGTAATACACCCCACCGAACCATACAGACACTTAGACACTCATACTGATACGCAAAAAGCCAACTAATAACCTATATAGACACTCATGTAGCTACTCACCAACCCATGCAGCCACTTATACACAAAGTGAGAGACTGATACAGATATTTACATATTTAAACATTACTCACTAAGCCATGTATTCACTAAGATACACTTAATCAGTCAGTTATACAATCAATTTTTAAAAAACAAATCATCCATTTAGACACTTATATACCCATTTATTCTTCCGTCGACCTTGAAATATACATATATAAAACATATGTAATTTTCAGAAAAACACACATTCACTGGATGATGTCATCAGTGATGTCATCAGTGATGTCATTTGAGATGTCATCAGTGATGTCATGAGTGATGTCACTGACCATGTCATGAGTGATAAATATGTGACGTCATCAGCAGTGCATTGCGGGCGCGAGAATTATAGTTAGCTGAACTAACTATAACTGGGGAATTTTAATGGTTTTGTACGAGTGAAAAGTCCAGCTAACTATAACGCCCCTGAAACCTATGGGTTTTTCAGTGAATATATATATATTCTCCGAAAAAAACATAGGTTTTAGGGACATTATAGTTCGTTCGCCATTTAACTCGTACAAAAGCAGAGAAATTAAGCCGTTATAGTTAGTTGTAATAACTATAACTCGTGCCCCCGCAATACTCTTCTGATGATGTCACATATTACATCACTCATTACATTGTCAATGATATCACTGATGATATCACTAATGACATCTTTGATGACATCTCACATGACATCACTGATGACATCACTGATGGAGGTGGTGGTCCCTTGGGCTTGGGGGGCCCACGAGGCCCCCACCCATATTTTAGTGAAGCCCCTGGGAGGTGGCTGTCCCCAAGGTTTATGGGACCTGTGAGGGCTTCCTGACCTAAAATAAATAAAGCCCCAGGGCGTTGACAGTCCCCAGGGCTGCAGGGGGGATTGCATGCCCAGTGCACATTATTGATAAAGTCCTGGGGAGGTGGTGGTCACGGGGCTTAGAGGGTCCCCGTGGGTACCCGCGGGCCCCCTTAAATAATTGGACATTGCCCCTGGGACCTGGCCCACTCTGCGGCTTAATACAAATGAAGCACGAGAGCCAGCACTTTTTTTTTATTTTTTATTTACTTACGGATTTGCGCCCCAAGCGCAACTCTAGCTGAGATTCTTTTAAAAGAAATATGTGCCACTCCACGGTAGACTACTCTACTCTATGATACTCCACTCTATACCACCCCACTCTATGCTATTTGACTATATGCCACTCCACTCTAAGGCACTCCACTCTAAGATATACCACTATATGCAACTCTACTAGATAGTATTCCACTCTACGCCTCTCCAGTATATGCCATTGAACTCTAGGCCACTCCACTGTATGCTATTCTATTGGACCCCATTCCACTCTGCAGCACTCCTTTCTTTGCTATTCCACCATATGCTACTCTATACTCTGCTATTGCACGGTATCCCTCAATAGTCTACAATACAACACACTACGACACAAAACAGTAGGACACTGTACTTCATGCCACTCAAGTCTAAGCCACTAGAGTCTTCTCTGCTCTACTAATGTCTATTCCTCTCTAAGCCCCTCCACTCTATGACAGGACTCTCTATGCCAAAATAGTCTACATTACGACACAATACGAAGCAACACTGAACGATACTGTACTCTATGACACTCCAATCTATGCCACTTGAGTCTCCTCTGCTCTACTGACTTCTACTCCACTCTAAGTCCCTCCACTCCACGCCATGACTCTACACCACAATACGACACAATACGATGCAACACTGAACGATACTGCACTCTATACCACTCCAATCTATGCCACTCAAGTCTACCCTGCTCTACTAAGCTCTATTCCACTCTAAGCCCCTCCACTCTACCAAATTATACAGCACTGTATGCAGTCCCACTGTACAACATGATAATCAATCAATCAAACAAAATAAACTTTATTCGGTTTCAAAAAAAGAAAAAACATGAAATCACATACAATATGCAAAGCAACTAATAAAATATAGAAGAAAAGTCATAAAAAGGAATTAGAAAGACATATAATATTACTATTTATACAAACACAGCTAATACAATAAATGTTGCTAGGGGGTATTGAGGTAGTCCAGAAATCTTTCCAGATGTACAAGCGCAATTAATACAGTACATATCACCAGGGAATAGTCAAAACATGCATCAAGTAATTCCTACTAACAACTGTTCCTCAGTCTTACAGCAACTTTGAAAAAATGAAGTATGCTAAAACTAATGTCCCTGAGAGCATTTGTAGAAACATGAGGGCGGGTCTAACCCGGAGTAAATTTGCCTTTTTCAAAATGGGAATCATAATCACTTTCCTTGGCATTTCATAAACACTGCAAACATGGTAAAATGGAGAGTACCTTGTAGGGACCTATTATCACATTCACATGCTGAGAGCTCATGGCCTCTGTGACTGCCCCAAGGATTAGCAGGAATTGCAGTAAATCAAAATGGAACCTGGTTAACAAGAAAGGGTCATGCCTTCTTTTAACAATAAGACGATATGGCTTTGTAGATGGCACTGCCTTTAACATAAAATGCACAGGGCTTGGCTAAGGAAAGCCCTTTTCTCTCCGTGAATCTCATCTTGAAAATTTGCTTTTTCGTCCTTATAAAATCTGCTGTGCATATCCCCTCTGGCATACTAAAAAGGTGTCTTAACCCCAGATTCTGCAAAGAGACCATAATATATTTTAGCCAGGGGATGTGAAAAGCATGGTCAAGGGATAAATATTCTTTTAAAATCTTCCTGCTAACCTTAATGCCAGATCTTAACCAAATGTTCAGCAAAAGCACAAGAGGGTGAAATGCCACAGTGTCCATTATGTGTCATGCACCCAAGTCCTTATGCATCGTGAAGGTAGAGGTGCTTTGGAGAACACACAGGAGGCACCGTAAAAATGTATTTTCCCTAGCTTGCAACTCAACCAAATTAACATAGCCCCATATTTCACTCCTGCCCCATATTTCACTCCTACCTTCCATATACATTTGGTTCTATATACTTATGGAAGGGCACCAATTGGGCTACTGACCAACCTTGGGCATAACTAAAAACTGCAGCATTAGTGCATTTAAAATCATCACTTTTTTGTTTATCTGAGGGTGCCAAGCCAAAAAACATGCCCAGGTAAGTAAACTCCTTAGTCTTAGGGTTGGTACAAGATCTTATGTTAAACTTGGTGGTTTAGTAGCACATGGACCAACAACCATCACAAATGATTTACTCTCATTGACTGATAGGTCCGACTTCCTCATGAAAACATTGGGAGTTCAACAGCAACTACATCCCCTTAGCGGTCTTGGCCATAAGAACGGCGCTATCCTCATATAACAACACCTAACGGCTGTGTGGCCCCTCTTGGAGAAAATCAGCTCTAACGTTCTCCATGGTTTTATCTAAATTGTTAATGTACAAGTTAAACAAATAAGGGACCAAAATGCAGCCCAGGCAGACACCTCTTTTTATACTCAGTCATCGTGTGCAATGTAGATCCATGGAAAATCACACTGAAGCCTCAGTATCTCTATGAAGGTCCATAAGAAATAGGAGAATGTTGAGATCCACCCCCATATTCAACATGATCTGCTATAATTGTGATCCTTAAGATTATATGGAACCGGGATGTGCAATTGTATATTTACAAAGGACCAGGTACAAATTAAAACATTGGCTGATAGTTGACCTGACTTCAGTTAGAACTCCTCCTGCCTCAGCCCAGACAGAAAGTCCATCCAGAAGGATTTTATAAGACAAAGATAGGTAGTAGGGCTGTAGGACAGTCACACTAGTATTTATCTGTATTATTTCTTTAGTTAGTCCCAGACACTCAACTGTTTGTGATTCTACCGTCAACGAATAACTGCACAAAACTTCTAAGCACATTCAAGACAGGGGTGTCTATTATCTATACATGTGTTATCATTGATAATATCATTAATCGTTTTTAGAAACTTCACATTTCCATCATTGATGATGCCCAAACATCATAATTAATATAGACCAAATATATAAATTCAGCCCAGCCAAGGCGTTTCGTCTAAAATGGACTTCATCAGGGTTGTAAGTAAATGATCAAAATCAGGTCTATCATCTCTGCTTAGGCTTTGCATTGTAATGGAGTGGATCCCAGATGATAGTATAAAAGATGAGTTATCAAATATTCAATGTATTTATTCCAATTCTCCATCTTCCTCATCAGAAGTGAATTCATTGTCATCAATTATATTGCTCTTCCATGGAGCCAAAGCAACAGCTACCATCAACCGGTTTCAGAGTATCACTCTGAACCCATTTACGGTAAAAAAAAGATGGATGGGCGGAATTAATGCTTACACCTACAAAGAGAATAGAAATAAATCAAGATTTTTTCATCAAGATTCAATGACTCTTGTATATAACTAATGTACACTCTTGTAATTATGGGTTGGACAATATATATATTTGGTCTTTATTAATTATGATGTCTGGGCTTCATCGGTCATGGAAATGTGAAGTTTCTAAAAATGAGTAATGATATTATCAATGATAACACATGTGTAGATAATGGACACTCCTGTCCAATATGTGCTAAGTAGTTCTATCCAGAAGGATTCTCCTCATCACCTTTAGAGCTAAATCTAATTGGGAGATGGGCGTATCACAAGGAGGGCTATCTCTATCCCACTTGGAGGACCTACTCTTACTGCTGCATCAAAAAGGGCTGTCAAAATATGGGCCTAAAACCCTGCATCATTCACATAAAGAGCAGGAGGTTTCCGCCTGAAGCAGGTGCTTTATTTTTTGAAAGACCCATAATACCCTTTTTTACTTCCTCGCATGTAAACATCAATGAGGCGGATTCTTCCAACTCTCCCTCCACTGTCCTAACTTTCTCAGTGGCTAAATGATATATATCCTCATAGTAGGACATCCCTGAATCATCAGTAATGTGTGACTCTAAGGATATGGCCACCTCAGACCAGAAGAGAGGACCATTAATGATTCTCCAGAATTTTGAACTACGGGCATATTGACAAGGGCTTTATCTCCGCTTTTTTGGCTTTAAAAGCCTAAGAAGCAGAGTTAAAAATATCACCCTATCAACAACAGGGTGCTAACATGCAAAATCGCATGTTAGCACCCTTTTTCACTACGCTTCCCTTTGAGATGCAAAGTGGGCGTTCCAGAGAGAAATAATAGGAGGATGTCGCTAAGTTATATTTCTCCTATTATCAATCTTCACGCTAACCATGTCAGAGACAAAAAAAGCAGCACTAACCACGGTTAACGCTGCTTTTTTACGTCTGCTAATTTTCAGACTTAGCCATGTAATCCAATGGGAGGTGGATTACATGGCTAAGTCCACCATGGTCTATCAACAAGGATATCCCTATACTTGTAGTTTTATCGCTGTATTACCAGCGATAACCTCTCAAAATGCGGCTCTCGCTGGATTTTTTATCGGCTAGGCGGTTAGCGTTGTTAATAACGCGATAACCAGGCGACATTATCCAGCGATAGCGGGCGTTAAAAAAATTAACGCTAAGCGCCCGTAGCGTTAATTTTCCCTGTTCCTTGTTAATATGCCCCTACATTTCTAGGTACTAGACTTAGACAATTTGGTCAAGGCCTCCTCCCTAAGGTCATTTTTACACTTGGCCTGCTCATGTTTCTATACATAGCGACATGACTCAACTTTGACTGGGTACCTGCACTGGTCTTTCAGGGCTATCTGAAGATGCCTTGCCACTTTGGAGCACCCAGAGGTGAACCTTCGAGGTGAATCATTATGGGGCCATGGCACAGGTGTTTCTAGTAAGCTGGATACTACATTAGAAATTTCTTTAAAAGTCCCCAAGTATCACATGACTTGCTTGAACCATTGCCTTTGTGCAACTAGAGAACAGAGACTTATAAAACTCATCCTGTAATCTGAGCCCACATAAGTCTCCTAACACTACTTTTCGCCTTCAATGCCCCACTGGTATGTACCTTTGGGTTTTGATGTCAAGGGTGTCAAAAGACTGAAATACATACTGGGTTATTGTCACTCAAAATACTTGAGGGCTTACTGAATTCAGAATTGTACGAGAGAAAACGTGTTGAGACAAAGCCTATAAAAGACCCGCTATCTCTCACTACAAAGGTCGGGCAATATCATTTCTAAACAGGGACATCCTATTCAGGGTATAAGCTAGGTTGAATTAATTTAGGAATGCATTAGGTTTAAACCTCCTTTGCTTTGTTCCAGGGGAATATCAGTCATTAGAGGGCATGTTACACGTTTCTCCCTGTCATCCCTTGGGCCCCCACACAAGTGAACGATGAGGTCCCCTGCTATTACTATGTGTGCAGCAGACTCCGTAAATCCATTAAGGCTCCTCAGGAAATATCCCAAGGATGGATATTTACAAACGCCCTGTGAGGGAGACTTCGCATCATAAAAACGTATCAATAGCAGCTTGTTTGTGCCTGATGAAAAAGTAGAGACCTGCCGGGGTACATCACTAGAAATTATCACTTTCAGCCTAAGATTCCTAAGGCAACACAAGTACTCAACCCTCCCCCCTTCAGTCTGCCTAACCTTAAAGCTGTTGCTGGAAAAAAAAGGGTTTGTAACCCTCTAGGAAGTAGCTATTCTCTGTTGCCCAAGCTTCCTGAAGGCAAATTACAGAAAAACCTCTGATAAAGGATAACCACTTAGAATCATTAAACTTTCCTGCAATACCAGCAAAGGTCCAACTAAAATCTTTGTAAGTTTTCTCATTATTCCTGTGCATCAAAGTATCATATGTCTGTGGAGAGTATACCGGGGCTTGTTCCACCTGTGAAATGTTCAGCTGGAAACAGCGTCTCATAGGAAAGACGACCTCACGTCAGCACTCAATGAGCGGAGACTCCGCTTTAAAGACAAAGTAAACTGTTTTCGTAGGTCTTTGTAATGTCTTTTAATTCATCAGTAGTCAAGTATGATACATCTCATACTCAAATTAGGATTTCCATATTAATAGGCAAGAAGGTCAATATTTATGACATGGTTTTTCAGATGTCCCCGATGCATTTCGGGACTCGCCCTTCGTCAGGGGGGTGTATTTCTATGAGAAAAAGAGAGAATATAAGCAGAGGTCCAGGACGTAGAGAGTGTGGATTAGTAAGCTGACAAGCCGAAGCATCAGGTGATCGATGGTGAATTACGAAAAGGAAAATAAACCTCAGTTTGTGTTAAATGAAGAAATAGTCGGAATGCGGTCAGCAGTAGGTTAACGGAAAGGAGCTGATATGACAAGAAAGGGGTGGAACAAGGTATATGTAGTGCAAAGCCGAAAGACCAACGGGTGAACCATTTTCTACGTAAAAACCCAGTCAAAATAGTGCGTCCAAAAGGTAAAGGAACATGCGGGTAAATTAAAATACGACATTAAATACCTGAAAAAACCGCCAGAGCTTCTACAAAGTAGACGCGTGGAGAGGTGATACCGGTACGAAGTTTAAACAGCGGAAGATAAAGCCCATTCACCCGGAAGTGACAGGTACGTGTACTGCGTAAAGTGACGTGTGATCAAGAGCAAGTGAAAAAAGACTAGAATATGTGTGAGGTAGTCAAGGAAACCACAAGAAAAAGTGAGGATAACCGGAAAAGGTATCCGAATGTACAATAGCGTGATAACTGCAAATGCATAAACAACATAAAAACAAAGTAATAACAAAATAAATATGGCTGCATAAAAAGTAAACCATTAAAATTCAGTGTGGTAGAAAAGCGCATACAATTCAAAAAGTCCTTTACAGATAGCAACTGTATTCAACACGTTCATTCATTCCGAAGGGATGAACTGCATTAAGTCTATTTATCCAAAATAATTCACGTTGCAATAGAAAGGCACTGTTATCTCTTCCCTGTAACAGTGGAACTTGTTCCAAAATCAAAAATCTCAGTTGGCTGCAGTTGTGTCTGTTTTCAAGGAAATGTTTCGCAACCGTAGACTTAGTGTTGAGAGTTCGAATGTTGCTTTTGTGTTCTATCAGTCTGGTTTTCATCTTCCTTTCAGTTTTGCCTACGTATGGTAGACCGCATGGACATTTAAGAAGGTAAATGATATTGCTGGAGTCGCAAGTGGCTGTAACTTTTAGCTTAATTGAAGTTCCTTTCGAGGGATGCATGACACTAGTTCCTCTGATGATGTTGTTGCACCCACCACAATTGTAGCATGGGATAGTTCCTTTGTGTATTGTATTGGATTCGGAGGAGGTCTTGTTCAAAAGTTGTTGGAGGTTTGAAGTCCGTTGATAAGCAAAAATCGGCAACTGATCAAAAATACCTTTAAAATCAGGCTCGGACTGCAAAAGTGGCCAATATTTCCGAATGGAGTTCTTAATTTTGTGACTTTGTCTAGAAAATTTGGATACAAATACCAATCTTTCATTAGAAGTCATACAGGTAGATTTTTTTAAAAGGGTAGATCGGTCTTTAGTTTCAGCACGATTTCTGGCATCTTGTAAAATAGGAGCTGGGTAAGATCTCTTTTTGAATTTGTCCATGAGGATGTCACTTTGTTTCCGAAAAATCTCCTCTGTAGAAGATATGCGTTTTATTCTTAGGAGTTGTGAGTATGGGAGGTGTTTCTTCAAAGATTTTTGGTGAAAGCTGGAAAAGTGTAAGATATTGTTCCGGTCAGTCGTCTTCGTGAAGACGGAGGTAATGATTTCATTATTTTGTATTGTGATATCTACATCTAAGAATTTAATGTGTTTCTGATTAAGTTCATGGGTAAATTGGATACGGTCGTTGATGGTGTTGAGGTGGGTAATCTCTGTCACCAGATCCCTTTGTGTGCCCTTCCAAATAAGGAAAATGTCATCAATGTACCTGTAAAACATAAGTAAATTCTGTGACCATGCTTCTTGTGACAAAATGTGATCAATCTCAAAGCGATGCATAAAGATATTGGCATAGGCTGGTGTGGCACAATTGCCCATCGATGTCCCCGACAATTGAATGTAATAGTTGTCATTCCAAACAAAGTAACTATGGTATAAAGAAAAGTGTAATAGTTCGAGTAGAAAAACTTTTAAGTCCTCATCCATAGTCGTGTTTACAAGGAACGATTCAACCGCTTGCATGCCCAAATCATGTGGGATGGAGGTGTACAAAGATTTAACATCAATAGTACATAAAACTATTTGATCGTTGTCTGGAACTTGAATTTGGTTGAGTTTGACAAGAAAGTCTGTAGTGTCTTTGAGGTATGTAGACATGGCTTGGACAATGGGTTGTAAGTGTCTATCAATATATTTCCCAATTGATTCATGGATGGAGTTTCTGGTGCTGACAATTGGTCTGAATGGAGGTTTCTCAAGATTTTTATGAATTTTAGGTATCATATATAAATATGGTACCCTGGGATAGTCTGTGATGAGAAACCGTTTGTCTCTATCATTGATAGTGCCTTGTTCCAGTGCCTTATTTACAATTGCCAGTAAAATAGCTGAGAATTCTTTGGTAGGATCCGTAGTCAATTGAAGGTATGTGTCTTGATCGTTAACATGAGCGTTAACATTTTCAGTGTAAAAGGCAGTTTCCAATACGACAAGAGCTCCCCCTTTGTCCGCCTTACTAAACGTGATGTCCTTATCCGCTGCCAATGTTTTTATGATGTTTCGTTCTTTGCGAGTCAAATTGCTTGATTTAGCCGGTGGCTCTTGGAAGTAATTGGTGATTTCTTTACCAACAATGATTTCGAAAGAATCCAAGACTTTATGGCTCACCGGGGCCATGAATTTGTTTTTGGGTCTTAAGCCCATGAGTGTGTCTTTATCATGAGTCGTGGATGGTTCTATGATGTTAGTAAAGAAATGTTTGAGGCGAAGATTACGCATAAACTTGAATAAGCATACTTGGGTTTCCAATTCGTTGGTGTTGTAAGTGGGTACGAATGAAGTGCCCTTCTGTAGGGTGAATGTCTCCTCTGGTGTTAGGTGTCTGTGAGATATGTTGATGACTAAGTTTTCTGGCTCCGAGTTGTTCTCGCTATCGGAGTATCTTTTGTTCTTAGATTTTGCCCTCCTGGTTCGTCTGGGATTTTTCGGCCTCTCCCTAAAAAAGGGGTTGTTTCGTTAGTGTTTTCTGTGGAGGTCGATGGTTGACTCGTAGTGGGGTCGTCCGATGGTTTAGATGTGGGTCTTCTCGGTTGAGCCTGTGTGTCATCTGACGATGATGTCTCTCCATCCGTAGATCGGTTGTATGGTCTTTGTTGTCTACGTACAGCATACACATCTGCCCATGTGTACACCTCCCCAAGCTTATAATCCATGGTGTCTCTCTTAAATTTACGTATTTTTCTGTCATTGATTTCTTTCTGGTATTTATCAAGTTGACTATTGACGTCTTCTAATGTTTTAGTCATTTCTTCAGGGGTTATTTTGGCACTTAGTTCTGTTTTTAACTGTGTGACTTCTTTGCTAAGGTCTTCTAGAAGAATTGATAATTCTTCAACAATTAAAAGGATGAGGTCCAAAGAACACTTATTAAGGATTGCGTACCAACGTTCAGTAAATCTCGTGTTGTTTTTGCAGAGGGTAGACTTTAAAGGAATGCGTAATCCCCTAGGTATTCGTTGGACTTTGTGGTAGCGAATCAGGGTACTTGCATGCAGCCTCTGGTTAATCTCGCGTTTGGCTGTAAATAATAATTGTTTAATTAATGATTGAGCTGAAACGGTAGTGGAAGTGAAGTTTTCTGTGTCCTGGATCAATGCATAAATTTGATTAGTTTCTTCCGTGGAGAAACCAAATGTTTCTGCTCTGTTTGCTGTAAGGTTAGCTATGTCGTCGTAAGACATGATCAGGTAGGTGCAAACCGTGTAGGTTAGGGAGTCAATGAATGAAAAAGATGAGATACGGTTGCACTCAGTGTAGACTGGTACGAAGAAATTAATCAAGGTAAACTGCTTAGGTGCTAGTGAGACCACCTCCTAACCTCAGAGGTGTGCGTATGAAAGTGGAAACAGCGTCTCATAGGAAAGAAGACCTCACGTCAGCACTCAATGAGCGGAGACTCCGCTTTAAAGACAAAGTAAACTGTTTTCGTAGGTCTTTGTAATGTCTTTTAATTCATCAGTAGTCAAGTATGATACATCTCATACTCAAATTAGGATTTCCATATTAATAGGCAAGAAGGTCAATATTTATGACATGGTTTTTCAGATGTCCCCGATGCATTTCGGGACTCGCCCTTCGTCAGGGGAATGTGTATTTCTATGAGAAAAAGAGAGAATATAAGCAGAGGTCCAGGACGTAGAGAGTGTGGATTAGTAAGCTAACAAGCCGAAGCATCAGGTGATCGATGGTGAATTACGAAAAGGAAAATAAACCTCAGTTTGTGTTAAATGAAGAAATAGTCGGAATGCGGTCAGCAGTAGGTTAACGGAAAGGAGCTGATATGACAAGAAAGGGGTGGAACAAGGTATATGTAGTGCAAAGCCGAAAGACCAACGGGTGAACCATTTTCTACGTAAAAACCCAGTCAAAATAGTGCGTCCAAAAGGTAAAGGAACATGCGGGTAAATTAAAATACGACATTAAATACCTGAAAAAACCGCCAGAGCTTCTACAAAGTAGACGCGTGGAGAGGTGATACCGGTACGAAGTTTAAACAGCGGAAGATAAAGCCCATTCACCCGGAAGTGACAGGTACGTGTACTGCGTAAAGTGACGTGTGATCAAGAGCAAGTGAAAAAAGACTAGAATATGTGTGAGGTAGTCAAGGAAACCACAAGAAAAAGTGAGGATAACCGGAAAAGGTATCCGAATGTACAATAGCGCGATAACTGCAAATGCATAAACAACATAAAAACAAAGTAATAACAAAATAAATATGGCAGCATAAAAAGTAAACCATTAAAATTCAGTGTGGTAGAAAAGCGCATACAATTCAAAAAGTCCTTTACAGATAGCAACTGTATTCAACACGTTCATTCATTCCGAAGGGATGAACTGCATTAAGTCTATTTATCCAAAATAATTCACGTTGCAATAGAAAGGCACTGTTATCTCTTCCCTGTAACAGTGGAACTTGTTCCAAAATCAAAAATCTCAGTTGGCTGCAGTTGTGTCTGTTTTCAAGGAAATGTTTCGCAACCGTAGACTTAGTGTTGAGAGTTCGAATGTTGCTTTTGTGTTCTATCAGTCTGGTTTTCATCTTCCTTTCAGTTTTGCCTACGTATGGTAGACCGCATGGACATTTAAGAAGGTAAATGATATTGCTGGAGTCGCAAGTGGCTGTAACTTTTAGCTTAATTGAAGTTCCTTTCGAGGGAAATGTTCAGCTGGGTCTTTCCAGTCAGTCAATCACATACATCCGGAGCAGACAGTGGTGTGAATCTGTGCAAGAAAGCCAGTTTTGGTGGATCCAAAATCTGCCCGGCCTTTCAAATGACGTTGGAAATTGCCATTGATCATGCAGGGAGACAACCACCAATGACTGGATTAGATGGCTCCATTTTGACATTTCTGTCTCAATTGCAAATAATCGTTGGCAAATAGGATCAAGTTTTACATCCAGCACTGCAACTACAGTAGCGTGAATAGATTCCATTAGGGTTTCAAGGTTAACACTATGCTATTTGACCTTCCCATGCCAAGCTCCACTGGCCCATCTATGGAGGAAGCATCAAGGACAGAAAGGGAGTCTTCTCTCCTTCTACTCTTGAGGGGTGATGTAAGTGAAAGCCCAACAACCAGGTCAATAGGAGCAGTCAAGAGTGCATTAGGTAACTCAGAAGACAAGGTAGTGATGGGGAAAAAACACAGTCTCTTAGTTCCCAGCTCAATTTCTCCGTCTGGAATGCCCACTACCCTTGTTGAAAAGGCTTCCCTTGTGGTAACTGTACTGGTAGGGGCATTGGAAACACAAAACCATGGTTGATGCTTCCCTATGTTATGCCCTAATATTATCTCATGCAAGAACTGAGATAGGACTCCTAAAAAGCTTGCTCTTCTACAATATGCCCACTGCCTAGGTCTACTTGTCCAGACCCCAATTACTTATTTCTTGGACCAGAAATAAAGACCTAGTTTGGCAAGTAGAACACATGAAGCTTGGGCCTGTGTGGCAAAATGTGTTAAAAAAAGGAAACACTCCTATCATTCACTTAATATCAGGTGAGGCTCAGGAGACACTGAGTCTGGCTCAATGTTTCAACCCCTTCCACCTCGGACCTATTTTGCCTGCTAGTCAGTACATAGACGAAAGGTCTTCATTCTCCTTACTCCAAAGTCAAGGCAGGATCTAGCCCAGCCTCCTCCGGGCTCTGAAGGGCCTGAATGGGCCAGCCCTTGGACCAGGCTTAGCCTGGGCATGGCCCACTAGTGTCCCACGCCAGAAAGCGAGAACCAGCATTAGAAGATCAATTGCCATGCCTTTCCTTGAGTCTACTGCAGGGAGTTTGGATGAAGATGCACCCTGAGACAGGGATTCCCACCAGGTTGTCGGCTGTTTTGTACATATATGTGGGCATGACATGAAGGAGCAATAAAGAATAAAATTAAAAGAAAACTGTGGAGCATATTGTGGACTTTGAACATACATTTATGCACAGTGGAAATCATCTTAACTCGGCTAAACTTTTGTCTATGTGTGCCTCGACTAATGGGTAACTAGTGTGTGGACTTCAGTAGGGTATCCGGTTGGTTCCCCTGCAAATCTGTTGTATCTTCCAAAGGCAGAGGGATTTTTCTTGTCTGAGAGCACCTTTTGTTCACCAAAAAAAAGATTCTTTACTTTAAATATGAAGGTACTTTGATGATATAATGGATGTGCATGTGAATTTCTGGCAAACTTCTGCTTAGTTTCGTGTGTGCAATGACTTAAAATTTTAGCTTGTCAGTATTGCACTCCATGCTCTACAAGGAGTTTCAACACATTGCTTATTTTTCTGTGATGTATACAGATTTGTTGTCCTTTTAGGGGTATTAAATAGTGAGAATAAGTCTACAAATATGTCCAGCTTTGATGACAACAGGGACAATCTACTAGAAGAATTGTTTAGTATGAACACTGGTGTTAAGCATGTTGCTGATAGTGGTTCAACACAAGAAGGGCTTAAAGTGAAGTTTATACGTTTAGAACGTCTCAAAAAACAGGAACTCTCACGTTGGTGGGACGCCACTATTTTACAAAGGTATTTGGACATCAAACAAGTTCCTAGAGGACTGAGTAATCTTTCCTTCTACTGATGATCTGGGGGCGGATTTATTAAAGGAATGGGAACACTTGATTACGTCCTCTTCGGTTGGCATGATAGGAATACTAATAAGAGATGCCAATTTAAAAAGAGAGAGATTGTTGTTGGAGATTAAGGATCTAGAGGAAGAGATTAAAGCAACAAACCTACCTGAGGTGATAGAGAAAAATTATAAAATTCTCAAAGGAGTTTTACAAAATCACCAGTTGTACATAAAGGAGAAAAAGATGCGCAAATTGAAGCGCGATGACAATGATTATCGAAATGGCCGAGTATTCACGTATGGCAGTAAATTTGACAATGTGAACACTAATAATCAACAAGACAGATTTAATAGACCTGAAACTGGTGTTTTGAATAAGGTTACATCCAGTGAAAGAGATCTATCCAGCATCACCAGTTTCACAAGTGAAGAATCTAACTCCTCAGGAGGGCCATCAACCAGTGCCAATTTAGGGCAATCCAACTCATTTTTTTAAGAGATGGAGAGATTCAGAAAAGGCACCAGACAGAGACCACAGAATGTGGTTTCAAATCCAAAAAGACAAGAAGAGGGAAAAAAAGAGGACACAGGGGGAACAAAGGGAAAAGAAAGGATGACAACAAGATCCACGTCCAAAACAGTTCAGAAGTAAGTGTTGTACAGAATGGTGACAATGAAAATGTAAATGTGATAAATCTTTCCGATCATGTTCTAGATGAGAACGAAATAAAAATCTTGAGCAAAGGTTTGGGTTTTTGACCTGCTTCACTGCCAGATTTCACTGAGTATCATATTGGTCTTTTTAGATTTGTCATGAATCTGAAATTAAAAAAGTATTTTGCTAATAAGAACGAGAATGAATTAGATCAATCTAGAGGTCCTACGCGGTGTGCAATAACTGTTAGTGATGCCAAGAACATACAACTTCTTTTATCCCTGGAACAAATGGAAACCCCTGATCCCACTATCAGTCAAATATTGCATGATTTAGATATCAATCCACAAACTGATATTAATAGCGGTTTGAGATCAAGGTCACGGTTTACACCAAACCTGCCTCCAGACAATGTGATTGATATATTCTCAGACAAAATCACACAATAACTGTATAAATTAGAGGATGAATATCAGAACAAATTAAAACATGTCAAATATAACATCAGTAAAGAAGAGAGGGAGGCTCTGTATAGAATTGCTCAAAATCAGAACCTAGTGATAAAAGAAGCTGACAAGGGCGGAAATATAGTCCTTATGAACAGGAAAGACTATATTGCAGAAATTGATAGACAATTGTTGGATTGTGCATCATATGAGCAGGTTAACTATAATCCTACGACCATCGTAACCAATCTCATGGAAAGGAAGTTGGAGTTTTGGAAAACGCAGGGTCAAATGTCAAATGCTGAACAAAAATATCTTTTTAACCCTTTACCAACTACAGCTTGCATTTACATTTTACCTAAAGTTCACAAGGGCGGGGTTTTTCCCCCAGGCAGGCCTATCATTGCCGGGATTGGGTCCCCTACAGAAAATTGTCAGAGTATACTGATCTTTTTTTGCAACCTCTAGTACAGAACCTACCTGCTTTTCTTAAAGATACAAAAGATTTGCTGTGTAAAGTGGAAGATTTTGAATGGACAGAAGGTCACTTTTTGGTCACGTTAGATGTAAGTTCTTTATACACCTGTATACCGAGAGATAAGGGACTAGAAGCAATCCAACACTTTCTAGATACAAGAAGTGCCAATGCACATAAGCATAATATTCTGCTTATGGACCTAATAACCTTTGTCTTGGATAATAATTTTTTCCTACATGAAGGCAAATGGTTTAGACAAAAGAGGGGTGTTGCAATGGGCGCAAAATTTTCGCCTTCTTTTTCAAATCTGTATATGGGTCTATACGAAATGATACACATCTGGAGACAATGTCCAGTCAACTATAGTGAGAACATCATTCTATGGACCATATATATAGATGATGTTCTTTTATTTTGGTCTGGAACTGAGAAATGCCTACTAGAATGTATCTGTTATCTGAATGATAATACTTTTAATATACATTTTACGTATCAACTTGATACTAAAAGTATTAACTATTTGGATACTACATTGTATGTAGCGGGACAGGCGATTAGATCTAAGATGTTCTGCAAGGAAACAGCTTGCAATTTGGTTTTGCATGCGACCAGTGCCCATCCTCCAACACAGATTAAATCAATCCCCTATGGGGAAATGATTAGAACGAGACGAAACTGCAGTACAGATCAAGATTTTTTTGGTGAACTTGAAAATTGGGAAAGGAGATTCAAAAACCGAGGCTATTCAGGACAAATCTTGGCCTCGGCAAAAGAAAAACTTGTCCGGGTAAAACGATCTGACTTACCGTACAATACTCAACAGAAACAAAAAAATGAAAAAGGAAGATCGGGGTAGGAGGCCAGCACTAGTAGTTCCATATAGTGCAGCCACTCCAGACCTTTTTCGCATTCTCAATAAACATTGGTATATTCTTAAGATGGATACCACAATAAAGGGGTCAATTTCCAAAAGGGCGAATATCATACACAGTAGGGGGAAGACATTAAAACACACATTATGTCATAGCTACCTCAAACCATTGCCTACTATTACCTGGATGCCAGCGCCGCCTAGCGGTTTCCACAGATGTGGACAGTGTAGTATTTGCCATCTAGCTAAGAACAAATTAGTGTCTTTCAAATATAACACGTTTAAAACCTACAAAATCCATGATTTCATGACTTGTAATTCGAAGCATGTGGTGTATTGTATCGAATGCTGCTGTGGCAAAATATACGTAGGCAGCACTATACGTCCTTTAAAAGAACGTATTCAGGAACACGTCCGTGCTATTAGGAATAGGAATCTGGATTATCCTTTGGCAGTGCACTATAACGAACAACATATGGTGGAAGGAAAAATCAATATTATGTTCCATGGAATTGAAAGCCTTAAAATATCCAATCGTGGGGGCAACCATACCCTGTACTTAAGACAGTTAGAAAGTAAATGGTTGATCAGATTGAGAGCAGTGGATCTGGGTTTGAACGTTGATAGAGAACTGTATACATTTTTGTAGACAAGTTTATTAGATGAAACAACTATAAAATGTCTGCATGATAACATCAAGATATTGAGAAAATGTGCGAAAGTACAAATGACTGCTTTGAATTAACATTGTTATCACTTTGGGGCTGTTAACAATCTTAACCACTTTTACTTTCGTCTCCTTTCTCTCTCACACATCTTGACTCCCAACTAGGAGTATTCCTTTAAGGATGTACTGGGGCAAATGTAGGTTGGTCTTTTGACTTTATAGACACGATCCTTCGGTGTGTCTAGACATTAATGTGGATTTGGGGTCGTATTCCTTTTTGATTGAAATGTACTAACACGGTGATATTTGTTAATGCGATTCTGATCGAAATATCATGAGGATTAAAATTAAATTGGGAAATGCGATTACTTGGTCCACAAAGAAAGGATCGATACAGAGTTGCAAAGGACTTAGTTGTCTATAACTGAGCAATCGACTAAGGAGTTTCTTAACTTCCGTCTGAATACGTAGTAGGTGAGTAATTATTATTAGGGAATGTTTGGTTCTTTGGTGTCACTTCGTGCACATTATGTCTGTTTGGTGACATTATAGGATCCACTTCTTTATAGACACTGTGGTTTTTGGTGGTGGTCCTAAATCAGTTTTCTATTAGTCAGTAACAAGGTATTTCTGTCTGAGATATTTTCTTTTTAACAATTTTTGGACACAAGCCCCCCTGTCCTGATTTTTGTTTTTAGAAATAGCGATACAGTGTTAATGTCTTGACACCAGCATTTGTTGATGATTATTATGAAAACAATGCTTTTTCAAACTATTACATTTTGTTAATGTGTTCTTTTTTAAGTTTGTGATTGTGTATTTGTATATATTTGTCTACAGCCTTAAAAAAGTCCTGATGGACGAAACACGTGTTGGCTGTTTAGTACATATATGTGCATGACAAGAAGGAGCAATAAAGAATAAAATTAAAAGAAAACTGTGGAGCATGTTGTGGACTTTGAACATACATTTATGCACAGTGGAAATCATCTTAATTCGGCTAAACTTTTGTCTATGTGTGCCTCGACTAATGGGTAATCCACCAGGTTGTATGCTGGTTGGATTTGTGCTGCAAATTAAGCCCCTAAACCAGGAAGGATTCCCACACAGGGAGGGGAGAGGCAGCACTATAAGCGCGCTGGCCATGCCTCCCCCTTTGTCAGCTGCGGCATGTTTGGATGAAGGTGCACCCTGGGAGATGGAGTCCCATCAGAATGTATGCGGGCAGGATTTGTGCAGCAAAGTAAGCCCTAAAACCAAGAGAGTATTCCCTGCCATGAGGGGGGAGTCAAAGCTAAAAGTGTGATGGCCTTGCCTCCCGCTGTCAGCTGCAGCACGCTTGGATGAAGGTGCACCCTGGCACAGGGAGCCCCCAAACCAGAAGAGCGTCCCACACCATGAGGGAAGAGGCAGTGCTATAAGAACGATGACCACGCCTTCCCTGTGACAGCTGAGGTGAGTTTGGATGAAGGAGCACCCTGGAACATGGAGTCCCACCAGGGCATATGTGGGTAGGATTTATGCAGCAAAGTAAGCCCCAAACCAGAAGAGTGTCACTGTACTCAAGCCCATGTCACAGTGCCACACTGCAGTCCACTCTATGCCACTCTAGCAAAGTATACTCCACTCTATGACACTATGTAATGCACTTTCTGATGCTTCACCAAAATTGACTCCACTCTACTTGATAACACACTACTCCAATCTATTCAACTCTAATCCACTACTCTACTTTATGCTGCACCATTCAACAACGCTGTATGCCACTTTACAAAACTCAATGACACTCCACTGTACCACACACCACCACACTATTTTCCCCCACTCCACTCTACAACAGTTTTCCACACTCTGTGACATGGATACCACTTGACTGTCCGAGTCGCTACTCCAATCTGTGATACTTTAATCTACTCTATGCTATTACACTTCTCTGTACTCCACTCCTCAGCACTGTACTATATGAGATGTCACTCCACAATAAAACACTTTATGTGACTAGACGCTACACCATTCAACTTGGCTAAACTGTTTACCCCACTTAGCCCTGAGGTATGACACTAAGCTCTACACACTCTACTCTCTAACACTCTACTCTAAAGAAGTCCACTCTACAATACTTTACAGCACTCTATGCTAGTGTATATCACTCTAGTTTACTATATGCCTCTACACTCCACTGTACAACACTCTACTCCACAGAGTGGCACTGTACGACACTCAACTCTCGCGACTCTACAACACTCTATGCCACTCTAAAACACATTTCACAACTCTCTCTATGCCAATCAACCCCACTTTACTCCACTCTACTCTACAACACACAACTCCACTCTACTACAATGTGTGCCACTCCATTCTGTGGCATTCAGGTCTAGAACACTCGATACCACTACACTGTACCACACTCTACAATACTGTACTATACGGCAAACCACTCTTCAACACTCTAATCCACTCTATGTGACTCTAATGAACAATACTTTCCAACACTCTATGGCATGTCAGGCAACTCCAACTCCAAACAGCACTCCACTCTGTGACACTTTAGTCCAGTCTATAATACACCAGGCCACTCCACTTGACTCCATGCCTCTTTACTATACAACATAACACTCCACTGTATTACAGTTTACTCCACTCTATCCTATTGTTAAAATTCATGATTGCAATTTCAATCCATGCCATGATATATGCAAGCATAACAACCTCAATACCAGTAAATGCAATGTCAGTATACCCCATATTCTATGCACACGTATCAATGCTAATGACAAATGTGCACATAACAATACGAATGTGGGTAAATATGATATTAGTGAATGGCATTTTATATGTACACTTAATAGAAAACTCATATCAGTGCTCCCTGTCAACACTGAGTCAGAGATATGTGGTCAAACAGGCCCTGCCACCCAAACCAAAGCCTACCGATTGATAGGTGGGGTAGGGGAAAACCCTGATCGGTACTACACCACAAACAGGTCTGAGGAGATTAGCCAAAAAGAAAAAATTTGGCCAAAGGCGTGTGTTCTCCAAATAAAACAAAGTCAGATGCCACATGTAGTTAGGAACACTCAGCCAATCAGAAGACAGCATGCACACTACATGCTGTGATCATTCCCATGCCGTACATCTTGACACATTCACACTGGGCCACACTAGCTCTCACAAGGTTGAGAGCCACCTATGTCCCCCTTATCAGATGGTTGTATTTATGGTTCATGACTAGGCCTATAGCTACATGCTTCACAAGAATGTGTAATCGTTGTATTGTACCTCAAGAACTTGCCAAAACATCTGTACATCAAGACTATCTTCAGACGCGACTCTGTTGATGCTCTCCCGGCCGTTGCTTTAATTAAACCAACTTGTTCCTGTTTTTCCAAACATTTATTTTTTTTAATTTTATTTTGGGAAGTTTTATATAGCGTGAACTAGACCCGATAAATTGGGTATCAGAGCGCTTTACAGGGCACCAGTTTCTTTACAAAAGAACACATTCATTTTTTCTTAGGCACGGGGAGATTAAGTGATTTGCCCAGAATCACAGGATGTTGAGCGTTGTAGCCGAGACTCGAACCTGGTTCCCCAGCTTCGACGTTGACCGCTCTAGCCACAAGGCTACATCCTATTCTCCACGCAAGACTATGTGACTCAACTGAACTCCACTCCACTCTTATCTACTGTTCAATAGTTTACCCCACTCTAAGGCACTGTTCAACATTCCACTCTACACCACTCCACTGTAAGATAGCGTACTGTAATCTATGCACCTCCACTTAACAAGACTCAACTGCACTCTGTGCCATTATATGATACTCTAGTCCACTCTCTGCCCATCCACTATATGTAGGCTGTCCGGTTTTAGGTTTAAACCTATAATAACTGATAAAACCCCACTGAAAGAGAAATAGCCCTCACCAGTGAAAACATATAAACACTGAAAAAACACCTGCACCACCACAAACTAAATGCCATTCAAAGAAAGGAAGAAGAGAGTGAAAGAGTCATTTTTTTGTTGGTTAGGGATGCCACTAAAATATTGTTTCTTCTTCCTTTTGATTTTTACAGTTTTGTGGTCTTTGGTCTAAAGATACAGGGTTTAGAAGCATGTTTTAGGCCTTGTTTAATTATTTTATAAACTGTAGAGAATCAGGAACAATCAAAATTATATTTGATTTTTTGGCTGTGTTTGATTCTTTCACTAATAGGCAAAATGGTAACCACTGTTTTTTTAAGGTATTGAAATCACTGGAAAACACTTAAAAAACCCCACCAGAATTTACCAAAAATAGAAACTGAAAACAGGAAAGCCTAACTATATGCCACTGTGCTACATTTTATGAAACTGTACCACATGCCACTCCGCTATGCTCTACAACACGCCACTCCACTATGTGACACACCCCTCCTCTCTATGTTACTCTGCTCCACTGTGCAACACTTTATCATAGTCCACTGTAAGACACGCTATTTCATAACACTCCACAGTATGACAATACACAGTTGAGTGGAATGTCGCACACTCAACTGGGCGATACTGCACTCTACAACACTAAACTGTATGACACTTTAATGCACAATACTCTACTCTATGCCACTACATTTTGCACCACTCTTCACCACTCTATGTCACTGTATAACAGTATACTCGATAGCACTCCATGCCACACGACTCCACAACACTGCAGTCACCAACACTCCACTGTATGACACTCAACTACATAGTACAACATGACCCTTCACTCTACAACACTATACAGCACACCATGCCACTCACTGTATTACCGTGACTCCACTGAATGCTACAGCACTCCATTCTACTACACTTCACTGTATTCGACTATACAACACAACACTGTATAACCTTACACTGTACAACACTATTCTCCACAATATTCTCCAACACACCACTTAACAAAACCTTTAATGTAGATATAGTTCTATTTTAAGGCCCTGCCTCCATTATTGTCTGTGAGAGAGTGTTCCAGTGTCACTGGTTTCCCATTTGAAGGGGTGGGCTCACTACTGCTCCTTTTTTGGTTGCATTCATTTATTCTGATAAGATTGCCTCTTCCCACTGTGTACACGTGTTAAAAGTGAATAGCCAAAAGTAGGAAAGTCACTCTAAAGAGTGAGAGTAAAGTTACATGTGTAGCTTTCCCACGGGTGGCACTGCCCTTTGTGAGTACCACTGTTAATCCCACCTGCTGTAATGATGCTAAAGATGCACACATCATTCTAATGCTCTAAAGCTCATTTGCATTTGTCAGTGATTCCAAAACATTAGGGCTGAGTCTGTGAACAATTGGTCACTGAAATTATGCGAAATATCCCAAGTTCAACATCTCCAAAAATGGAGATTCCAGCATGTGGTAACCATATCAGAGGCCACCAGTCAAACATTTGTCCTCAGGAACTTTTACGGCCACCACCCCACTCAGATCAAATGAAGAGCTTAGATGCCATAAAGTGACCATACAAAGCTTTTAAATGTTGAGGAATTGTTATTTACCATAGGTTTTCTCAAAAAGCCCAAGCAGACAGATCACTGGCAATCTCCCACAGTGACCATGCCTATTGGTTATAAATTGATGCTTCCCTTTGAATACTTTGGAAACTGCAGTAAATCCAAACAGTGTCTTTCAATCAGCTTCTTAATCTCTTGCTGTAGAGCCGCGGCACATTGGGTCTCATTTCAGGAAACTGGCTTGCAATAGCCTTTAAAGTCTCATCCATAGCTCTCTGAACAGTCCATGAGAATAGGCTTTCGTCATCAAAATCATCTCATATATTACCAAGCAAGAGCTGCAATTACAGCTCAAGGGTGGCTGAACCACTGACTGTACCTCCCATCAAAAAACACAATCTAGCAAACCTGCCTCCACTTTTGTCCAGTTAACCAACTTTTCAAAGTTAATGCATCCTCAAATATGGAGACTTATCTATCATATCCGCTTGGCTTTTCATATCAATATTACTTCATTCAACAAATTGGCAAGTAGATGCTTGGCTGCAGCTACTCTCAGCAAATCAGAATATGTTTTTGAAACGCTTTTCATACCAACAATGAAAAAAAAATTCAGAACTTTACACACATAGGACTGCTATATCCAACACCACTCCAACTATGCCCTCCTAAAAGGGCATTTTAATAATTCTGATAGAAACTAAAGTGCTTTGCCACATTTTGAAGCTCTATATGCCACAACAGAAAATAGTATACTCTTCACCTGTTCATTGCTTGACACATTAACTATTAGTTCCAAGAAGCAGATTGTGCATCTTGGTCACTCTATCAAGCAATGCATTATCAGATTATCAGGACATTTGTGAAAATTCTGCCGATGTCAATAAAAGGGAAAGACTAATAGCAGGTAATAGCTGTGGATTGATTGTTTAAGGAGGTTATAATAGGAACAAAGGACGTATGAGTGTATGATTTATAAACTTTATGAATGTAGTTTTATGTAGTTAGTATTTTTCTCCGGGGAAAGACTCCTTGTATGGCTACTAAGTGGGCAAAATGACTTGTTTGGATCCTTTGGCTTCTCCTGAAAATATTTTGTATGGTCTCTTGCCTTTAGAGTATGGGTCTGCTCTTCTACCAGTTCCAATAACTGGGCCCTGGAAACCCATGGCCCCAGTAAAGGCACTATATGAATGGCTTCTCTCTGCACTTGCTCTACTCTAGTGATGCCCATCTTCACAGGCATCTAAAAAATCAAAACATTAACACAATCACAGTGAACCTTCAATAGTTCCCCGGCTATCCTAATTTTAGAACTTCAAGGTTCCTACTTAGTTCTCGAACTAAATACGGGTCAACATGTATGCAAAAAATGAAAGGTTAAGGCCAGAATATGTTCATGACAAAGGC
This sequence comes from Triturus cristatus, assembly GCF_964204655.1. NCBI lineage: Eukaryota > Metazoa > Chordata > Amphibia > Caudata > Salamandridae > Triturus > Triturus cristatus. The sequence goes on from NC_140582.1 coordinate 1,267,293,142, forward strand.
ATTTATGGCCAGGTTAGTTTGAAAATGACCAGAGTGGGTGTTGCACAGTATGTCTATATTAACCTTCCCCAGGGATTTTGTCATAAACCTAAGAATGAAAAACCTGTCACCCACAGAAATAAACTTTCCTGCTTCTGAATAGAGGTAGTGAGCAATAAAATGATGAAATAGTATTTTTCGATTGGGGCTTCAAATACAGGATTAGGCAGTCCATGTGTGTAGACACTCTCTCTTTCTGCTACAGGTTGTTTTTTGTTCTGGTTGCTTGTAGTGATCTTGTTGTCTGGTGATAATTCTCAGGGTGAGTCTAAAGAAGGGGAATCTCCTGGATCTAAAAGCTCCTCTCACCAGCTTCTAACTGTTTTTGGGCAGCTCAGTGAAGGCATCTAAGGCTTCAGCGGCTACCTTGTAAGGGAGGCTAGAGAGGAAGAGGAAGAGGAAGTGCCAGCTGCACTTCCTGTTACCGCTTTGTCCTTCTCAACACAAGGTTAGTCTCACTAAAGGTCAGATGGAGTTGTTGTGGTTCCTGCCAGCCATACATCTGCTCATAGTATGATAGTTGTCAACATGAAGGTGATGATTCAGAAACAATTGACACACTTCCTGGTAGCATCATTGTTTTTTGTAGTTGGAATCAAGTCTATTACTGTGTGTCCTCAATGATGCCTGTTATGGTCTGCTACCCAAGCTGGAGAGCTTACTTTGCCCATGCCTTAAATTTCTCTGTCTGCTGTGGCATTGAACATGTGCCAATTGACGTGTATAAAGATACTTAACACATTGCAAAGACTCTTTTCACTTAAAACTCAATGGTACATTGCATTCTGTTCCACGGTTCATATGTGTGTGAATGTATTGTTGGCATCACAACTCACAGATTTGGAAAATATAATGTATCATGTCTAGTAAGTTTCCCAAAGCACACGAAATTCCGCAAGACTTAAAGGATTCTGGTACTTTTTATGAGCAATCGTGAATTTGAAAATATTGGGCCCCAAGAGTTGATCTTACATTAATTTTACAGAGTGGGATGTTTAAAGATATTGTTGTGAGGATGGGGGAATTTACCCATGACTTAGCATCCTTTTCATAACCATAGCTTGTCTTCTCAATTCCTGTTTTGGGTTGTTTCAGTGCCTGCTGTAGACAAGACTTCCAATGGATATAAATGCGATGATTGCCTTAATGACCAATCCACAGACGATTGCACAGCAAATGAAAAAATTCAGTGCTCTGGGATGCAGAACGCCTGTGTCACCTGCTATGGAAATACTCCTAGGCCTGGTGAGATATACAGATTTTTGTAGTTTGGAGTTCTATTTTCCACTACAGCACACTACTTGTTTTCCAAGCATTTTTCTCAAAATAAATGTTGTTCCCGCTAATTAACTGTAGCACATAGAATCCAACTGAATACTCTCAGAGTGCATCATTCTACTAAGAACGTGATATAAATCATGTCCCAGTGGCCAAACACTACCTGATATCTAACCAGACTATCTTCATTTAGGGCCAAGGTCCTCTCAAGGAGTGCAGTTTTTGTCCTCTAAGTGGAATTTCCCTTTGCTACCAGGTCAGCATGCCAAAAAGGGGGTTCAAACTTCCCTGGGTCCATCTCCCACATCTGTAATATATATGTATCTGTATGTATGTGATTTCTGTACTGCACTAACTTCTATAAAATGAAGGGGGCACTGTATAAGATCAAAGGCAAAATAAACCGGGGCTGAACTTTGGAGTGATCTCAGTGTTTGCAAACTGATTGTAAGATGCCTGGAATGTGGGTCTAGTTACCTCCATCCTGACCCTAGATAGCTGCTTCTGCACTGGCCATAAGCCCTGGTCATAAGGTTCATTTATCAGCTTCGTCTTCTTTGCATTTGTCATTGATTGTCAATGTTTCTGGGTAAAGACTGTAGGCCAGATTGAAAAAGGAGAAGATTTACCCTTAACTAAGAGAGGATTACCCTATAGGTTGGGGATACTCCTCGGACGACAGTGGCTCCTCACATCGGCAGCTGGAGGAGTGACAGGACCTGATGCGGTCCACAATTCCCTAGGCCTCACCCTTTGTCACAATTTGGCTATGGTATGACCTCATACCAAGGCCCTCCGCCTACATTAAAAGTCCCTCCAACAATGTATCCTCTTCCATATTCCATGTGCCCTCAGGGCCCACACCATACTTTTGCATCACCCTGTCAACCAACCTTTTTAGGGAGAGGTTGGGGCAGAGTGCAAGGAAATAGAAGAGGCACACAGCACAAATTATTGCAGCGGCTAGAACCCCTGGCAGAAACACAGCAACAAACGAGGAGACAGACCAGCAGCCACAACAAGACAAATTCATAGTGAATCTTTCACACAGAGTTTTGTGCGACACTGAGACAGTAGTCCTACACTACTGATGAGCTGTTTGAGTCTGAGGTTGGCGAGGTTTTCGAGCAGGGTAGTGGAGTTGCTGTCATTGACATTCTTGAGGTGGAAGTTCAGGTCTCCGAGGAGGATGTAGTCTGTGGAGGCCAAGGCGTGTGAGCTGACGATGTCTGTGATGGAGTCGCTGAACTGAAGCTGGGGTCCGGGCGGTCTGTAGACGAGGGTTCCTCTGAGGGTGGTGTTAGGATCGATGTGGATCTGGAAGTGCAGGTGTTCGGCGCTGCTGTGGGTGTCTTCGGTGCAGGTCGAGATTCTGAGGGTATTCCTGTGGACGATTGCGATTCCTCCTCCCGGTCTGTTGGTGCGGTCCCTGCAGGTGATCTTGTAGCTATTAGGGATGGCTATGGCAATGTCGGCGCAAAAGAGGGGTACATCCAGGTCTCAGTCAGGAAGGCGACATCCGGGGAGAATGAGTCGAGCAGGTCCCAGAGTTTGGCGGCGTGTTTGTGGATGGAGCGGGTGTTAAGTAGTATGCATCTGAGGTGGTTGCGACCTGCCCTGGTGGGAGGGGCAGGACGTGCAGGTGTTCGCTGGCTGGTGAAGCTGCAGTTCCAGCAGGTGAAGGGTCCGCGGGTGAGCTTTGGGGTGACCTGTAAGCAGGTGGTTGATCAGCCGGCGTTGAGTGCATGGAGGAGGTTGGCGTCATTGCAGCATCGGGTGTCGTGGTGCTTGTGGGGGCCAGGAGATCTGGTGCTGTGCACGGTCCAGGCGCGGACGGGCGCAGGCGGGCTTGCCTTAGATGTGCCTTTAAGAAAGGGAGGTGGGAGAGAGGGGCAGCTGGGAGGCGAGTGTGTGGGCAAATGGGTGATCGAGGAGGGCAGGGCCGCAGGGGAAGTACCAGCAGGAAAGGCGAGCGGGACGAAAGAGGGCAGGAAGGCAAGAGGGCAAGAATGAGCTTAAGAACAAAAAGTAGAGAAAGGCTAGGGAGAGAGAACAGCAGGAAAAGGGGCAGTCAAATAATTATCAGAGGCAGAGGAAAAAGAGCAGCAGGAGAAAGATTCAGAAAAATAAATAACAGAGGCAGAGGAAATGTCCAGGGAGAGTTCTGGCAGGGTGAACTCGCGGCCGCAGCAAGGCGGGAGACACGGCACAGACAGGTGGAGCTGGGTGGCGTGGGGAGCAACCTGCCTGAACAAGGTCAAGGGTTTTTAGTAGAACAAAGCGATTCAGAAATTACATATACTATTAGATTAGCCTAACCTGAGAAGCACCCTGCACTTTTCTCTGAGCCCTGGCCCTGCAGACGCACGCAGCACTTTGTTACCGGTCCCTGGAGGGACGTGAAAAGCACGGACGCGGTCCCGCATCGGCGGGAGACCGCTAGAAACCTGAGAAGCACCCTGCACTTTTCTCTGAGCCCTGGCCCTGCAGACGCACGCAGCACTTTGTTACCGGTCCCTGGAGGGATGTGAAAAGCACGGACGAGGTCCCGCACCGCGGGACACGCGCGGGCACGCCCGGGCGAAGACCGGGCCAAGACGGGCCCGTCTTAGCCCGTCATAGACTGAAGTAGACTGGTCTGGGCCACGTCCCGCGAGCCTGCAAGGTACTGTGTGAGCTAGTCCTGTGACTGTTACTCCTGTGTTTGCTTATTAAGATCATACGCTTTTGATGTTCATATTTTTTAATACCTAAGGTGGGAGAGTAATATCCACTCCAGAATTGAGTTTGGAGAGTACTAACTATGGGTAAACGAAAGGCACAAACTGGTCCCCATAATGTAAATAAACAACCCAACCCACAGACGCGCTCACGACAGACACTACTCACCTACTTAACTGGGGCAGTGGGTGTAATTGAGCAGCAGATACTAACGGTGGAGGAGTCGATAAGTACTGCCAACCTAGAACCCTCTACTAAGTCAACGGCCGATAACAATACGCAGGGGAACTCTAATACTTCTGCTACACTTGCACCAGCAAATATTACTACTAATGGGTGCAGTGTGGATATTTCAGATCACATCTCTGAAAGCGATCACGAGCAGGAAGACCAACCACCCCCGAAACGACCAAGAAACCCAGCTCCCACACAAAAACCCGCGGGAAACCTTAATGTACCGCCGGTAATACTCCAACCAACGACGCGCCAAAAGACTTATAAAAAGGCTCCCCAGGTAGGGTACCATAAACCAGGGGACAGGAGCAAGCAATTAGGCACTTCAAACGCACAGATTACAAAGGAGATAAACAAGATGAATGTTAAATTGGACTCTTTGGATGCTTTCATTAGGGCAACCCTAGATAATTTAACTAATAGAATTGGGAAGTTAGAGGATCTAGTACACACCAGCGTTAGTAGTACCCAGCAGCTCTCTGAGGGTCTATTAGATATGCATAAACCAAAAAAGGGAGGTAACGAAAAGAGAGTCAATTGTCAGCTGGTCGGTATCCTGCCTGAATGCAACGAGGAACAGACTAGAGGCTTACCACGTAGTTCTGCTCACAATCCCTCTCCTAAACCTGACATCAATCCAATCATACATTCCCCAACCATGCTCACAACTTTGAATGCCGGGGGTCCAAACTACACCCCCGCCGTTACTGGTAAAGATCGTGCAGTTGATCAATGGAAAAATAATCCGGATTTACCACCCGCAGTGACCCCCTATGTAGCCGTTTTAACCAATGTACCGAGCCTTCCAAAGGGAACCATAGAATCCTGGGAGAGCTTACGAAACAAGTCACTACACTGGCTAGGCACTAGAACCGGCCTCACAGAAAGGTTGTATGATGAATTCAAGTTGGCCAGAAGGGCACCGTGGATTGGCAAAGGCCAGAAACTTATGAGAGGGGACTGTGTGATCTTGTCATTTAAAACCCCAAATCTGGTCCGGGAAATTTTGCACAGAGCAGGCTCCCTCTCTACCGTCACTCAGGGCATAAATCTGGTACCACTAGGCTTTTTTTACCATCCAGATAGCCTAAGTAAACCGGCCCATTTCAGGGAAACATCTATTTCAGGCCCCGCAAGTTCATTTAGTATCCCTGTTCAAAACCGCTTTGAAATTTTCTCAAACCTCAACTGAGTTGATTGACAACAACTGAGAGAACTTCCCAGCACTGATGTATTCAATATCAAAGATCGGGTGGACAGAATGAACTTCCTTGAATTACAACCTGACATCACCCTGGCAGAGCCACCCGCACAAAATGACCCAGCAAACTTCCCTGAATTACAATCTGACACCACCCTGGAAGAGCCACTTGCGCATAATGACCCAACAAACATTACCTTAGTGCAAGCTGTGCTGGGTCCTTGTACCTGGGAGGGAGCGCTTAACCCAGATCAACAAACTGATTCATTACAACCCCAAGACAATAGAGTAGGGACTAATGATCATGAAAGAGCCCAAGAGGCTAAGAGTAAAATAATTTTTGGGAACATCGCCGGGCTAAAATCAAAGGTGGATAACCCCCTCTGGATCGAGTTTATCGATAACGCTAATGTAATTAATGTACAAGAAACCTGGATGCAAGACCCCCTACATATCAATGGTTATAAAACATTTCATACGTCAGCCATTGCAGCACCACATGGGAGAGCCAAGGGGGGCCTCTCCACATATGTTTCTAATTTTCTTATTGTCGATAAAATTGATTTTCTTTCCACCAATCCTTATTATCATCTTGTGACCCTCCATCTGAATAGTGCCCTCTGTTTAGTAATTATAAATTATTATAATAATATTGTACCGACTCTGGTTACAGATACCCTGAGATCATTGACCGATTTCCTGCACACACTAATTGCCCGACTAAAGAAAGAGGTGCTTGTGATCTGGGGTGGGGATTTTAATTCCTCCTTATGTAAACACTTTGATGACGATGTATGTGGGTTAACTTATGGAAACGGGGATAATTTCGCTCATTTCTCACACACGCTTTATGGAGATGTTCTAAATGATCTAATGTTTACATTTGATATAGGGTTTGCTAACAGACTGTGCTCCCCCACGATTCCCTTTTCCCCTACATTTCATGCACATGGTCGAGTATCTACTATTGATTTTATCTTGTTCTCATCCAGATATTCCTCTTGTATTAATAACTTTAAGACACATGAGATAGTCCTTAGTGACCATTTCCCTCTTAGTGTTGACGTAACTACATCCAAACAGAGCTGTACCACTAGATCAATAATTGCTGACAATGTTGACCACATTGTTGGCATTAGACAAAATGGGTTTGCACTAAAATGGTCCAACGTAAATACTAATGAACTTATCTCAAATATAGTTACCAATTGTAAAAACATGTTTCTGAAGTGCCTCGACGAGACCACACCCAGTATTGAGATTAGGGAGAATTTTCTGGCAATCTCGAAATACATAAAAGAGTCATTATCTGTTAAAAAGAATAAGACCTCGAGAAGCAAATCAGGCTGGTTTAACATCGAGTGTTCAGAAGCATATTCTTACCTTAAAAACTGTATTCATGCATCACCCAAGAACACTGAACACATAAGGGAGGCAAGGCGAAATTATAAAAATGTCCTTAAAAATGCTAAGTCTTTTTTAAAACTCAATACTTGGCGGGCATTACGCGACGCTGCAGATAGTCGTGATTTCTCTGCCTTTTGGAAAGTGGTGAACTCACCTTTCATGGCAGATAAAGATATGGCAGTAATGGAGGTTGCCATCTCGGAATCTGAATGGGTCCAACACTACTCCAATCTGTACAAGAATTCAAACTCTGAGGAACAAGGTCCCACTTTTAATACATTGGATATAGTAAATGATTTTAAAATGAATTTTACCTTAAATGAAATTATTGCAGCTATTGATTCTAGCCCTTCTGGTAAAGCTCCAGGCCCAGACGGCATTCCCGCGGACCTTTTTAAATCTAGTACAGCACTATGGGGTCCTCTTTTAACCCAGGTTTCTAACGCATGCAATTCTACCTTTTTACCAACTTGGTACGAATCCTTGATCGTGCCAATTTTTAAAAAGGGTGATAGATCAAATCCAGCTTGTTATCGCCCGATATCTTTGCTGGATTCTACCACCAAAATCATAGGCCGGGTACTACTTAATAGACTACAGACCTGGGCTGACGAACAAGCTATCATTAGTGACCTCCAATACGGGTTTCGCGAGGGATTGGGCACAGTCGAACAGGGGTTGAACCTCCATATACTGATGGAAAAATATACAAAGGCAAAAAAGGGTAGATTATTCATGACCTTTGTCGACCTTACGGCAGCTTTCGACTGTGTCCTGCATGACAAGCTGTGGTTGATTCTAGAAGGGCTCGGCGTAGATCTTTTAATCATTTCGTTTTTAAGGGAACTTTATTCGGGGGCCAGGGCTAAGGTAAGATATGGAAGAAATGGAGAATGCACGAGGCACTTTGGTATCGAGAAAGGGGTGAGGCAAGGCTGCGTCCTTGCTCCATTCCTTTTCACACTCTATATAAATGGTCTGGAAACTATCCTAACCAAGGAGTGTAGGGATCTACCCATGGCAGCAAAACGTTCTATCCCAGCACTTCTGTATGCAGATGATGCTGTTTTAATGGCCCGTACCCCACTTGCTCTACAGAGGGTAGTTAATTCTTACACTAGTTTTATGTCAAATTTGGGGTTGTCTATAAACTGTACAAAGACTTACACTATGAATTGCGGGATTGGGACGAACAGGAGGGCTAAGACTATATTTATTAATACCAGCCCTATTGAGCAAACTAAAACATTTTCCTATTTGGGGATTTTATTTGAGAGGACAGGAAGCTGGACTGAGTCGATTAAGAATAGACATCTACTGTTCGTCAGGGCATTAGCGGCCCTGTCGAACTTCAGTCGAAAATTAGGCAAGCGCTCACCGGCTGAACTTATACACATCTACAAGGCAAAATGTGTTCCTATTGCCATCTATGGAGCAGGCGTTTGGGGATATGCTGATACACACACTATGCAGACTGCGGAAAACAGGTTCCTGAAGTTCCTCTTAGCAGTACCCCAAAGTACCACAACATATGCAATACATATGGAATTGGGTATCCCATACCTGGAAGATATCATTAAAATCCAACCCGTCCTTCTATGGCATAGTATCTGGATGTCAGAGGAAACAGGATTTAACCGCTACCTACTCACCGATGTACTGAAATCAGACGGTGTTAAATCCATCAAGTGGCTAGAATACGTGGAAAAACTCATGCTAGACATAGGCCATCCAGAATACTATATAGATCCAACTACCATGCGTACCATTTCCAGGAAAGATCTTAAGGCTTGCTGCATGGAGCATCTAGATGATAAAAGAATAGCTATTGAATTAAAAAAACCTACTGCCCAAGCTCATTATCTGACCCTCTCCTCACCCACCATCCAGTTATACCTATCCCTAACTGATAATGATTTTGATCGTTTTTTGTTGACTCGTTTTAGATTCAACCTGATATTTAGACTTCTTAGCTTCCCAATGATGAACGACTGGTCCAAACATTTGTGCAATTGTCCTTGTGATGGTACATCCATGCAATCCACTATTCATGTTATTCTATTTTGCAAATTTTATGAAGTGCCAAGAAAGACCTGGATTGTACCAGCCTTGAGGACCCTTGGTTTGAGACGTTGTCGCCCTGCCCTCTTAGCCTTGCAATTTCTAGAAGACAAATTCATCATTGCTACTGTAACTGTATTTCTTAAAAATGTTTTTAGATGCCGGAAAACAATGATTATGTGATTTTTAAAATACCTATGTTTTGATCGGGATTTTACTGTTGCTAATTATATGTGTCTTTTAACATTGTACTTTGATGGTTATTGTATTTTATAACCGAATAAAGTGAAATGATGATGATGATGATGATTAGCCTTAGTTACTTTTAACTAACTTCAGTGCAACCTACACACTTCATCACAACCACACAGCACCTCACTCTTCACATCAGCAAACAAGAAGAACTGCAGCAAAGAGGCCCCCTGAGGGGCACATTGGGCATTGCAGCATCAGCCCAACCAGGAGCTGCACGATGATGAAGCATGAAAACACGTAGGTTGTGTGAGGTCTCTCGCTCCTGATAGGTCAGATCCCCTGATCTTATTTCTCAGGTGCTCCTGACCTGTCTGTTCTCTTAGGAGCCGCATACCCTCGACATTACTTGCATTTTGGGGGATGTATCCGGGGCCTTCATTGGCCCTCCGTCCCTCATATTATCGACATGCTGTAAACAAAATCTTGTTCCCCTGAACCTGCCAATCGTTGCTTCACCAAATCTATTTCACGTGTACAGTATCCCACCAAAAGCCGAACCTTTGTGTGGACAAATGGGAAAGAAAAGATGCAGAATATATCAGCTTGGTATCTGTTTTCAAAATTGTCTTCACAAGTGATGCTGCAGGCTTATAATAAGACTCTGGATCAGCTGTATTGTAACCAGAAAAACAACCTAACCTCTGTGCAAACGACTTTGAACTACCTTGAGATGGTGTAGGGCAGTGTTCCCATTGTGTGTAATTAAATTACGCATGTGCATGTGGTGTACTTGATTTATAAAAGAAATGGTGACCGTAATGTTGAAAACCGATCATTTCATCATATTTAGCCATACCATTATGCAAGTCATCTGAGCTAAAAACAGTAAAATGCTCTAGATCTTCTAGCATGGAATGCACTGTATCAATGTCCCAATTATCAGACATAAAACTAGGGGTGATGAAGTCATTCAGAGAAATGTGAAATGCATATCATATTTGCAGAAGTTCAGTAGGACCAAATGTATCATTTGATACCCTATCCCAAACAATGACATCAGGAACCGGAACAGCGGAAATGCTCACCAGGAAAAAGATATCTTTACACTTTGCTTTAGGAAGAATGGGATGTTAAAACCAAGTCACTAGCAGCAGAGCATTCTGGAAGATAGTGTGCATTAAGAAGCAAGATAAAGACTGTCCAAAACAAATACAAAGGATGAGGAAAAGTAACAACATTCTAATCAATAGGTATACCCATGGAGAAACAAATTCCGTCTTCTTTAGCCAAAGATTAAAAGCATGCAGTCTCATTCTGAAGAGTAGAGACAGAGGCAAATGAATGCAAAGAGAAGTCATCAAAGCCGTTGAAGTATCCAGTGGCAGTCCAACCTTTTTTTGGCAGTTAACTTATGATAGCTGTTTGTGTAACAGGTAGGCATGATACTTAGTTGTTAGTTACAGTCCCAGTTGGAGAGAAGAAGCTTCATCACTGATCAAAGCTTCCATCGGAACTTCCTGTATGGTAGTGAGAAGAGGCAGGTAACTACCTAGGATCCCAAGAAACCTACTGTGTAATGCAGTTTGATGAGATCAATTAAGAGGAACGCCTTGTTTTTGCAATGACTATTGCACAGGAGAAGTATAGCTCTTGCACCTTTCACAGACAGGATGGGAGTAGGCATTCTGTAAGATGGCCTGAATTATTTCTTGTCCAATATTTTATTCTTGGACCGGATCCCCAATCTTAGGTATCAAACTTGGAGTCACTGGTGCTTCATTCTCTTGTCCACTGGCAGTGCATTTTACTTGGACATTGCTTTATTCATCCCGGAAGATAATCAGTTCCTGTAAATCAGTCAATTAATAATTGATGTCAAATGATTTTTCAGCTTCCACTGTGCTGGGATAGTTTAAGTCTTGGACCCACATCTCAACCCCAAACACAAGCTCATACAGAGTCCTACCACCCTGAGATTTTACAGGTACAGTGTGCAAAGTACTCCCGACTCCCTATAGGTGATGGACACAACTGTAACCTGAGCCTACTACCCTAGCTGTTCAGGACTGCTTTAAAACCAAGTTGTCATTCTCCACAGCAAAATTTACCTCAGAAAGTTAGGGTGAAGGAAACCTCAGGCCCACACCCAAACTTCCCTTGGCATGTTTGTAAGCCTCAGAAGTGAACGCCGGCCCATTGCCAAAGTGGAATGTGCCATCTGTGTATGCCCCGATCTTTTTAAATAGTTTTGCATGTGTCAAAGTATTGTGTAGTTCCTACTAATCCGTATGATCTGCTATGCAACATATGTTGGCCTAGTGACCAGCTGCCTCACAGTGCCACTATAAGCCCCCTAACCTTAATTTATTGAGTGAACCAGCTTGGGGGCATATCAGCAAGGCGAGGCGATAAAATTATAGTCGCTTTTGCGGCCGTTTTCGGCCGAAAAGCGACGATAATTTTATCGCCTAATTAGCAAGCTTACGCTAACGCGTGAAAACTTGCGTTGGCGTAGGAATTCCTAACGCCCAGCTTTGCATCTGTAATGAGATGCATAGTGGGCGTTTCTGACCTGACATGAGAGGAGAAATGTCACTAAGCGACATTTCTCCTATCATCAAGCCCCACGCTATGAAGCATAGTGGCAAGAAAAGTAGCGATAACCCCTGTTATCGCTACTTTACTCACGCCTGCTGCAGGACTGACTTAGCCATGATATCCTATAGAAGGAGGATATCATGGCTAAGTTTGTGAGTCCCTATCATCAAGCTAACGCCACATTGCGTGAGATTATCGCTGGGTTTCCAGCGATAATCTCACGTTAGGCAGTTAGTGTGAGGATTTGTATCGCTTTTGAGATAAGAGTTGCTTATAGCACGCTATCTCAGCGATAAAAATCCATGCTAGCCGGCGATAATTATCCTAGCGCTAAGTGCGCTGAGCGATAATTATCGCCGGTTGTTGTTGATATGCCCCTTTATTCTTGTATAGAAAATATGTGCTGCGATAACCAGTAGAGAGAAGCCATGACAACGATTACAAGCACCAAAAGAGTAAATAGTAGATACAGTTCTATGATGGTAGAAAAACAGCGTAGATATACAGGCATATTCTACAAGGCAGTAATCAGGTATATTCCTACTATGCAAACACTACTCTAAGTGTACCTAGTGTGTGCAGGTGTAGAGCCGAGCATCTACGCTAGGGACGATCAAACCTTATCACCTAGAGGAAGATAATAAAGAACCCAATCTTGGTTATGAACTGCACACCCCTCACAAGACGGCAGACCATGGTGAAGTCTCAGCCTGCTGGGACCCTCAGTGTCAGCTGAAGTGCATCCTCTGCTAATCTATCGGGATGCTCATTATTTCAAAAAGAAAGCAGCCTTGCGATGTACATTGTAGATTAGCGATGTTGTGGATATGTACAGAGCTCTTTCGCCCTGTGGATGAATATAAAACTACATTTGCACATAGATACATGATGTTCGAGGCCTCGTGATTCCATTGTGGGAAGCTAGATGTGTAAAAAAGGTAGTTTCAGGGAAATTAATCCGACTTTTTAGTGTGTGCAAAAATATTTATGGCGGAAATGGTTATGTGAAAAAGAGGACAATGTAAGAAATGAGCAGCTTCGCTACACGGGCCTAACCCGGGAACATACCACAAGTAAACACAAGTCTGAGGCTTGTTTGAAATCATTACAGGTGTCTGTGGTGGGCGTGCTAGGGCTGAACCCTTCATCCGCTGGCAAATGTCACATAAAAGGCCAAAGTCCTTGGTCTGTTTGTAGGGCAGTGACCACCAATAGCGTGGCTACAATAGTGAAATTGTAGCTGCCACCCATGTGCAGATGCCATGCCCTTATGTGCTGCTAGGATTAAGATAACCAGTGGTCTGAGTTTGGCATTACTCTATCCTTTAATCTGGGAATATGAGCAAATTGTATGTGTCCCACACTTAACTGAAAGGAGTACTTGAGTGGAAAGTCTTTAAGTAGGTGCGTGACACCATGTGCAGCGTTGGCAGCCGTCATGATGTCTCCATCTTTCCACGGACTGGAATGAGTGAAAGCAGCGACAGCAGCAGTTTGCAATGCTGCTTTTGTGGCTTCACCGGCCATGGAATTCCATGCGAGATGTACACCTACACGTTGGTGACTCAAAGTATGCAAGAGTCGGCAGCAAGCATTCTTGTGCTTTATTGTGCACCTTTTAGAATCTCTGAACACATTCTTGCTCCGGTAATGTAAGTTCTCATTGTAAGACTGGACACAATAATACGAATCATAAACTATAAGTGTGAGGAATCTGGGATCTGTATTTTATGGCGCCAGAATTAGAGCTCTGAGTTCTGCAGCTGTGCTGTGCAGTCATCGATTGACTGCATACAGGTCTTTCAAGGATAGCATTCCCTGTCCTGCGTGTGACCCTTCATGGCTGTGCATGCGGCTGAGTATTGGTGCTTTGTCCCTACAGCAGGCATGGTAGTTTAGATCATGTAATCATATTAATCAAGAAGTATGACTTCATTAGGCAGAGGATAATCATGTTCATATTAAAGAAAATAATCGGTTGCAAAGAGTAAGGTAGTCCATTGTATCCAACTTGTATGTATTGCTATTGTATCTGGAATGCATGCTCTCATGACCGCCTCTAAGGTCCGCACCGAGGTCAAAACAATTATTTGATTTCCCTGAGCTAGTACTCTCTCTCTCACCACAGCAGTCTGTACTGCAGTTAGTATTTTTTCTGCTGGTACAAAACACATTTAAGCATTGGTGTATAAAAGGGATTTATTTGAAATCAATACAGTGTCACCATCATTCCATGTAACATTGGCGTACCCTGATGCCCTCGCAATTATCCGATCACCAGATTAGTTGTGTTTACACGTGTGTGTAAGTGTTTCAAAGCTACCATGTCAGGTTGTACTGAACATAAATTCTGTGTATGTTCAGTTGTATGCTTGAAAAATCTGGACAGATCAAGTCGTAGAATGATTTAACGTGGTCTGTGTAATCTGGAATGTAAGTTCTTTCAAAATTCTGGAAACATAGGGATTGTACAAACTTCTTTAAGGGTTTTTTTGCAAGACTTTTGCCTTCAATTAACAATTCATATTCCAGAAATAGAACAACTAGGTGGGCAATTTTAGATTTGTTTTAAATTAAATTTGTAGCCTTTGTGAGGAAATCCTAGAACTATGCGATCTATTCTTGTAAAGTGTAGTAAAAGGTCATCTGTCAAATATATGTCATCAACATAGGACAATGTCTGGTCATTAAAATGTTGTAAGATTTTTGTCACCCCTGCTGAAAACAGCCAGGGGCTATTCTTCTAATCCTGTTACAAATGACAGAGCTGCTTTTGAGAACCTATCACACTGAATGCAGTCAAATACCTGCTTTCAGGTGCCATATTTTGGCAGAAATACCCATTTGAGATATCCAGTGTGGTTTTGTATTTTATTCACACTCTGTTGCTTATTAGTGTTGCACTTTTAGTGTTCTGCACTACAAAGGTGTGTGTAGCAGTGCTTAGGTGTCTATAATCTAACACAAAGCAATGATAATGATCTGGTCTCATTATGGGAAACAAATATTTATTCATGAGAGAGGTGCAGCTCAAGCCATTCGCAAATTTCACTAACTTAATTTTTGCCCTCATTTTTAATGGTATAGGCCTTTGAAGTTGTGGTGTCGTTCTCAGTTGTTTTTCATGATATGGGGAACCATTCTCCCACCCCAGAGGGTTGTAGTATAATGAAGGACCTTATGCTAAAGCCCAATACTTGAAACATGAATTTTTTAATGACTCAGGACCGAGGGCAGAGAAAGAAGGTAACATGTGAACTTCTCCCTTTAAGCAGTCTATGACAAATTACGCTGACCAATACTTTTTAGCCAAGAGAATTTTTATAGATTAATGTTTTTTGGTCTCTCTATGTCTAAGTCCTCCACCAGGAGATGCATCTCAGATCAACAATGCAGGACACTTTACCGTGTATGTGGTGTTGGCACCTCAATATATGCACTCAACACTACTGCTGCCAGACAATCTTTCATTGAACTATTATGACTTATGCCGCATTGTCTAGCATTGTCAGAGGCCACACCCCACTCAAAGCAGTGTCCTCAATATCTGTAAGGGCAGGCCTAGGGACCACTGACTGCCCTTAAAAAAATGAAACTGAAAAAAATCCATTTTTTATTTTTTAAATGCATCCCATTTTTCTTCAAGGAAAACGGGCTGCATTAAAAAAAAAATACTGCTTTATTTAAAAATAGTCACATGGAGGTCTGCTGACCCCAGCAGCCCACCATCCCTGAGAGTGCCAGCAATTCGAAACCCCATTGGGAATTGTAAACAGTGTCTCAGACACTGTTGTGCATCCCAATTAGTGAGTCGCAAATTGCGAGTCACAAATGCGAAGCAATTTGAGACTCGCTAATTGGCGGGTCATACATCTGGCCCTTTGTCTTTTCACTCAGTTTCCTGTCTCATCTCAGTTTCGCGATTTCCTTACCACAACTTTGGGAAACAAATTATTTGCTCTGAAATACTAGACAGGATGACCCTTTAATAGAGAAAATATACAAGTATGACATTGCAGTGACTGGCTCACTGTCCAGGCCACTCATCCCTTTCCACTCGACCAGCTGGTGCAGAGGATAAGATAGCAGCTGAGTAGGAGATCTTCCCTGAGCTCCTGGGTTGGGATTATCATATCGATAGATATCCCTCTGTTCCCCTGGCGATCAGCCTTCATTCTTCACACATTCAACTCCCTGTTTACCACCTCAACCTGTTTGTCAACCAGTTCTAAACCCGTCTTCAGCCCAAATGCCTGACGGCCTTATGTTGTCTCCCACCCCACCTACACATCACAACTGCACATGCTGTCATGCCAACTCTCACTCCCTCTAACAACCAACCCCCTCCAAACTCTCTCCCTACCTCTAACCCCACTCCTACTTCCCTGCCTCCACAACTTGAATTCCCTACTTAACAGACAGACGTTCTATGTTAGGCCATTCTCTAGATAATAATGTTTCTGGGCATTCCAGTTTGTTTGCTCTCTCCACTGCTTGCGAAAGAACAGAATCCTTGTACCCACGACAGCACGGAGCAGGGCCATCCCCAGCCACAGCCCCTGCCCTGACCTGGAAACCGGGAATCAAGCGTCACTGTGCCGGCAAGACTGCAGTAATCGGTGACGTCGTTGCTGGTGTGCCGGTGGCTGTTTTGGGGCTCAGCATAGTAAAAGAGAGCAGATGGTGTGGTACAGCTGCCACTTATTGCGTGTGCCACACAGGCGGGGGCATTGCAGGGATCTTGATGAACTGCTCCTGCCCCTAAAATTGCCCCTTACTTGCCCCTGTAACTGCTCTTGGGAGACGGGAAGCAGGGTGCTGTGAGCTCAACACTGCAGAGAGCAGACAGACTGGCAGGCAGCAAGGCAGCAAGGCAAAATATTGTGGAGTCTGTCTTCTGCTTGCTGTATTGGACATTGAACATTGGGGCACCCCTTTGATCACTGGGGTACTGCCCTCCCCCCATATAGCCCCCTATGCCATACAACAAACGTGCTACAAGCTCATAGGTCATATTGTGTATGTTGCGTACACTGCAATGTTGCGGTAGTAGAGTAGAAAGCATACACAAGGGAGGGCTGCCACCTGTAGCTGCCTGTAACCTTGGAGAAGGGATGTGGTTCATCCAGGTGTGACGAGCAGTGACATCAAGACAGCAGGATACCAGGAGGCCTAAAAAGAGGAGCAGGCAGTGAGTGAGAGAGTGAGTGAGGGACAGGGAGCAGGGGAATTCAAAGGAACCCATTGAATCCTCTAAGCACCCGGAGGCCTCCGAAATTAGTGGCAATTAAGGACAAGGACAACATTAAGGACAACATCTTCTCGGCACCCACAAAGAGTATCAAGTAATAATAAATAACTAGTACTAAAAAAAAAGAGTACATAGAATAAACTATACCTCGAAAATTTGAGATTACCACGAGTCTCTAGTTCAGAGCTTCTAGTTCTCTGTGGTAGTCACCAGCAGGCTAGACTTGACTTTAACAAAATTTGATAATCTTGGTGTACAAGGATACCCAGGGATACAGAATATTAAGATCCATATTCTCCTATCTTCCTATCTTGATAAAGAGGAGTGGGAGGGACTTTTTGAAACCTACTTGCAGGACAAGTGCAGGAATGACACCCCTGTAGACTCAAAAATAGAGGGGCCCAAGAAAACTAAGGATTATTGGGCAGCCGAGAAGACGCAAGAGAAACATAACTCACCCGGATGCATAGGTGGTGCACCTGATGATCGACATGGAGTCACGCAGCAAACAGACTATGGGAGTGCCTGGTCAATTCTGCTAAAAATAGTGCAACTCCTGGTAGAGGCCCTACATTATCAATCTGACAAAATGGACACACAACTAACCTTATTGAATACTTTGGCAGTGTTTGTGGTTGCAATCGATGGCAAGTTAGGCCCGTTGAACACCTCTCCGCAAACCATACAGGATTATGCTCTAGATAATAACCGCATCTGTGGGTATAGCCCGATTGTTGATAAATTAGTTACTCTTCTGACAATGTTGAGTGACTTATGCTCACAAATCAAAAATAATTCAAATTACTCAGCCTATAGTTGAACAACCCTTAACCTCTTTGGTGCTCGTGACGAGCTGGACTCGTCATGGCACAGTGGGCGTGTGCTCATGACAAGCCCAGCTCGTCATGACATCCAGCCACGGGGATGCGCTGGTGCTCCCTCCGTGGGAGGCAGATCCGGGTATTTTTACCGGGGAAGGCAGGGGAAGCCCTTCCCCTGCCTCCCCCCACTCCCCTGTATAAGTCAACTGACGTCATTGGAGGTTTTCCTTTGTTCCCCGATGCACAGGAAACCATTTGCTTCCAGTACATCGGGGAACAAACAAGTACGTTCTGGGGCTGGGGAGGGGGAGGGGGAAATTATCCAAAAGAGGGATCTGGGGAAAGGAAAGGGTTATCCTTTCCCCCGATGCCTCTTTGGTGCATTCCTGCTGCACGATCGTGCGATCGTGCAGCAAGAATGCCCACTAGAACCAGGGATTTTTTTTTTGTATTGGTGAGTGATTTTTGTTGTTTGGGGGAGCGGCCCGTTAGGCAAGGGTCACTCCCCTTATGGGGCGTATTAATCTTGGCTTTGTCTGCCCCCCTGAGGGGGCAGATTTTTATTAATTTTAAACAAAAATGGCCCATTGGACCACCAGGGTGTATTTAGTGGGGAGTGGCCCCTTGAGCAAGGGTCACTCCCCTTTGGGGCTATTTTTTTTTGCTTATGTGAGTCAGTTTTGTTGTTTGGGGGAGCGGCCCCTTAGGCAAGGGTAGATCCCCTTATGGGGGTAATAATTTTGGCTTTGTCTGCCCCTGGGGGGCATATTTTGCATAAATATAAACACAAACGGCCCACCGGACCACCAGGGAGTATTTCGTGGGGAGTGGCCCCTTGGGCAAGGGTCACTCCCCTTTGGGGGCTATGTTTTCGGCTGTCTGCCTCCGTGGGGGGCAGATTTTGCCATTTGTTAAATCTAGGGCCCACTAGGCAACCAGGGAGTTATTTGTGGAGAGTGACCCCTTGGGTAAGGGTCACTCTCCTTTGGGGTCAATACTTGTGGCTGTGTCTGGCAATCAGGGGGCCAGATCGCCATCTGTTTTTTAAAATTAGGCCCACTAGACCACCAGGGATTTGTTTGTGGGGAGTGGCCCCTTGGGCAAGGGTTCGCTCCCCTTTGGGGAGTATTAATTTGGCCGTTTCTGTCCCCCTGGGTGGGCAGATTGCCTGATTTTTTTTGTATGGCCACTAGGCCACCAGGGATTTATTTGTTGGGAGTGGACCCTTGGGCAAGGGTCGCTCCCCTTTGAGGGCATTGTTTGTGGCCACCTGCCCCCATGGGGGGGGGCAGATTTCACCATTTTTTTTATATTGGGCCCACTAGACCACCAGGGATTTATTTGTGGAGGGTGACCCCTTGGTCAAGGGTCGCTCTCCTTTGGGGGCAATATTTGTGGCTGTGTCTGGTGAGCAGATCTTGCCATGTTTTTTTAAAATTGGGCCCACTAGACCACCAGGGATTTGTTTGTGGGGAGTGCCCCCTTGGACAAGGGTTGCTCCCCTTTGAGGAGCATTAATTTGCCAGTTTCTGACACCCTGAGGGGCAGATCGTCTGATTTTTTTTTTTGTAGGGTCACTAGGCCACAAGGGAGCGGCCCCTTGGACATGGTTCGCTCCCCTTTATGGGAGGATGATTGTGGCCATTTCTGCCCTTTTTGGGTAGCAGTATGTTTTTAGGCCCATCTGCCACCAAGGGGGGCAGAAGCCAATAGACACCAGTTTTTTATTTTATTTTTGTGTTGGGGATTGGCCTCAAGGGCAAGGGTTGCTCCCCTTTTACGGGGGTGAATTTTTTATTTATACTCTTAGGCCCACCTACTCCTTAGCTTGGCTGGTGGATTGTGTGTGGACTGGTGCATTATTTGCATATGTGATAGTAATGTTTTTTTCTCCTTTTTATTCTAGTGTAAAGCTTTAGATTCCTGTTTGCAGTTTCGACAGTGGTTGTTCTGCAGTTTTGCGTAGTTGCATTTTTTTGGTAAGAAAAACCTTTTTTTTGCATTTACTCCAAATGAGTATTCTTGTCCTGTATGTAAGTGGTGTCATAATGGCAGCATAGTTAGTTAGTGTTTTTAGCATGACATTCTTTGCAATGTGTTTTGCATTGTCTTATGTGTAATTTCCTTTTCTCTTTCTTGTTTAGTGAGATATTGTTGATCCATACTATGTCTGTGCAGAGTAGGTGGTGGTGAGTAGTTTAGCTGAATCTGGCAAGTGAGTGGTATCGTTTTGGAGTATGTAGGTATTTCTGATAAAGGTGCATTTTGTTTATTACTTATTTTACAAAGTGTTTGTTGTTGTAGACTTGTTTGTCAAGTTACCTGTATTAGTAAGTATTATGTCTAGCCGTAGAATGACTGCTCAGCAGGTGGTCGGTATGCTTCTTGAATCTTGCTCTGAGCAGGATTATGAGACTGACAGTGCGTCTGAGGGAGAGGAGGGAGGGGAAGATTCTGGCAGTGAGTTTTCTCTCCACATGGAATCATCGGATGATGAAGGTACTCTCAGTGCGGATGAAGGTACTCTTGGTGTGGATGAAGCAACTCTCAGTGCGGATGAAGTGCCTGTCTTAGAGGAGGAAACTGCTGTGCCGACGGTGCAAGAGGCATCTGGATTGCAGTCTGAGGCTGCTAGGCTTCCTACTGGAAGTGCTGGACTGTGGGTTGATCCAAACATGGTGCAGCCGGTGTTGCCTGCCTTTAGCGGTGATGCAGGGTGTAGAGTGGATTGTGAAATTGTTTTGCTTATACAGTTTTTCCGTTGTTTATGGATGATGTATTTTTGGGTGAGATGGTTGAGCAGACTAATTTGTATGCTGAACAATTTTTGAGGGACAACAGTGACAAACATAGGCCCCACTCTAGAGCTACCCGGTGGACTCCCACATATCTGGAAGAGATGAAGAAGTTTTTGGGGTTTGACTCTATTGATGGGTTTGATAAGGAAGCCGTCCATGGCTTTATATCGGTCTACCAGTCCCTTGATGGCAACAGCCATATTTCCTGCAGTTATGACTCGTGATCGGTATTTACTTTTGCTTTGCCACAAGATCACCCTGACTGTGACCGTCTTTTTAATATTCGGCCTGTTCTTGATCACTTTGTAGATCAATTTTCAGAGATCTATACTCCAGGGAAAGAAATATCTATTGATGAGTCTTTGGTCTTGTTCAAGGGCCGTTTGGTTTTTAGACAGTACATCCCTAGCAAGCTGTATATGTTGTCTGAGTGTAGGACAGGATATGTTTTTAATTTCCGTGTGTACAGTGGTAGGGATTCCACTATTGACCCCCGTGGTTGTCTGTCCACTTTTGGAGTTTCTGAGAAAATTGTGTGGGATCTTGCAAGAGGACTGCTTAACAGAGGCCACCATTTGTACCTTGATAACTTCTATACTGCTGTGCAATTATTTAAGGAATTGTATAAAGTGGACACTTTTGCATGTGGCACAATTCGCTCTAACCGTAAAGGTTATCCAAAAGAGCTTGTTTGCAAAAAACTTCAGAGGGGACAGTGCAGTTCCTTGCATAGTGATGAACTACTAGCAGTGAAATTTGTGGGCAGGAGGGATGTGTACATGCTGACTACCATCCATGATGAGAGTACTTCCCCTGTGGCTGTTTGGGGTCAGATTGCTGAAGTGCGCAAACCTGTGTGCATTTTAGACTACAATAAGCACATGGGTGGTGTTGATAGAGTAGATCAGAGGTTGGAACCTTACACTGCTATTCGTAAGGCTTATGTTTGGTATAAGAAGTTGGCCATCCAGTTCTTCAATTTAGCAACTTTCAATGCTTTTGTTGTTTTCTAGGAGTGTTCTCCTGCGTAAAAGTTGACTTTTGTTCAGTTTCAGCAGTCTGTGATAGGCAGCGGTGGTGTAACAAAACTCGAGGGGGGCCCCCTGTGAGGTACGTGGAGGGGCACCCTCCTGTAGTGGCAGCTGGTTACATTTGAAAGTGGTAGCCATAAAATCTGTTTTGCAATGCACAGCGGCGAGCGAGCCCGAACAACCTAAGGGGGGCCCGGGGGGATGGGGGGTTTCTCTTCCCGAGAAAATTTTGAAAATAGAGTGGGCAAATGGTGCATTTTCAAGCAAATATGAGAAAGCAAGAAGGTTAATAAAGCAATTGTGAAGTGCAGTTATTCCATTCATAAAGAAATATCATATAATAACATAGGTAGCTGCTTATTTAGTATAACCACAGCGCTTCATAACAGACTTCGAGATACAATGCTGAGTACCTCACAGATTTTTTTAATTTAACAAACAACCAGCTAAACAGGCCACAAACCAGCAGCATTCAAGAAGAAATTTTAGGATTAATGTATTGCCTGCCTGGTGGTGATGGTGATATGATATTCTACCTGGCAACTCCCATGCCATGAGGGGGGTGTAATAAGAGAAGATATGCATATTGTGGACTCATTTAGTTCACCATTCAAAGACCACAGCAGGAGTCACACATCCAGACAAGAAATATAAAAGTGTACAAAACTGATGCAACGACTTGAACATCTGAGCATTGAAACCATTGTTGTGGGCTTTTAGAGTCTGGGTATTGTAATGATTGTGACAGCAGGATATGCATAGGTTAACGTACCATCGGTCTTCTGCTTTACTTCACTTTGAAATATATAACGCCTTAGCAGTCACCTTAGCCTACACTACAGCTACAGTGTACACACCTCACACAGCAGTATAAAACAGAATTGCATGAGAGAAGGGCTATGGAGAGATAAGGGGCAATTTTGGAGTGTCAGTGTGGTAGTGGGTGGGGAATCTGTGGAGAAGGGTTTTTTGTGCCAACAAACAATATTGCTCCAGGTGCCATCAGTGCCAAAGCAGACACTCTCTCTGATCTTGTCTAATCACTTGTCATTCTCCAGTTTTGAGAGCGGATTTTCCCTTAAACTAAAGTCTATATAATAAATACATTTTGTCAATTTAAGATTTACTTGAAAATTAGCTGTGCTGTTGTGAAGAACGTGACATTGATTGACATCTTTAATATGCGATGACGAAACAGAGTGATCCTGACAACAAAAAATTCTCAGGATCTAAGGCTGAATGCGCATATGTTTTCTAAAATGTTCTGCAGAGTGCGAAAGAACATCATTTCCATGACGTTGTTTTCAGGTTGGAAAACTGAAGCATTCACACAGCTCGTATCTTTTCAGCACAGCGCCATTTATCTTAGGTAAACAATAGCGATTCCTTTTCTTCTTTAAAGTCATAACAAAGCCTTAGTCATCAGCAAAGCCTTAAAATAAAATAAAAATCGTAACTCCTGTATTTGTAAAGCACGCACTATTCACCCCTAAGGGTCTCAAGGCGCTGGGGACTGTCATGGAAATTAAGTGAGCTATTGCCCAGAGTCACATTGTGCTGAGCTGAGCTGCTGCCGTAGATCGAACCGTGAGCCCTGAGCTCCGAGGCCAGTTGCCCTGGCTGCTGCAGCACACCTCTCCATCGCTGTGCCACACCTCTCATCAGTCATCAGATTTACCAAACACAGACCAGTTCAATTCCCACTAATAATTTTAAAGTTTTATACCATTAATGCACCCTACTGTGCTGCCCAGCTATGTTTCATTGCTTGTGTCACTGCCTTACCTCTCAGAGGTCACTGCCCTAACTACAATAAGAACCATCACTTGTCCCCAAACATATGCTGTCTTTTCTCTCATTTTAATTGCCCCACTCTCTTTCTCTTCTATTTCTCCTCCTGTCTTTCACCCCCCTCCTCTC
Organism: Triturus cristatus; assembly: GCF_964204655.1. Classification (NCBI taxonomy): domain Eukaryota; kingdom Metazoa; phylum Chordata; class Amphibia; order Caudata; family Salamandridae; genus Triturus; species Triturus cristatus. The sequence continues at coordinate 1,267,316,697 of NC_140582.1, forward strand.
TCATATTTACACACCTGTCCCCCTGACAAAGCCTCCCTGCTCTAACAATGTCTGACTTTCTCTTTCTCTGTGCACCTCAAACACTGCATAGCATGCATGTTAATTTATAGAAACGTACACACACCTCTTTGTAGGCTCCACTTATTATAAATGTAATTAAAGTTTATCAATAATTTAATGTATTGATCTTCAGACAACTACTAAGAGCTCAAATACCACATTCACTAACTAATCTAATGCCACAGTTATAATCACTTCCACACAGTCCTTTGTAGTAAAGTGCGATAATATAATGCGTGGCTAAACACTTATAAGGTCCCAAAGGCGAGACCAATTTGCATTGTAAATGCTTGTTTAATTCTGAACAGACTTTCTGATATTATTATGAGATGTTTGTTGCATAGTTTAAATGCCAGATCTTCTCAGGGCTCGGTTTCCGCAGGGGCTCTTACAATGAAGTGTCACCTTTGGCTCCGCCCCCCTTGTGAATTTGTTGACTCGCCCACCCCTAACCTGCAAAACTAACTCAAATGAAACCCCAAAGGTAGAGGGAAAAACACGAGCAGTTTAACGTTGCTTTAAAAGTAGAAAAACTTTGTTAGTCTTTGCCTCTGTCGTTTCCTGAAACTTCTCACAATGTGTTCAAGGAATCTTTCCAACACCGGAAGTGAATCCCAGACATGCCCCTTTCTCTCCATCCGACTCCTCACTGACCACCCTCCCGAGCCCCAGAGCTTCGCTGGGACGGAGACAGCCCAGCTGCACTGCCCTGGGCAGACAGGCACAGAGGGAACCTCGGATCCCAGACGGAGGACTGTGGGTGGGACACAGCATCCATTTGACAGCATTTTTTTACTTATCTCATCTGTCAGGAAAAGTCATTTTCCAGGTTTTCTGCTCCATTTTTATAAGCCTAATAGTGAATAATCTAACATTATTCACTATTACTATTGAAAGAGCCTAAACCTGTGCTTTCTTTACTTTTGGAAATCCTGCCTTTGCTTCAGAAATAAAGAACTGCATTTGAAAGGTGGCATGCACATTTCAGTGCCACAGAGTGAAAACATGAGCTCTTGAAATTCACAGACTTCAGCCAGACACTTTAATTTAGCAATGTATGTAACCCATGTGCAAGTAATTCATAGTTCGATTTAAATGCGTTTAGATAGATGTTCTCACTATGAAAATGTTACTCTAACTTCTGAAAACTGTTAAATGTGCATTAGTAGAAAATAACTTGTGTGAGACCGGCCTCGTGGGATGGGCCCTCCCGACCAGCGAGTTACACGACAACCACACCGAACCTCGTGGACACGGCCTTCCGGCTCCCGTGGACCAACATCCCGAGGGCCGACCAGACCCCCAACACGCATGCCTGGCCGAGGGAGAGCGAACCCCCCAACCCAGACCAGACCGAGAGGCGCCGACCCGGTCACACCTCTGGTCTCTTCCCCGAGGGAGGTTTCGATCGACCACCAGGCCCCCGGTGAGCGGGCGCCTCGCCTGCTGGGCGTCTGGAGTCCCTCCCGGACACACCTGAACAGATCAAAGGGCCGAGCGACGGGAAAACCCCCACACACCGCCCCCAGGCACCAGACCCCTCTCTGCGAGGACTCTGGACTTCAAAGAGGAGGGGAAGTATAACAAGGGGTGCTGAAGGGACGGGAGGCAGAGAAGACCTGGACTGACGAGAGCCTGCGGACTTGGTCGCGGCTCGATCGCTCCCCGAACCGAAGAACGCTACCCGAACCATTTGAGCCCTGCGGACGCTGTCGCGGCTCCCCGAACTCTGAACCATCCGAGCCCTGCTGACGCTGTCGCGGCTCCCCGAACTCTGAACCATCTGAGCCCTGCTGACGCTGTCGCGGCTCCCCGAACTCTGAACCATCTGAGCCCTACTGACGCTGTCGCAGCTCCCCGAACTCTGAACCACCTGAGCCCTGCTGACGCCGTCGCGGCTCCCTGAACTAAGAACCTTCGGTGCCTGCTGAGTGACTCGCGGCCCGCTCCTCCAAGAGAATCGGCAGAGGTCGCCGAGAGCAGCAACATCCCCTCAGCTCGAAGATTGAGAGCTGGGCGCCGGATACCTCGCAGAGACACTGATTGAAAGACTGTCCCGCTACCCCCTACCCCTCATCACAAGATCGCTGCCGCTTTTGGCATTAATTCTGCACCTGCCTGCCGGATCATAAAGATCCCTAATAACCATCGATAAAAGTATATTCTCATACAACGAATTACTGTGTGGTGTCCCTCTATCCGAAGAAGAGAGTAAGCGCAGCGTGTGCGATCCTAGGTACGAGACCCTTCCAGGAAGGGCCTCCCTGTTCTTGCTCGGCCTAGCTCTGGGAAAGGTGGGCCTCAGGGTGGTCAGGAACGCATTCCGCAGCCTCCCCGGGGAACGCCTTCCAACATTTGGTGGCAGGCGACGGGATCCGAGCCAACACCTAGAGATCATACAGTAGACGGCGTACGCACTACCAAGAAGAATGGAAGGAGAAACTTCCCTAGGTGCCGCAGGCACCAACCCGAGCACGGCATTCCAAAAGGACCAGTTAGAATATTATACGCACCGAGAACTGAAACAATTTTGCAAAGACTTTGGAATCGCTACCACCGGACTAAGCACGAAAGAGGACTTTCAGGGGGCATTAAAAACATGGGTCGAGGCGGAAACTCCCCGGACACAAACAGAAGGAGAACCCCCCAACGAACCACGAAGCAACCCGGGGAGGAACGGCACCCCCGAGAGGGGCCTATCCCCAGAGGAACTAGCGGACCGAGAAAGAGATCGCCACCACGAACTAGAACTAGCAAAATTGAAAATCGAAGGAGAGCTAAAACTGGCTGAGAAAAAACTGGCGGTGGAACAGTTACGCCTACAAGGAGAACTAGAGGAAAAGAAATGACAGAGAGAGCACGACGAAAAGAAACTCCAACTAGAGCACGAACGTAGCCTAAAAGAAATCGAGCTCAAGGCTAGGAAGGAGGGGGCCCAACCCTCGGGAACACAACCCATCTCCTCCACCGTGGAACCAAATGTCCACATCCCCAAGGATGTGGTAAAAAAATACTATAAGAACGACGATATTCAGCAATGGTTCAAGGCCTACGAAGTCGCCATGACCTCCCACCGAGTCCCGCAGAAAGACTGGGGGGCTGGGCTGTGGGGCCGGTTCCTGAGCGAGGGAAGAGATACCCTGCTGGACCTACCCTCCACCATGATGAACTCCTATAGTCACATGAAAGAGGCTCTAGTAGCCAGGTATGGGCTCACCCCTGAAATGTACCGGCAACGGTTTCGAGACTGTAAAAAGATACCCGGTACCACCTGGGTGGAGTACGTGAACTTCTACAGCCGGGCCTTGGACGGGTGGATCAAGGGCAGCAAGGTCTCCACCTTTGAGGAGCTGTTCGACCTAATCGCATGGGAACACTTGTCCGCTAATTGCTTCGTAGAGCTACGCCAGCACCTCCTGGACAGCAAGCTCACAGACCCTCGAAAACTGGCCGTCGAGGCTGACTGATGGGTGAACACCCGGGCCTCCCGGGGCCCCGTGGGAGACTACGGTCGCCACAGTCAAGGGCCCCCCCGCCAGAGGGGCGGAGGGAATCAAGGCCGGCAACGGGAGCTCCCGGGGGGACCCCCGCTCAGCCCTCCCAGAGGACCATCTCCGCCCTTTCCAGCTCCACCTCCGGCCAGCACCGGGCCACCAGGGAGGCCGGGGCCCTGAGTAAGGATCACCTGTTTTCGCTGCCAACAGACCGGACACTATGCCAGCGACCCTCAATGTCCCCTGTACCAGCGAACCGCCACAACAACCCCGCCGGCTCGACAAATGGCCTCCGTAGCCCTGGGGGAAGAGATAGAAGACCACGAGGAATGGGAACCAGCCGCCATGGCCTTGGTCTCCCTAGGGGATCGGGAGATGGTCCCCGGAACGTCCCTGCCCGCCAATACGAAGAAGTACAGACAGCAGGTGACGGTCAACGGTCACCGCATCGAGGGCCTCCGGGACACAGGGGCGAGTGTCACGGCGGTCCATTGTCACCTGATCTCCGAAGATCAGATCCTGCCTGGCGCCTTTTGCCCCGTTATATCCTCAGACAATTCCGAGAGCCTCTGTCGGATGGCCCTAGTCCCCTTCGAGTGGGGGGGAGTCACGGCAAGTTAAAGGTGGCGGTCCGAACCTCCCAGCCCGTGGACTGCCTCCTGGGCAACGACCTCGAGAACTCCCCGTGGGGACAAGTGGAACGGAGAGCCCATCTCGAGATGATGGGCCTACCCGAATGGGTATGCGCCACCACGCGCTCCATGACTCTCAGGGCGCCTCCCTCCGAGGGGGAAGAGGCCCGGCCGCTGGACACCGCCACCACCCCCGAGATCCAGAATACACCACCAGAGGCGAACGACCCCCTTCTGGACGAGCCGACCGCTCCCGACGAAGGGTCAGTGCCTTCCGACCCCGAAACCCTGACCCACCTCGAGGACTTGCCAGAACTGGCCCAGTGGCCCTGCGAAGGGGGCCCCTCCCGTGAAGAGTTCTGCCAAGAACAATCCACCTGCCCGTCCCTCATCGGACCCCGACAACAGGCCGAGGCCCAAGCAGCAGGCGACCAGACTGGCACCCACTGGATATACTGGGAGGACGGCCTCCTGTACAGCGAACAGAAGTCGGCCGAGTTGGGATCGGCCCGGGTACTGGTGGTACCCCTACGCTTCCGAAGTCTCCTCCTGGGACTGGCCCATGATGTACCTTTGGCCGGACACTTAGGCCAAGATAAGACCTACCAACGACTCGTCACCCACTTCTATTGGCCCAAGATGCGAGCAAATGTGGAGGCCCACTGCAAGTCCTGCCCCACGTGCCAGGCCAGCGGAAAGAGTGGGGGCAAGCGCAAGGCTCCGCTACAACCTTTCCCCGTCGTCAGTACCCCCTCTGAGCGGGTAGGAATAGACATTGTGGGGCCGCTGCACCCCAAGACCGCCCAGGGCCACCGGTTCATCCTCGTCCTAGTGGATCATGCCACCCGTTACCCCGAAGCCATCCCTCTTCGCACCGTGACGGCCCCCGTGGTAGGCCGGGCCTTGATGGGGATCTTCTCCCGCATGGGGTTCCCCTGCGAAGTCGTGAGTGACCGGGGCACGAACTTTATCTCCCGATATATGAAGTCCCTCTGGCAGCAGTGCGGAGTATCGTCCAAATTCACCACCCCATACCACCCCCAAGGAAACGGACTAGTCGAGCGCTTTAACAAAACACTGAAAGGGATGATCATGGGCCTCGAGGAACCCCTACGCCGGAGGTGGGACGTCCTCCTCCCATGTCTCCTGTTCGCCTACCGGGAGGTCCCCAAAAAATCCCTGGGATTCAGCCCATTCGAACTACTATATGGGCACCCCGTCCGAGGACCCCTGAGCCTGGTCAAGGAGGGGTGGGAAACAATGCCCCGGGGGACCCCCCCGGATGTGTTCCGATACATCTTGGCGCTCCGCAACCAGACCCGGAAATTCAGAGAACTCGCAGAAGCAAACCTCGAAGCCAGTCAGGAAGAAATGAAGCGCTGGTATGACCACAATGCCACGCTGGTCGAGTTCCAGCCGGGCCAACAAGTCTGGGTCATGGCCCCGGTGAGACCCTGCGCTCTCCAAGATAAATGGACTGGGCCCTTCAAGGTGGTCGAGAGGAAGAGCCAAGTCACATAACTCATCGATATGCAGTCCCCGAGGAACCCCCTCCGGGTTCTCCACGTGAACCGCCTCAAACCTCACTTTGTACGGACCGAATTAAGTTTACTCCTGGCCACCGACGATGGGGCCGAAGAAGACACTGAGCCCCTTCCAGACCCCCTGGGGGTGAAGGAAACCGATGGATCCGTGGAGGGAGTGAGACTGTCAACCGCCCTCACAGCCCAACAGACCGACTACTGCCACCAGCTACTAGGGCAGTTTGCGGATCTCTTCTCCCTGACCCCCGGGGTCACCAACTGGTGTGTCCACGACGTGAACACCGGAGACAGCCCGCCAGTGAGACATCGGGCCTACCGGGTCCCTGATCGGGTCCGAACCTGCATCCAGACCGAGGTGGCAAAGATGTTAGCCCTCGGGGTGATCTAACCCTCCGACAGCCCCTGGGCCAGCCCGGTAGTCCTGGTTCCGAAAGCAACGACCCCAGGTGTTGCCCCCGAGCTGAGGTTTTGCGTGGACTTCCGAGGCCTCAATGCGTTCACCCGAGCGGACGCTCACCCTATCCCCCGTGCCGACGAAGTCATTGACCGCCTTGGGGCCGCTCACTACCACAGCACCTTCGACCTGACCAGTGGGTACTGGCAGATTGCCCTCACCGAGGGAGCCAAGGAGAGCTCCGCCTTCTCCACCCCGGATGGGCACTACCGCTTTAGGGTGATGCCGTTCGGAATGAAGAATGCCCCGGCCACCTTCCAGCGGCTGGTGAACAGGGTCCTGTCCGGACTAGAGGGGTTCAGCGCAGCATACCTCGACGACATAGCGGTCTTCAGCTCCCAATGGGCCGAGCACCTCCAGCACCTCCGTCAAGTCCTGCTGGCTCTGCGCCGGGCCGGCCTCACCATCAAAGCTAGCAAATGTCAAATTGGACACGGCTCCGTAACCTATCTGGGGCACCAGGTGGGAAGTGGGCAGGTCGCCCCCCCTCCAGCCGAAGATCGACGCCATCTTGTCCTGGGAACCCCCTGCAACCCAAACGGAAGTCCGAGCCTTCCTGGGCCTCACCGGCTACTACCGAAGGTTCATTAAGAACTATGGCAGCATCGCAGGCCCCCTCACAGAACTAACCTCGAAGAAACACCCCAAGAAGGTACACTGGACTCCCTCCTGCTGAGGAAATATGAATTTTGTGATCAGTTATGTCCCCTATCGTAGACCCCAACGGCTCCATGTGCATGCTATAAGTACATGTATGTTCCCTCCTGCTCCAGTTTTGAAGACGCAAATATATGTGCGTCCTCCGTCAACATGTCCTCTTTCAGATCCACCATGAATGGGTCAGATATTCCATTCCTAAGTATGAAAGGCCACCGACTTTATGTGGTTCACTTTCCACATTTTACAGATTCAGGCGAGTAGGCCCGAATTCTGTCAGCAAGCCTTTTCCTGCCTTCTGCCTCTGAAAGCTCCAGTCTGAGCCTGCATCTGTAACCATGAACTTTGTCCTACTCCCTGCGCGGCTAACGATGCCTGATCCAGCCTGTCGCCTGCCAAAAACTGTATTTCACCTTCAAGATTATCTACTCCGCTCCTCATCCGATGCATTCCTGTCTAGTAGTTTAGGTAAACATTCCTCCAGCTACCGTGCAAAGGGCCAGGCCTCGCTGTCCTCATGCAAGTAATTCATAGCCCCGTTACCATGGAATATTCCTACCCCCTCGCATCTAGTGTAGACACTTAGACGCTTGTACACGCACTAACAGTCAGTATAGAATAGATTCTATCCTAGAGACCTCTCCTTTTGGATAACACAGTTCTTTAAACATAGGATATTAGATATGATTTGGGATTAGGTTGACATGACCCCCAGACTTCTGTCTCCACATGTAGAGCTAAATGTCAAGTCCCCTTCACCCTCTAGTTGCACGTCAATCACACGTCATGCGGCTGCGCGCGCATCTCTGCCAAATATTTCTGCTGACATTACAGGATTCTCTTATGGATCCACCCACTTGTGACATCATGTATGATGACGTTTATTAAATTACGCCCATACATCCGCCTCTATTAGTTACGTATGCACCTTTTATCTATACTATCAGCTGTTACGCCTCTTGCATCTGTTTCACTGTAATGTATTTTCTATAAAACTGCCTATCTGTCAATAATGTATGCCCTTCCTTCCTGAACTTTCGTGGTGATGGAATAGAAAGCCTACAATTCGAATTGTATTCCTTTGTATAGGAATAAAGCCTTTTAAAACCTCTAATACCACGGATTCTGCCTCTTATATTTACTGAGTTATTCTTAATAGACTTTACCGCATAAAAAATAGTACCGGTAATGAAATATTTACCACATAAATTGGCGCCCGAATAGGGACACTTTCTCATCTCACGCGCCGGCGGTGCGTTGCAGGCCCGGTCTCCTGCCACAGCTGAACGGACAAAAACGCGTACCTGCAGGATTTCCTGTATCTCCCTCCGGCCAAGCGGGGACGACTGAGGCTGCGATCAACACCCAGACGAGGCGGTGAGAAGTGCGAAGTATCCCGACCAGAGCCTAGCTGAGAGAGCAAGATCCGAGGTATACAGAGGCCCACCAGGTTCCGAAGTTCCGAGTCCAGTCCAGTCGAGTCCAGTCCGGTCCAGTTTCAGTTCCGTTCCGAGGCCTTCCGTTCCGAGCTACCCGGTGAGTACCATTACCGGGGAGGCATTTAACGTGCACATAGTCTGTGCCGGTCAAGACGGGTTTGGGTACACAAATCCGGTCTGCACTGTTTCAGCAGTGTATCTGTACTGTTTAGCAGTATATATAGTATGTCTTGCATATAAATAAGTATTATCTAGTATTATCTAATGTCAGTATTATGTCAGTAACTAGTTTTCTATTAATTATCATTGTTCGTAAAACTGTTAAGTGTTAAATGTTTTAAATACGTTCTATATATTGTGGTGTGAATGACTGTTCATTATTGTGTTTTCTTGTATAAAGTGTGTTCTAGTAATAATGTCTAAAAATGCCGCTCTTTTCGAAACTAAGACAGATCAAAACTAGAAAAGGTGTACTCGAAGAAGCTGTTCCCATCCCACCTAGGGACACTCCAGGGTACTTTATGTATCATAAGCATGGCCTAGATGCCGTATTATTTCTTGATTTATGGGTGGACTACACCAAAGAATTACCAGAGAGTCAGAGATGGCCCGCAGCGGGGACCTGGGATGCAGAGTGCATCATGAGAGTAGAAGAAGAATTATGGAAAAAGAAAGCCAGACAGTCACAGAAAGATGCCATTGAATTATGGCGTAAAGAATCATATAGACGTACAGAAAAAGCACTCAGACAGGAAGAGAAAGGTAGAGAGAATTCAAATAAAACCAGAGAAAATCTATTACTTGAGGAAGGTACCCGAGTAAAATCAGAACAAGTAGATAGACAAAGAAACGCTCTTATGAATGGTATGTATCCACTTCTGGCCGAAGGGTTACCTAAGGCTACCCCGGAAATACCAAAAGACTTAACTCCTCCATTACTCCCGATAAAAGCACATCCCAAAACACATCCCAAAACAGCAAAGGACGTTTTCCTTTCCTCCTATTTAGATGACGCAGCTCCCGAGTATGCTAATGCCATACCACCCACACCGCTTGCCGATGGTGTTCAGCACCAAGAGCATTCGGCTGTATCCCCGCAACTACAAACTCCTACACCAGTTCCAACAGGCCCGTCCGTTTCTACAGTTTTTCCCACATCTACAATCTCTATCCTACGCCCAACGAATCCTTTCGTGCCTAGCACCTCAGATGGTGCTACAGGAGGTACGACAGACATGTTTGCCACACCGCCGCGAAATAAACAGACCCTTAGAGATTTAGCACTCCAACGTACACCCCAACTAGCGACATCCGACATGTTTAAAGAACAGCTTGTGGATTGTAGATACGACCCAGTACCAGGTAGACAGGATAAATTGCTCATATCATCACTACGTATAAGACGAGCTACATTATATTTAATGACGATACCAGGAATGGGTGAACACCTAGACGAAATATATCGCTTTGTCCAAACAGGGCGAGGTCCAGAAAGTATTAACGAAGCTATGGAATACCAGAAAGTGGATGTCCAAAGACAACTACTACGTTTTTTCATAAATTGTGTAATTAGGAATCAAGACAGGCCTGGGGCAGATCACGATACCATGCAAAGACTTGCCAAATGGGGTCAGAACATATCAGAAGAGAAACATGATAGACAGGCGTGTATAATCGCCATGTGTCGAAAGATCCGCAAGGAAGTAGAACGAATACATAAAGAAAGACGAGAAACAGACAGAGTAGAATCAGAAGAAGAGGAGGAGCAAGAATCAGAGCAATTAGAAACGATAGCTTATGTAGGTAGAGGAAGACCCCATAATAATACCAGAAGCTTTAATGACCCGATACGTCCAATACGTCCAGAATATAATAGACATCTTCCAAACCCTATGTTAAATACAAAATCCCCTGAACACCTATTCCAAGCCGCTGATAAATTACTCCGAGATCGAAGGGGGTACCACATGCTCGATTCCATGGACGAACAAGAATTAGCCAGGTCAGCAGTACAATGGGCTGACAGTCCCAGCGAATACAATGATGATGTACTTGCGCACACGTTTCTGAATCTTGACCCATATGAACAGCGTTTAGCTAGTATATACATGATTCAACACCTCCTTATATTATATAAAAGCCAACACTCCGATCCAGGACCCTTACCTGACATATTGACAGAACTACTCACGAACATATGGAGAGGGTCAGGTACTGATTTGATTAAGGAAATTCTAGAATCCCGAAACCAATATTTAAATTTCGTATGCCCAGAAATCTTTCCAGTTCCCATCGTGGGAAGAAGAATGTATCACATAGATAGACAGAACCCGTTACGCGAAGTGCACCCAATAAGAGGTGACGGTGATAATTTTACACGCGTGTTTGTGTACACGCCTATAACTAAACTGGAATTATTAGAAATGAAGAAAGTAGTACCCAGCCATGACAAGGACCCAGCAGGTTTCCACCGTGAGATAAAGGACATGTTACTCATGGGAGAGTATACCTACCCCGACATTATGAAAATATTAAAAGTCCTATTACCCGCCGGTGTTTATGAGAAACTCAAAGAAAAGGAATGGGAGGTGGGAGACCAAAAGATAGATTGGACAGCATTAGAAAACGAAGAAAAGGCCAGAGCTGCAGGAGCAGGGCTTGGGGAAAAGACTACAGCACTAGCAGGATTACTAATACAGGTACTGCCACGTTTATTAACTACGAAAAAGGAAGACTGGGGTGCAATCTCAGCCTGTAAACAAAAGCCAGATGAAGACACTAGTGATTTCTATTCCCGATTTGAAAAATGTTTTAGTATAAATAGTGGCATAAAAGCCAGTAGTGAGTCATATCCACATCTGTTTGTGACAAAATTAGTTGAAAATTCTCTGCTGCAAGTCAAGAATAGAGTATTGAAATTCGAAAGTACCTGGCAAGGTAATACCCCATCACAGATGTTACAGATGTTACAATATCACCACAATAGAATTAGAGAAGAACAAGAACACGAACAAAGACGTATGAAAGATACAAAAATGAAAATGCTTGTTGCACAGTCAGTTCCAGCCGATGGTCATCAAAAGGGTGATTCCGCAGGTCCTACGAAAGGGACATGCAACTATTGTAAACAACAAGGTCATTATATACACGATTGTCCAGTCCTGAAACATAATATTGCCACAGGTAGAACGCAGGAAAGACCACGTTTACCTAGACAGGATCAGAATCAACAACAAATCCCTCAGCATGCACAACCTAGGTTAGCTCCGCAACAACTAGCTCCACAACAGGGAGCTCCACAACAGATCGTAGCACCACCACAAGCGCAGCCTATTGCTGCAACACAAGAAACGACACAACAGATGTATCAGTACGCACAAACAGATTATCCCGATTATCAGCGATACTCATGAGATAGCCTAGAGAGGGAAGTTGGCTTACCCCTTATTGAGGTTCCTGTAGACCAAGAGGGACCTTATGTACATAGTGAACTATTAGGGGAAGACAGAAAGTTTTTACTTGATACAGGGGCAAGCAGAACAACTATAAGACGCAGTGAAGTTCCAGGGGCACCCCTCTCAGGCTCACAAAATATTTCCCTTGGATTCTCAGGAAAACCTATAATTAATGACGTAACACAACCTCTTCCACTTACAGTTGGTCCATTGACACGTACTACAGATTTATTGCTTACTAAATCATGTCCAGAAAACTTGTTAGGCATAAAAACATTGAAAGCTCTAGGAGCCATAATATGTTGTTCTCCGGAAGGAGTACGACTATTTTTACGTGACTTTAAAGGTCACTACGTGTCCAGAGACATGGATCACCGACTGCAGAATTTACCTACACATTTATGGGCACAAGGCCCCACTGATGTTGGTTGCATGAACATTACACCATATCGAGTTACACTGAAAACAGGAATAGTACTACCACGAATGCGACAATACAACTTACCACCAGATGCTGTAGTGGCTTTATTGCAAATCATTGACGAGCTCATTGCACAAGGAGTGGTTGTCGAAACCGACTCCAATGTATATAATTCCCCGATAATTCCGATTCTTAAAAGAACGGATCCAAAAGCACCACCAGTATATCGATTAGTTATTGATCTGCGCGAATTAAACAAATGTATTGTACCACAATACCCTGTGGTCCCAGATATCTCTTCATTACTCACAGCTATTGACTCAGAAGCAACGTTCTTCACTGTAATTGATCTCAAGAATGCTTTCTTTAGTGTCCCAATAGATCCGGAAAGTCAATATCTGTTCGGATTCAGTTTAAATGGACGAAGTTTTAAATTCACACGTGCACCTCAAGGATTTACAGAAAGCCCCAGCATCTATAGCCAAGCATTGAAACGAGAACTTGACAGTATCCACATGCCAGTTAACACTGCCTTGCTTCAATATGTCGATGATCTGCTGATCACCGCCCGAAACGAACCTGAATGTGAAAAAGCGTCACTGACGGTTTTGAAATTTCTGGCCGACAAGGGGCACAAGGTGTCCCCTTCTAAGCTGCAATTCTGTGTCCAGCGAGTTGTTTACCTTGGGCACTCGCTGTCCAAGGAGGGAAGGCAGCTTACATCCGACCGCATCCAGTTAATTGCTAACATGTCAGCACCCAAGACACAAAAGGAGGTGCGGGCTTTTATAGGCCTCACTTCATACTGTAGGCAGTGGATCCCTCAATATGCATTTCTAGCAAAACCACTCATCCAGTTGACAACACAGGAGGCGGCCACATCGACTGTCCTCCCTTGGACTCCAGAACATACACACGCCTTTGAAAGCTTAAAGAAAGCTTTATGCCAAGCACCTGTCCTAGCAACACCATGTTACAGTAAACAGTTTACACTCTTTGTTACAGAACGCGAAGGTACTGCCTTGTCAGTACTCACTCAGGAACAAGCAGGATCACACAAACCATGTGCTTATTTCTCTAGTACATTAGATCCAGTAGCTCAGGCACTTCCTGCGTGCCTGAAATCGGTGGCAGCAACAGCTTTAGCAATCAGACAAAGCGATGCCATAGTGTTAGGACATCAATTGACAGTACAAGTACCACACGCAGTAGAGGTTCTCTTGAACCGCACACAAACACAACACTTGACTATAGCGAGACTCACCGGTTATGAATTAACATTGTTTCAGCCACATATAGAAATCAGACGTTGTAATACGTTAAATCCTGCCACACTGTTACCAGTGGGCGGAACAGATCCATTGGCACATGATTGTGTCGAAGTCATTACTATCACGACGAAACCCAGACAAGACTTGACAGATATCCCTTTGTCAGATCCAGACTTGACATTGTATGTAGATGGGTCATGTATGAGAACAAGTACAGGAGAGTTAGTGGTCGCTTACGCAGTCACAACAGACACTGAAGTCATTGAAACAAATTGCATTAACACTTTGTCAGCTCAAGCAGCAGAGCTTATCGCTCTAACACAAGCCTGTATTCAAGCCACAAATAAAAAAGTCAACATATACACAGATTCACGTTATGCATTCGGAGTCGTCCATGACTTCGGCGTACTGTGGCGAGAGAGAGGTTATTTAACTTCTCATGGTGCCCACATCCAACACGGACCCCTCATTCAAGCCCTATTAGACGCGATTCATCTACCTACTGCAATATCGATTATGAAATGCAAAGCCCACACAAAGGTTACCGATATCATTTCTCAGGGTAATGACCTAGCTGACAGAACAGCTAAACAGACTGCTCAGAATCAGACTCACACAACTGACATGACAAAGACGATAGCTCCGACACCAACACATTGCATGACAGTTAAGGATCCCGCTCTTGATGTAATTGACATACAGACACATGCTACACCAGAAGAAATAAAGAAATGGACTGAATTAGGAGGGATCCAAACGGACCAAGGATGGATGACGAAGGAAAAATCTATATGGTTTCTTCCCGACTCAATGGTTCAAGTCATCATTAACACTATACATAGTCCAGCGCACCTAGGAGAAAAAGCTATGCTAGACAGCATTCAACACATTTGGTTCAACAAACACTTGCGAGCAGCAGCTAAACAAAAAGTTCGTACCTGTATGATATGTTGTCAGTTTAATCCAGGTAAAAGCATCCCCGTAGAGCAGGGTGGATTTCAACCTCCCGATCATGCTTTTGAAGTCCTCCAGATGGATTATATCCAGATGGAACGATGTCGAGGATTCAAATATGTTCTCGTAGTTGTCTGTGCTCTTTCCCGTTGGACAGAAGCATACCCGGTTTCAGATTACACTGCCCCGACTACTGCCAAACAGTTAGTTCGAGAATTCTTCCCACGGTACGGTTTACCACGTGTTGTCTACTCAGATAACGGCCAGCCGTTCTCATCCGAACTAATGAAACACGTTTCCCTTTTATTAGGCTACCAATGGAAATTCCACTGTGTCCGACATCCCGAGGCAGCAGGTCTCGTGGAACGCCATAATCAAACTCTGAAAATTAGATTGTCCAAAATATGTAGAGAAAAAGGAGTCGATTGGATAGTAGCCTTACCAGTTGCGCTCTTTTACATGAGAATGGTAGCACATTCTCGAACAGGGCTATCCCCGTACGAGGTGATCTTCGGTAGACCACCAAATATGTGGGGGACGCCTATACCTCGCAAAATCACTGATGTTGACTGTAATATGCTGACAGATTACCTGGCTTCCTTGATGTCTGCACTACAATCTTGTCGTTCACAGGTAACCGCAGCTTTTCCCGATAATACTGAGGTGAAGCCCCATGACGTGGTCCCTGGTGACCTGGTTCTGGTCAGGAATTTTGACCGGAAGACCCAACTGGATCCTAGGTGGAAGTCACCGAAGTTGGTTCTACTGACTACAAGGACAGCCGTGAAGATTGAGGGACGGAAAGGGTGGTTGCACTCGAGTCATATCAAGAAATTTTATGGACTACCATCCAGTGTGAATACTCAACCCTGTATTCCCTCACAGACAGACTCAAAGCTCCCCTTGGTTGAGCAGTCAAACTCAGAACTTTACAAACTAAAATTAAGGTCTAGTAAGTCAGACAATTTGATTGTTTAAGTCCTCTCCAAGGTGAATCGGTTGAATTTGTCTCTGACATGTATCCTCTAGACCGGAATAGAGAAAGAAATCATCAGATGCAGCTTAAGAAGCATGCGTATTGTAAATCATTTCGTAGTCACTGCACAGTAACATTATTAATTTTGGTTTTTCTAAGTCTTCTGATCATCATTGTCAGCATACTATTGCACATGTATTACCCTATTCTTAAGCGTGCTTACAATGTAACTGCAGAACATTCTTTTAGCGAATTACCTCCGCATGAGTTGTCCTATAGATTTGCGCTACGCAACAACACATTCATTAGTATGTTACATCATTCCCATCAAACCAGCAATGCCACAAATTGTTGGATATGTGGCCGACTCCCTCCCTATCAGAACTATAAGGGAGTTTTGCCCCTCTTTCCCTATCCGTTCACACACAATGGCTCCTGTGGAGCATGGTTTAGTTTGATTAATTCTCTAGATTCAAATTCCGCAGTTTATCAAGACAACTGGGTATGGGGAAACCTGAACCTAGTTTTGCTTAAAGTCTGCTACCCTAACAAGGAGGGACTTCCCAAAAGAACAGGAACTGATCTAGAAAATGAAGTATATGGATTAGGTAATTTTACACTTAACCTTATGATCCTGAACGTTGAATCTGAAGCTACACCAATCTTGCCCGCCATGTCAGTATTCCCAGTAAAAGGGGAATTATGTGTAAGAAAGAATGGTTCCATACACATGGGCCATAGTAAATGCACCACTGTAATAAAATTCAGTGATCAAGGCAAGTCTACATTTAGAGCTTCTCGCCATTCCTACTTTATATGTGGCCAGACCGCATATATACGTCTACCTCTAGATTGGGATGGTACCTGTTACATAGCATTCCTTCTGCCACCTGTTTTCCTAGCTCCTCCTGATTGTCATAGAAATACCCATTTAGTACATAATAGACAGCAGAGAGATCTCCCAATTGTCGATTACACTGAAACAGCATGGGAAAAATACACAGATTTCAATAAAGGTTTCTTTCCCTATATAGGTACAGTCACTAATAGTAAGCTGATACGTAGATTAACCAGAACCCTTGAAGCAGTAGTGAACGAAACTATTTCCGCCTTAGGCAATTTAACAGAAGAGCAGTCTGCTATGCGGATTGTTGTGCTTCAAAATCGTCTTGTCCTTGACGTCATCCTGGCCGATAGGGGCGGAGCTTGTAGGGTCATCGGATCAAGTTGCTGCATTTTCATACCAGAAAATTTGCCGTCAGTATATAAAGCCATAACTCGCCTTCATAAGATTGTAAGCCAGATACACCAGAGTCCAGGCACCTGGACTTGGTCCGGTTGGTTCTGGGGCGTGTTGTCAGCCTGGGGATGGAGAATCCTATCCTTCCTAGGTATTGGCTTTCTCATACTATTCAGTTGCTGCTTATGTCTACAATGTGGGCCAGCGATTTGTGGTCTGTGTGCCACCTCGTGTATCCCACATCCAAGTTTTCGTTCGAGATCCCGGAAGAAGAAAGAAGAACAAATGATGCTATATGAACAGATCGATGGATTGATGAAGATCGATATCTCCTGAGGGTCCGTAGGGGACAAGGAGGGAATGAGGAAATATGAATTTTGTGATCAGTTATGTCCCCTATCGTAGACCCCAACGGCTCCATGTGCATGCTATAAGTACATGTATGTTCCCTCCTGCTCCAGTTTTGAAGACGCAAATATATGTGCGTCCTCCGTCAACATGTCCTCTTTCAGATCCACCATGAATGGGTCAGATATTCCATTCCTAAGTATGAAAGGCCACCGACTTTATGTGGTTCACTTTCCACATTTTACAGATTCAGGCGAGTAGGCCCAAATTCTGTCATCAAGCCTTTTCCTGCCTTCTGCCTCTGAAAGCTCCAGTCTGAGCCTGCATCTGTAACCATGAACTTTGTCCTACTCCCTGCGCGGCTAACGATGCCTGATCCAGCCTGTCGCCTGCCAAAAACTGTATTTCACCTTCAAGATTATCTACTCCGCTCCTCATCCGATGCATTCCTGTCTAGTAGTTTAGGTAAACATTCCTCCAGCTACCGTGCAAAGGGCCAGGCCTCGCTGTCCTCATGCAAGTAATTCATAGCCCCGTTACCATGGAATATTCCTACCCCCTCGCATCTAGTGTAGACACTTAGACGCTTGTACACGCACTAACAGTCAGTATAGAATAGATTCTATCCTAGAGACCTCTCCTTTTGGATAACACAGTTCTTTAAACATAGGATATTAGATATGATTTGGGATTAGGTTGACATGACCCCCAGACTTCTGTCTCCACATGTAGAGCTAAATGTCAAGTCCCCTTCACCCTCTAGTTGCACGTCAATCACACGTCATGCGGCTGCGCGCGCATCTCTGCCAAATATTTCTGCTGACATTACAGGATTCTCTTATGGATCCACCCACTTGTGACATCATGTATGATGACGTTTATTAAATTACGCCCATACATCCGCCTCTATTAGTTACGTATGCACCTTTTATCTATACTATCAGCTGTTACGCCTCTTGCATCTGTTTCACTGTAATGTATTTTCTATAAAACTGCCTATCTGTCAATAATGTATGCCCTTCCTTCCTGAACTTCCGTGAACTGGGATAGAAAGCCTACAATTCGAATTGTATTCCTTTGTATAGGAATAAAGCCTTTTAAAACCTCTAATACCACGGATTCTGCCTCTTATATTTACTGAGTTATTCTTAATAGACTTTACCGCATAAAAAATAGTACCGGTAATGAAATATTTACCACACTGCCAGAAGGCGTTCGACACCCTAAAGGCCGCAATGTGCGCGGCGCCAGTACTCAAGGCACCCGACTACGCCCGGGAGTTTGTAGTCCAGACGGACGCCTCGGAACACGGCATCGGGGCAGTCCTCTCTCAGTTCGACGACAAGGGCATAGATCGACCCATAGCCTTCATCAGCCGAAGGTTACTGCCCCGGGAACAGCGGTGGAGCACAATTGAACGAGAGACGTTCACAGTAGTCTGGGCCCTCAAAAAGCTACGGCCCTACCTGTTCGGAACACACTTCCGGGTACAAACAGATCATCGACCCCTGCGGTGGTTGATGCAGATGCGAGGAGAAAACCCCAAGCTGCTACGCTGGTCCATCTCTCTCCAGGGGATGGATTTCACTGTGGAACATCGCCCCGGGACGGACCACGCCAACGCGGACGGCCTGTCCCGATTCTTACGCTTCAGCGAGGAGAACTCCCAAGTGGATGGGTAGTTCTCCCCGCCTTTCAGCTGGGGGGGGCACGTGTGAGACCGGCCTCGTGGCGTGGGCCCTCCCGACCAGCGAGTTACACGACAACCACGCCGAACCTCGTGGACACGGCCTTCCGGCTCCTGTGGACCAACATCCCGAGGGCCGACCAGACCCCCAACACGAATGCCTGGCCGAGGGAGAGCGAACCCCCCAACCCAGGCCAGACCGAGAGGTGCCGACCCGGTCACACCTCTGGTCTCTTCCCCGAGGGAGGTTTCGATCGACCACCAGGCCCCCGGTGAGCGGGCGCATCGCCTGCTGGGCGTCTGGAGTCCCTCCCGGACACACCTGAACAGATCAAAGGGCCGAGCGACGGGAAAACCCCCACACACCGCCCCCAGGCACCAGACCCCTCTCTGCGAGGACTCCGGACTTCAAAGAGGAGGGGAAGTATAACAAGGGGTGCTGAAGGGACGGGAGGCAGAGAAGACCTGGACTGACGAGAGCCTGCGGACTTGGTCGCGGCTCGATCGCTCCCCGAACCGAAGAACGCTACCCGAACCATTTGAGCCCTGCTGACGCTGTCGCGGCTCCCCGAACTCTGAACCATCCGAGCCCTGCTGACGCTGTCGCGGCTCCCCGAACTCTGAACCATCTGAGCCCTGCTGACGCTGTCGCGGCTCCCCGAACTCTGAACCATCTGAGCCCTGCTGACGCTGTCGCGGCTCCCCGAACTCTGAACCACCTGAGCCCTGCTGACGCCGTCGCGGCTCCCTGAACTAAGAACCTTCGGTGCCTGCTAAGTGACTCGCGGCCCGCTCCTCCAAGAGAATCGGCAGAGGTCGCCGAGAGCAGCAACATCCCCTCAGCTCGAGGATTGAGAGCTGGGTGCCGGATACCTCGCAGAGACACTGATTGAAAGACTGTCCCGCTACCCCCTACCCCTCATCACAAGATCGCTGCCGCTTGTGGCATTAATTCTGCACCTGCCTGCCGGATCATAAAGATCCCTATTAACCATCGATAAAAGTATATTCTCATACAACGAATTACTGTGTGGTGTCCCTCTATCCGAAGAAGAGAGTAAGCGCAGCGTGTGCGATCCTAGGTACGAGACCCTTCCAGGAAGGGCCTCCCTGTTCTTGCTCGGCCTAGCTCTGGGAAAGGTGGGCCTCAGGGTGGTCAGGAACGCATTCCGCAGCCTCCCCGGGGAACGCCTTCCAACAACTTGCATTTGAATTAGAACAACATTTTATAATGTAGAAAACAGAACCAGCTCCT
The DNA here is from genome assembly GCF_964204655.1 of Triturus cristatus. NCBI lineage: Eukaryota > Metazoa > Chordata > Amphibia > Caudata > Salamandridae > Triturus > Triturus cristatus. The sequence continues at coordinate 1,267,336,584 of NC_140582.1, forward strand.
GATTCAGCTTTGTCTGTTAGTTTCTGTCGACCTTAAAGATAAGCAGAGGAATGTTTTTCTCTCCGTGGGAAGAGAACAGTGGCGTGATTTACAGCTGTGACCTAGGTCTGAGCTTTATCTCTGTAGTTGGTGGAAATGTTGAACAAAGCCTCATTTAATTCTTTGCTTTAGTGAGAACAGAAAATCACGTATTTCAAAAGTTCATTACCAAGTTTAATGTTTCTTGCTTAGTTTAAAAAGGTTATATTGCAGTTCATGTTATGTGTGTATTTAGAAATAAAAGGTCTCTTTTAAAAGGAAGGTTAGGAGATGAAATTGTATTCAATAAGATGCAGAATGTACCGTGGGAAGGATCTTTGCCTGTTGCCTGTCTGAGAGATGACGTATGAAATCTGCAGATGGGTGGAGGCATCCTTTTGGAGAATGCTGGATTACAGTTGGAGGAAGAGAAAGTCATGCCACATGCTTTGTAACAATATTATTTGATAAATGCGTTCCTAGTTAGGAGTTTGGAGAGAGTAGAGGGAGAGAGCAGAGGGGGAGAGAGGAGAGAGAAGAGAGGTGGAGAGAGGACGCTTTTAAGAATGCAGGCAGGAAGACTTTCAGAGCCCTTTGAGAGAGACAGACAGACAGAGATTTAGAGACGCAAAGCTGCAGAAGAGTTTCAGACTCCGACGCAGAAATGAAGGAGAGGGCAGAAGTGATTTACAGATGCAGTGAAGGAGAGGGCAGACCTTGATGGAGAGCAGAACGTAGGCAGACGTAGGCAGATGAGCTGTAGGTTTAGTTCCATTCAGATTTTTGCTTTGACTCATTGGCTTTGCCAAGGCTTATTTGCTCTATCCTTTGTTTCCCTTCATGGGAGATTCTGCTATTATTAATTATTGATTGGCTTATGCTAACTCACTCTTACTTCTGGACTTCTGATTGACATCTTTTGAGCCCCATTGTCTTAGAATAGGGATTAGTAGTTGGTGGAAATGTTGAACAAAGCCTCATTTAACTCTCACTAAGGAGCCAAATGTCCTTGCACCTGCAACAGAAACATGCGAACGAAAACCATTTCACGTCTTTAAGATTTTACATCTCCCTGCAACCCAAAGCCTTTACCAAGGGAAATCATTTTCGGCCTACAACGTTAGCTAACATAAGAAATGAACATGTCTTTCTCTTTAAACGTATATGCGATCATGCCTTTACAATGTTAACACACTGTTAAATCACACTCTAAAATCATTAGTTCATTATCCTCATATACGTGGCTAAGCAACCTACATGTATAATTTCAGCATAACACACGTTTAACCTAATACATTGCATTGCACAAAAACTAATCATTATGCATTTACTAAATACATTCACAATAACTTGCAACATTACTCTTCACAAAAGCATTATTACATTTCTAATCACCTCTATGTTAAACGATTTCAGCAATACATTTCTATGGCATTCTTAACATACATCGATTAATATGCGGGTGCCGACTAACAGTGAATATAATGCACCCCTACGAATTTCAGAATCACATGACGCGCTTTCAACCTTTAAAGGAAGCATGTTTGCAGGAAAGACTGCCCTGAGTGAGGTGTGCCTTCACGCATACATAGACTGATGGTCATATGTTGGTGGGCCGCTGGTCGAAGGTTTCTGAAGGTGGAACTGAGGCATGGCCACAAGAAATCTGTCTCTTATCCCACGTCTAAGTGAGTCGGAAGGGTTGGCAGGTTTGGAAGGGTTGAGCGAGGTTCTTGCTCCACCAGACTCTAAACGAGGCTCAAAGACTCCTGAAGCCTCAAGTTGCCCTCTTCAGCCTGTCCTTATGTTCTCATTTTAGCGAATGCTCCAACTTTCAATCCCAATACGAGCGAAGATGTTGATTAATGAATGAATAATGTTTTACATTGGCTATGTGCACGCAAGGCCTTTAATATTTGTAATTACAATCAGATTATTTCTGAGAAGAGGTCTCTGTGTAGGCCATTCTCTTAAATCCTTCAAAAGGGATTGAATTGTAATTCACTTTAGAAACCCTATTTAGGTTCACAGTTTATTTTGGAATCAGTTCTCTGCTATTAAGCAGACCTGTATATTGGCCCACCTCTTTGCTAATTTAGTAAGCCACCAAGGCTGTTGAAACAGCCACTGATTCCAGCTACAATCCCTGCGACGCAGTGTGAAAATCATGGTTCATCACTAGGTGGTAACAACATTGAATTATCTAATAGATATTCAGTCGTACCTCATTGGACCGTGGTGGATTGACTTGAACTGTTATTAAACCCAAACCCATTTAGCAAATCTTCTTTTTATATACCCACATTGAGAAATTCCATTTCTAACAGCGGCTCACAGTTCCATCATAATTTGATTACCCTAAGTACCTGGAACATTGCAGGCATTCATTCAAATCCCAGGTGGCCTGAGTGTGTTTTTATGATTAAATATGATATAGTTTTGTTACAGAAACCTGTTAAATTACCCCGGTGTTATTAGATGGGATTATTTGTTTTTTGCTTTTCTCATTATCTCATCAAGTTCAGGGAGAGCCAAGGGAGGAAGATATGCATTCTTCAAATTGTCATTAATGGCTAACATAGCTTATTTGAACATTGTCTGTGAGGAGTTCAAGCATTTTTAATAAATGGACTGAACAACTACAATTTGTTTTCAATCCATTTTCACAACACCTCCCACCTTTGGACTTCAGGAAGAAACTCAAGACCTGGCTTTTCGATTGATTCCCCTTGAGCAGCAGAACCTCCAGCTCCGGGAAACCCTTGAAGGTCATTATCACTGCTATAAAAATCCTGATTGATTGAACCATGGTTTTATACATTTGAAAAAAATCCTAATTTTCAACTGTTGTTCAATCTTATAATTCACCGCTTCATAAAAAGTCTTCCAAACCTCAAGTGAATTTGCTAATTAGTTGTGATTTTAGCACACGATTAACTGTTAATAATTATATCAGCTCATTTCGTAATATTTTACAAAACACCATCATTTCTGGTTGGGCATTTTACAAAATGTAATGCTTTACAAGATTAAATTCTGTTTCAGGGTTTCATAAATTTGCATGAGTTCCTCTCCTCCAAAAACGTATAAATTGACAACTTTTTTTTAGCTGAGGCTGTGCCTCTTCTATAGATTATATTTGTATGTCCTGTGGTTTAACTATGCAGTGATATCTTGAATGCTCATTATGGGCATCATTGTCCCTTAATTCTGGCCCTTGTACATCCTTCAAGCAAAAAATGTGTACATCTGTCAACTATTTATGTTCACTATCAGCTCAACACAACCGCTTGACGTTAGTATAGTATAAAATCTTCCTTCTCCATAGGCATTTTTAAAGAAATTGGCAGAATCCAATCTCCACATTTGCTTGTCTTGCTCATCTGATACTATAAGCTCCTTGAAAATCAAAGCACTCCAGATGGTTTGATGACTCATGCTCCTTTGCCAACAGGAATTTGACTGAGGCATTAGCGAGAAAACGTAGAATTAAAGATGAAGTTAAGTCCTGCTAAATTATCTCTAAACTTGGTATTAAAATGAGGAAAATGGAATTAAAGAAAATGAATTGGGAAATTGTAGTGGATAGTTATCAAAGGCGTAGCCTGAAGCTTTTTTGGCAGACAATAAATTTGATATGGGCTAGTGACTGCACTTTACCCACAACAAGTACCTTTATTTCTGAATCCCTATGGGTCCCTCATTTTCAGTCTATGAATGGGCTCAACAATGTCACTCCATGCTTACAAAGTACCCTTGCACAGCAGGTGGCTCCAAATTGTGTTTTAATTACGATGAATTATTTATTTCTAGAATAAAAAACAAACCTAAGAGGAGAACACCATCTGGCAAATGTTATTAGCCTGAACTTAAGACACAAAAAAGAAGGTGTAAAATGCTGGAACACAAATGGAGATTGTCTAAACAGGACACGGACAGGCTGGCATATAAGGCAGACTTGGAAAGCTACAACGATGCCATTAAGAAAGCTAAGAAAATCTACTTCGTAAAGCAAATAAACGAAAACACTAACTCGCCTAAAGAATTGTGTAAAATAGTAAAAGAACTCTGCAAACAAGCAAGTATGTCCGAAAACCTACTTCCTTCAGAAGAATGCTGTGAGAAGATTAGCAACTTCTTCTCTGACAAAATCAGTGAGATATATTCTTCATTTAGTATTAAACCTCCGACAGACATAATAGCTTGGGATTACATGGATGCTCACCTTCATGCCCTAACTCGACTGGAAGGTTTTTCACCTTTTACAGAGGTGAAGAAATAGAAACCTCCTAAGGGGTTCACTGATACACCTGGTCCTTTAAACCAACAAAGAAGAGATTGGCACGGAAGCTGGAATATAAAAATAATGCATTTATTAACCTCAGATGAGGGAGATTGCGTCACACAGTAATCTCAAATCACTGTAGGAGGCATTCTAGGGAGTACAGACAACAGGGGCCTTATATACCCACACAGGGGCTCAAAAGACGGCGGTACAAGAAAACATGAGAAGAGTTACACACATAGATGGTCATACAGAAACTGCACATTCAACAAGTAGGAGGAGTATTGAGTTGCTGACATCAGTTAGAACAGCCTGACAGTTCTATACTAGGAGCAGGTGCATTCTGGCAGCTACAGGTCTTTGTGAGCATGTGCAAGGCTCTAGAAGAGGGAGAAAGCACATGGCTAACTAAAATGGCTGCCAAGAACAAAATGACTGTCAGCTCATGCTAATAGCAATTCCTGCAACCTTTAACAGAGGAACAGGTTGCAAAGGCAATGGGGGAAGTCAAATCAGGATCCCCACGTGAACAATGCCCGCATTTAATTTTTTCCCAGATTATACCAGCACTATGCCCATATGTAACCCAACTATTTAATCAATCAGTGGAAATTTAAGTTTTCCCAGAAATTTGGAAGAAGGCTGCTGTGACCCAATTACTGAAAAAGGCAGGAGCAGACGTCCGCAACACAACTAATTATTGACCAATCTCCCGATAAACAACTATCAAACTATCTTGAAACCAATGATTTGCTGGACACTTCTCAAACTGGTTTCAGAGCCACCAACAGTACGGAGGCAACTCTCCTGGATGTCTTAGACAACATAAGATCTTTAATTGATCAGGGGAAAGCCGCAGTCCTGATCCTATTGGACCTGTTGGCGGCGTTCTATACGGTCTCACATGGACTACTGCTGAAAATTCTACACGAAAAAGGTATACATGCCAAAGCCCTTCAATGGCTCAGCTCTTTCTTGAGCAATAGAACGCAAACTGCACAAATGGGCACGTTTTCCTCAAGTCCAAAACCAGCTATGGTGTCCCGCAAGGAGCCTCTCTGAGCCCCACATTCTTTAACGCCTATCTATCATCTTTGGCTAAAATCAGTGAGAAGTGGGGATTCAGCATTTGCTCCAATGCAGATGACATAAAGATGATGATTGCCCTTGAGGAAAAGCATGAGAACACCAGGATTAATTTGAACAACTGCCTCTCAGAGATGGCGACCCGGATGTCAGAGCATTGTCTGAAGTTGAACATCGACCAATCAGGGATCTTCCGGCCCAGAGGTGGAGATTTTGGCCATGGCTAAATCTCTGCCACTGGCCTGAATCCCCACCTCCTGTCCGGAAGCTCCGCCTCCGGGCCAGAAGCCCCACCTCCGGGCTGGAAGCTCCGCCTCCGGGCCGGAAGCTCCACCTCCGGGCCGGAGTTTCCGGCCCGAGTGCGGACGTAAAGTTAGTAGTCGTAAATCCATTCTGTGAATACCAAAAGTAGTAAGTGCATTCTGTGAATACCAAAAGTAGTAAGTGCATTCTGTGAATACCAAAAGTAGTAAGTTTAGGATTCTGTGAATCGGGCCCGTGGTATGGTCCAGAAAGAGAATTAACTGATTTTTTCACTTTGGAAAATGGTGTCCCCCAAGGCGCTATACTTGTCCCACTACTGTTCATTCTACGTATAAATAAACTCAAGCCTTTCCAATTTTCCAATGGTCCATGGTAAATCAACCCCAGTTCTGCTATATGAAGATGATGTGGTACAGTTGGCCTGCCAGTCTTGATCTTAGCGCTAATTTCTCAAAGTCTCAACTAATGCCCTGTTGATTTTGAAGTCCCAATTTGCACAACTTCAACATAGATAACAACAGATTGGAATTAGTTCCAAGTTGTCCATATTAGGGTGTAGGTTTTGCATCTTGTTCATCCTTTGGGTCTAATATTGCCTTAATGCGCCTAAAATGTATTCATGCAATAGGTGCCTTGTTTAATCTTTTGTCATCTTTAGGAGGGAAATCTATTGTACGGATTGTGAAAGTTTACAAGCTTCAGAGTGGAATGATTTCTAGTTATGGGTCTGGAGTGTGAGGATTTGCCAATACTATATCTTTACATGTTGAAGAGAATTGATTTTTTTGACATCTTCTCTCACTGCCACCTTGTACTTCCAATTACTTATGTCACATGAAGCTGGGGATTTTGTACTTGCAGGACCTAATCGAGATCTCCCCTTAATGTTATGGATCTTGATTTGGTCTAATTGCTAAGCAATTCTTATTCAGTCAATTATGAATGGCTGTTTATATTGTGCCAAAGTTCTAGAAAGGCTGTGTCTGTCGTACATTGATGAACATTTTTTTAAAAGGGATTGCTTGTTCTCTGTTTTTGAATCCTTCTGCTATTATAAAGAAGGACATATTATTTTAAAATCCTGTCTGCCCTAGTTGAAGTTGGTTCTAGGCCCCTGGGAGAGAACTTTACTTTTTTTATTTGGGTATGTCGCTTTTCGATGCGCACTCTGTTTCCTATTAGGGCATTACAGTACTTCTGACATCTGCATTTGCCCCTGTGTTGGAGTCACAAGTCACTCTCTGTTACATTTTTGTAAATATCACCAGGGTTTCACAAAAGCCTGTTCTTGCCTCTTCTGAGATTGCATAGCTTTAAGAGATGTCAGATTGCCTCCTGTCTCCATCAGTGGTTAAGAGATGAGGTTACCTTTTTAAGGTTGAGACTGGGCAGCGAATGCGCTGCTCTGCGAAGAATGCTGTATTGAGGTATGGCATTGAACAGGGCAATCCCCCGGTGCGCCGCACGGGTGGGGGCCAGTTTTGTTGCAGTGCCGTTTTTGCAGCATAGCCGCGGGGGGTGGAGGGGGGCAGCTGAGCACTTTGCCAGGGCCGGTTTTGGTTCCCAGTCCGGCCCTGGCGTAGAAGCTCTGCCCATTTCCTGCCCATCTTTTCAATTGTCTTCTGTTACTGTACTTTCAAAATCGTTGCTTTTCATTTGTGAATAGGCTTAGTGGTCCCATCTTGGTACCGCCTTGTCTGCATTTGTAACCTCCCATAACGACTGGACTTTTTACTTTTGTTGCTACACAGTCTTTACCTATTCGGTGAGAACTCTTTACTTCATTGACTTCCCTTTTCCACCCATGCCATCACAGCATGCCGCCACCGTTTTATATTGTTATAAGTCAAGTATTTTTTAATTTCCAGCGCGGTCCCCTTTAACTATAGCAGCCACACTTATTTAATTATTTAATCTATGGCATGGTCCGCTTTCACTTTAGTAGCCGTGCTTATTTATTTATGTAATTTACAGCGCGAGCACTTTCACTGTAACGGCTGTGCTACAAAAGCTTTCTTTATTTATAATTACACTTTGTGTAAAATTGCCCATTCTGCGCTTTCATTTTAATGTTGGCCACGCCCCTTTCTTCAGAGGCAGCTCACTGTAACCTGAATATGGCGAGCAGCGTCTAAAGAAAGGGGTGTGGCCACCATTAAAGTGGTCTCGCATTCGTGAGAGTTTGAGCTATGAGCATTAGACATGACAATGCCTTTTATATATTTGAAAAACACATAAATAAAAGGCATTACCATTTACGATGTCAATAGCTTAAAATCACCCAATTGGGCTTGTGCGTGATTGTAGTAGAAAAACACAGTGGGAACAAAAGTGAGCTGTTGCTGGAAAGGGGAGCAAGGGGACATTGATACCAGCTCGAGAGAAGAGCAGTTCCCAGGGTCAAGTGGGGTACATAAGAGGAATGATACTACATTGTACATGATCCATGTTCCTAGACTCTGGGATAGAGTAAGAGAGAAGAATGATTCACTAGCAAACAATGTAATACGCTGGATTAGACATCACTGGCACTGTTTATACAATGGTAAGATCTGATATACTTGCAGTGAAACATTGCCAATATGATGATCAATGTGATGGCATAATTTTGGAACTAGAAAAAGAACTTGCATAAAGTCTGGTGAATCTCAACAGGCTTACTACCCACCCCCCCCTCACCCGCCGCTCCCACCCCCCCATGGATCCAAGATTACTATCCACCCCAGAGAGAAGCATGCTTGATGTAAAGGATAAAGATCAGGCTATCCGACAACCCTCACTAGAGCAAGGGGTGAAGGGGGAGGGAAATGTTGTTGTTGTCTGATTCAGAAGTTTGGATTGACACACAGGGGTGGCTTGTATGGAAGAGACTGAGTCTAGTCCCATTCTACCAGGGTCCCAGGGGTACAAACAAATACTGCTGAGATCAAGGAAATAGGGGGGCCCCTGCAAACATCACAAATCCTTAAAGTAATAGATGCCTCCACACAGTTGAAGGACCCTTGTGGAATGTGGCAGGCTTGAGGTCAAAACTAAAGAACGTGGAAAGGGGACAGTCATAGATGGCGTCCATGTCTGCGTCTTCAGGAAACATGGGCGTCATGCCCAGAATGTAGAGTGGGTTTATGCATGATAATCTAGAGGCTTCTTCTTCACCAATGGGTTGGCCACCGGGCAGGTTAATAATTTGGATAAAGACAACCATGATATGCAATGTAAAAAAGCTAAACATTAAGACTACTGATATACTAGGTCTGAATATTTCCTCTCTTAGTGGAGACTTTACAATACAACTCCTAAACTTATATAATCGATTCCCAAGCTTAAATCATGCCTCTCCAACTTTACTTATCCTGGACGAGTATTTGGGGCAGTCTTAAATGTAACATTCAAACCATGGGATGTGATGCAAGTGATGACGGAGGAGGAGGAGGAGGATGTAGACAGGGTAGCCTCCAGTTTGACAATTTTATGGGCAGTCAATGCAGATAGCATCGTAAACCATACAACAGAGTCTGAGAGCTTGAAATGGACACACAACAAGGTAGCATCGTAAACACAACAAGGTAGCATCGTTGTCAGGACTGTCAGACCAAAGATAAGATTGAAGTCTTTTGTAAGGTCAAGGGTGCTGGAAACGAACATTCATAAGAAGAAGAGCGGCTCCTTAAGCTTATTTAAGGATTGAGCTGAACCCAAAATGGCCGCCAACACTGGACCGAAGGAGCTGCAGGTTAGCGCTCTAGTGTTCCACAAAGATAATGAAGGTGCAGGTGTTGAGCGGTTGCCGCTTTGCACTTCACCAAGAAGCTGAGGAGAGAAGGTCGTGTTTTGGCAAGCGTCGTGAAGTCAGTCAGGGATAAGACGCTTCGTCGCGCAAACCTGTATTTGAGCATTGTTAGTCTGTAGCGGAGGAAAGCAAAGTAAGACTGTTCCTGATATTAATTATTGAGATATTTTCCTGGAGCTGAAGTTGTCTGCCTTGTCTTCGAGCACATTAGTGGCAATTACCTACCGCAGTTTAAGGCAGCATAATTTGAGGAGAAATACAGAGCAGAAATCAGCAGTTTAATGTAATGCTTTTCATGAGAACAACTCATACCATGTAAGATAAAGATTTTCAGTCAGATGTATTTTCAGAACTCTTAGTGTGGAGAGTAGTGTACAGAATAATAAGAAAAGAATTAGAGAGCAAGGAGGAGAAAGAACTAAGGAATTCCAGACTCTCACAGAAAACAGAATAAAACGTGTACAGAGGGATATTACTCACCAGAAAAGAATCCAGTTGAGGCGCTCGTCTCGAGTCTGTGGGTAAGAGCATTTAAGGAGATATAAAAAAAAAGATATTAAAATAGAAAGACCAAAGGAAAGGAAAACTAATATCGTTCCATTCAGTTACAGTGCCACAGAAGAACAGAAAGAAAGAACCGAGCTAAAAGAGCGAAAGAAGAGAAGCATAGGTCACTATAGACAGGGTAGGTGTCTAGAGGAGGATTACACAACACACCAACATATGGATAGACAGGAAGGATGTTTTTGATTTAAATGTTGTTTCCTCTTTTAGTAAAGACTCACCTGTCCAGTCCAAGACGATAGAAGGGCGTAAGAGTGAAGAACCAAGAGGACAATAGTGGCTGTCTCTTCTCTGTCCCATCCCCTTCCCCCCCTGGAATTTCTTGGTGTGTTCGCTCAGGTTATTACGCGGAACACTGGGAAGGCTAGGGGAGGTGCTGGGAACTTGCGACATTCTGCTCCCGTGCTGAGAGGAAGTTGTGCCAGCAGCGGTAGTCTGACAGAGTGAAGTGCCCACGTTTTTTATTTGCACCTGAGCAGAATGGCGGAAGGTTTGGATCTAAAAAAGTTAGGAGAAATCCTGGAGGGAATACAAAGGGAGTTGATTTCTGTGAGAGAGGAGAATAGGGAGTTGAGGAAAGAAACTACTGATTTAACCTTAAAGATGAGTAGTTTTGAGTCTTGCCCTAATTTAAGATATTCAGCGTATACTGAAGGGAGTACTAGTGACACTCGGGATTCTCAACCTAAGGTTACTACACAAGTAATTCATTCCCTGTCCTCAGTAATTCCTCTAGCACCCCCTGAGTGTTTCAGTGGAGATCCCCAAAAGGCTCAAGTATTTCTGACACAATGTACATTACACTTTATATGTCGTCCAGCACTTTTCCCCGACGCGCAATCTCGTGTGGCATTTATCCTGTCTTACCTAAGTGGGGATGCCGCATCTTGGTCCATGCCCTTGGTCACTAGAAATGCTCCAATCTTATACGATTTGGATGAGTTTAAAAAAGATTTTCTTCGAATCTTTGACAGAAGAAGAGTTTCGCAGGCAACTGACAACGAGTTACTGGAGATAAAACAGGGCAATCGAGATTTAGTGGCTTACCTGGCTCAGTTTAATAAGTTGGTTGTGGAGACCGAATGGCCGGAGAATAAAAGAGCAGCAGTGTTCTATCGTGGGCTAAAAGATGAATTAAAAGATGCATTAGCACAAGTCCCCAATAGGCCCACAGAGGTTTCGGCATTAATAGATCTAGTATTAGAAATCGATTTTCATCAGAATGAGAGAATAGGAGAGAGGAAACGAGATTATTGTCCAACTGTGGCTAGATTCGATCGAGTGAGGACAGAAGGCAACAAGGAAAACGATTTGCAAATAGGAGCAATCCGAGGACCGCTTTCTAAAGAAGAAAAGGAAAGACGGAGGGTGAACAAGCAATGTCTTTACTGTGGAGGTACAGGACATTTCGTCCGAGATTGTCCTAAGAAGCCGAAACAGAAAACGTTGGAAAACGCCTTGCACCACCAGTAAGTGGAGTTGGACTGGTGGTTGCTAATACTGAAACAGCTCCAACAAAACATACCTTGGCGAATACCTTACAGTCAGCGGCTCCGCACATGGTGATAATGATGACGCTACGGTATAGAGAAAGAGTTTTGAAACAAGTAACTGTCATGATTGATTCAGGAGCTACGGGCAACTTTTGTGATCTAAAGTTTGCGGAAAAGATCGGATTACAGGCAATCATGAAAGAAAGAAGTGAGGCGGTCCGAGCAGTAGACGGAACAAACCTTTCATCTGGGCCCATAGGAAGCCATACAGAACCTGTGGAGTTGGAATCTGAAGAAGGACATCGAGAAAGCTTGCAATTTAATTTAATAGATGCCCCTCAATTCCAACTGATATTGGGACTGCCATGGCTTACAGAACACAACCCTACCATCAATTGGGAGGCCCGAACAGTAACATTGAACTCAATGTATTGTAAAGAGTATTGTTATCATGAACGTCTACAAGATCAAGAAAGGACGCCAGCTTTTCATCTAAGTGAAAAAGAATCCACTATCTGTGTGATAAATGCAATCGAATTGCCTGAAGAATACGCCGAGCTTCAGGAGGTTTTTAGTGAAGCAGAAGCTGAGAAGCTTCCCCCGCATAGAAATTTTTATTGCAAGATCGAGTTGGAGCCAGGATGTAATCCTCCCTGTAGCAGAATTTATGCCCTAACAGAGCAAGAAGTAAACATTTGAAGGAGTATCTACGAAGGTATTTGGAGAATGGATTTATAAGGCCATCACAATCCCCAGTCTCTTCTCCACTTTTTTTCATTCCGAAGAAAAATGGAGAATTGAGGACTTGTATAGACTACAGGGCAATAAATCGGATAACTGTAAAAAATCGATACCCCTTGCCCTTAATCTCTGTGTTATTGGACCAGGTGAAGGAAGCTAAAATCTACACCAAGCTGGATTTGCGAGGGGCGTACCATCTAGTCCGAATAAGAGAAGGGGATGAATGGAAGACGGTATTCAGGACCAAGCATGGGCTCTTTGAATATCAAGTAATGCCATATGGTTTATGCAATGCTCCAGCTGCCTTTCAGCACTTCATTAATGATGTGCTGAAAGAATTCATTGATAGGAATGCTATTGTATATATAGATGACATACTCATCTACTCCAACACAGTGGAAGAACATCAAGAACACGTTAAGAAAGTCCTGCAGAAACTGCGTGAGAACAATTTATTTGTCAAATTGGAGAAATGTGCATTTAGTGTTACCACTGTGGAGTTTTTAGGGTTTGTGTTAGCCCCGAGCGGGGTGACCATGGATGAAAACAAGATCAAGGCAGTGTTGGAATGGGAGTCTCCTAAATCAGTAAAAGAAATACAGAGTTTCATAGGATTCGCAAACTTTTATAGGAGGTTCATTTCAAATTTTTCTCAGTAATTGGTTCCCATGACAAGATTACTGCAGAAAGGAGTTCAGTTTGAATGGACTAAGGAAGCTGAAGAATCGTTCAAACTGTTGAAGAAGGATTTCACCACAGCACTAATATTACTCCATCCCAATCCTTCAGAGCCATTCTTTGTAGAAACTGATGCCTCCAACTGGGCCTTAGGAGGAGTGCTATCTCAAAGACATAAAATCACAGGACAACTGCACCCGGTGGCTTACCGCTCGAGAAAACAAACTGCTGCGGAAATCAATTACAAAAACAACAATTGATGGACAGAATGCAGAACAATGTCATACATTCACCCCAGTACAGAGATCTGGGCCTAAATCCATCGTTTTTTTGCTCACCATGCCATTCCAGTTTGAACCCAGCCATATGCAAATCAGTCTTGACCCTGTGCCTCATGGCAACAGTCCAGCCCGAACTGCCAAGCCAGGTCCTCCCTGGACTGGAACCAAGCATCCTAGGACCGGTTTCGGGGTTTCACCCCTCTTCAGCCAGGATAGCTTGATTCCAATGGCATGGAGAGCACGGGACTCACGTCTGAGCATACCCGTCCCACTCGGGGTGACAAATGCAAAAACAACAATTGATGGACAGAATGCAGAATAATGTCATACATTCACCCCAGTACAGAGATCTGGGTCTAAATCCATCGTTTTTTTGCTCACCATGCCATTCCAGTTTGAACCCAGCCATATGCAAATCAGTCTTGACCCTGTGCCTCATGGCAACAGTCCAGCCCGAACTGCCAAGCCAGGTCCTCCCTGGACTGGAACCAAGCATCCTAGGACCGGTTTCGGGGTTTCACCCCTCTTCAGCCAGGATAGCTTGATTCCAATGGCATGGAGAGCACGGGACTCACGTCTGAGCATACCCGTCCCACTCGGGGTGACAAATGCAAAAACAACAATTGATGGACAGAATGCAGAATAATGTCATACATTCACCCCAGTACAGAGATCTGGGTCTAAATCCATCGTTTTTTTGCTCACCATGCCATTCCAGTTTGAACCCAGCCATATGCAAATCAGTCTTGACCCTGTGCCTCATGGCAACAGTCCAGCCCGAACTGCCAAGCCAGGTTCTCCCTGGACTGGAACCAAGCATCCTAGGACCGGTTTCGGGGTTTCACCCCTCTTCAGCCAGGATAGCTTGATTCCAATGGCATGGAGAGCACGGGACTCACGTCTGAGCATACCCATCCCACTCGGGGTGACAAGTGCAAAAACAACAATTGATGGACAGAATGCAGAAAAATGTCATACATTCACCCCAGTACAGAGATCTGGGCCTAAATCCATCGTTTTTTTGCTCACCATGCCATTCCAGTTTGAACCCATCCATATGCAAATCAGTCTTGACCCTGTGCCTCATGGCAACAGTCCAGCCCGAACTGCCAAGCCAGGTCCTCCCTGGACTGGAACCAAGCATCCTAGGACCGGTTTCGGGGTTTCACCCCTCTTCAGCCAGGATAGCTTGATTCCAATGGCATGGAGAGCACGGGACTCACGTCTGAGCATACCCGTCCCACTCGGGTGACAAATGCAAAAACAACAATTGATAGACAGAATGCAGAACAGTGTCATACATTCACCCCAGTACAGAGATCTGGGCCTAAATCCATCGTTTTTTTGCTCACCATGCCATTCCAGTTTGAACCCAGCCATATGCAAATCAGTCTTGACCCTGTGCCTCATGGCAACAGTCCAGCCCGAACTGCCAAGCCAGGTCCTCCCTGGACTGGAACCAAGCATCCTAGGACCGGTTTTGGGGTTTCACCCCTCTTCAGCCAGGATAGCTTGATTCCAATGGCATGGAGAGCACGGGACTAACGTCTGAGCATACCCGTCCCACTCGGGGTGACAAATGCAAAAACAACAATTGATGGACAGAATGCAGAACAATGTCATACATTCACCCCAGTACAGAGATCTGGGCCTAAATCCATCGTTTTTTTGCTCACCATGCCATTCCAGTTTGAACCCAGCCATATGCAAATCAGTCTTGACCCTGTGCCTCATGGCAACAGTCCAGCCCGAACTGCCAAGCCAGGTCCTCCCTGGACTGAAACCAAGCATCCTAGGACCGGTTTCGGGGTTTCACCCCTCTTCAGCCAGGATAGCTTGATTCCAAAGGCATGGAGAGCACGGGACTCAGGTCTGAGCATACCCGTCCCACTCGGGGTGACAAGTGCAAAAACAACAATTGATGGACAGAATGCAGAACAATGTCCTACATTCACCCCAGTACAGAGATCTGGGCCTAAATCCATCGTTTTTTTGCTCACCATGCCATTCCAGTTTGAACCCAGCCATATGCAAATCAGTCTTGACCCTGTGCCTCATGGCAACAGTCCAGCCCGAACTGCCAAGCCAGGTCCTCCCTGGACTGAAACCAAGCATCCTAGGACCGGTTTCGGGGTTTCACCCCTCTTCAGCCAGGATAGCTTGATTCCAAAGGCATGGAGAGCACGGGACTCAGGTCTGAGCATACCCGTCCCACTCGGGGTGACAAGTGCAAAAACAACAATTGATGGACAGAATGCAGAACAATGTCCTACATTCACCCCAGTACAGAGATCTGGGCCTAAATCCATCGTTTTTTTGCTCACCATGCCATTCCAGTTTGAACCCAGCCATATGCAAATCAGTCTTGACCCTGTGCCTCATGGCAACAGTCCAGCCCGAACTGCCAAGCCAGGTCCTCCCTGGACTGAAACCAAGCATCCTAGGACCGGTTTCGGGGTTTCACCCCTCTTCAGCCAGGATAGCTTGATTCCAAAGGCATGGAGAGCACGGGACTCAGGTCTGAGCATACCCGTCCCACTCGGGGTGACAAGTGCAAAAACAACAATTGATGGACAGAATGCAGAACAATGTCCTACATTCACCCCAGTACAGAGATCTGGGCCTAAATCCATCGTTTTTTTGCTCACCATGCCATTCCAGTTTGAACCCAGCCATATGCAAATCAGTCTTGACCCTGTGCCTCATGGCAACAGTCCAGCCCGAACTGCCAAGCCAGGTCCTCCCTGGACTGAAACCAAGCATCCTAGGACCGGTTTCGGGGTTTCACCCCTCTTCAGACAGGATAGCTTGATTCCAAAGGCATGGAGAGCACGGGACTCAGGTCTGAGCATACCCGTCCCACTCGGGGTGACAAGTGCAAAAACAACAATTGATGGACAGAATGCAGAACAATGTCCTACATTCACCCCAGTACAGAGATCTGGGCCTAAATCCATCGTTTGTTTACTCACCATGCCATTCCAGTTTGAACCCAGCCATATGCAAATCAGTCTTGACCCTGTGCCTCATGGCAACAGTCCAGCCCGAACTGCCAAGCTAAGGTCCTCCCTGGACTGGAACCAAGCATCCTAGGACCGGTTTCGGGGTTTCACCCCTCTTCAGCCAGGATACCTTGATTCCAATGGCATGGAGAGCACGGGACTCACGTCTGAGCATACCCGTCCCACTCGGGGTGACAAATGCAAAAACAACAATTGATGGACAGAATGCAGAACAATGTCATACATTCACCCCAGTACAGAGATCTGGGCCTAAATCTATCGTTTTTTTGCTCACCATGCCATTCCAGTTTGATCCCAGCCATATGCAAATCAGTCTTGACCCTGTGCCTCATTGCAACAGTCCAGCCCGAACTGCCAAGCCAGGTCCTCCCTGGACTGGAACCAAGCATCCTAGGACCGGTTTCGGGGTTTCACCCCTCTTCAGCCAGGATAGCTTGATTCCAATGGCATGGAGAGCACGGGACTCACGTCTGAGCATACCCGTCCCACTCGGGGTGACAAATGCAAAAACAACAATTGATGGACAGAATGCAGAACAATGTCATACATTCACCCCAGTACAGAGATCTGGGCCTAAATCCATTGTTTTTTTGCTCACCATGCCATTCCAGTTTGAACCCAGCCATATGCAAATCAGTCTTGACCCTGTGCCTCATGGCAACAGTCCAGCCCGAACTGCTTTTCGCCCCAAGTGGGATGGGTATTCCCAGACGTGGGACCCGTGCTCACTACGCCACTGGAGTCAAGGTATCCTGGCTGATGACGGCTGATAGCCAGAAACCGGTCCTAGGATGCTTGATTCCGGCCCAGGGAAGACATGGCTTGGCAGTTCGGGCTGGACTGTTCCCATGAGGCACAGGGTCAAGACTGATTTGCATATGGCCATGTCTAAACTGGGGTGGCGTAGTGGGCAAAAGAACGATGGATTTAACCCAGATCTCTTGACTGGGGGAGAATGTCTGCATTGTCAGCATTCCGTCCATCATTTGTTTGTTGTAACGCTTTTCGCCCTAAGTGGGATGGGTATTCCCAGACGTGGTACCCGTGCTCACTACGCCACTGGAGTCAAGCTATCCTGGCTGATGACGGCTGATAGCCAGAAACCGGTCCTGGGATGCTTGATTCCGGTCCAGGGAAGACATGGCTTGGCAGTTCGGGCTGGACTGTTCCCATGAGGCACAGGGTCAAGACTGATTTGCATATGGCCATGTCTAATCTGGGGTGGCGTAGTGGGCAAAAGAACGATGGATTTAACCCAGATCTCTTGACTGGGGGAGAATGTCTGCATTGTCAGCATTCCGTCCATCATTTGTTTGTTGTAACGCTTTTCGCCCTAAGTGGGATGGGTATTCCCAGACATGGGACCCGTGCTCACTACGCCACTGGAGTCAAGCTATCCTGGCTGATGACGGCTGATAGCCAGAAACCGGTCCTAGGATGCTTGATTCCGGTCCAGGGAAGACATGGCTTGGCAGTTCGGGCTGGACTGTTCCCATGAGGCACAGGGTCAAGACTGATTTGCATATGGCCATGTCTAAACTGGGGTGGCGTAGTGGGCAAAAGAACGATGGATTTAACCCAGATCTCTTGACTGGGGGAGAATGTCTGCATTGTCAGCATTCCGTCCATCATTTGTTTGTTGTAACGCGTCAATTACACCATCACTGAGAAGGAGTTGTTAGCCATCAAAGATGCGTTCAAGGAGTGGAGACATTATTTGATGGGGGCAAGGCATAAGGTGACTGTCTATACAGATCATAGAAATCTAAAATTTCTGAAGTCAGCCAGAACGCTAACTCCAAGACAGTTACGTTGGTCTCTATACTTCGCAGATTATGACTTAGTCTTTACTTATCGTCCTGGTTCCCAAAATGGTAAGGCTGATGCCTTGTCCCGAAGGGGAACAGAAGGAAATTTGGAAGAAATCAAGAACCAAACAATTTTACCTGCTGATAGGGTAATTGGAGCAGTGTTGCAAGAGTCGCAGGAAGAACAAGACCAGACGTCAATGTCCTTGGCGGAAATGGAAAACTGGGTGAAAGAAGATCCTGGGCGAGAGATTCGAGGAGGTTTACCGTACCATCATGGGGCTCTTTACCTGCCATCACAAGAAATGCAGCAAAAGGCCTTGAAGGAAAGTCACGATGACATATTGGCTGGGCACAAGGGCATTACGAAGACTGAAGATCTAGTGAGGAGACGTTTTTGGTGGCCAGGGGTAATTAAGGATGTGCGACATTACGTAACCATTTGTGAGGTCTGCGCTAGGGGAAAGTCGGAACGACAAGCTCCCAAGGGTCTATTGCAACCTTTGCCCACACCACCTTATCCATGGCACACTATAACCTTAGATTTGATTGTAGATTTACCATCTGGCAAAGGGTTTGATACTATTTTGGTGTGTGTAGATGCTTTTACCAAAATGGCCCATTTTATACCTTTAAAAGGGGTTCCCACGGCAGCAACTTTGGCACATACCTTTAGTCAGAACATAGTTCGAGCCCATGGAATACCTAAGGTGTTAATATCAGATAGGGGTTCTCAATTCTTATCTCATTTCTGGAAGGCTTTTACAAAAAAATTGAGTATAGATTCTAGGTACACAACCAGTTATCACCCAGAAACTGATGGTCAAACTGAACAAACCAATCAGGAATTAGAGCAATACCTCAGATTGTGTTTGCTAGAACAGGAGGGGGATTGGCCGGATTATCTGTGGGCCGCAGAGTTTGCACATAACAATGCAAAGAATATGTCCACAGGTTACTCACCTTTTTATTTGAATACCGGAAGGCACCCCCATCAATCTCTAAATCTCCAGGAAGTAGATGTACCAGCTGTTACTGATTTAGTAGAACATCTGACACAAATACATAAATTAGCCACTGAAAATTTAACTAAGGCCAAGGAAAGTTACACATTTTATGCAGACGTGAAGAGAAGAAAGGAGCCCGATTTACAGGCTGGAGATAAGGTATGGTTAAACACGAAGAACCTTAGACTAAAAGGGGTAAGAAAGTTTCAGCCAAGATTTGTAGGCCCCTATCTAGTTAAGAAGAAACTAAGTGCAGTCAACTATCAGTTACAATTACCCAAAGGCTTGCTGGTTCATCCCGTGTTTCATGTCTCGTTATTAAAGAAGGTTTCAAGGGATTTACGAATTAAAAGCCCCCCAAAGCCGATCCAAACTGAGAAAGGAGAAGAATTTGAGGTACACCAAGTATTGGATGCTAAGGTGCAAAAGGGGAATTTGTACTATTTGTTGGATTGGAAGAACTATGGGCCAGAGGAAAGATTTTGGGAACCATCCTCTAATGTTCATGCCCCCTGATTGATTAGGGAGTTTCATAGGCGATTTCCAAATAAGCCCAGGCCGGGAGGAAGCTCTTTGAGAGGGGGTACTGTCAGGACTGTCAGACCAAAGATAATATTGAAGTCTTTTGTAAGGGCAAGGGTGCTGGAAACGAACGTTCATAAGAAGAAGAGCGGCTCCTTAAGCTTATTTAAGGATCGAGCTGAACCCAAAATGGCCGCCAACACTGGACCGAAGGAGCTGCAGGTTAGCGCTCTAGCGTTCCACAAAGATAATGAAGGTGCAGGTATTGAGCGGTTGCCGCTTTGCACTTCACCAAGAAGCTGAGGTCGTGTTTTGGCAAGCGTTGTGAAATCAGTCAGGGATAAGACGCTTCGTCGCGCAAACCTGTATTTGAACATTGTTAGTCTGTAGCGGAGGAAAGCAAAGTAAGACTGTTCCTGATATTAATTATTGAGATATTTTCCTGGAGCTGAAGTAGTCTGCCTTGTCTTCGAGCACATTAGTGGCAATTACCTACCGCAGTTTAAGGCAGAATAATTTGCGGAGAAATACAGAGCAGAAATCAACAGTTTAAGGCTTTTCATGAGAACAACTCATACCATGTAAGATAAAGATTTTCAGTCAGATGTATTTTCAGAGCAAGGAGGAGAAAGAACTTTGGGGCATATCAACAACAACCGGCGATAATTATCTCTAAGCGCACTTAGCGCTAGGATAATTATCGCTGGCTAGCGTGGATTTTTATCGCTGAGATAGCGTGCTATTAGCAACGCTTATCTCAATAGCGATAAAAATCCTCACGCTAACAGGCTAACGTGAGAAACCCAGCGATAATCTCACGTTAGCTTGTTGATAGGGACAGGCAAACTTAGCCATGATATCCTCCTTCCATAGGATATCATGGCTAAGTCAGAAAAATACCAGACGTAAAAAAGCAGCGTTAACCGCGGTTAGCGCTGCTTTTTTTGTCTCTAACAGGGTTAGCGACATTCTTGATAATAGGAGAAATGTCGCTTAGCGACATTTCTCCTATTATTTTACTCTGGAACGCCCCCTTTGCATTTCATTAGAGATGCAAGGGGAAGCGTAGAGTAAAAGGGTGCTAACATGCAAATTTGCATGTTAGCACCCTGTTGCTGATAGGGCGCTAGTTTTATCTCTGCTTTTTTGGCTTTTAAAGCCAAAAAAGCAGAGATAAAGCCCTTGTTGATATGCCCCTAAGGAATTCCAGACTCTCACAGAAAACCGAATAAAACGTGTACAGAGGGATATTACTCACCAGAAAAGAATCCAGTCGAGGCGCTCGTATCGAGTCTGTGGGTAAGGGCATCTAAGGAGATATAAAATAAAGAAATTAAAATAGAAAGACCAAAGGAAAAGAAAACTAATATCGATCCATTCAGTTACAGTGCCACAGAAGAACAGAAAGAAAGAACCGAGATTAAAGAGCGAAAGAAGAGAAGCATAGGTCACTATAGACTGGGTAGGTGTCTAGAGGGGGATTACACAACACACCAACATATGGATAGGCAGGAAGGATGTTTTTGATTTAAATGTTGTTTTCTCTTTTAGTAAAGACTCACCTGTCCAGTCCAAGATGATAGAAGGGCGTAAGAGTGAAGAACCAAGAGGACAATAGTGGCTGTCTCTTCTCTGTCCCATCCCCTTTCCCCCCCTGGAATTCCTTGGTGTGTTCGCTCAGGTTATTACGCGGAACACTGGGAAGGCTAGGGGAGGTGCTGGGAACTTGCGACATTCTGCTCCCGTGCTGAGAGGAAGTGGTGCCAGCAGCGGTAGTCTGACAATCGCAAACACAACAAGGCAGCATCGTAAACACAACAAGGTAGCATCGTAAACACAACAAGGTAGCATCGTAAACACTACATCAGGGTCTGAGAGCTTGCAAGGGACGCACACCAAGGTAGCATCGTAAACACTACATCAGGGTCTCAGAGCTTGTAATGGACGCACACCAAGGTAGTATCGTAAATACTACATCAGGATATCAAAGCTTGCAAGGGACGCACACCAAGGTGGCCTCGTAAACCCTACATCAGGGTCTGAGAGCTTGAAATGGACACACAACAAGGTAACATCGTGAACACAACATCAGAGTCTGAGAGCTTGCAAGGGACGCACACCAAGTAGCATCGTGAACACTACATCAGGGTCTGAGAGCTTGCAAGGGACGCATCCCAAGGTAGCATCGTAAACACTACATCAGGGTCTCAGACCTTGTAATGGACGCACAACAAGGTAGCATCATTAACACTACATCAGGATCTGAGAGCTTGCAAGGGACGCACACCAAGGTAACATCGTAAACACTACATCATGTTCTGGGAGCTTGTAACGGACGCTCACGAAGGTAGCATCATAAACACTACACCAGAGTCTGAGAGCTTGAAAGGGACACACAACAAGGTAGCATCGTAAAGACTACATCAGGGCCCATAACACCAATATACTTACACTCGGTTGACCTGTTTTCTGAGGGAAAATACGTTTCTCAATGCTGACATGAGAGGAATACCTTTACTTTACCCTAGATACTTTGACATCAAACCTAAGATATCCCTCTCATACAGAGATTGATCATTTAGTTGTTTTACTTGGTTTTAATGAATAATACTCGTCTATCTATACATTACTTTCTTACCACATTTCTTTTATTCAAATAACTGACACAACACATTTGTCAATTAATCAAATACCCTTTATCTAAATTATTTTGCAAGAAAATTTGAAATCCTCATCATCAGCATTACAGAGCATCATATTTACCTATTCTGGCTAAGTTGTCCTCTAAGTCAATCAGTCAAAGAAGAATTTATTCAGCAAAGTTAGGCCGCAATTCCGTCTCTCGTAGATTCAGGATAACAGTTGTCCCGCAGTGTCCCCGTCCTCTCCGTCAGCATAACGTCAGGAAATCGAGTTCGTCAAAGAAGAGCGAGCCGGTTGTAACGATACTACCCTAATTCCCTACCTACTTTTATAATGAAGATACTAACAAATATGTATCAAGATTGGGTTTAGAGAGTTCTGATTGGTCAATTTCGACTGGCAATGAGCGGTAAAGTCATTAAACTTGCTTGTTCCGGCTTTTAAATTGGGCATTGTCTCTTAGTCTTGGATGGGTTCCTGGAATGACCTTGGAGGGTACATGTTCACCCGGGGTCAGGTCCAGGCCACTATTGCTGGCGGTGACGCATGCACACTTCACCCAGAACCTCGTGTTGTCAGGGCAGTCACATTTACTGTCCCGTTCAGCCATCTTGTATAGGCCGAAATGGTCAACTTAAGCAAAAGAAACACAAAAACGTAAATAAAAGATGGAAATGACTCATAAAATGTTATCCCCAGATGTGTGTGTATTTATCTAGCAGAAGCAACACTCAGAGTGGTTTATACTCTCTAAATAAAGCACAAATCACAAATACATCACTTAAAGCAACATATAACATATATATTCTAATTTTCTACTATTAATATGCGTACACAAGTTAATTCACAATTGATATAGCCATGCAAAGTGCAATTCCCACATATATTTCTCTTGTTAATATAGTTGGTGAGTTATCACTTCAAACAGATTAATAATATTACAATTAATTGATTATTCGGATTAATATAAACATGCAGAATGGGGTATTCTAAATTTTGTACTTCCCGCTCCAGCAATCCCCCCTTTGAAGATTATATCACCACACTAACATAACATTTTGTAGTTTTTTACGGAAATTTCTAATTGATTTCTTGTTTCATACATATTTCAGTTTCCCCTGTTTCTTCTCTTTTTGCTGTTTTATACATGCTCTTTTTAACTCTTCTAGTTCTATTTCTTCAAATTCTCTCTCTTGTTTCTTATCCCTTCTCCTTAAGTTTTCTCTTTTTATTCTTTTCTTGTTTTTATTCTTTCTACAACAAATACAACCTAGTCTTATTATTAATACTAAGGAAATCACACAAGTTAATGGAAATAATATCTTACCTATAAATGTACTACCTAGTTTTACTAAAAAGTCTTTGATAGCTGTTATTATCTTACCAATCTTCTCACAAACACCTTCAACCTCCAGTGGTACAATTTCGTCATGCAATTCTGTGGGTTCAGAGTGGCGTAAAACTGGAGAGTGTCCCTGCCGTTGCGGGCCTGCATCCGTGTTTTATCGCCCCAAGCAGGGAAGACCATCACGGTGGTGATTGGTCTACCCTGCGTTTTGGCTGGAAGATGGTTGTGTTGGACTTGGCCCTTCAGGCTGGTTCACCCCTAAAACTTTTTGTTTTTTTATTGTGACCTGGTGTTAGTGATTTTTGGCTTCTGCGCACTTTACCACTGTGACACCAGGGTAAAGTGCGTGCGTGTAGTGAGGTTGGCCTGCCCTCCCATAGGAATGCATGGGGGAATGTATGTGTCCCTGCTAGTTCCTGATGCGTGGGGAGTGCAGGTGCGAGTTTGGTATGTGCGGACTCGGGTGATGAAATGCTGCGCGATGATGTCTGCGGCGTCAATGTACCTAGTGTGGAAGTGCCACTTCTAGAAGTTAAATACAATAGGTACCTTGAGGATTTATTTAGTAACACATTAATTATTTATTCAGGAAGTCACAAAGTGATCTTAATTTCCTAGGACTCAAGCAAAGTCGGGGAGAGCTCATATAGTGTGTAGATACAAAAAACTCAGATTCATTCGAAGTTTTTTACCAAAAATAAATTTGTATTTTGAGTTTCTGAAGTCGTGAAATAATACACTTTACATTTCATGTATGGCAACATAAAGCTACTGTCTTATTTACAATCTAGTTGGCAGTAGTTACTGACATTTCTTACATATACAGCAGAGCCCACCAATTGTTTGGCCAGGCGATGAATTAAATTCATACAAACTTAAAGAATTTTCTAGGCTACCAATGCCTCTTAGTTATGCAAGAAAATGTCGCAGCGTCGACGTTTCGGTCTCACTCACAAAGAACAATCACAGAGACCATCCTCAGGACCGAAGTTGCACCATGAATCGGCAGTCACCAGCCGACGAGACGGCAATAATCGTCTCCTCCGTAAATTTAATTCACCTTCTGGTACAGACAGCTCCGAATTCTGCCTCTCACTCACTGGATCGAGCTGATCCAGTGAGTGAGAGGCAGAATTCGGAGCTGTCTGTACCAGAAGGTGAATTAAATTTACGGAGGAGACGATTATTGCCGTCTCGTCGGCTGGTGACTGCCGATTCATGGTGCAACTTCGGTCCTGAGGATGGTCTCTGTGATTGTTCTTTGTGAGTGAGACCGAAACGTCGACGCTGCGACATTTTCTTGCATAACTAAGAGGCATTGGTAGCCTAGAAAATTCTTTAAGTTTGTATGAATTTAATTCATCGCCTGGCCAAACAATTGGTGGGCTCTGCTGTATATGTAAGAAATGTCAGTAACTACTGCCAACTAGATTGTAAATAAGACAGTAGCTTTATGTTGCCATACATGAAATGTAAAGTGTATTATTTCACGACTTCAGAAACTCAAAATACAAATTTATTTTTGGTAAAAAACTTCGAATGAATCTGAGTTTTTTGTATCTACACACTATATGAGCTCTCCCCGACTTTGCTTGAGTCCTAGGAAATTAAGATCACTTTGTGACTTCCTGAATAAATAATTAATGTGTTACTAAATAAATCCTCAAGGTACCTATTGTATTTAACTGATCTACCCAATTCCTTGGGGAATAGTGGGTTGCCCTATTGTGATTTCACTTCTAGAAGTTGGCATTTCTGTGTGCAGCGTAAGATGAGTGCCTTGTCTGGCGATTGGCTGGCTGAGATCATGTGATGGGCTAGGGAATCCCCAGAGTCAGGATGGGTCTGCCCCAGTGGTGGGTGGAGAGATCTACATCCAGATGGGTGGGAGGAGTACACCTGGGACCTGAATAGGGCTGGGCTTTCCCCACACAATGCTGACTCCGCCCCCTGTGGTGTGACTGATGACCCTGGCCTGTTCTGTGAATAGGGAGAGGGGCTGAGCAAAACAAAGTGCTCAAGAACCAGTTGCATCTGGTTCGCCCCTCCCCTGCACCTTGAAACAAAGGTAACCTGTGTATAAAAAGGGGCTGTGACCCCATGTAAAATGATCTCTGCTGATCCTAACTGGGGGGCCTGTTGCTGCTGCTGGGCACCAGGAGAGACCGCCACTGGGGACTGCCTCCCTGCCTGGAGGGCCCTGTGAGCTGGCCCCTGGGCCCAGCCCTTGCCCCCCTGCCTCCTGGATGCCTTTATTCCTAGGAACCTTGCCTTGTCTGGAGGAGCGCTGTGGTTTGGATGGAGGAGCGCCTTCGTGGTGACCCGCAGCGCTGTGCTGCGATAATTTGTGAGGGAACCCCGACATAGGGATTCCCCCGCTTTCTGCCGTGTTGTATAGCGGGTGCCCACTCCGCATTGGGGTGCTCGTTGGCGGGTGCCCACCCCGCTTATGTGATCGTATCTAGCGTTGAAACGAAGGCAGGAGCCCACCCCGCGGTTCAGTGGAAGGATAAGGAAAAAATCACCGCTGCGGCCCGGTCTGTAACAGGAAGCAAGGCAGCCTTGGTGAAGACGTGGGCGGGACTTCAAACAGGAAGCAACGGGAGCCTACCCCACGCTCCTGTACTGGAAGGAGGAAACCGGAAGCGACGGGAGCCTACCCCGCTCTCTGGTGCACTACGTTGGGAAGACGGACGGCTCCGGTCTCACCAGACCCCCCCCCGAAAGAAGGGAGCGGGTAGAAGTACTGGCGGGGCTCCTGTATCGAAGGAAGGAGTCCCGCGTGCCACCGAAATCACCGGCGCCTCGGAGGCTTCCCAGGAGAAGAGCTCCGGTGAAGAGAGCTCCAGCACCCCGGAGCAGAAACCCGGTAAGTGTTCTCGAGCCCCCGAGAGGCTCCAACGTCGGGGGCAATATTTTGCAGAGCCTGTGAGGCTCCAACGTCGGGGGCAGTGTTCTCAAGCCCCCGAGAGGCTCCAACGTAGGGGGCAGTGTTCTCGAGCCCCCAAGAGGCTCCAACATAGGGGGCAGTGTTCTCGAGCCCCCGAGAGGCTCCAACGTCGGGGGCAGTGTTCTCGAGCCCCTGAGAGGCTCCAGCAAAAGGGGGCATCATTGTTCAAGAGCCCACAAGGCTTAAAACGTGACTGGGGCATATTCCTTTTATTAATCCAGAGCACCAGTGCGCTCCAACTTTTTGGGGGCATTATTCTTTTAGAGCTTGCATGCTCCAACGTTTGGGCAGAGTTACTCCCAGAGCCTAGGTGGCCCCCCTACGCGCTGCATATTTAAAGGCACAGCGTTGCCCAGGCTCGTTTTCCACAGCTGCCCAGCACTTAGTGGGCAACTGCAACTGCAACTGCAACGTTTAGGTGGTGCCCTGCACCCTGTGCGTTGCTGCATTCGCAGCTTGCCCTGACTCTGCTGGACAAAGGGCGTTTGAGCCCCTGAGAGGCCAGGTTGGCCTAGGGGACAGGTCTAGGTGATCTGTGCGCTATTTGTAATTATTGCCTAATGTGATTTATGCAATGCTTTGTGTATCCCTCTAGATGTATTTTTATACCTAGGAGGTTGTGTTACCTAGTATAGTGATACTAGTGAGTTCATGGTTCCCTGCGTAATATTTTCCTAAGGTGGTTAGGGTTGCGTAGGTGGTACCTACCTGTTACCAGTGGTTACTGGTTGTGCGCTACATTTTCTAATTGGTGCTACAGTGATTATATGTGCTATGTTCCAAAGTGTTATTCCTACAAAGTGCTAGTTCTAAAAGTGCTTATTCCTGACAGTGGTCCATGAGGTCCTGTCCCATGTAGATAATTCCCCTTTAAATTCTGCCCGTGCCAGTGGCACATTGTGAAGTGTGTATTTATTATCTAATGTGTTTGGTATAATACAAAAGCTATTTTTATATATAACCTTGTGTGGAGTTTCTTTTGTGGTGGGCCTTGGGTGTTGTTGCTGGGTGCACGCGCAAACGCTTTACACATTGCCTCCGGGATAAGCCTGACTGCTCGTGCCAAGCTACCAAGGTGGTGAGCAGGGGTTATCTTTGGCGTGTAACTTCCTTGCCCTGACAAAAGTGGTGGTTTCTGCCTGGCTTTGGCGCAAGCCCTAGCCAACCAGAAATCCCATTTCTAACAACTAAGAATCTGGAAGCGGTAACCATTCCAGTAACGATAGGTCCAGTAATGCCTATTTTTGATAAACAGAAAGATAGCGAACATTGTCTGACGGTCCCTTATAAAAGTAGTAAACCGGCTGCACAACCAAGAATGAGTCAGAATGAGAATCCATGGAGACAGACAATGAGTATGATTGAACCAAATTTTGCAAATAATCCGTTCGTAGGTCAAAACTGTGCAGAAAAGCGGATGACAATAGTGGAGTCAATGTCAGAAACACAAAAAATTTTGGACAAGGAAATGTAGCCAGTAGCACCATCTACAGAGGAATTAAGTGAATGGTTGAGAAGCTTGCAAAGGAAAGACAAAGAATCTCAGTCAATAGATGTGGCCAAACTACGAATGGTACTGGAAGAATTAATAGTAGGAACTATCCAAGATGAGGAGTTGTTATTTCTGTGTAAAAGCGTAACATGGAGAGCAAAAAGTCTCCATGAAAGATTAGAAGAAGTGGCAAATGAAATGGGTATTGATATTGAAAAGGTAAAGCACTACAGAAACCCTATAGAGTAAATTTCACTGAAAAAGACATTGAAAACATGAATACCACAGGATGAATAGGTCAGATTAAAGAGATAATTATTTAGTTGAGAAAATGGGGAGATGTGGCCAAAT
The DNA here is from genome assembly GCF_964204655.1 of Triturus cristatus. Lineage (NCBI taxonomy): Eukaryota > Metazoa > Chordata > Amphibia > Caudata > Salamandridae > Triturus > Triturus cristatus. The sequence goes on from NC_140582.1 coordinate 1,267,364,928, forward strand.
GGAAAAGCAGATGGTATCATAAACGAGATGAAGTTTCAGGCAAAACGTTTTCAGCTTTCCCTGTGAGAGACAAAGAGAAGGTTGTGACAGAATGCCCTATGAGAGAGATTCCAGGAGGAGGATATATACATGTCCCATTGACTAGACAGGATATTTTGTCATTTATGTATGACTTCCCTCGACTTCGTGAAAAACCCGTTGAGTGGTACAGACAGGTGGATAGATTTGTAAAATTATCCAAAGTATTGTGGATTGATCTAAATAGCTTGTTTGATATAATAGTACCAGCAGATTTATGGACAGAGTGCAAAATCATGATAGATTGGCCGACACAGGAATACCCAAGGGATCCAAAAACAGGGCTCCAGACCCCGAGGTAATGAAGAAATATGAACAGGTTATGGCATTTTTGAAAAACAAGGTACCCCCTAAAGAGACAGACTGGGTAAAAATTGACAGAACACATCAGGAAAGCAAAGAGTCAGTACATGCCTATTATGAGAGGTTAATTTTAGCCTTTAAACAATTCAGTGGAGATGAAAATCTAAGTGACAAGGATTTGAGTCATTTCGTATACAGATTTGTATATGGTCTTCGTCCAGAAATTAGTGAGATGATAAAACAGCATACCGTAGATTGGCAAAATAAGAAAATAGACGAAGTACTGAGACATGCTAAATATTTCAGTGATGAAATTGAAGCAAAACAGTGGAAATTAAAAGAAAAGGCTATGTGGGCACAAGCAAAGGTAGCAGAGAGACAGGAAGCTCAATTAGCGGAACAAGCTGGGTCAAGACAAAAATGTAATCCTGGGAAAAATAAAGGGAATATCGAGGAAGCTAAAAATAAATTTCCGTGTCATAATTGCGGTAGGATAGGGCATTGGAAATCTGAGTGTAAATTTTCTCCGAGTACTAACGATGAAAATGCATCATTGAATACACAGGTGCAGAATGAGGTGAGTGGTCAACAGCAATGACAACAGCAGGTTGTAACACAACAGAATCAGGTGCCAAAACCACCTTTTCCACAGAACAAAAATTGCCAGAAGTATAGTAAAGAGAATGGATTCTACAATGAAGAACAGGTAAATAAGCTGCCACGCGCTAGTATTGGCTGCAATGCGATGAAAGCGATTCAGAAGAGGGTTATTGACGGTGCCGAAGGGAGGAAGTAGAGTGCGTACTTGGCACAACTCTAGAAGTAGACCAGACAGGACCATTTGTAGATGGGAAGGTTAACAATGAAAATATTACTTTCCTAGTAGATACTGGTGCTACTCGATCAACTGTTAGATCATCTGATGTCAAGAATCTTCCTCTCTCGGAGGAAACGATCCAAGTAGTTGGTGTATCCAACAGACAGATTAAAACTTACCTTACAGAACCAGTGAAAGTTAGTTTAGGGAAATGTTCTGAAATGCACCGGTTTGTCGTGTGCGGCACCAGTCCTGTGAACTTGTTAGGTAGACATTTAGGGGCAGATTTACAGGCCCCTTGAGAGACATTTACGCCGCCGTTGCGTCACTTCTGTGATGCAGCGGCGGCGTAAACCATGCGCCATGTTGCGCCTTATTTACAGCGTGACGCATCTAGGGAGATGCGTCACGATGTAAAGCCCTGCGCTACATTAAACCTGCATCAGGTTTAATGTATGCAGGGTGGGCGTTCCGTCGGAAAAAGCCTTGGAAAAGTGACGCAGTGAAATCTGCAAGATTTCACTGAGTCATTTTTCCGATGCTGCTGCGTCAAAACCCTGCGCCTGCTTGAAGCAGGCGTAAGGCATGACACAGCATGCTAGGTATGGGCAGCCCGTGAGCATTGCTGGAGTTGCGTCGTGCTTGCGACACGACTCCAGCAATGCGCCGCCCTTATGCCATCAGATGCGTCACGCATCTGTTTATCCTTGCGCCACGATGCGCTGCATTGTAAATGTGGTGCACCTGTGGTGATGTCAGGGTAAACTTGCGTGACGCATCTTTCCTGGCGCATCCCTGCTGATTTGCAGGGATGTGCCAGGCAACATAAATCTACCCCTAGTTGTGCAAGATGAACTGCACCATATTTTGTACTCCTGATGGAATAGCCTTTGAAACACCAGATGATGATGTGCTGTATAAAATGACAATGGCAAACAGGGAAAAAGAGGTTACAGGAACCTATGCTGTATTTAACCCTGACGAATTACCAAAAGAATTAAAACAATCTGTTAAGCCAGAAGTTTGGGATTTCACTGGAGAAGATGTAGGATTGATGAGAAATGTAGATCCAGTAAAAATAACTGTAAAAGAAGGAGTAAGTTACCCAAATATCCCACAATATAAGTTGACACCTGAAATAATTGAAGGAGTTACTCCTGTGATTGAGAAAATGATAAGACAAGGAATTTTGAGAGAAATAATGAGTAGCCCATGTAATTCACCAATAATGGGACTGAAGAAGCCTAGTGGGAAGTTCAGGATGGTGCAAGATCTGAGAAAGATAAACAAGATTGTTGTACCATGTTGTCCCATTTTACTGAATCCATCTGTGATTTTATATCAGATCCCTCATGATGCAGAATGGTATACAGTAATTGATCTATGCCATTCTTTCTTTTCCGTCCCATTACACCATGACAGTCAGCAGATTTTTGCATTTAGTTTCGGTGAGCGTATTTTGGCGTGGTGCCGAATTCCACAGGGGTATACAGAAAGCCACCTCAATATTTAATCAGTTGTTGAAGAATTCTTTGGAAAGTCTAGAAATGCCTGAAAATTCTGTATTGGTTCAATACATCGATGACCTCCTTGTGGCATCGAAAACTCATGAAGCTTGTGAGGTAGACACAGTGGCCTTGCTGAATCACTTGGCAGATGGAGGACTAAAAGTGTCACCATCGAAATTACAATTTTGTAAGAAGGAAGTACAATATTTAGGACATAACATTGATAAAGGAAAAAAAAAATAACCATAGACAGAATCAGAATTATCAAAAGCATGAGTCCACCAATGACCCAAAGAGAAGTGAGAATGTTTCTGGGAACGGTTGGATATTGTCGTCAGTGGATAAGCAATTTTTCATTGATTGCAAAACCTTTGGTACGATTGACAAGAAGTGATGTGAGAGATCCAATTGATTTGAATAAAGAGGAATTGTCAGCATTCAAAGAAAGCAAAAGAACAAGGAAACCCAACCAGAGGTATAAATCACCAGAATGGACATATGTGGCCATGCCTGAAGTAAAAGAAGAGGCGGATAGCCAAGGAAATCCAGAGGTGGTTGTACCAGAAGTGGTTGAGGAAGACGAAGAATCGGAAATCCTGAGAGTTATCTTGTCCGATATTGGAGAAGAAGCGGATGTTCAGGACAATCTGTATGCTGAAAACGAAGGAAAAGTGAAAGATGATAAGATGCCAAACTGAATGAGACAAGAAAATTACTGATGGAAAGACAATAAAATACTGAAAATGACAAAAACTGGTAGAACCACGTAGGTGCTTAGAGCCTTGGGTTAGAAACTAGTTGTGAAGTAGAAGAGGCTAAGTCAAAAGCCACGGCTCATTTTAGATAAGATGGCAAACATAGAAAGTAGCAAAATTAGATGTACCTTCTTTAGAAGATGGTGCAAAATGTGTTGTTGTTGTACAAGATTATTAATGCTTCTTTGGAGTATACTTGCTCTACTAATTTCATTTAAAGTTACTATAGATACATTAGAAGGACATAGTGATAACATAACTAATATAGGGAAGATTCAAAAGGTAGTTCCGACTAGAATAGATAGAAACTATTTGTATAAAGACAGGTCTATAACCGATTTTTCTAATAATGTGTTTTCACATTTATTGTATGAATACGTAAAAACAATGGACCTAAGGGATTGCTACGTATGTATGCAGTTACCTGCATCTGTATCTGAAGGAGTGACTTATAATTACCTTCCAGTAACATATGAAATAACATGTAGTGTAATAGCTAGTTTATTTTATCAAACAGGTAAATTAGAGTATTATTTTTCAGATGTAGATACTATATTTTCCAGCAATTAACAAACTAAACAAGGTAAAACCTGCAAAGATATTAGGTGAATTTTTCTTTGAGACTAAAGAACTAACATTAGAATACATATTTAGAAATAACTTGACTTGCAGTTTAAAGAAAGAGGAGAAGACATTTTTAGATATGGTTGAAGAAAGGAGATTGAAAATGCAAAGAAAGGCTTTGGAAGGGAAAGTGGAGAAAACAGTTTGGGATGTAGAAATGGAGAATCACTTGAAAGGGGAAACGAGTCCAACTATGTCTTTAGATTGGCCTCAGAAAGGGAAATTGTGTATAAGAAGGGAGGATAGGGATTTAAAGGTAGAAGAGATCCAGTCTTTCCAGGACTGTATTTTATTTGTGGGAACAGGGCATATTATCGTTTACCAGACCATTGGTATGGCACATGATATGTTGGCCTGGTTTTTCCAAAGATTTGTCATATCGATAGAGGAGAAGATGGTGTACATAGCTTAGGTAGTTATTTAGCATGTAGTAAGAGAGAATCTTGGACAGAAATTTTGGAGCACTAATACCCGCATTGGGAATATCTCTGAATGCAAACAAAATTAGAAGACTTTCAACAGTAGTGGATCGCTTGTCATCAAGCACTGCTGGAGGATTCTTATTGGTAAATACTGAAATGGTTGCCATGCATGCTATGATAATGCAAAATTGACTTGCCCTTGATATTTTATTGGCAAAAGAGGGTGGAGTCTTTTGAATGCTGAAAGTTCAACATTGTAGTACTTACATTCCTGACGAAAGTAGAGATTTGAAAATTTATATTAAGAATATTAGAGAAATGCATGACAAAATTGTACCACTGGAGGTTGAAGGTGTTGGGAAAAGATTGGTAAGAAGATATCAGCTATTAAAGACTTTGTAGTAAAATTAGGTAGTACATTTATTGGTAAGATATTGTTTCCGTTAACATGTGTGATTTTCTTAGTAGTATTAATTAAACTAGGATGTATTTGTAGTAAAAAGAATAAAAATCAGAAAAGATTAAAAAGAGAAAACTTAAGGAGACGAGATAAGAAAGAAGAAAGAGAATTTGAAGAAATAGAATTAGAAGAAATCAAGGAGAGTATGTGTAGGACCTGTGGGGCGGTAACGTGACACGAGCGGTCGGGCCACCAAAGGTCTGTGTATAAAGCAACCATACAACACGCACCTCACATGGGACGAGGAACACACACAATAAGTGACGCCACACCGGAGGAGTTATATAAATACTCAAGTTTATACAAGTAGATCACGTTAGATGCAGTTCATGAGGTAGCAGTACATTACATAAGCTGATAACACCATTCCTAGCGATATACCTGTCAGTCAGGAGCTACAAAGGTTGGTCATCCCCTAAATGCAATTCATAAAATATCAGTACTGCCTTAGATACAATTACCATTCACGTATATGTACTCGCGCGCTTCACTTTCCTGTAGCGCCTTAGGGGGGTGATTATAGCGCTAGGCGCGCTAATCGGTGATGACCTCAGAACGGGGCATCTAGCACAGAGAGCTACTCATGATCAAGGACATTTAGCACTTTAATATGGAACATGAATAACAGAGCGCTACTCGTAATCATTAGCACGTAGCACTTCAATATGGAACATGAATAACAGTGCGCTACTCGTAATCAATAGCACGTAGCACTTCAATATGGCACATGAATAACAGAGCGCTACTCGTAATCACTAGCTCGTAGCACTTCAATATGGCACATGAATAACAGAGCGCTACTCGTAATCACTAGCACGTAGCACTTCAATATGGCACATGAATAACAGAGCGCTACTCGTAATCACTAGCACGTAGCACTTCAATATGGGACATGAATAACAGAGCGCCACTCGTGAGCAATGACATTCAGCATTTCACTACGGAGCATAGATAACATAGCGCTATTCGTGAGCAATGACATTCAGCATTTCACTACGGAGCATAGATAACATAGCGCTATTCGGGAGTTCGGGTGTTTAGCCCTTCAGGTCGGAACCGGGCTATCAGAGCGCTACTCGTACTCTGGGGCAGTCAATGCTTCACACGGGGGCTGTCCGCAGGGAGTGCACGGGACTTGCAGAGCGAGTCTCCCAGCTCCGGTGCAGTTCGTAGGGCACCACGCTTCAGTACTGTTCAAGGGGGCACAAGGAGAGGATCCCTCGGCGGGGTCTCTCCGTCGCGATGACAGGGGGGGAACTCCCACGGAGAGGGGATCCGGGCTGAGGGTGCGGTGTGGCTCCCAACCAGTAGGGGGTGCACCAGGGGAAATCCCAGCCTCCGGGCTTACCTCGTTCTCGGCGTCAGCAGGCGTCCGCTCCAGCGACGATGGGGAAACTCGGCCCCAGGCCTCGCGCACCTTCTCACACAGCTGCGACGGCAGCGGCGGGGTCCCGGGCTTCTCACGGGCCTCGCGACTTCTGCAGGGCACTTCTTCCGGCCTCCGGGCCGCGGCGGTGAGCGCGCTGGCTCCAACGTCACAGGGGGGTGCTCAAGTTAAGGATGGGGGTTCCGCGCTCAGCGGAGCACGCTGCCGGGGGTCCCAGACCAGGTCAGGGAGCGCAGGGGTCACAGCGCTGATACCTGGTCGATCCCCGGTGGCTCTCCAATCTGCTTTGCATACGGCTTCAGGGGTCAGTCTGGACACGCAGTCTCAGCGCTTGGCATATAAGGTTTAGAGTTCAATCTGGACACGCAGTCTCAGTGCTTGGCATATGAGTTTAGTGTTCAATCTGGACACGCAGTCTCAGTGCTTGGCATATAAGTCTCTGTTCTCAGATGTTAGATGAAGTCTTGTTGGCGCAGATGTATCTGGCGCCCTTAAAGGGGTTCTGTTACAGGGGGGTAGGGATGGAGAAGGCGACTAGGTCCTTCCTAGTCAGGCTGGGCAGAGGTTCTCTGGGTCCTCCTACTGCTGGGCAAGATCAGTGGGTTTCACAGGGTCCCTCACTCACTTAAGAGGCAGCACCTAAATCCTGTCACTCTCAGAGGCATAAGTCCCTGGCTAGGCCCGACCGCCTACACTCCTGGTGGATTCTTCCAGCTCTGCTTCACCCCACTGGCCAACTCAACACAAAAAGTTCCCTCCCTCACTTAAGTAGCCCTAGGTCAGGTGACCTCTGGCCAAGGCGGCAAAAGAAAAACCACACCTCCCTTCTAGAAGGTTCCAGCACATTCCAGGAGCTTCCCCACTCTACCTATGGGACAAAAAGGCGGGCTGGAGTCGCAACATTGTTGTGGGGTTCCAGCCAGCTCCTGGCAGCTAGGGTGCTACTATGAAAGACCACTCTGCAGTAGCAGGGGCCTGTGGCAGCCATCTTGGGAGAAGGGAGCACCTGCACCTTAACACTGATTGGCAATGAAAAGGCGCCCAGAGACCTAGTCCAACATAAAAATGAGGGTGGAAAAAATGAGGCACGATCAAAAATAGACGGGGAGACCACCCTAGGGCTGACAGGTCCAACATGCTTCCCCCCCAGCCGAAAAAGGGGAGAGCTACCCAACCTCTAGGGAGTTCTCATCACTAAGGCGGAAAAACCTGGAGAGACCGTCAGCATTGGCGTGGTCAACTCCGGGCCGATGTTCCACCCGAAAATCCATCCCCTGTAGGGAAATGGACCACCTCAACAACTTGGGGTTTTCGCCTCTCATCTGCATGAACCAGCGAAGGGGCCGGTGGTCGGTCTGAATAAGGAAGTGAGTGGCAAAGAGATATGGCCTCAACTTCTTCAGCGCCCAGACCACCGCGAAGGCTTCTCTCTCAATGGTGCTCCATCGCCGTTCCAGAGGGAGGAGTCTTCTGGATATGAAGGCCACTGGTTGATCTTGGCCCTCGGTATTGAGTTGCGAGAGCATCGCACCTATGCCGTTGTGGTAAATAATTTAATTACCGGAACTTAATTTGATGCGGAAAATCTATAACAATAGCTCAGTAAAATAAGAGGCAGAATCCGTGGTATTAGAGGTTCGGAACGGGCTTTATTCCAAGATCAATTTAAATTGAGGAGCTCCATATTCCATCACCACGAAGGTTCAGGAAGTGAAGACGCTACTTTATTGACAAGTAATCATTTTTATACAATAGGCATTACAGTGAAGCAAATGCAGGAGGCGTAACAATTGATAGTAAAGATAAAACATACATGCGTAGCAAAAGTGGGTGTAACTGGGCGTAACTAAAAGAACGTCATCAGGTATGATGTCATAATAGGGTGGTTCCATGAAAGAATTTCGCAATGTCAGCAGAAATACTTGGCAGAAATGCGCGCGCAGCAGCATGACGTGTGATTGACGTGCAACTAGGGGGTGAAGGGGACTTGACATTTAGCTCTACATGTGGCGACAGAAGTCTGGAGGGTCAAGTCAACCTAATCCCAAATCATATCTAACATCCTATGTTTAGAGAACTATGTTATCCAAAAGAGAGGTCTCTTAGAGTAGAATCTTATTCTATACTGACTATACTGACTGTTAGTGCGTGTACAAGCGTCTACACTAGATGCGAGGGCAGAAATCTTCCATAGTAACAGGGCTATGAATTACTTGCATAATGACAGAGAAGCCGGGCCTTTTGCTCGGTAGCTGGAAGAATGTTTACTTAAACTACTAGACAGGAATGCATTGGGTAGGGAGCGGAGCAGATAATCACAAGGTGAAATACAGTTTTTAGCAGGCAACAGGCTGGAGTCAGGCACCGTTAGCCGCGCAGGGAATAGGACAAAGTTCATGGATACAGATGCGAGCTCAGACTGGAGCTTTCAGGGGCAGAAGGCAGGAAAAGCTTGATGGCAGAATCAGGGCCTACTTGCCTGGACTGTAAAATGGCATAAGTGAACCATATAAAGCCGGTGGCCTTTCATACTTAGGAATGGAATATCCGGCCCATTCATGGCGGATCTGAAAGAGGACATGTTGACGGTGGACGCACATGTGTTTGCGTCTTCATAAATGGAACTGGAGAGAACATACATGTACTTGTGATTTATACATGAAACCGTTGGGGTCCAAGATAGGGGACATAACTGATCATAAAAATCCATATTTCCACATTCCCTCCTTGTCCCCTACTTGCCCGTTAAGAGATATCAATCTTCATCAATCCGTTGATCTGTTCATATAACATCATTTGTTCTTCTTTCTTCTTCCGTGATGAATGAAATCTTGGTGGTGGAATACACGATGTGGCACACAGACCACAGATCGCTGGTCCACATTGTAGGCATAGACAGCAACTGAATAATATGAGGAAGCCAATACCTAGGAAGGATAGGACCTTCCATCCAAAGGTAGATAATACACTCCAAAACCAACTGGACCAAGTCCAAGTGCCTGGATTCTGGTGTATCTGGCTTACAATCTTATGAAGGCGAGTTATGGCTTTATATACAGATGGCGAATTTTCTGGTATGAAAATGCAACAACTTGATCCGATGACCCTACAAGCTCCGCCCCTATCGGCCAGGATGACGTCAAGGACAAGACGATTTTGAAGCACAACAATCCGCATAGCAGACTGCTCTTCTGTTAAATTGCCTAAGGCGGAAATAGTTTCGTTCACTACTGCTTCAAGGGTTCTGGTTAATCTACGTATCAGCTTACTATTGGTAACTGTACCTATATAGGGAAAGAGACCTTTATTGAAATCTGTGTATTTTTCCCATGCGGTCTCAGTGTAATCGACTATTGGGAGATCTCTCCTTTCTCTATTGTGTACTAAATGAGTGTTTCTGTGATAATCAGGAGGAGCTAGGAAAACAGGTGGCAAAAGGAATCCGATGTAGCAGGTACCATCCCAATCTAGAGGCAAACGTATATATGCCGTCTGACCACATATGAAGTAGGAATGGCGGGAAGCTCTAAATGTAGACTTGCCTTGATTACTAAATTCTATCACAGTGGTGCATCTACTATGGCCCATATGTATGGAACCATTCTTTCTTACACATAATTCACCTTTAACTGGAAATACTGACATGGCGGGCAAAATTAGTGTAGCTTCGGATTCGACATTTAGGATCATAAGATTAAGCGTAAAATTACCTAATCCATATACTTCATTTTCTAGATCAGTTCCTGTTCTTTTGGGAAGTCCCTCCTTGTTAGGGTGACAGACTCTGAGTAAAACTAAGTTCAGATTTCCCCATACCCAGTTATTCTGGTAAACTGCAGAATTCGAATCTAGGGAATTAATTAAACTAAACCATGCTCCACAGGAGCCGTTGTGTGTGAACGGGTATGGAAAGAGAGGCAGAATTCCTTTATAGTTCTGATAGGGAGGGAGTCGACCACATATCCAACAATTTGTAGCATTGCTAACCTGATGGGAATGATGTAACATACTAATAAAAGTGTTATTGCGCAGCGCAAATCTATAAGACAACTCATGCGGAGGTAATTCACTAAAAGAATGTTCAGCAGTAACATTATAAACATGTCTAGAAATAGGATAATATGTGTGCAACAATATACTTGCAGTAATTATTAAAAGACTTAAGAAAAACAAAATTAATAACGTCACTGTGCAATGACTACGCAGTGATTTACAGTACGCATGTCGTTTCAACTTTATCCTTCTGTTTCTTTCTCAATACAGGTCTAAGGGATACATGTCAGAGACAAATTCGACCGCTTCACCTTGGAGAGGACTTAAACAATCAAATTGCCTGACTTGCTAGACCGAAGTTTTAGTTTATATTGTTCATGGTTATTCAGTTCAACCAAAGGAAGTTTAGAGTCAATCGGTGAAGACACGCAAGGTGTGTCGTTTACGTCTGACGGTAGTCCATGAAATTTCTTGATATGACTTGAATGTATCCAGCCTTTTCGTCCTTCGATCTTTACGGCTGTCCTCGTCGTTAGTAATACGAGTTGAGGCGATTTCCACCTAGGATCCAGCTGAGACTTCCGGTCAAAGTTCCTCACTAAAACTAAGTCTCCTGGAATTACGTCATGGGGTTTCACCTCGGTGTTGTCGGGAAAGGCTGCAGCTACCTGTGAACGACAAGATTGTAGTGCAGACATCAAGGAAGCCAGGTAATCTGTCAGCATATTACAGTCAATATCAGTTATTTTGCGTGGTATAGGCGTCCCCCACATATTTGGTGGTCTGCCAAAGATCACCTCATACGGGGATAGCCCTGTTCGAGAGTGTGCTACCATTCTCATGTAAAAGAGTGCAACGGGTAAGGCTACTACCCAGTCGACACCTTTCTCTCTACAAATTTTGGACAATCTAATTTTCAGGGTCTGGTTATGTCGTTCCACGAGACCTGCTGCCTCGGGGTGTCGGACACAGTGAAATTTCCACTGATAGCCTAACAAAAGTAAAACGTGTTTCATTAGTTCGGATGAGAACGGCTGGCCGTTATCTGAGTAGACAGCACGTGGTAAACCGTATCGTGGGAAGAATTCTCGAACTAACTGTTTGGCAGTAGTCGGGGCAGTGTAATCTGAAACCGGGTATGCCTCTGTCCAACGGGAAAGAGCACAGACAACTACGAGAACATATTTGAATCCTCGACATCGTTCCATCTGGATATAATCCATCTGGAGGACTTCAAAAGGGTGATCAGGAGGCTGAAATCCACCCTGTTCTACGGGAATGCTTTTTCCTGGGTTAAACTGACAACAGATCATACAGGTACGAACTTTTTGTTTAGCTGCTGCTCGTAAATGTTTGTTGAACCAAATGTGTTGGATGCTGTCTAGCATAGCTTTTTCTCCTAGATGTGCTGGACTATGTACAGTGTTAATAACGACTTGGACCATTGAATCAGGAAGGAACCACACAGATTTTTCCTTCGTCATCCATCCTTGATCCGTTTGGATCCCTCCTAATGCAGTCCATTTCTTTATTTCGTCTGGTGTAGCATGTGTCTGTATGTCGATTACGTCAAGAGCGGGATCCTTAACCATCATGCAATGTGTTGGTGTCGGGACTATTGTCTTTGTCATGTCGGATGTTTGAGTTTGAGCAGTCTGTTTAGCTGTTCTGTCAGCTAGATCATTGCCTTGAGAAATGATATCAGTAACTTTCGTATGAGCTTTACATTTCATAATTGATATTGCAGTGGGTAGATGTATTGCATCTAATAAGGCATGAATAAGGGGTCCGTGCTGAATGTGGGCACCGTGAGAAGTTAAATAACCTCTCTCTCGCCACAGCACGCCGAAGTCATGTACAACTCCGAATGCATAACGTGAATCAGTGTATATGTTGACTTTTTTATTTGTGGCTTGAATACAGGCTTGTGTCAGAGCGATGAGCTCTGCGGCTTGAGCTGACAAGGTATTTATGCAATTTGTTTCAATGATTTCAGTGTCTGTTGTGACTGCGTAAGCGGCCACTAGCTCTCCTGTACCTGTTCTCATACATGAACCATCTACATACAACGTCAGGTCTGGGTCTAACAATGGGACGTCTGTTAAATCTTGTCTGGGTTTCGTCGTGATAGTGATAACTTCAATACAATCATGTGCTAGTGGGTCTGTTCCATTTACAGGTAACAGTGTAGCAGGATTCAATGTACTACAACGTCTGATTTCTATATGTGGCTGAAACAATGTTAATTCGTAACCAGTGAGTCGTGCTATAGTCAAGTGTTGTGTTTGTGTGCGGTTCAAGAGAACCTCTACTGCATGTGGTAGTTGTACTGTCAATTGATGTCCTAATACTATGGCATCGCTTTGTCTGATTGCTAAAGCTGTTGCTGCCACTGATTTCAGGCATGCAGGCAAAGCCTGAGCTACGGGATCTAATGTACTAGAAAAATAAGCACATGGTTTGTGTGATCCTGCTTGTTCCTGTGTGAGTACTGACAAGGCAGTACCTTCGCGTTCTGTAACGAAGAGTGTAAACTGTTTATTGTAACATGGTGTTGCTAAAACAGGTGCTTGGCATAAGGCTTTCTTTAGGCTTTCAAAAGCTTGTGTATGTTCCTGGGTCCAAGGGAGAACAGTCGATGTGGCTGCCTCCTGTGTTGTCAATTGAATGAGTGGTTTCGCTAGAAATGCATACTGAGGGATCCACTGCCTACAATATGAAGTGAGGCCTATGAAAGCCCGCACCTCCTTTTGTGTCTTGGGTATTGGCATATTAGCAATTAGCTGGATGCGATCTGGTGTAAGCTGCCTTCCCTCCTTGGACAGCGAGTGACCAAGGTAAACAACTCGCTGGACACAGAATTGCAGCTTAGAAGGGGACACCTTGTGCCCCTTTTCGGCCAAAAATTGTAAAACCGTCAGTGAGGCTTTTTCACATTCAGGTTCGCTTCTAGCGGTGATCAGCAGATCATCGACGTATTGAAGCAGGGCAGTGTTGACTGGCATGTGGATACTGTCGAGTTCTCGTTTCAGTGCTTGGCTATAAATGCTGGGGCTTTCTGTAAATCCTTGAGGTGCGCGTGTGAATTTAAAGCTTCGTCCATTTAAACTAAATCCGAACAAGTATTGGCTTTCCGGATCTATTGGGACGCTGAAGAAGGCATTCTTGAGATCAATTACAGTAAAGAATGTTGCTTCGGAATCAATGGCTGTCAGTAATGAAGAAATGTCTGGGACTACGGGGTATTGTGGTACTATGCATTTATTTAATTCGCGCAGATCAATAACCAATCGATATACTGGCGGGGCTGTTGGATCAGTTCGTTTAAGAATCGGAATTATCGGTGAATTACATACATTGGAGTCTGTTTCCACAACCACTCCTTGGGTAATAAGCTCGTCAATGATTTGTAGTAAAGCCACTACAGCATCTGGGGGTAACTTGTATTGTCGCATTCGTGGAAGTACCACTCCTGCCTTTAGTGTGACTCGATATGGTGTAATGTTCATGCAACCAACATCTGTAGGGCCTTGTGCCCATAAATGTGTGGGTAAAGTCTGTAGTCGGTGATCCATGTCTCGGGACACGTAGTGCCCTTTGAAATCACGTAAAAACAATCTTACTCCTTCCGGAGAACAACATATAATAGCTCCTAGAGCTTTCAAAGTTTTTATGCCTAACAAGTTTTCTGGACATGATTTAGTAAGTAATAAATCTGTAGTTCGTGTCAAGGGACCGATCGTAAGTGGAAGAGGCTGTGTTACTTCGTTAATGATAGGTTTTCCTGAAAAGCCAAGGGAAATATTCTGTGAGCCTGAGAGGGGTGCCCCTGGAACTTCACTACGTTTTATTGTTGTTCGGCTTGCCCCTGTATCAAGTAAGAATTTTCTATCTTGACCTAACAGTTCACTGTGTACATAAGGTCCTTCTTGATCTACAGGGACCTCAATAAGGGGTAAGCCAACTTCCCTCTCTAGGCTGTTTCATGAGTATCGTTGATAATCAGGATAGTCATACTGTGCGGTCTGATACATCTGTCGGGTCGTTGCTTGTGTGGCAGCAATAGGCTGCGGTGGTGGAGCTGGCATAGACTGTTGCGGAGCTGGCATGGACTGTGCATGCTGCAGTGCTCCTTGTTGGTTCTGATCCTGTCTAAGTGGTCGTGGTCTTTCTTTTGTGTTACCTATGGCGATATTATGTTTTAAGACTGGACAATCGTTTACATAATGACCTGGCTGTTTACAATAATTACACGTCCCTTTAACAGGACCTGTTGAAACACTGGGCTGTGTTATACCCTTCTTATGACCATCAGCTGGAACTGTCTGGGAAACTAGCATTTTCATTTTCGTGTCTTTCATGCGTCTATGTTCATGTTCTTGTTCTTCTCTAATTCTATTGTGATGGTACTGTAACATTTGTAACATTTGTGACGGAGTGTTACCTTGCCAGGTACTCTCGAACTTCAATACTCTATTCTTAACTTGGGGCAAGGCATTTTCAACCAATTTTGTCACAAACAGATGTGGATACGACTCGCTACTTGCTTTTATTCCACTATTTATACCAAAACATTTCTCAAATCGGGAATAGAAATCACTAGTGTCTTCATCTGATTTTTGTTTACAGGCTGAGATTGCACCCCAGTCTTCCTTTTTCGTAGTTAATAAACGTGGCAGTACCTGTACTAGTAAACCTGGTAGTGCTTTGGTCTTGTCCCCGAGCCCTGAACCTGGACCTCGAGCTTTTTCTTCGTTCTCTAATCCTGTCCAATCTATCTTCTGGTCTCCCACCTCCCAATCCTTTTCCTTGAGTTTTTCGTAAATGCCCGCAGGCATTAATACCTTCAATATTGTCATAATGTCGGGGTAGGTATATTCTCCCATGAGTAACATATCTTTAATTTCACTGTGGAAACCCGCTGGGTCTTTGTCATGACTGGGTACCACTTTCTTCATTTCTAATAGTTCTATTTTAGATATGGGTGTGTATACAAACACACGTTTAAACTCATTGTCATCACCCTTTATCGGGTGCACTTCGCGTAAGGGATTTTGTCTATCCATGTAATACGTCGTTCTTTCCTTGATGGGCAGTGAGACATGTTCAGGACATACAAAAAGAATGTACTGCCTTCTAGATTCTAGTATTTCTCTAATTAACTTGGTACCGGAACCTCTCCATTTATTCGTGAGTAATTCAGTCAATATATCAGGTAAGGGGCCAGGATCGGAGTGTTGGCTTTTATATAATATAAGGAGTTGTTGAATCATATAGATACCAGCTAAACGCTGTTCATCTGGGGCGAGGTTCAAAAACGTATGTGCTAGTGTATCATCACCATATTTTCCAGGACTATCAACCCAGTGTACGGCTGACCTGGCTAATTCTTGTTCGTCCATAGAATCGAGTATATGATAACCCCTTTGTTCTCGGAGTAATTTGTCAGCGGCTTGGAATGAATGTTCGGGGGACCTTATATTTATTATAGGAGTTTGGAATTTTCTGTTATTATCTGGACGTATCGGACATATCGGATCAGTAAAGCATCTAGTATTATTGCAAGATCTTCCTCTACCTACATAGGCCATAGTTTCTAACTGTCCTGTGGGCAGTTCTAATTCTTCCTCGTCCTCGGTTTGTTCAGGCTCGTCTACTGCTAATCTTTCTTCGTGTATTCGTTCTATTTCTTTGCGGATCTTTCGGCTCATAGCTACTATACATGCTCGTTTATCGTGTCTCCCCTCTGATATATTCTTACCCCATGTGGTAAGAATTTGCATTTCTTCCGGATTTACCCCTGGTTGATCTTGATTTCTGATCACGCAGTTTATGAGGAAACGTAACAGTTCCCCCTGTATTTCCACCTTTTGGTACTCCATGGCTCTGTTAATACTCTCAGGGTCTCGCCCTGACTGAACAAAGTGATATATATTTTCTAAATGTGCAGTCATTCCTGGTAGCTTTCCTAAGTATATTGCAGCTCGTCGGATACGTAATGATGCCAGCATCATTTCGTCCCCTTTTCCGGGCACAGGGTCATATCTACAATCTATTAGAAGTTCCTTGAGCGTGTTGGGAGTTACTAGTTTGGGTGTACGTTGGTGGGCTAATTCTTGAAAGGAAAGTTTATCTGTTCTAGGCGGCGTGGAAAAAATGCTTGATGTACCTCCGGTAGCACCACCTGGGGTGCTGGATGTGAAAGGATTCGTTGAACGTGATATAGCAACCATAGGTGTGGATGCGGATGTAGAAACAGATGTGCTTGCCGGAACTTGTGTCGGGGTTTGCTGTTGCAGAGGTACAGACGGAGGAGGGTCTTGGCGTTGAACCCCCTCGGCAGACGGTCTATGTGGCGCAGCATTAGCATACTCGGGAGCTGCGTCGTCTAAATAAGAGGAAAGAAAAACATCTTCTGCGGATCTGGGGTGCCCTTTGGGATGTACTTTTATCGGAAACAATGGGGGTGGCAAGTCTTTTGGTATTTCCGGAGTAGCCTTAGGTAATCCTTCGGCCAGAAGAGGATACATACCATTCACAAGGGCATTTCTTTGTCTGTCTGTTTGTTCTGACTTTACTCGAGTACCTTCTTCAATTAATACATTTTCTCGAACTTTATTTGAATTCTCCTTACTTTTCTCTTCCTGTCTGAGCGCTTTTTCTGTACGTCTATATGATTCTTTACACCATAATTCAATGGCATCTTTCTGTGACTGTCTAGCTTTCTTTTTCCATAATTCTTCTTCTACTTTCATAATGCAATCTGCATCCCAGGTCCCAGCTGCGGGCCACCTCTGACTTTCTGGTAATTCCTTGGTGTAGTCTACCCATAGATCAAGAAATAATATGGCGTCTAGGCCATGTTTATGATACATGAAGTACCCTGGAGTGTCCCTAGGAGGAATGGGAACAGCTTCTTCGAGTACCCCTTTTCTGGTTTTGATCTGTCTTAATTTCGAAAAGAGCGGCATATTGAGAACTGATCTGATACCTAATTTTGAACACGTTTAATACCATAAAACACAATAATGAACAGTCATTCACACCACAATATACAGAACGTATTTAAAACATTTCAACATTTAACATTTAATGAATAAACAATGATGGTCATTTGGGGAACTAGTCACTAAGCATAATACTCGATACTAACTAGGTAATTCTGAATTTTATACTAGACATACTTGATATACTGCTAAACAGTACAGATACACTGCTGAAACAGTGCAGACCGGATTTGTGTACCCAAACCCGTCTTGACCGGCACAACCTATGTGCACGTCAGAACGCCTCCCCGATAATGGTACTCACCGGGTAGCTCGGAACGGAAGGCCTCGGAACTGAACTGAACTTGAACCGGACTGGACTCGACTCGAAACTTCGGAAACTTCGGAAACTGGTGGGCCTCTGTATACCTCGGATCTTGCTCTCTCAGCTAGGCTCTGGTCGGGATACTTCGCACTTCTCACCGCCTCGTCTGGGTGTTGATCGCAGCCTCAGTTACCCCCGCTCGGCAGGAGGGAGATACAGGAAATCCTGTGGTTACGCGTTGTTGTCCGTCCAGCCGTGACAGGAGACCGGGCCTGCAACGCACCGCCGGCGCGTGAGATGAGAAAGTGTCCCTATTCGGGCGCCATTTATGTGGTAAATAATTTAATTACCGGAACTTAATTTGATGCGGAAAATCTATAACAATAGCTCAGTAAAATAAGAGGCAGAATCCGTGGTATTAGAGGTTCGGAACGGGCTTTATTCCAAGATCAATTTAAATTGAGGAGCTCCATATTCCATCACCACGAAGGTTCAGGAAGTGAAGACGCTACTTTATTGACAAGTAATCATTTTTATACAATAGGCATTACAGTGAAGCAAATGCAGGAGGCGTAACAATTGATAGTAAAGATAAAACATACATGCGTAGCAAAAGTGGGTGTAACTGGGCGTAACTAAAAGAACGTCATCAGGTATGATGTCATAATAGGGTGGTTCCATGAAAGAATTTCGCAATGTCAGCAGAAATACTTGGCAGAAATGCGCGCGCAGCAGCATGACGTGTGATTGACGTGCAACTAGGGGGTGAAGGGGACTTGACATTTAGCTCTACATGTGGCGACAGAAGTCTGGAGGGTCAAGTCAACCTAATCCCAAATCATATCTAACATCCTATGTTTAGAGAACTATGTTATCCAAAAGAGAGGTCTCTTAGAGTAGAATCTTATTCTATACTGACTATACTGACTGTTAGTGCGTGTACAAGCGTCTAAGTGTCTACACTAGATGCGAGGGCAGAAATCTTCCATAGTAACACGGCTATGAATTACTTGCATAATGACAGAGAAGCCGGGCCTTTTGCTCGGTAGCTGGAAGAATGTTTACTTAAACTACTAGACAGGAATGCATTGGGTAGGGAGCGGAGCAGATAATCACAAGGTGAAATACAGTTTTTGGCAGGCAACAGGCTGGAGTCAGGCACCGTTAGCCGCGCAGGGAATAGGACAAAGTTCATGGATACAGATGCGAGCTCAGACTGGAGCTTTCAGGGGCAGAAGGCAGGAAAAGCTTGATGGCAGAATCAGGGCCTACTTGCCCGGACTGTAAAATGGCATAAGTGAACCATGTAAAGCCGGTGGCCTTTCATACTTAGGAATGGAATATCCGGCCCATTCATGGCGGATCTGAAAGAGGACATGTTGACGGTGGACGCACATGTGTTTGCGTCTTCATAACTGGAACTGGAGAGAACATACATGTACTTGTGATTTATACATGAAACCGTTGGGGTCCAAGATAGGGGACATAACTGATCATAAAAATCCATATTTCCACACCGTGCTCTGAGGCATCTGTCTGTACAATAAATTCTTTGCTGAAATCGGGTGTTGCTAGTACTGGAGCGGTACACGTCGCATATTTCAGCGTGTCAAAGGCTTCTTGGCATGCAGCTGTCCATATGACCTTGTGAGGTTGCTTCTTTGAGCTCAATTCCGTCAAGGGGGCTACGATGGTACCATATCTCTTGACGAACCGGCGGTAATACCCAGTGAGGCCGAGGAAAGCTCGGGCCTCTGTTTCGGTCTTGGGGGGCTCCCAAACCAAGATGGTCTCTATTTTGGCCTGGAGGGGTTGCACCTTACCTCCGCCCACAAGGTGTCCCAGGTACACGACAGATCCCTGTCCAATCTGGCACTTGATGCCTTTAATTGTTAAGCCAGCGCGTTGCAGCGCCTTCAATACCTCCTGGAGGTGTTGCAGATGGTCCTCCCAGGTGCTACTGAAGACAGCTATGTCATCCAGGTAGGCCGCTGAGAAGGACTCCAGGCCAGATAGTACCTGATTCACTAACCGCTGGAATGTGGCCGGAGCAGTTTTAAGCCCAAAGGGCATCACTCGAAACTGGTAGTGGCCCTCGGGGGTGGAGAACGCTGTCTTCTCCCTTGCTCCGTCGGCCATGGCAATCTGCCAATATCCGGATGTCAGATCAATGGTGCTGAGGTACCGGGCTGCACCCAGCCGGTCCACCAGCTCGTCTGCACGTGGGATGGGGTGAGCATCTGTCGTCGTGACAGAGTTCAACCCCCGGTAGTCCACACAGAACCGAAGCTCCGGTGTCGTACCCGGTGGGGCCGCTTTCGGCACCAGCACCACTGGACTAGCTCACGGGCTGCTGGAAGGTTCTATCACCCCCAGCTCCAGCATCTTTGCCACCTCACGCTGGATGCTATCCTTCACTCGGTCAGAGAGCCGGTAAGACTTGTTCTTCACCGGGGGGCTGTCCCCTGTGTCCACATCATGGGTACACAAATGAGAGAACGAGGCGAACTGTCCCAGGACATGGCGACAGTCTCTCTGTTGCTCTGGGGTCAAGGATGGGGAGAGGACTACACCTTCCACCGAACCATCCTTTTCTTGTACCGCGAGAAGGTCAGGAAGAGCCTCACTCTCTTCCTCTTCGCTCCCATCCGTCACCATAAGGAGAGCAAGGCCTGATCGCTCATGGTGCGGCTTCAGGCGGTTGACGTGGAGCACCCTGAGGGGCTGACGGGGGGTCTTCAAATCTACAACGTACGTGGTCTGGCCTCGCCGTTCCACAATGTCGTACGGGCCAGTCCACCGGTCCTGGAGGGCACAAAGCTCCCCAGGTTCCATAACCCACACCTTCTGTCCAACGTCCAACTCGACCGTCCGAGCGTTGCGGTCATACCACTCCTTCATAACGGTCTGGCTAGCCTCCAGGTTCTCTGAGCTGACAATGTCACGGGGAAGCTTCTGCGAAGTCTTCTCCCACCCCTCCTTAACCAAGCTGAGGGGCCCCCTAACGGGATGGCCATAGAGCAACTCAAACGGGCTGAACCCGACTCCCTTCTGCGGGACCTCCCGGTAGGAGAATAACAAGCAGGGGAGGAGGACGTCCCATTTACGCCTGAAGCCTTCTGGCAGGCTTCGGATCATTCCCTTCAAAGTCTTATTGAAGCGCTCTACAAGTCCGTTTGTCTGGGGGTGGTAAGGAGTGGAGAACCGGTAGGTCACCCCACACTCCTTCCACATGGCCTGCATGTAGGCCGACATAAAATTCGTGCCCCTGTCTGACACCACGACCTTGGGGAATCCCACTCGGGTAAAAATCCCCAACAGTGCCCACGCCACCAGCGGTGCAGTGATGGTCCTCAGAGGAATAGCCTCTGGGTACCTAGTGGCGTGGTCCACCAAAACCAGGATGAACGGGTGTCCCGCTGCGGTTGGATGGTCCAATGGCCCAACAATATCAATACCTGATGTGTACAGGCCCCAGCTAGGCCCGCAAGGCACAAGGGTTCGCTCTCCTGTAACGGAATCTATAAGGAAGTTGGCACGGAAACTGCAAAGTACGAAAACAAGGTTTATTAACCCTTAAGGGTGGTCCTACAATCCATACAATACCCTTCAGTATTGCATAGAGTAGCACGAAGAACTTGCGTACACAGTCCCCTTTTATACACACCAGAGGGGCTCATAAGTGGGTGGATACAACATGAGGCCGAAGAACATTACCATTTATGGTCATTCTCGATACTGAATCAATACATAGGCGGAGCCAACACACTTCTTGAGCCCGCGAAACACATGGTCAAGCAAGGCTAATTATAACAGATGTGGTCAAGTCTGGGCATGCGCCAAATGGACAAGAGAGAGCTATTTATAAACTGTTACTAGGCAGATTACAAGAGCAACTAACACAAAGGTCGGACTCTCCTCGTGGCGAACACGTGGCAGCATGACAATACAAAATGGAGTCCGAACTTCTGTCAACATAACGGAGAAAACATGATCGAAAGGGAAAGCATTAATGTCGTCAGTAAATGCTTAATCACATTGCTGTTCTAATTTACAACAGACGACCCTTTCAGCATTTACTGAAGACATCCGGTTTCCAAAAATCATCATATATGTCAATTATCATCATTCCTTTAACCTCTTTAGCTAGACGCTTCTGATGAGCAACATCGGCAATAGCTTTCTTATCCGGAATGCAGAATGAAATGCATACAGAACAGAACAATGGTCCACATTGAACACACATACAGAAAAAAAACAGAATTGCTATAATAATACAGAAACCAGTTAAGACCTTCCATCCCCAGGCAGTAACCAATGCCCAAAACCATCTAGAAAAGGACCAAGTGCCGTTTTCTGTGTGGATTTCAGCTGCTATTTTATGCAACTTGTTAATGGCATTATAAACGGATGGCGTATGATCAGGGATGAATACACAGCAACTGCTTCCAATAATTTTACAGGCTCCACCTCGATCAGCTAGCATTACATCTAATACCATACGATTCTGCAATGCAACAATCCTAGTTATTTGTAACTCTTCCGTAAGATTCCCAAGAGCAGCAGCAGTCTGATTTGTCACAGCTTCTACCACTCTTGTTAATCTTCGGATCTTCCTACTATTCAAAGCGGCTCCAACAAAGAAAAACAGTCCTAAGTTAAAATCAATATACTGCTGCAAGCTGGTATCAGTTTGATCCACATCATCAATCGATAAAGTACGTTTATACCTATTTACAGTCACATTATTCAACAATTTCAAGTCCTTATGGTAAGATGCTGGTGCTAGGAATACAGGAGGTAATAAGAAGGATACATAACATACCCCAGACCACCCAGCCGGCAAACGGTAATAACCTTTATTTCCGCACACAAAATAGGTATTATGGGACGCTAGGAAGGTACTGTTGTTCAACCCATCAATGTTCAAGACAGTTAGGCAATCACTGACACCAACAGGGATAAAACCCACACTCTGGACACACAGGTCCGCTTGAGCCTGTGCCACTTGGATCACGAATTTGTCCTTCCCCACAGTGTCTCTGGTGTTCGTGAAGATGTAGGGAATGGATTCATTGTCTGGTCGGTACTCTTCCCACTCCCAAATTGTCCCATTCGCTTGTGGATACCCATTCTTGTCTTGATGGCATTCTTTATTAAGTCTAAAAAGCAATCGTCCCACTGTCGGTTTCCGAGTGGCAAACAGTAAGGTGTACCATGCTCTACAAGAGCCATTATGAGAGAAAGGAAGTGGTATGAATGGCGTACCTCCTTTCTTCTGATGGGCCGGCATCATCCCACATATCCAACAGTTCGTAGCGTTTGTAGCAACGTGGGTATGATGCAGCATCTGAATGAAAGTGTTATTCAAATAAGACTGTCGATGCTTCAACTCTTGATACGGCAATGTATAGAAGTAGTGCTCCGCAGGCACCGGAGTCGTCAACACAAGTGTTTTCCGAGCAGGAGTTACCTCCTCTACAAACCATGTTGTTATCCCAACAATAGCTACTGTTAGCATGAACCCCAACGCACAAAGGATTTTCTTCTTCTCCATGTCAAAGGAAACAATACCCTGATATCTTCCTGAAACTAAAAAGTCTGTCAGAACTCTTCCCCTTGGGCAGCGGTTGATTTCTTCACCAGCGGGCCAAGACGGGTGTCGCTACACTAATGCAGGGCTGATCCCCCCCCCTTGCCTCATCGGCTCTCCGTTTCACTAACCCAAGGGCCGTTCTGACAGTGTGTCCCGGTACTGGAAAACTCACTTCCGTGGTCGAAGATGATATCGCCTTCCTCCAGAAGTCGCGTGGTCCGGAAAGAGCTCTTCAGTGTCACTTGGCTCTGCAGCACGGCCTGTCTCTGCTGCCAGGATTTCTCGTTGATCGGTCAGCACGGCAGACTCCACCAATCCGGGCGGTACCTTTCGACAATGCAAGGAATGGATCCAATTCTTCCTGTTCGAGACTCGCACAGCCGTCCTCGTTGCAAGGAGGACTTGCTCAGGGCCCACCCATCTCGGTTCCAAGCTGTTCGTTCTGTCAAAGACTTTCACCATCACATGGTCACCAGGCCGGAGACCATGTCCTTCACCGGTAGACCGATCAGGGAGCGCCTCTCGGACCTGTTGATGAATAGAAACCAAGTTATCCGTTAACTGTGCCAGATAATCGCTCATCATTACACAAGGTACATCATACACAGCCTTAGGCCTTGGTGGACCCCAAATATTCATTGGGCGTCCGAATACCACTTCATACGGCGTAAGGCCAGATCGAGAGTGCGGTACTGATCTAATTGACAATAACGCCAGTGGCAGGGCGTCTGGCCAAGTCAAAGACGTTGAAGCTTGGATTTTGGCTATCTTAAGCTTCAGTGTACCATTATACTTCTCGACTAGGCCTGCAGACTGAGGGTGAAACACGGCGTGGAACTTCTGAGTGATGCCTAGACCCTTCAAGACATACTTTATAACATCCGCTACAAAGTGAGGGCCATTATCACTCCACAGAAGTCTACAAACGCCATATCGGGGGAAAAACTCCTTCAACAGCAGCTTCGCAGTAGTCATTGCAGTATTGTCTTTCGTAGGGTACGCTTCAACCCATTTGCTGAAAGCGCAGACCACTACTAGAACATACTTCAGATTATTACAGCGCTCGAGCTGGATGTAATCCATCTGCAGAACCTCAAAGGGTGCAGTAGGTGTCGCAAATCCTCCTGCTGGAGTTCGAGTACCCTTTCCTGGGTTATACTTCAGACAGATCATACAGGTCTGCACCACCCTCTTTGCCGTGCTAGCAATCTCTGGATGCTCCCAAACTTGAGTAAGCAATTTCACAATTGCGGAAGCTCCAACATGTGCTAGCCCATGTGCCATCTGAACCATAGGTGGTACGAAAGCCGTGGGTAACTTCCATCTATCCATCTGCTTATTTCTCCAACAACCCTCATCATCCAACTCTCCCTCGCTAGCCCATTGCTCCCGCTCTTTATCAGAAGCGGTCCTTTGCATTTCTCGCACTTCCTCCTTCGCATCACGCCATCTTTCCACCTGTGACTTTACTACATACATGGCAGTAGCACCGGGCTGCATCGCAGTCTCCCGTGCTACTCGATCTGCTAACGCATTCCCTTCTCCAACTTTATCAACTATTTTCCTATGGGCGCTACACTTAACAATGGCAATTTTCTTTGGGTATGTCAATGCGGTTAAAAGATTGTGAACTAACTCTCCATGCATTATCTGCGCCCCATGTGACGTTAGAAACCCTCTCTCCTTCCAGAGTAGGCCGAAGTCGTGCGCTACTCCGAAGGCATAGCGGCTATCTGTGTAAACATTCACACATAATCCTGTACTGAGCTCACATGCTCGTGTTAATGCTATCAGTTCCGCTGCTTGAGCTGATTTCTGCGGTATGCGTGCTGTCTCCACTATTGTTTGTAATGTGGTAATTGCATACGCTGCTGAAGTCGTACCATCTGGTAGCTTCAGACAGGATCCATCCACCCACAGTTCTCCATCTACATCTGGAAAGGGCGTATCCTGGAGATCAATACGACCCTTTGTTTGTTCCTCAGTCACAAGAATACAATCATGCGCTTTCCGCGCCTCAGGCTGAGTTTCGGGGTATGGCAACAATGTTGCCGGGTTTAGTGTTACGCACCTTTTCAACGTAATATGAGGAGCCAAAAGCGTCAACTCATATCCCGTCAAACGGGCACTGGTCAAATGCTGCGTCTTTGTTTGATTAAGCAGGGCATCAACAGCATGGGGGACTAATACCAACAGCTTGTGAGATAACACAATTCCCTCGCTTTGGCGTATTGACACAGCTGTCGCCGCAACCGAGCGAAAACAACCAGGCAATGCTCGGGTGACAGGATCAAGTACAGCCGAGAAATATGCACAAGGGCGCTGCTTGTCGCCGTGCATCTGCACTAAAACTGACAATGCACATCCATCTTTCTCATGCACATACAACGAAAAGGGTTTTGCATAATCAGGGGTCCCTAACACTGGTGCGGGATTGGGATAGGTGTATCCTTTGTCAAAAGGGCTAACAATGGCTTAGCTATGTGTGAAAACCCCAATATCCACTGTCTACAAAAAGAAACGAGGCCCAAAAATGCACGGACATCCTTCTGTGTGGATGGTCTCGGTGTATCCAAAATTACTTGGATACGATCCGGTGTGAGTGCACGTCCCTCCTTAGACAAAAGGTGACCCAAATAAGTCACCTTTGGTCTACAGAATTGCAATTTCTTCCGAGATACCTTATGATTGTGGGAGGCTAAAAAGGAAAGTAAGGATAGCGTGCTTTTCTCACACAGCTCCAGGGTGTCAGCCGCCAACAAGATGTCATCGACATATTGAATGAGAGCGACCCCCTCGAGTAAAACAAAGGAATCCAACTGTCGTTTCAAAGCCTGACTGTAAATACTAGGGCTTTCTGTGTAGCCCTGGGGAATTCTACAAAAACGATAAGATCTATTGTTTAATGTGAACCCAAAAAGAAAGCGGCTATCGGGGTGAATGGGAATAGAAAAGAAAGCATTTTTCAAATCAATCACTGAGAACATGGTCGCCGTAGGCGGGACCAAGGTAAGCAACGTCGTGATATCGGAAACCACCGGGTACTGAGGTATCACGATCTTGTTTACCTCCCTCAAATCAATTATGAACCGATAGACCTTTGCATCCGTGTCCTTTTTCAGAATAGGGAGAATCGGACTGTTACAGATATTATAGGGAACTTCTTCCACTACTCCCACTGCGATCAAATCTTGCACAATCTGTATGAGAGCCTCCTCGCCCTCCTGGGAAATATGATACTGCGGGAGGCGTGGCAACACCGCCCCCTCCTGGACACTAATGTGGACCGGAGGAATCACCATTTGTCCCACATCTGTGTCCGAAGTCGCCCATAAAGCTCGAGGGAGGGTGGCCAACAACGCATCCTCTGATATCGTACACATCCGCTCTGACCGGGGGTAGTTGTCATTTAAGATCACCCTCACACCCTCAGGGGAGCAGCGGATCGTAGCCCTAAAGTGCTTTAACATATCAAAGCCCATAATGTTATCCGGTGTATACGGAGCAAGCAGAAACGGACAGGGCGCAGAAAAAGAATCAACCTTAAATATAAGGGGCTGTGAAAGAGGGCTTCGGGAGAGTGTACCGTCAAACCCTACCGATGTAACCACTGAGCCGGATGGGGGAGCCCCCGGAACCAAGTACCTAGACAATGCACTACGTGTCGCTCCTGTATCTACTAGGAACTGATCAGTAGAACCTAAAACCTCAGCCGATACATAAGGACCCGTCTGATCGACCGGCACCTCAACTGATTCAGACCCCCATCCAACGCATTCCTATGCATGCTGCGAATCATGATATCCCGACCGATCGATCTCCGACACGTGATACTGGTGCTGGCGATCGAAAACATTTGAGCTATCTCGGTGCTGCCCAGCAGTATCGAAACGAACATGATCGGTAGAATTCCCTCTAAAGTTCGAGGAACCCCCTCTACCTCTCGGGCCACCCAGAGTATGCCCCTGTCGCGAGGCACGCAACACTGGGCAATCCCTGGCCCAATGGCCCAATTGCTTACAATACGCACACTGGTTCCTATTCAAATCAGATCGGCCCGAAGGGGGACCATAAGATCCTCCCCTTCCTCTATTATTACCCCGTCGGGGCGGGCCATAAACTTGTGCCAACATTACCTTAGTCTTAAGATCTTTCGATTTCTTTTCCTCCTGGCCCTTCGCCTCGTGCTCCTGACGCTCATAATACTGAGCGATAGTCAGAAGGGCCGTCGGCGTCGCGGAGGACCAGGAACTCTCGCTCGCTTTTAAACGGGCCGCAACTGCCGGTAACAGATTAGCCACATATTTGTCCGCGAAAAGGTGGCGGCCAGTGTCGTCAGTAAGCGACTGGCCACTAAAATCATGAAACGTTTCCTCAAAGCGCGTGAAGAAATCTGCAACTGACTCGTCAACTTTCTGTTTACATGCGGCTAACATATTCCAGTCAATCTTTTTAGGGGGGATAATCGTCTTCAGCTTAGTCACAATAGCAGCAGGGAGATCTAAAATACTCTGCGGCGGTTTCTGCGCGGGCTTCCTCTCCCTGTCTTCATCCTCAAGTTCAGACCACCGGGCCTTAAAGGCAACTATATCATCTACCTTTCGTACAGATCGCCACATGTCCGGTGGTAGAATAAGGCCAAAGAACAGGTCTATGTCTGCTAAAGTCATAACGCAAGAATTCAAGGCCCCCTCAACTTCTTCATAGAAGGCCGCTGGATTCTTGCGAGGGTCGGGCAGCGCATTCTTCAATGCCATAACATCAGCCCTATGCCACGGAGTGTAAACCCAATTATACACGAAATATCCCTTAGCATCGGCGGAGGTAATGTCCGAGCTAGTCCCTGCTCCTTTAGGAGGAACATACAAAGGCGCTGCCTCTCGCATTGGTTTAGCATGCACTACGTCATCCTTATCTGACTGGGAGGTGGATGAGTGGCCCCCTGCTGCAAACGAATCCGACTGCTTCTCCTCCTCCGTTTGTTGGCGTGCCTTCTCTCTAAGGGCCAGCACCTCATCCCGCAAAGCAAACAACCGCCGAGCCGCCTCAGGAGCCTTAGGGGGAGAAAAAACACCATTACGTAATGCTCCGGCATCCGAAGACACTTCGTCAGGCTCAAGGACACTAGAATATTTTCGGAAAGCGGTAATTACTTCATCCGCGAAATGAGACAGAAAATACACCCTCTCTCTATCTTGCCACGACCCCCAAGTATGGAACAACTCCTCCTTAGACATCTTGCCCTTAAGTGCACGGAGGGAAAGTTTCCGAAGCTCAGCCATATGCTCGGCCGATAACATGGACCGTGTGTCTACCTTACCCGAGGCCGGGCCAGAATCTTGCGGCCGCGGAGCAGATGCGCCAACATAAGGGGGCGGAGAGCGATCTAGCAAATAAAAATCATCATCAGGATTATTAAGGACAGGATAAAGTGGCTGGCGAACAACATATTGACCCGAAACTTGGAGCCTACGCTCTTTCTCTTGTCTGTCCGCCTGCTCTTTGTCCTCCCGACGCTTCGCTTCCTGTGCTCGCACATGATCATTCTTTCGTTGGTCTTTATCATACAGCGCTTTCTCACGCTTCTCTCGCTCACGCACTTCCTTCACCCATAATCGCACACACTCAAACATATCCTGACGAGCACGTCGCTTACACATACACTGTTCCACATACTCAATCTTACGTATATCAAACGATCCATACAAAGGCCATCGCAACTCAGGATCCTTCCTCGTGTATTTCCTCCATACTGTGCTGTACATTATGGAAGAAAGACCATGCTTCACATACATATCCCTATTAGGCGTCCCCTCTGGGGGAGCCGGAGCAGATTCCTCGAGGTTCAACCGGTGTCCAAAGCAGCAGCACCACTTACGGAGTGCGCTGAAAGCAGGCATGCTCAGAAATAATGCAAAATATGCAATATTATAAAAAAAATGGCACTTAATCGTTGCGCCGTTCAAAGTTACACAGCTCTGGAGAAATCTCTCCACATTACCTGCCTATATGTGTTGCAACGCATATATATTCACAAAGACAAATCCAAAATATGACTAGTCATCATCAATCAAACTCAAATAGCCAACCCAGGCTTCAAAAACTCGGAGCAAGTACCGTACAACGGTTCTTACCAATCAAGAGTCCAGATTCCAACTGCCAAGCTCCACAATCGCCCAAACGGCTCTCACGGCAGGACCGACAGAAGAGGTCTCAGTCGATGACCGGCGCCACCCAGACGGTCAGCTCGGAAGGGAAGGAAGAAAAACCTCGGGATGCCAGGGCTAAAACGCCGCCGGCAGTGATCACGTCCCCGGCCAAACTCCTCACCTTCGTCGCGACCAGTCCTTCGAGCATCCGAGTCGCCGATGAGCCCCACGTGACGGGCGCCAATTGATGTGTACAGGCCCCAGCTAGGCCCGCAAGGCACAAGGGTTCGCTCTCCTGTAACGGAATCTATAAGGAAGTTGGCACGGAAACTGCAAAGTACGAAAACAAGGTTTATTAACCCTTAAGGGTGGTCCTACAATCCATACAATACCCTTCAGTATTGCATAGAGTAGCACGAAGAACTTGCGTACACAGTCCCTTTTTATACACACCAGAGGGGCTCATAAGTGGGTGGATACAACATGAGGCCGAAGAACATTACCATTTATGGTCATTCTCGATACTGAATCAATACATAGGCGGAGCCAACACACTTCTTGAGCCCGCAAAACACATGGTCAAGCAAGGCTAATTATAACAGATGTGGTCAAGTCTGGGCATGCGCCAAATGGACAAGAGAGAGCTATTTATAAACTGTTACTAGGCAGATTACAAGAGCAACTAACACAAAGGTCGGACTCTCCTCGTGGCGAACACGTGGCAGCATGACAATACAAAATGGAGTCCGAACTTCGGTCAACATAACGGAGAAAACATGATCGAAAGGGAAAGCATTAATGTCGTCAGTAAATGCTTAATCACATTGCTGTTCTAATTTACAACATACCGACCCTCTCAAAAGGGGTCCCGACCACCGGGAGCGGTTCCAACGGGACCTTCAATTTAGTCCCAGTCTTGCCACTTGTCTGACAAGACTTACAGGTCTTGCAAAAGGTGTCTGATGCAATCCTCATCCTGGGCCAATAAAAATGTGGGACCAACCATGCAAAGGTTTTGTCCTGACCCAGATGTCCGGCTAAGGGTATCTTGTGCGCTAACTCCAGCAGGAAGGCCCGGTAACATTGGGGGACCACTATGGCCCTCGAAGATCCATGTACCGGCACCCTGGGCTCACTGTATAGGAGACCATCCTCCCAATACACATGATATCCTCCCATCTCCTGACTGGCCACTTGGGCTTCGGCCTGTCGCCGCATGCCTTTGTGCCTGACAAAATTCCTCCCGGGTAGGCCCTCCTCCCACATGCCAGTCAGCAAGGGTCGGCAAGTCCTCCACAGGAATGACATCCACCTCCGCGGACTCTGGGGGCACCTTTGCGGCCTCCCCATCCGTCTCACGGGGCGTGTCCTCTACCACCTTCTTCTTTCCATGTTTGGCATTGGGTTGGGCCATGATTCCAGGCTCCAACCCAGGGTGAGTTCCATGCCGGGCAGCCATGGACCGTGTGACTACGCAAGTCCACCCTGGTAATATCAGCATCTCGGTGTGAGCTTGAAACTCGACATCTTTCCACTTGGTGTGCTCCAGGTCGTTCCCTAGCAAGCACCCCACAGGTAAGGCAGGGCTCACCGCAAGTCTCAGTAGGCCTTTGACTCCTCCCCACTCGAATGGAACGAGAGCCACTGGATAGTGACTCACACTGTCGTCAGCCAATACGGCCGGATGGAACTCCTCGGGGACTACTTGGTCTGGGGACACCAGCCGCCTCACTACAGTGGTCATGCTGGCTCCTGTGTCCCTCAGAGCCTCCACCTCCTCCCCGTTAACTCTCACCTTCTGCTGATATTTAGCAGTGTTCGGGGGCAGGGAAACTACGGGGACCACCTCTCTATCCCCGAGTGAAACCAGCGTCAGGCCTGTCCACTCCCCTTCCCTATCTAAGGGCAGCTCCACCCCAAGCGCTATACTACTCACCCCTGGGCTTTTCCCGCCCGTTGGGGCTGGGGGTCGCTTGCGACACTTGGGATCTCCCTTGTAGTGTCCAATCTCCCCACATTCGTAGCACCGCACAATCCTAGGCTGCTGACTCCTGTCAGGGTAAGTGGGTCTTGTGGAATTGGACGGGGGTGGGGTTCCTACTCCCTTCCCAAACTTATTTTGGGGACCTTTTGAGAACTCCACCTTTTTATCTCCCCCTCTTTCTTCTTGGGGAAACCCTGTCCGCCTTTCGAGCCATCTCCCCCGGGGCCCTTATGAGACACCCGGGTGCTCACCCAAATATCTGCCTCCTCCGCAAGCTCACGGGGATCCATCAGCTTGCGGTCCACCAGATGTTGGCGCAGCTCCGGAAAGCTCTTATCGAAGAGGTGCTCCCTTAAAAAAAGATTGTACAACCCTTGGTAGTCCTGCACCTCGCTGCCACGCACCCAACCATCTAGTGCCTTTCTTGCATAATCAAAAAAATCCACCCACGTCTGTGTGGACAGCTTATGGCTGCCACGGAACTTCTGCCTGTACCTCTCGGGGTTAAGACCAAACTTTTTGAGCAAGGCCTCTTTCATGGGGGCATACCTGACCTGATCCGCCTTGGCCAAATATAGCAGCGTGTCCCTGACATTGGGAGGTATATACCGATATAAACCACCTCCCCAATTACTCTCGGGTACCCCATGGGCAGTCAAGGCTACCTCGTATGCCTCCAACCATTTAGCAATGTCGTCCCCCACTGTGTAATTGGCAATGACTTCCTTGGGTAGGTAAAATTTTGATTCGTGAGACTCTTTAGGTATGCTGCCACCATTGTCCTTGTTGGACGCATTCAATTGGAGGGCGCGTAGCTCCAACTCTTTTAGCTGAAGCTCGTGCGCCAGCTTCTTTTCCTCCATTGCCCATCTCTTGTTTTCTCTCTCTTGTTCCAATTTGGCCAGTTCCCATTTTCTTTCTTGTTCCAACTTGGCCAGCTCCCACTTTAACTGCCTCTCCTCCCTCCTGTCCTCGTACTCCTCTGGAGACGCGCTCCTCCTAGACCCTGTCCTACTACTGGCCCCAGAACGTCTCCCTGGGGCACATTTTCAGACACATCTACATTTAGTATGTCTAGTACTTCCTGG
This sequence comes from Triturus cristatus, assembly GCF_964204655.1. Lineage (NCBI taxonomy): Eukaryota > Metazoa > Chordata > Amphibia > Caudata > Salamandridae > Triturus > Triturus cristatus. The sequence goes on from NC_140582.1 coordinate 1,267,397,403, forward strand.
GCGCTCTCCTCCTGAGGTGCATCTGGCGCCTCCTGTCCCTCATCCTCTCTCCCTTCTGGGTGGGCCTCTACCCATGCCCTAATGGCGGTGCGGAGTTCCGGTCCTTTGGCCCTCCGTACCCCAGGCACCCCCATCCCCTGCCCGAACTCCCTTAGTTGCTTCACCGAGTACCCCTCGAGGTCAGCTAACCGGAATTCCATTCTGGCAGGTGGGGACCTAGACACCAAGGAGAAAAGTTCCTAGGCGATAGGCAACAGTTCTCTGCTAACCAGGCTTCTTGTACTCTCACCCTGGACAGTGGAAATAACAATGCAGCAATCAATGGTTTTAGTGCCCTGGAACAATTAGGCGTTTAATTGAGGCGCCCTCCGCCTCACGGAAGGGTGCTGTATGGTCACAGGTCCTGAGGATCCCACCGCTCGCCAACAATGTAGGACCTGGGGTCTCCAGGCCCTATGGGGCGGTAACGTGACACGAGCGGTCGGGCCACCAAAGGTCTGTGTGTAAAGCAACCACACAACACGCACCTCACATGGGACGAGGAACACACACAATAAGTGACGCCACACTGGAGGAGTTATGTAAATACTCAAGTTTATCCAAGTAGATCACGTTAGATGCAGTTCATGAGGTAGCAGTACATTTCATAAGCTGATAACACCATTCCTAGCGATATACCTGTCAGTCAGGAGCTATAAAGGTTGGTCATCCCCTAAATGCAATTCATAAAATATCAGTACTGCCTGAGATACAATTACCATTTACGTATATGTACTCGCGCACTTCACTTTCCTGTAGCGCCTTAGGGGGGTGATTATAGCGCTAGGCGCGCTAATCGGTAACGACCTCAGAACGGGGCATCTAGCACAGAGAGCTACTCGTGATCAAGGACATTTAGCACTTCAATATGGAACATGAATAACAGAGCGCTACTCGTAATCATTAGCACGTAGCACTTCAATATGGAACATGAATAACAGTGCGCTACTCGTAATCAATAGCACGTAGCACTTCAATATGGCACATGAATAACAGAGCGCTACTCGTAATCACTAGCTCGTAGCACTTCAATATGGCACATGAATAACAGAGCGCTACTCGTAATCACTAGCACGTAGCACTTGAATATGGGACATGAATAACAGAGCGCCACTCGTGAGCAATGACATTCAGCATTTCACTACGGAGCATAGATAACATAGCGCTATTTGTGAGCAATGACATTCAGCATTTCACTACGGAGCATAGATAACATAGCGCTATTCAGGAGTTCGGGTGTCTAGCCCTTCAGGTCGGAACCGGGCTATCAGAGCGCTACTCGTACTCAGGGGCAGTCAATGCTTCACAAGGGGGCTGTCCGCAGGGAGCGCACGGGACTTGCAGAGCGAGTCTCCCAGCTCCGGTGCAGTTCTTAGGGCACCACGCTTCAGTACTGTTCAAGGGGGCACAAGGAGAGGATCCCTCGGCGGGGCCCCGGGCTTCTCACGGGCCTCGTGACTTCTGCAGGGCACTTCTTCCGGCCTCCGGGCCGCGGCGGTGAGCGCGCTGGCTCCCACGTCACAGGGGGGTGCTCAAGTTAAGGATGGGGGTTCCGCGCTCAGGTCAGGGAGCGCAGGGGTCACAGTGCTGATACCTGGTCGATCCCCGGTGGCTCTCCAATCTGCTTTGCATACGGCTTCAGGGGTCAGTCTGGACACGCAGTCTCAGCGCTTGGCATATAAGGTTTAGAGTTCAATCTGGACACGCAGTCTCAGTGCTTGGCATATGAGTTTAGAGTTCAATCTGGACACGCAGTGTCAGTGCTTGGCATATGAGTTTAGAGTTCAATCTGGACACGCAGTCTCAGTGCTTGGCCTATAAGTTTCTGTTCTCAGATGTTAGATGAAGTCTTGTTGGCGCAGATGTATCTGGCGCCCTTAAAGGGGTTCTGTTACAGGGGGGTAGGGATGGAGAAGGCGACTAGGTCCTTCCTAGTCAGGCTGGGCAGAGTTTCTCTGGGTCCTCCTACTGCTGGGCAAGATCAGTGGGTTTCACAGGGTCCCTCACTCACTTAAGAGTCAGCACCTAAATCCTGTCACTCTCAGAGGCATAAGTCCCTGGCTAGGCCCTACCGCCTACACTCCTGGTGGATTCTTCCAGCTCTGCTTCACCCCACTGGCCAACTCAACACAAAAAGTTCCCTCCCTCACTTAAGTAGCCCTAGGTCAGGTGACCTCTGGCCAAGGCGGCAAAAGAAAAACCACACCTCCCTTCTAGAAGGTTCCAGCACATTCCAGGAGCTTCCCCACTCTACCTATGGGACAAAAAGGCGGGCTGGAGTCACAACATTGTTGTGGGGTTCCAGCCAGCTCCTGGCAGCTAGGGTGCTACAATGAAAGACCACTCTGCAGTAGCAGGGGCCTGTGGTAGCCATCTTGGGAGAAGGGAGCACCTGCACCTTAACACTGATTAGCAATGAAAAGGCGCCCGGAGACCTAGTCCAACATAAAAATGAGGGTGGAAAAAATGAGGCACGATCAAAAATAGACGGGGAGACCACCCTAGGGCTGACAGGTCCAACAGTATGTATAAAAGAGCAAAAAGGAAAGAGACAGGAGAAACTGAAATATGAATGAAACAAGAAATCAATTTGAAATTCCGTGAAAGGGGATACAAAATGTTTTGTTGGTGTGGTGATATAATCACCAAAGGGGGGAATTGCTGGAGCATGTTAGTACAACATTTTGTATACCCCCCCATTCTGCATGTTTATATTAATCTCAATAATTAGCTAATAGTAATGTTATTAATTTGTTTGCAGTGAAAGACTTATCAATCATATTAACAAAAGAATTACACGTGGTGAGGAACTTCGATTTTCGATCGTGATCGAATCGACCCGCCATTTTGTGCTCCGCCGCCATTTTATGTTGCCATCACTCAGGCAGCATGGCGAACAAAGTCTATTCTGCTTTTTCTACAGCCTGGTGTCGAAAATACGCCTTCTGCTTCTGTTTGCAAAGCTGATGTTAGGACTGGCCGAGTACACTAATCCCCGCCTGGTTTTTCTAATCCCCATCTCAACTATCTTTTGGTTCACACTATTCTTTTCTGACTTTATCTTATCGTCTGGCCTTCACTGTCTTCTGCTAGCATTCTCTTGTTTCACAACTGTCCTCCAACACACACAAACTTATCTCGCCACCTGCAAGTTAGTTACGAATCTGTTAATAAATTAGTTTAAGGGAGGGGTGACAAACACGGTTGCTTCGAGTCATCTGACACTTTGTTTTCAAACCTTTTCTATTGGTCTTGTCCTGTTTTCCAACATTTCTTATTGGCTCTTTCTTATATGTTCTGGGTGTGTATTTGGTTAATGTATATGTTACCTATATAGTATATAAGATTGTGCACCACAGAGTGAAGTGGCAGTATCCTGAGAACCTACCTTGTGTACTTCTAGGATAACTGTACTAGCTGCAGCTAATAAAATCCGATCTTTTACGCCGACAAAGTGTCCCGTGTCTCTGTGTAGCTGAGCAGGAGAACCTAGAAGATTAAGGCGTACCCTGCGCCGCCAGGCCCAAAAGGTTCAGGTTCTTCAGTGGGAATTGCACTTTGCATGGCTAAATTAATTGTAAACTAACATATGTACGCATACTAATAATAGAAAATTAGAATTTTGCCTGATACATGTTGCTTTTGTGATGTAATTGTAAATTGGGCTTTATTGAGTGAGTATAAACGCTTTGGATGATGCTTTCTGCTAGATAAGTACTTACACATAAGGGTATTAGCGAGGGATTAACATTTTATTAGTCATTTCCATGTTTTAATTACATTTTTGTGTTTGTTTTGCTTAAGTTGTCCATTTCGGCCTAGTCAAAATGGCTGAACGAGACATTGAACGTGACTGCTCCTGACAACACAAGGTTCTAGGTGAAGTGCGCATGCGTCACCGCCAGCAACAGTGGCCTGGTCCTGACCCCAGGAGCTGATGTTCTATTCAAGGTCGCTCCGGGAACTTTGCCAACGACAAAACAAAGGACTGTCTTAAAACCGGAACCAGCAAGTGCGATTACTTCATTTTGCAGACTTTGTGAGAACTTTAACGAATGACCCCAAGACTACCAATCAGAACTTTCCAAAACCCCGATCTTGATACATTTGACATTATTTTCATTATAAAAGTAGGTAGGGAAATGAACTAAAAAACTATTCTTCTTTTACGAACTCGATTTCCTGACGTTATGCTGACGGAGAGGACGGTGACACTGCTGGACAGCTGTTATCCTGAACCTTTGAGAGACTGAATTGCGGGCGGACTTTGATGAAATTTAAAGGTTTTTCCACGACTTGACTCACTTAGAGGACGACTTTTAGCCAGATTAGGTAAATATGATGTTCCGCGGTTCTAGTGATGATTTCTAACAGTGTGCAATTTTCTTAGATAAATGGATATTTGATAAATTGACAAATGTGTTGTGTCGATTATTTGAAGAAGAAAAACTAGGATAAAGAGTAAAGCATAGATAAATGAATTTGATCACTAAAACCATTTATAACAACTAAATGATTCATCTCCTTATGAGGGGAATATCTCAGGTTTGGAGTCAACGCATTTAGGGTTAGGTAAAGATGTTCCTTTCATGTCAGTGTTTGGAAGCTTATTCCTCTAGGGAAGCAGATCAACGGAGTGTGAGTGTTGGTGTTATGGGCCCCACCAATTAATGTATTTGAGTGAAATTACTATTGAGGTATTTGGTCTGTGCCGAAGGGGGAATTTGATGTTCCACGCTGCAACACGTGATCACACCATCCTACCCTTCTTCTCATGCGGAGTGAGGGTCAGGGAATCTTCAGAAGTCGTCTGCTCTGATAATCGTTGTCTATTGCTTCCAGGCTCTCAGCCTTCGTCCAGCGGCTTCATGCTGGCTCTTCTTCTCTATGAGAAGAGTAAGGTCGGTCATTGGGGTCAGAGGCAGGAGAGAGCTGGGTCTACTGACTTCAGGGCTGGAGCAAAGCCTGATACTGTATTGTCTGAAACCAATGTGGTCAGCTTCCTGGGCTTCAGAAGTCCAGGTAGCAACATTGCCAAGCCATGTGCTGAAGGCGGTGCCAGCAGGTACGGGCAGAGGACGTACGGGCTCGGGCTGAAGCTGCCAGTGTTGCGACGAGCCAGTGCGCGATGTAAGAACCAGTAGATTTGTAGCATCTCTAGAGGACGTGCCAGAGATTCCATGAGGAACACTGAGTAAGACCATCATGGCTTCCTTAAGAGCTCTTATGTGATCTTGGCAAATCCAAAGAGGTGAACTTAGTCATGGCAACTGCATCCGTTGAAGAACTGCAGCGCTTCATTCTGTTATTTCATTTGTTTACAGGTTTGATGCTGAGGCGATGAAGAAGAGGAATGCTTATATTGTTTTAGGAGAGCACATTCATTATGGAAAATGAGGGTAAGAGTTCTTGTAAGGAGAGTGAGGCTAGATTTTAGATTAAGACGTCTCACTGAGGCCATCAATTGGTCTCCTTTTGACGTAAGGCATTTTGGATGCAAACGTGAGGCCTAGGAAGGAACCACAGAGAGCTTAAATCAGGGGTTGTCACATCCAACCTATGCAACATGGCCAACAGGATTTAAAAACCTTGAATTTCAAAGGGAAAATGGCCAAGAAAAAACACCCCTCTTCTGTGGAAGAAAAAGGCCCTGGTGTCACCGGCACCTATTGCAATCTTAATGGACCCAAACTGTGCTTCAGGCACTGATGTCACAGGGATCAGCTGATAACAAGAACACCCCCTTAGTGAGATGCTGCAAAACCCACCGGAGCCAGACAGGATCTTGGGAAACGACCATCATAAAGGATCTTTGGGAACGAGTGATAATAACAATAACAACATGTTTTTATCAAGCTCTTCATCCCATACTTCTGCTGTTTCTAAGATTTGCAAATAGCAGATGTATCTACACTATCCTACAGAAATCACCATAAATATTCTTATGCCTATCTTGTATGGCTCTTGTACCCAGGCTGCTCTGGTGACCGTATAAGTGACTGAGGGCCAGGTAAGATAAAGGTTTACACAGACTCTTCAGTGGTGTAAAGGGCAGTGTGGATCAACCCTTGTAGGCAAAAGTCTTTCCTGATCTTAATCTTGACACAGCGTCATTACCAAATTCCATCGTGTTGTGTAGTGCCAAACACCCAGATGAGTTAAACATAGGAGCTGTAATAGGGAGGGAAGAGCGCAAGAACCCCTGTGATATCAACTGAAGCAAAGCCACATGGCTTTGCGTGTAATCTTTCACGCAAATGAAAACAGGAGCAAACAGTGGTCAAAATGAAAATCGAACGTTTTTCCTGAGTAAAATAGCTATCACTTCTTTGACATTAAACATATTACGCGATTTACACTCAGGTGAAGTGTCTACAGGTAAATATTTGTACCGGGGAGTGTGCCATGAGTTGAAATCTCATGCAAGACTGTGCCTCCCTGCCTTTGTGTCACAGGGCAATGCTAAATTGTATTTAGCGTCAAGCAAACATGCTGTCTTTAGGTCGAACCAAGGGCAGCGCACAAGCGCTACTTAGGAGATGACCTCTTGGAATTGGTCTGTACTGTTTCGCAAACTCGTGCATGTACTGCGCTGTTTCCAATGAGTACTCGTGCATGTACGGCATCCACCTTGCAGGAGCAAGCAGCGGCGCCATCTGTTTCTAAATATCGTGCCTGCGCTTGTTTACTTTTGCCTATCTTGCGGTCGCGTTAATTGGAAACAGATGGCAGTCGTGTTCATTTTTGTGGCCGCCGTATGTTCTCCCACACACTTTAACAGGTGACGCACGCAGGGTTAGGCAGGTATAAACCCTCTGAGCTGACAGACTCTGCTCTGCTCCATGTACTCTGTGAATTTTCGCTTGTACGTTGCCCCGAATAACTTGTGTTTCCATAATGTGCCCTTAATTATGTCTCACTCACTGCTTTAACACGCACCTACCCTTTGCTGCCACACACGCGCTTTTACACACTCTGCCAAAGAGGCAGCCAGACAATTCCCCAACCCCCCCAAAGATGGCAGTCGCGTTCACTTTTGCAGCTGCCTCATGTTCTCCCAAATACTCTAAAAGGCGAAGCACGCAGGGAGAGGCAGGTATAAATCCTGCCCCTCTGCCCTGAGTGACCCTACTCTGCTCCATGTACTCTGAATCTTTTCTTGTATGTGGTACCCAATAAATTGCGTTTCCCCAACGCACGCTCAATTATGTCTCACTCACTGCTTTAACGCACACCTTCCTTTGCTGCCACACACACACGCCATGCTAGCGCTGTATCAACAACGCTCAGCGCAATGGTGATAATTATCCTAGCAATAGCGATGTTTTCCATGGAACATCGCTGGTTTTCCAGCGATGTTCCATGGAAAACGGCGATACCCTTGATAATAGGGCCCTGTGGTCTTAGCCACACAATCCACTCCCCATGGTAAGTATGCCTTAGTCAGGAATTTAACAGATGTTAAATTCCTGCATTAAGGCATACTTAGCGCGATTTAAATAATCGCCTCCCCGCATTGTAAATATCGCGAACACGCGATAGCGTGTCTTTGCTGATAAACGGCTGCAAAAGCGGCGATAATTTGTTATCGCCGCATTGTTAATATGCCCCTATGTGATGTGCTTGTTGCATGGCAAAAAACGTATATGATCCCAAAGGCTAGACCTATTGGCTATGCCAATGCTTGTTCAGTTTCGCTTTGCCACCGCTGGTGATCTGAGGCGTAGAACTGTGGTTTTCGGCACCTCTATGCGCTCTTTCTCCTTTTCCTTTTGCACTTTGTTAGAACAGGGCAGCATCGCTGGATCCTGAAGCCCAATCCGCGGTGAGGACCCGATGCCTGCTCCGAGCAGCCTGGCCAGCATCAGCATGGACGCTCGCAGTGCTCGCTTCAAACACAAAGAAAGTCCAGCAATAGGTAGAGCCTACCGCACCAAGACCTTCTCACACCGGAATGCCAAAAATAGGTAATCAATTTTCGTTTCTCCTCAATTAGCAGTCATTCCGAGCCGTAATCACCGGAGCTGGTTATGGGGAGCACCTCGGTGACGGCAATCTAGGCTGCCGCCATCTTGCTCCAGGTACTCAATCCTTTCTGAATCATATCAGCCTGGCATTCCTGAAGAGGCGGAGTGAGGCGTTAAGCCATGACGGCGAACGCCTCACTCCATCACTTCATTGTACATATCCCCCTATGTGTCCTGAACAGACAGCGGGGCAAAAACAATGTACAAACTACTTTTGATTTGTAATGATCTTCCTTGACTGTGATAGGGACGGACTGTGCTCAGTTTTATCAAAGACAATTCATGGCCCTGGAATTATTATCAGTAAAATGCCACTGTAGCCTATATCTCATAGCTCATTGTGCTCTTGGGAGTCATACTGCAGTGTCATGGTATGTATTGCTGTTTCATGAAATGTAATTCAGATATTACACAAGATGTCTGCTGCAATAGGGGGCCTTCTGGCAGTAAGAACTGATAAAACAATAACACAGATGGCTTGCTGAGAACAAATGTAAGAGAAACAAAGCTTATGACTGTAGAGATGACATTTAGTTCTAAGGAATGTGTAGCCATATCCCTGAAATGCTTATCAGTTAAGCACAGAGGTTATTCTTGAATTAATTGGAAACCGCCAACTAATGCAACAAAGACCAACCCTGTAAAGGAGCCTGGTGGCCCTGCTTTAGTGCAGTGCAGCAGGAGCTCTCTGGGCTTAGAGTCTTCCAAGACACACATTCCAGGGGTCAAAAACTCAATCTCCAAACCACTGTGGTTACTCTAAGGGCTAGCCTTGGATTAGTTTGCATTTGAACCTATGCAGTGCCCCCTTCAGGTTGTTGTAGGTCTGTCTTGCATAACTGGCACACACTTACAGACACAAACAACGTCTGAACCTCCTATTGCCCAAGAAGTACAAATGAGACAATAAGTTAGGTAACTTCACTAAAACCTGCACGCTTTGAAAAGTAGTTGGCACTATATGAAGATGGTCTAATCAGATGCCAGGTTGTATTTTGCTAATGAGACATGGTTTGCACTTTGTATTTGGTAGAATGAGGCCTGCTGAAGATATCCAGTGGGATTCTATGTGGTGCAAATAATTAGCTAGAAGAGGATATAATTTCAAGGAAATAATTGGAAACCAAGTGGTTTGGTGCAGTGGGATATATAAATCAAAATTACCAAAATGCAGATAGCTCACCAGGCCTGGAGGCAATTCCAGAGAAGCTGCTGCAGGTGTTCTGCTTCCCCGTGCATTGAATCGCTCCTGTCGCTATGCAGTCGCCCGCAGATTGTTCATTAAAGCACTCCTCACATTTATATCTGTTTGGGGTGTTGTCTGTAGCAGGCACTGAAATGGCCCAGGACAGAAATTGAGAAGCACAATTCTATTCATTAAAGGGCTGCTAAGTCATGACTAAATCCCCCCATTATCAAACAATAGCGTTAGACATCCCACTTTGAATGGTATTACAGATACAGACATTTTAGATCCCCATTGGAGGCCCAGATGTTTCAACTTTACATATATGTGTGCCCTTTGTTCATGTCTTTACTCTCTTTGCCCTCTAGCATCCAGTTTTTACCTCTCTTCTTGGCACTTTTTTTCCCTACACACTCAAACTTTGCTGCCTCCTTGTAATGTGCTTTCTCTCTTTCTCTTGCTCTGCCGCGGTTCTGTATTTCAAAGTCTCTCTTTGATATCTTTTGTTCATTTCTGCTGCCTTGCATTGTCTTTTTCTCATTCTCTCTCATCCTTTGAAGCTTTGCAATCTCTTTTTGCAGCTTTCTGGACAGTGTCACACTCCTCTCATGCATTCCTTCATGCAGCTCTCCTGTGCCTTTTTTGCTTTGTCTTTGCTCTATTCACTTCCATCAATGTTTCTATGAACATTTTCCCCCATCTTAGTCCTTGTGCATCCTCCCCTCCTTCTTACTCTTCTGCTCTCCTTTGTTACCCCGGCAGCTTTTACAGTCTCCAGCCCTGCGCTCCTTGACAATTCATGATCATCTCCGCACCCCCCAGTGCTAGTCCTTCGCCTTCCTCCATGCCCTCATTCCCTTCATGCGTTGCGGCCACACAACACTAGACACAGTGACGGGGCATTCTCCTGTCACTTTTGCACCTCTTCTTTCACCCCAATGATCTTCTTACACCCTCTGCACACCACACACAACACTCACATCAAAGACCACACTCACGACCACAGTCCTCCCACTGCCAACACTACCAGACATCACCTTCACAGACTGTGAGTACCCTGCACATGCCATATGTTTCAGACTTTGTTGTCACAGAATATACGTACCCATCACATTTCCTCTGTTATAGATTTTGGAGTCACAGACTGCAAGTACCCTGCACATCCACTCTTTTATTGATGTCAGAGTCACAGACTGAACTTACACTCCACATACCCTTTTACAGTACCTACTCTGTACATTCCCTCTGCTCCAGATGACAGACTGACAACTGAACATCCCCTGCACATGCCCTCAGTTACAGTTGGAGTCACAAATTGTGCATACGACTCGTATCCGTATTTTTTTACGTACGAGTCGCACAAGTACCATACAAACGGCCAAGTACGATTCGTACGTGAAAAACATCTACGAGTAGCGTCGGAAAAAGTCTACGAGAGTGCGTCTGAAAGTTTTTACGTCCGAATAACGTCGGGAAAAGCATACGAGAGTGAGCCGGACATTTTTACGTGCAAATCGTAAAACACAAGTCCGAGCGCGCAAGTACGATCCCGACCGTCCGTCCGAATACACAATCGCACGGAAAATGGCCCGTACAGAGCTAACGCAGTAGCACACATGTACACGGGTAAACCCATGCCCTTGTACGAGCCGTAGAGCCCCCCACCCCAAATATGTCAGCACCGTACGCCACCCTGTCCGCACTGTACCCCAGCCCCGCAACTGTACGCGCCTCCCCCCCATGTACACACATCACCCCCGCATGTACGCACTGTACCTCCGCATGTACGTGCCGTACCCCAGGGCCGCACGTGTACGCACCGTACCCCCACCGCATGTATGCACTGTATCCCTAGCCCCCCACCGCATGTACGCACCGTACCCCAGCACAGCATATACGTACCGTACCCCAGCACCACATGTACGCACCGTACCCCCTGCCCCCCCACGGCATGTACGCACCGTACCCCCTGACCCCCCACCGCATGTACGCACCGTACCCCAGCACCGCATGTACGCACCGAACCCCCTGCCCCCCCACCGCATGTATGTACCGCACCCCCCATGTACACGCCGTCCCCCCATGTACGCGCCATACCTCCACATGTACGCGCCGTACCCCAGGGACGCACGTGTACGCACCGTACCCCCACCGCATGTACGCGCCGCACTCCAACACCGTACCCCAGCACCCTCATCCAGCATCGCGTATGTACGGATCGTACCTACACGAAAAAGACTCATACAGAACCAGGACACTGTAAAACAGCACAAGGAGGGTCAATTCGACTCGCACAACACCACAAAACACGTCTACAAGACAAAATACATCTCAATGACTGACCTGGCACATCCAAACAGGCAAACAGAGGCCCCAAATCACAACCACCTCTTATAACATACCCACCAAAATTCAAACACAGCGACACCCAAAAATTGACCAATAAAAAGGGCCCACACACACAACCCATGAGCCTTTGCAACAGACCCACTGCTGCCAGACCCCACAGAGAAACAACTGCACATTACTCATACCTTCACTACACCTTCACTCACACACCTTCACACAACCTCCTCCACAAACATCCCCCTCTTCACATTCACACACACACACTCACATTCACACCCACAACCATTCACACCCACACACACCCCCCACACCATGCCCACAGACAAGAATCCAAAGTTCACAACGGCGGAGCTGGACCTCCTTGTCAACGAAGTCATCAGAGTCGAGCCACAGCTGTTTGGAACATTGGTCAGACAGACCAGCATATCTGCAAAATCTGCCATGTGGCAGAGGATTGTCGATAAGGTGAATGCTGTTGCGCCCATCCGAAGGACCAGGCATGAATGCCAAGCCAGGTGGTACAATCTGCGCCGGGCGGTCAAGAGGAAAATGAATGAAGAATATGCCCAGAGTAACATCACTGGAGGTGGGCCGCCCCACAGACCCGTACACTACCATCCCTGGGAGGAGAAGGTGATGGCCCTGCTACCGCCGGTGGGAGTACACGGAGTTGAAGGAGTCGCAGAGCCTGGTGAGTACACAAACAACTTACGTAACATGGGGGCAATGGGGTCCACACTAGGGGTGGGGGGAATTTGCGTAATCGCGTTACGCAAATCTCCGCGAATCGGTAAAAATCTCCGCGAACACGCAGAAATTCCGTGAACACGCGGAATTGCTTGTTCGCGATGCTTTTTTCCTGTTCACAATCGCTGTTTGTGTGCTCGGGGAGAAATATCTCGCGAACACGCATTTTGAGAACGCGAACAAGCAAAAATTTTGCGAAGTCGCGGAAAGCGGAATTTTGGGCAATTTCGCATTCTCCGCAGAACGCGAAATTACCCAAATTCCGCAAATTTCGCGAACGGAATTTACCGCCCAGGCCTAGTCCACACCACATATACACCAAATTCACGCAACTTCCCCCAAGCACTCACCGCACACAACCACACTCAAAAACCACGCTCATGCCACTAACGTCTCCATGCACCCTTCACAAATCAAGGCAAGGCCATGTCCAAGGCTACAACAACCACAAACACAAGACTGGATGTCCAGGAGGGTGGGCCCCACACAACACATTGTGGAAATGAGACGCAGACAACAATGCCCTCAGCCCATATGGTACATACCCATGCACAATGCACAGGGACTGGCAAACTACTGACAAGGTAGCTGACACTGGGCCCTACTGTATGCAGCACAAGGCCCTCCTGGGACCACTGTACACTCAAACACCAACTCCACAAGCACAGGTATCTAGCACAGGAACTCACACTCACTGTCATGCCAGCATGCACCACGAGGGGACAGACACATCACCTGGGAGACCCAATGACAACTCACACTACACACAACAGCAGGCCCGGTAACCCCCCCCCCCTAACACAAGCACACACCCCCGGGGCAGGCAACAGATTTACACACTTCCACAATGGACATGTGACACAACAAGACCAATCCAGAGCCAAATAAGCATCAGAGCCAACTATCTACAGCTCAAACACTCAGGAGAACATCCCAATCTGTCCCCCGCAACATACCCATCCCCAAGTGGACATTGAGAGGAATGCTAGGGACATCCAACTACATGGAGGAACTGTGTCAACTTGAATATGTATGAAACATAGATGTGGCATGAAACACCATTAACATTGTCTCTCTCTCTCACACAGGGCAACGTTGTCGATCTCCCCCCAACACTGGGGGGGAAGAATCACAGTCCCAGGCTCCGCGTGAAGACGATCCCACCGGCAGCGACGACTCTCACCACTCCGTGGATGACCCCGACCAACCTGGACCTTCTGGTGCCCAAGCCCCTGCAGCACCTGCGTCAGGTACATCTGTGCCAACCACCACCCCCATTCCTGCCACATCCCAGGACACACCCAGGAGCCCTGCTCACACTGAACAACAGAGCCAGTCTGACCAGGAGGGACAAGGTTCTCCGGGCACCCAGGAGGAGGCAGGCAACCCTGCAAATGCCATCCCTCAGAGGTCCCGTAGACCCGATGTGCCCACAAGGGCAGGCCAGCCTCAAGTGGGCAGGGGTGGTGGGAGTGGAGGCAGGCGGAGGCGCGAACCTGACCAGCCAGCTCAGGACACCGGTATGTCACACATACGCAACATCCTGGACTCATACTGGCGTGACACCAGAGGCATCAACCAGGTCGTGTCAAGACTCTCCGAGATGCAGGGGACGGACCCTCGATGAGATTAAGAACCTGCAGGTCGAGCATCATGCCAGTCATCAACAACACCAAGGACGGATGGAGGCAAGACTGGCTGAGCTCCTGGCGGTGCATAGGGACGTGAGCCAATCACTCCGTCAGATCGCCCAAAGCATCGGCAACCCTCCCTGTGCCGCCAGGCGTAGACCAGCACCAGACACAGGGAGGGAGGAGGAGGAGGAGGATTCGTCTGACGGAGCGTCCCAAGCATCGTCAAGGCCTGCATCTGAGGGTCCCCGGAGGAAGGTGGGTCGTCGACGGAAAAGACCGTGAGAGTCAGCGGACCATCCACATCTCCCAGGTCACCTGGCCTGGCACCTGGCCCTCTGGCGCAACAGCAGCACCTCATGCAATCACATTCTCTGCCACATGGACTTGCTGGTCACAGTCTGACCAATGATGACCAACACTGTGCTCTGGACTCTGATGACTCCAACTGACAAGGATGCCATCTCCCCCTGTGAACTTTCGATTCTATGCACCCGGTAGAGCACCTTAGCACATCTACCAAAAGACTCACCCCACCAAAAATAAAATCTTTTTTTCTTCTCCTGAGATGTTGCTGTCATTTGGCATTATTCAACGACATATGTGTGTGGAAATGTCTAACTATGCCTGAGTGTTGAACTAACTCCAGCCAGGCGCGTGTGGAAAGTAAGGAGTGTCCATTGTCACATGGCACACCCAGAGACAATGCATGCACAATCACTAAAGAAGCATGACACCGGATCATGAAACTGAAGGCCGACCTGCGCACAGGAGACACACCCTCAGCAGCTGTTGATGGCCCATTGTGTGGACCAACATGCCAAAATACATACACGACCATGTACTTCATGCCCAATAGGGAGCCTAATCCATGAGCTACTGCATGCAGGTTGCTAAACTACACATGGACTCCTATGCATAATCTTCCACAACTATGCCAGATATGCCGCATGCAAAGTGGCAAGAGACCTGCATTGACAGAGATGAGGCACCTTGGAGTGTGACGAACACCTTTATTACACAGCCTCACACTAATGCAAATGCATCCATTGGAACAGACTCACAGGTCATTTGGCTGACCATGTGTGACCTACACTGGACACCCCCTTCAACACACAGATGTGGTAAATCCTACTGAGCTGGCACACAAGTGAAGGGGTTGAGCCTAACACCCCTTGCTGCTCACGGAGAGTCTGAAATTCCCCATTGAGCCTCATATGGGGATGACCCACACTATGTCCACCATTAGCATCCCGTATGTGCCTGATGGACGTTATACACACATTGATGCCTTCATCAGAATCCACAAACCATTACAGATGACTGTCAGGAAGGGTGACTATCAATTCATGGGAGCCATGCAACACGTTATGTGGCCCATGGTGAGTCGACATGTATGCATGGTAACACTACATGCACAGGAGCAGTTCCCACATATCACAAACACGTACCACCCACAAAATGCCTTGCTGCACTCCTTACCCCAAATGACTTTTCACCATGTCTGTGCATGTAACTCCAATCCAGCACACGTTGCAATACTCATGAGGAATAGCAGGAGGGCAATGATGACATGAGCAGACGACAGCCGCAAGAACCTGGGGAGGACAGACACACAACAAGTCAGCGAAGAGCTAGTAATCCTCAGACATGTACATGTACTCTACAGGAATGATGTTGTCACCATGCCCTTAATAAATTTAGTGTCCCAGCTAAAATGTGTGGACTGACATCATCACTTGAATTACACATCAGAACACACCTCCAAGTCCCTTAGCACACAGTCAGCTCGACACACACATTGCAACACATGCCACACAAGGCTCAAAGCGTGCACACTCAGACACAGGGACTCACCATCATGAGAAGAAGTTGCGGATAAGCTGACTCTGGATGTCCTCATCCTCATCCTCACTTGCCCGTGCCCGAGCCCTTCATCCTCCACGGGTGGATGATCCTGCTCATCCGGATCAGGGATGAGTGGCACGGCCTTCTCCACTGCCATGTTGTGCAGCATGCAGCAGACAATGAAGATTTTGCAGACCTTCACCGGGGCATATGGAAGGGTGCCGCCAGTCTTGTGGAGGCACTGGAATCTGCTCTTCAGGAGTCCAAACGTCCTCTCAATCACGCGCCTCATCTGCCCATGGGTGTCGTTGTACCGGTGTTCTGCGGCTGTTCTGTGGTTGCGGAGAGGCATCATCAGCCATGGCATGTTGGGATGGCCAGAGTCCCCTACATGGAAACATCATGTGAAGAAGTGGGTCAGGAGATGCCGTAAGATACAAAGATAGCGCTGAACACAGGACCAACAGAGTATACCCACCAACAAGACATGCTCGTTCCCCGTGCAGCTGCAGCATCATTTCTGGCACCCTGCTACGCCTCATGATGTATGCATCGTGTGCAGACCCTGGAAAACGGGCACAGGCATGGGAAATCAGCATGTTAGCAAGACACACCACAAGGGCATTAATGGAGTGGTAATGTTTTCTGTTTCTATAGGCTACCTCCTGTGCCTGTGGTGGTACCAAAGCCACATTTGTCCCATCAATGGCCCCAATTACATGAGGCATCCCTCCCAGGGCATAGAACTCACCCTTGACACCTGTCAACTGCTCACGAGTGGGGAAATGGATGAAGTCATCCAGGTGCACCAACATGGCTTCTATAACATCATGCAGGACACGGCTGAACATTGTCTGGGACATGCCACCGACATCAGCTATGGTCAATTGAAACGTGCCAGTGGCAAAAAAATGTAGGGCTGCCATCACCTTCATCTTGGGGGTCAGAGCTGTAGGATACCTGTGTTGTGATTGGAGGTGTGGTGCAAGCCGGCGGGTCAAGTCCTCTATCAACTCTTGGGAGAAGCGGTATCTGTGTATGCAGTCATATTCATGCATGGCATCCAGGTCTGGCATTCGTCTGGGGAGAGGCGGTGCCCTGCAGAGATTTGGAAGGAATAACAAAGAGTGAGTACATTACCACACCAATTTCACTGAGGTGAGCACATGTTCAACAGCTAATACACATCTGCTTAATACAGAGTCTGTGCTGTGCAATACATCCAGGACACATAGGCCAGCCAGGTGATACTCCTAAGAAGAGCCAGCCACAATAGTTGCATGGCTATGTTGACGTGACATGCCATTAAAATAGCTGTGGGCCAGTGTAAGTGAAAAGCCAGACACATTACATGAGTGACAGACATCCACATATCAGCATTTGAAGGATGTCATCTAATACAGACAGCTGGTGGGAGTCTAGACGCACAGGTCACATGTAATCTTGAAAAGGACAGATAACACACATTTCCATGAAGGGGTACATGTCAAAAACTGATGACACAGACATTGAGAGAATGCAGATATTGCCTCATGTCAGGAAGTCATCTTCGAACTATCATGACACATGTAACGTGTGAGTCCACATGTGGCATAGTGTGCGTATATGCGTGTCATGCACATATGCACACAGACACATGTTGGATGCTGCAACAGCAGATGGATTTGATGGAACACCAACGGAAAGCTCATGGGAACACATGACACACACTTGACATAGTCAAATCGTGGCACGCTGGGAGTCACATGTCAGGTGTAATTATCCATGTACCTGGCATCAGGGGACAGTTGTGGGTGTTGCTGACTGTGCCATACCAGTGATGCAGTGCTTGACACGTGTGTCGTACATGCACACATGTGCAAAGTGTGAATGGGAAGTGTGCCAAGTAGTGCCCCATCACACATGACATGTGTAAACAGCTCATCACACATCTATTGTTACACATCATGAGGAGACATGTGCCACATCACTGCCTGACACACCTAGGCCCTGCACATGAAGGACTGCACTGACAATGACTTGATGTACAGCCTTGTGCGAGTCTGACGCCTCCATTCCTTTCGTGTGCGCCTCCTATCACCAGTGTAAGCTGTGAAAGGCAGTACACACGCTCTGAGGGCGTGTGTAGGGCCCGTAGTCATACTTGTACGGCCCGTATCACTAGGACCTACGGTACCCCCAACTATAGTGATAGGCACGTACTCACGAGTGTATGGGCCGTACACGCGTGAGTACGGCCCGTAGCACTAGGCCCTACGGTACCCCCAACTATAGTGATAGGCACGTACTCACGCGTGTACGGGCCGTACACGCGTGAGTACGGCCCGTATCACTAGTACCTATGGTAACCCCAACTATAGTGATAGGCACGTACTCACGCGTGTACGGGCCGTACACGCGTGAGTACGGCCCGTATCACTGGGAACTACGGTACCCCCAACTATAGTGATAGGCACGTACTCACGCGTGTACGGGCCGTACACGCGTGAGTACGGCCCGTATCACTAGGACCTATGGTACCCCCAACTATAGTGATGGGCACGTACTCACGCGTGTACGGCCCGTACACTCGTGAGTACGGCCCGTATCACTGTAGTGATGGTGCCCTAGGGGTACGTGTGAAACGCGCCGTACCTGTGTGGGGACTTAGGAATTACAATGGGGACACATAATGGACAAGTATTAGGGCCTAAATGCATGCTGGTTGTCATGGATACTGAGTTTCACATTCAAAATTTAACATCATGTGGTCTGGAAAAAGCAGTTGGCCACATTTAACATTGTTGCAAAGTGGTTGTTGACTTGACATGATGCTGCAAAATCGAAAGATGCAAAGGCTGTCACTGGTGTATGTTTATTGGAGGAAACGTAGGATGCAAATGAGTCTGACCAATCACTCTGTACTCCTTTAAATGAAATAGGCCAGCAAGGCAGATATAAGGCAGCCAGAACCCATGAGAGGGCACTTGCCTGCACAACACGTCAGTCGATACTACTGCTGCTGCTGTATTGTCTCCCTCTGGCACCATGTCAAGGACTGTGGAGAGGGCCCAGCCTTTCACCCAGGAGGAGAACCAGGCCCTGCTGGATGTGATCCTCCCACAGTACCCCATGCTGTATGGTCGACCAGGGGAGCAGGTGAGTGCTGACTCCACTACCTTTGCCTGTGCACCTTTCTTGTGTCTGTCACTTCTGGCATTGTGGCCAGGTGTGACAGCCATGCAATGTTGGTTGGAGTGGGTCCCAGGAGGGGGGTGGCTTATGTCTCTCATGCAGGGCTTGATGTAGTTCATGTGTGCACTCCTCACTTGCATTGTGCTTACTGTGACATTCACTGATTAGTGCATGGCACATTCCGTCAGCCTAATCCTCTTGGGCATTCTTGTTCTATTGTCCTGCGGTGATTCAGTGGTCACCACGCTGTGACAGGTGACTGCACCCACAGATGTGTGTGAGAGTTGAATGGAGCTGTGGTGAGAGTGGTGAGAGTATCCAAATGATGTGTACGCCCCCTGGACATTGATGTGTGTGAATGTTTCTTGTCATGTGGGTGAGTGTCTATGTGGAGTGTTGCACCACAGCTGTATGGAGGAGGCAACTGCTCAATCCATCTGATGTGTGAAGTAAGCCGTGCTGTGTGTCTGATTTGCTGAGCTAGCCCCAGACCTGTGACCCCCCCCCTGGCAAGTGGCACATGTGCAGAGTGAGGTGTGCATCCGCAGTTGGCAATGGCAGGTGATTGATGTGTGCCAGTGTGTGTCTGTGTACTCTGCTGAGGTTTTGTCAGTGGCCTGCGGCATGAGACTGATTTTCGGTGCTGTCCATCAGCCTTGTGTTGCTTGGGATGCACAGTGTGTGCCATGATCAGGGATTGTTTCGCACCCCTCATGCCACCTGTGCACTTACTATGCCATGTTGTACATTGGTGCGCCCACAGTGGAAAAAGTCCCTATGACTAAGGTGCTATTAATTGCCAGCATACTATGCCCTGTTCAACAAATCAAAGATGTTCAAATGTGTGTCTCTGTGACATGGTGCAGGTGTAGTGATGTTGTCCCACTTTGTCATACACACAGGTATCCCCCTACCACAAGGGGAAGATCTGGAAGGATGCCGTCAAGGCCATGCAATCGGTGGAGGGTCACATGTGGCGCCTGCCACAAGTGAGGAAGAGATGGCAGGACATCCGGTGCTGGACCCGGAGGATCGCCCGGGTCATGCTGAAGGAGGAGGCTCCTCGCAAGCATGGCGGGTGCCGGCGCCTGACCCACCAGATGCGGCGTTTCCTGGCGGTGGTCTTCCCTGACCTGGATGGGCGGATACAGGAGTTACAGCAGCAGGAAGGGGGTAGGTACATGTGTGTTTGATGTGTGTTGCCAGATTTTGGATCTGTTCAGTCGCCTGCATACACTGCCAGGCTATATATGTGCAGTGCATATCCTGTTACCCAAAGTCAACCTGTGCTGTTCTTCCTCACTTCCCCTCCTTGACATGTGTTACCTGGTCTGTGTGCCATCACTATTGCACATGGTCATCTAGGCTGCCAGTTTATCAAGGTGCACACTGCTTTCAGCATTATGTGTGGGGGTGGTCTGCCTGTGCCCTGTCCTGTTCGGTCATTCAATCAATCAATCATGGAACTTATATCGCGCACTACTCACCCGTAAGGGTCTCAAGGCGCTTGGGGAAGGGGGTCTGCTACTGCTCGAACAGCCAGGTCTTGAGCTGTTTCCTGAAGGCCAGGTGGTCCTGGGTCATCCGCAGGTGGACGGGTAGGGAGTTCCAAGTCTTAGCTGCCAGGTAGGAGAATGACCTTCCTCCAGCGGTGGCTCTCTGGATGCGAGGGACGACGGCGAGGGCGAGGTTAGCGGAACGTAGCCGGCGGGTGGGCATGTAGAAGGTGAGGCAGCTGTTGAGGGACCCTGGGCCTAGGTCGTGGAGGGACTTGTGTGCGTGGGTGAGGAGTCTGAACGTGATCCTCTTGTTGACCGGGAGCCAGTGCAGGTCTCTCAGGTGGCACGAGATGTGGCTGCGTCGGGGGACGTCCAGGATGAGTCGGGCGGAGGCGTTCTGGATACGCTGAAGTCTTTTCTGAAGCTTGGCCGTAGTACCGGCGTAGAGGGTGTTTCCGTAGTCTAGTCTGCTGGTGACGAGAGCGTGGGTGACCGTCTTCCTGGTCTCGGTTGGGATCCATCGGAAGATCTTTCGGAGCATGCGGAGGTTGTGGAAGCAAGCTGTCTGGTCATCGATAGGAGGGAGTCCAGTATGACGCCCAAGTTGCGTGCGTGGTCCGTCGGTTCAGGTGCGGTGCCTAGTGCCGGGGGCCACCAGGAGTCGTCCCATGCGGAGGGTGATGGTCCCAGGATGAGGACTTCTGTCTTGTCCGTGTTCAGTTTCAGGCGGCTGATGTTCATCCATTCAGCGACGTCTGTCATCCCTTCGTGCAGGCTGGCTTTGGCGGTGTCGGGGTCTCTGGTGAGGGAGAGAATTAGCTGGGTGTCATCGGCGTAGGAAATGATGTTGAGGTTGTGTTGGCGTGCGATGGCAGCGAGGGGTTTCATGTAGATGTTGAAGAGAGTGGGGCTGAGCGACGATCCTTGCGGGACGCCGCAGATGACTTCGGTGGCCTCGGAGCGGAACGGAGGGAGGCGTACTCTCTGTGTTCTGCCGGAGAGGTATGAGATGATCCATTCCAGAGCCTTCCCTTGGATGCCGGTGTCGTTGAGGCGTTGGACTAGTGTGCGGTGGCAGACAGTGTTAAATGCTGCGGAGAGGTCTAGGAGGATGAGTGCCGCTGTTTCGCCGTTGTCGAGCAGGGCTCGGATGTCGTCGGTGGCTGCGATGAGGGCGGTCTCGGTGCTGTGGTTGGCTCTGAATCCGGACTGTGATGGGTCGAGGGATCCGTTCGTCTCGAGGAAGGCTGCCAGTTGCTTGTTGACGACCTTCTCGATGACTTTGGCGGGGAAAGGAAGGAGCGAGATGGGGCGGAAGTTCTTGAGGTCGGTCGGGTCCGCTGTTGGTTTCTTCAGCAGAGCGCTGAGTTCGGCGTGCTTCCAGCTCTCCGGGAAAGTTGCTGTGTTGAAGGAGGTGTTGATGATGTCTCGGAGGTGGGGTGCGATGGTAGAGGCTGCCTTGTTGAAAACATGATGGGGGCACGGGTCGGTCGGAGATCCGGAGTGGATGGTGTTCATCATGCGTGACGTGTCTTCGGGGGTCACCTCGGTCCATGTCTGGAGGGTGGCGGCGGGGTGCGAAGGTACGACCGATGGGTGCGGGGGTGAAATGTCGAAGCTGTTGTGGATGTTGGCGATCTTGCGGTGGAAGTACGAGGCGAGGGAGTCGCAGAGGTCCTGTGAGGGAGTGATGTCGTTGTTGCCGGTGCTGGGGTTGGAGAACTCCTTGACGATGTTGAAGAGCTCCTTGCTGTCATGGGCGTTCTTGTCCAGTCGTTCCCGCAGAGATTTCTTCTTGGTGGTGCGGATGAGCTGGTGATGTCTGCGAGTGGCGAGTTTCAGTGCTGTTCTGTTGTCGGCGGTCTTGTTGAGGAGCCAGGCCTTCTCGAGGGTGCGGCAGGCCTTCTTGGAGTCCTTAAGTTCGTCGGTGAACCAGGGGGCCTTCTTGCTTCTGGGCCTGGTGAGGGGGTTCTTCAGTGGCGCGAGGTCGTCGGCACAGGAGGTCAGCCACTGCGTGAGGTCGAGGGCAGCTGTGTTAGGGTCCGTGGTCCTGACAGGTGGGCTCTGGCTGAGGGAGGTGGCGAGCTGGTCGGCGGTGATCTTGCTCCAGTTTCTGTGGGGAGCCTGCTTCGGGTGATGGTGGACCGTGTTCTTTCTGAAGCTGAAATGGACGCAGCTGTGGTCGGTCCAGTGAAGTCCGGTGGAGTGGCTGAAGGTGACGTACTTGCTGGACGAGAAGAGTGGGTCGAGCGTGTGGCCGGCGAAGTGGGTGGGGGTGTTGACCAGTTGCTGAAGTCCGAGGTTGGCGAGGTTATCCAGCAGGGCGGTGGTGTTGCGGTCATTGTTGCTCTCCAGGTGGAAGTTGAGGTCCCCGAGGAGGATGTAGTCGGCGGAGGGGAGGGCGTGAGGGCTGATGAAGTCGGCGATGTCTTCGCAGAACTGTGCGCGTGGTCCCGGGGGTCTGTAGATGAGGGTGCCTCTGAGGGTAGTCTTGGGGTCGGTGTGGATCTGGAAGTGCAGGTATTCGGCGGCGTTGAATACGTCGATGGAGTCAGTCGAGATGCGAATGGTGCTCTTGTGTACGATGGCGATGCCTCCTCCGGTCTGGTTGACGCGATCCTTCCTGATGATCTTGTAGCCGTCCGGGATGGCTATGGCGATGTCGGGGGCTGAAGAGTCGTTCATCCAGGTTTCCGTGAGGAAGGCGACGTCTGGAGATGCAGTGTCGAGGAGGTTCCAGAGTTCCACGGCGTGTCTGTGGACGGAGCGGGTGTTGAGCAGGATGCACTTGAGGTGGTTGCTGTTGTCCGTCTTGGTGGGCGTGGTGCTTGTTTGGAGGCAAGAGAAGTTGCAGGATCGGCAGGCGAAGGGTCCATGGGTGCGTCGCGGGGACGCTCGGTAGCAACCGGGGGCTCGGGCGGTTTTGAGTGCGATGAGTGTAGCGAAGTCGTAGGTCCTGCGGGGGGGCTGGTGGGCGCGGGGACCAGGGGGTCTGGCGCTGGGCGCGGTCCAGGCGCGGACGGGCGCAGACGGGCTTACCTTTGGCGCACCTTCGGCGCTCAGTTGGCGCTCCCGCTGCGCGCGTCCGCTGCGCGGTCGCTGATGGGGCGTCATAAATAAGGAGCCGGGAGGGAGGGTCAGCGGGAGGCGGGAGCGGGGTGGCCAATGGGCAGGGAGGGGGGGCGGGACTGAAGGAGGAGGCGGGAGTGGGAGTGTGCGCCTGGGGCAGCGGCGCCGAGAAAACGGCGGGAAAATCGGCGGGAAGCGACGGAGCCTAAGGAGTGACCAGGTAAGTGGCGGTGGTCAGCGGGCGTGAGGAGTGAAGGTAGCGGCGTGGGTGGCGACAAGGAAGCAGCAGGCGGTACCTGGGAGGCGGAGGCGAGATGCACGCAGCGGCGTCAGGTAGGTGGTGAGGAGCGGCAAACAGGCGTCAGGCAGCGGAGGCAGGTAGGTAGCAGCAGTGGGAGGGAGCGTCCGTCTGTGCAGTCATTTGGGGGTGTTTAATTGTTGGCACTGATGCTGAGTCTCAACATAGGAGTGTGAGGGTTAAAATGAACAGACTTGCAGCATTCATTACCAATGTTGTGGCCTCAGACATGATGTGCATGAGTGGGACATATGCATAGTGCCGGGATGGTTGCTCCTGTAACAGTCAGCTCATTCCAGGACCATGGAGCAGTGTGCACACTACAGTCCCTTGACACAGCCTGCCCTCCTACTCATGTGTGTCATCCAACACTGTGCACATTCACTGTGGGTACATCATGGCTCTACCTCTGTGGCATTGTTCCCTGGCCTAGGTAGTAGTGTTCACATGTGTGATACATTTGCCCACTGGACAGGGATACACCAGTTTGCTTATGCATACTCACACTGGGCAGTGCCTGTGTGGCTATTCACAACAATCTGTTGATGTTTGTTTGTGACCAATATGTTTTGCCAGCCCTACAAGGTGATGTCGTGTTAATGAAGCTAGTTTTCATGCACAGTTATTGTAACCCTGAGTAAGAGGTTTAACTTCTTGATCGGTATCAGTCACATTGACTCAGGTATGGGTGGGTGTGTGCGGGAGGGGCGTACATGTTCAACCCTGATGTTTCATTGCCAGTTCTGACTTGTGTGTGATGATTCGCAGTACAGAAAGTCATCGTGCAGTGCCCCCGTGATGTTGGCCAGTGCTTAACGTTCGTGCTTCGTAGCCTGGGTCAGTTTTTGACAATCATGTATCCTGCTTGTACATTTTTTGCACCTGTGTGTGGTTCAGATGCTACACAGTTGTGACTTTCTGTGCTGACTAGGCCTGGGCCAAAATTCCGTTCCGTTCGCGGAAATTGCGATATTTTTGCATCTTCGCGTTCCGCGGAAAGCGCGAAAATGTCAAAATTTCCGCATTCCGCAGCTTAGCGATAATTTGTTTCTTGCTCGCGCTCTAAAAAAATACATTCTCGCGTTCGCGCGATCGCCTTACCTGAATCCCCGCGTTCGCCGACAAGTTTTCCTGACCCGGTCGCGTTCTCCACGAGATGTTGGATTGTTGGTAGCCATTTTGCACTGTCTCGCGACAGTTCGCGGCCGCATTAACGTCATTTGTCGCGCGATCACGTCATTTGTCACGCGATCACGTCTTTCTTCTCGCGATCATGCACCGCGCAAGTATGAGAAGATTGAGATCTCGAACACGTCATTCTACATCGCAAGCCAGAGGATGAGGACGCGGGCACGTCTAATCGAACGCGAACAGGAGAAAGAGACCCCGAACACGTCATATCCAACGCGACAGGGACAAAGAAGAGAACGCGATCATGTCATTTTCGACACGCCGGCGGAAGTAATGTGAAGCTCGAGAACTCAACAACGTAAAATTTTCAATTTGGAGAGGAATATCAGCTCTAGCAGCATGAAACCTTCTGCAAATGCTGATTTTGGATGAAAACAACTCCTTACATTGATATTTGGCTTTCCTTTTTTGTGCAAGGAGTCGTTTTTTTAAAAGGTGGAGAGAGGGAGGAAGTGACACAGAATCTCCAACTTCCTGTTCCTGTCCAGCAGGCTCCTCCCACTGATTTGTCCATCTCCTGCTCATTCTGCCTTTGGATTTGGAGCTGGAAAGATCACTCTTTTTGTCTGCTGCATCATTGCAATTGGATTTGAGGATTTTTGGAATAGGATATTTTACAAGTAAGTGGTTGTTGTGTTTGTTTGATTGTGGGCATTGCAGTTGTTGTAACTACAATTTATTTTTGATAAATAATTATCATCATTCCTTTTTTTTATTTTTTATTTTGTGGGTAGTAGTAGTAGTAGGCCCGAGCTAGCCATGGGCATAGCCTCATGGGTGTGTGTGTGCATGATGAAGCAACTGTTCCTTTTGTTGTTTTTTTAATGTATTTCATTTTCAAGCTCATTTAGGGCATGGATGGCATTGGATTGAGTTGGGGAAGTGTGTGTTTTTGGGGTGGGCTTTGTGATGTTGTTGGGCCTGGCCATGTGGCTGGTGGCCATTTTGAAGCCTAGGCCTGCAAGCTTATCTGGCCTTGTCTGCCAACAGGCCTGCTTTTTCATCCACTAGGATCAGAGCAGGTAGCCACAGCTTTATTAATCAAGTGTTTTCTGAGTGATCTGTTGAATTTAGACATCATTTAGGGCATGGATGGAATTGTATTGAGTTGGGGAAGTGTGCTTTTTGGGGGTGGCCTTTGTGATGTTGTTGGGCCTGGCCATGTGGCTGGTGGCCATTTTGAAGCCTAGGCCTGCAAGCTTGCCTGGCCTTGTCTGCCAACAGGCCTGCTTTTTCATCCACTAGGATCAGAGCAGGTAGCCACAGCTTTATTAATCAGGTGTTTTCTGTGTGATCTGTTGAATTTCGACATCATTTAGGGCATGGAATGCATTGGATTGAGTTGGGGAAGTGTGTTTTTTGGGGTGGCCTTTGTGATGTTGTTGGGCCTGGCCATGTGGCTGGTGGCCATTTTGAAGCCTAGGCCTGCAAGCTTGCCTGGCCTTGTCTGCCAACAGGCCTGCTTTTTCATCCACTAGGATCAGAGCAGGTAGCCACAGCTTTATTAATCAAGTGTTTTCTGTGTGATCTGTTGAATTTAGACATCATTTAGGGCATGGATGGCATTGGATTGAGTTGAGGAAGTGTGCTTTTTTGGGGTGGCCTTTGTGATGTTGTTGGGCCTGGCCATGTGGCTGGTGGCCATTTTGAAGCCTAGGCCTGCAAGCTTGCCTGGCCTTGTCTGCCAACAGGCCTACTTTTTCATCCACTAGGATCAGAGCAGGTAGCCACAGCTTTATTAATCAAGTGTTTTCTGTGTGATCTGTTGAATTTAGACATCATTTAGGGCATGGATGGCATTGGATTGAGTTGGGGAAGTGTCTTTTTTGGGGTAGCCTTTGTGATGTTGTTGGGCCTGGCCATGTGGCTGGTGGCCATTTTGAAGCCTAGGCCTGCAAGCTTGCCTGGCCTTGTCTGCCAACAGGCCTGCTTTTTCATCCACTAGGATCAGAGCAGGTAGCCACAGCTTTATTAATCAAGTGTTTTCTGTGTGATCTGTTGAATTTAGACATCATTTAGGGCATGGATGGCATTGGATTGAGTTGGGGAAGTGTGTTTTTTGGGGTGGCCTTTGTGATGTTGTTGGGCCTGGCCATGTGGCTGGTGGCCATTTTGAAGCCTAGGCCTGCAAGCTTGCCTGGCCTTGTCTGCCAACAGGCCTGCTTTTTCATCCACTAGGATCAGAGCAGGTAGCCACAGCTTTATTAATCAAGTGTTTTCTGTGTGATCTGTTGAATTTAGACATCATTTAGGGCATGGATGGCATTGGATTGAGTTGGGGAAGTGTGTTTTTTGGGGTGGTCTTTGTGATGTTGTTGGGCCTGGCCATGTGGCTGGTGGCCATTTTGAAGCCTAGGCCTGCAAGCTTGCCTGGCCTTGTCTGCCAACAGGCCTGCTTTTTCATCCACTAGGATCAGAGCAGGTAGCCACAGCTTTATTCATCAAGTGTTTTCTGTGTGATCTGTTGAATTTAGACATCATTTAGGGCATGGATGGCATTGGATTGAGTTGGGGAAGTGTGTTTTTTGGGGTGGCCTTTGTGATGTTGTTGGGCCTGGCCATGTGGCTGGTGGCCATTTTGAAGCCTAGGCCTGCAAGCTTGCCTGGCCTTGTCTGCCAACAGGCCTGCTTTTTCATCCACTAGGATCAGAGCAGGTAGCCACAGCTTTATTAATCAAGTGTTTTCTGTGTGATCTGTTGAATTTAGACATCATTTAGGGCATGGATGGCATTGGATTGAGTTGGGGAAGTGTGTTTTTTGGGGTGGCCTTTGTGATGTTGTTGGGCCTGGCCATGTGGCTGGTGGCCATTTTGAAGCCTAGGCCTGCAAGCTTGCCTGGCGTTATCTGCCAACAGGCCTGCTTTTTCATCCACTAGGATCAGAGCAGGTAGCCACAGCTTTATTAATCAAGTGTTTTCTGTGTGATCTGTTGAATTTAGACATCATTTAGGGCATGGATGGCATTGGATTGAGTTGGGGAAGTGTTTTTTGGGGGTGGCCTTTCTGATGTTGGTTGTCTTAAAGACATGCATTTGTTGTATGTGTCTGGTGTGTTGGTGTGCAATGCATGCACCCTGCAGACCTTTTTGGGGCCTGTGAATGTTCGTATTTCCATTTTGTTGCATTAAAAAGGCAGAGCAGTGTGATTTAGCATGCATCCTTTACCTGGCTTTTATAGGCCTTTTGTCAGCTCCTGGTGTTTCCCAGGCCCCCGGCTTGTTTGTGATTTGTGAGTGTCCATGTGGGTGGTGGCTTTTTTGGTGTTTGGACTGTGAGTTATTAGTGTCCTGCTTTTGCCATAGGCCTGCATGGTTTTCCTATTGGCTATTTGGCTTACTGCTTCCATCCATCGACCCCCTTTGCCAGCAGCATCTCCATGGATGCTGAGATGCTCAAAAAATTTAACGGTCCACCCCACTTTCATTTCATTTTTATTTTGGTGGTTATTATTAACTTTCCTATCCTTCCTGAGAGTGTAGTGTGTGGCTGTACACAGTAGTATTACATAGCTCTAGTTAAAAAAAAAAGTCATAAATGGCTAGACTATCTTTTGTTTGCACTAGTACAGTACTAAGTAACTGAACCACAACAACAAATGCAACATTTCACTGATGTTCTTTTCCTGTCTTATTTGCTTTTAGGTGCACAAAAGACAGAGTAGGAGGTGTCATCAGCATCACCCGGCTACCCGTTGTACTGCCAGACAGACAGAAGTCCTGCTGCGCATCACGTCCACGTGTGACCAGAACTTGTTGTGCATCTGCATCCTGCCTGACATCTGCCTGACAAAGAAAGGTACCAGGTCCAGTACCAAGAAAGTTGCCGGTGAGAAGAAGGAACAGAAAAAGGAAGTGCCATTAACCACGACTGGTGGTGTGCCGGCCAATGTTTTTTTGGCACCAAAGCGTTGTCCGGGAACCAAGCTGGGAGCAGCACAGCGGTCCAACCCCACCAACCTAGGCCCAAGGGCTTTAGTGTCGCAGAGGTAGCCAGTCTACTAACGAGCAGCGATGTTGAAGAAATGTCATTACCGCAAAGTAGTACACAATCAAGTTCAACGCAGGCGCAAACTCAGCAGATCAGTGTGCAGCCGCCGCAACAAGAACAGCAGCACCCGCCGCAACAAGAACAGCAGCAGCCTCCGCAACAAGAACAGCAGCACCCGCTGCAACAAGAACAGCAGCACCCGCCGCAACAAGAACAGCAGCACCCGCCGCAACAAGAACAGCAGCACCCGCCGCAACAAGAACAGCAGCACCCGCCGCTACAAGAACAGCAGCAGCTGCCGCAACAGCCCACCATAGTAGTTGTTGCTCCTGACGTAGGGGCATTTCAGGAAATCGAGCTTCCTGCAGAGAAAGTGGAGCAAATTCAAACCACTGTTTCAGAAGATCTATTGTCTTCCAGACCACCAGCAAGGAAAAGGAGGCTTAGTCCATCATCTTCTTCTTCAAGCCCCGCTTCTTATGATCGTGATGACACTTGGGTCCCACCAGCTCAGTCTGAGAGTGATATACGCCACAAGACAATGCTTCTGAAAAGGAAGGTCCCAGAAAAACTTAGGGTTATGGAGGTAGATGTAGAAGAGGGGGGGTGATGATGTTGATAAAGACGAGCCAGTCATCACGCACATTACTCCCGCCCCAAAGGGATTGGAGACCGACATTCTCACCCTATCCAGAAAGGCTGCTACTGAGCGGGATGTAGCACGGATCTCACCAACACAGGTTATACCACCACTACCTCCAGCTGCCATATTTTCCAAGGCCCGGCAGGGACCTACATCCAGCTCAACCATCTCAGTAGGAAGTGGTAGTAAAAGTCACAGTGGAGGTGCACAGGGTCACATATTTTCAAGCACCCCCTCAAGTTCATCTGGTGTTGAAAGTGGCACATCCAGCAGTGCCAGAAAGTTCTCCTCCCCAGTTTGGGACTTCTTTTCTGTTAGCGCCAAGGAGGAGAACATTGCTATATGCTCAATTTGTCGGCAAGGTGTTCGGCGTGGTAAGCTTGGTACAAACTATGGTACCGGAGGACAAGCAAGTCATCTCAGAATACACCACACTATCGTGTGGGAGGATCACCTACTTAAGTTAAAAGAAAGTAGAAAAACTAAACCCATTGAAGTTGGTCAGGATTCAGAATCAGGGAGCGATATTATTGTGGTGGCAGGTGAAGAACAGGGAGGCATTTCTAGCCCTCTCTCCAGTAGTGCAGTCACTGCAGTGGTAACGCCCACATCCTCCTCAGTAACATCAGAGTGGCACCGCAGTAAGAGCCATACTCAGAGTGTGGGTGAGACACCAAGGCGACCGGCGAGTACCTCAATGAGACAATCTGTGTCGTTGAGCCTTAGTGGGTTAATGAAAACAGCACCACTAAGGAAAGTAAGCCAGCCTACCATTAAGAGCATGTTTAGGTTGGAGGGGCAGTTCCAACGCAACCACCCAACGGCACGATTGTACAATGCGAAGCTGGCTAAAATGTTAGCGCTGGACCTTCTTCCTTTTTCATTTGTGGAAGGGGTGGGTTTCCTTGAATTTGTGTCTGCCATCTGCCCGAAATGGAAAGTTCCCAGCCGGTCCTATTTCGCAAGAATTGCTGTTCCGGCACTACATCATGATGTGCTGGAATTGGTTGGTCACGGTTTGCAGCAGAGTGCTGTGCACAATATCCACCTGACAACAGACATGTGGAGCAGTTGCCAAGCCACAGATCACATGTGCATCACTGCACACTGGATCTCTTTTGTGGGGGTTAGAGATAAACTATCTGCACGAGGTGTTGTTGACACAGCTGCGATTTTTGAAGGTACTCGGAAACATGCAACTGTAGCCATGTTCGCCATGGAGAAATCTCATACGGCTGAAAACATTTTAGAAGAGTTTTGCACCAAGGTTTTGGAATGGCTGCGGCCCAGAGGGCTTGGTATTGGTTTTGTTGCTTGACAAATGAACGAGAGCGACCCCTTGTATCTTCCAAGGGAATGGGGTACTACAACCACTTCACAAGATGCAATCCCTCTGCTGGGACACAATGGTACAATACTAGTATCACGTAACACCACAATCAATCCTATTCCACTCAAATAGTCATGGTATGTTAATCACATTTATTATGCAACAAAAATTTTTGTAAAAAATTACATACATGTATTTCATAAAATCAAATCATACATTTACATGAGTATTAAAAAACACCGGATTTCACACCATATATTACTTGACAAATATCAGTTAAAATACATATAACAAACTGTTATGAGCCCGCATAACAGAAAACAACGAGAGACAGTATGCTTTGTCATTTGTTACACATCCTGTTGGGTAATGAGTCAATATCCGTAGTTTGTGATATTTTGCACAATTATATCTACTCCTGAAACCACGGTTCTCCCAAGATTGTGTAGATCAGAAGCGTCTACGCGTTTCGATGGTAAATCTTATTAATCCATCTTTATCAAGACAAGTTTATAGGCTTTAAGTCCTCATTATTTGATCTGGGACTTGTATGTTTCACGGACGGATATACTAAAATATATTAAAAACGACGTGACGTGGATCTGTGATAACTCTCCTTCAATGTGCGTCACCTGTTCCCAAAAATCGTGCGCGAATATTAGCGTCACGTAGCAACTCAAGACGGCGTGAAGGGGATCCGTGATAACTCTCCTTCAATATGCGTCACCTATATGTTCGATGTTAGCAGCTTCGAGTGCGGAAATACTCCTGTTTCATTTCATTTGAGGCGAGATGAAACAGGAGTATTTCCGCATATTGAAGGAGAGTTATCACGCAGAATCAAGTGCAACTTCGTCGGCTGAGGGCAGTGCGGTTGGCTCACAATCACAACACTCACCATCACTATCGACTACAGAAACAGAAAATGGATCATTAGGCCGAGCACAATCATTATCATTACAGGATTGGTATGTAAAGATGGGCTATTGTAAGCACAGTGCTGATGCACAGAAAAAACAGCACAAAAGCTTACCATCAGCAACCCTGAACATTGAGCGGATGGTCCAGGCCTATCTGGACGACCCAACAGAGGTGTACGTTGATTAAAACCCATTGCAGTATTGGTATAGGAAAAGGTCTGAATGGCCACAGCTCAGCAGGCTGGCGATAAGCTATCTGGCTTGCCCTGTTGCAAGTGTCTCTTCCGAACGTGTTTTCAGTGCTGCTGGTTCCATTGTAACATTGAGAAGGACCAGTCTATCTCCAAAAAACGTGGAGAGGTTAACAATGATCAAAATGAATCAGCACTTCATACCACCGAATTACACAATACATGAATCAACAGAGGAAGATGAGGACAGCGGCTCAGGTGACGGAAGTATTGTGTCAGATGATTACCTACTACTGGAAGAACCCCCAGAGTTTGAGGACGAGCTATACTTCCCTGACAATTAGGCTCGCACTTACTGTCTTCCTCCCTTTTTTCCCCCTTTGTTTATGTGTCTGTCGTTCCGGTTATAAACTTGTGAATCGCAACAAATCCATTATCACCATCTTCTACTCTTCTAATTTAATATACAAGTTTCAGGTGTCTGCCATTTGACAGTACAGTCCTCCGAATCCAGCTCCTCCGCTCGATCATACTGAATCTCCTGCTCAATTCCATTTCCCTCATGAATGATGATTGGATGATGGTAACAACAAATTCAATTTCAAACTTTCCTCGTCCTTCCAAAACAAGTGGACCATGAATCAGATGACTACTATAGCTATCCTCCTTTCAGATCCGAGAGAGACTGGCCATTAACTGAAAATAAGATGGAACAGGTAATGATTGATGCCAAGCATTGGACGCAGAGTCGCAGACTGAATGATTTAGATTTTGTTGTGTTTGTTGTGCATGAATTTATGTAATTGTGCACTGCCACTAATCAACTTCCTACAGAACACACTATTTTTCCCCTTCTTGCAAATAAGAAATTTGTACTTCTCCTGCAGCTTGGTGATACATTGCTTTTAATTCAATACAGGAAGGGGACTCACTCAATCTGCGCAATGCGTATGACTGTGACACAACAGCACCGTCCATGATGATGATGGCGAAATAGACGGCCCGTTAACAAGATGAGATGGAACAGGTAATGATTGATGCCATGCATTGGCCGCAGAGTCGCAGACTGAATGATGTAGATTTTGTTGTGTTTGCTGCGCATGAATTTATGTAATTGTGCACTGCCACTAATCAACTTTACAGAACACACTAAACTTAACTCAAGGTGAATTCAATTTTCCCCTTCTTGCAAATAAGAAATGTGTACTTCTCCTGCATCTTGGTGATACATTGCTTTTAATTCAATACAGGAAGGGAACTCACTCAATCTGCGCAATGCGTATGACTGTGACACAACAGCACCGTCCATCATGATGATGGCGAAATAGACGGCCCGTTAACAAGATGAGATGGAACAGGTAATGATTGATGCCATGCATTGGCAGCAGAGTCACAGACGGAATGATGCAGATTTTGTTGTGTTTGTACTTTGTTGCGCATGAATTTATGTAATTGTGCACTGCCACTAATCAACTTTCTACAGAACACACTAATTTTCCCCTTCTTGCAAATAAGAAATGTGTACTTCTCACTCAATCTGCGCAATGCAAATGACTGTGACACAAACAGCACCGTCCATCATGATGATGGCGAAAGAGACGGCCCGTTAACTTAAGATGAGAAGGAACAGGTAATGAATGATGACAATTAATGGCATGCATTGGACACCTGACTCTGAGCTATTGGTCTTTGTGTTTCTGTTGTTTGTTTGTTGTGCACAAAGTGATGTTAAAGTGTACTAGTAATCTATCTTTCTGTACACAATAAAGAATGACTCAAGTCAGTAATATTTATATTTCTACTCTTGTTGTGTCATAAAAATGTTACTTATACTGCAGGCCGATCTTCACAGTCAGTCAGTAAAAGTATCAGAGATGTCAGGAGGATGTTTCAGGAGTGGCATAAAACGGAAAAGCCTAAAGGTAAACACGTCAACAACAACCACTGCAGACCCAAATGTCTGTGTAGAAGTTGAATAGAGTGTAGCGGTGGGATGACTGCAGTGCATTGATTTTACTAACTTAAACTGTAAAATGCTATGTTTGGAATGGATAATGTGCTTTGCGTTTGTCCAACTCTTTGAGAGAATAAAAAAGGACTCTAAAGTGTTAACGTAGGATGTGCTAATGCTAAGCACTGTGGGCCTGCTCTCTCCTGTTACTGTTGAAGGTCAATGCTGGAAACAGACTAGATTAGAGATGATGCATATGCATACATGCCACCTCGGAAAGTGTTCTTGTTCTTGTTGCACTACACCATCACTTGTGCATTTGTTTTAACTTTCTTTCTCAATATCCCCTTTGGTTTTCCATCTACAATTACAGGCCGGGCCTTGCCCTAAACTCTGTAAAACATTACAATGCATATTAATTACCTTACCAATCCATCACCTTTTTTTTTCCAGCCGGGCAGTGGCAAGGCGACACACCCAAGATTGATGGACGAGAGGATCAAGAGGAATGCCGAGATGCAAATCCAGTCCACATTTTTGACCGGGATAAGACAGTAACAGTATCCACTTTTATCTTCTTTTAAATAATTTGATTAATATCTTGTATACAATCTTTACAACAGTGTGTTTTTGGAGTTGTTATCATCATTAGGTTTGCTCTGTGTTTACGTTTCTTCCCTACCAATATTTAAAAGTTCTATTTGCTATGTGTTAAAGTATTAAGGCCAGAACAACAGAACAAGAACTAGAAGTGTATGTAATACGGGTCTCTCATCATCATGCATGCATTGCCTTTTTCTCCCTTAACATATGGATATGGTAGTCTTCATTGATTGTCGTTTGTTTGTCTATGTATGCATACTGTTTTTCTATGTCAAACCTTTCCCAAAAACCCCCTTCCCATCCATTCAACAAACCCTAACCCTCTTCCCCCGGGCTGCGTGACTTATTGTCGAGGTGTAACTAAATTAAATGTACACCAATACTTAATCACACACTTGCTGGGGTGGATGTGGTGAAAGCAACACTACTTCAATTTCAAGGCAGAGCGATGATCTTCTTCTGCTTGGCCACCCATGAGTAGGATATTTCAGAGGTTATTTTATTTAACAAAGGAACATATACCTCAGCATGAATTGCCGGCATTGATTGGATTTCTTTGTTGTCATTCCTCATATACAGCACTAACTGTTAGGCTGTAGGTCTAGTCAAGTGACTCGACACAACTATAGTTTGTAACTCTGTCTAGTAGGCTATCCTCCTAACCACCATTCAGTTTTTTTTGTCAAATATTTGAGCATATTATTGTTGCTCGGTAAGTTCTCTACTGTACTTCATTCAACTTCTCCTCTAACAGTCTCTCAAAGGCGATTGACTGTCTCCTTTTCTTTTTTTGGAAATGCTGCCGCCCTGCCAGTGTCTACTACTACTACTATACTACCACCACCACCCCAATCATGGCATGTATGAAAAAGGAAACCATCTTCACCATGCAGCCAGTGCTGGGACACAGTTGGACATAAACATCAAGCACCGGTAAGAGACAAGTTTGGGGGAGGCAGAATTAATAATGGACATGTCAATGATTTCGTTTTCACACACCAGTACAAAGAATGCATAGACTAGAGGACAGACAAAGTACTAGAAGGACCAGTCAATGAGTGAGGTGTGTCTCTCATCTATCGGTTTGGGTCTTATACAGTCAGCCAATTATTGAAATCAAACACAGGCTATGGGTGGCCATGCACCAGCAAGGAAACAGTGTGATGTTAAACAGTTACCCCACCTACAAAACATTAACAACATTGCATGTAACATAGAAAAATATATTTAATTTACCCTAACATAAATAAACTAACACACAAAAGCTGACCCACCCCCCTCCCTAACCCCAACCAATGTCCATAGAAGTCCGTAACAACACCTAAACAAGTTCCCACCCACCCACCCAAACAAGAATTAAAAAAGGGGCAGAACAGGATGACAGGGACTAACTGGTGGGGCAGGACTCGAGGAGGACACGCATCTGGCGCATCTCGCCCTCTAAACGGGCGACACGGCGTCTAAGGGTGCGGCAGTTGCAGCCACAGTGGGGGGGGCACCGGAGATGGCACGGTGGCGGCGGGCAGCCGCCAGACGGTGGCGCCGTACCGCTGGAGGGTGGTGGCTGGGGCCCGGGCCACGGGAGGAGGCTTCCCCAATTGCAGCCGCAGTCTCCTCCTCCTTCTCGGCTAAGACCACCAGCCGCCGGTATTCTCGCTGGATTGCCTCCAGCTTCCGGCGCCGTGCCTTGGCGGCCAACTCCCTTCGATTTAGTTTAGGAGTAGCTGTGTATCAAAAAGAAAAAAACAAGACAATTGTAAAATATACTCTTAGAAAAACAGTAAGACAAGTTAATTATTTATACACATAGTGGCATGGTAGAGTAGCACTATAAAGCACAGTAGTACATAACATTTTAAATCGCGCCCGTCCTTCTTCCTTCCACCCATCTTTCACTTTTTAGTTGAACAGTGCACCAGGTGCTCTTCTCCATAAAACTTTCAAAGCGGAGTTGAAATTAGATAGATGAGGCCATTGGTTACTCAATACTCCCGCTCCTATGCCAATTAAAGGGATTCTAGTCTTATAGTTCACACTTCAAACGTTCACAACAACTCATACTTACTACTTACGACATCGTATGGCGGGCGGACTTTGTCCGCCCGCCATCCTCACGCTAAAAAGGGTGGGGGTCCCGTGGGGACAATTAATTAGGATGATGCGCCCGGCACAGTGGCTGGCGCATCCTGTTTTTTTTTTATTCTGGTTGGCGGTGCCGAAAGCAATGCTAAAAATACATGTTGTGCTGCTTTTCCAAGCACAACATGACGGGCCCCGCACGGACCCTGTCACGTTTTGCTTGGAAAGGCAGGGGGGTACCATAGCATAGGTAGGTACCCTCCATGGGGGCCCCCAAGCATACTCTGCAATGTCTGCATGCCTTTCCGTGGCAATACCGCCACGCAAAGGCATTCCAAAATGCAGATTATATGGCTGGCGGTGTGTTCAGAGAGACACCACCGGCATATTGAACCCTTTTCCGCCTGGTCGACATGTGGGGGGTCTGAATAATTTCTACAGGGATGGCGGAAGTTTGCCCCTGCGGTGTCGGCAGTGAATTCCAGCCGGCCCGGCGGGGGCAATACGCCCACCATCCTAATGGGGCCCTAAGTCATAACTGTCCAGTATACATATACATACAGTACACCCTTGCAGTGAGTGTGCTGTCAAGTTCAACAATAGTTAAGGATTATGAATCTAACTTACCACCGCCTGCCACTGGTGCTGCCACTCCCCCTACCGCTCCATCGTCGTTATCGGCAGCAACTGCCGCATCCTCTCCCTCCGCGTCGCCTTGTTCGCTGGCCCCGGCACTGGTGGTCGGTAGTGCGCCTAGAAAACATTACACATTTATTAGGCGTCATATACACCTCCCCCCTATTGATCAGTTGCAAGGTTGAAAAATGAGTTAATACTAACATACATCACTAGTACAAATCAGGTAGTAGTAGAGTAGACACTAATAGTTATATATGATCATTGTAGCCTTTGCTTAATTAGCCCTAGCCATGCTACCATTTTACCTTTGTGGCTTTTATTTTTGCACATGTGACGTTACCTTTACCTTGCAGCTTCTTAAGACACCTTTGAGCCCACATGACCAGCCTCACACTGCTACTGTCTAGTCTACGCGCTGCGTACAAGCGGTCCACAAACATTAACAAGCCACTTTTTTAGGAAGTACTGGTGTACTACTGTTACTGTTAGTCCATATTGCTTATCCATAGATGCTACACTTTTTGGCACGGCTGAGAAATGCTTGCAAGTTGCAATATACTAACGCACACCATTTCTTTTTTCGCATTACAGACGCAAGATTCCCTTCTACGAACCAGAGCTTCTGAATGATGCAACAACTACCAGTACTAGGTTCTTCTAAGGTGAGGGGTTCCTTCACTCACATCTTCTTTTATAAATTTATATAAAATAAATTCCTAGGGAATGGTGGTGCTTCCTGCCTTCCACCACTGTTCAGTTATCATGATTTAATTCCCAACTGTATAAGTGTAACAATGTATATTGTTTTAATGTTATTGATTTTCCGGTTGGTGCTGCTAAGAAAACAGTGTACAGACCTTCTCAAATTGAAATAAACATTTTGAACTTATATAGACTTGGTGGTATTTGGTGTGGACTAACTTACACGAGTGAGCAAATTAAAGTAAGGGTGTGCATGTGAATTGCTTCCACGACTGAGAGGTTGGGTGTGTTATGTTCTGGGTTGTCTACTTGTTGGGTATCTTGGGGGGAGGGTTCCGAGACCTAATAGTTTTGACAAGACAGTACTATAGTCAAGCAGTGGAATTGTGGTGGGTGCGGAATTTCTGATTGAGGTGTGCAAGGAAGGTCCAACCTACCATCACCAACATCCTATTTTCTGGTGCAAATGTATGTGCAAGATCCCTACAACAGTAGTATGTCCTATAGGGTATCATTTCAAAATAGTAATAAATCTGGTAGGGCTGTTGTTGCTGTGAATTTTCAAAGCCTCAAGATCAATAAGAGTAAAAGTAGTACAAGACGACGACCCAACGGATTGGACTCAGTGGCTCGAGCTACTGGTGAATATGAGTTTTATATTACAATCTTTCACAAAGAGTGGCACTGGCCAACTGGGCAAGACTAGCTACTACAGTACAGACAGACTGATAGTATGTAGTAGTAGTAGTACTCAGAGTCATCATAGCGGAGGCAGGGATACGATTTTTGAAACCGTACAGATCGAAGGATAATTGGTGGTAAAAAAATTGCATTTGGAAACAAACAATAGTTCAGGAAAAATATGGGGCAGTAAAAGTTATGGAATAAGAAATATTATTAAAAACAAGAAGACTTACTGGGGCCAGCAGAGGAGCACTCAGCGGTGTCCTCCTGGTGGTGTTGTTCCTGTCCCGCCGACTGCCCAGTCCCAGTCGGTCAGCCCCTGGGTGCTGATGAACAGGAAAGATATAAGAAAGAGACAAACATTGATGGATGGTGTCAAACAAATACAATATTTTTCAACAACGGTCAAAAAACACTTATGTAAACAACAATTGCAATAACTACATTGACCGATCTCATCTGGTCAACATGTAATATCGGGGGATTCGCAGTTCGACTACTTAAGTTACTATTTATCAACAGTAATCTAGTCTTCCATTCTGATTCCAGAAAACTAAGTTACAACTAAGCCTAAGTACAACGTACCACCCAACCTAGCCTACCTATTCCAGGCATGCCAATTGTACATTTGACTGTATTCCTCAACAATGCGTATGGTCAAATCATGGAGGACACATGAACATGACTACATTTTTTGTATACACCAAATTTTGGTTTGATTGATGCTGATCTGCTACTGCTAAGTAACTGCTAAGCCTACCACCACTCATTGAAGAAACTAGAAAAGGTTCTAAAGACTGCCGTACTAGCAGCACGTCACGTAACTGAGTGAGGGGGCATCACGCATACCACTAACAAATTAGAAGCTCATACAAAGTGGTGTACCTAAACATCAATCCGCCCCTATCTATTAGTGACGGGACAAAGTAAGGAGTTGACTAGAGTCACTGTAGCATTATGTAACTTAATTTCTCTAAAATAAACTCGTAAAGAATCACGCTAAGCAAGCGCAAACGCAAAGCTGCAAACAAGTAAGATTAGTAGTAGCGCAGAAGAGCACCATAATCACAGAAGACTTTTAAACTTTATTAACCTGGAATGTATTGTAAGCAGCAACATTCTAGCTGGTTGGAAGGAAAAAAAATATTCGCAATATATAACACAGAGCAGAAGAACAGACACAAAGTTGTAGTAATTAAATATGTACTCACCAAGCCCCGGGACCTCCACTCCTAGCAGGTCCAGCAGGTCCTGCTCACGGTCCTGCTCACGGTCCAGGATGTCGGACCACCGGTGCGTCAGCTGTGCTTGGGTGCGCCGGACCCCAGAGATGCGCGACACTGCCCGGTGCACCTTCCCCCACCACTGCCGACGCTCCCGGAGGCCGTACCCGGACCCAGGCCTGCCACCTGCTGCCAGGGTTGAGGGGAGGTGGCGCTGCACATTAGTGCAGCCAACTCCTCCTCCCCAAATAAGGCCCGTGCCTGCACCCCTTGTGGGCGCCGCCTTCCGCAAGGAAGGCAGTCGCGGCTCTGGCTGCGCCGGCGAACAGCCCTACCCTTGGACATGGTTCTGGGGACGGGGCAGGAAAGAAAAGGTAATATAAATAAAGAAGTAAAGGAAATAAATAGCAGGCAATAGAAAGAGGAAAAAGTAGCAAAAAAACAAAAATATAGATGCAGGAAAATAGTTAGAGAAATAATAAGTAATAAAGATCAAAAAAAAGTGGCTATAAACAAAGGATTGAAAGGATTTTGGGAGGATTGAAAATCAGGCCCCAGAACCATGCAATAGAGTGAAAAACAAGATGGCCGCGCCCATTGTGACCACGTGCGCAAGTTCGCGCGATATTTTCTCCCCGAGCAAGCAAAAAGCAAAGCGATCAAGTAAAAGCGGTCGCGAACAGGAAATATCGACCACGAACGGGCGCAAACATGCATTGCGCGGCCCGGAACAGGAAGCAAGCATCGCGAGAGGGAGGGACAAGTGAAAACAAGATGGCCGCGCCCTTGAGCAACCGCATGGGTAAGTTGGCGACCCGCGATCACGCAAAAAATACTGCGAACAGGCGGGAAAAAAACTTCCGCGTCTTCGCGATATTTCCGGCGTGTTTGCGGAGATTTTTAGCATTTTCGCGATAATTTGCGAAAGTTAATTTAGCAAATTCCGCCCATCCCTAGTGCTGACATCTGTGGGTACATTCTGGCTTGCCATGAGGGTGTCCCCACAGTACAGCTAGGCTTTTTTTACAAAACAATTGCAGGCCCATTAGCTTATTTGTTGTCCTGGGTGTGGACATGTGTGCCACTCCAGATGACAGTCAGTAGGTCATATGTGTAGCCAACTGGGTAATCAGGTGCGGATAGCCATGTGACAAATGACATTATTCAAGTTGTTACTCAGACAAATTGTCCCTTGGCAATCACTACACCAGTCAACATCTCTCAATGTTTCATATGCTTGACCTTGTTGTTGTGTTGTGAAGGACAATAATGTGCCTGCATGACAGATGTCTCCCAAGGAAGTGCACAAGACACCACCTTTACACTTTCCTGGGAGCCGCTGGCACATTTTAAAGTAAGGCACAGTTTGAACAAAACTTGTTTGGAGTTCATACATATCCATGTTCTCACAGTGTGGTTGCATCTGGGTTAGTCCTTGGTTGATGCAGATACCAACTTACGAGTGTCAAGTCATCCAGACCACCGTGGTGCCATGTATATGTACTTACTGATACCCCATTTCTGGGTAACAGTGGCTTATTTGAATGAGTCTGGCAGCTCAGACAATGACTGTGTACATGTAGTTTGGTGTGCACCTGCTTGTGTGACTTCTGTTATACAGACACATGTGTGTTCTGTTCACAAAGTGGCACATTCACGCATTCGAGACATGTCCATTTTGTAAAGGGTTGTGATTCTCCAGGAATCACAATGTATTCCTTTGGGGTTTCCTAAGTACTCACAGGTCTCTGAGTGTGGGGACACCTTCTGCATTGGCATGTGGTATTTGGCCTTGGGTGCGACATTACTGTTGGGTTCACAGTGAAGAAGAGGTGGCATGCCTTCATAATCTTGCTGTGCTCAACTGATCCCAGACACTAGCTTCTCAGGATCTTGGTATTTCAAGTTCTTTGCTGTTGTGTCCTAATGTTCTTTTTTTCCAAGTGGCTTGGTGGGTCAACCAACTGGGGAGTGCAGGGCTTACATATGTGGGGAGTATTCTAGATGTTACTCATGATGCCTTTCCTGTTATGCACTGTTGCCTATTTTGTTTGGACTCATGTGTCAGATGTATACAGGTGACTGTTTTTTTCCTGTCTCTTCACCTTGCCCACAGTATCATCGGAGGACACCGAGGGAGACACCGGCACGGACGTGGAGGAGGGATCGAGCACTGGTGCCACCACTGCTGAGGAGTCGGCGGAATCTAGTGGCACGGAGGGCGAGGGGAGTGAGGCGGAGAATCTGCCCAGTACCATCACTGACTACGAGGCAGACGGGTCCGAGGCTGAGCTCTCAGAGGGGGCGGAGGCTGCTCCCACAGCTGAAAGCACCAATACATCTCTCGCCGCCCCCTCCATTCCCATCACCGCCCTCCCACTTGCTCGGGTCCCTTCTGTCCGTGCAAGGCCACACTGTGTCTCCTTCGTGCCAGGCACCGCACCCCCTGCCCCCCCTGCTGCCCTCACTGCTGAGTCTGTGGACATTCAGTGGCAGTTGCAAGTTGGACAGACATCGATCCTGACTGTCCTCCATGGCCACACCAGACTGCTGACTCAGATGGTGTCGTACATGGAGGGCATGTCATCAGCGATGTCTGACCAACGGATGTTGCTGAGGTCCCTGGACTCGACACTGGTGGCAGTAGCGAGTCACCTGCAGCGCTGCGTCCCCCCCTACCCCTGCCCCATCCACAAGTCCCACACCCAGGCCTGTCCCAGGCACACCAAGACATCCACACACATGCACCCCACCAGACAGTAGCAGCACACCACCACATAAGGGCAAGCGCACACCTCCTGACACACACACTCAGGGGGAAGCAGGCACACCCACTGGGTCTGGGGCACACAGGCAGGCACGCAGCCACAGTCCTCGTCCACATGACTCACTCCCCAGTCCCTCCGATCTCACTCCCCTTGGCTCACCTGTACCAGATTCGGAGAAGGAGGCCCACTTTGCTGGGCTGGGCCTCAGCCCCACTAGTTCACCTGGATGCAAACGGTCAAGGCACTCCACGGGTAGGGGAGTTAAGTCCCCCAGCCCATCCACCACCTCCCCCAGTAGCGCTGCAACCCATCCCTCCGACCCCCCCCTCCTTGGGGCCTGTTGTTTCTCCGGGTGCAGGGGAGACGCTTGAAGAACTGGCAGAAGTGTGCAGCACCGAGCTCGCCTCCACCTTTGGTGCTGCCCCACCCCCTGTGGTGGAGTCGTCCGTCCCTGCACCCACCACACCTACCCTTCCCCCTCCTGTCCCTGCGGTGCCTGGTCCTTCCCCACATGATGCCCACCCCCCAGTCGACGACACAGTCTTGTGATGTGCAGGCAAGCTAGTGGAGACGCATGGCCATGTGTCCCCCACCCCAAGGACTGATGATATGGACAGGCCATTGGCCTTTGTGAATTGTCTCGTTTACAGATTCTTATTTTCATGCTGAATAAAGCATTTTCTTTTTCGTTTGGAAAGTCTTGCATTTCAGGTATTGATGTTGATGCTGAGGCTCCAGGAGTTGGGGTTGTGGGCATGTGTTATGTTTCAGGGAAATGTTGTAGTCTGCTGCTCATGGGGTGGGACCTGGTATCTGCGTGCCATCACAAGGTCTCTGCAAAGATTCTTTGTCGTGTATGCTCGTTGTGTTTGGAGACATTGTCCTAAGGAGTGTTCTTTCCTCTCTGTCACCTGACATTTCCCCTGCAGAGAGTTGCACAATTGTTGTGTTGCCCTGTGTCTACATTTCCTTTGCTGGTGATGGATCCCTTCAACTCTGGCCATGCCTGCTCAGCAATGTGTCCGGCTGCATAGTCTGTGCCATCCTTGGTACTCACTGTACTTGTGTATAGAGTGTTTTGCCATGCCTTCATGGAGACATTGTCCCTTTTCCGCACAATGCATGTGTGTAATCCCAGCCTAGTACACATATGGTACTTGTTCTGCTGGGTATTTGAACACCTGACTCACAATTGTGGCCTTTGTATCTGTGGGAACTCCACCCGATTCCTTCCGTGACAGACACCATCTTGGTGGCTAGCCCAGCACCTGAACATTCCTATCAGTCCTGGGATGTGCGTGTCAGTGTGTGTTCTCTTTGGCTCTCTTAGTTTATTAGGCAGTGGCATGACTATACAGTCTTGTGGCATGATCTCAGTGTGTGTATTGTGCTGCATCTGCCAGGGGTGGTTATGCATGTGTAATTTGTCCCCACACCCACATGTGGTGTGTCATGCAGTGGGGGAAAGACATCCATCCTCCTGGGAGTGGGACACTGCTGTCAGTGATGTGTTGGTATGGCACTATCATCATTGTCCTAAGTTATGGATACGTACATTGACCCATGGAGCTGTGGTCATCTGATAATGATGTACACCCCCCAAGTCTCTGTCCACTGCTGGGAGTCCTCTGCACCCACCCCTCCTATGTCTGGGCACTGCTGGGAGTGATAGGCACCCACCCCTCATATGTCTGGGCACTGCTGGGGGTCCTGTGCACCCACCCCTCATATGTCTGGGCACTGCTGGGGGTCCTCTGCACCCACCCCTCATATGTCTGGGCACTGCTGGGAGTGATAGGCACCCACCCCTCATATGTCTGGGCACTGCTGGGAGTGATAGGCACCCACCCCTCATATGTCTGGGCACTGCTGGGGGTCC
This sequence comes from Triturus cristatus, assembly GCF_964204655.1. NCBI lineage: Eukaryota > Metazoa > Chordata > Amphibia > Caudata > Salamandridae > Triturus > Triturus cristatus. The sequence goes on from NC_140582.1 coordinate 1,267,442,061, forward strand.
TCTGCACCCACCCCTCATATGTCTGGGCACTGCTGGGGGTCCTCTGCACCCACCCCTCATATGTCTGGGCACTGCTGGGAGTGATAGGCACCCACCCCTCATATGACTGGGCACTGCTGGGAGTGATAGGCGCCCACCCCTCATATGTCTGGGCACTGCTGGGAGTGATAGGCACCCACCCCTCATATGTCTGGGCACTACTGGGAGTGATAGGCACCCACCCCTCATATGTCTGGGCACTGCTGGGAGTGATAGGCACCCACCCCTGATATGTCTGGGCACTGCTGTGAGTGATAGGCACCCACCCCTCATAGGTCTGGGCACTGCTGGGAGTGATAGGCACCCACCACCATGTCTCTGTCCACTGCTGGGAGTGATGGGCACCCACCCCTCACATGTCCCTGTCCACTGGTGGTATTCCTCTGCACCCACCCCCATGTCTCTGTCCACTGCTGGGAGTCCTCTGCACCCACCCCTCATATGTCTGGGCAATGCTGGGAGTGATAGGCACCCACCCCTCATATGTCTGGGCACTGCTGGGAGTCCTCTGCACCCACCCCTCATATGTCTGGGCACTGCTGGGGGTCCTCTGCACCCACCCCTCATATGTCTGGGCACTGCTGGGAGTCATAGGCAGCCACCGCTCATATGTCTGGGCACTGCTGGGGGTCCTCTGCAACCACCCCTCATATGTCTGGGCACTGCTGGGAGTGATAGGCACCCACCCCTCATATGTCTGGGCACTGCTGGGAGTGATAGGCACCCACCCCTCATATGTCTGGGCACTGATGGGAGTGATAGGCACCCACCCCTCATATGTCTGGGCACTGATGGGAGTCCTCTGCACCCACCCCTCATATGTCTGGGAACTGCTGGGAGTGATAGGCACCCACCCCTCATATGTCTGGGCACTGCTGGGAGTGCCCGTACCCACGCTCTGGGGGTGTGGGAATGGTCCGTACACGCGTACCCCTACATCACCACTACAATGGTGGTACGGACCGTACACACGCTCTGGGGGGCGTGTGCACGTTCCGTACCACCATTGTAGTGTTGATATAGGGGTACGTGTGTACGGACTGTACCCACGCTCTGGGGGCGTGGGTACGGTCCGTACCACCATTGTAGTGGTGATGTAGGGGTACGCGTGTACGGGCCGTACCCACGCTCTGGGGGCGTGTGTACGGGCCGTACCACCATTGTAGTGGTGATGTAGGGGTACACGTGTACAGACCGTACCCACGCTCTGGGGGTGTGGGTACGGTCCGTACCACCATTGTAGTGGTGATGTAGGGGTACGCGTGTACGGACCGTACCCACGCTCTGGGGGTGTGGGTACGGTCCGTACCACCATTGTAGTGGTGATGTAGGGGTACGCGTGTACGGACCGTACCCAGGCTCTGGGGGCGTGGGTACGGGCCGTACACGCGTACCCCTACATCACCACTACAATGGTGGTACGGACCGTACCCATGCTCTGAGGGGCATGGGTACATCCCGTACCACCATTATGGTGGTGACGGGTACGCGTCCACGTCCACTTCCGTTGTGGCGGGACGTGGGATTGGTGGACACGCCCCCCGAAGTGACCAGACCATGGAGGTAATTAATGTGCAGATTGTATTTGTATTTTGTGGGGTATGGGTTATGTTTCCTGCCCTTGCACCCCCACCCCCCTTTGCCCCTGGGGGTTGTTCTGACCTTCTGCAGCGTCTGCGTCGGTTTCTGAACACAAGGTCGAAGGCTATGAGGGCCGGGATGACGCATAGGTTGGGGTCCATCACTGTCCGTCGCGTACCGGTGCTCCTTGTTCACCTCGTCCTCAATTTCCAGGCAGTTTTTGGCTCCCGTAAAAAATGCTACGAGCGGAGTGACGTAGGCATGAATCGTACTTGCTGGTTCATAAAACGCTGCCTGACTCCGTCCGGACGTCGCGTATGCACCGTCCAGAATCAGATTTGTATGTATTTTTTAGCCGGTCGGTGTTTTTTACGACTCGTACGGAAATGGTATTTCTGTGCGAATCGTACTTGCGAGTTTGTAAGGTGTTTTTCCCGGGTACGAGTCAGACGGAGAAAACGCCATTTGTACCCGGGTTTTACCGGATCGGAATCGGCACCTTTGTGTACCCTGCACACCCCATCTCTTTCTGTACCTACTCTGCACATACCCTCTGCTACAGATGTCAGAGTCATAGACTTTACATTCCATGAACATTCCCTCTGCTATAGATGTCGGAGTCACAGATCATATGTGAGAATTCAGGCAAGTGATATTCAAACCATCTATAAATCCCTAGAATCAGGCAGGGTGGTATATAGGTCCATTAAATTTCCTACGCTGGAGTCAGCACTGCTGTTATGCCAGCTGTCATTTTAAAAACAGCCTTGCTTTGCAGACTGCCTATAAAAATTTAATTATATGCAAATTCAATTTTGGAATTAAAGGTACTTTCAAAGTAGTAACTTACCTTACTTTTACGTATAAGTCACCCCTAAGGTCTCCTGTAGGCACCCCGGTAGTAGGATGCCATGTATCTATAAGCAGGAACATTATAAAATATGGGCCCGATTCACAGAACTAACTTAAGACAAAATCCTAAACTTTCTACCATTTTCGTATTCACAGAAGGCACTTACTCACTTCGGTATTCACAGAAGTTCGGACTCCCAACTTTACTACTACTAAACTGAGAAAAATCCTAATTTTAAGGCTTTCGGTATTCACAGAAGGCATTTAGGAGTCCTAAAGTTAGGACTCTTAACTTCTGTAAATACCAAAATGAGTAAGTGCTTTCTGTGAATACCAAAATGGTAGTAAGTTTAGGATTTTGACTTAAGTTAGGTCTGTGAATCGGGCCCTCTGTTTTTATGTGCCCTGGTGGAGGACAACCTGCCGGGGAACAACATTTACAACGCAACTTTTACAACGCACTACACTTACAACGCATTTTTTACAACGCAACATCCATTACAACGCATTCCATTACATAGCATGACACTACAACGCATTTTTAAAAACTACCTTTACAACGCATTCCATTACATCTCATACTACCTTTACAACGCATACCATTACAACGCATAATATTACACTACACTATCCAACACTTACCCTACTGTTGCACCCCCTGGAGTTAGAATAGTAATTTTTACCCCTATACTATCCAACACTTACCCTACTGTAGCACCCCCTGGAGTTAGAATAGTAATTTTTACCCCTATACATCCAACACTTACCCTACTGTTGCACCCCCTGGAGTTAGAATAGTAATTTTTACCCCTATACTATCCAACACTTACCCTACTGTTGCACCCCCTGGAGTTAGAATAGTAATTTTTACCCCTATGCTATCCAACACTTACCCTACTGTTGCACCCCCTGGAGTTAGAATAGTAATTTTTACCCCTATACTATCCAACACTTACCCTACTGTTGCACCCCCTGGAGTTAGAATAGTAATTTTTACCCCTATACTATCCAACACTTACCCTTCTGTTGCGCCCCCTGGAGTTAGAATAGTAATTTTTACCCCTATACTATCCAACACTTACCCTACTGTTGCACCCCCTGGAGTTAGAATAGCAATTTTTACCCCTATACTATCCAACACTTACCCTACTGTTGCACCCCCTGGAGTTAGAATAGTAATTTGTACCCCTATACTATCCAACACTTACCCTACTGTTGCACCCCCTGGAGTTAGAATAGTAATTTTTACCCCTATACTATCCAACACTTTCCCTACTGTTGCACCCCCTGGAGTTAGAATAGTAATTTTTACCCCTATACTATCCAACACTTACCTTACTGTTGCACCCCCTGGAGTTAGAAAAGTAATTTTTACCCCTATACTATCTAATACTTACCTTAAATGCAATTTAATATTATGCGTTGTAATGGTATGCGTTGTAAAGGTAGTATGCGATGTAATGGAATGCGTTGTAAAGGTAGTTTTTAAAAATGCGTTGTAGTGTCATGCTATGTAATGGAATGCGTTGTAATGGATGTTGCGTTGTAAAAAATGCGTTGTAAGTGCATGCGTTGTAAAAGTGTGCGTTGTAACGACATACATCCCAACCTGCCAATCTCGTTTTTCCCCATGTAAATAATTAGCTCCATGGGCTGACATTGGAAAATTGTATTAATGTATAAATATTGACATGAACGAGGAAATTTCATTCAAAGACTCAAAATGATAGTTATGATAAATCCAACAACTTGCCACTGTTACATTTTTAATAGCTATGATAGAAAATAAGCCATAACTTTATTTTCTGTAAGCTTAAATCCAGCCTTCCCGCAGTGCTTCTCTGATTGGCTAGCCTCTGCCAGGCTGAGCCAAGCTGTTCTAATCTAGTGTGAAGTAGCCTGCTAGAGAAACTGTTGGTTGAGAAATGCAGGGCAGAAGGCAGGATGAGGGAGGGGCAGCCAAACTGGCCATCCTGCATCCCCAGCCTCACAGGGCCCCTTGAAATTAGATAAGGGAGAGGGTTGGAATGGGAATGTTAGGGAGTCTTAGCCACACCAATGGGTTGACTCAGCCTGATCTAACCTCCAAGGAGAGAATTTCTCCATGTTGGGTTTTGGAGGGTCGGTGCTTCCTAAGGCAAGAATATGCCGCACTTTGGTGGAAGTGGTCATGGCTGAGGGTGGCACTCTGCATCCCATTGACCAGGGGTGCACACCTGCTTGCTGCCCATGAACAATGCATTAATATGGAAGTGTTGCCAAACAACTCAGATCTGTTGCCTGAAACTATAAGAAGAAGAAGGACTGCCCTGCTAGAAACCTGTTCTGCACTACAAAGGTCTGCACTCTTATGAACTTCACCTGCTGGACATCCTGGAACTACAGCCCTAAGGACTTTGCCTGGCTTCAAAAAGGATTAATGAGTGGGCTTCCTTAAAGCCACAGATTAACAGAGTCCAACTCCATCATCTCCACCAAGAAGTCCACATTCTGGAGTGTGTCTAATGGCTTTTAACAATTTGCCCAGGTGCATTGTGGGAATTGTAATCCTAACATCTATCTCAGAGCCCCTAGACTCTTGGATTCGAGTTTTGGCCAATTTGAACCCACAAGAAGACCATCAGATTTGGAGCAACATTTGTAAAAATACTCTATAAGGTGGCCAGGTGCATTGTGATAATTGTAGTACCAGACCCAAAGAGGCAAACCAGAGCACATGATCCGTTGGCTGGTGCTATGGACCAAGTACAGAACTCTCAATTTTCTGACCCTTTGAGCGCTGTTTGCTTATAAACACTAGTTTTACTTTTATTATTTTACTCTTTAAAAAATCATATCTCTGATTCCCTACATTAGTTTTTTGTCATTTCAATGTCTATTTGTCATAAAAATATAATCTTGTTTTCATAAATTGTATTGGATTTGTGTTGTGTTTGTGTCCTACTTATTATGTATTTTAGTGTTTTTAAATGCTTTACACCCCTGTCTCCTAAGTTAATCCTTCCTGCTCACTGCCAGCTGCCAAGAGTTGAGCAAGAGATTCATTTATTGAGACCCTAACTGAACCTTATATTGTGTTTGTGGTCTTATTACTAGTGGAAAGTCACTATCAATTCTACGAATAAACCACTTTCCAATACTCCCCCTTCCCTGTGCGGCCCCTCTGTTACAGATGTCAGAGTCAAAGACTATACATACGCACATCCCCTCTGTTATTGTACCCACTCTACACATTCCATCAACTACATAAGTCAGAGTCACAGACTATACATGCACTTGAATGCCCTCTGCTACTGATGGAGTCACAGACTGTGGTTACTCACATCAGCTCTGTTCCTGTAACTACTTTGCATATTCCCTCTGCTATAGATGGTAAAGTCACAGATTGTACATACTATGAATGTTTCCCCTGTTGTAAATGTCAAAATCACAGACTGTATGTATCCTGCACATCCACCCTGTTACAGATGTCAGGGTCACAGACTGTATGTACTCTGTACATTCCCTCTATTCCAGACAAAAGAGTCACAGACTGCAAATACCCTACACACACCCTCTGTTACAGATGTTGGAGTCACAGACTAAAGGTACCCTGCACATCCCCTCCATTACAGATGTTGGAGTCACGGACTTTGAGTACTCTGCAAATCAACCCAGTTACAGATGTTGAAGTTGAACAGATACAGAAGACAGAGCCAAAGACTGTACATACCCTGCACATGCCACTGTTAAAGATGTCAGCGTCACAGATCGTACACACCCTGCACATTCCACTGTTAAAGATGTCAGCGTCACAGATTGAACAAACCCGGCACACACCCTGCACATCCCACTTTTAAAGATGTCAGCGTCACAGATCGTACACACCCTGCACATCCCACTTTTAAAGATGTCAGAGTCATAGATCGTACAAACCCGGCACATCCCACTATTAAAGATGTCAGCATCACAGATCGTACACACCCTGCACAACCCACTTTTAAAGATGTCAGCGTCACAGATCGTTGAAACCCGGCACATCCCACTGTTAAAGATGTCAGCATCACAGATCGTACACACCCTGCACATCCCACTTTTAAAGATGTCAGCACCACAGATCGTACAAACCCGGCACATCCCACTGTTAAAGATGTCAGCGTCACAGATCATACACACCCTGCACATCCCACTTTTAAAGATGTCAGTGTCACAGATCGTACACACCCTGCACATCCCACTTTTAAAGATGTCAGCGTCACAGATCGTACAAACCCGGCACATTCCACTGTTAAAGATGTCAGCATCACAGATCGTACACACCCTGCACATCGAACTTTTAAAGATGTCAGCGTCACAGATCGTACAAACCCGGCACATCCCACTGTTAAAGATGTCAGCATCACAGATCGTACACACCCTGTACTTCCCACTTTTAAAGATGTCAGCATCACAGATCGTACACACCCTGCACATCCCACTGTTAAAGATGTCAGTGTCACAGATCGTACACACCCTGCACATCCCACTTTTAAAGATGTCAGCGTCACAGATCGTTCAAACCTGGCACATCCCACTGTTATAGCTGTCAGCATCACAGATCGTACACACCCTGCACATCCCACTTTTAAAGATGTCAGCGTCACAGATCGTACAAACCCGGCACATCCCACTGTTAAAGATGTCAGTGTCACAGATCGTACACACCCTGCACATTCCACTGTTAAAGATGTCAGCGTCACAGATCGTACAAACCCGGCACATCCCACTGTTAAAGATGTCACGTCACAGATCGTACACACCCTGCACATCCCACTTTTAAAGATGTCAGCGTCACAGATCGTACAAACCTGGCACATCCCACTGTTATAGCTGTCAGCATCACAGATCGTACACACCCGAATTTCCTGCCTCCGAGATTTTCCGAGAGTAGTAATCCGTCTTAGCATTCTGAATGGCAAGCTTATAGTTGGACAATGCCAGACCGTAGGCTTGCTTACAGGTCCTGTCATAACTTCCTCTCCACAACCGTTCCCGCCGCCTACATTCAACCTTGAGACGTTTCAACTCTGGGCCATACCAAGGGGCACCAGGTGGACGTCTGTTCTGGGTAGCTACCTGGAGGGGGGCGACGTGGTTGACAGCACTAGTGATCCAGTCCGTAAACTGCACATCGATTGTGTCATTATTAGTGTCCAGGGTGGGGGGGGGGTATCCAGCGCCTCGAGAAGGGATGAATGTGTGACTCTACTCCATCTCCTGAACATGATTCTGGCAGGTCTCTGCGGACTCCCTATGGGTCTAGTCTTAACTCCCACACTAAATAGCACAGCCCGATGGTCAGTCCATGGGAGAGCTTCTGTCCCAAGATATAGAAGCTCAGGATGGCTGGAGAATAAACCATCTACAGTGTGTCCCCCCATGTGGGTCGGGATCGGAAACCCACTGCTGGAATCCATATCCCTCCATACTATCCAACAGTCTGGCCGTATCTGAATGGTTCTTGACCTCCAGATGAAAATTGATGTCCCGAAGAATAATGTACGGCTCAAACTTAGTGCAGGACTCCAAATAATTTTGCAGGGCCCCCAAAAAAGCGACCCGTGGTCCAGGTGGTCTATAGACCTAAAGCCCATGGGAGACAATTATATCTTTTGAAAAAATACTGAATTGTACTGCTTCAGCGTAAAGGTTTTCAACCACTGCGAGGCTGGCAGGAGGCTGCGTTTGTCCACGTTTCTGTGACAAAGGCCAAATCAGGGGAATGATCCGTTAGCAGCAGCTCCAGTTCTACTCTATGTTTAGTCACGGAACGTGCGTTTAAGAGGATCCCCAACAAGTGATTCCCTAAGTTTGCCCGTGAGGCTGGGATTGAGGATCGGGTCTGTTTGTCATAGGGACCAACCTCCGTTCCAACCCCCACCCTCTTACTGTCCCCAGTCCTACATGAGGCAGTATTCAGGTCTCCTCCATCAATGCTGGCCTCCCTGACCACAGAGTAGCAACAGCCTGGGCACAGATACTTATGTGTGTCGTCATGCACATGCAGGGGAATAGATTGAGGGAAGCTCCTCACCTTTAGCTCCATCAATCTCTCCTGAGTATAATATAAGGCATGCCTGGCGACCAAAGGCAAGGCGTCTGGTGCGTTCCTGGCATGGACGGGCGCAGACGGACTTGCCTTTGGCGCGCCCTTGGCGCGCCGCCGGCGCGCCCGCTGCGCGCATGTGCGAGCGTGTGTTTTATGGGCAGCAAAGGCAGAAACTAGAGCGCTAACCTCACCGGAAGATGGTGGGCGGGCCCGCTCGCACGGACGGGCACCGCGCACCAGGGGAGGTGGAGACGGGAGAAGTGCTCCAAAGGACAAGTTGGAATGAAGGAGGTAAAACCCGGAGTTTTAAAAGTCTGCAGAATCCTTAAAACAGTGTCTGCAATACAACTAAAAATTCCAAACAATTCTGTCACATTAGTTAAAATTGATTAAAAGTGATTAGCACAGCTGTCCACCAATTCAGGAGCCCACTCGCAGCCCGAACCCCACTCTCAGATGGCTCTCTGCTGTTCTCAAATACACACTGCGCGCTCACGCCAGCGTGTGTTTTATGGGCAGCAAAGGCAGAAACTAGAGCGCTAACCTCACCGGAAGATGGTGGGCGGGCCCGCTCGCACGGACGGGCACCGCGCACCAGGGGAGGTGGAGACGGGAGAAGTGCTCCAAAGGACAAGTGAGAATGAAGGAGGTAAAACCCGGAGTTTTAAAAGTCTGCAGAATCCTTAAAACAGTGTCTGCAATACAACTAAAAATTCCAAACAATTCTGTCACATTAGTTAAAATTGATTAAAAGTGGTTAGCACAGCTGTCCACCAATTCAGGAGCCCACTCGCAGCCCCAACCCCACTCTCAGATGGCTCTCTGCTGTTCTCAAACACACGCTGCGCGCTCGTGCCAGCGTGTGTTTTATGGACAGCAAAGGCAGAAACTAGAGCGCTAACCTCACCGGAAGATGGTGGGCGGGCCCGCTCGTACGGACGGGCACCGCGCACCAGGGGAGGTGGAGACGGGAGAAGTGCTCCAAAGGACAAGGGAGAATGATGGAGGTAAAACCCGGAGTTTTAAAAGTCTGCAGAATCCTTAAAACAGTGTCTGCAATACAACTAAAAATTCCAAACAATTCTGTCACATTAGTTAAAATTGATTAAAAGTGGTTAGCACAGCTGTCCACCAATTCAGGAGCCCACTCGCAGCCCGAACCCCACTCTCAGATGGCTCTCTGCTGTTCTCAAGGGGGAGGGGGCCTACGAGATTCCCTTGCGGGAGCGAGCAGCAAGGCGCGATGATTGCGACCATATGGTGTGACAATATGACGCTGCTCGCTCCTGCAAGGGAATCTCCAGATGTGCACGGGTTGCCATTGGAAGCAATGCAACGCTTGCACATTTTTGCCCTCAAAGCTGTGCCGACGGCTAAAGATCTTTCATATGCGCACTGCATAGGCGAGACCTAAAAACGAGTGGAATGGCTTTAAAAAGTGATAAATGGAAATAAAATATCTTCCTTCTCTACACTCTAACTAGACTACTGTGTTGTGTCACAAAATAAAGCAATCAACCTAATGAAAAAACAGACTGACTGAAGGGAGGAACATATGCTTATACCCCTACCCCAACAGCCACGGAAGCACCTGAAGCTAGATAAGGATATGAAGAGGGCCACTGGGGGCCAAGGGAGTTACTGGAGTTCAGGACACTGAGCAGGATGTGGGAGCGGAGCAGGAACAAGAGGCAATGGCCTCTCAGCTTCCGCGACCATGTACCACTCTACCCTACGCACCTGGTACATATCCCACCGAGCTCCCTGCTGTCTGGAACTTAAGAGCCCCTGCTTAGGAGAGGCTGAGCAGGGGCTGAGGAGAAGCTGAGCAGAGGCTGAGGAGAGGCTGAGGAGGGGCTGAGGAGAGACTGAGCAGAGGCTTAGGAGAGGCTGAGGAGAGGCTGGGGAGAGACTGAGCACAAGCTGAAGAGGGGTTGAGGAGAGGCTGAGCAGAGGCTTAGGAGAGGCTGAGCAGAAGCTGAGGAGAGTCTGAGGAGAGGCTCAGCACAGGCTGAGCACAAGCCGAGAAGGGGCTGAGGAGAGGCTGAGGAGAGGCTGAGCACAAGCTGAAGAGGGGTTGAGGAGAGGCTGAGCAGAGGCTTAGGAGAGGCTGAGCAGAAGCTGAGGAGAGTCTGAGGAGAGGCTCAGCACAGGCTGAGCACAAGCCGAGAAGGGGCTGAGGAGAGGCTGAGGAGAGGCTGAGCAGAGGGGCTGAGCAGAGGTTGAGGAGAGACTGAGCACAGGCTGGGGAGGGGCTGAGGAGAGGCAGGCAGAGGCTGAGGAGAGGCTGTGCAGAGGCTGAGAAGTAACTGAGGAGAGGCTGAGCAAAGGCTGAGGAGAGGCTGAGGAGAGGCTGAGCAGAGGCTGAGGAGAGGCTGAGGAGAAGCTAGGAATAGGCTGGGGAGGTTCTGAGCAGAGTCTGTGCAGAGGCTGAGGAGCGACTGAGGAGAGGCTAGAGAGAGGCTAGGGAGAGGCTGGGGAGAGGCTGAGGAGAGGTGGAGGTGAGGCTGAGCAGAGGCTGAGCAGAGGCTGAGGACAGGCTGAGGATAGGCAGGGGAGAGGCTGAGCAGAGGCTGAGGACAGGCTGAGGATAGGCTGGGGAGAGGCAGGTGTGACTGGGTTCCTCTGGGAGATTCCTGGGGAGTTCTTCAGGATTCCATGGGTCACTTCGGTCTGCTGACCCACAGTGGAGCACCCCGCTCTCTGCGCTGCTCTTCCTCCAAATGTCCGTCTTCTATGTCTGAAACGCCAAAATCTCAGTAGTATTTTTTCCATAGTGTATATGAGGTTACATCAGTTCGGAGATGACATCCCAGGCTCTGAGACTTGTAAAAATATCATCCAGTCATAAGCAATGTGAGCATGCCTTATTCTATATTTGATTATCTTTTAGCACCAGACTCTGCTTGGTTCAAATTGATGTCACAATGAGCAGGCAAGGTATGGTAAGCATGGTTCCAGGCAGGTGACAACTCACTAAATCCGCCGCGTTGTGTGATGAGATAACAGCATCCTCTAGTCACCACCTCACCAACATGCTGGCCAGGTAGTTGTGAGACCTGCAGCACACAGTCCATCTCCCTGCCCACTATTGGGGCGAGGAGGTGGCCTAACGGCTAGGACGGTGGACCTCGAATCTGGGGAACGGGGTTCGAGTCTTGGCAATGACGCTGAACATCCTGTTATCCTGGGCAAATCACTTAAACTCCCCATGCCCAACAAAAATGAATGTCCTCATGTAACGCAACTGGTGCTATGTAAAGCGCTCTGCCCCATTCCAACAGTGTTTTCTATTTTGTATCCTGCTCAAGTTGTTCTACAGTGTCAGGTATCATGGGATTTAATAAGGCGCTAGAGTGACACCGGTTTCCACCACTGAACCAGTAAGTGCATGAAACTGAACAGTGGTGGTCATCCAATTGTGTAAGCAAGAATACCTTCGCAATATCCCATTATCACGATAAAAGGATACAAGAACATGGCTGGTGCTCTCTTGGCTGTGCAGTGGTTACACACACATCAGACAAATGCAGCAGACATGCCAAAGGTAAGCACCTTTGAACCGTCCACACATTGAACAGGGAAAGCGATGGCTTTTATAATCTCCTATGTTGTTCACTTTCCTCATAAAATGTATATTTCCACAGATGTCTACCCAGAAACCAACATTAAATGGATGGAATATTTGGCCCTGCACCCCTTATCGTCGAATTGGACATTAGGAGACTGAACTGAAGTTTGGAGGACTGGGTAATCTGTCACAGACATGCAAGTTATCCTGTCTGCCTTAATAAAAGTGCAATATATCCTATGGTTCTTTTAACCAGACAGACAGGATTTTCCATTGCATTTGTGACAGAGTAACTAAACTTCAAAACTCTACACCAGGCCCCAAACTTGGATTATTCAAACCGGCACCCATCAGAGTGACTATGGATGCTCGAAATCTATCAATCAGATGATCTGAAAATGATTTGTGACTCCTCAATAGATGCAGCAAAAAATGTGTCTTGTATTCCCTTCCCTGGCACAGAAGGGAAGGGTCTGACCCCTCAGTAGACGCAGCACAAGATCTGTCTCGTCTTCCCATCCTCGCCCTGCACAGAAGGGAAGGTCCTGACTCCTCATTAGAGGCAGCACAAGATCTGTCATGTGTTCCCCTCCTCGCCCTGCACAGAGGGGGCGGTCCTGAACCCTCAGTACACCCACCGGCGGGCCACCAGATACTATGGTCCACCGGAACATAACACAAACGACGGAAAACCGAGAAAACGCGGGAGAGGTTTGGTACAGGTGTTTCACGGGCACCAACCCTTCTACGTCCCTCATTTCACCCAGTGGGTCAGCCCACCTCTGGTCTGAAGAGCAGGTGGGTTAACCTGAAATGGCACTTTATGTCCAGAGATGAATCATCCACTCATGCACAAAGTTTGAGCATTCCCCGTTGGCAATGCAGACAGTGCTGGTTCTGGGGTGTGAATAGAGTGAGTGATGGTAGGTCTCTCCCCCCCGCTGCAGCTCCGTCGTCACCCCAGCTGTCTCTGCTGCCGCCGCCGGTGATATCGAGGCCCTCCTCCACCCGCAGGCTCCACCAGTGCCTCATCCCTGGTGGCCAGTGGTGGGCTAAGGTTCGTTTCCTCTGTGCCCGTTGCTTGCGTTGCCTGTCTGCCCGCTCCTCTTCTGTGCCCCCCTGCCCCCGCTCACCGCTTGCTTCTGTGCCCCTTCTGATTTCTGTACCCCTCACCAACCTCTGTCCTCTGTGCCCCTAATATTCTGTACCACTGTCCCCTGTGCCCCTCTGATTTTGTGCTTTGTACTCCTGTGCCCCTCTGATTTTGTGCTTGTACTCCTGTGCCCCCTCTGATTTTGTGCTTCTTTTTCTGTGCCCCCTCCTTGAGTCCGTGCCCCGCGCCGGTCTCCTTTCCCCCGTCCCTGCCGCTGCCTCCCCTGCGACCCGCCCCCTCCGCATCCATTCGCTCCACCCGTCCCTCGCCTCCCGCCTCCCATCTGCTCCTCCCTCCCCACCTCCCCATATATGGCGGCCGCTGCGCGGTGAGGAGAGTGACCCTTGACCTTCCTGGTAGGCCACTCACCGCCGCTGCACTTCCGCCGTCACCCCCGCTGTCTCTGCTGCCGCCGCCGGTGATATCGAGGCCCTCCTTCACCCGCAGGTTTCACCGTGTGCCTCATCCCTCGTGGCCAGTGGTGGCCTAAGGTTCGTTTCCACTGTGCCTGTTGCTTGTGTTGCCTGTCTGCCCGCTCCTCTTCTGTGCCCCCCTGGCCCCTCTCACCGCTTGCTTCCGTGCCCCTTCTGATTTCTGTACCCCTCGCCAACCTCTGTGCCCCCTTATATTCTGTACCACTGTCTCCTGTGCCCCTCTGATTTTGTGCTTGTACTCCTGTGCCCCTTTGATTTTGTGCTTGTACTCGTGTGCCCCCTCTGATTTTGTGCTTCTTTTTCTGTGCCCCCTTCTCGAGTCCGTGCCCCGCGCCGGTCTCCTTTGCCCCATCCCCACTACTGCCGCCCCTGCGGCCCCGCCACCTCCACGCCCATTCGCTCCACCCGTCCCTCGCCTCCCGCCTCCTATCTGCTCCTCCCTCCCCACCTTCCCATATATGGCTGCCGATGCGCGGCCGTGCCGCTGGCGCGCCGAAGGCGCGCCTAAGGCAAGCCCGTCTGCGCCCGTCCGTGCCCGGACCGCACCCAGTGCCAGAACCCCTGGACCCCGCAGCAGCCATGAGGACTGCCGCCTCCGCTACGACGCCAACACCCTCGTCGCGCTCAACCCAGGAAGGACCCACACCTGCTGCAAGGCCGCCCCGAAGCGTACCCACGGTCCCTTCTCCTGCCGGAACTGCAGCTTCTCCTGCCGCGAAAGCACCAAGACGCTTGCCACGACCGAACCCAACCAGCTTAGATGCATCCTGATCAACACCCGCTCTGCACACAAACACGCCAACTAACTCTGGGACCTACTCAACACCACATCACCGGACGTCGCCTTCCTGACCGAGACCTGGATGAACGAAGGCTCCTCGCCAGACATCGCCATAGCCATCCCCGACGGGTACAAGATCACCCGCAGAGACCGCACCAACAGGAGGAATCGCCATCGTCCACAAAAACACCATCAGGGTCTCAACAAACACCAATGACACCCTCAGCACCGCCGAACACATGCACTTCCAGATCCACACGGACCCCAAGACCACCCTAAGGGGCACCCTTGTCTACAGACCGCCAGGACCCCGGCCTCAATTCTGCAACTCCATCGCCGACCTCATCAGCACACACGCGCTGACCTCCACCGACTACATCCTCCTCGGAGACCTGAACTATCACCTGGTGAACAACAACGACAACAACTCCTCCACCCTGATCGACAACCTCGCCAACCTCGGACTGAAACAGCTTGTCACAACGCCGACCCACATCGCCGGCCACACGCTAGATGCCATCTTCTCCTCAAGCCCCCACGTCACCTTCAGCCACGCCTCCGAACTCACCTGGACAGACCACCACTGCATCCACTTCTACTCCCGAAAACCCCTCACACACCACCGCACAATACAGACCCCCCGCCGCTGCTGGGGCAAAGTCACCCAAGAACAACTACAGATAAGCCTCGCACTCAATCCTCCAACTAACCCCACCAACCCCGATGAGGGTGCACTCACCCTCGATTGCTGGATGAACGACTGCACCAACATCGTAGCCCCGCTGAAAAAACCCACCAGCAGAGACACCAGCAAAAGAGTCAGCTGGTTCACCCCGGAACTCCTCAACTCAAAATGCACCTGCCGGAAACTGGAAAACATACGGCACAGCGACAAGACGCCAGACAGCCGCGCTTCCCACAAAGACGCCATCCGCAACCACCACCACCTCATCAGAGCCGCCAAAAGGACCTCCTTCACAGACCGCCTTGACAACTAGGCACACAACAGCAAGGAGCTCTTCACCATCGTGAAGGAATTCTCCAACCCCAGCTTCAACGCCAACGACATCCCATCATCGCAAGCCCTGTGCGACTCCCTCGCCACCTTCTTTCACCGGAAAATCACCGACATCCATGACAGTTTCATACCCCGGACGACCCCTGCAGACCTCGCCGCACCAGACCCACCACACCCCACCGCCCACGACACCCTGACAAACTGGGCCAATGTGAGCATCGAAGACACAATCAAGACCATGGGAACAATCCACTCCGGATCCCCGTCCGACCCTCTCCCGCATCACATCTTCAACAAAGCCAGCAACTCCATCGCACCCCACCTGCACAAAATCATTCAACCTCTCCTTCGAGACCGCCACCTTCCTTGAGAACTGGAAGCACACAGAGATCAACGCCCTACTGAAGAAACCCAAGGCGGATCCGAGCGACCTCAAGAACTTCCGACCCATCTCCCTGCTTCCGTTCCCAGCAAAGCTCATCGAGAAGATAGTTAACACCCAGGTCACCCATCACCTCGAAGACAACAACATCCTGGACCCGTCCCAATCAGGATTCCGCAGTAACCACAGCACCGAGACTACCCTCATCGCCGCCACAGACGACATCAGGATCCTTCTAGACAACGGCGAGACGGCAGCCCTCCTCCTCCTGGATCTCTCCGCCACCTTTGACACCGTCTGCCACCGCACACTACGTACACGACTCCAAAACGCAGGGATACGGGAGAAAGCCTTGGACTGGACCACCTTCTTCCTCTCTGGCAGAACTCAGAGAGTCCGCCTCCCCGTCGTTCCGATCCGATGCCTCCGAGATCATCTGCGGCATCCCTCAAGGATCTTTCCTCAGCCCGACGCTGTTCAACGTCTACATTGCACCTCTAGCACGCATCGCCCGACAGCACGACCTCAACATAACCTCCTACGCCGACGGCACTCAGCTGATCCTCTCCCTCAGCAATGACCCCCTCACTGCCAAATCCAACCTCCACCAGGGAATAAAGGCCGTCATAGACTGGATGGAGGATAGCCACCTCAAACTGAACACAGACAAGATGGAGATCCTCATCCTCGGGTCCAACCCCTCAGCATGGGACGACTCATGGTGGCCCACATCACTGGGGTCACCCCCGGCCCCCACCGACGACGCACGCAACCTGGGAGTCATCCTCGACTCGAAACTCATCATGACCAAACAAGTCAACGCAGTCTCCTCTACCTGCTTCATCACCCTCCGCATGGTCCGCAAGATCTACAGATGGATCCCGACAAACACAAGGAAAACAGTCACCCAGGCCCTAGTCAGCAGCAGACTCGACTACAGAAACGCCCTCTACGCAGGAGTCTCGTCCAAACTCATCAACAGACTGCAGAGAATCCAGAACGCATCTGCACGCCTGATCCTCGACGTCCAGCTCCGTGACCACATCACCCCCCACCTAAGGAACCTGCACTGGCTCCCCGTCTACAGGGGAATCTCCTTCAAGCTCCTGATCCACGCACACAAGGCACTCCACAAGACCGGACCAGCCTATCTCAACAATCGGCTCTCCTTCTACGTACCCAACAGGAAACTCCGCTCTGCTGACCACGCCCTGGCCACGGTCCCGCGCATCCGGAGAACAACTTCCGGAGGCAGATCCTT
This sequence comes from Triturus cristatus, assembly GCF_964204655.1. Classification (NCBI taxonomy): domain Eukaryota; kingdom Metazoa; phylum Chordata; class Amphibia; order Caudata; family Salamandridae; genus Triturus; species Triturus cristatus. Next base: position 1,267,459,200 of record NC_140582.1, read on the forward strand.
CTCCCATCGCGCCGCCAGGACCTGGAACACCCTCCCCCTCGACCTGCGACAAACCGAAGACCTGCTGACCTTCAGGAGACAACTCAAGACCTGGCTCTTCGACCAATAGCAGCAGCAGCCCCCCCCAGTGCCTTGAAACCCTCACGGGTATGTAGTGGGCTTTACAAATTATTTTATTGATTGATTGGTTGAGCACAAGATCTGTCTTGTGTTCCCCTCCTCGCCCTGCACAGAAGGGGAGGTCCTGACTCCTGAATAGACACAGCACAAGATCTTTCTTGTCATTCCCCCCTCACCCCGTACAGAAGGGGAGGTCCTGACCCCTCAATGGACGCAGCAAAAGATCTGTCTTGTCTTCCCCTCGCCCTGCACAGAAGGGGAGATCCTGACCCCTCAATAGACGCAGAAAAAGATCTGTCTTGTCTTTCCCTCCTCGCCATGCACAGAAGGGGAGGTCCCGGCTCCTCAATAGACACAGCACAAGATCTCTCTTGTCTTTCGCCCCTCGCCCTACACAGAAGGGGAGGTCCTGGCTCCTCAACAGACGCAGCACAAAGATCTGTCTTGTCTTCCCCTCCTTGCCCTGCACAGAAGGGGAGGTCCCGGCTCCTCAATAGAGGCAGCGCAAGATCTGTCTTGTCTCTCCCCCCTCGCCCTGCACAGAAGGGGAGGTCCTGGATCCTCAGTAGACGCAGCACAAGATCTGTCTTGTCATCCCCTCGCTCTGCCCAGAATGGAAGGTCCTGACCCCTCAGTAGCCACAGCACAAGATCTGTCTCGTCTTCCCCTCCTCACCCTGCACTAAAGGGGAGGTCCTGACTCCTCAATAGACGCAACACAAGATTAAGCCTGGGCAAAGCAGTACGCTACGCTTGCGTAGTTTGCGAAGTTTGCGCTACTTCGCACTACGCGAATTGCACGTAGCACAGTGCGAACACGCGTAGCGTAGTGTTGCGTAGTGCAGCGGTCATTTTTTGCTTGCTCGCAGTCCTCAACGTCAAGTTGGTGACGGCGAGCAAGCAAAATGACATCCCGGCGAGACTTTTTCCTCGTTCGCGATCAGCAACATCAAGTTGGCGATCGCGAGCGTGGAAAATAAACCTCCCGGCGAGATTCTCAACGCGAGGAGGTAAGGTTTCTCATTGCGAGTGGTCGCGTATGCTCGAGACCGCTCGCGATGAGAAACTACCAGTTCGCGTTGAGAAAGCTGCCGCTCGAGTAAAAATCGACTCGAGCAGCAGAAAACTACAGCTCGCACTGTGCAAGATGCCGTTTTCAATGATTGCACAGTGCCGGTTGCTTGTCTGCACTGTGCAATCATTGAAAATGACATCTTGCACAGTGCGAACAGGGTACTACGCAGTTCGCGAAGTGCTATGCGTAGCTCGCGTAGTGCGAAGTTCACTTTGCGTAGCTTCGCGTAGTGCTACTTTGCGAACTACGCCCAGGATTACACAAGATCTGTCATGTGTTCCCCTTCTCACCCTGCACAGAGGGGAAGGTCCTGACTCCTCAGTAGACGCAGCACAAGATCTGTCTTGTCTTCCCCTCGCCCTGCCCAGAATGGAAGGTCCAGACCGCTCAGTAGGTATAGCACAAGATCTGTCTTGTCTTCCCCTCCTCGCCCTGCACAGAAGAGAAGGTCCTGACCCCTCAGTAGACGCAGCACAAAATCTGTCTTGTCTTCCCTCTTCCTGCACAGAAGGGAAGGTCCTGACCCCTCAGTAGACACAGTACAAGATATATCTTGTCTTCCTTCTTCCTGCACAGAAGGGAAGGTCCTGACCCCTCAGTAGACGCAGCACAAGATATGTCTTGTCTTCCCTCTTCCTGCACGGAATGAAAGGTCCTGACCCCTCAGTAGACGCAGCACAAGATATGTCTTGTCTTCCCCTTGTCACACTGAAGAGAAGGGAAGGTCCTGACTCCTCAGTAGAGGCAGCACAAGATATGTCTTGCCTTCTACTCACCCTGCAGAGAAGGGAAGTTCCTGACTCCTCAGTAGACGCAGCAAAAGATTTGTCTTGTCTTCCCCTCGCCCTGCTCAGAATGGAAGGTCCTGACCCCTCAGTAGACGCAGCACAAGATCTGTCTTGTCTCTCCCCCCTCACCCTGCACAGAAGTGGAGGTCCTGGCTCCTCAATAGACACAGCACAAGATCTGTCTTGTCTCTCCCCCCTCGCCCTGCACAGAAGCGGAGGTCATGGCTCCTCAGTAGATGCAGCACAAGATCTGTCTTGTCTTCCCTCTTCCTGCACAGAAGGGAAGGTCCTGACTCCTCAGTAGACGCAGCACAAGATATGTCTCATCTTCTCCTCCTCACCCTACACAGAAGGGAGGTACTGACCCCTCAATAAACGCAGCACAAGATCTGTCTCGTCTTCCCCCTCCTCACCCTACACAGAAGTGAGGTACTGGCCCCTCAGTAGATACAGCACAAGATCTGTCTTGTCTTATTCCTGCACAGAAGGGAGGGTCCTGACCCCTCTGTAGATGCAGCACAAGATCCATCTCATCTTCCCCTCCTCACCCTGCACAGAAGAGAAGGTCCTGACCCCTCAATAGACGCAGCACAAGATCTGTCTTGTTTTTCCCTCGCCCTGCACAGAAGGGAAGGTCTGAATGCCCATTGCTGCACGAAAACAATCATGCCTACAACACAGGCACACTTGCACCATTGGTGCAATGGTGCCTGCATTGGCGCTAGGCTGCCGAAATGTCACCAGCGCAGGGGGAAAGGGCAGGAGTGCACCGTATCAGAGAAATGTGGTGCATTCCTGCCCGTTTCCCATGGCGCAGGGCAACGTAGCAAGGTAATTCGCCGCACTGTCCTGTGCCACCATTCCCGTAAATATGTCCCACAGGTGCTCTTGCCTGCGCTTGTGGAGTCAATGCAGAGTTCTAAGTGTATCTGTTGCAGTTTGTGGAATCAGCAGTGCCGAATCTGAGCCAGTGGTTGCAGGACATGGTGGGCCCCACCTGCACTCATTCTTGTGGACCAGAACTTATTTTCAGTAAACAAAGTTTGACCCAGAGCAAGAGAGCAAATAATAAGAAGGAGAAAATTAAGGAAGAACAAAAAGATAGGGAAATAAAGGAAATAGGAGAAAGAATTGATGAAAAATAACCTGGAAAAGAGAGATAAAGGGACAGAGAATGCAGGGAGAAGGATGGAAGAGGCATAACATATGATTAAGGCTAGACTGCCATGGTATTTCACAATGCTGACATTTGCAGCCCCGGTGGCGGACTTCTAAGAAAAACTCTGGGTCCTGTTGTGTGCTGATTTAGATTCCGTATATAGGTTTCCCGATTTATGCCCTTATATAGGTACAATTCACATTGCCCTTATTTGGACATAGAAATCCAGCCCTATTTAGATATCGTTCGTACAAACCAAATACAGGCATGGCCACCTACATCCGTCCATCCACGTCACAACAAATTCTTGGAAAACCAGACCCTGAAGCCTTCAGGAATTTCCCTCAGCTTGAATATTGATTTCTCCAAGAAATCATTAAGTATGCATGAACATCTATCCCTTAGGGGTTCATTCATGACGTTCCTCTGCCTGACTTTTACGGCAATACTGGCATTCCTAAACACCTTCAAGGTATAAATATACCTGCACTTGCTCTGGTAAATTGCGGTTCCCGGATGATTCGATCCAACCCAGACTACGCGGTTCGCCACGGCAATTTCGGAAGGAGAACGAGTTCCAGCCTGATGCACTGACCTGGCGCTGCCATCCTCCTCGCAGAGGATCCAGCTCCAGTGCTCTCTGACTTCCCTTGCGGGGGGTTAGACTATCGAGTCCAGAAAAGAGATTCCAACCTCTCTCATTCTAAGGTATGGAGCTGACTAGAACTTAGAGAAACTTTTGGCAACTCTTGGTTAAAACTAAAATATAGCTAGCTATACTTTAGAAACGGCACCTACTTCAAACCTCGTACTACACTTAGGTTAGGTACACTGGGGTAGAACAATTTAATGGTATCAGATGAGTATCACATTTTTCGCTTGTGTTATTTATGTATGTATTTTGATTAATATGTGTCATAGCTACAAACCATGCTATTGCAGTATTTTTTTATCTTACTGCTAACCTCGTACATATTGTACTTCGCAGTCTGTCTTACGATTGTAGCAATTCATATCTCTTGCATGAGAAATAAGACTGTTTAATAAACCCTTTTATTGAAACGCCCGTCTCTCTATTTCTGTGCAACTCTGTAGAAACGAAGCATGCACAATTGACTGAGTGAAACTGTTATCTAGTGTTTCCACAATTCTGAGACTGTTCCGATTCTAAAGGGAAACAAAGTTGTCATGTTTATGCGGATGTCAGAGACTGATCACTTCTTGTATATACGAGAAGTTTCTAGTGACTTCTGAGTTAGCTGGCACACACAAGTAATTAAGTTTAATATACTTGATAGAGACATACTGACCTTAGTCCTATGTCAAATCTATAGTGTATGTTATAACAATGCGCAGAGCCTATCAGGGATATAGGAACTACACTACAGTCCCAGCACTTAGGTGCACATTTATAAAGATGTCATTCAGTACAATCCTGCAACCAAAGTACTGTGCTGAATTCCACTGTAAGTCTCTCTCTCTCTAGTGGTCATGCACACTCAGGATGCCTAGCACCACGAAAACATCTTTGCATCATAGTGCAAAGGTATATGTATCATATCTAGAATATGTTTTGTACAGGAATGGCCCCCTTTCAGTGCAAAATACTATTTCTAGATGTAGGAAGTTGGCTCTGTATATCGTATCACCGCTAGGTGGTTCCCCAAAAGTGTGCAGCGCTCAACGTAAAACCCAAAGTGCTCTAAGAGTAGTAGTGTGGGCGAGCAGCCGCAGGCCTAACATAGAGGAGGTTAAGGCATTTATCGCACAACAGTGATCAATAATGGACACCCGACTCAAGAAGGAGATCCGGACCAATTTTAGAAAAATAAACTTTATTTCCCGACCAAGGTCTTCGCAATCAGGTAAGTAAGTTTCATTTAAAAATACTTTTCAGGTTCAGAAGTAAACAGTGCAATTTCAGAACACTTCAATATTATCCAGTGGAGGAAAACAATTATGCGGTTTAACAGGCAAGTACACCATTTACAATTTCGACAAATGAATACAAAGTGGAAAGTTAAATTAGTATCTTACTAAATAGCTACACTGAAACTTTATGTAAAATATGTCTATATGTGTTTTTTACACTTTGTTAAACACATCCGGTATTCGCAGTGTGTCCTTGGCAATTGCACTCATAGAATCCCACAGGCACTACATGCACAATCATCAAGAACAATTTCTCCACCACTCTGCAAACGTGCCTCCTGGTACACTACTAATTAGGGGATGAAGTCCCCTTGGCTATTGAGGGTCTTTGGGGGACAACTACCCCCCGTTACCTCCAGCAAGTCCCACACAGTTAATTTGCTAAGATTGTCTAATGAGGCAACACACCCTTTCTCCACCACTCTGCAAACACGTCTCCTGGCACACCACTGGTTGGGGATATAAATTCTCTTGGATGCTAAGGGACCTTGGGGAACAAGAAGCCCTTGTGGTACTTTCTGTAGGTCCTAGCCAGTGGGATTGCTTAGAGCTGGTCAGAGGCCCGCCCCTTTTCCACACCTCTCTGTAAACACCATTGCTACTTAAAAAACATAGAAATTCACTGAAAAAAGGTCACAGGGCCGTTGTAGTTAGGAAATAGAATTTTTTTAAAAGATAAGTGATAGTGGCTTTTTCACAATCATATATATATTGATCTAGATAAAACCCCCAAGGCTACCCTTAAGGTATAAAAGAACCAAACCTTCACTAGGTAAGCCTGCATGCCAAAGCTCCGACACGCAGTGGTCAGTCATCCCTTGTGGGTTGTCTACTCAAGACCAAGACGGGGTCCTTCATGCTCTCACCTCAGGTAATGGGGTTGGCTCTTTCCTAGAAGATTCTTGGCTTTACACGCACATACATGCTTGGTACATTTAGGTATACTTAGATAGGGTCCGCATTGTAGGAGTACACAAAGATTACTATTTTTATATATGCCTGCATATATTCATTGCTTTAGCATCATGGTGGAAATGTATCTACTGTTTACTCTGTTGGTGCTTGCAATCTCTTTCATTTGCTTCTGTCTACTGATTGTTGCAGCAAATATTTTATACTAGATTGACACTGCTTCAATAAATGCTCATTGAAAGCGTCCCCAATGTTCATTCTGTGTATCTTTCTGAGTTTAAGTGAGCATCAGTGACTGAGCGAAACGAACTGTACTGTTTCCACGATCTCTGAAGGGTCAAGGGTTGTCATGGTCAGTGGTTGCCAGAATCTATTCGCTCCATGGTAGCTTTCAAGGGCTTACAGTGGCACTGTGAGCTAGCTGGTCTATAGGCCAACATATCCTTAGGGGGTGTCCGGAATCAGGCTAGACACCAAGCCCTTCATTTAAGTTGTCCAGCAAATGCGTATATCCTATATATTTATAGGAACTACACGACATGGCACCGCCAACGTTTGTTTGGTTCTTATTTAACAGTCAAATCTGAGTAGTTTTGTTGTTCTTTCTCAGAGACCCCGACTCACACTGAACCAGAGACGTCTGGCATGGGAAGGGAACTCTGCCTCAGCTGAGTAGGTGCACCCTATGTATTGGTGGTAGGTTAAATCAAGCTTGAAGGATTATAGCTTCCCACATTGTGCAAAACCTTATCTCTTTTCCTTACTACTTCCTCCCACATTGTCTATTTATGGAAACACCTGTATTGGCACAGGAGTAGAAGAGCAGGAAGACGTTCTTAACGTTACAGAAAATTGCAGACATAAGAAATCATTGCAATACGGCCTCCTGGCAATGGGTGGTAGTGTTACCTTCTTGATAGAGGCACATGAAGCATTCAGAACAGAGGTATTCTATTCTTGGGTTAAATTTCCCCCTGCAGACACACGCACGCACACAGTTCTTTCATACTTACATTGAAGATGACACACCTCAAGAATACTTTCCGTACGTGGACATAGAAGTCCTGTTTACTTACCAAGAGCATATACATTGGTTTAAAGTGCTCTCCCCACTCCACAGCAAATGTGAGACTTGGTCCACTCAGCAGAGAAGGAGCGACTTGGCCGGTCCTAGCTGCTTATACAACTCATCCAGACATTGATACATTGTCAGCAGCAGAAAACCATACACTTTACAGAGAAGTAGTAAAACTCTACAGAAACCTTACAAAGTTCATAATGCAAACATTTCCAATTCAATCTGCAAAGATTTCTCAAGCTGGTCAACCTCAATTGACTGAACCAGCTATCAGCTGACAAATGATGAACGTGATTATGGGAAGAATGCCCACCAATCGGGAGCAAATTCCATTCTGGATAGCACAGAAAATAGCACAGCTCTAAACAGGATTTCCCCATACAAGCCCGCAGGAAAAACACAGAATACCAGCAATTTGCTTGCCAATGGGGATGGCTCCCCCGATAGAGGATTGTACCACTCGAGGTACAATTTTCGCTGCTGTTTATATCAGAATTCATGCTACCTCATCGATAGCAGTTTTACCGGATATATTGAAACAGATGCAGAATGAGTACGGGCAGGACCTGACCTGGACTTAGGGATGAAACTGATGGGCAGTTTTGCCCAGGTATCAGCAATTATGTTAAGTAACATAAAAGGGGAGGCTTCAGCGGTGGCTATATGCCAACACCTGAGGGAAGTCACTCCTGTGCAACAGGAGCGAGAACTGCCTAGGATTATTGACGAAACCTATGATTCACTAGGTAGAGATAATTTGAGAGCCAGACCTGGGAAACCACAAGTGGCGGGTAATTCTGAAAAGGATAAGTCTAAGCAAGCACCCGATTCATCTCAAAAGAAATGGAATAACAAACAATAATAAAATAATATGCAGAATGCATCACAATCACGGGGTGTGTCTCCTCAACAGGAGCCCTCTGAAAAGCGATACAATCTCAAAAACCATGATAATATGAAAAAACCTGACAGGTATCAGGATACTGATATACGTTCCTCTCAGAATTCATCAAAACACACGGAGAGTGAAGGACTTTCAGAACAAAGATCAGAAGAGCGAGTCAATTCAAAAAGGGAGACACATCGCACTTCAGACTACATTATCAAACAAGAAGATAAACCCAAAACTAAAGCTCAAAATAAAAATAAGAAGGTAGCTGGCCTTAAAATAAGAAATGCCCAGGCTACTGAGAACTCTGCTTCTGAACGGGGTATGGGCTTGTCATGTAGTTACTAAAATGCATAGGATATGCACATTTGTTGGTCAATAGAAACTAAGGGCTTGGTGTCAAGACTGATTCCAGACACCCCTGCAGGATTTGTCGGACTATAGACCTGCAAGCTCACAGTGCCACCATAAGCCCCAGAATCTTACCACAGAGCGAATACTTTCTGGCAACCACTGAACATGACAACACTGACCCCTCAGGGATCGTGGAAACTGTACAGTACTTTTCACTCAGTCACGTGTTCTCACTTAGGGGCAGATTTACAAGCCCCTTGCGCCTCTTTTACGTCGCCGTTGTGTCACTTTTGTGACGCAGTGGCGGCGCAAAACCAGCGCCATGCTGCGGGGTATTTACAATGTGACGCATCTGGGAGATGCGTCTTGTTGTAAAGCCCTGCGCCTGAAGTAGGCGTTCCTGTGCAGGGGGGGCGTCCAGTCGCAGGAACGCCTCCTAAAAGTGGCTGAGTGAAATCTACAAGATTTCACTCACTCTCTTTTGAGCCCATGCTGCGTCAAAACCCTGCACCTGCTTGAAGCAGGCGTAAGGATTGACGCAGCATTGTAAAGATAGGGCACCCCAGAGCCTTGCTGGAGCTGCGTCACGCTTGCGACGCAACTCCAGCAATGCGCTGCCTTTACGGCACAGATGCGTCATGCATCTGTCCATTTTTGCCCCATGGTGCGGCGCATTGTAAATGCGGCGCATCCATCGTGGTGGAGCCGTGACGCACAATAACTGGCGCATCCCTGCTGATATGCAGGGATGCACAAGTTATTGTAAATCTGCCCCTTAGTTTCGGAGAGATACACAGAATAAACGTTTGGGTTGTTTTAAATAAGCCTTTATTGAACCAGTGTCATTCTAGTTAAAAACATATGTGCTGCAACAAGCTTTAGACAGAAGCAAATGTAAGAGATTACAAGCAACAACAGAGTAAACAGTAGATATATTTCTACCATGGGGCTAACGCAATGAATATATGCAAGAATTTATAAAGCAGTAATCTCTGCATACTCCTATGACGCAGACCCTAAGTGTACCTAAATGTACCTAACGGATGTATGTCATTACATAACAAGCCATTACAACGCAGTATTTTACATCACGTTTGTTACAATGCAAGTCGTTATAACAACTTGCGTTGGAGGGCGGTGGACTTAGGAATAATATGATTTACTATTCCAACTCCCATCTACGTACAGTAGGGAAGGTGTTGGAATAGTAAATTATACTGTTCCTTAGGTTAGAGTGCCATCCAGCGCAAGTCGTTGTAATGACTTGCGTTGTAATGACCGTGATGTAATGGCATTGTGATGCAATGCCCGCATTGTAAACAATGTTTCCCGTACCTAACGTATATCAGTGTGAAACATGTATGTGTGTGAAGCCAAGAATCCCCTGGGAAGAGCCAACCCCATTACCTAATGGGAGAGAATAAAGGGCCCCGTCTTGGTCTCAAGTTGGACACCCCGCAAGGAATGTCAGACTGCTGTGTGTAGAAGTTTCAGCATGCAGGACCCAGTGTCAGCGTGGAAGAGTCTCCTCTGGTTACCCAGAGAAGGTGTGGTTCTTTTATACCAAAAAGGTGCCCTCAGGGGTTCTACCCAGATCGATATGTTATGGTTGCAATTATGTGAATCAACCTGAATCAATAATTGCTATTATGTGGCCTGTCGTCCAAGGATGACGATAGCGGTGAGTTTTGTACAGAGTTATTATGCAGAGTATGTTATTCCTGTTATGTACGTTATGTGCAGGGGATTAAGATATGATACTAAGAATCCTCATACATAATAAATTAGGCTGGTTTTCAAAGTAAACCACCCAACATTTATACAGCACATAACTGGGTAAAAGGTCAGCAGTAGAACCGTTATATAGAGAAAGGTAGGATGAATGTAGGTAAAGGGTCGCTTTTCTACTTAGGCCTAGCTTATGAAATATAACACCCACTCCTTATCCGAAGGTGGATAAGGTCAGCTAATGCTAAAATAAGCCAGCTAAAAAGCATAAAATTATTGCTATAAAATCATTGTCTAAAACCATCTAAAAACATGTTAATCTTAAATGCGGTAAAAGGATGCTGTAAAAAATCCAATAAGCTCTAAAAGTCAATATATGATCAGACTGACTGAGCACATTGAAAGCCATGGTGCTCAGTGAGAGCAGAAAAAATAAAACAAAAAGATGTTTCACATTCCAATATGGCTTGTTTTGGAAAAGGCTGAATTGTTACCATCAAACAGAGAGCTGAACTGTTCATGTTTCCTGTGTGGGAGACACAACATCACTGTTGCTCTCATTGACAGACAATGGTCCCTCTAGCACCTCATGTATCTGGTCAATGGAGCAAAGGTGATCTTCTCAGGTTCCCACATCAGTCCCTGAGGAAGAACTAGACACCTGTGAGCCTGTTGTAGAGCCAGTGTCCATTTGGCCAAGAGCTAAAGCATCCCATGGAGGCTTTAAGAATGCCATCATCAACATGGGAATGCGCTGAGGACATAGATACACAAGGGCCTTTAAGGGGTCCAGTAGTATGTCCATGTCTGGCGGCGCAGCCGATGGAAGGGTCAGACACAAGTCCAACATGCATTCCTATCTGCAGAATATGCAGAGGAGCACAGGCAAGATGCAGTCAAACCAGACAGGTCTGAACGATAGGAACCAATGCTCACTGAACTCCCCAAGCCGAGGTGTGCCCAGATGGAGCACCATGCATTCACGACAACGTTGGACCAGTAGGGCTCTTTTTATTTCTCGATGAACTAGGATGTCAATTGTGAAGCAGAAAAATGTAAATCAGGATGCCCACTACAAGTAGTAGGACCAGCAGGAACCCTCCAAAAACGCTTTCCAATACGGAGTGTACAAATGCTGGAATTACACAGAAGATCGTCTGAAAGGTGCTAACCAGTCCAGAACCTATACGTTTAAATAGGTTTACGATACTTCCCCCCCAGCATCAGATATGTTAAAGATATGATGAACCATTTCCCCGAAATGGAGTCGAAAGTTTGTACGGACTAGTGCTTGCATGTTAGATGAAGACTATGCAACCTGGAGATGAAAAGTCTCTAGGGCTGAGGTTAAGGCCACATCTTTCTGAAAAAGCATGGCTTTCAGTCTGCTCAGAGAATCAAACTGTACAAAGGAAACTTTCAACATATGCCATAGCGTTGCCTCCCTAACTGTATGGGCCTGGTGGAAATAATACTTCCATACAAGTAACCCTGGAGCTTACTGTGACCAGATATGCGATGCCCGGTCACATCCCACAGCAGCCTTGATCATTCAGTATCAAGTAACTCCAGCTCGAACACCGGATGAATCATGGCAGCTGGGGAGCCCTTCAAATAACAGGATAGGTTTGCAACCAAAGCGTTGCAGGCTCTGTGGAGTGTAATCTCTTTGCAAACAAGAGATCCACTTAAAGCACTTTCACAGTTTGAACCGCTGAGAAAAACTTCAGTGTCCCCATTCCTGCACCTAAATCTGTAGGTAATTCCCAGTAATCATGTATGTACCCTTCTCCCAGCGCTTCATACCTGCCTACCGGATGATACTGGAGACAGAATTGAAATTGGAGAGTCATGACTAGTAGAGTGATAGAGCCACGGATTAACCATTCTGTGGAAGGTGACTCAGCCACGGTGAAATTCCAATGTTTCAGTTTGCAGCATGGTGTGCTTTGCATCTTTTTGTGCCTTTGACATCTGTCTTTCTGTTAGATTGTATACAGAAAACAGAGTCATCCTGTTGATGTAACGCCAGGGCATGTGGCCAGATCGCAAGGACTGTAGTGTCCAGCTTAGCAATATAATTGGAACGCAATTGAGACTGCCCATGTTGTAAAATATAGAAATCTTGTTCCTTTATATCTATTGCAGAAGACACAATGTTGCCCAGTGAATACATTCTGGACAATAGCGTGCCATACCATTGCCGGCCACAGCCAAAGCCTTTCCTAGGTTAACCCTATCTATTTCATGTAATCTCTCATCAGCCTCCTGTTGGGAGATTTTACATAGCTAGTTGTAAATAGCATACAAGAAGCGCTTACGACGGTGCTTCTGGAGACCTAACAAAAAATCCCTGAGATCCATGTTGTCTGATAGAAGGGACAAGTGTTGCTTCACCTGAGACAGCGTCAAGGTTTTTAGTCACTCTAGGCATAGTTTACCTACACTGTAAGATGTCACCACCCCGAGTGTTCTGACTATACATAGCGTGGGTCTTGCCTATGAACACTAAACCCTTCAGTGGTATTGAAGAACCAGAACTCTTTGAGTCTGGCGGCGCAGGGTACGCCCAAGTCTCCGGAGTTCTCCTGCTCAGCTACACAGAGACACGGGACACTCTGTCGGCGTTAGAAGATCAGATTTATTTAGTTGCAGCTAGTACAGTTATCCTAGAAGTACACAAAGTAGGTTCTCAGGAGACTGCCACTTCACTCTGTGGCGCACAGGGTTTTATACTATACAGGGCTCAGAAACATTTACTAAGAACACTCCCAGAACACACGAGAAAGAACCAATAAGGAAAGTTGGAAAACAGTATAGAACCAATAGGAGAGATCGGAAAACAAAAGTGTCAGATGACTCGAAGAAACCTCTCCTCCAATCATGTCGGTCACCCCTCCCTCAAGCTAATTCATTAACAGATTCATAACTAACTTGCAGGTGGCGAGATACGTTTGTGTGTGTTGGAGGACAGTTGTGAAACGAGAGAATGCTAGCAGAAGGCAGTGAAGGCCAGGGGACAAGATAAAGTCAGAAAAGAATGGTGTGAATCAATAGATAGTTGAGCCAGGGATCAGGAAAGCCAGACAGGGATTAGTGTACTCAGCCAGTCCTAACACCAGCTTTGTAAATAGAGGCAGAAAGCGTATTTCGACACCAGGGTGCAGAAAAAGCAGAATGGACTTGGCTCGCCATGCTGCCTGAGTGATGGCAACATAAAAATGGCGGTGGAGCACAAAATGGCGGGTCGATTCGATCGTGATCAGAAATCGAAGTTCCTCAGACCCTCCTTTTGCCAGAACTCAGGCAATATAGATTCATGCTAATCTGAGTCAATGTCGATGGACATGAGGTCATCGAGTTGTTGCTGTAACATCATTCTTATGTTTTCCGTTACTGGTGGTTTGGGTTTTGGAATGCACATAGTAGCACAAAGGTCACAGATAGCGGGACCACAGTACATACAAAGGCAACAGGAGAAAATAATGGTCAGAATTATACCTAGGAATGTTAATGCTTTCCAACCCCATTTGGACAGTAGTCCCCAAAACCACTTCGTAAAAGACCAATCTCCTTCGTCCTGGTGAATAGACTCGGAGATTATGTGCAACTTGGAGATAGCTTGGTATACTGTCGGAGCGTCATTAGGTATGAAAATACAACAACTTGACCTGATCAATTTGCACACTCCACCACGATCTGCGAGAACAAAATCTAAGGCAACTCGATTCTGTAAGGTCATAAGACGATCCGCCTGTAGTTCTGCCGTGATGTTACTCAAGGCTCCTACAGTGATGTCTATTGTGGTTTCTACGACACGAACCAGTTGCCTTATATTTCTGCTGTTGGCCATTGGACCCCAGAAAGGAAGAAATCCTTTGAGGAAATCTCCTCCCTCTTGTCCTGCTGTGTCCTTTGAATCGATAATCCCTCTGCCGTATCTGGTTCGATGATGGTTTGCGGAAGCGGTGTAAGTAGGAGGAAGAAGAAAGGCTATATAACAAGTACCGGAGAAACCCGTTGGTAACCATATATAAGCTCTGTTATAGCAAATGAAATAGGTGCCTTGAGACGGTACTAGAGGAGGCGAGTTCTGAGAGGAATAAAAGTACGTGTAGGATCGATTATTCCTTTGTATAGTGTCAGAAGAGCGATCATTTATCTGTAAGCAGAAGTTGCCCTGATGTGGTATAGTCCAAATCGGTGAAGACTTTCCTTTCTTAACTTTATCACTAAGACTGGACATATATTGGGTGACATTCCAATTGGTGTATGCCTTTCTTTCATCAATGGAGATTTTACTATTCTCCATGATTTTAGCCATAGCCACCTTTCCCTTAATCAAAGAACTATGACTAAAATCAGGATCGCTAACATGTGAATTAATAGATCGTCTGAATTTGCTTTGATAAGCATTGGAGAAGATGACGAAATAAGCCCAAGCAGAACCCTCATAAGAAAACGGGAGAACTAAATATGGCATTCCTTTCTCTGTGGTGTGTGGCATAAGTCAACACACCCAACAATTAGTCGTATTGACCACTAACTGATGCTGATGTAGTAACTGGATAAAGGAATTGTTATAATATTCAGTTCTTCTAATGAGTTCATGTTGAGGAAGAGTATAAAAGAGATGTGGAGAGACAGTTGAAGAAGATGAAGAAGGAGAAGGAGATATAACTTTTGGCTGCAGAGCATAAATAATCCAACTTATAAACGCCAAAACAATACTCAAAAATATAATAACACATAAAGTTATACTGAAACGACTGTACATTATTTTACAGGATTCTTTCTTTATTTCTTCTTTTCTCTCTCTTTTGCCTAGTGTATTTTCAATCTTACTAATGGATGCTCACGGCAATCTTCCTCAATCGCTGAATCACGATTGTCTACCGTCCTATGACACTGTAAGGTCCGGCAGGCCTATTGCCACTACTCAGGTCGTGATTCAGACTCCTACCGTGACCCTGCAACCGGGACAGAATACTACACAGGAGAGAAAAGGTTTTTAAATGTTCTTTGGTCTAGGTCTTAAGTGGTATCGCTCCTTCCCAGGGGCGCTTTGGTCTTGGAACAATGTTCGTGGATTAGTCGTTTCTAAGCGACGATGTGGTGGTATTGCCTCTTGCAAAATGTTGTTGTCCTCTTTCTCAGACAGTGTCTCTTTCAGGTGTGCATCGCTAAAAGGCACGAATCGTGGAGTCCTTTCAGTTTCACAGTCACCAACACCTCTACGAACCCACTGATCAAAGGGCAAAGGCAAAGGCACTTTCTTGCAATGCACACCTTGGATCCAATTTTTCTTTCCTTCGACTTTAACTGCTGATCTCGTGGTCAGCAAGACCATCCGGGGCTCCCGCCATCTGGGTTCCAAATTCTTTTTCTTCTGAAAGTTCCGGGTGCAGACCCAGTCACCTGGTCGGATGGAATGACCTGGGTCTGTGGAAGCCTCCGGCAGAGCACTCTGAACCTGTTGATGGAGAACCCGCAATTTAGTCGTGAGATAATCAATCAACATTGGATACGGCAAGTCTGAGTATTTCTTAGGGCAAGGGGCTCCCCATACATTAGCTAGGCGACCAAAAATCACTTTGTAAGGGCTAATTCCCAAACGAGAGTGTACTGCAGTTCTGGTGGATAGCAGGGCTAATGGCAAAGCATCAGGCCAATTGAGTCCTGTACTCGCTTGAACCTTTGCTAGCTTCAACTTCAAGGTTCCATTATAACATTCTACTAAACCCGCTGACTGTGGATGATTTGCCGCATGGAACTTTTGCTTGATACCAAGACCCGCACAAACTTTCTGCATAACTTGGCCAACAAATTCGCTCTCATTGTCACTCCAGACAATGCGCGGCAAACCAAACCTGGGGAAAAATAATTTTAGTAGAACTTTAGCTGTGGATAAAGCTGTGTTATTCTTTAGGGGGTATGCTTCTATCCATCTTGAAAAGGCGCATACTACCACCAGAACATATTTGAGGTTGTTGCATCGTTTCATGTGAATATAATCGATCTTCAACACCTCAAATGGATATGTCGGAGGGGCAAAGTGACCTGCTGGAGTTGTGGTTCCCTTTCCCGGATGGTACATCAGACAAACAATACAATGTTTCACTACATTGTCTGCGCATTTTGGGATTGTGTTATTTTGCCACACTGGAGCCAGAAGCTTGCATATGCCTTTTGCACTTAAGTGGGCTGGACCATGTGCCATAGTAACCACTGGGAGTACATAGGCATCCGGTAACAGCCAACGTTGATGTTCAGATAATTCTATCCAACACCCCATTTCGTCTAACATTCCTGTACTTTCTTTCCACTTGCTTAATTCCCTCTCCGAAACCTCTTTCTGAATCGCTTTTACTCTTTCTACTGTATTCTCATACATTCCTCTCTCTCTGACCCAATTTGCAGGACCCGCCACATACATTCGACTTGTAAAATCTCTTGCTGTCTTTTTCGCTGTTTCATCTGCAAATGCATTTCCTCGACCAACTGTAATCTTTTTGTGTGCACTACACTTCACGATCACTATTTGGGTGGGTAAGGCAAGTGATTCGAGGAGATCAGTCACTAACTGGCCATGTTGTATTTTGGTGCCATGTGAGGTGAGGAAACCCCTTTCCTTCCAGAGACGCCCAAAGTTGAACGCTACACCAAAAGCATATTGGCTGTCAGTGTACACGTTCACTTTCTTCCCATTCAACAATACACAGGCTCTTGTTAAAGCTATCAATTCTGCTGCTTGTGCTGAATTATGTCTAATACGTGCAGCTTCCACCACTGTGTGCAAAGTAGTCACAGCATAGGCTGAAACTGTATCTCCATTAGGCATTTTAAAACAAGAACCGTCTACCCATAGAGTTCCATCCGGATTCTCTAGTGGTGCATCTTTCAGGTCAATCCTTCCCTTCGTCTCTTCCTCAGTACGGAAGAAACAATCATGCCATTCTTCAACACTTTCCTCATTTGGAAGGGGCAACAGAGTGGCTGGATTCAGGGTATTACATCGTTTGATGTGTACGTGGCTAGACAACAGCGTCAGCTCGTATCCAGTTAGACGGGCACATTGTAAGATGCTGTGTTTTTGTTCTGTTTAGTAAGGTATCCACTTTATGTGGCACCATGACAATGAGAGTGTTATCCAACACTACTCCAGCAGACTGTCGAATGGAAATTGCTGCTGCTGCTGTCGCTTTGAGACAACTGGGCAATGCTTTAGCTACAGGATCTAACGTAGCCGAAAAATAGGCACATGGCCGCTGTTTGTCTCCAAATTGCTGTGTTAGAACTGACAATGTACAACCTTCTCTCTCATGAACATAGAGCGTAAAAGGCTTAGTGTAATCGGGGGTACCCAATACAGGAGCAGAACACAGAGCGGTACGTAAATCAGTGAAACTCTTTTGGCACTCATCAGTCCATGGAAGGGGCTGAGGCGTATCTTTTAAAGTGAGTGCCAACAAAGGTTTGGCAATCAGAGAGAAGTTAGGGATCCAATGTCTACAATAAGAGGTGATACCCAGAAAGGCATGTACTTCCCTTTGTGTGGATGGCACAGACATTCGCGTAATCGCCTGAATTCGTTCTGGCGTTAATCGCCGTCCCTCCTTTGATAGGAGATGACCCAAATAGGTAACCTCTCGACAGACATGTTGTAATTTGGAAGGTGAAACCTTATGATTCAGATTAAACAAATGGCGTAATAATGCAACAGTGACATTTTTACAAATCTCTTCTGAGTCAGTGGCTACTAACAAGTCATCCATATACTGGATGAGAGCAGCACCAGACGGCAAATTAAAAGTATCAAGATGACATTTTAAAGCTTGGCTGTAAATAGAGGGACTTTCACAATAGCCTTGAGGTGCACGCTTAAACCGGAAGCTTCGGCCTCTAAGAAAGAAGCCAAAAATATCCCTACTCTCTTCTGCAATGGGGATACTAATGAAGGCATTCTTCAGATCAATAACAGAGAACCAGGTCGCTGTGGAAGGTATCATTGTCAACAGAGCAGTGATATCTGGAACAACAGGAAATTGTGGGACAACAATTTTGTTTACCTCCCGCAGATCAATTACAAAACGATATACAGGTGGTTGAGAAGGATCGGTGCGTTTGAGAACAGGAAGAATAGGACTATTGCATGTGTTACCTCTTGTTTCTTCAACCACACCCTTCTGGATCAAATCATGAATAATTTCCAAAAGCGCTTTTTCACCTTCAGTGGAAATTTTATACTGCGGGATACGTGGTAATTCAACATTAGGCTTGAGAGTAACAACCTAAGGTGGAATCTCAAGACAACCCACATCATTTGGACCCGTGGCCCCTTAAAGTGCTGCTGGAAGAGAAAGTAATTCAGGTGGAAACTGATCTTTGGACAAATACATTGGAGAGATCAATTTCTGTCCCAAAGTAAGATGTACACCAGAAGGAGAACAATATATCGTAGCATGCATTCTTTTCAATAGGTCTAAACCCAATAGATTCTCACCGCAACCACTCGTTAACAGAAGTGGAGCTTCCAAATCATAGGGACCAATTGAAATAGGCAAAGGGCAGGAAACTGGGTTGCGAACAGGGGCGCCAGAGAAACCTACAGAAACATTCGTTAAGCCAGACAAAGGTGCCCCAAGGAGTTTTCAATGAATGATAGATCTTCTCATCGCCCCAGTATCTAAAAGAAATGGCTCTGAAACACCCATCGTAGTGACGTTAACATAAGGTCCATTCTGATCTACTGGAATCGACACAACTCCCTCACTTTGTCCATGGCTGTCCTAGTTGGCATGAAGACTCTCATTTCCGTTTTCAACATAATAATCTTCATTATAATATTGCGTAGACCTAACATATTGCTGATCAAAACAGTTCACAGAATTGGGAGAAGGAAGGGTACGCTGTTCTTGAGTTAACACACCTCGACCTCTACCTCTGTTTGCTGACTGGAGGCCAGCACGACCTCGTGGAGCAGATAACGCTCCATTGCGCTGCAATAAAACCGGACAACTATTCTTAAAATGACCTTCCTCTCTACAATAGGCACATTGATTAGGTCCCAACAAAGGTCGCGGAATGTATGGCTCAGGTTTTTGATACAACCTCTGAAACTGCGGAGGCTGTTGAAGCTGAGGCTGTACATAGAGTGGAGGATAGGCTTGTTGCAAGAGAACCTTCATTTTTAATTCTTTCGTCTTTTTCTCTTGCTTTTCCTTCTCTTCTTTATCTCTCTTTTCGTAATATTGTGCAGTAGCCAATATCTGGGCAGAAGAAGAAACAGCCCATGAACTTTCAGAATCTTTTAATTTGTGTGACAGCTCGAGAAGCAAATTGAATACATATTTGTCCACAAATATTCACTGTCCACCTTCTGTAGCCATATCTTGACCACTGTGATCAATAAAGGTCTCTTCGAAACGAGTGACGAAATCGGAAACACTTTCATCTTTCTTTTGTTTGCATGCTGCTAATTTATCCCAATTAACTCTCAATGCAGGCATCATAGTTTTCATTAATGTAATAATCCTACCAGGGAGTTCCGAAATCAAAGCTTCAGGTTTTGCACCACCCACTTGATCTCTATCTATATTAGTTATAACATCCCAAGTAGCACCTGGTTCCTGCACGTGATCCTCTCTACGAATCTTAGCCCATATTGTCTGTGGGACTACATTTCCCATTAACATGTCGATATCAGCTAAATTCATGATGCAAGCATCGACTGTCTGTGATAATTCTTTGTAATAACCTGCAGGTTTCTTACGGGGATCTGGTAGAGTCTGCTTAAGAGCCAGGACTTCAGACCGTTTCCATGGAACATGTACCCATATACGCTGAAAATGAGCAGGAATAGCTGCATTAGCACCTGCTGCTACAACCTCTTCCTTCCATACTGGAGGAACCTCTCTCATGGGATAGTTTTTCGACGTCAGTTTAACCATCGGATCAGAATCAAGAAAAGCCTGAGAGAACAACAAGGATCTATAAGAAATAAGTGTCCTTATAGCTCTCTCAACCTTAGAACCCACTATAAGTCCTTTATCAAAATCAGCCTGAACATCTAACAGGTCTTGTGAGATCGGACTCGGACTCACATCTTCCCATTCTTTAATAAGAGTATCGCACATCATATTAAAAACATATCTTTGTGTAGGCGCATTCCATTGCAAGAAGGTAGGCATAATATCAAGCACACTATATTGTGGACCCTTCTTGATCCATTTTCGTGCGAGGGAGTCCAACTTCTCTCGTTCTTCAAAATCTGGGAACTGACTACGAGACTGTCTTCGAGCAAAAGCCAGAGACACACTTAAAGCTCCAAAGAAAGGAGATAGAATACCAGTGACAGTGTCTGTGAGACGCTTACGCACAGACGGAGAATTAGACATAAGAATTGGAGATAAAGTATTAGGAGAACTGACAGGAGAAGAATCGATAATTGCAGGAGGAGCAGAAGGCAAAGGAGATCTAAGATCAGGAGATGAGGGAAAAGAAGTCGAAGTTAATGGTAAAACCGACAAGGGCGGTAATACTGGAGAAGGCAAATGCGGAAGAGCCGGAACAGGCGGAGGTACCGCTGGCGGCTGGGCAGGCTGTAAAGGCTGAGGTGCATTGGCACTTTGTACATAGGGCGGAGGCAACCTCAATAAATGGGACATTAGGGGATCTTCTTCTATATCTTTCTTTTTATCAGAAGGAGAAACAGGCAACACCGGATAGCATTTATCTATTGCCATGCGATGCTGTCTCTCTGAAATTTCAGTTACTTTATCAATTTCATCATCTTTGAATTGTTGGGCAGCCTGTATAATCGTCATACCCTGTGCTTTTCTGTCTCGTTTTGCTTGTTTCATTTCTTTCTGTTTGGCTTCCTTTCGCCAAAGGCAGAAAGAGTCAAACATTGTCGGCCGGGCTTTTCTTTTGAATAAAACTGCTTCCAAATTATCTAACACATCAGGATCAAAGCTACCATTTTCTGGCCATTTTAGAACACCATCTTTCTTTGTGTATCGGGTCCATGTCTCGTTAAAGGCAATGGGGCCAATACCATGTTTTGAATAGAGCTCATATGTAAGAGTTCCAACCGAAGGAATCGGACAAGAGTCCTCAAGTCGGGAATCCCTATTACAACCAAAGCAACCAAATTTTCCAAACTTAGTCACACCAGGCATCTCTCGATATTTCCTGTCTGTTCACAAACTTCAAGGGAGTAAAACTCAGTTTACGCAGCACAAATGCACTTACCCTCGGTTTTGGCTATTGCAACAGTCAAAGACTAAGAACTACAAATACTAAGAAAACAAAGGACAAAAATTGTGGGCGCGACCCACGAAGATACTTAACTAAGGACGTCTTCTAACACCAACAGAGGCCCATCTATCGTCTCGCCTTCCCATACATCATCAAAGGAAGGGCCAAAGCAGGGCGGCAGTCAGGGCAGCGGTCGTCAGTAGCCGTCAGGAAGGAGTAACCGCGCTGCAAAAGACCTTCGGACCACTTTCGATATACAGGGGTCGCTTAATGTGGCTCGCGAACCCTCCGGAATTTATTTGCGGGGTTCCTCACGACCTTCAGGCAGAACCGGTACCACTGAAGCCACCCCATGTTGGGCGCCAGTTGAAGAACCAGAACTCTTTGGGTCTGGTGGTGCAGGGTACGCCCAAGTCTCCGGAGTTCTCCTGCTCAGCTACACAGAGACACGGGACACTCTGTCGGCGTTAGAAGATCAGATTTATTTAGCTGCAGCTAGTACAGTTATCCTAGAAGCACACAAAGTAGTTTCTCAGGAGACTGCCACTTCACTCTGTGGTGCACAGGGTTTTATACTATACAGGGTTCAGAAACATTTACTAAGAACACTCCCAGAACACACGAGAAAGAACCAATAAGGAAAGTTGGAAAACTGTATAGAACCAATAGAAGAGATTGGAAAACAAAAAGTGTCAGATGACTCGAAGAAACCTCTCCTCCAATCATGTCGGTCACCCCTCCCTCAAGCTAATTCATTAACAGATTCATAACTAACTTGCAGGTGGCGAGATACGTTTGTGTGTGTTGGAAGACAGTTGTGAAATGAGAGAATGCTAGCAGAAGGCAGTGAAGGCCAGGGGACAAGATAAAGTCAGAAAAGACTGATGTGAATCAATAGATAGTTGAGACAGGAATCAGGAAAGCCAGACAGGGATTAGTGTACTCGGCCAGTCCTAACACCAGCTTTGTAAATAGAGGCAGAAAGTGTATTTTGACACCAGGGTGCAGAAAAAGCAGAATGGACTTTGCTCGCCGTGCTGCCTGAGTGATGGCAACATAAAAATGGCGGTGGAGCACAAAATGGCGGGTCGATTCGATCGTGATCAGAAATTGAAGTTCCTCAGAATCCCTGAATCTTGACTGGCACCTATTTGTGTCTATTGGCCAAATCAGCCATCCCTTCCAATTGGGGTATGAATTGGAAGATCCATTATGCATCACCGCTTCTAGGGTATCCTCACTGTGTAGTATATAATTTTGCCAACCCTCAAAGTGTGTAGGTGAGAAAATCTGAGGTTTGTTCAAGTCCTAAATCTTGGCTAACCCAAGACAGGAAGTCTGTTATGCAGTTTTGTTCAGGAAGGTTATCTGATGTGGTATGAGGCAAGCTCTAAATAAAGCCTTGGTTCCCTGAACCTGCCAATCCTTAGTCCCCCAGACAGATTTTGTGTCTATAGTGGTTCTCCAAAAGCTGAAACCCTGTAAAGACAGCTGGGAAATAAAGGATGCAGAGTATATCAACCTGGTGTTAGTGAGCATATTTTTCTTTGCATGTGTTTGTGCAAGCCTATAGTAATAAGAAGCCGGGTCTGAAATGTTGAAGCCAGAAAACTAAGCAAACCTCTGTGCACATTGTTGAACTACATTTTGGTGATGTCGGGCAATGTTCCCATTGATGGTAAGTGAAAAGATTTTGTGGGATACTTGCTTTGTGCAATAAATGGGAACCATAGTCCTGGTAACAAAACATGGTGTCAAAATTAGGTGTACCATTATACAATTCATCGTTTTAAAATGCGGCAGATTCTTCTAAATCAGACATCATAGTATGCACAGTTTCAATGTCCCAATCATCAGAGAGTGTTCTAGAGCTGATGAAACAATTTAGAGACATTTTAAATAAGTGTGGAATTGTTCAAAGTTCGGTTGTACCATACACATCATAAGAAACTCTGTCTCCAACTATTCCTTCACTGACTGGAACTGCTGAAATATTCACTAACGACAGGTCCCTCTGTTCACGGTGTGATGATGTATGTGGTTTCAAGACCAAGTTCACATGTTGTACTGCATAGTGTTTTGGGAAGTAATGTCTATTCAGGAGCAAGACAAATACAGTCACTATACCAATCCAAAGGACTAGGAACAGTAGACCAATTGCAATCCAGAGCTGTAGCCAGGGAAAAACAAAGAAAGTATTTTTCAGCCAAAGGTAGAACCTACAAATTTGTTGTTTGTATGGAACAGGCGTTGGCGGTGACTCAGGTTCATTTTGATTCGATGAGACGTCGCAAAAGTTAATGAAGCAAGCAAAAGCCGTCCGATCTATCTTTGGGAGCTCAGTAGGTTTTGTGGAACTGGCAGATGACTCGTTTTGAGACATATTCACATAGACTGCAGTGTTTGGCCGAATTGAGATCTGTGTGTCATTTGTAACTTGCTGTTGTTAGTTTCAACTGGTCCAAGTTGCATTCTGTTGTTGGTAACTCCTTCACTTTGCAGAGTGGAGTCGTTAAAAGTTATTAGTCTTTAAATCAGACATCCTGTATGGTAGTGAGAGGAGATCGGTGGCTACCCAGGGTCCCATGTGGCCTACTGTTGAGAATCAGCCACATAGTGTGCTTTGATCAGATCAGTTGTGGCAAATCTCTTGTCTTTGCAGCCGGCACAGGGCGAAAGAAGTACTGTTATTGTTTCTTCGAGAGCCAGGAAAGGTACAGGCGCTCTGTATGATGACCCAAATTCTTTCTGTCCACAATCTTTTCTCTGGCCAGATCCCCAACTTTTGGGATCCAGGCTGGCCTTGCCGGAATAGGTTTCACTTCTCCAGTGGCGGTGCGTTTTACTTGGACGTTGCTTTGCAATTCCAGGAATTCATTCAGTTCCCTTTAAAGCAGCCAAACGATCATTGATGTCAAATGGTTTTTCATCCGCCACTGTGCTTTTACTATCGAGGTCAGGTACCCACATTCTTATCCTGAACAGGAGCTCATATGGAGTACGGCCCCCTAGGGATTTTCTTGGCATGTTGTTAAGTGCCCTCTGGACCCCATATAGGCGATTGACCCATCTGCCACCCGAGTCTAATACCCTAGCTGTTAAGGATTGCATTATGTCCCAGTTCTTCCTCTCCACGATCGAAATTCCTTTGGGATGATATGGGGAGGAGTACTGAGAGGCCAAACCCAAACTTCCCAAGGCTTCTTTGTAAGCCTGTGAGCTAAACGCAGGGCCACAGTCAGAATGTAATGTGTCAATTGCGTATGTCCCTATGAAGACTTGCAAATCCTTTATAACCTTCGGGCGTCAGCCAAGCGCTGAGGCTAAACCCACAGTATGAATCCACTGCCACCGAGATGTATTTGTAAGCCCAGTCAGATTGTGGGGGGCCGAAGTGGTCCAAATAGACACAAGCGAGACGTCTGTCTGATATCAGTAATAGTGTTTGTGGAGGACGTGCTACGGTGAAACCCTTCATCTGCTGACAGATATTGTACTTAAGGACAAAGCTCTAGGTCTGACTTGCAAGACCTGCCCACTAATAATGCTGTTTAAGTAGTGGAATAGTCACAGTGAATCCTGCGTGTGGTGTATCCAGATCCTTGTGTGCAGCTTGAATCAATCCTAATCTGTGATCCATGTTTGGTATTACTCTATCCCTCACTCCTGGAATTTAAGTATGTGGAATGTTTTGTGCATCTAACTTGTGGGAGTACATGAGTGGAAAACCTTTAGGCAAGGCAGAGCTTTTACAAATGGCGTTTACAGCTATCATTATCTGTCCGTCTATTCTTGTGCTAGAACGACTGATTGCAGCAACTGCAGCAGTTTGCACTGTCACCTTGACGGCTTCATCAGCAAATAAATTCCCCTTCAACCTACACGTCAAAACGCTGATGAATTAATACGTGAATTACATGAGCCTGTGGCAAGCATTCCTTCAGCTTTGCCACTTGTTCCCAAAGCAGCTTGTACTTTATTGTGCAACCTTTGGAATCTCTAAAGCCATTCTGGCCCCAGTAGTTAAGATATTTATTATATGACTGGACACAATAAAACAAATCGCACACAATGAGTGTGGGTAATTCCCGATCCGTATTTTTCAGTGCCATTATCAGGGCTTATAGTTTTGTCAGTTGTGCTGTGCAGTCTCCAAGAGACTGCCGCTGTGTATTGCTAGGACGTAACTTGCCGTCCTGCATATGTCCCTTCACAATCGCACATGCTGCACTGTATGGCTGTTTAATTCCTACGGCTGGTTGAACTGTCACTATAAATGATCCATTCATACTGATTGAGAGGGAGGATTTAATTCGGAAAAGGATATTCTTGTTCATAATGCAGAAATGCTTGTGTTTTCAGTGTAGGATCATATCTGTAATCTACATCTGTTGCAGGGAGAGAATTAGCCCATGGTATCCATCGTGAATGAAGTGCTTTTCATTTGGAATGCTTGCTTTGGTAACAGCCTCTACGGTTGGGATTGAAGTCACAACAATTATGTGTTTTCCCTGTGATAGTGCTCTTTCTCTCACTACAGCAGTCTGTACTTCTGTGAGTATCTTTTCAGTGGATGTATAATGCATTTCAGCATTCTTGTACAAATGTTATTTGTATGCAATGGGTACAGTTTCATCTTCATTGAAAGTGATATAGGTATACCCTGCTTCATCCATGACACACAGATCACCAGGCTCATGGAATTTACATGTGTGTGTAAGTGTTTAGAAGCTATCATATCAGCTTGTACGGAACAGAGAATTTCCGTGTGTTCTTGTGTCCAATATTTGAACTGAAAAATCAGGTTGGATTTGCTCAGAGAATGGTTTTACCATTTCTGCGTAAATCAAAATATATGTTCTGCCAAAATGTAGGAATCCTAAGGCGGATTGTGGAGAGGTGTGGTGCAGCGGCCAGGGCAGCTGACTTCAGAGCACAGGACTCATGGTTCGATCCCTATCTCCAGCGGCAGCGCAGCTCAGCACCACGTGACTCTGGGCACTAGGTTGCTTAATTTCCACAATGACCCCCAGGGCCTTGAGACCTGTAAGGGTGAGTAGTTTGCGCTTCAAAAATACGGATTTAGATTTAGATTGTAAACCTTTCAGAGTTTTTAGAGTTTGGAGCAGTGCACATTTTTCTAAAAGAGTTGCTCTCAGTCTTTTCCCTTCACTTGATAACTTATATCTCAATAATAGAACATCGAGGTGGGAAATTTTCGATTTGTGAAAGTTAAATTTGTAGTTCACAGTGGCAATCCCCTAAATTATATTGTTCACCGTTTTCAAGTGCTCCAATAACTCATTGTCTGTCAGATAAATATCATCTTCTTAGGGCAATGCCTCCTCATCACAATTTTGGAGCAACTCTGATACTCTTGCGGAGAACAACCCAGGGCTATTCTTATACCCTTGGGGCAGTCTTCAGAACTGGTGTTGAGTGCTTAGGGCCAAAAATCCTGTCAAATAACTGCTTTCAGGTGCTATATTTTGACAGAAGAATCAATTTGAGATATCTAGTGTTGTTTTTGTATTTTTGGCACACAATGTTATTCATTAACGAGGCACTGTGTGTATTTTGTACTGCAAAAGTTCATGTTGTCTAAAACTAGATGGTATGAATTGTCAGTTTTTGTTACCGGAAACAAAGGACTGTTCATGGGAGAGGTGCAGTTTTCAATCAGTTCTTGATATTCAAGTTGACCTAAGATCTCCCTGACTAGTTTCTTTGAATCATGTTTTATTGGGCACTGCCTCTTTGGAGTTGGAGTAGATTTTAATGGTATTTCATGGTGAGGTGACTCGGCATCCCACCCTACATGATTGCGGTAAAGTTCCAGGGCTTTAACCAGAGAGCACTTAACAACATGCCAAGAAAATCCCTGGGGAGCCGTACTCCATATGAAGTCATGTGCGGGATAAGAATGTGGGTACCTGACCTAGATGGTGGCAGCACAGTGGCAGATGAAAACCATTTGACATCAATGAATGTATGGCTGCTTTACAGGAACTCAATGAATTCTGGGCAGTAGAAAGCAACGTCCAAGTGAACACACTGCCACTGGAGAAGTGAAAGATGAACTGGCAAGACCTGCCTGGATCCCAAAAGTTGGAGCCCTGGTCAGAGAAAAGATAGTGGACAGAAAATAATTTGGGCCATTATAGAGAGTGTCTGTACATGTCCTGGCTGTCTAAGGAACAAGAATAGTACTTCTTCTGCCCTTTGCCGGCTGCAAAGGCAAGAGATTTGTCTCAATTGATCTGATCAAACCACACTATGTGGGCGATACTCAATAATAGGCTGCATGGGCTCCTGGGTAGCCACTGATCT
Organism: Triturus cristatus; assembly: GCF_964204655.1. NCBI lineage: Eukaryota > Metazoa > Chordata > Amphibia > Caudata > Salamandridae > Triturus > Triturus cristatus. Next base: position 1,267,486,823 of record NC_140582.1, read on the forward strand.
CCTCTTGCAACCATACAGGAAGTTCAGATGGAAAGACTAATAACTTTTGACGACTCCACTCTGCGAAGTGAAGGAGTTACCAACAACGGAATACAACATTTACCTGTTGAAAATGAGCAACATCAAACTACAAATGACACTCAGATCTCAATTTGGCCAAATGCCGTTGTCTATGTGAATTTGTCTTGAATGGAGGCATCTGCCATTTCCACAGAACTGCTGAGCTACCAAAGATGGATCGGACTGCGTCTGGCTACTTCATTGATTTTCATGATTTCTCATCGGCTCCAAGTGAACCCGAGTTACCGCCACTGCAGTTCACTACAAACAAATTTGTGATTTTTACCTTTGGTTGAAAATAACTACTTTGTTTTTCCCTGGCTACAGCTCTGGATTCCAATTGGTCTACTGTTCCTAGTTTTTTGGATTGGTATAGTGACTGCCTTTTTCTTGCTCCTGAATGTACATTACCTCCCAGAACACTCTACAGTACAACATGTGAACTTGGGCCTAAAACCACATGCATCATCGCACTGTGAACAGAGGGACCTGTCCTTAATGAACATTACAGCAGTTCCAGTGCCTGAAGGAATAGTTTGGGACCGAGTTTCCTATGATTTGTATGGTCCTACTAAACTATTAAGAACTCCACGGGGCATATTATCAAGGACTGGCGATAACTAACCTAGGTTAGCGCTAGTTTTTCTGTTGCCGTCTATCGCCTGTTTCGCAGTATTACCAACACGGCGCTAACAGGCAATAGCTTCCGCGAAAACTGCTGCTAACCACTGTGAGATGGCGATAGGAAAACCGGCGATAGCGGTCAGATTCCAACAATATGCTTTTACCCATAAAAAAAGCACGCTAACCCGCAAGTGTGGACTTTAACATAATAGCTTATCAGTCCACCTACCATAGAAAAGATGTACACATACAGTTAAAATGCGGATCTGAACACCCAGGGCCAAGTGTAGAACACATCGGCAACCCCCCTGAAGCCCCCCAACATCCAGGAATACCATGATTAGATCCTGGATGCCCCGCTGGACTTGCGCCTGTGATGTCTGCGCAGTACCCGCTGTCTTCTTCGTCGCTGCCTCGGGGTGGTCCTGGGGGGGTGGCATTGGCAGTGGTTGCTTTTGCCTTCGTGGAACCCCTGAACGGCATGATCACCACCTCCATGGCGTCTGTGGCTCTCCTGATGGAGTTCTGGCCTAGTCCTTCCTATGTAGCTCCATTCATCACCAGTTTAAGTCATGTTTTTTTCTGTTGTTAAATTCCTGGTGCTAACTGGGCTTAGACCAAATTTTCTTGGAGCTTTGCGGGTCCGGGTCATCATTGATAAAAGTGCGATGTTGTGTTAGTGACTTTTTCTGTGAACTTTTGGTAAGGAACGCCAACTTTGCATGTCATTAGCGATAAATATCGCTAACATACTTTGAGATAAAAAAACGGGCCGCTATTGCCAAAAAACATGCGCTAAGGCCCGTTAGCTGCAGCTTGCTAATAGGGCGATACAATTATCGCCGCTTTAGCTGCAAAAAAGTGCAGCTAAAGCAGCGAAAGGCCCTTAAAAATACACCCCCACATTGATTCAAAATTACTCTTAGTGATATCATCACCTCTAGTACTCTCTCTGATGATTGGGACATTGAAGCTGTGCACACTGTGCTATCTGATTTAGAAAAATCTGATGCATTTTCAAATGATTAATTGTATGATGGTACATCGAGTTTTGGCAATATGTTCTGTTACCTACACTATCGTCACCATTTTTTGCACAAAGCTAGTATTCCACGGAAAGTTTTCCCTTACCATGAATGGGAACATGAATGCTTAGTGAGAACACAACATCTCCGCACCCCTCCTTGCCTCGCCTAAACACTGAAGCCAGCCAATCCAAATCTCTACTGTCAATATAGGTCCAACTGTGGTCTGCATCCACACACCTTCATAATATCCAGTCTATCCATCATTTGCAGAAGATATCCAGAGTTACCCAGCAGGACTTCCCGCCTGTTCTTGGTTTGGTGGACTATAAGTCCCAGCATGACCACCTATCATGTGACGTCACAAATTCTCTGGAATGAGCGCAATGAGACATCGATCTTTGATATAGTATGCCGATATGCCGTTCCCTGGTCCCAGCAAGTGATCTGTTCAGTGACTCTTATAAATAGAGCAAACTGCAGAAACAAGGTGTCTGCAAGTAGGTCGAGCACTTCTATGCAACAAAACACCAGGAAATGATCGTCGCTTGGGCAACCAAATAAGAAGCAGGAGTTCTAAAAAATGATAACAACTTTCTCCTGTATTCCTCATCCATACAAATTGTGATTGTGTCCAACTCATTCTCCAATTAAAACAGCATTATTCCTAATATTATTTCCTCAAGAGAATGCTCCTGTTCCCAAGGCCGGGTCTTTCTTCAGCATTTTTTACGGTATGCCGCAGACAGGATTTTCTAGACACAATAGCCCAGTGTCTTCTGAGTGCCTTTTGTCCATGTCTCACAGACACTGTTCCCACCAGTCCCTTACCCGAGGAGACCTTAAAATCCCCATGGAGTCAAAATGCATCAAAGGGCAGAAGTTACCCGGAATTCTACAAATGTGTTACCAAAATACTTTAGGGTTCTGGTTCCCCTGTTGTGAAATTAACCATATGGAGGAAGGATCATAGGATTTATTTTTTCTGTACTACATATTATCCAGATAATAGACTGCTTCATATGATGACATCTCTGTGCAGATCAAGCAGATATCTTCACATATTGGACTGGTTTATTTGATTGCAACCATGTGCTGCTCTAACGGCTAACATTTCTTCCATCACATGCACAAACTCTACTCACTAGTGACAGTGCCCGCTTTAACCCCAATGCTTCCAAATCAATTACGTTTTAGACAGAGGAAAAAAAATTCTAGAAAAAAAAAGCAAAATTGCTTTTGGATTGGGATTTGAAAGTTTTTCAACATTTTTGACTCCCATACTTTCATGTGGACCAATCTACTTGGTTTATCTGTCCAGGCCTCAATTGGGGCCATCCTCAAATTGCTCCTAGGTCTCTGTTCACGTTAACCATTGACTACAACTGGCAGTTGGCACATGTTGGTGCTATTTTCACTCACATCTTAAAAAATTCAAATCTCTTGTTCCTCTTACGGAATATTCATGTTTTCTATGTCATTTTGCTTATTAATTCTTTCTATGTAATGGGATTTGTATTGCGTTGTGAATTTAACTTTTTTACTGTTGTGATTCTTCTAAATTCTTTACATGTTTTCTGTAATTTAAGTCTGTCTGCTCTGTGCAATAGCTACCAAGAGCTGAGTTCAATGTTACTGTAACGTTTGTGACTCTTTTAATTGTAGTAGACTCCCATTCACCCCAACTAACAATTCACTTTCTCACACTCTACTTTTTCCAACTGTGTGCTAACAATATTCACCTGCAGATATGGCTGTACCCAGTGCCGCCACAAGGGGGACCCCCCCACTCTTTGAAGGGCCTTGCTGTGCCATTGTTAAATTTACTTACCTAGTGTGTCCATTGTCAAGGCCAGAGTTCTCAATCTGCAGTCCCAATAGCTCTTAAATAGAGCTAAGATTCTATAGGTATCTAGAACTATTCTATTCCAAAAAATGTGCTCAGTGCATTCCTGTTGACCTCAAAGACCTGGTACCTGTTACATGTGTAGCAAAACAACATTTTATCCGCGGGTCTGGGAGACTTCAAAAAGCACTAAAGACAAGTGGCACAAGCAAGATCTCTTTCCTACATAGTGGGGGAATCCTTTAAGAAGGATGGAATCCCATCACTCACTGAGGTGGCATGCTTCATTATTTGGTTTTTCTCCTCTCAGTTGTAACTCGTAGTGCATCTGAGGGCTACAAACCCCTCACTGTGAGGGAGGAGCTCACAGATGTATTCTTTGAGATGCTATATGAGTATTGGATCTACTAAAATCCAAACAATGTGAAGAATTTTGGTGTTCGGGTGATGGGTGCAGTGCTAGACAAAAAAGTGCGGTGTGTTCTAAAATTGGCTACCAAGAGAAAAATACGTTTATTAGTTAACTCTTGGTGTCAAGGTTAAAAACAGTGCAAATGCAGTTTAGAAATATTATCTGCTTCTATCTAGTAAACGGGTCTACATGTTTCAGCCTGAGTGATCAGTGAGATCATGGCCTTCTTCACGACCTAGTTGGATATTGCTATTGCGTGATGAATGGTGATACAATGAGATACTGACAATGCACATATTAGTGCAAGCAAAACGCATACAACAAGTTTCCTTATTTCTGGTGATGTTGCGATATCTTGATCATACCCGTAGATAATGAGTAAGACACCTCACCTCACCTGGCAGCAGCTCAGAAGGGAGGCACCGCTCTGTCCTTCGGTACCTCGGATCTTCAGAAGCTGTGACCGGACCGAAACTAAGGAAACTGGTTGTATGTGTTTTTCTTGCACTAATATGCACTAGGAGTTGCAACTGAGAGGAGAAATCCCAAATGATAAAGCATGCCACCTCGGTGGGTGATGGGATTCCGTCCTTATTAAAGCATTCCCCCACTATGTAGGAAATAGATCTTGATTGTGCCACTTGTATTTAGTGCTTTTTTAAGCCTGCCAGACCCGTGGATAAAATTTTGTTTTGCTAGAGTTTGATAAGGGGAGTAACCTGAGCAGGTCTTTAATCATTCTCCCTTGGACCCTCCCTCCTCTGTTTGGTTTTTATCAGTTATATGTGCACCAGCTCTGCTTTGTTAAAGGTTACAGTCTATGACTGTGATACACATATTTAAACACACACCAGAGCAGTGGGGGCCTTCCCAGAGAGATTACACTCACTCTAACTATTGTGGACTATGGATTCACATAGTCATTATAAGAGTGACGTAATGTCTTTCACACTGCTGGCGGGTACAACACACTTGTTTTAGGGAGGAATGGGCTGGTGGGATGTAACCTGCATAAGCGTTCTCCTGCTCACTGTGGGCATTGCCTCATCAATATCTTCCCCAGGTTTATGCTACTGTAGAGGCAGCACTTCCCTAGACAGAACCTTTCCTGTAGAAACACTGACTCATTTGCATTCTTCAACCCATCAATTACCATCTTATATGTTCCCTGGTGACTGGAAATGTCCCTCCTCAAGAAGCCCTCCGCAGGCCTTACGGACCTCAAAAACTACAGACCCATCTCTCTCCTCCCCTTCGTGGATAAAGTCCCTGAGAAGATCGTCAACATCCAGCTTACGAACTTCATTGAAGCAATCTCAAGCCTTGACTCATCCCAATCTGTATTCTGCAGCAACTACAGCATCGAGAACCCCATCCTCGCTGCCACAGACGACATGCGCACTCTCCTCGACCAGGGCCACACAGCGGCTCTCATCTTAAAGGACCTCTCTGAGGCCTTCAACACTGTCTCCCACTGCACACTCATCGCCAGACTGAACAACCGTGGCATACAGGTAACTGCTGTCGACTAGATCTGCTCTTTCCCCTTCGGCTGAACCCAAAGAGTCAGACTCCTGCCTTTACTCTCCGGACCCACATAGATCAACTGCGGAGTACCCCAAGGATTGTCACTCAGCCCCACTCTCTTCAACATTTTCATGGCCCCCCTCGCCGCCATCGTCAGATAGAATGAACTCAGCATAGTATCCTATGCCAATCACACCCAGCTCATCCTCTCACGAGGCAACCCGACACCACCAGACTCAACTTCCAGGAAGGAATGAAAGACGTTGCATCCTGGATGAGCAGCAACTGTCTGAAGCTCAACTCAGAGAAGACAGAAGTCCTCATCCTCGGATCCACCCCCACAGCATGGACAACATTTGGTGGCCCACTGCCCTCGGCAAACCCCCCACCCCCACGGACCACGCCTGGAACCTCTGCATCATACTCGACAGATCAACGTTGTCTCCTCCATGTGCTTCAACAACCTATGCATCCTTCACAAGACCTTCGAGTGGATCGCCCCAGAATCCAGAAAGACTGTCATCCACAAACTCATAGCCAGCAGACAGGACTAAGGAACCACCCTCTATGCTGGAATGAACAAATCCCTGCTCCGGAATCTTCAGACCAGCCAGAACTCCGCTGCCAGGCTCGTCCTCGGCATCCCACAACATGAACACATCACCCAGCACCTACGAGACCTCCACTGGCTCCCCGTTGAGAAGAGAGTAACCTTCAAGCTACTAACTCATGCCTGCAAAACCATCCACAACACTGGACCCCAATACCTCAACGAAAGAGGCTCCTTCCACACACCCAAGAGAAACCTCCGCACCGCCGACCTCACCCTCGCCGAAACCCCATGCATCCCCAGAGCTGGAACAGGTGGAAGAGACTACTCCTACATTATGGCAAAAACCTGGAACAAACTCCCGCTGAACATCAGGCGTTCCCCCACTCTGCACACCGTCAGGAAGAGCCTCAAGACCTGGCTCTTTGGCTGATTTGGAGCTGAACGCTTCCCCCCAGTGCCTTGAGACGCTCATGGGTGATTAGCGCGCTTCACAAATCCCTGATTAATTGATTGCTATATGTTGTGCACTGACATCCAGGCATTGACTACACAGACCATCGAGTACCTCAGAGGTGACTGAGTGTGCTGCCATCTATGAGGATTAATGGAGCATGGACCACTCTAAATCCATTCTCCTAACAATCACCCTCACCTGCCATTACTAGCTCTCCCTGCCAGCAGGTATCACCTTCAGGATACTCCCTGCAAGGCCCTCCACACCACTACTCTGCTCACCTAGCTGAGAAACCTTTCCTTTCCTTTCAGACCGAGCCCTCTCATGAATCTGGATCTCCACAGCAAGTAGGGTGGCCATCTCCTCCTAAGGGCCCAGCTCTGAAATAATTCTCCCTTTCATATGGGGAAGATCTTTGTTTGACCCATTTTCTATTCCACCACCAATCTAACTTCAGCTTGTTATCTGTCTGTTTGTATAAGTTCTGGTAGCTTGCACCACCTACTGAAAGTCTGCTCTGTAATATTGGTATTACACTGTACTTCTGACACCACCAGCCACCTGTAATAGGAAAATGGCATAGCCTGTCTACAGTAACACATCACAGTGCCTTCTGCTAGGACTGAAAGACACAGAAACGCAGGTCACTGAGCACATAGGTAGAGAGTAGACACAATTAGAGACCCGTTTTTATTAACTTAATTTCCTCTAAATGCCCATTCATTATTTGTTTATAATGAAGTGTTTATTCATTGCAACTGTTTAAAGAACACAAATTCCACATTCATTTCTGCATTCAGATCCTTTTTATTAGTGGGATGGAGACCGTGGATTTAACATGTGGTTGTGTGGAAGAAATAGAAGGAACACAATAAATCCATTACCACACATAAGGACAGAGGGAGTTTCCGCAGAGCTAACATGATAAAGGAAGTCAGCCTTCGGCCTTGTTCTACTATTTTCTAACAGAAATCCACACAGACTTACAAGGTCCTCCTTACATACAACAGGGGGTCACTTATCACCTATATTGCACTTATCCTCAAGTGACATCCCCAAACACTTATAAACACACTTAATTATATTTGTGTCTTTAGCCTTTACCTATTCTAAAAGTTAGCACACCTCCTGATGCATTGCTTGTTCTGTGTAGAACGCTCTGCAGCCAATGTCTGCACTATAAACCACCCCAAAGATACACAAGCCTTAAGCACAACATAAGGACTTGCTACAACTAGACATACTTTCCTCATTGCTTTCGATCCAGCTATTGTCAATTCATAACAACCAACAAAGAGAGTCAGAGGGAGGCAAGGAGAGTCAAAGAGAGCCTGAGGGAGGCAAAGGGAGTCACAGAGAGTCAGAGAGAGGCAATGGGAGGCAAAGGGAGTCAAACAGAGTCAGAGAAGGCAATGGTACTCAAAGAGAGGCAGAGAGAGGCAAGGACAGTCAGATGGAGACAGAGGGACACAATGGGAGGTGAGGTGAGTCAAAGAGAGCCAGAGGGAGGCAAGGAGAGTCAAAAAGAGCCTGAGGGAGGCAAAGGGTTTCACAGTGAGTCAGAGGGATGCATGGAAAGTCAGAGCGAGCCAGGGAGAATCAAAGAGAGTCAGAGGATGCAAAGGGTGGAAAAGAGAGTCAGGGAGGAAAACAACCTCATGAGGAGGGAAAGGAAGGCTAGGAGATTCAAAGAGAGTCAGCGGAGGCAAAGCGAGTCAAAAAGAGCCAGAGAGAGCTAAGGAGAGTCATAGACAGCAAGAGGGAGTAAAAAAAGTCAGAAGGAGGCAAGGAGAGTGAAAAAGAGCTAGAGGGAGGCAAAGGGAGGAAAAGAGAGTCAGGAAGGTAAAGAAACTCAGAAGGAGGGGAAGAAAGGCTAGGAGAGTTAAAGCGAGCCAGGGGATGAAATAGGAGTCAAAGAGAGGCAGAGGAAGACAAGGAGAGTCAAACGGAGTGAGGGAAGCAAAGATACTCAGAAGGAGGGAAAGGGATGCAAACAGAGGCAGGGGGCTCAGGGAGGAAAAGAGAGTCAAAGAGTCAAATGAGGCAAAAGGAGTCAATGCAAGTCAGAGAGAGGCAAGGAGAGTCAGAGGGAGGCAGTGGGAGGCAAGGCAAGTCAAAGAGAGCCAGAGGGAGGTAAAGGGAGGAAAAGAGAGTCAGAAAGGTAAATAAACTCAGAAGGAGGGGAAGGAAGGCTAGGAGAGTCAAAGAGAGCCAGAGGAGGTAATAGGAGTCAAAGAGAGGCAGAGGGAGACAAGGAGAGTCAAACAGAGTCAGAGGAAGGCAAGGAGAGTCAAACAGAGTCAGGGAAGCAAAGATACTCAGAAGGAGGGAAAGGGATGCAAACAGAAGCAGAGGGGGCACGGAGAGGCAAAGAGAGTCAAATGAGGCAAAGGAAGTCAAGGAGAGTCAGCGAGAGTAAAATGGATTAAAAAAGAGTCAGAAGGAGGCAAAGGGAGGAAAAGAGACTCAGGAAGGTAAAGAAACTCTGAAGGGGGGAAGGAAGGCTTGGATAGTCAAAGAGAGCCAGAGGAGGCAAGGAGAGTCAGACAGAGTCAGATGGAGGCAAAGGGAGTCACAGAGAGTCGGAGGGAGGCAAGGAGAGTCAGGCAGAGTCACAGGGAGGCAAGGAGAGTCAAATAGAGTCAGATGGAGGCAAAGGGAGTCACAGAGAGTCAGAGGGACGCAAGGAGAGTCACAGAGAGCCAGAGAGATTCAAAGAGAGTCAGAGGGATTCAAAGAAAGTCAGAGGGAGTCAAAGAGAGTCAGACAGAAAGCTAGGAGAGTAAAAGCGAGCCAGACAGAGGCTAAGAGAATAGGAGGGAAGCCGAGAGAATAGGAGGGAGGTGTAGGGATGCAACAAACATGTTTATATTTCTACTTGCTACTGAAGCAGCTCCTTTAAAATGTATTGCATCACCATCCCTGTAATATTGCCAAATTATTATCAGCTGTATTAGGCATATTTCTACAAGCCTATCTCCTAATTGCTAATTCAGTGTTATAGTTGATTTTCTGTAAATACACACACAAGGAAACACTTTCTCAGTGAAGGTGATGGTGTATGTGTAGAGGTGCTGCTGAGTCTCAGCATCATAAAATGACAGGAGCCCCTCCTCATAGTCCAGGTAAAGCCCAAACTTTCTTATTACCTTCCTTTCTTTCTCTGTTAGTGGTGGACTTGGATTCACATTCCAACGAGTCCCATAATGTGCAAAGTACCAGATATCATTACCAGAGGACCATATGTCACGAAAGGGCTTTTGTATAGCAGACGAGAGAGCGATTCCGAAAGCCATGGAGAATTTAAAAAAGGGCCCTCTGGGTATTCTTGGAGGCAGGGTTACCTCCCAGTAGTGATGTCCTGACGTGAAGCTCTGTGATGTCAGGACACATTGGGAATGTAGAAACCTCTTGTCATTGATAGTAACTTTTTTCGGCTTGTTAAGGAGCGTGACACTCTTTCTATCTGCAGAGATGCCGAGGGAAGAGTGTGCTGTGTCTGGATCAAAGGAGAGAGACTCTAGAAAGAGAAGAAGGGGGTTAAACTGTCTTGAATTTGAACTTTACAAGCACCACCAGCAGACAAGTCGACACAAATGCATAAACACTGCAGATACATAAACTGGAGACTTCACTAACTGTAATACTCCCACCAGGAGAGAAGGGAAGACTTTTGAACTTCGAGATGCACATGTGCTGAAGACCACTGTGTAGGTCCTTTAGAGGGGGCTCCCTCTCTTCTAGCTTCACCCATTCACCAAGAGACTGGGTGGGAATTTTGATACAGCCAGAACTTTCCTCCCCACTCAAACCACTCTTTGTGGCATCTACCTCAGTGTAAATATATCTCTCTGGAAGTGACATGGTGTTTGTTCTAGATGAGGACCATCCCTCATTGCTGCTTTAAGAGGCTTGTTGAATGGACCAATCTTAGCTTGGTCTCCGAAGGCGACCTTCATGAAGACTCCACTTCTGTGTTTTATCAACTACATCAAGCACAGTCTCGATAACAACATCTATTTATTAAAAGTTAAAAGAAACAAGCAAAAAAGCATTAAGCATTACATATTGGACTGACAGACAAATATATGTAAAAAAATCAAGAAATCCATGATGTACAACATTTGAATTAACAGTGTCAACAGTAGGGGTGGGTGTAACTCCTGTAATTGCCTCTAGCCTAATTAGATGTAATTACCAGGACATTTCATGTAATTATGGGGGGGTTATTAGAAATTGGGTTGTTGGTTGACTGGAGTATGAACCGTAATCAAACAGAAACCACACTCCTAGTCAGGTTAAGTGTCGGGCAAAGCCTAAATTAACTGTGCTCACCGTCTGGTAGCTTGGCACACCTCAAACAGGCTTAACTTAGAGCCAGAGTGTAAAGTATTTGTGCAACACTTTAAACAGTAAAACAGTGAAAGTACCACACAAAAAGATACCACACAAGTTAGAAAAATTGTTCTGACTTTAATAAATTAAAGAAGTTCAAAACGACTTGAAATATTAATTTTGAAAGGTTTTAAGTAAAAATAGTGCAAGAAGAGTAAAGCGCTAAAATAAGATATCTGGTCATGTCGGACCAGAACAAAGTCAAAAGTTCAGGACGACCACAATGGAGCGCAGACTGGATACAGGGTCCCAGTTTGGTCCACTGAACAAAAATACCTTAATCCTAGGTTGCGGAACGTTGTGTGGATTTAAGTTGAAAAATGCGTTGAGTACCCTGTCAGTGGGTTTTGCAAGGCAAAGACCAGTGTCAAGGATATGTGGAGCAATCAAGGCAATGTGTCAGCTCTGGTGAGAGGGAACGCTCCAATACAGAGATTTATCATTGTCATCAAGGCTGCCGTTGATGGGAATGTGAAGACCCTGCAGCGGGAAGAACCTAATGCAGTGCGTCAGGTCCAATCCATGCAGTAGTGGCGCTGTGTGGGTTCCTATCCATGCAGTGGCGGGGATGCATCAGATCCGATCCCCATAACTCAGCGATGCTTTGGTTCAGCAAGGAATGCACCTGAGGCCCACTTCCAAGAGTCCAGGATTAGGGTGGCTCCACTTGGCAGGGTAGGCTCACAGATGGCAGAGTTCAGGTGTAGAGGCAGGGTGGTTGGAAGTTTTTTATGTCCTTGAGACGTCAGATCAGGAGGCCAGCCAACTAGCCCTTGGAGTTACTCTGGGTTCAAGTGATGCAGTTCCAGTCCCCCCAACACGGCAAGATGATTGCAGGCTGAAGGGCAACACAACATAGAAGGAGTTCAGCAGAACAACAGTTCAGCAGACTGTCAGTTCTTCAGCAGTACAGCAGTTCTTTTTCTTGGCAGAGTCTTCACAGATCCAGAAGTGTACTGAAGTGGCGGTTTCAGAGGTCCAGTACTTATACCCAGCAGTGCCTTTGAAGTGGCAGAAACTTCAAATACATGCCCTTGAGGTGCGCAGAGACCCTGCCCTTCCTGCCCTGGTTCCAGAAACAATACAAGTGGGAATGCAGAACTTTGTGTGGGGACAGAACACTGCCTATTTAAGTGTAAGTAAGACTGGGCCCAGTTCCTCCCTCCTTTACTGCCACAATGGCCCATCAAGTCACACCTAAGCTCCCATTGTGTGTGGCAGTATAGAGGGAATATACAAAGCCCAACTGTCACTCACTTCAGACATGTGGTCAAAAACAGGCAATAGGCACCACATTTCTAAAAGTAGCCTTTTCAGCATGGCAATTTAAAATCCAATTTCACCAGCAGCTGTGATTTTAAATTGTGATTATAGAGACACCAGATTTGGGATTTGTATCTCTTCCCAATTGGAAATTACACTTATAAAATGTAATATAGTAATTCTAATGTTATGCTATGGGAGATAAAACCTTGCTGTAGTGAAACATTACTTTGAGAGTTTTTCACTACCAGAACACGTAAAACTTAAAAGTACATCTGCTGCCTTTTAAATACATTGCACCCTGCCCTCGGGGGTATCCAGGGCCTACCTTAGGTATGATTTATATGTGAAAAATAAGAAGGTTTGGGCCTGGCAAGAGGTTTATTTTGCCAGGTCAAGCAAAATAACAAGGAAAAGACAGAAAAGGTTTAAGGAAAGATAAAGGAGCAAGGATCAAGGAATAAAAAAAAGTGAAAAAGAAGTACACAATCCTCTGGCATCCTGTCCTTGCCCTTCACCCAGGCTTTTACTTTCATCCCGGGCCAGCTTTTGCAAAGGGTGCCTCTGCAGCAGTAACCGACCGGGCTCTCAGGCAGGTTTAAGGCAGGACTCAGGTGGGTCCCTGCAAGGCACCATCCAGAACCCACGCTTCAAGCCTTACCCGGGTTGGGCCAACCACACCCGTCAAGAGATCAGGGAAAGCCAGAGGCAGAGAAAAAAACGCAAGGTAGGCCTAAGAGGGAAAAAGTGGGACCACAAGGCATGGACCACGCCAACAAGTCACCTGGGTCAGAGCCAGCGATTTACCTAGTGACAGTTAAAACCAAAAATGGAGAGATGTCCATGTCCACAACCACCATAACCACCGTGGACAGACACAGTCAAAGAAGGAGCCAAAGAAGAAGAGCCGTCCGCACTCACTGCGTACTGCACAGGTGCCAAAGCTAGCAAGTGGGCACTTATCACAGACTTTTTTAAAGTATGCCGTAGACTTTTGCCCGTGAGCCACAAGAACCACACAGACCTTAGGGGCTCCAAGAAAAATAATAACAACACAGACCCCCCAAGTGAAGGCCCTGAGGTCCTCTCCCACAGAGGTTGTCACAATAAAAACAAAGAAGTCCAGTGTATGGAATCAAACGATCTCCTCTCCCTCATTAGAGTATACCTAAGCTTGCAATCAACCAATCAAGATTTACCAATACCTAAGGCCCTAAACTCACCTGCTATTTCCCAAAGGCACCACCATCAGCTTGTCGAGGCTCTAGTCCATATCCAGCCGGACCCGAGCTGGGATCTACTAATGAGCCAAATGTCCACTCCAGTCAAACAGCAACCGCAAATGACAACCCAAAAAACCGAGGAACTGCGGAACATCATCAACAGCTCCTTCGTTTCGGCCACCTTCCCGGAGAGCTGGAAGCTTGCGGAGATAAACGCCCTCCTTAAAAAACCTACCGCGGACACCACGGACCTCAAGAATTTTCGCCCCATCTCGCTCCTCCCTTTTCCCGCCAAAGTCATCGAGAAGACCGTCAACAAACAGCTGACCGCGTTCCTCGAGACAAACGGCTCCCTCGACCCATCCCAGTCCGGCTTCCGAGCGAACCACAGCACCGAGACTGCCCTCATCACAGCCACCGACGACATCAGGTCCCTGCTCGACAACGGAGAGACTGCTGCCCTCATCCTCCTCGACCTATCGGCCGCATTCGACACAGTCTGCCACCGCACCCTTACAACCCGCCTCCACCATGCTGGAATCCAAGGAAAAGCTCTGGACTGAATCACCTCCTTCCTCTCAGACAGAACGCAGAGAGTCCGCCTCCCTCCCTTCCGATCAGCAGCCACCGAGATCATCTGCGGCGTCCCCCAAGGATCCTCGCTCAACCCACCCTCTTCAAAGTCTACATGACCCCTCTCACAGCCATCGCACGCCAACACAACCTAAACATCATCTCCTATGCTGTCGACACCCAGCTGATGCTCTCCCTCACCAACGACCCCGCCACCGCCAGAGCCAACTTCCAGGAAGGAATGAAAGAAGTCGCGGATTGGATGAAGCTCAGCCGTCTGAAACTGAACTCAGACAAGATGGAAGTCCTCATCCTCGGATCATCCCCCTCCGCCTGGGACGACTCCTGGTGGCCCCCGGCACTAGGAACCGCCCCCAACCCCACGGATCACGCACGCAACCTGGGCTTCATCCTGGACTCCTCCCTCACGATGACCAAACAAGTCAACGCCGTCTCGTCATCATGTTTCAACACCCTGTGCATGCTCCGTAAGATCTTCCGGTGGATCCCCACCGAAACCAGAAAGACGATCACCGAGGCCCTCGTCACTAGCCGACTGGACTACGGGAACGCCCTCTACGCTGGAACCACAGCCAAACTACAGAACAGACTCCAACGCATCCAGAACGCCTCAGCACGACTCATCCTGGACATACCCCGCCACAGCCACATCTCCGCCCATCTGAGAGACCTGCACTGGCTCCCGTCAGCAAGAGAATCACATTCAGGCTCCTCACCCACGCACACAAGGCTCTCCACGACATGGGCCCCACATACCTCAACAACCGCCTCACGTTCTACACTTCCACCCGCCAGCTCCGATCTGCCAGCCTCGCCCTCGCCACCGTCCCACGGATTCGCAGAACCACCACCGGAGGAAGATCCTTCTCCTACCTGGCCGCCAAGACATGGAACTCCCTCCCCGCCCACCTACGACTGACCCAGGACCATCGCACCTTCAGGAAACACCTCAAGACCTGGCTCTTTGAGCAGTTGCAGCACCCCCCCCCCCTTCCCCCCCCCCCAGCGCCTTGAGACCCTTGCGGGTGAGTAGCGCGCTCTATAAATGTCATTGTTATTGTTGTTGTGATTTTCCCAGAACATGCCCTAAAAAGATGGAGCTAGTTCCACATTACATCTTGAGGGGAGCTCATATTAAGACTACTTGAAATCCTCCCAGCCATTAGCCACATCAAATCTAGTGATCTGGAAAGAATCGAGTTAAAATCCAATCCCTGTCGAACCGGTCTAGAAATCACAACAGCAACCTGG
The DNA here is from genome assembly GCF_964204655.1 of Triturus cristatus. Lineage (NCBI taxonomy): Eukaryota > Metazoa > Chordata > Amphibia > Caudata > Salamandridae > Triturus > Triturus cristatus. The sequence goes on from NC_140582.1 coordinate 1,267,502,050, forward strand.
ACAGATCACTCCTCTGTAGAACAGATCTGGCGGCATAGGGAGTCCTTTTCTAAATGGTGTATTGAGCAAAATAAGGCGTAGCATCTCCGCTACCTAAGCCCATTAAAACAGCCCAACCGAACAGTGGGCGTCCTAAAAGAAGCAAAAGGCCCCGATGAGTTCAGTACAATGAAAGGCAATGGCCAAACAATTAGGAAAATCACAATCACAATACCACACTCCGAAGCTGCCAAACCCGAAGACAACTCGCAGGTGATCGCCTTAATCATAAACCATGGAGCTGCAGGAACAAAAGTGCACAAGGATTCCAAAAAAGCTCAGAGTTGCAAGATCTGCTCATGGAACGTGAACGGCTTAAGTTCAAAATTCGAAGATGCTGACTTTGTAGAGTTCATCCTACAGTATGACATACTTCTATTCCAAGAAACCTGGCAGACCATAAACTCACCATTAGCAGGCTATAAAGAATACCTCAACCCCGCCATAAAGGACGCAAGGTACAGATTGGCAAAAGGCGGCCTATCGACCTTCATCTCGACAGATATTCCCTGGAAAGATGTAGTCATCGAGCTTGATACTCCCTGGATGCAATGCACCAAACTCATGGCTTCGCCCTCGACAAGCTTGTTAATTTTGAACATTTATATCCATACAGCCGACAAGCAAAAGGGGCACAGAATTCAGCAACTGATCGCCGCACTTGAAATTCTAAAACTCACTCATCCACAGGGTAACATAATATTGACCTGGGATTTTAATATGAACTTACTGCAAGGTGAGAAAAAAAACATCAGGACTCATACAGGCAAGACAGGGCAACACAAGCAGACATGACACCCTGGGCAAGAAATGAGTTGTTTTTCTGGACGAACTCTCACTGTACACGGTAAACGGACGAGGCCATCTGGACAGCCCCACAGCATTCACTAGAGTGAAGTATAAAACAGGCATAACCATCGATTTCACCCATGGCGGACCTTGATCTTTTTCCTTTCATTCCTGACTTCCAAATAAAGAAAAGAGCAGAAAGCGATCACTATCCTCAAACCTTTACATTAACCACCATTCTAAAAAGATCTGGGCAAGCCAAGGCTCCTTCATCATCAACTCAATCCTACAATGTTTGTTCCTCAATGGAAAAAAAGCAACATAGATAACATCGTGGGGGCATGTTTCTCGTTATTGGCATCAACAGAAGCAGAGCCACAGCATATAGAGGCCTGGGAGTTGTTAAAAATGTAAATTAAAAAAATTCCAATCGTGCTAACAGCCATAAAGCCCCCAGAACTGTCAGGGCAGCCTGGTACACACACAACCTAAGGACAAAAAAACCCACCTAAACAAGTACCTAAGATCACTGCGAACCCCGGGATCAGAACCGACACAACAGACCCTTACATTTATAGCAAAAATGAAAAGAGACAAAAAAAAAGAAACAAAGGCGGCAAAGCAAACATATAACGATTAATACTGGATGAAATTACTCCACGCCGGCAAGCAAAGAAACTCCAAACTGTTTTGGGCAAACATCTTCTTATTAAATGGCAAAAACCGACATTTCAATTCAGACATAATGGAACATATATAGAGAAGTTACATTGAAGTCACATACAATACGACCTCACTCCCAGGCGTGGGAAATATCACCAAACCTTTAAAAGCAATTGGGATGGGCACCAGTTAGACAACAAGTCCTAAGGCCCAAAAACCCAGAACCATCCAGAAAACAGATGCTAAAATCTGCAAATCGCTACATAAAAATCCACTCTACCACCCAAAAAACCAAACAGCGGACAAACTACATCCAGAAGCTTGGGAAACAACAAGGTTTGAATCAACGGAACACCACCTACAGATTACACAAAAGCAGCTACTGAACACCATAAAACATCTGAGACCGGACGGGGCCCTGGGGGCAAATGGCCTGCCAAACGCATTATTTTGAAAAGATCCATCCCTTCGGAATGGCCACCTAACTTCTCTGTTTACACACATCTTAAAGTCTTGTATCATTCCTGATTCCTGACGAGGAAGCATCCTACAACCCATATACAAATCAGGGGCGCATTCCGACCCATCCAATTACAGACTGATTGCGCTCATTGACGTTGAGGCAAACATCTACACATCAAGCTTGTAGGCAGACCTTGAGGATTGGGTCAGCAGCACAAACCTGATTCCGAAAACAGTAACAGGATTTAGGGCAGGGATCGGCACTTTAACGAACATATCGGCAGTCACCCTCCTGGCCAATCAAGCCATCGCCAAATCAAACATCCTCTATGCCTGCTTTGTAGGCCTCAAAGTAGCCTTTGATAAAGTGCCCAGATCCAAGCTAGGGGCGAAAATGAAATCTTTGGGAGTTCCTACAAAATTATTAGAGGCAATCATCAATCTTTACTCACAAACATGGGTCCAAATAAAAAAATTGGACGGGCGAAGTCTAACTAATGAAATTGCAAACATCAACAGCTAAAACAGGTGTGCTTTCTGGCTCCCTGTTTATTCAACATCTACGCAGCCGACTTAGAGAACAACCTTCGTTCATCACCAGGAGACCTTCCAAAATTGGGCAACGTCCCAATAGTAAGTCTCCAATACGCAGACGACATTGTCGAGAATATACCACCTCAGCTCAATTAGTAATCAACCTCCAAAAATCGATGGTCATGTGCTTTCCCAGTGCCCATAAAAAATGTCCTAAATTCACCTGTTTGTTAAACAACAACTCTCTGCCCAGGTGGATACATACAAATATTTGGGGGCACATCTAGATTGCCAGCTCAATTTCAAGCAACATCTGGACCTAGGGCAAGTAAAAGCCAAACAACTGCTATTTGCATTTAAAATCCTGCAGAAAAAACTCAGAAGTTGTTCAACAAACCATCTACTAAAGGTCATAGCAGCAAAATTTCATAGGGATCGGAAATGATAAACACTAAGGACTCGACAGTCTTAAACACAGCACAATCTAGTCTCCTCAAGAAATTGTTCTCAATTCCACGCCACATTCCTCAAGCCCAGATACGAGTGGATTAAAAAAGACAGATCCCAGCAAGACAAGGAGCCCTTGTCAAATATTATTGGAGAATGAGAGCAGCAGAGGAAAACACTTTAGCCCACCACAGCTGGAAGGAGGTCGAAAAACAATCCAGGCTGAGTGAGTCAGTATTCCGAGTTTTAAAGCAATCCCTTTCAGCACTAAAGCTAGAGGTTACTTGGCTCACAATAACGGCCTACTCCGAGTTTAAACAAATAGCTAACAAAGCCATCAAGCAAAAATTGCTGTTAACAGACAGAGCCTTCTTAATCCACAAAACACACGCGTGGGCGGGGAAGCCATCTTACAAATCGTTGAAACCTCAACCGTATTTGTCAGAACACTTCCTAGAACAATATAAGCGGCATCTGACCCGGGTGAGACTGGGATCCTTCCCCTCGAAAGATCTCAACCGAAAATGGAAACGGACTTGATCGACAAAGGAATGCCGTCTTTGTGGTCACAGCGATGAGTCGCTACTCCACATATCATGCATTTGTTCTGCGCTGCCAAACAGTCGGAAAACTCTCTAATGGCCAACACTCAGGAGAGAACAAATAAGGACCTTCAGAGAGGCCGTTATAAAATGCCTGGGAGGCTCGTCTCTCCAATTGCCTTGCGAGGCAAAAAAGGTTTTGAACCTAGCGGCAAAAGAATTAAACAAGAATAAAAGATGAACTGAACTTGACTATACAAAATCATCTCGTTCATCTGTTTTAAACTCTGCAGTCCATACACCCTCAGCACGAGCACTTTATTGTATCCCAGAGAAATACGGATGCCAGTGTACGGTTTTACCCACAGGCTCTGCGGTGGCAGGCCCAAGGCATGGTTAAAGGGCTACTTTAAGTGGGTGGTACAATGGGTGCCGCAGGCCCACTAGAAGCATTTAACTCACAGTCCCTGGGTACAGGGTGTACCACTTTACTAGGGACGTACAAGTAAATTAAATATAATATTAGGGGATGAACCAATATTACCATGTTTAGGGGAGAGAGGACAAACCCTTTAGCACTAGTTAGGAGTGGTGAATTGCACAGAGTCCTAATACCAGCAAAACCAAAGTGAGAAAAATGAAGAGAGGCAAGGAAAAAGGTTGGGGGTGAAGACTGCTCTAGGGCTGTCAGGTCAAACAATCAAGCATCTAGCACTATTTTCTTACAACAAAATGCACCGTTGTGTACAAAATGGGTCGTAGGATGACAATATCATCTAATGCAACAGGAGAAGAACAGCTGCAACCTTTACGCTCTCTCAGTTTGTTGTACCTGTCTGCCTGCTGTAGGATTTGTGCCACAAATTACTCTTAGTCATCAAAAGAGAATTACCAAAATTAGTCCAATTCCTCTAGTGTAATCAAACTTTCGATCAGGCCTCGTCAACAGGAGAGAGATGTTCAGTGTTCAATGGAGATCTAGGTCTGGATCCTCCAGCTGTCGGGGAAAGAATTAAACGCGGCACACAAGGAACACCTGCCACAAGCATGATGGGGGAAGAGGATAAAGAAGGTGGGGAAAGGAGTGGAGGGGCAGAGAAATTGAGAGCAGAGGGGGGACAAAGGGGAGCACTAAGAGGATGGACAAGGTCACAGATTCATAATAGTTACAATTGCCATGACCCATATGTTAGACCTGGCATCATTGGCGTGGGTCTCCCTCCCCTCTACCCTTCCTATCTTTTATGTTGGTTGTATTTAGATGCCCTGGGTGCCGTGCCACTGCTAATCAGTGCCACAGCGTGAATGCTCCCTGTATATAAATGACTGTATGAGTTAGGACAACCATAATGCTTACGTCTGTGTAGCCTGTTCCCATAGTGAGTTACCCTCCATTTAATTGTCGCTACTATGACACAATCCGTTCTCATAGGCCAGAATAGACTGATTCAGGATTAATTTTCATTCTCCTATCAGGCCCTAGGAACCTGATAGGACCTTCGAGTTTGATATGTTTATGCTCAGAACAGTGAGGGCCATCTTTTAGTAAGGACCGTTTATATTTCCCATGTTTTGAAATGCCTCTTCTGGAAACGCAGCAGTTTCTTGGCTAAACCCTACTGTAGGCTGTTGCAAGTATGTGTATTGGCCATCTGGTTTTGAGGCAGCAGGGCCAGCTGGGGCGGACCTGGCTGGAGAGAGAGATCGGTATTCAGAGCATGGGGAGGGGTGACTCTTTGATCCAAGCAGGGCCGTGCCTGGCAAGGTGAATGATGGCTCCACCTCCCACTGGGTGTCTGATAGCAGACCCCCTCATTCCGAAAGGGCAGGCTGTCGCCTCATAAACCAAGTGCTCCCCGACCCCACCGAACTGGTTCTGACTGGACCTTAGAGAACAAAGACTTTTTAGGTATAAAATGCTGCGCTGGAACTTTGTCCGGGTGTGTTCCTGCTGCATGTCAAGACGAAACTCTCTCCGAGCGAACAGAGGAAAGGACTTTAAAACTTTCACCAAGCTTGCCAAAAAAACTACCCAAGGGCCTAAAATTGAGAGCACCTCCTGCAAAAGTCTCAGGGACATTAGACTTCACCCAGTCAAATTCCTGTGCAAGGTATCCTATTTGCAAGTGAGGTCTCCGTTGAATAATCTGCAGCCTCTAGTTCTACTGTGAGGATCACAGACTGGACATTGTTGAAATCCTTGCTCACCCTGTGTGGGTCGCTGCAGCTAAGAGAGAGCTGCCACTGCTGAGAGCCCGCCTGGGTCTGAACCTTTGCAACTCTTGCCAACCCCGTGTGGGCCGCTGCAGCTTAGAGAGAGCTGCCGCCGCTGAGAGCCTGCCTAAATCCGAACCTTTGAAACTGTTGCTAAGTCTGTGTTGGATGCTGCAGCTAAGAGAGAGCTGCCGCCGCTGAGAGCCCACCAGAATCTGCACCTTTGAGCCTTCCCCTGAACGTGTGTGGGACGCTGCAACTCAGAGAGAGCTGTAGCCACTGAGTGGCCACCGGTGTGCCAGCTTGGTCGAGACCGTGATCTGCTGTGTGGGCCGTCGCAGCTAAGAGAGAGCTGCTGCCACTGCGAGCCCACACCCTTGCAAATATCTGCATCCTTGTGGCTCGTCTTGTGGGCCGCTGCAGATAAGAGAGAGCTGCCGCCCCTGAGTGGCCGCACCCGTGGCCACTGGGCATCGCCGTAATATTCTGTGTGGGCCGCTGCACCTAAGAGAGAGCTGCTGCCGCTGCGTGGCCACTCCCTTGTCAACTTCTGCATCCTAGTGGTTCGTCCTGTGGGCCGCTGCAGCTGGGAGAGAGCTGCCGCCGTTGTGTGCCCACACCCTTTGCCACTTTTGCATCATCATAACCTGTCCCGTGGGCCGCTGCAGCTAAAAGAGAGCTGCCGCCGCTGAGTGCCCACACCCTTTGCCCCTTTGCCTCATTGTGATCGTCCTGTGGGCCGCCGCAGCTGAGAGAGCTGCTTCTGCTGAGTGCCCGCACCCTATTTCAACTTTGCAACATCGTGATTTGTCCCATGGGCCGCCGCAGCTAAGAGAGAGCTGTGGGCGCTGAGCACCTGCACCTTTGGCAACTTTGTATCATCGAGATTTGTCCCGTGGGCCGCCGCAGCTAAGAGAGAGCTGCTGCCGCTGTGCGCCCGCACCCTGTCCCCCATTTTTGAGGATTGTAGCTATCGTCTCTTGGGCCGCCGTAGCTAAGAAAGAGCTGCTGCCGCTGTGAGCCCACCATGGAACTACACAATGAGAGTCAGTGCCCCGACCAGTCCGGGCAGCCGCAGCTGCGTGCTGCTGATGCTGAGCGCCCGCCTGTCCCAGAGTGCCTGAATCATTGTGGGTGCACTCTGCGGACCTCCGCAGCTGAGTCTTGTGGTCGCTGGGAGTCCGCCTGTCACCATCTCTACTTCTTTGAGAATCTGCGTTCTGTGCTCCCTTTCAACAACAGGTATTTGGTGCGCCGCGGGTCGCGTAGGCCCCGGCCCTGAACTCAGTGTCACACCTTGGTGAATATTTTGTTGTCTTTTTGAGTCCCTATGGGTTGACGTGACTTACAGTTGTTGAAACGTTTGGAGAGTTTTGAGTTGAACTGTTGGATAAAGATAATATTTTTCTATACCTACCTGAGTTGTGTCCTTTTGTGGTGTTATTACTGCCTTGTTGTATGTGATCATAAATGCTTCACACACTGCCTCTGAGATAGGCCTAGTTGCTCGTGCCATGTTACCACAGGGTTGAGCAGGGGTTGTCAAAGGGGGTAGCTCACTTGCCCTGACTTAGGAAGAAGGGTTCCTATTTGGACAGTGGCGCTAGCCATGGCCAACTAGAGACCCCCATTTCTAACACCATATATGCCTCATCTCCAATAGGAGGGGCCATTTTTGCAAAACTGTGCATATTGTGCACTTCATTTACCCAGTGGCATAGTTTTGTTCTGCATGTGGTCAAAAGACATGCTAGGGAGAAAGGGTTGGGTGTCTCCATACAACAACATCGACAGTAAACATTCAAGGCCCTTCCCACAACTCTATGCCCCACGGGAGGTATTGAATCGATGAGCAGAAGAATCTAGCTGGATAAAGGGAGTGGGTGGGGAAGTGTGCCCTAGGTGAGGGTGGGTGCAGGACTTATCTGTATAAGGTGAATGTTAGAACCCTATGGGCGAAGGAGGTGACAGCTGGGAGTAGGGAGGCGAGATCTTCCTGGGACACAACTATGGTGCAGGGTCATTATTTCCTATGAATATCCAAGTGAAGGCTAAGCCATCCATGGATGGTACAGTCAGGCCAACATTGAGAAAACTCGGCAGGACATAGGAGGGACGCCATATGAGTAAGGGAAGAGGACCCATGGCAGTGAGGTTGGGAAGGGGAGAAAAGGCTAGTTTAAGTACTTTCTTTCTCTGTAGCCATGAAGTTTCCCCAGATTCTCTCAAGTGCTTTGGTTCTATCATTCAGTCGGTAGGTAGTCTGCTCATGAAATGCCACTCTGTGGAGCTCAGTGAGACTCGTAGGTTGCCCCAATGAGGTAGAATACATACTTTAACTACTGCCAAAGACATAGCTAGTCAGCAGTGTGTATGAGTGTCTAATCCAGGAAGATCAGAGATGTCAATGAATAGCGCTAGATGCGCAGACAGGAGGACAGCAAGGTGGGTACAACTTTGAAGGTGGTGCCAGGCAAACATCCATTATGATCTCAGGTCTGGACCAACCCAAAGGATGTGATGCAGGTTACCCAGGTTATGGCAGAAGACATGCCCGCTGCAGATTCTGTGGGTTCCAATACCATTCATGGAGGACATTTTATTACAAATATTTCAAGCAGGATTCCCTGAGGACTCTATCATGGTCGAGGAGCAGCATCACCTCCCAGTATTTAGGAGAGTATTCCCTGCCGGAGGTGGTCTGTCAGGTCAGCCCGGTCAAAGTAAGACTAGACCCGGAATGTATAGTCTTGATCAGAACTTCAGATAGACTGCACGTGACACCCCTACATTAACACTATATTTGCAGATACTCCAGAAGGGGGCATACCATTAACTTTGCAGGTGGAGGTCAAGCGCTGCTGAGAGAAAATGTGTCAGTTAGTGAAATTTCCAGCAGTCAGTTGGAAGGAGGCTAAATTTGTATCTAAGCAATTATAATGCAAACATCTGATCCATGCATTGTACCCCCTTTGCGTACCAGGGGTCCCAGTAGAAAGGTGTGTCTGTTATTCGTGGTGCCACATTGTGTCTGGCCATAGTCTTAAAGCTCAGATTCTGGGGAGCTGAAGGCTCTGGAGAATCATCAGCAGCAGAATAAAGATATCATTAAATATGAGTGCCGCAGTCATTTTGAGCATTTGTATTTTTCCCCAGAACAAAAGACACAAAGCTTGTTTAGACTCCTCTTCAAATGGGAGGAGATTGTTTTCCACCATTGATACAGTCATTTAATAATGCAAATTCTGAAGTTAGGGAACCCCTTGGGCACAGTTCTGTATTAAGGCATTCTTTGTTACTCTGGATAGGGGGAGTGGTAGAAAATGTTGGTTATCTGAAAAAAGTCTGCCTGTTACTGAAATCTGGTAAGATGATGATTTTAGCACTGCAAACCCTTTGTTGATACCATTTGCAGGGATAAAAATAGACGCTTTCTACTACAGCACTTTTTCCAATTTTTCCCGGAAAAACAAAAGTTAGCTGTTGTTATAGCTTCTTTCTCTACGTTCATTGGGAATAGGCTTTAGATGTAGTTCTGTTCATAGTATTCTGTCATTGATGACATCAGGGCGAATGTTAGGATGTTGCCAGGTTACGGAGTCGTTGTGGGATATGTTTTGAAGTGGAGCTTGGGACAGTTGGAGGCTGCTGAAGATTGGGCGTACTTCCCTTTGCTGTGTAACTGTTTGTGCTATTAAACTTCACTATCTCTTCAACTGAAAGGTCTACAGCGTCATCACTACAATTATTGGCGACGATCTACTCAGCTACACAGCGACATTCAGGACCCGACGTGCATCAAAAATATCGACGAGTGGTAAGACTGTTCTTTATCTTCTGCTTTGACTGTCACCGCTTCGTCAAACGAAGTTGCACCGCCTCTCGCTACTCGGAGATCCCGTTAGCTTTGCAAAGCTTTTCTAAACACAGAGACACCTAACATCCTTTCTGCATGCTGTGCTCACCATACAAGACTTACCGGTCGCAGCTCCAGTTCCGCTAAGGTAGCGCCATCGTATACTATTGGTGTTTTCAAGCTTGACTCGACGGCATCCGGCTTTCTGAGGTTGATCTTTCCGATCATGCGCATCAGTCGTTCATTGCGCATGCGCAGTAGACCTCAGCTTGCCCTACTCTCATACGCGCTTCACTAGCGTGTAACCGTTGCATAGCAACCCCAAGCTTTGTGCGCCAGGTGTTTTTGAAAACAAGGAAACCCTCATATTTTGCCGATCTCGATGATCGGCACATCTATCACTACTTACAATGTTAAAACGGTGATTCACACACCTTCTTTGTGCGAGTAACAAAAATATTGAAGAAACATCACGGTGTTTCGCACACCTCTACAAGTAGTTCCTTTATTTAAATATGTGATTTAAAGTTCAAATGGTGATTCGCACACCTTCTCAGTGCGGATACCAAATGTATTCAAGAAGCATCACGGCGATTCGCACACCTCTACTAGTAGATTGTTGTTGACCTTTCAGGGCATTTTTCGAATCTACATTTAAAAAAAAAAATACATTCTGCAATACAATATAAATTGATATTTACCATCTTTACCAGTTTTTACAAGCTTTGTCAGTTTTAAATGGTAATTCGCAACGTGTGGGGATTTATAATTTTACTCTCCACCTCTATTTAAAATATTCATTCTGTTTTCGATTGCATTCACATCTATTAGTGTGTTTTACTATTAAAGTTCGTTTTTCTATATATTTTTTTTTTAAATCGTTCTTTAAGCTCATCTTTTTCATCTTTGCACATTCTTTCTATTTCTCTTTATATATTCTTTTTACCTTCTCTCTTTCTTATACTGTCCTTTCTACTTTACTTACATCATGCAATCTGTGACTCCTCCTCCCTCTATTCTTGAATCCCCTGGTGAACCTCCTGTTTGGTGGAAGATATGGTTTGACGCTTTCCAAACCTATCTTGGTGCCATCGGTGCTTCACGATTTAATAGCGAACGGAAAAAATTCCTTCTTATCCCTTCCCTGGGATTTGAGGGGAGATCTATATTTAAACATCTTCCTGAAATTGACAATCCCCCTGGGGAAGATATAGACGTTTTCCAGGATACTATCTTCAAACTCAAAACAAGATTTGACAAGCAACCTAGCTTGATGGTCCTTCGGCACAAATTTCTCAAGAGACAACAAGGAGTAAGCGGAGATGTTGATTCTTAGATTTCAGGTCTATGTATGTTGGCTTCTGTATGCCAATTTGACACATTTACTGACCAATTGATTAGAGATCAATTTGTGTGCCACTACAGAGACAAACAAATTCGTCAAAAATTATTATCCTTAGCAAATCCCTCCTTGGAAGAAACAATTAAAATTGCCAAGAGCATCAAGACATCTCAAGTTTCACTGAAAGAGCTGGAAGTTAAGCCTGTTGATCTTGTCAATTTAGTTGCTGAGAACAATAAGACTAAACTTGCTACATTTCAGCCTGGTTCGTCTAAAAATTTCCCCAAAAAGTTTTCAAACAGTGCCAAAAATGGTTCTACCTCAAAGAATGAATTCCATAATGCCAAGCAAATCTGTTACCATTGTGTAATCCACCTCATCAAAAAGGGGGGAGATGTCCAGGAGCTAATGCAATCTGCAATTATTGCAAGAAAACAGGACATTTTGAAAAAGTTTGCTTAAAAAAGAAATATCGTAGAAGAACTGTTGCATGCGTCATAGAATCTGATCAAGAATCTGATACTGAGGTTGTTTCTGTAATTGTTGATTCTCATGATGTTATTTCAAATGTTCATGATTCCTCTGATTGCATCGATCCTATTGTTGAAATCTGTGTTGGTGATAAATGCCTCAATCTACTTGTGGATTCTGGGGCAAGAATCACCATGATAACACAAAAATTATTTAATGAGACTTGGGGTGACAGAGCCTTAAAACCTCCTGATCGCTCCCCTGTTTCATATAAGGGTCGTAAAATTGATTTATTAGGATTTTTTTGAGGATGATCTCATGTTCAAGGGGACGAAAATATGGGGGAAGATCTATGTGGCCATCAAAGGGTTAAACATTCTTGGCTGGTATCATCAAGGCTTGTTCAGAATGATTTTAAAACCAGGTGCAGCTGAACAAGTCCTTGTTGTAACAGATGACCACAGTTTGAGAGGTTGGGATGAATGTTTCCCTTCTGTTTTCTCAAACAATCTAGGAACTATACAAGGGTTCAGACACAAAATTCTTGTAAAGGATGGAGCGCTGCCAATTAAGCATAAACTAAGGGGTGTACCCTTTAGCGTTAGAGACGATCTAGAGTCTGAAATAAAGTCACTTTGTGACCAAGGGATCATCGAACCTACAGAGTCATCACTCTGGCTTTCACCCTTGGTCGTCGCGTGCAAAAAATGTGGGAAGTTGCGCATCTGTGTTGACTTGAGATCTCTAAACAGAGAGATCTGGGTCGATTCTCACCCCTTACCTAAAATTGATGACCTTTTTGCATGTGTTAGGGGGTCACACTTTTTCTCAAAAATTGACTTAGCAAGCGCATACCATCAGATAGAATTGGATCCTGAATCGCGTCCTCTCACATCTTTTTTCTCACCGTTGGGAACATTTCAGTACAAACGGATGCCTTTCGGACTTGCATCTGCAGCATCCATTTTCCAACGAGTTATGCAAAACATGTTGGGAAATATTGAGGGAGTCTTAGTCTTTCAAGATGACGTCCTGATACACTCTAAGGATGTCCTATCGCAGGATAATATACTTAGAAAGGTACTTGAGATCTTCAAAAATCGTGGCGTGGTTGTTAAATCAGAGAAGTTTAGTTTTCGTCGCGATGAAATTGAATATCTAGGTCACCTCATTTCAGGTAAGGTATCAAGCCAAGACTGGGTTTATTAGATGCCATTACTCATGCTCCAGCCCCTCTTGATAAAACTGGTGTCAAATCCTTGCTTGGTCTTCTTGAGTACTATTCTAAATTTATCCCTAATTATGCTTCTCTTGTACGTCCCATTAGTTCCCTTCTCAGTAATGGTGTGAGTTTTGAGTGGAACAACAAATGTGCTTCAGCTTTGAGCTCTGTGAAAGAGTGTTTAAAGAATAGCCAGGCTCTTATGCCTTTCGACCCAAGTTTACCTTCTTGTATAACAGTCGATTCAAGTCAGGTAGGTTTGGGGGCTGTTCTTACACAAAATGAGCACAATGTTGAACGTACGGTCACTTTTGCTTCCAGAGTCCTGAGAAGAGAAGCAGTGAACTTCAATACTCGGTCATTGAGAAGGATTTATTATCATGTTTATGGGCGATTGAGAAGTTTCGTCCTTACGTTTGGGAAAGGCGTTTTTTATTGAGGACCGATCACAAACCGTTAGTAAATATTCTCAGTTCGAGCACAGGGAAATCCTGCTCCCCAAGGATTTTACGCATGGTGTCACGGCTTATGCAGTATCAATTCGATGTTGTACATGTCTCTGGTGGGAGGAATGTCAGGGCTCACTTCTTATCTCGTTTTCCGATTGACGAAGAAAGGATTGACTCTAGTTTGAGTGATTGTGGTGAGGAAGACTCAGACGACTGTCTGATTGCTTCAATTGATTTAATGGAGCATGGTGTCGGTTCTGAAGATGATTGGTTGAAAGCTCTTCCTGATGATGTTATTTTGCAGCAGGTCTGCGAATTTGTGAAATCAGGATGGCCGAGGTGAGGTTCTGTAGCGATCCAAAACCGTGAATTCGGTATCGTAGTACTGACACGATTTCGGTACCAATGAACCGCAAATGATCCATTGTATACATGACAGTGTTTTTGCTGCGCAACTAGTATGAATTCACTAGAAAATAGGGCATTCTGTCGTAAAAGTCATGGCACCCATTTTAGTTACGGCATCCATCTTGTTTCTTGCCCTCACATAGTCAATGAACGGACGATGACCCCGGCAGTGTCACCTTGTTAAGGACACGTAAGCTCGAGCCCGAGAAAGGCTGACGCTGCATGACTAGGCAGAATCAAGCTGCCTCCCTTGCCTGAGGCCAGTCCTGCTTTACTGGTTCTCGTGTCCGTTGTCCTGACTGAAAGGCCGAAGACGGTAGCCATGCCCGTTTATGATCCATAAACACCTCTTATCCTACATTTCAATCCTTTGCACCTGGCTCTGCTCCTTTCCTTCTGGGCTTTTACAATGGGGAGGTTACGATTTTTATGATGGGGAGGATCGGGCGAAGAATGGAAAACTGTCGAGAGTACCTGATCGAATACCGAAAACCTACAACTAATTATTGTTTGATGTCAAATTTACTGTTTGTTTGGGATGCCGGGTTGGGCATGAGAAATATTCGTGTAATGTTGCCTAAAGACAATTTGCGTGTATTTAAAGAGTAACCCACTTAATGCAATTCGAACAGTCTTGTAGATTCTGCCTCTGTGTGGTTCCTATGATTTCTGTGTCCCTGCAGTAAATAAACCTTGGTCTTTGATGCCACCATCGAGAAGCGCGTGTCTCTGTTTATTTGTGCACCGAGACAGGAGGAACTCAGGGGTCTTCGGGTGTTGTTTCCCTGACACCTCTGGACTCTTAAAAGTCCAGAACCTCAGATTGGCGCCCAACGTGGGGCGACGTCATCCGGTACCGGTCCAAAGCCTGAAAAGTTCGAGAAGTTTCGTGTGAAGATTCCGGAGGGAGGTACCCCGCTTCATCAATCCCTGCATGTCGTAAAAGTGGCCCGACGATCTCTTCCACGAGGGTTCCCGTTCCCAGACGGCTACAGAGGACCGCTGCCCTGACTGTCGCCCTGTCTTGGACCCGAGGTGCAGACCTTAGTACGGCGAGACATAGACGGGTTCTCCTTGGTGACGTCTTCCATATTTCAGTTACGTATTTAGTGGGTTACGCTCGATTTGGTTGTTCCTTGTTACTCTGGTTTAATTCGTAGATTATCATTGGTTGCTCTTGTTTAGATAATCTCTGTTTTGGTATTAGTTCATTTTGGTAGGCCTAAGTTCTCTGCGTATTTTTTTGTTGGAATTTGTTTTTGTTGTCATGACTACCAGTAGTAATTGTTTCTTGTCCTGGTTACGTTGCAACGGGGATTCCCGGTTGGAGGATTCGTGTTCGGTTCCTCCGATTGGAACTCCTACATATGAGCTCTATTGTAAACATGGTGTGGGTCCTATTTTGTATAATGAAGTATGGGTCCGTTATACCAAAAAAGATGGTGTCCTTAGTTGGCCACCGCATGGTAGCTTCGAAACGGAAATATTAGACAATCTAGAAATGAAGTTGTTCAAGAAAAAAGCCCGGCCGGCAATGTTTGATTCTTTTCGCATATGGCGCAAAGAAGCCAAACAGAGAGAAATTAGGAAAACGAAGAAAGAACAGAAAGAGAAAGGGTTGACTTTAATGGAGTCTGCTAGGCAGCTGCATGTCAACGAGACTGAGAAAGCAATGGAGATGGCGAATAGAAAATATAATTTGGCAATTGATAAATGTTACCCTGTATTGCCATCATGTCCTGCTAAGCCGATGGAGGATCATGAAAAGGATCCTCTGTTGTCTTACCTGTTGAATTCACCTCCACCGTATGCACAGGGTATTACAGTACCACAGTTGTTACCTGTTGTACAGCCAGCTGCTGGTCAGCCTGGAATAGTTGCTCCACTTCCTTTGATTGCAGCTCCTATCCTTCCCGTGGTTAATGTTCCTTCGGCACCCACTCTTCATGGGTTGCCCGTTCCGCCTTTGCCTGTCGTTTCGCAAACTGCTTTACCTGCTACTCCCACCCTTACTATTTCATCTGCTCCAGCTGCCCTGCTCCCGAACCCTGTGAACATTCTGACTCCACTTTCCGTTCGTCGGAAAATAACCGACTCTGTAACTAATATCTTAACTCCTCTCTATGGGTCTTTAATTGGGACCCCCGTTTCTGACTCTATACAGAGACGTAGCCAGCTTCCTGTTCCCCAAGAACGAGACAATTTAGATTCGACAGCTCTTAGGTGGATGTCGAAAGCTGTGAAGTATGATGCACGAAGAGTGTTAGATACATTTATGCAATGGAATGAACCAACTCAACGTTATGTTTTTGACGTGATGTGTTCTCTTGTGCGTGAAGAATGGGAAGATGATGATTTAGACTCCGTCCCCTCTGACCTGATAAATATTCAACAGAAATTTGCCGCAGGAATGGTGATAGGTCCAGAAGTAAGGGGAGCGATAGAACTGATTTTAGCTTATAGGGATGAGTCCCCTCTTCGAGCGACAAGAGACCCTGATGGTTCACCGATTACTACTAGGAAACAACGAGGACAATATCCAATGAGGGAAGTTCCACCGATATGGCGTGATGCAGTTCAAGCTGATGGGAACTTGGGTATTTTAGCTGCCCCGGCACATTTCCAGAGAGTGTGGATACACATCCCTTGGAAACGGGCTGAAGTATTAGCAGTAAAACAAGCGTTACCAGACCCACGTAAAAATCCTGCTGGTTATTACAAAGAGTTAACGCAGACAGTTCAAGCGTGTATCATGAATTTGGCAGACATTGAAATGTTATTTGGTAATGTGGTGCCACAGCCTATATGGGCCAAAATTCGGCAAGAGAACCACCCAGTCGCCTTAGGAGGTGATTGGGCAGCTATTATAGCGGCAGATGCGCAACAAGTTGGCGGTGCTAAACCTGAACCTCTGATTGCTGCCTTACCTGGCAGAATAATTACTCTGATGAAAACGCTGATGCCAGCGTTACGAGTCAATTGGGATAAATTTTCGGCATGCAAGCAAAAGAAGGACGAAAGCGTCTCTGACTTCTTCACTAGATTTGAAGAGACCTTCGTAGACCACAGTGGGCAAGATATGAGTACTGAGGGAGGCCAGAGATTGTTTGTCGACAAGTTTGTGTTTAATTTACTACCTGAGCTTAGTAACAAGTTAAAGGATTCTGAAAGTGCATGGGCAGTATCGACGACCGCACAGATACTTGCAACTGCTCAGTATTACGAGAATAGAGAGAAAGAAGAGAAGGAAAAGTCAGAAAAGAAAACGAGGAGGAGCCAAGATGGCGACCGGGACGGCAGCGTAGGCTCCCGGCTCCGTGAACCTCCACATCCCGCACAGATATCCTGCATGTGATCCTCAGCCTGCGCTACATGCCCGTGTTGGTGATTGAGAGCGGCAACCGATCGTGTGATCCTGAAGTTTCTGGCGGCGGTACCGCCTGAGAAATGTTCGTTTGAAGTTTGCGGCCTGTGCAGCCCTGGAGCCGGGACCTCGGGTGGACAACATGGCCGGGCGGCAGTTCAACAACAGCGGCCATTGGTGACCGGGTGGAGTCGGAATACCGAAGCGGAGCGAATATTGGCCTGAATCTCGCTGTGGTCGCTCCTACCATCGAGCGTGGCGTAACGGGTGCATACCCGGGGTGACGATTCCAGGGTCTTACGGCGATTGCCTGGGCCCTCGCCAGTGAACTGATCGGACGCGGCCTGTGGCTCGTCCCGATTTGCGCGGGCTGCTCCCGGTTTTTGCGGGCACTGGCCCAGGAGGAGAACGACTGTTACCTGTGACCACACACTGGATGCATATTTTGCCTGCCTCCGGAACCCTGTTTGCAGTGACATGGAACTTGATGCGCTTGTGCCTGAGTCCCGGTTCCCATCTGGGGTGGCCCTGCCCTGCGGCCATCTTGATGGGATGGACTCTATCATCCTGTACATTGGGTCACAGCAAGATTGGGAGTGTGTGGCGCAGAGGAGCGTAGCGGAGCGAGCGCAGGGGGCTGTGCTGGGGTACGGTGACCTTCTCGACGCTCTCGGAGCCCTTCATTCCACCCTGGTTCACGGCGCCCGGGTATTGGGGAGGAAGCTGGATGGTATTGCGTCAGCGTCGGAACAGTTGCGGTCTGCCTGTCCCCAGGTACACAAGGATCTGCTTCACCCTACACAGGAGGAAAGTAACGTGACCGCCTCTGTGAATAAGGGACAGCTGGAAATTTCGGACACTGTGGCAGCGTGTGGTCGGCTGGCTGTGGGGTCGGCCTGTTCCGGAGATTTTGGACTTGAGCAGAAGGTGGTGACTTTGTCCCATGCGCGGCCTCCGGCGACCCAGGCGATCTTCCCGCAGCGGTCGCCTGCTCTGGCTGATTCCTCCTTCCTGGACCTTGTGTGCGGCGCAGGCCCTGGGGCAGTACTGGGAAAGGTGATCTTCCATGACGATGACTGTGGTGGTGTTCAGAGACATCCTCCCTACATGTGTGTGTCCCTTCCTGGTCTTCTTTGGACGCTCCTCTTCCTTGTAACTTTGGACATGATAATGGGTCGCTGGGTATGCATTGGTGGATTCGCAAAGCGTGGCCAAGGATAAGGCGGATCCTTCAGAGGTTGTCATTTAATAGGCGGGCGGGCTTGGGGGTTGTGTGCTCTCACGGCATAACTGATAGTGTAGTCTGTGAATAATGCTCCCCATTTCTCTTAGACATGGTCGAATTTTTGTTGTTTACTGTTTGTTTTGGGGAGGAATATATTGTGCGGGAGGGAGAAGCCAGGGGCATGGTTGAAGGCCCTCCTCCAGTTTATTACTACTCTCTCCCCTTCTCTGTTAGGGGGGGTTTCCTCTCTTTCCCCTTTTTCTCTGTTTCTTCTATATTTCGGGTCTGGTTCTGGGGCGACAGGCACACTGCGGGGGGGGGGCGTAGTCATCTGCAGAGGTGCAGGGTGGGGGGTTGGGGGGGGCTTCTTTAGTCCTTTACTTTGTTCCTATGGCCTCCTTTTTCTTCTCTTATTCTTCTTTGTCTTTCTTTTCTGGGGTCAGTACGGTAGGTTTCCTTCGTTGCCAATCATTGTTTTTTATTTGTGCATCAATTTCCGTGATGTCTTCTGGGTCCTAGGGCAGGGGACTGCAGGCGCAAACGGCTCGTGACATTCCTCCACATCCTGAACCTCCTGTTTCAGCACCATTGACTTGATAGATTGCTGTTCATTGTTGACGTTCACTACTCTGCCTGCCATTTTTCGCTGCTGAGAACTTGATTGGCACCTGATCCTTCTATCCCTTATTGTAAAATGAAACCTTTTATATCCTGGTTTCCCCTTTGGGCTGTTCGCTGGACTAGAGTATACTAGCATGGAGAATCTGCTTCCCGAGGTGCTGCGTGTGATTAAGATTTGCTTGCTGTTACTTTAACTGCTTAGCGGCCGGCCCCGAGGGTTGTAGGCTCATACTTGTCTTTGGTTGCAATGTCAATAAAGGTTTTTCAAAAAAAAAAAAAAAAAAAAAGAAAAGACCAAAGTTCTTCTGCAACAGGCGTATCCGCCTCGTTCGAATCAGTCAGATTCACAGCAGCGACCTCAGTTTCAGCAGCAGCTACAATTCCAGCAAGGGACGGCCCAAAGATTTAATTATGGTTTTCCCCGACAACAGTTAGCATGGAATCAGTGTGCTTATTGTAAAAAGGAGGGTCATTATAAGAATGAGTGTCCAGTACTGCACCCACAAACTAGTGGTGTCCCAGCTCAGAGAGGTAATGTTGGGTTTATGCAAGCTCCTAGAGGTAGAGGGCGTGGTACGATGACACCACAGACTGATCGCCAATCGAATTATTTCGATCAGCGAAATATACAACCTACGCAACCAGGTAGATCTCCACAGTATCATGTTGAAGATTACTATGATCATAATGAAGACATTCAGAGAAGCGAGCACTAGGACAGCCGCAGGCAGAGAGAGGGAGTAGTATCAGTTCCAGTTGATCAGAGTGGACCTTATGTCGCAGTAGTTACCTCAGGCGTGGTCGAACCGTTTCTGTTGGATACTGGTGCGGCAAAAAGTTCAATTATGCATGCGAAACTCCCTGGCGCACCTTTGTCTGGCTTAACGAACACTTCGGTAGGATTCTCAGGCGCCCCTGTTCACAATCCTGTTTCTAGTCCTTTGTCAATATCTGTTGGGCCATGCGAACTAGAAGCACCCCTTATCCTAACAACCGGTTGTAATGAGAATCTGCTTGGTTTAGATCTGTTGAAACGCCTGCACGCGACACTGTACTGTTCTCCTTCGGGAGTACAGCTCACATTAGGCAAACGAGTCATCTCTCCAATGTATATGTCGATAGACAAGCTCCCACCGGAGCTGCGTTCTCTCCCTGATACTCTTTGGGCAACTGGTCCTAATGATGTAGGCCTCTTGGAAATTCCCCCTTATGTGGTAAGTCTGAAAGCTAATGTTAAATTTCCACGAATCCCACAGTATCGGATTTCGAATGAAGGTGAACGAGCACTCTTGCTGATTGTGAAAGACTTAATACAGAAAGATGTGATTGAGGAAACTAGAGGAAACGTCTGCAATAGTCCTGTTCTGCCGATTTTGAAACGTACTGACCCTTCCAAACCTCCAATTTACAGATTTGTGATTGACCTCAGAGAGGTTAACAAAATAGTAGTTCCACAGTTTCCTGTGGTACCAGATATCACTGCATTACTGACGTTGATTCCTGCCTCAGCTTCATGGTTTACAGTGATCGACTTGAAAAATGCCTTTTTCAGCATTCCCATAGCCGAAGAAAGTAGAGACATTTTCGGTTTCTCCTTAGGAGGTCGCAGTTTCAGATTCAAACGCGCTCCACAAGGTTATTGTGAGAGCCCTTCAATTTACAGACAAGCATTGAAGAGTCAATTAGATGCCCTTGTACTTCCTCATGGTGTTGCTCTGATCCAATACGTAGACGATCTTTTACTAGCCGCTGATGAAAAGGAAACTTGCAAAGTAGCTACAATTTCTTTGTTGCGTCATTTGTCAGACTTACATCACAAGGTGTCACCTTCTAAACTGCAATATTATTGCCAAGAAGTGACCTACTTAGGTCATCTTTTGTCAAAGGAGGGAAGAAGGTTGACCCCAGAGAGAATTAAAGCAATTTCACAGATGACTGTACCAAGCACACAGAGAGAAGTGCGTGCGTTTTTGGGTATTACGTCATACTGTAGGCAATGGATCCCAAATTTATCTCTCATGGCAAAACCATTGGTAGCCCTGACTGGAAAAGGTGTTCCGAGCCCTTTGCCATGGTCTGATGAATGTCAACAGAGCTTCTCCGACTTACGTGATGCGATGTGTTCAGCTCCTGTGTTGGGTACTCCTGACTACAGTAAGCCGTTTACTCTATATGTCCATGAAAGAGAAGGTTGTGCGTTGAGTGTATTAACGCAACAATTTGGTGACAAGCAGCGGCCTTGTGCATATTTCTCATCCACATTAGATCCGGTAGCCAGAGCATTGCCAAGTTGTTTGAGAGCTACAGCAGCAGCTGCAGTGTCGATCCGACAGTCTGCTGGACTAGTCATAAACAACATGTTAGTAGTCATGGTTCCACATGCTGTGGATACACTCATGAATCGAACGAAAACTCAGCACCTCACCAGTGCTAGATTATCAGGCTATGAGCTGACGCTTTTGGCAAGTCACATTCAGATCAAGCGCTGCAACATATTGAATTCAGCAACACCGTTGCCGACTACTCAGGAGTCGAGTGATTCAGAGCCCCATGATTGTTGTTTCAGAACTGAGGAAGAGACAAAAGGTAGGATTGATTTAAAAGATACTCCGTTACTAGACCCAGACGGCACTTTATATGTCGATGTGTCTTGTTTTAAACTACAGAATGGTGATGTGACGGCCGCGTATGCAGTTACGACTTTGAGTACGATTGTTGAGACTGCAAGAGTGAGTCAGAATTCTGCCCAAGCTGCAGAATTAATTGCATTAACAAGAGCATGTGTTTTAGCTGAGGGAAAGAGAGTGAATGTGTTTACTGATAGCCAGTACGCCTTCGGCGTTGCACACAATTTTGGGAGTCTCTGGAGAGAAAGAGGTTTTCTCACGTCCCATGGGACTAAGATCCAACATGGACAGCTAGTCAGCGATCTATTAGAATCCCTGACTCTACCGAATGAAGTTGCAATTGTGAAGTGCAGTGCACATCGGAAGATTACGGATGATGTTGGCCGTGGGAATGCGTTTGCTGATGAGGTCGCTAAAGAAACGGCCAAGAACATGACGAGCCGAATGTACGTTGCAACGTCTGCAAGATGGATTGCGGAATCAGGAATGTGTGAGAATACGATTGAAAGTGTGAAAGCAATCCAGAATGAAGCAACTGAAAATGAGAAGAATGAATGGAAGGAGAAAACGGGTAAAATGGATTCAAGTGGATGTTGGGTCGATTTGTCTGAGCAGCAACGTTGGATGTTACCTGATGCGTATGTACTTGCAGTAGTCACGATGGCGCATGGAGAAGTTCGAAAGGGATCTGTAAAATGTTAGCTCCAGTATGGAAGAACGATGGAATTACCAAGTGTGCAGAAAGAGTGGTGAAAAATTGCATGATATGCCTGATGCATAATCCTGGCAAGGGAACCCCAACCCCAACTGGCCATTTTGCTCCCCCTTCTTGTCCCTTTGAAGTGATTCAGTTGAATTTTATCCACATGGACAGGTGTAACAATCTCAAATATGTCCTAGTGGTAGTCTGTGCCTTCTCAAGATGGATTGAGGCATATCCGTTAAAGGATAACACTGCTATGTCCACTGCCAAAATCCTCCTCAAAGAATACTTCCCCAGGTATGGTATGCCACGGATTGTTTGGTCGGACAATGGAAGTGAGTTTGTAGGGAGAGTTATGAAGAGTGTGTGTGCGGGCCTGGGTATTTCCCAAAAATTTCACAGTGCGAATTACCCACAGTCAGCGGGTTTGGTTGAAGGGTACAATGGCACCCTGAAGCTGAAACTTGCGAAAATTCAAGCTTCCACTGGTCTCTCTTGGCCAGACGCACTGCCTTTAGCTTTAGTGTCCACCAGAGCGACTGTACACTCTCGAGTAGGGCTTAGCCCATATGAGATTGTGTTCGGCCGCCCTGCTAATGTTTGGGGAGTCCCTAGGCCAAAGGAATTCAAACGGATTGAATACCCAATGTTGATTGATTACCTTCATGATCTGACTGCTAAATTGAGCCTTATTCATCAACAGGTATTCGAATCCTTGCCTAAACTGCCGGAGAGTCCAGGCCACACGTTGAAACCCGGCGACCAGGTCGTAGTTCGGAACTTTGAACGTACTCGGAACCTCCAGCCAAGATTCGTGGGTCCGTTTCAGGTCCTCCTCACAACAAGAACTGCAGTACGCCTAGCTGGAAGGAAAAATTGGGTGCACGCCAGCCATACGAAGCGTGTCCCTCTTCCACTCCCCTATGACAACTGGGTTAGACAGGGAATTGGTGTATCCGAGACAGAACCTGTTCCTAGGCACATCCCTTTCAGTGATGCAGAGTACCTAACGGACCACCCACGAACGGAAACACAGAACTTTGACACCTCAGCAGGAACCGCTCCTTTGAATCCAGAACCGAGTATTGTACAAAGTGAACACTTGTCACCTGTGGAGTCGAACATTTCCGCACCTGTAGACCAGCTATTCCAAGACCAGACAAGACCTGGGAAGTACAGATATAATCTACGTTCTCATGTGATGAACTAATGACATTGCATTATTACCTTTCTGTTTGAAAACTGTAAAACTGATTTGATCGTATTGCATTCCATTCAGTCAGGAAGTTTGATAAAATGTTTATCTTTTTATTTTTCTGTTTCTCTCACCTTACCATCTGGGTTACCGTAGGGTCGTAACGTGTGCCTTGTTTTAATTTGCAGGGAATCAGACACTAGGTCGGTTTCTTCTGTTTGTCTTGGGAACTCCCAGGATAAACAGAGGCAAGTTTTTAACAGGTACAAACCATCCGTTGCGAACGGTTGTAGAAGATGGAGCTTCCTGAATTACGACGGGTTAATGTCATAAATGTGCACAAGACAAAATTATATGACATATTGTACAGTAAATGTTTCCTAATGCAATGTACTCTGACACTTCTGATTGTCTTAATAACTTTGGTAGGCGGAATTATTTTTGGTATTCAGTTGATCTTTACACCTGTTGCATCTACAGTATCTCCCCATGCTCCTGTTTCTCCGACTGTTGTTTCTCCTCATTCTTTCCATCCTTTTCCTGCCCACGAGCAAGCTCGACGCTCTGAGTTTATAAATAACACTTTCATTCAGCTCTTGCACCAACATCAACTAGTGGTTAACACAACAAACTGCTGGGTGTGTGGCTTGATACCACATACCATGGACAAGGGCATCCCTTATTTGGTTCTGCCTTTTAGTTATAATGGATCGTTCTGGGCATTTCAGACCATGTTCGCTTATGCCCTAGAGACCTATCCCCCACGACCTCCGCTTTCCACCCGGTATAACTCTGCTAATAGAGCCTTGGTAAAAGGAATCACTGACATGGTGAGAGATGTCAATAATACTCCGTTCATTCCCAAGGATGAATTGCGAGTTTACATGGGTTGGAATGTTACGGAATACGGCATTACTCTGGGTGAGAACAAACGTAAGAGCTCAACTCCGATCTGGGTCATACCCCACCAAGGTCAAGTCTGTTTGCAAGGAAATGGGAGGAATCCGAAAGCTCGACTAGGGAAAAGTGACTGTATCGAAACATATGTTTTCCCGTCACAGTCTTCCCCTGCATTCTTAGCTGCTAAGGGTACCTATTTTGTTTGCAAAGACAGAGCATACACATGGCTGCCTGCTGACTTCTCAGGCTCATGTTACATCGCTCAACTGTTACCTCCGACATACACTGCTGCACCGGACTATCACAAAACTAGAGTTGTGAGAGGTGTTTTCAGTAAAGAAGATACTGCTGGCCAAGAGGCAGGAGACTTTTTCAAGGATTTCCTTCCATTCTGGGGGCCTATGGCCAACAGTAGAAACTTACGTCAACTAACACGGGTAGTTGAATCCACCATCACTGAAACTGCGGGTGCCCTTAGTAACCTGACAGCTGAGCTTCAAGCGGATCGCCTCATGACGTTACAGAACCGTATGGTTCTTGATGTGTTACTTGCAGATCGAGGTGGAGTATGTAAGATGATCCAATCAAGTTGCTGCGTTTTTATTCCAGATAATGCGCCAACAGTATACAAGGCCATCTCTAAGTTACATAAGATTTCTGACTCTATTCATGTAGAGGAAGGTGACTGGTCATTAATGGGATGGTTCTGGAGCCTGTTGTCTGCGTGGGGATGGAAGGTTCTGATAGTCACTGGTGTTGCATTAGTATTTTTATTTTCGTGCTGTCTCATTGTTCAGTGTGGTCCTGCCTTATGTAATCTCTGCATTTCTACATGCGTAAGAAGACCACCTGTTTTTAGAGCTACGCCACGAGATAGAGTAATGCTGCAACAACACATCAGTGACCTGATGAACATAGAAATGGACTCTGACATAGAGTGAGTTATTGCCTATGTAAGGGCAAAAGGACGGTCTGAGGTTCTGTAGCGATCCGAAACCGTGAATTCGGTATCGTAGTACTGACACGATTTCGGTACCAATGAACCGCAAATGATCCATTGTATACATGACAGTGTTTTCGCTGCGCAACTAGCATGAATTCACTGGAAAATAGGGCATTCTGTCGTAAAAGTCATGGCACCCATTTTAGTTACGGCATCCATCTTGTTTCTTGCCCTCACATAGTCAATGAACGGACGATGACCCCGGCAGAGTCACCTTGTTAAGGACACGTAAGCTCGAGCCCGAGAAAGGCTGACGCTGCATGACTAGGCAGAATCAAGCTGCCTCCCTTGCCTGAGGCCAGTCCTGCTATACTGGTTCTCGTGTCCATTGTCCTGACTGAAAGGCCGAAGACGGTAGCCATGCCCGTTTATGATCCATAAACACCTCTTATCCTACATTTCAATCCTTTGCACCTGGCTCTGCTCCTTTCCTTCTGGGCTTTTACAATGGGGAGGTTACGATTTTTATGATGGGGAGGATCGGGCGAAGAATGGAAAACTGTCGAGAGGACCTGATCGAATACCGAAAACCTACAACTAATTATTGTTTGATGTCAAATTTACTGTTTGTTTGGGATGCCGGGTTGGGCATGAGAAATATTTGTGTAATGTTGCCTAAAGACAATTTGCGTGTATTTAAAGAGTAACCCACT
Organism: Triturus cristatus; assembly: GCF_964204655.1. NCBI lineage: Eukaryota > Metazoa > Chordata > Amphibia > Caudata > Salamandridae > Triturus > Triturus cristatus. Next base: position 1,267,527,779 of record NC_140582.1, read on the forward strand.
TAATGCAATTCGAACAGTCTCGTAGATTCTGCCTCTGTGTGGTTCCTATGATTTCTGTGTCCCTGCAGTAAATAAACTTTGGTCTTTGACGCCACCATCGAGAAGCCCGTGTCTCTGTTTATTTGTGCACCGAGACAGAAGGAACTCAGGGGTCTTCGGGTGTTGTTTCCCTGACACCTCTGGACTCTTAAAAGTCCAGAACCTCAGATGGAGCATGTTCTCCTTTCAAGTTTACAGCCTTACTGGAATGTCCAGTCTGAAATTTCTTTGGAAGGTGGTATTTTGCTCCGTGCTGACAGACTAATTCCTCCACAGCATCTTAGGAAGGTGATTATTACATGTGCTCACGACAGTCATTTAGGATCGACACTCACTAAAAGACGTATTCGTGAGTGTTTCTGGTGGCCTTCTATAGTTAACCAAATCAATGAATTTGTTGATATGTGCCCTATTTGTCGATCAGCCGATAAAGGATTAAAAGTTATTACCCCTCCGTTAATTTCCATTGAATGTCCTTCTGGTCCCTGGTTAAAAGTGGGTTTAGATATCATGGGGCCTCTTGAAGTATTGCCTGGTGGTAGTCGGTTCATTATTGTCCTTATCGTTTATGCTTCGAAAAGGCCTGAGATAAAACTGGCCAAGGAGGTCTCCACCAAAATCATCATTTCCTTCCTCAAAAAAGTTTTAATGCGGGAAGGGTTTCCAGAGTCCTTGGTGATGGATAACCGTACTCAATTCACCAGTTTGAGTTTTGGGAATTTCCTTTCATCATGTAACATCAAACATGAAAAGAGTTCACTTTACCATCCCCAATCAAATGGGCTGGTAGAGCGTATGAATAGATTAGTGGGGGACTGCATTAGGTGGGCCAAGTGTGGGAATATAGACATTGTTAATTCTCTGGTGAGCATATTATGGTTCTACAGGACCACTCCCCACTCTACTACTAAGGTCTCTCCTTTTGAGCTTCTGAGGGGAAGGAAGGCGAACACTAACTTTAAACCCGCCTGGATGAATAAGTGGATCAAAAGTGTTCCTGATATTAATTCACGTATGGAACTAATGAGAGAAAATGTCTCTTGCTCACAGCACAAACAAAAGTCATGGTTTGACATAAAAAAAAGTGTCAAATTGGTTTCGGTGGGTGTCGGACACACGGTGCGAATCAAGTCTCCTTTTCATGTCAAGAAGGGAGAGAGTAAGTTTGGTCCACTTGTTCTTGTTACCAAGGTGGGAAAGAATTCCATTCAAGTTGAAGGAGGGAAATGGTGGAATGTATGTAAAATTGTTAAAGTTAAGAATGTTATTCCATACTCTTCTTCGGCTTCTCCTGATATGGTGGTCAGTGGACCTCTCGAGGTCCCGGCTAGGAGAAGTGGGAGAAAAAAAATGATTCCCGTAAGGTACCATATGTGAAACGTTTTATTTTAGTGTTCTCATTTTGTATTTTCCATACATGCCTTGTTGTTTCCTTTATTTCCAGTTCATGCTTTTATTTTTGCTTTTTTTTAAAGTGAGAAAGGAGGAGGCTTTAGATGTAGTTCTGTTCATCGTATTCTGTCATTGGTGACATCAGGGAGAATGTTAGGATGTTGCCAGGTTACGGAGTCGTTGTGGGATATGTCTGGAAGTGGAGCTTGGGACAGTTGGAGGCTGCTGTGGATCGGCCGTACTTCCCTTTGCTGTATAGCTGTTTATGCTATTAAACTTCACTATCTCTTCAACTGAAAGGTCTACAGCGTCATCACTACAGCTGTATTTTGAATGATTTCTCAGTCCCCTTCAGAGGAATCCACAAACTCTGGGTACCTTTACAATCCCCAGGATGTTGAAAGCAAAGGAGGCAAATTTGGCATGGACGCCTTATGTGGACAAAAAGTTACCAGGGCCTAAGCGTGAACTACGCCAAATAGCTGAAAAACGTTTTAGCACAGGGGAAAAAGGCCTAGCAGCGAAGGAGTTAAGGTCAACATTAGCCAAGGAGATGAGGTGATAGTGCACCCAAGTGGGTATTTTTTTCTTTAGAAAGTATAGTGTTGGTAGGTTGGTTAGACATGGGCCCCAAGGAGTCCATCTCCTCCTCTACTTGGTATCAGTTGTCAGAAGAGGGACCAGGAGGGGATTTCCTGTCTTATAGCCGTCCTCTCCAGTTGGTAATGCTGAGATGGCTTCAGCCACCCCTTCCTCTGTAAACACCTCCTCCATGTACGCCTGTCGAGGGAAGGCACAGCAGGGCCAATTTGGTCAGGTGTGGCTTGCAACACTGATGCATAAATTGAAGAAGACTATTGTAGGAAAGTAGGATCTGCTTCTTATGGTTACCCCCACTTTTTGCTGAATGTAATACTGTTTTTGACTAGTCTGACTGGGATCCTGCTAATCAGGACCCCAGTCTATCTGTTTTCTCCCTAAATTGGTAATGTCATGTACTAGGTATACTCCAGATTGGATACTGGGGTACCCTTGTCAGCCCTAGTATATGGTACCCATGTTCCCAGGGCATAGATACCCCAGAGACCACCCATGGGCTGAAGCATGTATTATGCCACCCATGAGAGGCCATGCAAAATGGATCTACAGGTCTGCCATTGCAGCCTGTGTAAGTTGGTGCTTGCACCACTTACTTAAGATATAGGTTTACTATATCTAAGGGTCACTGCACTTTAAGCCTATAAGTCACCCCTATAGCAGGCCTTAACACTCCTGAAGGAAGGGTGCTTGGATCTAAGTGAGAGGGTGCCACTGCATGAGCAGGACACCCCTGCAGCCTACAGAGTCCATTCTCCCGGGTTGTTAGTGAAGCAGCCATTTATGACATATAGGGCCAGATGTATCAAAATTACATTTTGTGAGTCTATAATAGCGAATTTTACAGATTCACTATTATAGACTCGCAAAATGCAATGTATGGAGGAATCTGCCAATATTTTGCAATTCCGAAACATTACTCAATTTGCAAGTCGTAAATAAGGAATGGCTTCCAATTCATGTCTATGGGCCTAGACCCCCATAGGAATGACAGAAATTGCATGCGCCATTTCAAGGATGCAAGGGATTCATAAGGACACCCTGATGCACCCCTGAAATGTGCATGTGTGCACATGTGGCGCACATACACGCCCTGAGGGCATGTATCTGAGCCACATGGCACTTTGAAAAAATGCATTTTTATAGGAAATCGCAAATACCACCAACTTCAAGTTGGTGGTAATTTATGATTATCGCAATTTGCGATGACTACTAGAATAGCATTTAGGTATTTGCAAATTGGAATCCTCTAAATGCGTGCGCAAAATAGGGAATCGGAAATTTTGCGATTCTTTATTTGCAAGTGGGTTTTTTCTTCCCTACATTGCACACTACGATATTGCGATCACAAAAAGTGAAATTCTGCGAATTTCACCGTTTGCAATCGCAATTTTGCTTGATTCATCTGGCCCATAGAGTGGCATTATGCGACCGCATGATGATAAACTCTAAAATGACTGAAGCAAACCCTATCGTTTTTGGTGTCAAACATGTTGGACTCATACCCCCACACTGCTACCCGGTGTGGGAGGTATGATTCCACCCCTCAGAAGTGAGCTTCATGGAGTCCCTGGTGTTCCTGGTAACAGCCTTCTAGTCCCGGACAGCACAAAATGGTTGCTGCCGACCAGAGACACAATTCCGCTATCCTGCTGCTGAGCAAAGCTTGAGCAGGGAAAGGCAGAACAATAGGCATCCTGTCACTGGGAGATGTGACCACCTCTCAGACAGGATTTAGTGTATTAGAGCTGGCTGGGTGCACTTTCCAGTGACCGAAAGTCTGTATGAGGGGCACATTTGGTGTTGGCTGTTGGCTCCTGCTCTGGCACAAAACTGGACAAAGGACATGAGAGTAACCTCCCCACTGTCCAGACCCTCCCCTAGGAGGTCCCCTGAATCTTTCTAACCCTCTCCTGTGGGTAGTTAAGGGTTTACCTTGGTGTAGGTCTCTAGATTCAACGTGGACAAGATTATGAACCAGAAACCACTGAACTTCGACAGGCTGGACACTCTGGACTTTGCTGGACTTCGTTTGGGCCCTACCTCATCTCCCACTCAGTCTGCTGTATCGACTGAGCCCGTGCACCATACAGGATCTGTGTAGGACCTGTAGAGCATGAAGGATAACCAAAGATATCTCCCTTGGAGTGAAGGAGTCACTCCCCTGCATTCACAGGCACCTCAATACTGCTGACTGGTCTACTCATCCTGAGCCCCTGCAGACTCTGAAGGAATCATCAACACAGGAGGTGGGATTTTACATCTCTTGAGGCCCGAGCTGACCTCTTACCAAGTTTGAGGACAGAATCCTTTGTGGGGGCTGCAATACCTGAACTCCTGTGCACTGTGTACATTTGAAAGTGCAAGTGCTTGTTGGCCGTTCCTGAACACATGCATTGGGCTACTAATAGCCCCAAATGCTGGCACCATTTTCTACCAAGATCTCGGACCTCCTCGCATGGAGTGCTCTGTGGGCTGTTGTTTGGTGAAATCGCACTTGGTCCTCTCGCGACTCCTGTGCCTCCGGCCTGTGGGTCCACTTGAAGGTAAAATATGCTTTTATTGGGCTCCCCTGGTTGCTCCAGGCTTGCCCTGACTCCCTGCAATTGGTGAGTCTCCTGTACCTTGCTTGTCCACACCGTACCCTTCCTTGCCCTCCTGCATGGTTTGCTATAGCCATGGCGTTTTGGTGCTCCCGCCGGACACCAACCCCTCAGCACTCGACATCCTTTGTGAGACAGCTCGCATCTGACTCCTGGTTGTTCTCGACATCTCCTGGTCCCCGCAACTGCAGAGTCAAGCACTCCATCAACCAACCTGAAGCACCCGACATCGGTGGGCATTTGTCTACTGAGCTCCTGGTCACTCCCAAGTGACCCAGACTCTGCCTCCTCTGCTTTCAGGTACTTCTCGACAAGAATCCACCTTTGGATTCCAATGGACACTTTTCTTCCTTACAGCAGCGACTCTTCTTTGAAGTTCTCCATTGGGTTCAACAGCGGATTCTGACGCCATTTCAGATCTCTGCACCCGGCTTCCCAGGGATAGCTAAATCGGGTACTTCAGTATCCACGGGTAGGGTGGATCTCCAGCCTTCCATATTCCACAGGGTTTCTTCGAAGTCCACTGGGAAGGGTCCTTAAACTCTGACATGTCAATTGCGACTTTCCCATAGAATTGCAGGAAGCATGCGGTCTCATGCAGTCGTATTCCCACCCTGCACCCGTCCTCTGTGGGGTACCTATCTACTCACCTTGGGTAGTTCCTCGGGGTCCCAGCGAGTCTACATCCTCTCGACACTGTCTTGACTAGAGTTGTGGTTCTTATACCACCTATTTAGTATATGGTTTGGTCCCCTCCTGGGGCCCACTGTGTATTAGCGCTATTTACTGTCATTTCTGTGCTTAAGTATAGTGTTTGTTTTGTGATTATCTCCGTGTCGGAGATACTGTGTCGGAATCTATCTCGTCATCCCGCATTGCTTGTCCCCGTAGGGAATCACAACGCAGTCGTTACAACGACCGCATTGTGATTCCGCATACCATTACTCAGCAAGTTGGAACAACGACTTGCGGAGGGGGGCGCTGGATGTTGGAATAGTATAATTTACTATTCCAACTCCAGTCTGTGCGGACACTAGGGAAGGTGTTGGATTTTAAATCCAACACCTTCCCCCCCTCCGCAAGTCGTCATTCCGACTTGCGGAGTAATGGTATGCAGAATCACAATGCGGTCGTTGTAATAACCGCGTTGTGATTCCCTGCGGGGACCAAGTTTCGCGGTAAACGTTGTTTACCACTGTGTCGTACTAGATAGTGTTATATCAATATATACATATTTTTATAACTACTGTGTGGTTAACAACTTTACATCAATTCCACCGATATCTTAAGCATCCAGCTGGACTTTGGTCTTAATTCAGTAATAATCATATTTAATAATTAAAGGTATGGGGGTCAAAGGGGCATAGCATCTCATACACTTCACATGCGCGAAAGTTTCCTTGAGCAGTGTCCTTGGCCTTTCCATCTTATCGTGGCTGGCCAATTTGTGCCCCATGACATGGAGGACTTTTATATAGCCACAAAGAGGACAGTGTGTGGTCTGCCCCTCCTTTGGGTAGCCCACCTATTAATAGGTGGTCACAGGTAGCCCTTCAACTAAAAGCATTAACAGTTGAGGTCGGTTTAAGGGTCCCTATTGGAAGGACACAATCTGACCCAAAAGGATGACACACGTACAATAAAGACGATCATACAAATAGAATAGACTACTTTCTGCGGCCAACGGTCATTGATAGAACCGCAGTAGAGCGAACAGAAAGTGACCACAATCCTCTTTCTGTGTCTATGCAAACATTATGTACTAAGATCTTTTCAGACATAGGCCCATCACATACACCAGGGATATCATTTTGACTACTGACAAACGCCACTTAAAATGGTACCAGGTGGCTGCTCTTCCTGATATAGTGTCTGCAGTGAATGTTGACCTCAAATATTTTCGTACACGTTTGAGGCCACCTTATCATCGCCAATCAGCTGATATCATCTCGCACTGACTTATTTGAAAAAGTAGTTGTGCACTTTTCTATCACCAATACACCTAGAAGCAATAGAACTAGAGGGAAACATTACTGATATACTAAGGAATGTCGCGTATTAAATCTTTCACTGGTTAAAGATATCAAATCCAAGAACACAGCTCAAATTTCCATACTTATGAAAGTCTAGAAGACGGCCATCTTTAAAGCTAAGTGGAATTGGGGCGACCAGAAGTGGAGAGCCTGAAAGGATGAATGTTTTGCTAAGGAATGCTCTAAATTCTGGTCATTGGTTGCCCTTGGTTCAGCTATGACTTCACTGGACATTTCTATGAACATTGCTCCTGTAGACTGAGCAGACTAGTTTAGTCAATTGTATTCTGCTGATTTTACTAGCCTAGCTCATGAATCGCATCCTGTTCCATGCATCTGGCCTAGTCCCTCTTCTACCCAAATGTTTGCACTCTCTGATGTTGCTCAATCACTCAACATTGTCCCGTGTGGCAGGGCCCCCGGTCTTGACGGTGTCTCGGCTGACTTGTTTATAAGTGATCGGGAAGCCTGGTCTAGTAGTTACATCCTCTTAATTGCTAACACTTCTGCAGCAGGGGCCCCAATCCCTGATATCTGGAAGGGTGCTATTGTTGTATCAATATATAAAAAGGGCGACAGACCCCTACCGAGCAACTATAGGCAAATCAGTCTAATAAATTGCCTACAAAAAGTTTTTTTTCCAATGTTTTCTGAGGAAAATCAGGACTAGGCGTATGATCATGACATCCTTAGCCAGTTTCAAGCTGGATTTCACAGGAAAATGTCCATAATAGATTACGTTTTTTGGTTTTTGTTGTTATACTGGAGAATGGCCACAATTGGTAAGGGCAACCTTTATGTTGCCTTTGTAGATTTAAAGTCAGCTTTTGACTTAGTTTCTCAGACTGGTCTATGGAAGGCTCTCCCAGACATGGCAATGACTTCCAATATTCTTTCACTAGTGATACGCCTACACAAGGATAGCTATGCGCATGTCAGGTGGGGAGATCAAGACCAGTTGATAAATAGGATATCTGTTGCTAGATCTGTTAGCCAGAGCTGCTTACTGGTGCCCACATTGTTTTTGTTATTCCTTAGTGGCATAGTCCCCTTCCTAACCCAGTAAGACACGGACACTTCGCTCTTGGCAGAAACTAAAGTAACAATCCTTTTATTCATGAATGACACTTTGTTGATGTCCAAGACATCGAGCAGACAAAAGAAACTTTTGACTTGCTTTGAGAGTTTTGTTCCACACGTGGCCTGGGGATCAACACATCTAAAATTAAATTAGTCCTCATAAATCATTTAAAGGGAACATTGCCTGGGGAGGAATTCCCCTTGAGTTGATGAACTCTTGTGACTGTGTACAGGCATTGCCTCCCTATAGATGGTACTTGATGTGCCCTCCTGCAATAGCAGGCATATTTTGGCTTTGGGTATCTCTGCTTTCTCTAGGTCTGGGCGGCGACCTTCACTCCATTTGCAGAGTATGCAGTGTTTTCCACACTCCGCGGAGCACACGGAGTTCCAAAAAAAGGGATTCCAGACCACCTCCCAGTGAGATTTCTCAACACGGGCGGTCGGAGATGGCCGTGACCGCTCACATTGAGAAACCTTCTGTTTGCGTTGAGGAAGCAACCACTCAAGTAGAACATCTACTCGGGCAGCAGAAAGAATCAGCGCCCTCTTGCACTGCGCATGGTGCAGTTTGCAATGATTTTACAGCACGGGACAAACACCCAGCGCTAAAGATTGGCTTGAATGGCACAACCTAATGAAGTCTGCGGATAGCGGAGCTCGGCATAGCACGGTGGAGTTTTTTGGTCACTTTGCGGAGTTCCGCATAGCGGATGCGGAACTCTGCCCAGGCTTAACTTTCTCCTCAACTTAAAGCTTACATCTTCTTAGGCAATACTGCAAGTAGGAGAAGTTACACTTGGGATATCCCCATCCGCACCGGATACAGTCTTCCAAAAAGGCCATGTCCTCTGGTTCAAAGGATCACTCTTTCGACCAGGTTGCAAAATGGTCAACTTAGCAGGTTGCAAAATGGTCACTCGAAGATCGCACCTTTCTTTCTGGTCACTATCTCCCTTGGGGCCGGTTTGTCTATCCCGCACGTCCGGGGGGATTAGCGGACGTCTTTGTCACTGCTCTCCTTGTGTGCCCACAAAGGTGCCATGTTTCTTCTCCTGCATCTTAATTGAATTTTCAGCAGGCTACCTTGATCTCTTATTTTCTGGTCAGCCCCTCTCCTGCCCTGCCAGTCTTGTGAGGCTTGAGTCTCAGGCAGAATCCTCCACTCTAGTTCCGGCTCGGACTCATCTCCGAGCGGCACTCTGTGCCTACCTCTGCTCTTCTTAGGTGGAGAGTGCGTTGCTCTGTGCCTACCGCTGCAAAATCCCCATCCACAAAACCAATCCCAGGGAACCCAAATGACCCTTACACTCATCGACAGTGAAGTCAGACAACCACTGTACCACCGCAACAAGGGTCAGGTAGTTGGACGAACACAGGACAACAGCAACCACAGATAGAAAGCCCGGCCCAACAAAGACTGGGGCCACAGCCACCGGAGGGAGGAGCAACTGTCTTATCAGACAAAGGCCTTACACAGTCGCAAAACCCAAATACAAACTAAGTTCAAACCCCAATGAAAAACATCCACTCCACACACGCTTCAAAATCTGTTTCAAAAACAGAAAGCAGTGAGATAACATTAGGAATTCATGCCTTTTACTTGCATTTAGGAAAACTCAGGGCTGTTGTATGATTTATCGACCAGGAATCTGCACTAGAGTCCACCATTTTGGGACCTGTAGGAGCCTTGGCCTCACTCTGCTGTTGATCCCCCAGGGTGGGGTTGGCTAGCCACACCCCGGGGGGGAAGGCAGTCTAAAAAGGGGGAGGAGCCACTCCCTGTCCACACATGTCTAATTGGGATGGGTTCCAATAACCAAATCAAAAGTACCCAATTCTCCGGCCTCTCACCGGGTGACCAAATTTCCTTCAAGGCATGTAGCACCGACAGGGAAGCAGCCTCCAGCCAAATGGCGGCCCCCTTTCAGTTCCAAAATGAAGTAATGTTCTAGTGTCGGGAGCCAGGTTTCTTGCACACTTGGTATGATGAAGACACCATAACCTCCATAGCACGTGCACAAAGTCTGACAGATTGCAAAGCACTGCATAGTGCACTGGACCCTCATTGTAGCAATTAGGCACGGGCGAAAATTTCGTTCCGCTCGCGGAAATTGCGATAATTTGACATTTTCACGTTCCGCGGAGAGCACGAAAATGTCAAAATTCCCGCAATCCGCATCTTACCAGAAATTTTTGCTCGCTCGCGCTGTAAAAAAATACATTCTCGCATGCGTGCGATCGCCTTACCTGAATCCCCGCGTTCGGCGACAAGTTTTCCCGATCCGGTCGCGTTCTCCACGAGTTGTTGGATTGTTGGTAGCCATTTGCGCTATCTCGCGACAGTTCGCGCCCGCAGTAACGTCATTCGTCGCGCGATCACGTCATTCGTTGCGCGATCATGCACCGCAACAAGATGGCCACGCCCGTGAGCAACCGCATGGGTAAGTTGGCGAGCCGCGACCACACAGTACATACCGCGAATGGGCGGGAAAAAAACTTCCGCATCTTCGCGATATTTCCGCGTGTTTGCGGAGCTTTTTAACATTTTTGCGATAGTTTGTGAAAGTGAATTTAGCAAATTCCGCCCACCCCTAGTAGCGATATTCTGCCTCCTCCTTTCCCTCAAGGTTTTTCAAACATCCAAAAGCCTGCTCACCAGGTCATGTCCTTCCAAAGCAGCAAAAATATAATTCTGCCAGTTAAAAGTCCCTGTCCAGAGCCAGGGAAGCAGGCCCAAAAAATCTTGGATAAGTTCTGGTCTAAGGTAGAGGGGGATGCTAGAAAGAACAGAATCTGCTAAATTTCATCACAACTTCATGTTAGATACTCAGAAACACGCTCACCGCTGAATAGTGCCTGCTACACCATCTCACAAGGCCTTAAACACACCGTCTGGGAGAGGTGATAAGCCCAATCTCAGACAGTACCACATCAGAAACACACGGGGGATGTGGAACAGCTTTTTGACCCCTTCCAGTGTACAGCCATGGAGACAGCAAATCAGATGAAGACGTAGGGAAGGGCCCTAAGATCCATAAAGAGAACCCCCAAACCAGCACAAAAAGAAGCCTCTAGAAAAAGGGCGTAGTCAAGTCAACTGGCCCCACTAGGGAGAATCACACTGCATGCTGCGTATCGAGACTGGAGGGGTACACATGTGACCTCAGGGCACATTGCAATGGTCAACAACACCCAATTGCGACATACCCCCTCTTTATATGTCACCCCATGCCTGTGTAGGTCAAAAGACACAACCCGCATTGATGTAACACCCCCTTGTATCCTTTTCTGTCATGGTGAGGTGAGTCAACCAACGACCTACAAGTAAAAATTAAGGCGATCCATGAATAATCACTCACTGCTAAAATTGCACAAATGTATGTAAAAAGTAGGCCTGGGCGTAGTTCGCGACGTAGCACTTTGCGAAGCTACACAAAGTGAAGTTCGCACTACGAGAGCTACGTGTAGCACTTCGCGAACTGCGTAGTACCTTGTTCGCACTGTGCCAGATGTCGTTTTCAATGATTGCACAGTGCGGACAAGCAACTGGCACTGTGCAGTCATTGAAAATGGCATCTTGCACAGTGCGAGCTGTAGTTTCTGCTGCTCGAGTAAATTTTTACTCGAGCTTCAGCTTTCTCAACGCAAACTGGTAGTTTCTCATCGCGTTGGGAATCTCGCCGGGAGGTTTATTTTCCATGCTCGCGATCGCCAACTTGAAGTTGCTGACCGCGAACTATGAAAAAGTCTCGCCGGGATGTCATTTTGCTTGCTTGCGGTCGCCAACTTGACGTTGAGGATCGCGAGCAAGCAAAAAATTACCACAGCACTACGCAACACTACGCTACACGTGTTCGCACTGTGCTACGTGCAGTTCGCGTAGTGCGAAGTAGCGCGAACTTCGCAAACTACGCGAGCGTAGCGTAGTGCTTCGCCCAGGCTTAGTAAAAAGCCCATCCCAAAAAGAAAGACACAGGAACCTCCACTGCAGATTTATGAAGACACATGTAGGGCAAACGCCATTTACCACGCAGTTTAAACCACATAGTGCCTTTACAGCATGGGCACTACATTGAAAACATAGTTCCCACACATTACTTTAGAACGTAAGTCACTACAATGACTTGCTTAGGGAATACGGTGTTGGACTAGTGTTGGAATAAAGTTCAACACCTTCCCTATTAATACACCGACTGGAGTTGGAATAAAAAATAATACTATTCCATAGTCCAGCGCCCCACTAAAGCGAGTCGTTGTAACGACTTGTGTGCTAAAGCAATGCGCGGCAACAACGTAGTCATGATAGTGACTGTGTTGTTAAGCCACGTGTGGTTTAGGAGTGCATGATTCCATCATACAACTCACATGTAGGGATGCAAATATTTTCTGAACTAACCCACAAACAACAGCTATATTCCAACAGGTCTGCAATTGAGTCACTGAAGTGGACCACCTTTACAGAAGCCCACCAACTGTTCAGCGACCACGTCCATAATACTAAATAAGACCCAGGTGTGGGAAAAAAGACCATGAACTTTTTAAATAAACTCTTTTCACAAGCTTTTTGAACCTTTCGAAAGTAAAGAAAACCAATCAACAGAGGACTACAGAAGTCTCCCCTGGACGTCTGTTAAAGGTTTTCAACATCAGATTAGACTTAAGCCAGTTGCCCAACCCATTGTTCACAGGGTTCATCCTTGCGCACTTAGTGCTAGAAGTGAGCTTAAGTCAGTCCTCAAGTCATTGTGTGATGAAGGGGTTATCACACCTGGTGACTCCTCAGAATGGGTATCTCCCATTGTTATTGTCAGAAAAAAATCTGGGGAGGTCAGGTTATGTGCCGAGTTACGCACTTTGAATAAAAACATCTTGATTGGCTGCCATCCCCTTCACAAGATTCATGAGCTTCTTTCCAGTTTGGGTGGGGCAAAGTTTTTATTCATCATTGACCTTCGTTCAGCTTATCACCAAATACCCCTTATAGTGGATTCTCAAGAGTTGACTACTTTTGTCACACCTTTCGGGGTTTACAAGTATCTCAGGTTACCTTTTGGCCAGGCCACCGCAGCTAGTGTCTTTAAGAAGTTGATGGATAATCTTTTCAAAGACATGCCGTGGGTCCAGGCCTATCAGGATGATATCCTGGTGTTTGCAGAAAATTTGGAAACACACTTGAACAATTTGACTAAAGTTTTAAGGAAATTAGATGAAGCAGGCATTTTGGTACACAATAACTGGATTACTTAGGTCATACCTTGTCAACCAAGGACATCAAACCCAAGTTCTCCCATATCAAGGCCATTAGTCATTCTGTTCCTCCCAAAGACAATGATACCCTTCGGTCATTTTTGAGATTAGCAGAATATTATGCACGGTTTGTTAAGGGTTATGTTCAAACAGTTGAACCATTGTGTGCTCTCCTGCGCAAGGGTTCAAAATTTGATTGGTCTGACAAAGTCTCCTCCTCCTTCAACCAAGTCAAGAAATTCATTGTCGAGGCACCTGCTTTACACACTTTTAAAGATGGCTATAAATCTTTCATCATGGTGGATGCCAGTCTCACAAGGTTGGGTACAGTTCTAGGTCAATGGGTGTCTGGAAAGGAACACAACATAGCCCTTTCTTCAAGAAGGCTCAAACCCTTTGAGACTCATAACAGTACTATTGAACGCAAGTCCCTCGTATGTGTTTGGGCAATTGATAAGTTTAAAAATTACATTTTGGGACGTGAATTTGACCTTTTTACTGGCCATAAACCCCTTACTCATTTTACTCAATGGTACAGGGCTTGGCAAGGCTTCCACCAGATTGGTTAGATTACTTTTGCGTTTACATGAATTTCACTGTTCCATTAAGCACAATGCTGGTGGTAAGAACTTCAGGGCTGACTGTCTCTCACGCATGGCTTATCTCGATGATTCTGATCTTGAGGATTTTGAACACACAGAATGTGTTGTGGCAGCTTTAGACGCTGTCAAAGAATGCCCCAACATTACTGAACAGTCATGGTCAGAGGCTTACAGCAAAGATGAAATTCTCAAACAGGTTATGGAGTACATTGTCAAGGGGTGGATCGAGAGCAGAAAACTTTCTTTTGAGTTGAAAGCTTTTGCCATGGTGGCATCTGAGTTATCCCTTGTCAATGGTATGGTCATGCAACACGATTCCTTTCTTCCTCTGTCAAGTCCCAGGAAGGACATCCTCAAATCTGCACACCATGGTCATTTAGGTGTTATGAAAACCTCTCAACTAATGAAATTGTACTATTGGTGGCCATCCTTGTAATCCCAGGTCAAAGTTTGTGTTAATTCATGCATTGAATGTCTTTTATCTGATAAAAATGGAAATTGATGAGTACACCATTGCACCCAGTTCCTTTTCCCAACAGACCTTGGGAAAAGGTTGGCTTAGATTTTTCTGGACTGTATGATGTTTTACCTCATAACCTTAAATTTCTCATTCTCATGGTTGACTACCATTCTAAATGGATTTGTCATATGTTCTGTGACTCAGCCAGGACCACTAATGCCATCAAATGTTTGAAAAATGTTTTTTTCTGTAGAAGGTTCCCCATCTATTAATGTAACTGACAATGGTACACTTTTTGTCTCGCACAAGATGTGTACATTTTTAAACGAAAACGATGTTATTCATTATAAAGTTACTTTTTATTCTCCAGCGTCCAATGGTTTGGTCGAAAGGGTGAACAGGTTAGTTAAGGTCGCCATTCAAGCAACCCTTTCGTCTGGTCAAGACATTCAAGATTGTGTTGAGACTAAATAATGGTCTTAGAATATTTTGCTTCACTGCACTACAGGAGTTCCTCCTCTTACCCTTTTGAGGGGCAGAAACGCCCACAGCAATTTGTGTCCCAATTGGCCACAAACCAAGCATGGTAAGGGTGGCCCCTGTAACAAAGGTCTTGTGTCTCGAGTGTTGTATAAGCAAAATCTTATGAAGTCTTAACATGATTCAGGTAAAAAGTTTAATAATATGGAGATGAAAGTCAATGATTGGGTTCTTATCAAAAATCTCAAAAAAGTTTCTAAGGGTTAGTCTACATTTTCTGCCCCTGTTCATGTCATGGGTGTAAGCAAAGGTTCAGCACTCCTTGGTAGTAAGGGGTGGTGGAATAAAAGATCGCTTGTTCATCTTTCTGAATCACAGGTTAAGTCTTTAATGCAGTTGTCTAAATAAGAGGTTGAACAATGTGACTGGACTAGTTGGTTGCGTGATCCCACTTTTTGTGTTTCACCACCTGTGCGAGAACAGGATACAGGGGGAGATTTTCCCTCTCAATGTTCACCCTCATATGTCAGTCAGCATGAAAGTCCTGTCCCTGAGGCTGTTTTGATGTCGCAGGTTTTCCTGTACGATCTGATGATTTGGTATCTCATAGAAGAAGATTACCCTCCAGGTTCAATGATTATGTTTTGTCATGAATTTGCAACTAGGACTTTTCGTTACTCCTTTTGCTTTCCATGTTTTTTGCCACATATTTTTCTTCTGCCTCCTTGTCCTTTTACTTCTGTTCTTTGGGGGGCGGGAGAAGTAGCTTCTTACTTACTTTGCTCGGAGGCATCCTCGTGCTGTAGCCAGCGCAAGGGTGTCTCGCTCTATATTGTTGTTTGAATATGGTTCCACAATCCGGCTGTTCTTTGTGTGCCATGATTCTGCCAACGTTAATCAGTTGGCAGAGATCCTGGTACGCGGTGGGAGTGCTCGATCGTGGGTATTTCACTGATTGAAAATAAATCCACTTTTACTTACCTCAAAGTCTTCTCGTCTCCTCCTTACTTCAGTAGCTCAGCCAGTTGTTGTTCTGACTCGCATGAGAGTTTAAAACATTTGGCCCATAATCTTGACTTCTTCGTTGAACCCAATAAAGACATGTACTGCGCCTTCATAAAGGCTGTGGTGGGAGGGAGTGGAGGCAATCAGTGGACGAGGACAAGCACAGAATGCCAGACAGCAGCTCTGACAGCCATTACATCCAATGAGCACCCTAAAACCTCAGGTGCTAGATGCATACTGGTGGACGCTCATTGGGGCTGCACCAATGCTCATGTATCCAAACACTAGTTTGTGCATACATTAGGAGAATGTGGAGGGGTCCAGTCATGACACACGACAGGCAACAGACATTTACACAGGAAGGGGTGCAAGAAACAAGGCTCGTACACCATGGCAACAGACCAAATATAACCTTCTACCAATCAGGTCACAGGATTGGGAGTTACTCCTGTTAAATTTAGTACCTCTTTGGGTGGCCATACACTCCAGCAAAGTCTCCAAAATCTTTGATTAACAACATACTAAGGTATTATCGAGCACCTGCCAAGGGGTTTGTGTTACGAGACTCATGTACAGGAAAACACACTAGGTCTGTCAGAATGATAAAATGAGGAGCAGGCAAGCATATTTCTTCTAGGGATGGGATTTTTGACCCTACAACACACAGCTGTTATCTGATTCAGGTAATGATAACATAATATCAGCCCATGTTTTTATATATGATTTGTTTGTTTTCTTTAGTTCATCACATTGTAACTCCTTCATGAGTAAAAGCTCTCCTGTGGGCCATGAACACCTATTTTGAATCCCTCTTGGATATATCCAGTGTACGCAATAGTACTTACCAGAGTACCCAGAAGTTTCCTCAGTAATCTTCAGGACAAAGATGCTGTTTGTAAAAGTTGTAATTGTTTTTGTTTAAGAAGAAATTCATTTTAATGGTTTACATAAGGATAGGCATAAAGAGTAATCCTTATTTCAAATTTTAAGGCACTCTTATCCACCCAACTTCAACGTAACATATTTTAATTATTCAATGCATTCTTTTCACTGAGAAAATGGAACTTACCTTTGTAGATGGTTGGGTTCAACTTCCGTGTTTCTGGGGAGAGAAGATGTGTGAAAGGTCAGGGCATTTAGACTACATGGTGCTACAGAGCAAAGAAAAGGTAAACTGAAGAAAATGTGAACTTTATCAGTAATCGTGGATATAATGTTTCACAAAAGATGTATTTGCCCCAGTCTCCTGCCTTGGATTAGTGGGGCTCTTTACAACTTTATGTATTTACCCAAATCTCTTATCGGGGATTAGTGGGACTCTTTATAACTTGATGTATTTATTCCAGTCTCCTGCTGGGGATTAGTGGGGCTCTTTATAACTTGATGTATTTACTCCAGTCTCCTGCCGGGGATTAGTGGGGCTCTTTATAACTTGATGTATTTACTCCAGTCTCCTGCCGGGGATTAGTGGGGCTCTTTATAACTTGATGTATTTACTCCAGTCTCCTGCCGGGGATTAGTGGGGCTCTTTTTAACTTGATGTATTTACTCCAGTCTCCTGCTGGGGATTAGTGGGGCTCTTTATAACTTGATGTATTTACTCCAGTCTCCAGCTGGGGATTAGTGGGTCTCTTTATAACTTGATGTATTTACTCCAGTCTCCTGCTGGGGATTAGTGGGGCTCTTTATAACTTGATGTATTTACCCCAGTCTCCTGCCGGGGATTAGTGGGGCACTTTATAACTTGATGTATTTACTCCAGTCTCCTGCTGGGGATTAGTGGGGCTCTTTATAACTTGATGTATTTACTCCAGTTTCCTGCCGGGGATTAGTGGGGCTCTTTATAACTTGATGTATTTACTCCAGTCTCCTGCTGGGGATTAGTGGGGCTCTTTATAACTTGATGTATTTACCCCAGTCTCCTGCCGGGGATTAGTGGGGCTCTTTATAACTTGATGTATTTACTCCAGTCTCCTGCTGGGGATTAGTGGGGCTCTTTATAACTTGATGTATTTACTCCCATCTCCTCCCGGGGATTAGTGGGGCTCTTTATAACTTGATGTATTTATCCCAGTCTCCTGCCGGGGATTAGTGGGGCTCTTTAGTTTGATGTATTTCCATTGCCATCTCACCTGTGTCATTTTACCCCCAGAAGACATGCCCTCAAAGAAGGTGGTATCCTTGCTGGCATTACTGACACCCTGGCTCCCCTGGGGTCATTGGGTCACCCATCCCTCTTGTGGTACTTGAAAAACAGAGGCAAAAAAGACAGGCAATAACTTTAGGTCAAGAATGCGGCCATGTTAAAAGGGTGTTGCTGCTACATACTACTGATGCCCCAAAAATATATATTTCCTGATGTTCTCTGCCCTAATGCATGTAAAGGATTTCTCCGTGTCTCAAGCTGGGGTCAATAGTATTTTTTAGAACATGGCTGGAACAATATCTCTTTACTAAGCATAGCGGCTGCAGCACAAAGAGGTGGTCTTGGTTACTAATGAGAGGCCAGGCTCGTACAGGTCATTAGACCCGAATCAGGTAGGAGGCTCTCGATTTTTTAAACAAAAAAAATCATATTTTGTCTATCTCTCGCCTGAAATTACCTCTGCTTCAATAGACGTCAATGGGTAAAACACATTCTCCTGGTTATTTATTTTTTAAATCTCCCTCTTACTTCTTCTAAAATGTTGGCATGAATGCAGGCGGGGAAACATGCTGCAAGTTATGGAATAACAAACTCTCTGCCTAATACATCAGGAAGTGCTTTTCCTCAGAAGTGCCTCTCAATTGCCTCTTGTTTTTGTTATTATTTTTTACATGTATGCATGTGTGGGCAGACTGGCATGGATAAATGAATAATGATAAATAAATCGAGAAACTTTCACTCTCAGAATATTGTTTTCTCCATTTGCTGTTCAGCCACCACAATAGGAATACATATTAAAGTACAAAGTGCCACCGCTCCAAGTGCCTGACAATCCAGTTACGAATGGTCATCAATGCCATCTTTAGGTCAGACTGGCACAAAAGGGTCTGTGTAAGCTGTGAACATACATAAGCTCTTTCAATCATTAGATCGGATTGGCACAAGAGGCTCTGGGTGAGCAGTGGACATGGGTCAGTACCTCATTTAGAGCAGACTATCATGAGAGCCTCTGTCCGAGCAGTGGACACAGATTAGTGCCTTCATCAGGTCAGACTGGCACAAGAGGGTCTATGTGACCAGTGGACACAGACCAATGTCTTCTTCAGGTCAGACTGGAACAAGAGGGTCTATGGCAGTGGTGGACACGGACCTATGTCTTCTTCAGGTCAGACTGGTACAAGACGGTCTATGGCAGTGGTGGACACTCATCAGGTCAGACTGGCACAAGAGGGTTTATGGGACCAGTGGACACAGACCAATGCCTTCTTCAGGTCAGACTGGCACAAGAGGGTCTATGGCAATTGTGGACACAGACCAATGTCTTCATCAGGTCAGACTGGCACAAGAGGGTCTATGGCAGTGGTGGACACAGACCAATGTCTTCTTCAGGTCAGACTGGCACAAGAGCGTCTATGGCAGTGGTGGACACAGACCAATGTCTTTGTCAGGTCAGACTGGCACAAGAGGGTTTATGGGACCAGTGGACACAGACCAATGCCTTCTTCAGGTCAGACTGGCACAAGAGGGTCTATGGCAGTGGTGGACACAGATCTATGTCTTCATAAGGTCAGACTGGCACAAGAGGGTCTATGGGTAATGTCATCACAGAGCTATACCTTCTTCATGTGAGACTGTCACAGCGAGACAAAGATAAGGGAGAAGAAACAGAAGACCTCCCTTGTAGGTCTGGGCAGAGTTGACAGAGTTATGCGTAAACTCTGCTACACTACGTAGAGTTCCGCAAGTGGCGGATTGCATTAGCTAGCACGGTTTGTGCTGATTTTTAGCATCAGGTGTTTGTCCTGTACAGTAAAATCAGTGCAAACAGTACCATGCGCAGCACAAGAGGGTTCTGCTTCTTTTTGCCGTTCAAGTAGATGTTCTACTCGAGTGGCAGCTTCCTCACTGTGAATGGAAGGTTTCTCTAAGCGAGCGGTAGGGAGCATCTGTGACCGCCCACGTTGAGAAATCTTGCTGGGAGGTGGTCTGGTTTAAGATTTTCCTCGCTCGCCAACTTAAAAGTGAGCGAGGAAAAAACTCTGCAATGTGGAGCACGGAGAGGCAAAAACTCTGCAAACTCCATTTGTGGAGTGGACATTTTCACACAGGCCTACTCCCCTGTAGTAAACCATACCAAAATCTCTCCCTAACAGCTCACGCTACTGCAGAAAGACCAAAAGTTTTTTAAATGTTTTTTTAAAAGAAAGTACATACCTTATGGAAACAAGTGAACAGATAAAAAATAAATTATTAGAGTCATACTGTAAGAGTGGGGTAGTTTGTATGGGTAATCATATACCTTACAATTGTGTACCATGTAAAATTTACACCATCATGTATACTAAAGCACACCATGAGAAAGAAACCATTACGAGCGGGTAAAAGCACTCACAGCGTGGGGATTTCTGTGCTTTCAAATAAACTACTCTGCACTGCTGTGTACTGCCCTGACCTACATGGCCTAAAGCACTCTGCACAATGTGGCTTTTCTTACAGTGTATATATCATTAGGAGAGTACAGTACTCTCTCCCATTCCAACAGTTATCATCGCTTGGAATCTGAAAACAATGGTGGTTTGGGTGATCTCATGAAAGGGTATTTGATTTGGATCTGTTTCACCGAGGCCTGTTTGCGAGACAGCATTTTCAGGTGAAGATGACAAACACGAAAATACCCACCTGACACTATAACATGAGACAAGCAGGCAGGAGAGAGCCTGTGAGGGCAGAGGACACAAACCCATACCTTCTCAATGACA
Organism: Triturus cristatus; assembly: GCF_964204655.1. Lineage (NCBI taxonomy): Eukaryota > Metazoa > Chordata > Amphibia > Caudata > Salamandridae > Triturus > Triturus cristatus. The sequence continues at coordinate 1,267,548,225 of NC_140582.1, forward strand.
GTCCAATGGGTGGAGTTATATGTTGTGTGATCAGAAACTTTCTGCATTGCAGACAAGCACAAGTAAGGCTATGGGCACTGTGGTCATAGCCCAAGGCCATAATAAATGGAGATACGAGAGGCCAGGTGAATGGGGGTCCCAGGCCCAAGGCCATCATAAACTGAGATAAAAGAATCTACGTTATGTGGTGATCACAGGCCCAAGGCCATCAGACATTGAGAGAGGAGAGACTATGTGCAAGGTGGTGGTGGCAGGGTCAATGCCATACTAAACTGATACGGGGGAAATGGAGGAAAGCATCACCCACCTAAAATAAGGTTAAACCACTAAAGTATTCACATAAACCTGAGCTCCACCTCCTGGTAGCAATGGCACAGAACAGACAGGTTTAGCTTAGAAGCAAGGTAGTAGTATTTATTTATTTGTTGATTGCTTAAAATCATTACAATCAGCAAAGTCCACATACAAGATAAAATTAAATTAAGAATATAACATTCAAACAGAAAATAAAAAGATTCATGTTCCCTTCATAAGTGTTTTGTAGCTACAGTGTACAATTATATCCAAGCAAGATTTATGTTAGACCCGGCCTCGTAGCATAAGCCATCCCTGTCCCCGCACCACATAACCTGACCCATGCACCTCACGCAGCCCCCGAGCCCACGGCCTAGCCGATCCTTCCCACAGAACACACACACACCCGACCCGGACTTCCCCGTCCGTGGCCTTCCTCCTTTCGGCCACACCGGGCCCGCGTGCCCACTTCATGCACCATGATGGCCGCCCGGCCCCAGCGCGACCCTGGCCTAGATGCGCCACTCCAGCTGGGGGACATCGCGCTCCCATTGGGATGAGAGAGGGAGGAGCAGTTTCCATCGCACCTCTGAGCTTCCCTGGGAAGGTGGGTTTCGATCGGCCCGCCGGCCTCCCCGAGGGCTGGCTCCACGCCTGCTGGGTGTCTGGGACTCCTCCCGACCCGGCCCTGAAAGGATCAAAAGACAATGGCAGGAAACCCCGACAAGCGACCCCCAGGTGACAAGACCCCTGCCTGCACAGACTCCGGACATCAAAGAGGAGTCGTCCTATAACATGGGGTGCTCTGGGACTGTCCGGGAGATTCGCCTTTGGAAACACCTGAGCCCTGCTGAGTTACTTGCGGCTCCCTGAAGATCGTGAGACCTCCCAACTTGTGCTTGAGCCCTGCTGAGTGACTCGCAGCTCCCTGAAGATCGTAAGACCTCCGAACTTGTGCTTGAGCCCGGCTGAGTGACTCGCGGCACCCGAAAGATCGTAAGACCTCCGACTTGTGCTTGAGCCCTGCTGAGTGACTTGCGGCTCCCACAGACTCTCTTGGTCCCACCGGACCCCGACGACGACAAGCGTATCCCCCAGCTCGAGGATTGTGAGCTGTGCGCAGGGTACGCTCCTGCATTTGATCCATATCCCCAAAGACTGTCCCACTACCTCCTACCCCCCTCCAAGACTCTGTGAGCCCGCGATCCACTTGTATATATTTACCTTGCTGATCATAAAGATCCTACAACTCCGATCTAATAAAGATTTGTTCTTAAGAACTCCCGGTGTGGTGTCTCTTTGTCGTGTGGTGCTGAGTGTACGATCCTAGATACGAGATTGCTCCCCTGAGGAGTCTCCCACCAGTGCCCGGCTACGATACCTCGAGGGTTGGTCTCAGGATAGTCAGGGCCCCCGATGGGCTCCTCTGAGGTCGCCTTCTAACATTGGTGGCAAGCGACGGGATTCGAGCCCATAATCTAGAGATCGTACCGTAAACGGCTGACGCACTACCGACAAAGATGGCAGAAGGAAACGCCGTGGTTCTCACAGAAAACGACACCAGTACCGTGTTCCAGGCGTAACAACTGGAGGAGTACACACACATAGAATTGAAGCAATTCTGCAAAGAACTCAAAATCGCTACCACTGGTCTCAACACCAAAGAAGATATGCAGAAGGCACTGAAAGCTTGGGTGGATTCGGGAGCCCCCCGCCCAGAAGGAGCGGTGGAGCCCCACGACGAAGCTGGACCCTCCCAAGGAGAACGCAGCAGCAACCAGGTGCGAAGCTTCGTACCAGATGGGGGCCTATCCCCGGAGGAACTCGCAGACAGAGAAAGAAGTCGCCATCACGAACTCGAATTAGCCAAACTCAAAATCGAGGGCGAGTTGAAATTAGCCGAGAAAAAGCTAGCAGTGGAACAGATGTGGGTGCAAGGAGAACTAGAAGAGAAGAAACTCCAACAGGAACACGAAGGAAGGAGACTTCAACTGGAGCACGAACGCAGCTTGAAGGAAATGGAGCTAAAAGCAAAAAGCGAAGAAGCGCGGCCCCCGGGGAACCGAGAGGCGGCCTCTCCGGCGGAGCAGAAGGTCCACATCCCCAAGGATGTGGTCAAAGAATATTACAAAAACGATGACATTCAACAGTGGTTCAGGGCCTACGAGGTCGCCATGACCTCCCATCGGGTCCCGCAGAAGGATTGGGGGGGCCGGGTTGTGGGGACGATTCCTGAGCGAAGGGAGAGACACCCTGCTCGACCTACCAACCTCCATGCAGACCTCCTACGACCACATGAAAGAGGCCCTCCTCACAAGGTACGGCCTCACCCCGGAGATGTACCGCCAGCGGTTCCGGGACTGCAGGAAGATCCCGGGCACCACCTGGGTGGAATATGTAAACTTCTTCAGCCGCGCATTCGATGGGTGGATCAAGGGCAGCAAGGTAACCACCCTAGAAGAACTAACCGACCTTATATTGTGGGAACACCTGGCTGCGAACTGCTTTGTAGAACTGCGCCAGCATCTGCTCGACAGCAAGCTCACGGATCCGAGGAAGCTGGCTGTCGAGGCGGATCGCTGGACCAACACCCGGGTCTCCCGGGGCCCTGTAGGAGAGTACCCCCGAGTCAGTCAGGGACCACCCCGCCAGAAAGGGGGGGGAACCAGGGAGGGCAGAGAGAGTCCCAGTCCAGTCCCCCGAAAACCCAACCTCCGCCTTTCCCGGCACCCCCACCAGCTGTATCTGGCCCCCCCCTGAGATGGGGGCACCGGGTCACCATCACTTGTTTCCGTTGTCAGAAGCCCGGGCATTACGCCAACGACCCTGAATGCCCCATGGCCCCACACATCACCCAGGCAGCACCCCCCGCTAGACAGATAGCCAATGTAGCACTGGGGGAGGAGGTTGAGGAGACCGTAGAGTGGGAACCCGCAGCCATGGCCCTAGTATCCTTAGGAGATAGAGAAATGGTCCCTGGAAGCCTCCTGCCCTCCAACACCAAGAAATATGGGCAGCTCGTAACGATTAATGGCCACCAAGTAGAAGCCCTTCGTGACACCGGGGCCAGCATCACCGGTGTCCTCAGTCATTTGGTCAACGAAGACCAGGTCCTCCCCAACGTCTTTTGCCCGGTCATTTCCGCTGACAATACGGAAAGTCTGTGTAAGGTAGCCCTGGTGCCTTTTGAATGGGGAGGGGTGGTCGGTAAACTGAAAGTCGCAGTAAGAACCTCCCAGCCAGTTGACTGTCTCCTGGGGAACGACCTGGAAAGTTCCCCCTGGAAACAAGTCGAGCGCAAGACCCACCTAGGGATGATGGGTCTCCCTGAGTGGGTGTGCACCACCACCCGATCCATGGCGGCCCGACTGACCCCCTGGGGGAAGTCGACGACGCCCCGACCACTGAAGATAGGATGGTCCCCGCCGAGGGTCCCCACATCCCCCCACAAGGAGGGTCGGTCGCCAGTGACGAACCCCCACCTTCCGACTCCGCACAGGTCACCGAGTTAGGCGATCTGCCCGAATTGGCCCAGTGGCGCCATGAGGAGGGCCCCTCCCGAGAGGAGTTCTGCCGAGAGCAGGCTACCTGTCCTTCCCTGGTCGGGCCCCGGCAACAGGCAGAGGCCCAGGCCGCGGGCGACCAAACTGGAACGCACCGGGTGTATTGGGAGAATGACCTTTTGTACAGCGAGCAGAAGTCGGTGGAGCTAGGATCCGCCCGGGTGCTGGTGGTACCCCTACGCTTCCGAGACCTCCTCCTGGGCTTGGCCCACGACGTTCCCCTCGCAGGCCACTTGGGCCAGGACAAAACCTACAGTCGCCTCGTGACTCACTTCTACTGGCCCAGAATGAAAGCAGATGTAGAAGCCCACTGCAAGTCCTGTCCCACGTGCCAGGCCAGTGGGAAGAGCGGAGGAAAGCGCAAGGCTCCCCTCCAACCCTTCCCTGTCGTCAGTACCCCTTTTGAGCGGGTCAGGATCGACATCGTGGGGCCTCTGGACCCCCTAACCTCCCAAGGGCACCGCTTTATCCTCGTCCTGGTGGATCATGCCACCCGATACCCTGAAGCCATACCCCTGCGCACCGTCACAGCCCCCGTGGTGGGCCGGGCGTTGATGGTAATCTTCTCCCGTATAGGTTTTCCCCGCGAGGTGGTGAGCGATCGCGATACGAACTTCATCTCCAGATACATGACGTCCTTGTGGCAACAATGCGGAGTGTCCTATAAATTCACCACCCCGTACCACCCCCAAGGAAACGGCCTGGTAGAGCGGTTTAACCGGACTCTGAAAGGGATGATCGCGGGCCTGGAAGAGCCCCTCCGGCGTAAGTGGGACGTCCTGCTCCCCTGCCTCCTGTTCGCCTACCGAGAAGTTCCCCAGAAATCCTTGGGGTTCAGCCCCTTTGAGTTACTCTACGGGCACCCCGTCCGGGGGCCCCTCAGCCTAGTCAAGGAAGGGTGGGAGGCAGCGCACCGAGGCCACCCCCGAGATGTGTTCCGATACGTCCTGACCCTCCGAAACCAGACTAGGAAGTTCCGAGAGATGGCCGAGGCCAACCTGGAGGTGAGCCAGGAAGAGATGAAGCGCTGGTACGACCAGAATGCCACTCTGGTCGAGTTCCAGCCGGGCCAGCAGGTATGGGTCATGGCCCCCGTGAAACCCTGCGCCCTCCAGGATAAATGGACCGGGCCCTTCAAAGTGGTTGAGCGGAAGAGCCAGGTCACGTACTTGGTGGACGTCCAGTCACCACGGGACCCCCTCCGGGTCCTCCACGTGAACCGCCTCAAGCCCCACTTTGTGCGGACGGAGCTGAGCCTCCTGCTGGCCACTGATGACGGGTCCGAGGAGGAGTCGGATCCCCTCCCTGATCTCCTGTGCACCAAAGAGAAGGACGGCTCCGTAGAGGGAGTGAACCTCTCCCCATCCCTCACTTCCCAGCAACGTGAGGATTGCCGCCAGCTCCTAGGGCAGTTTTCCGACCTCTTCTCCCTGGTCCCCCAAGTCACCGACTGGTGTGTCCATGACGTGGATACCGGAGACAGCCCGCCGGTGAAACACCGAGCCTACCGAGTCTCTGATCGGGTCCGGTCCTGCATTCAAGCCGAGGTCTCGAAGATGTTGACCTTAGGAGTGGTTGAACCCTCAGACAGTCCCTGGGCCAGCCCCGTGGTCCTGGTCCCAAAAGCAGCTGCCCCCGGTGTCGCCCCAGAACTCCGCTTCTGCGTGGACTACCGGGGACTCAATGAAGTCACCCGAGCCAATGCCCACCCCATTCCCCGAGCCGACAAGCTCATTGACCGACTCGGGGCTGCTCGGTTCCTCAGCACCTTCGATCTCACCTGCGGCTACTGGCAAATTGCGCTCACAGAAGGAGCCAAGGAGCGGTCCGCCTTCTCCAACCCGGATGGGCACTATCGCTTTCGCGTGATGCCCTTCGGGATGAAAAATGCCCCGGCCACCTTCCAGCGACTGGTAAATAGAGTCCTGGCCGGGCTGGAAAAATTCAGCGCTGCCTATCTAGACGAAATCGCAGTTTTTAGTTCCGAATGGAGTGAGCACCTCCAGCACCTCCGGAGGGTGCTAACCGCCCTGCGCCAGGCAGGCCTCACCGTGAAAGCCAGCAAGTGCCAGATTGGGCAAGGTTCAGTAACCTACCTGGGGCACCAGGTCGGAAGCGGCCAGGTCACCCCTCTACAGCCCAAAATCGACGCCATCCTAGCCTGGGAACCCCCCACTACCCAAACGGAGGTCCGAGCCTTTCTGGGCCTCACGGGCTACTACCGGAGATTCATCCGGGGGTACGGCAGCCTAGTCGGTCCCCTCACGGGACTCACATCCAAGAAACAGCCCAGGAAAGTGCAGTGGACCCCTGCCTGCCAAGAGGCATTCGATGCCCTAAAAACGGCCATGTGCACAGCCCCCGTTCTTCAGGCTCCCGACTACTCCAAGGAGTTTGTGGTACAAACGGACGCCTCCGAGCAGGGAATTGGGGCCGTCCTGTCCCAGGTAAATGACCAAGGCCTAGACCAGCCCGTAGCCTTCCTCAGCCGAAGGCTGTTGCCCAGAGAACAGAGATGGAGCACCATCGAGCGCGAGGCGTTCGCCGTAGTCTGGGCCCTCAAGAAGTTACGCCCTTACCTGTTCGGCACCCATTTCAAGGTCCAAACCGACTATCGCCCCTTGTGATGGTTCATGCAGATGCGAGGAGAAAACCCCAAGCTACTGCGGTGGTCAATCTCCCTCCAGGGGATGGATTTCACCGTGGAACATCGCCCTGGTACTGACCACGCCAACGCCGATGGCCTCTCCCGGTTCTTCCGCCTCAGCGAAGAGAACCCCCAAGAGGATGGGTAGTTCTCTCCGGCTTTCAGCTGGGGGGGACGCGTGTTAGACCCAGCCTCGTAGCCATCCCTGTCTCTGCACCACATAACCTGACCCATGCACCTCACGCAGCCCCCGAGCCCACGGCCTAGCCCATCCTTCCTCCCAGAACACACACACACCCGACCCGGACTTCCCCGTACGTGGCCTTCCTCCTTTCGGCCACACCGGGCCCGCGTGCCCACTTCATGCACCATGATGGCCGCCCGGCCCCAGCGCGACCCTGGCCTAGAGGCGCCACTCCGGCTGGGGGACATCGCGCTCCCATTGGGATGAGAGAGGGAGGAGCAGTTTCCATCGCACCTCTGAGCTTCCCTGGGAAGGTGGGTTTCGATCGGCCCGCCGGCCTCCCCGAGGGCTAGCTCCACGCCTGCTGGGTGTCTGGGACTCCTCACGACCCGGCCCTGAAAGGATCAAAAGACAATGGCAGGAAACCCCGACAAGCGACCCCCAGGTGACAAGACCCCTGCCTGCACAGACTGCGGACATCAAAGAGGAGTCGTCCTATAACAAGGGGTGCTCTGGGACTGTCCGGGAGATTCGCCTTTGGAAACACCTGAACCCAGCTGAGTGACTCGCGGCTCCCTGAAGATCGTAAGACCTCCGAATTTGTGCTTGAGCCCTGCTGACTGACTCGCGGCTCCCTGAAGATCGTAAGACCTCCGAACTTGTGCTTGAGCCCTGCTGAGTGACTCGCGGCTCCCCGAAAGATCGTAAGACCTCCGTCTTGTGCTTGAGCCCTGCTGAGTGACTCACGGCTCCCACAGACTCTCTTGGTCCCGCCGGACCCCGACGACGACAAGCGTATCCCCCAGCTCGAGGATTGTGAGCTGTGCGCCGGGTACGCCCCTGCATTTGATCCATATCCCCAAAGACTGTCCCGGTACCTCCTACCCCCCTCCAAGACTCTGTGAGCCCGCGCTCCACTTGTATATATTTACCTTGCTGATCATAAAGATCCTACAACTCCGATCTGATAAAGATTTGTTCTTAAGAACTCCCGGTGTGGTGTCTCTTTGTCGTGTGGTGCCGAGTGTACGATCCTAGATACGAGATTCCTCCGCTGAGGAGTCTCCCGCCAGTGCCCGGCTACGGTACCTCGAGGGTTGGTCTCAGGATAGTCAGGGCCCCCGCCGGGCTCCTCTGAGGTCGCCTTCTAACAATCTACAACTAAGCCTCAACCTAGTTTGTTTGGCTGCAAATAATCAGCAAGCAAATATAAAGTGCTTTGTGCTAGCAGCTATAGTTTACAGTATACAATACATTTCTCTGAGAAAAACTTAAAATAAAAACGCCCGTAATAAAATTACATTTAGAGCAACATTAGCAATAAAGTGCAATTGTGCTAGTAAACTTTTAACAGCGGAAACTAAGGTGCCTTATGCTAGCAACTAAAGTTGCCAATATACCATGTATTACTCTTAAAAACTTTAAAACAGTGAGAGATGCATAAGAAAGAACCAACCGTAGTAAAATTGCATTTGGAACGACATTAGCAATAAAGTGCATTTGTGCTAATAGACTTTAGCAACAAAGATAAAGTGCTTTGTGCTAGCATTTTTAGTTAACAATATACCATACATCGTGCTAGAGAGTGCTTTATAACAATGTGAGTGGGAACAAAAGAGAAGAAGTCGTAGTAAAATACAATTGTTCAAACCTCGGAGATGATGTGCGTTTCTGCTAAGCAGACTTTAACAGTTTTAATTTAAAAGATGCCAGCACTACCCCTAAAAACATTTAATAGCGATATTACAAACTAGCAATCGAAATAAAAAAACATTCTACTAGCAAACCTTAGCAACTATGGATTAAAGTAGACCGTGATTAACCCTAAAAACACATTGCAGCATTATAAATAATTTTCATGTCATAAATATCTTCACTTCAATTGTCAATATTACGAAGTTTCTTTTCAACTATAAAAATAAACTTAAAAAATCGGGAAATAAGGCGGACGGTGGCACCATTTAGACATAAAATGATGGCGTTTCTACTCGATCTTACCCCCAATTCATTGAAAATAGACTTTAATATAGTTTTCCTCTCTTCTAACAATTTGGGGAATAAAGTTACTATATGCACTAAGGTTTCCTCACAAGAACCACATAACCTACACAATTTAGAAGGCCACTTGTTTTCCCATTTTGGTATTCCATCTTTAGTCGGATATCTCCCGAACTGTAGTAACATAAATGTATTCTTAATTGAGGGTTTTAAATGGAACAGCAAATATGGTTGTGGAGCCAATTTACCAAAAGAATTTGCAATTGACCACAAGTGTTTTTTTTTCCTAAGTTCATCTTTATCTATTATAGACGACAATAAAATAACTGATTGGTATTGATTTTTTATAAAAAACTTTACTCCTGATTTCGTCTTCTAGGTTTGTACAATCAAAATTACGTAGACACTCATTTAGATATGTTTGCCAGCTACTCGCATATTCACTTCTCATCATCTCATGCCGACACTGGTTTGCAAGGGAACCCTCTTCAGCACGAGACAATGACAATAGGGTTTTTAAAAATGTGGATTGTCGGGCCAATGTTTGTCTTTTTAGGCCAAATTCTAGTCTTATATTGGCATGGCTAATATATCTGGAATTCTAAAAACTGATTTATATGTTCTTATTTCAATGTCGTCAAGGAGTTTCACGTCTTTGCCGCGGAAGATAATAGAACCGTAATCCAAGGATGGAATCAACTTTGCTTTCATGACCTTCAACAGGTGATCGTAATCTGGGCATGATAGCTTATCCCACAATTTTCTAAAAGCAAATGATAGTGATGTTTCCTTAGCTTCAAGGTTATTTAAATGCTGCCTAAACCTCATACTATTGGCAAATGTGATTACTAAATATTTATACGATTTTACACATTCGACGACCAAACCATTGATATTCCATTCTTTCATTCCTAATTTTGTTTTTCCTACGTTCATTATTTTTGTCTTTTTTGTATTTATTTTTATGCCATTTTGAGAAACATATTGGTTAAAAAAATCTATTAATCTTTTAGGTCCTATGACAGATTGGCTTAATAAAATGGTGTCATCGGCATATTGTAGATATTTCATCTCCTTGTCTAAAATAGCAGGAAAATGGGCATTGACATGTTTAAAATGAACTGGGAGATCAGACATAAAAAGATTACAAAGACAAGGTGCCAAGACACAACCTTGTTTCAATCCAATATTGGTCTCAATACGACAAGTTGTATGTCTTCCATCACAAACTTTGATTTGTACCCATGTGTTGGAGTATAATAATTTAATCATATTAAGTAGGGTGTTAGATATGCCCCAATTGGTTCACTTCGACCATATTAGATTTTGTGGTACAGAATCAAAGGCGGCTTTTAAATCAATGAAACAAATATACAACTTTTGTTTCCTGTATTTGGCCCTATCACCCAATAACGTCAATAAAATCAAATTTGTGTTAGTCGATTCTCCTCTTCTAAAACCAGTTGGTAAATTTGGAATCAAATCCTTTTTCAAGGGCCATGCTTCCAGTTCTTCCAAAAGACAACTAGCAAATATTATAGCCTCCACATCCGTTAAGGCAATTAAACGGTAGTTTGCGGGATTGTCTTGAAGACCGCTTTTGAATATTGGTTGAATGATAGTTCCCTGCCATGATTCAGGAATGGAACCTGTTTTAAGCACATCATTGAATAAAAATGTTAAAACCTCTGGCCAATACTTTAGATTTGTTTTAAAAACTGTGGGGGCATATCAACAACAACCGGCGATAATTATCTCTAAGCGCACTTAGCGCTAGGATAATTATCGCCGGCTAGCGTGAATTTTTATCGCTGAGATAGCGTGCTATTAGCAACGCTTATCTCAATAGCGATAAAAATCCTCACGCTAACAGGCTAACGTAAGATTATCGCTGGAAACCCAGCGATAATCTCAAGTTACCTTGTTGATAGGGACAGGCGAACTTAGCCATGACATCCTCCTTCCATAGGATATCATGGCTAAGTCAGAAAAATACCAGAAGGTAAAAAAGCAGCGTTAACCGCGGTTAGCGCTGCTTTTTTTGTCTCTAACAGGGTTAGCGACATTCTTGATAATAGGAGAAATGTCGCTTAGCGACATTTCTCCTATTATTTTACTCTGGAACGCCCCCTTTGCATCTCATTAGAGATGCAAGGGGAAGCGTAGAGTAAAAGGGTGCTAACATGCAAATGTGCATGTTAGCAACCTGTTGTTGATAGGGCGCTAGTTTTATCTCTCCTTTTTTGGCTTTTAAAGCCAAAAAAGGAGAGATAAAGCCCTTGTTGATATGCCCCTATGTTAGGGATTCCATTCGGACCGGGAGCTCCATTTGATCTAATATTATTTATTACTTTTTTAATTTTCTCTACCGACCATGGCTCTTTGTCGAATAGACTCAGTGGATCGTGGACATTTAAGTCTGACCCGCCATCTTTTATTTTTTCTTGCGAGCCATGATGGGTAGAATCACATTTTTTAGAATCAAACTGTGGGCACGGAGGAGCAGCATGAAGGTTATGGAAAAAATGTACCCAGCTTGATTCTTCAATATTGGCACTATTGCCGCTATGATTACCAAGTTCAAGATTATTAATGATACCCCAGAATGACCTCGAGTCTTTAATATTACATGAAAAATGTAATTTAGACCAAATTTCTTCATAGTGCGCTTGTTTAACCTTCCATATTTCGTTCTTGTATCCCTTTTTCAATTGTTTAATTTGTTAAGACACAAGGAAATTAGATGTTCCTTTCGCTTTTCTATACAATGCTCTTGTTGCTGCATTTAGACTTCTTTTAAGGTAGAGTAACCGGCTCGAAAACCACCCTGGTTTATTTGAAGTCAAAGTTGCACCTTTTGATGTTTTAGAATTAGGAAAATTAACCAAAAGAGAGGAACACAAACAAGGCAAGAGAGCAACCATTGATTTTCCTTCAGCTATTGCGTCTTTTAAAATTAAATAAGAAAGGGCATCCAATATATCCTTTTCGGTTCTCTCACTCCACATTAACCTTTTAAGATTAAATGGAGTAGGAGCAGTTTTAATTATTCTTGTTTCCGGTAAGTGGTCAAAAGAGAAAGCGAAGGAAATAATTTGTGGATTATGATCACTCTCTATCCTTGGTAATACATGATAACTTTGAAGCAAATTTAACAGTTTCTCAGAAATTATGGAGTAATCAATAATAGAAGGATTACACGTTTTTTTGAATGTCGATGTGTCATCCTCGTCTTGCAATATCTTAAGATCAAATTTTATAAACTTGGGAATTAATCCACTGGGATAGAATTTTTGGGTGTATATTCGGCTTTTTACAAGTAAAAAGATGTGTTTTAAAATCACCGGAAATGATTATCAATGAATCTAAATGGTCATAGTATAACACTTTTACTATTTTCCACAAGCTCGATAGTTGGATAGATTTAACCTTATGTTTTGGACTTATATAAATATTTAAAAAGATAATAGGTTGCTTGGAAATTAATTTAATACACTGTAGCCATTTTACCTGAAAGTCAATCTCAAAGTGTTTAGCATCCAAGTTCACAGAAACATAAGTGAAAAGGCCACCACTGGGGCGACCAGTAGAGGCCTTACGGAGAGCCACATTTACATATTCAAAATAACCAATAAGGGGTTCACAGCCCATATTCCAAGTTTCCTGGAGCATTAATATGTCGAAGTCTCTAAGAAAGCTTATTACATCTGGATCCTCAAGAAGTGATTTAAAACCATTTGTGTTCCAAGTACAGACTTCAAAAAGTTTTAATGCTTTATCAAGAGAGTTCGGGCATCAATCGTGCTTCACAAGATTTCCATTTGCCAATGTGGACGGGAGCCAACCCCAATCTTCAACCGGATTAATTTCTTTCTTTGACTCTTCACATATCTTCGTCTGGAATTATTCTGCCTTGAGCTGTTCTACCCGACATCAGTTTTACTTCCTGTGCAAAAGAACTAACAATTGACGGTAGGTCTGAAATTTTGTCAATCAGTTGTGCACAAGTACAAGTTACTAGTTGGTTCTCTTTATTCGATTGGACTTTAGTTGTCAAATTAGTCAATTGGAGAAGTTTTGCATCGATCCCTACTACGTGGATAGCCAATGTATTTAAAATGTCTACTTGGATATTTAATTTATCTGAATGAAAGCTAAGAGCATTAGTGATTCAATCCATAGTGTGGAGTAAACTAGAAGGGTTGTTTTCTATGTCGCCAGATCTAGCTTGATAATTCCCATCAAATTTTGTTAATAATGATAAATCCACCGGATTGAACTGGTTGTTTGGAACTACATGTGTGAATTCGCTTTGCTCATTTGAAATGAGCACATTCTCAGCACTGACAATACTTGGTACCAGTAGTGATTTGTTATTGATAAAGCTGTTTTCCAGGATTATACTCGACTGATCCGGATTAAATTACCTTACATTAACGACTATGGGGCATATCAGCAAGGTGAGGCGATAGAATTATGGCCGCTTTTGCGGCCGTTTTCGGCCGAAAAGCGGCGATAATTTTATCGCCTAATAAGCAAGCTCACGCTAACGCGTCAAAACTGGCGTTAGCGTAGGAATTCCTAACGCCCAGTTTTGCATCTCTAATGAGATGCAAAATGGGCGTTCCTGACCTGACATCTATCATCCTATGGAAGGTGGATATCACGGCTAAGTTTGTGAGTCCCTATCATCAAGCTAACTCCACATTGCGTGAGATTATCGCTGGGTTTCCAGCGATAATCTCACGTTAGGCAGTTAGCGTGAGGATTTTTATCGCTTTTGAGAGAAGCGTTGCTAATAGCACGCTATCTCAGCGATAAAAATCCACGCTAGCCGGCGATAATTAGCCTAGCGCTAAGTGCGCTTAGAGATAATTATCGCCGGTTGTTGCTGATATGCCCCTATATCAGTTAGGTCATTTGGACTGGATGATAATTCAGGTATCACTAGTGTCAATATTTGACTACCCCTCTTACTTTCTGTCTCGGCAGCGACATAGCCTAACATGAAGACCTCATCGTTTAAGTTTTGGTCCAGGCCTGAGGAGATGTTAATCACTGAGCCGATCTCACTTTGACTACAAACCAGCGATTTGAGAGGCTCCTCCCTTCTAGTTGGAATTACCGCTAGAGATTCATCGGCCATAGATAACGCAATGGAATGTATAGCAGAGTCTTGCACATGAATTTGGGCTTTTGCCTGTAACTGGCCAGACGATTTTAGGATTTGAGACACTTAAAAATTTTCTGAGCCTGGATTTTTGATCTTAACTTGGAGTTTGCCACCATCTTTTAACTCCTCTGTTTCTGAGGGCAACTTAGATTGTAGTATTGCACACGGTCAGACTCTCTCTACACTTGTTGAAGATGAAGGTGATGAGAGGCCATTGTCAGTCTCATTATTTTTGTTTTTTTGTTGTTTTTGATACTGTTTTTGGTGCTGCTTAAAGAAGCTCTTGATAGACAGCTGATTAGCGTGGACTTGGTTTTTATGATCTTGATCAGAATTTGTAGGAGGGACTGCCATTTTAGCTGAATCATTCAGGGGGGCTTCTTTTAACATGCACTTCTTTGTAGTGGCACAAATATCAAAGCTTTCCTCGCTCTTTTGACGTCGCTTTGATTGGGGTCTGAGCGGCACCCCTCGCTGTCGGCCTGATCTCATTGTCTACAGGCTAGGTCAAGGGTTTGAAGATTTGAAGATTAAATAAGCTTATATACGTCCCCCCCCGCTGCGCTTCTTGGTATCGATGAACGATGAACGATGTTGAAACAATTTTTTCAACTCTAACCGCAGAGGCACGCCGCGCGGTTCCTAGCTCGGATCTTAGCTCAAATTCTGGCTGTAGTGGTGGCTCATACGGTTTCAGCTGCTCCTCAGCTGTTCCTCAATGTTGTTCTCCTCACAGCTCCCTCATGCCCTCACTCACGCTCACTCGCGCTCACTCGCGCTCACTTTCTCCCGCGGCCACATACCGGTGGGGAATCCAGGGAGCCCAAAAATAGGAGCTGTGGGGAGGGCAGGGGTAGGGCAGGGAGCAGGCGAACAAAGGCACAACAAGTCTGGTCAACCCGTGGTAGGTGACCGCAGGAGCAGGAGGTAGATCGCAGGCGAATTGCAAAGTAACAGATCCGCAAACTCCCACTTGCCGCTTACCGCTTTCCGCCTCCCGCTCTCCGCTCCACCTCTTCAACTTTTCGCCGCTTCACCTTGCCACTGCAGCACGGAGCCGCACAGAGCCACACGAAGCCACACAAAGCTGCACTAGGCCACCGGCCTGAAATCCGCAGTCCGCCAGACAGCGGACCAGCGGTCCAAGAAGTGACAGCCATGGAATGGTTGAAAGACGGGTAGCAGGCAGGCAGCGAGCGGTGAGTGGTACAATGGTGGCTCCGGTGGTGTTGTGATTGTTGATGGAAACTGATTAAAACTGATGATACTGATGACAGCTTAGACAGCGAGGGTCATTTGGGTCGGTCGAGCATGAAGCCAGCAGCGATAAACTCAGCTCAGCTCAGCTCCGAACTCCGCGCTCCGCGCTCGAAAGTGACGTCAGACGCCAACAAGAAACAACTCTCACTCATAGTCTTGTCCAACACAAGTCTGAGTGTGACTCCAGCTCACACGTGGAGAAGAAGCACTGCTCTCAAAGCAGTGTGTAAACTATATACGCAGGACCGAAACAATAATAAAGTCAAAACACAATACAAGAAAAATCCTTAACAAAATAAGACAAATTCGAATAAGCTTTAATAAATTAAGTGACACCAGAGCAACAGAAATACAACAAAGGAACCCAAAGTTATGAATTTTGAAAGTTTACATATAAAACTTGTGCCCCAAAAATTAAGTGCAAAATGTGGTCATCTGATTACACTTGAATAGTCCTAGTTAAGGTTCTTGTAGCCAAAACGTTTCTAAGTACCACGTTTCAGGATCTGACAGGAGGAGGCGTACACTTGGACATCTACCAAGGGTCAGGGAATAGCACTTGAGGGTTACTCCGGCAGAGGCCAGCAAAGGGTCTAGGGCTGGTGCAGATGAAATAGGTCATCTAGGCAGTTGCAGAAAAAGAGCTCTTGTAGCTTGTCGAGTCCCTGTAGCTTGAACTGTAGGTCAGCCATATGACCCTTGGAGTCCAGTTCTTTGTCCTGGATACAAGGGAGACAGCAGGTCCAGTTTTCTAGGTCACAAGTAGCAGGTCCAGTCCTCTTCTGTTCAGAGGAGCATACTGGGGGTGCTACCCTCCTGCCAGGCATCAGCCTATGGGTGGTTGAAACTCCTAGCCACTGCAGCCGCTCTCTAAGCAATGGGGTTAAAATTACCACTTTTACGGCATTTCCTGTGTGCCATAATGCAAACAATTCTACAGTGCCCCCTCTACTTAAACCGAGATGATAGAATAATTCTTCCCCTGTGCCCACCCCAGAGATGTGGCCATGAAAATAAGCAGCCCCTCCTCTGTGGTCATGCTAAACCAGGTTCCTGCCTGACTGAAGTGTTACCTCCACTAGCGTGCAACAAGGTAGGCCTCTTTGATGTTAATCAAGTTTCTGGGCCCAGGCAGCAGGA
Source organism: Triturus cristatus (assembly GCF_964204655.1). NCBI lineage: Eukaryota > Metazoa > Chordata > Amphibia > Caudata > Salamandridae > Triturus > Triturus cristatus. Next base: position 1,267,564,484 of record NC_140582.1, read on the forward strand.
CATTCTGTGAAAGGAACGGTAACACCTCCCCACACTCAAGGCATTTTGTCCCTGCTCAGATGTGGGTCCCAGGCTCACTGTGCCACTGCATTCAAGCTAGCCTGGCTGATGAGGGGATGATGCCCCAAAACCAGTCCCAGGACAACCTCACTGACCTTGTCACTGTGCATTGGTCCCCCGCCGTACAGCTCCACGTAATAGTGGACTTCCCTCCAGGTCCCAGGTTCTGAGTTTGAGGCCCTCCTCCACCCACAGGCTCCTGCCTGCACCTCATCCCAGGTTGTCCAGTGGTGAGTATTGTCTGTCTTTCTGATTTCTGTATTTCCTTTCTGTCACCTGTATTTTTTGTATTTCTCTACTGTATTTTTCTTGCTGTGCTATTTCTCTTGCTTTATTTCTCCTTCTGTACCCTTTTCCTTCTGTGCTGTTGTTTGTGCCCCCTTCATGCTTCCCAATCTTGCTGCTGCCTGTCTCTGCTGCACCGCCCCCTCCCAGCACTGCTTCCCACCTCCCAGCTGACCAGCACCACCACCTCCCCATTAATGCTGAATGGCGGCTGCTGTGCGCCTGTGTGCAGCAGGCATGCCACTGGCACACCAAAGGTGCACCAAAGGTGTGCCAAAGGCAAGCCCATCTGCACCCGTCCGCACCTGGACTGCACCCAGTGCCACGTACTCTGGTTTCTGCAGCCCCCACTGATATGACAGCAGCACTCTCCATGCACTCAACCTCGGACATTCTACAGCCTACTGCCATCTTGCAACTCTGAAAGACACCCGAGGTCCGTTTACCTGCTGAAACTGCACCTTCTCCTGCCTCCACACTCCACACCCTCTGCTTGCCAAACCCTCGAGTACCAGACCCGACGAACTCAGCTGCATCCTAATCAACAACCGCTCCCTCAAAACACAATCAGCACTGATCTGGGACCTGCTTGACTCCATCTCCCCCATGTCACCTTCTTCATGGAAACATGGATGAACCCCACCTCAGCCCTGGACATTGCAACCGCCATCCCCGACGGCTACAGAGTCATCCATAAGGACCGACCCAACCAGCCGGAAGGAGGCATCACCATCATACACAAAAACACCCTTTGCCTCATAATCAGCTCCAAAGACCGCTCAACCGACATGGAACACCTCCACTTCCAGATCAAGACCAACCTGAATACCACCCGCTGTGGCACCGTTGTCTACAGACCCCTCGGACTCCACCCCACCTTCAGCTAAGCCATAGCCGACTTCATGGCTCAGCAGGCTCTCACCCTTAGGGACTACATCCTCCTCATCAACCTCAATTTCTACCTGAACAACCTCGTTGACACAACACCTCATCCCTCCTGGAGAACCTCGCACCATCGGACTCAATCAAATAGTCACCTCTGAAACCCTCTAAGCAGGACACATGCTCAACCCCATCTTCTCCACAAGCAACAAGATCTCTGCCAGACACTCCTCTGAGCTACAGTGGACCGACCACCAGTGCATCCACTTCTCCTTCACCAAATCCACCGTACACCACCAAGCCCACCACCATCCTAGCAGAAGCTGACACAAAGTCACAGAAGACTAGACCACCACCTCCCTCAGCAAAACTCTGTGAGTTCATTGAAACGAACCACATCCTGGACCTCTCCCAGTCGGACTTCAGAAGCAAGCACAGCACCAAGACCTCACTCCTTGCTGCTGCAGATGACATCCACATCCTCCTCGACTGAGGCAAAACTGAAGCCCGCATCCTCCTGGATCTCTCAGACGTTTTGGACACCGTCTCCCAGCACACCCTCTGCGCAAGACTCCATGACGCCAGCATCTGTAAAAAAGCCTTAGAATGGATCTGCTCCTTCCTCACTGGCTGAACACAGAGAGTGAGACTTCCACTGTGCTACTCAGAACCCAGAGAGATCAGCTGCGGAGTTCCCCAACGTCCTCACTGAGCCCCACCCTCCTCTACATCTACATAGTCCCGCTTGCAGCAATTTTCACAAGCCATGGACTCCACATCATCTCCTTTCTCATTTTCTAGTGGATCCCCACTGAGTCCAGGAAAACAGTCACCCTTGCGCTCATCAGCAACAGACTAGACTACCGCAACGCACTCTATGCTGTCACCAACAAAAACTCCAAAAAAACTGCAGAACATGCAGAACGCCTCTGTCAGACTCATCCTGAACATCCCCCATCACAGCCATATTACTGGTTACCTGAGAGACCTCCACTGGTTCCCGATCAACAAAAGAATTACCTTTAAGCCCTTCACACACACCTTCAAAGCCCTCCACAATGCCAGAACTGCATACCCCAAACACCACCTCTCCTTCCACACACCCACCACACACCTTTGCTCTGCCCAACTGGCCTTGGTTTTATATGCTTGTAAATTTTTCCTGAGTTTTAATTCCTTCTTCCTGATTTTTTATTCTCTCTTAGCACTTTAGGCATTTATCTTAATACATCACCCTGTTTTAAAATTGTGAAACAGTTGGATTTGACTTGATTTAAACTGACCTTGAGCAATTGGGAATCCGGGTTATTCTTACGATTGCGGGAGAGGGAACAGCTGGTACCTCTCACGAGGCACCGGTGCTTAGCGGCCATTTCTCCTCCTTAGGGACAACTAGAGCCGCCATTTCTGAAAGTTCACCCTCTAGCTTACTTAGCCTCCCTATGTATTTAGTCAGTGAGGCTGCGTGGACGCATGCAGTGGACGTGCCGTTGGCGCACTAAAGACAAGCCCGTCTGCACCCGTCAGCGTCCCTAAAATGGACCAGCGCCAGCCACTATGCCGGTTTCATCAGGAAAGGTACTCCCCATCTCTCTTATAGCCCCTCACAACTTTGGGATATGGCTCTAACTCCACGTGCACTCCTCTTAATCCCTACACACTTGGGGGCAGATTTACAAGCTCCTTGTACCTCATTTACGCCGCCGTTGCGTCAATTTTGTGGCCCATGCTGCGTCAAAAGCCTGCGCCTGCCTGAAGCAGGCGTAAGGATTGACGCAACATTAACAAGATAGGGGCCCCCAGAGCATTGCTTGCGACGCAACTCCAGCAATGCGCCACTTTGACGCATCTGTGCCGTTTTTGCCCCATGGTGCGCCGCATTATAAATGCGGCGCATCCATGCTGGCGGAGCTGTGGCGCACAATAACTGCTGCATCCCTGCTGATATGCAGGGATGTGCCAGTAATTGTAAATATGCCCCTTGGTCTCTCTCAGACAAAATGCAGAACATGTGATTTCTGTACTAACACTAGGGACCGATCTTTAAGGGCGCAATTATGTCTCAGCTCCTCTTTTGTTGCAGGCTTGATCAACACCTGCTCTCTTCCGAAACATGCAAATAATATACATGGCCGACTGTGTGACGAGTATCTTGATGTTTTGTTTTTAACTGAAACGTGGCTCTCAGATTCCTCTGGCCCGATATTTGGACAGCTGTCCCCAAAGGCTTTAAGATTCTGAGGAAAGATTGCGATAAGGGTAGAGGGGGAGGACCTGCAATTATTTACAAGGAATGCTACACTCTGGCCTCTTTACCCCCAATGTATCTAGTTGGGATTCATGCTCTCCCTCTCATCCAAGCGATCTATATCTGGGGCACTTATTTATAGGCCTCCTGGCCCTACTGGAGGGTTTATACCCTCTTTATGCAATGTCCTGACCCCTTTAACTCTTAAGTATGTGCATTGCATTGTGTTGGGAGATTTTAACCTTTACATGGAATGTGCAGATGCAAGAGAAAGTTGTTTGCTTCTTGAGAATCTGGCCGTCATGGGCCTTGCCCAAACTATTTTTGCCCCTACACATCTTGCTGGTCATACTCGACCAAATGTTCACTTCACGTCCTCTGGAGGTTGCTACCCCCTATCCCTTTGGTCCGTCTGTTCCGACCACTACATGCTTAGGTTCAAATGGGCAAAGCTCAGAGGCCCCCCGGCCAGGAATGACAACTAATCCTGTATGGTAAGAGCCGTCCATAAAATTCAACTAGAAGCCCTATGTTGTACACGAGAAGGGGATAAACCCACTCTTTCCAGCAATATTGATGAAGATGTGAGCCGGATTGATAGTTGGATTGAGACCTCCATCCTAGCTCTTGCTCCAGTGAGGAGGACTCAGCAACGACACCTTAAATGGACCAGTCCTTGGTACACTCAGGCGTTAAAAAATGTAAAGCAAGAGTGTAAACGTATAGAGAGGCAATAGAGAGCCACCTACTGTCCAAAAGCAAAAACAGATTATAGAGAAGTTCTTAGAAAGTATCATAAAGAGATTAAATTATCAAAAAACCTACATTTTGAGGCTAAAATCTTAAACGCTGGCAATCACTCCAAGGAAGTTTTTTAAATTGTTAAATCTTTTACCTCACTGGAGGCTGAGACTAATTAATAAGGTAGAGCAAATTTTCTTCGCTATTTTTTAGACTAATTATAAACCCTCTTCACAAAAATGATGTAAACAACGTACTTGTTCCTTCCATTACAAAATAGCTTCTATTCAAGCTAGCCTTCCCCCTTCAGGAGCTGACAGTTGCTTGCTGGGCTATAGCACTGAGGAATCGATCAGCAAAGAGGAGGGGAAGGTGGGAGATCCTTTTCCTTCAGTATCCATCTCCAGGTGTAAAGATAGTATCCTGGATTCCTTTTCTCCCCTCCCTTTGGAAGACTCTCTTCTGGCCATAAATTGCCTCAAATCAGGCTCTCCTTCTGATCCTGGTCCCTCCTTTATTTTAACCAGAGGGGCAGAGGTTATTTCCCGGTGGTGCATCAATTATTTAATACTTCCCTCTCATCAGCTATGATGCCTAGAGCATGTAAACATGCAAAAATTGTACCGCTCTTATTAAAGTCTCAGGCAGACCCTAATGACACAACCAATTACAGACCAATCTCTCTTTTTCCACCTCTATCAAAAGTGCTTGAGAAACATGATAACCAACAGATTTCCTCATACTTAGAAAGCAATACCTTGCTCCATGCTAGCCAATCTGGTTTCCAGCCCAACTATAGTGCTGAGGCAGCTTTGCTGATCCTCAGTCTGGACGGGGGTGACAGAGAGCTGCTGTTTTTACTCAACCTATCTGCAGCATTCAACACCATCTCTCACCCAATCCTCTTAGCTCATCTTCATTCGATGGGAATTAGAGGTCCGGCTTGGCAGCGGCTTGCATTGCTTTTGGAGAAACGAGGACAAGAGATATGGTGCAACCCTTTCTCTGCTGCCTCCCCTAAGCTAAGGGCAGGAGTGCCACAGGGCTCAGCCGTTAGTCCGACTATATTTATTGTCTATCTCACTCCCTTGGCCTCCTTGGTAGAATCCTTAGGGGCAAAAATTGTGTCATGTACCGATGACACCCAACTGCGTTTCTCCTGGGGGAAGGGCGAGGCTTTCCCAGGTGAGAAAGTCCGTAACTGTCTTACAGCAACGTTCGGTTGGCTATCCAGTAACCAACTTAAATGTAATGCCGGGAAGACTGAGTTCCTCTTCTTTGGTCAGAGGCTGAGACACCGATGCAGACATTCTGGCCTGAGGATGACCCCCCCACCGTTATCTCTAAATCAGGTGGTAAAACATCTGGGCTTCAAATTTGATTGACAACTGTTATTTTGTTCCCAAGTTAACTTGGTGGTGGGCACTTGTTTTGCCCTCCTTTGCGTATTTAGGCAATTCTTTCATTTCTTATCCTTTAAGGCTAGAAATGACCTAAAAGTTAATGTGAAAAAGTGTGACTGTACAAATCCAAACTTCCATATCCTGATGCTGGAGATACAACAGGAAGGGATATGGCTATTAGTACATTTTTATAATAACAGATTTGGCCCAAACATGCACCTAATTGTGGTTGAGGTCTTTAAGGCAATAGAAAGCATCATGCACAACCTTAAGGGTGTGAATGTTAATATTATTTGGATGGGTGACTTTAATATACACCCCTGCGATTATAACGCACTCCCCGTCTGTGGACTAGATGACATGGGTGGTAACCCTATATATCAATTTACTCAAAATGAGTATGGTAACTCCCTAAACAGGTCATTAACCTCCCTAAATATGGAAGTAGTTTGTGATACAGATCTCGATACAGAAAACTCAGGGGGATCTTTCCACCAAAACGGGCAGGAGTCAACAATTGATTATATACTTTTAACGACCCCACTCAGATTAAGGGTTTCCAGGGAAGGAAACTGTTTTACAACTTTTGGTGATCATTCGATTTTATCCATGGAGATGAAAGTATCTATATGGGACATACACAACTATAAGCAAGTTGGAACTCCAACAGTGGCAAGGAAAAATGGAGTCCAATCGAAATGGGCACATATCGATAGATTAAAGATGATTCCAGATGTTATAACAAATACACAAGATAACATATTACTGTGCCTAGATCCAGAGGCTGATGCAGGGGGAGTGGTGCTGGCTTTTTGTGATATCCTAGAGAAGGTAAAACTGGTCCTCACTCACAAAAAAAGTTGAATAAAGAAAAGGACAGGGGCTGGTTTGACTCACTATGCTCTAAAGCAAGGAAGGCACTGACCCGAGCACTGAAATGTAGGCCTAGAGTTACCGAACAGAACCCAGAGCGTCCGCCTCCCCCATTTCGGTCGGAAGCCTCCGAGATCATCTGCGGCGTATCCCAGGGATCCTCCCTCAGCCCAACACTGTTCAACATTTACATGGCCCCGCTCACACATGTCACCCGACAGCACGACCTCAACATAATCTCCTACGCCGACAACAATCAACTGATCCTCTCCCTCACCAAGGACCCCATCACCGCCAAAGCCAACCCCCACGAAGGAATGAAGGCCGTCACTGACTGGATGAAGACCAGCCATCTGAAGCTGAACTCGGACAAGATGGAGGTCCTCATCCTCGGCTCCAACCCTTCAGCCTGGGACAACTCCTGGTGGCCGACGGCACTGGGAGCAGCCCCAACACCCACCGACCACGCACGCAACCTGGGAATGCGTGCGTGGGACCGATTTCCTTATTGGATACAGCATCTAACTTAATGGGCCACCTCCTCCTCCCTAGGCTAGAGGGGTGGTCTAAGGAAAATAACATCTTGATCCAGGCCCAGTATGGATTTCAGCAGGGAAGGGGTACCATGGAACAGTGCCTAAACTTAGCACTGATCATAGAAAAATACACTAGAATGAAGGGCGAAAGGATTTCTATGGCTTTCATGGACCTGACGGCCGCATTCGATTGTGTGGTCCACGCTAAGCCATGGAACATAATGGAGGTGATGGGGGTCGACCAACCCATACTAGACTTCATTAGACAATCGTACCTAAACGCTGTGGCAACAGTCCGTTATACCAAGGACGGAGACGGTACACTCCCTTTTAAAATTGCTTGGGGAGTAAGGCAGGGCTGCGTCCTCGCCCCATTCCACTTTTCCCTATACACTAATAAAGTCGAGAAAGCACCTACTATGGCCTCACAAGATGTCCTTGTTTTTGACTCCCAACCGTTACTAATATTGGATTACGTGGATGATGCGGTGTTAATCGCCAGAACAGGGCTTGGCTTACAACGATTGATAAATGCATATGTTTCCTTCATGGATTCACTTCAATTGAAAGTAAACCAAACCAAGTCCTTTGTAATAATAGTGGGGGTGAAAAAAAGAGATAAAAGGCTGTATCTGCAAGCGGCTGCCAAAAGGATAGAGGTGGTGGATTCCTTCCCTTACCTCGGGGTCCTCTTTGATAAAGACCTTTCATGGTCAAATTTGATAGAAGAAGCAAGTTGGAAATGGATAGTGGCATCGCTGCTGTTGAATCTTTCACTCGGAAACTGGGCGCTAATCCTATCCTACCCATTAAAAATATTTATCAGGCCAAGGTAAAGGCTGCAGCGACCTATGGGGCGGGTGTGTGGGGTACGGTAACATCGACACCATTGCAATCCACTGAAAACAGTTTTTCAAATCCATAGTGGGCCTTCCTCCTTCGACTTCAAACTATATTTTACATTCGGAATTGGGCTTATACTACATTTCTGATCCCATACAGCTAGCCCCGATTCTCCTTTGGTGCTCAATCTGGCGGAGAGATACAGTGACACTCACCCAAACAATAATAAAGAGTTGTCTAAGCATGGATAAGTGGAAGACTTCAAGAAGGCTCAGCTGTGTAAAATCTGCTCTAAAGGAGATTGGCCTCCCTGAATTGTTTAATAATCCACTGGCTTGCCGAAAGGTCACAAACAAAAGGTTGGAAACATATTTTTATTGATGTCTGAGTATAAGCGAAAGGAACATTATAAAGAGAAATAAGCGTTCTACCTATACCGTCAAAATCCCCCATTCCTAGAGGAGGGGTTTTTATATTATGTAATTGTTGCTTGGCCGCAACATAGATTTATATTACTGACATTCCTCTTGAACATGATTCCATTGATGCTAGGGTACCCAGAAAAAATGTACAATCACTCAGACTTAAGTATCTGCCCATGTGACAATCTCTCACTACAAACAGAACTGCATTTAGTTCTATTCTGCAAGCTCTATAAGAAAGAAAGGAATGACTACCTCACCCCAATTTTAAAACAAAGGAATTTTAACCAGTGTCGGGTGGCACTATAATTTTAAAAATCATTACCCGATCCGTTGACTTGTCATTCGGTAGCGACATTCCTATGGGCCTGTATGAGAAAGAGGAAGGATGGGGTGTTAAGTTCTCTGAGCTTACTTCATGTTCATCCAATTGTATAGCATTTTTAACATATGAGATCATTTTATTGTATTAGGCTTCTTTTTATCTTAGAATTTATGATGAACTAGAGGGGGGAAATTCTTCTTTTAATAAATGATCTTTTTATACCTGTGCTTTTATGATCATTTTAATTTGGTCGAATAAAGATTGGAAATGGAATATAGCTTTTATTGATCTTAAGGCAGCCTTCGACTCTGTGCATGAAACTCGTTATGGAAAAAACTGTCAGATCAGGGCATTTCAAGGAAATTGTTGAAGGCTATTATCCTTCTGTAAACCGACACTTGGTTTCAAGTTAAGTTGGGTGATGGCAATTCCTTATCAAGGAAGATTAGAACATATAATGGCCTAAAGCAGGGTTGTGTCCTTGCCCCCTGTTTATTTAATTTCTTTTTATCAGATCTTGCTCAGCATTTGGATGTTGTTAATGGGCATGTTCCTAGGATGGGGGGGTGCAAATTAGTTACCTCCAGTATGGCGATGATACTATCCTCGTGAGTCATACTCCTATCGGCCTACAAAGACTCATTACTGCCTTCGATGACTATATACAACAGAATGGCATTAAACTGAATGTCAAAAAAAACAAAGTGATGAAAATTGGTGTGGTTAAACAGAAGTTTAATTCCTGGAAGGCCAGAGAAGGTGCAATTGACACTGTTAAAACGTATAGATACTTAGGGGTGATGTCTGACAATCATGTGTCTTTTAAATTTCATTTTAAGGATCGAAGGGCCAAGGCTGTGACCTTGATCCATGCTTTTAAATGCTCAAAAAAATCACTGAACTGTCAATCATATGAGTTTATTCTTAAAGTAATCAAAGCCAAGTTACAACCCACCCTAATATATGGTTCTCACATTACTAGAGGGAAAGATGCAAACGTTTTTGACCTATTGGTTGTCAAGGTCTTCAAAGCAACTTTTGGGATTGCCAAGTCAGTGAGTCTAGCAGGATTAAGACTGGAGTTTGGTCTCCAGAGACAGAGCCTGGTATCAAAAGGAGCGTTTTTAAAATTCATGGTCGCATTGTCAACATCAACCCCTGTATCTTTAGGGAATATTTGTTGGCAAGAAATAGACAAGTCTGTCTATGCGGCTAAATGGAGATCTTATATTTAAACTTCCCTACGAGATATTGTCCTGCAAAGTACACTGCAAGATCTGAAAATGCCCAATTATAAATTAATTTTAAATAACCTTATCAAAGCTGATTCGTTTAAATTGGATAAAAATGCATTAGCAGAGACACATTATGCATGGTATGTGATTAATTCATACCAATCCCTGCATGTTCAGCCGTACCTGAATGTTTTCTTTTCAGCAAAGTGTAAAAATATGTTTTTAAGGTTACGTACGGGAATAAACCCAACAAAGTTGTGGCTGGATTCCAACTGTAGATTTTGTGGACGGCCACAGGAAACTCTAGTACAGATAGTATGTGTGTGCCCCAAGTTGATTAATCTTAGACGTACAGTTTTGAGACCAAGGGCCCTCCAGGACTAATGGCATGGCCCCACCCTATCCTAGAGAGAATGGAAGAGGTCACCTACTTGGTTGACCAAGGCACTTGCAGAAGCCTTAACAGGGGTGCCTAACACCTTTTCATGACAAGGCTAATGTGATCATGCTGATAGTCACTGATAAGAATCAGGAAGAAGAGGGTGAACCACTCTCTGACCTCCTCTCCCACAACCCGAAAGATAGGCCAGTTGAAGGAGTTGTCCTCTCAGTCATCCTCTCTGCCCAACAGCAACCTGGCTGCAGGCAGTCCTCGAGCAGTATGCTGAGCTCTTTTCTTTAACCCCTGGTCAGACAAACTGGTGTACCCAGAAAGTGGAAACTAGGGACAGTCAGTCTGTTGAAAAGAACATTTACAGGCAATCTGACCTAGTTAAAGAACGCAGCAGAGCTGAAATCAGCAGGATGATGGAGCTAGAGGTGATTTGGCCATCTGAAAGTCCCAGGGCCAGCCCACTGGTCTTAGTCCCCAAACTTCACTCCAAGGGTGGAAAAACAGAGCTGAGGTTCTGTTTGGACCAAAGAGATTTCAATGCTGTCACTAATAAAGATGCACACCCTATCCCAAGAGCTGATGAACGGATTGACAGGCTGGGTTCAGCACAATTTATGTACTTTCAGTTTGACATCAGGGTACTGGCAAATTGTCTTGTGGGTCCCTTGCTCACTTTGAGACTGGATTAAAGCTAGCCTGGCAGATGAGGGGTGTTATCCCAAAACCGGTCACGGGATGCTTGTTTCCGGTCCAGGGAGGACCCGGCCTGGCATTTCGGGCTGGACTGTTCCCATGAGGCATAGGATCAAGACTGATTTGCATATGGCTGGGTCCAAACTAGGGTGACGTAGTGAGCTAAAAAACGATGATGGATTTAACCCAGATCTGTAACTGGGGGTGAGTGTCTGAAAAGTTTCAGCACTCCGTCCATCATCTCCTTGTGTTTGCTTTGTTCGCCCTAAGTTGGCAGGGAATGCCCAGATGTGGGTCCCTTGCTCACTTTGCCACTGGAATCAAACTAGCCTGGCTGATGAGGGGTGTTACTCTGAAACCGGTCCCAGGATGCTTGTTTCCGGTCCAGGGAGGACATGGCCTGGCAGTTCAGGCTGGACTGTTCCCATGAGGCACAGGGTCAGGACTGATTTACATATGGCTGGGTCCAAACTGGGTTGGCGTAGTGGGAAAAAGAATGATGATGGATTCAACCCAGATCTTTGATTGGGGGTGAGTGTCTGAAAAGTTTCAGCACTCCATCCATCATCTCCTTGTGTACACCTACAGACCAGGCACACCCCTGAGGTGGGACACCTGAAGTGGACAACCAAGAAAGGGTTTCACCATTTTGAAATTGATGAAACTAGAAGATCTGGGTCAGGTTTAGGACTACTCTCCATAGGAAGTGGTCATGTCGGGTGTGTAGTAGCGCATTGGGTACTAATCTACACCCCCCTAACCGTCCCTAAACATAGTATTTATGGGGTCCCCTGACACCAGGAATGCATATTTGTCTGTAGGGATCGAGAAAGAATAAAAGAAGAGAAGTCACAGTGAGAACATAGGATTTAACCACCACTTGACACCAAACCCTGCTGCTGGAACCTCGACAATTGCACTGACCCGACTCATCCAAAAGCTGTGCATTCTCCCAAAGTTGTGGAAGACTGCCCAGGACTTCAACAACCAAGCAGCAGCTCTCTTGGGGTGGAGGAGCCATCCTCCTGCACCTGTCCAGTAATCTGTGTTGTTGGCCATCTGGCCCACCAAAGAAACAGCATGACAGGAGGAGGGTCTCAAGTATCTTGGAGGTCAGCCCTATCTCTCTGGTGAGTTTTGGGATGCTAGACCCTCCCATTCACCAATTCCCTGAATACCGGGACATTTGCACCCCCCCAAGGCTTGTTAGTGTCCAGTCCAGCCATCACAGTGCTAAAACTTACCTACATGTCAAAGGACTTCAGGACAGGTTAGCTCCATATCCTGAGTCACCCTGCTGTTTTGGTTTTCCTCCCTCTACAGGTAGACCAAGAAAAATGATAGCCTCCAACTCTAGGTAGCCAGCCAGCCAGCACCTCTGTACCCGAGCCCCACAGCTCAAGCACATAAATTCTGCCTGAGTCCTTTTGGGCCAGGAGTCCCCATGAGCACAGCCCCACATTGGGTTCAGCCTGACTTGTCCCCAAATCCCCCTTTTGCAGAGTATTTGCTTTGACAGGTCCCTTTAAACGTTTACCGCCATGGAAACCCAAGACTGTGACTTCAGGACCTGCGCAAAGTAAAGGCGTAAAAACCTGCAGCTGCATGACTGCAACTCATCCAGGACCAAAGACTCAGAGGGACCCCTTTGGGCGCCAAAGGCAACTCCAGACTCCCTTGGATAGTGGCACTTGTTCCCTGATGCCTGCAGGTATGAACAGACTGCCAGAAGCAAAGAATCACTTGCCATTGGCCTTCTCAGTGATTAGATGGTCCAGTGCATTGTGGGAAACAAGCTCCCTACCTCCAGCAAGTTTCAGGCAGCTACTGTTATCCCATGACCTCTGCACATCAAAGTATCATCTTGCTGACTTTACAGCCAAAGTGGCTTGTAGGTAACCATCTGATTACCACCATCTTTACTCAACACTACAACCTGAGGAAACTTTGCAGCACCTTCAAACAAATACAGCAGTGGCCACCTTGTCGATCTTTTTCATCCATTTCCTCCCCAGTACCGTCTATGCGGTCCCGTGGCTCCTGCTTAATCACCTAGGATAGCCAGGACAACACTGCACCCAGGCCTCTGGGGCTAGGTAAAATTAAATTGACTGTGCGGCTTGGTCCTGCAACCAGCAGCACCTTAACCTCCCGCGGTTTCCAGGTAACTCGACCTGCAAGTGACCGATTGTTACTAGTGTTTTTTCCCATTCACCGCATTGGTAACGTTTTACCTTAGAGAATCGCTCTGATTCACAATTGCTTCTAAAATCAATAAAACCGGTTATACTCATCTGATTGTATTCATTTTGGTGTCTGAATTAAATTTAAAAATCTGCTTTATTTTTATAAATTGGTGGTGGTTTTCCTTCGAGTCGTGTCAATTACTTATCGTCCTTGTTGGTACTCCACAATGCTTAACACATGTTCCCAGTGCTTAATTGGCTAAATAAAAAGTGCCAGGGCCCTGACCAGGAGGCCACTGCAGCTTGCACCACCCATCTCTGCCAATGACACCAAAACAACTACTGCCCATTTCTCTCACATGCAAGTGAGACAGTACAGATTATTCCAGGCCCCTAAAGCTAAAGGAATGGCTGGGGAGACAGGTATTAGTAAAGGTTGATGTATATTGTATTCAATAAACAACCGTTGTTTTGTTCATCTCTAAATTTGATGAGCAGCACCACCATGTGGCAGACTGTAATAAGTGTGGTGTAGACAATTGAGTGCCAGTGCCAAGCACCGAAATCCAATTAAGTGCTAGTGCCGTGCACCGGAATCCACCGGCTAAAATTAGGCACTACATGCTCCTCTAATGAAGACTGACTGCTCTTTGCCGCACTACCAGGACTGAGCTAAGGATTTATTATTGTGAATCCAATGGCCATCTTTGGGGTATTGTGAGAGTATTACATAGTGAGGCCTAACCAGCATCACCACATAACAGGCCACCTTTCTGCATCTCATATCTTTAAAAGGTCACTCATATCTACTTTTCTAGATTGGGTGGTCACTCCTTTGGCTGCCTGCGAGCCAGACAATGGAACACCCTCCCTCATGGCTTGCTTCATTCCGGATCTGAAAGAATGTTTCTCAAGAGGCTGAAAACGTGGCTCTTAAAATCGCGTTAACTTTCTTGGCCTTTTCTTAGATCTGCTGTCTCTACACCAGAGTTCTCCTATCTTGGAGTTTCTACTATGCTCTACAAAAGTACATTCATTCATTCATCTAATAGTTAACTCTATGCCTTCAAAAAATGAATATAACCAAATATCTTTTAGAACTAACAGGATATTGACTGCTAGCCAGTGTTGATTCCTAGGTATATTATTACAATATAACACAAGTTAGTTCAAGGGCAGTGTAGTACTTCACATGAGAACGAGATTACATTACACTTTTTTCAGGCACTGGCCGATTAAGGCCCATATTTACTGACAATTGAAGCTAAGTTGCTGTGCAGCCTTGTGTCAAAGGGATAGAGACAAACCTGCCATATTAATTAGGACTTTTGGTGCATTTTGTCTCTCCTCCTGTGCTGGTGCACTTTTGGCTTTTGTTACTTTGCAATAAATTATAGCAGACCCTGGTTTGCATTGCATAGTGTATCCCACCCCAACACTTGTTAGTAAAGTATTAGTAAATCTGGGCTTAAGTGATTCACCTAGATCCACAAGATATTGAGTGATGGTCAGGACTCAAACCAAGTTTGCCAGTTCCAAACTTTGAAGTTCTGGCCCTTAGGCCATTTCTCCTCCCCCTAAGGATTCCACATTGATCTCTTACCTGGGCAGATGATTCCTGGATCCCTTCTGTTCGTGCAGCTATTGAATCCCCAGGAAGAGTGCTGACAATCAAAAAGTGAGATTTCTTCTCCTGTACATTTGACATCACTCAGCAAGACTGGGAGCTTTCCTTTTCCAAAGTGTACAATTTCGATGGTTGCTCCTTTTGTTGACCCACATCCCAGCTGTCTGCAGACCACCTGTGCTTCCTTTGTATCCCAGTAATCAAAACAGATAGCTCCCCATAGATTGTCATGTTTCACTTCCACTCTGCCCTTGCATGCATCTCCAGAATTCACCAAACGGATCTTATCAGCACCACCTAAGAACAGAAATACCAAAGAGAGCAGACAGTATGTGACACACAGTATTCAGTTATTACCTCATATGGATTCTCCTATGAATAATATATCTCCTCCAAGTAAACATGTTTTGATATCTTTGATGAACAATTCTACGAAACAAAATTCCTCTTCAAAAAGCATGTTTTCACTGCAAACGATTAAAGGAACCCAAGTGTACTCCTGTGTGGACTCACACCTACAATTGAAGTGTTTTGAGAAACTGTGACAATTAAGGGGCAATTCCCTGATGTTACTCTACCTGTGTAGATTCACGGCCTGATTTAGATATTGGCAGATCTGGTCCCATCGTCGATTTTCCATTGGTTTCTCTATACACCTATTAGGAGGTCCGCCCGCTATATATAGATGCTGGTGGGTCGATGGACGATAGCCTATCTGAGCGCCACAGTCTCTGCCAAATTTGTCCTCCTGCATCAATGGCCTCCTGGGTAAAAGCGGCTGTCAGAGGGACTACAGCCAGTATTTCTGCCGGTCAATCATGATGTGCCTTCCCACCAACGGAACTGTCATGTGGAGACATCCACACTTGATTGGCGGTTCATAAGGAATAGAAGTCAGAAACGTACCTTTTTCTTTTTTCCACTTCCCTTCCCATCATGAACCCAATCGTACATGTCCTTCCTTTGCTGCTGCTATTTGACCACAAATCAAATCAACCCTGTAGTTGCCAGAATCGAAAGTAAGTTTGTTTCCTTTTGAATTGTCTGTTTACATTAGCTCTGGACTTGTGCAATTTTAAATCTCTCTTACAGTAATGTTTTACTAATGTGTAATACAGATATGTGTAATGTTGTTGTTTAAGAAATTTAAAGAAACACAACTGTATAATTTAATTTTATTTTCAAATTTGGTGCAGGCTGGCATCATGATAATGGACACTTACACAAAAATTGACATCAATCAAAGATGATTTTTTTATACAAGTGTGTTTCATTATTTTTTGAAAATTATCAAATTCTAAACATATGCATTACACATTTTTGGAATAATTACATTTAATATATTGTAGAAATTACACTAGACAAGGAGATTTTGTAAAATCAATGTTTGTTCTAAATTTAAATCATTTTATATATGTATTAATGTAACATTTCCCCATGTCTAGTTTGTTTTCTGTATTTTATAAAATTTATTTTTTAAGGTGTAATGCATATGTGTTTATTTATATCTCCCATCAGGTTCAAATTAACGCACCTGTATTAACACTTTAAAAAAAAATTTTTTTTTTTTTTGGTGTAAGTGTCCATTATCATGAGGAAGGCTTTCACCACAATTTAAGTAACCATCAAATCCTTTGTTTGCTAGTGTATGGACTCTTGCATTAGAAAGTTGTTTAAAAAAAACTGTTGTATTTCCTCTCATACTGACACATGCATCAAGCAAAATTACCCTCGCAAAAATTGTGAATCGTTAAAATAGCCCGTTAGTGACTGCAAAACAACACTTTCCAATGCAGCCACCGAAAATACAAGAAATTCGCAAAAAAAGCTTCCACAAAATTAGCTATTAGCAAACTAGCGAATCCCTAATAGCGAAACATAAAACTGCAACCGCAAATAGAGATTAGCAATTAAAGAATCGCAATGCAATGCATGTAAAATCGCAAACAGCGAATATCATGAAAATCACTATCAAGAGCAGAATAAGGGGAATCTCAACCAGGAGGTAAAGTAAAAAAAAAACAAAATAAACACAGGTGCTAGCAATCTTAAAACTGTTAAAATGCCTCAGGAGACCCCGTAAGCCTTTCACAATGGCAGCTCTCTTCGTGCTTGCAAGGAGGATGAGGATCAATGCAGTAGCCCAGCGCAGAAGGAGGATACAGGAGAGGGTATTCTGAGTGCGCATAACATTACTGGGACAGACATGACAAAATCTATGATAAGTGCAGGCTGGACCGTGCAATGATCATGTCCCTAATTGTAGATTTGGAACCCCTATTGCAGCACCAGACCCATAAGACCCATGCCATCCCTGCACACGTACAGGTCCTATGTAGCCTGCACCTACTAGCGTCAGGCAGTTTCCAGGGGGTAGTAGCCGTAGACGGTGGTGTATCCCAAAGCGCACTCTCACGCTTCTTCCATAAATTCCTTGACGCCATGATGACAAGGATCCACACACACATCACCTTCCCCTCAACCCCACAGGAGTTGAATCAGACACAACTGGAGTTCAACCAGGTGGCCCAATTCCCCCATGTGATCGGATGCATAGACTGCACGCATGTCCCCATCTGTCCCCCAGCAGCCAACGAGTACATCTTCCGGAACAGGAAGTCGTACCACTCCATCAATGTGCAGACCGTGTGCAAAGCAAAGCATATAATACCAGACATCGTGGCACAATTTCCAGGAAGCACCCATGACTCATATATATTCCTCCACAGTGGCATCCACATGCATCTGTTTGGGGGTGAATTTGGCAAAGGACACGTACTTGGTACATACATATACCTATTTGCTACATCATTCAACCAAATGTAATTGCATAACTGCGGCTAACACTTTGCTTTCCACCCTGTAGGTGACAGCGCATACGCTGTGTGCGAATACATCTTGACACCATACCTCAACCCAGCCACACCACAGGAGCAGAGGTAGAACACGGCACACATAAGCACTAGGAATGTGATTGAATGGACCTTCGGTATTCTCAAAAGTCATTTCCGCATTCTTCATAAAACTGGTGGAGCTCTGCAGTTCAGCCCGAGACCTGCTGCAGGATTGTGGCTGTATGTGCCATGTTGCACAACATTGCGACCAGAAGAGGCATACACATTGAGATGTCCGACAGTGACTCTGATGGGGACGACCAAACACCTGTACAACACCGACAGGCGCATGTGGCAAACACAGCAGAAGGGCAGAGGAGACGTGCGCACATCACACAACATCATTTCTGAGGTAGGTAATAATGAGCCATTACAACTGAATGTTGAACGTAAATGTTTTATTAACATGAGCACATGTCAAACTAAAGAAGACTATTTTGCAAATTAGGAAGGTGATTGCATTGGGCTCTTAAGTCAAAATAAAATAGTTCTGTTCACTGGAGGGCAATTACTGTGTTGTAATTGACATGGTTACACCACCATGGCCAAAAAGGAGGATATGCATGGCTAGCGCCTATTTCCACATACCCCCAGGCTCCTGTCGCCTGCCTCTGCAACATCACCCAGATGTGTGCCTCTGGATGTGGAGCTGTGTGAGCTGCGCCTCCTGGTAGTGTTCACTGGCACGGACAGGCTACTCAGGCTCGATGCCTCCTCACTCCCCTCCTTCCCTGCCAAGTTGATCGCACTTGTGTTCAACAGCAGTGGTCACTTGTCCTAAGGCCCTGGCAACATCCCCACAGAAATGTTCAAGATCGATTTGCATTGACACGGAGCGCGGTGGTGTTGCTGAGCTTTTTGATGGCCCTTGTATTCGCTGACGAGTGGATCAAGCTCTGGCGATGCCTTCTCTGCTTAGTGCTTTGTCCTGCAAGCACCGCCCGGGTGAGCTCCTGTAGGCTCAAGTTTGTCTACCGATTCCCTCAGCAACCACTGTTGTTAGCTCATGCACACTGTCTGCCATTGTGCTGATGTTCTTAGCCAGCTTTGAAATCTGCATATTTATTGTACCCATGTGTCTCCCCTGCAGGCGCTGCACACGTAGCATCTGTGACTCCAAGCAGCCATGCATCCACATATCTGGCAAGGAAACTGACTATCTCTGGCGGGATCAGACCTTCAAGAAGTGCGGATAACCTACTACTGAAACCACAAAGGTTCCACAAGAAGAAAACATATAACAGATCCTTCTCCGGGATGGCACCCAGAATCTGGAATGCCTTACCTCCTGAAACCAGACTTAACCCCTCCACTGCTTCTTTCAAAAGGGAGGTAAAATCGATACTCATGGCCAAATTCCCCTGACCATGGACTATAGACATCTGGGTTCCAATCACATCCGTGTCCCTAACAAGACGGTCATAATAGACCATCTAAGCAACTAGACTTTTTACTATGTGTAACATTTATTTGTTGTATAGTAACCTTTATTGATTGTATAGCGCTCGGATATCCGTTTAGGATCTTGTTCGCGCTCTATAAAACTTTCTAAATAAATAAAATAAATAAATACACATTTGGAGTCTGCGCATCACGTTCCGCAATACAGGCCCTGGATCTGCACCGTTGTCCTGGTTGGACCTGTGCTTGTGTTGGAGTTGGTGATACAACACGTTGCTGGCTGGAGGCTGTAGTGGGTGCTGGAGTCAGCTCGGCTTCCATTGGCTGCAGTGAAGGTACATGTGCCCTGCATTTTGGTGGTGGGTTGTGTGCATGTTGGGACCACTGGAGTCTCTACATCCGTCTCTGCAGGTGTCTCTGAGATGTGGAGCCGATCACTATCCTCGGAGTCTGCCTCAGCTGCATCTGTGATGTCAAACAGTGGAGTGTTAATTTTGTTTGATCCTACTTCTGTTTATCATTTGGCATACTATGTTCAGATTAAATGACAGATTTAAACACACTGGCTGACATGCAGTGTTGGTATGTTTTGTTAACCATTGTTGATTTTGAATGCCCCCTTGGCTGTCATGACTACAACTCCCATGATGCATTTTGTGTATGAGGGGAAACGTGGCATGGAGTTTTACCTGTACACTGTGATTTGCCTGGGGGTATGTGCACGAATATACGCAAAGGATTAACGCTTGCATGCATCTTACCTTGTGGGGTACTTGCTGTGTCCAATTGTGTGACTCCAACGACTGCCTCAGGCTCGATTGTCGCCTCAACAAGGTCCTCCAGGGCTGTGTTGGTGGGTGCATTCGATGGTCCCCCTCCTGTACCACCTGCTTCCTTCACCCTTTCGGCTATGCGCTCCTTGGCACGTTTCCTCAGGTCGTACCACCTTTTCTTCAAATCATCAATGCTGCGGTGTGTGACTCCCACAGCATTTACTTTTTCCTTGATGCACAGCAATATTTTACGCTTTACTGCCTCTGGCACCTTCAGGGACAGTTTCCCAAATAATTTATCATGGTTACTGCTGACCTTCTCAAACAGATGTTCAAGTTTCCTCTCTGACAATTTCAGCTTCCTCTTCCTGGGCGTGGCACTCTCCCCTGCTGTTGGTTTGGCCATCCTGGGTCTGTAAACAGTTGCTGGATACCGATTGTTAGGTGTCTCAGGTCAGCTCCAGTTCTCTGCCTCCTCCTCTGAGCTCCTCAGGGCACTGAATGAAGCATGCACTGGATGACTTCCTGGTTGTGATGTTATCAGCCTGCTTCCAGTGCGACATGCTATTTGCGAATTGGCTAATAGCGATTTCGCAAATACCGAAATCGCTAATAGCGAGCTCGCATTTTGCGATTCCCTGGCTTAGCGAGTCGCATTTGTGTCCTCGGTATCATTTTTGCGAATATTAGCAGATCGCTATTTTTACCGATTCCCTTCATGCATTCTAGATAGCGATTTTTTAATTGCAAATCCTTACTTTTGCAATTAAGGAATCGCTATTTCTACTTTTGATGCATGTGCCCCATAGTTGCAAGTAAAAATATGGAATTCACATTTTCATCATTACATTTCTAGGAATCAACAAATTGTAAATGAAAAATAACTTGTCAAATTATTTTTTTATTACCAAATGAGATACTTCTCTCATATTTATTTTACATAAAAGGGTAACAAAAATTATTTATCTTCACAACAGGCAGTTGTAGTGTTGCTCAAAACATGCCTCATAGATATACTGCCAAAGGTTAACCTCCTCAAGAAGTGGCAGCTATTGGCCACAGAGAATGGACTTCGAGGATCTTTTTTGAGGGGGTGGGTTTGGGTTTGACAGGGGTTAGGGACAGGTAGGATGAAAATTCAAAAAGAGGAGAACAGCTAGGAGGGGTGGGAGAGGATTGGGTTTTGGAGGCAGAGGGAGCTGGAGTGGGTGATGTGCGTGTGTCTGTATGCTTTGCAGTAGTATGTGGGTCTGGTGTATGTTTAGAAGTGTAATTTTTGGCAGGTGTTTGGTTTTTGGAAGAGTGTGTGCTTTTGACTTTGGTGGGTGTTTTGGACATAGGTGTGCTTTAGTGTGAATATGTTAATTTGGATGAGTGTGCTGTTGAAGTGGTTGGTGTGGTTGTATTGCGCCTGTCTGTATGTTTTGCAGTTACATGTGGATCTGGTCTATGTTGTGTATGTTTGGATGTGGGTGGTTTGGCTGCTGTTTGGTATTCTGATGAATTAGTGTGTTTGGGTTTGGTTTGTGTTGTTTTGCGTGTAGGTGTGCTTTTGTGTGAGTGTGTTGATTTGGATGAGTGTGCTGTTGAGGTGGTTTGTGTGGTTGTGGGATGTGGTGGGGATTGTGGGTGTTGTGGTGCTTGTGGTGCTTGTGGGTGTTCTACTGGTTGTAGGTGTGGAGGTGTGTGTGGTGCTTGTGGGGGTGCTGGTGGTTGTGGATATTGTGGTGGTTGTTGGTGTGGTGGTGGTTTTGATGCCTGTGAGTGCAGTATCACTAGTGTGTGCATGTTGTTTGTGTGTTTCTTTGTGTGTCTGTGTTTATGTGTGTCTGATTGTGCTGCTTGTGTCTGTTGGAGTGGGTGTCTGTAAAGAAAAAGGGTATAGTTCAGATTGGGATGGGGCTTGAGATTTGGGTTAAAGAAGGGAGCTGAGTTGGTGTACAAGGTTGGGTTGCTTGGGAGACTGTGGTGAGTGATGAGGCTATTTATGCAAGTGATCCCTGCCTTCCAGACATTAGACTGTGAATGTCGCCCAGTAATGGAACCATTTATTGCATTTGGCAACTAATGTTCTGGATGTCATTCACAATTGCAGTGTGGTCTACAGAGATGCCGCGTAAGAGGTCAATAGCCTCCTCACTCAGCACATCCGGGGTGACAGGGGCAATTGTTGAGGTGCCTGTGGCGAAGGAGATCCCAGCCCTTTTGGTGGGTCAGGTTTGGCCAACTGGGGGGAGCAGGAGAGAGGGTGGAATTGAATCTCTGGGTGTCAGACAAAGATGTGGTTGGTACAGTTGCTGTAGGGTCCATCACCACTTGGTAATATTTGCTTGTGGAGGCCTTCAAAGATGATGACGAGGTGGTGGCCTCCATTCCAGTCCCCTCAAACTCAATGCCACTGTGTCCATCTGTGTCCAATATCTCACCACCTGAAACACGGGACCCAGCTGTTTCCCTGCCTTCTTGGTCAATGTCCCGTTCACCTGCTCTTGAAGATGCTGAAAGACATATACAATAGTTTTATTGTATCTGTGTAAATAGAACTGATCATGAACTTTTTCTCAAAAACATTTCCCAAAATGTCATGTTTTAACTGCTTAAAGACGTGGAAACTTTGATTTACTTTTATCTTTATCTCATGCGTGTAGGGAACATCTTCAGAAACCATTTGGTCACAGTTTTGTACTTTCTCTTTATTGCTCCTATCTTATTTTTGATCATTTCTCCTAATCATTTTCAATTCTCCCCGGGAACTGTTTAACACCTCTGAATGGTTCGCTTTGGTTGTTTTGAATACTGAACTTATGTCACAAAAATCAATATAAAGCAGAAATTCCTTTGAACCTTGTGTGTGTAAAAAAAAGTTGATGTGTTTCTATTTTAAAAAGTAAAAATGTGAATCAACATGTGTTAATATTTACTGCAATGTTGTACCAATATTTGTATAAACTGAAAGCCTGTTTATTTTGTTTGGGCATTTCACAATGACAACACTAACTTCAACTAACTTCAGTATTTTTCAAGGGTTAAAAATAATTTTATGGCTATTGCTGCGGTTCGTAAGGTTGATAAGAGAGTAGCAATTCCATTACATAAAACTAGATGGTCGTCTATTTGGCGCAATTCTAAAATCAAAATTAATATTGACCCTGAGTTGATGTCTTACTGGGCTGGGAAAGGTGTTTCACTTGTTAAACATCTCTATGATTCCAATAATGATCCTTCCCCTTTCTCATCCCTTGCTAAACAATTCTCTTTAGATTATTTATACTTTTCTTAAGATTAAGGTTGCACTTGCTAAATTACATCTTCATCCTTCTTCCCCTACGATTACGCTTTTTCAGCTTTGGATTAGGACTGGTCATGTTGCGTCTCGGATTTACAAATTTTTATCGTCCTCTACACTCCCCTCCCAAACTGTCACACAGCAAAAATGGGTACATCATTTTGATCAGAGTGTTACTGCTCATATCTCTCCTGATACCTGGCAAAATATTGGTAAATTTTCTCTTCGTAACAAAATTGCCCCTTCCCTAACGCAGTCTAAGTTTTTCTCTATTAATCTTCTTCACTGGACTCCCATTCATCTGCATTCACTTAATCTTAAAGAAGACAATTTGTGCTGGAGCTGCGGGCTTTTACCAGGTGATTTTCAACATATGTTCCTTGATTGTTCCCTTCTCCAATCCTTTTGGGATTTAGTTCACAAACACCTCATGCTCATCTTTAACATCAAATTCCAACTGTCTTTTCCATTAATTCTTTTGGGTCCATTGGCGACCCCAGTCCCTCTGCCTTTAGATCCCATGGAGTTACAGTTGTTGGACCTCTTGTTAACTATTGCAGTCAAAGTAATTCTCATGGAGTGGAAATCCTTTTCGTCCGTCTCTTACCATACTTGGTGGGCTTGGGTTTCCTTTCTACGTAGTGCTCATACGTCAGTGGACCATGCTCATCTTTCTCCTTCTATTTCCTCTGGTGTTTGGAAAGCCTTAGATTCATACATGGAGTTGGCCTCTGAAGGGTTGGTGGCGCAATTTCCCTTTGATTTGTCTGGTTAGTGTTGTCTTGTGTTTGGGTGATTCCTCTGGAAATCCTCTCCTCTTCCGTTTCTCCTCTCTGTCTCTCTTTTTCTTTCTTCTTTTCTTTCCTACTCTTTCCGTCTTTTCTTTCTTCCTTTCTTCTCTTCCCTCTTTTCCCTAATTTGCCATCTGTGGGTGATACTTTTGATATATTTCTTTGCCAGATATCATTTTGGGTCTTCCCTCCTTAAGTAATTTATTTATCTGATGTCTGCAGATTAATGAATGACATTGATTTGTTCTCCTATTATTTAATTTTATTTTAATGTATTTATTACCTTATTGTCCGATATCAATTGTATCACTTTGGCCTGTATCTTATGTTTCATATTTGCGCTTTTTAAATAATAAAATTCTTTTGAAATGAAAAAAAAATAATTTTATGGATCTATGGCCTTGCGTCACTTTTGCGCCACCGGTGCATCACTTTTTGTGAAATACTGATGTATCTGTAACTCCTTGCGACATGATGCGTCATACTGTAAATATGACGCATCATTGGTGTCGCAGGGTGGACGCAGTGAAAAGTGATGCATCACTGTTTTCACGCAGCGATGCGTCACTTTTCATAAATGAGGCCCCCAGTACTTAAGTTGCTTAATAAAGTATCACGTCCTATGTTTTTACTTAAGTTGTTGAAGAAATTCAAAAATTAATTTGTTAGTATTTTCAAATTACTTCCACAGCATAAGTACATATATAGGGCTATATACATTTCTAATCCACTTTAGTACAGAGCAAAAGAAATTCACATTTGACTCCAAAATATCTTAAGCTATTTTTAGTGTCATTTTCCATTGTGAAAAAATTTAAAATATTCTGAATTTCATTTTAGGTGAAACTTGGTACAATATTACAGTACATTTTAAAGACACTGATTTAGATGAATTCTTTGAAATAAAAATGCAAATCACATTATGAAAAAGATTAAACCCTGATGCATTTCTAAAATGTCCGAGATAATGAGTCATTTTTTTGTGCCTCATGTGGAGTTTTCAAGGTGGAATACTCCAACATATACATGACGGATCATCACATCTGCAAAAGTCCCCTTAATCTATTTTTGATCAATATTGATTTATCATCTGGAAATAACAAAGGACATAAAAATGATGTTTTGCGGTATGTGTTACTCTGTCACCAATGTGTTCACATTCCTGTCTATTTAAAAAAAAAGATGTATGCCTATCAAATTCATTTTTCAAAAAACAGACTGGCTTACATGCACATTTGTGAATGAGTAAGACATCATGCAAATCTGTTACTTTTAAAATCAATTAAATTGCATTTTTTAGTAAAAACATATTTGCAGTGTGTTATTAACAAAAAAAGTATCTATTTTGTCTTATGTTTCTAGTCACTTTGGCTCACATTCTCACTATTTTTTGTTTATGATACCAACTCACAAATGTGACGTTTGTAACATCCACTGTATTATAAATGCATTTTATGCTATGTCACCTGTAATAGGGCTACCGTAATATCATTCACAATTGTGATGGAGCGTCACACCTGACACAATTATACATTTTGGCCTGTTTGGTACAACTGTCCCTTATAACATAAAACAAACACATGTATACATATTATTTAGGTAGCCATGTGTCTGCTCACAACAGTCATTTGGTAGTGATCAGAAAGTTATTGGTATCGTTTTTCAGCAAATTAATGACAAAACACATCATCCTACACCATGTGCAAAATGTATACCATGAAGAACATACTCTTCTTGTGTGTTGGACATGTGTCATCCTTTATGTTGATGGCATATTGGCATAACATATACAAATAGTTACACATATACATGCAAATACATTACCTACTGGCGGTCGCCAGTAGGTAGTTATAGTTAGGACCTATTTTCCATAGGAAATCCGCAACATTCTATTCCCAATAACTTTGGTACCGGTTGACGAATCTTCGTGAAATTTTCAAAGCTTTTGGCCAGCTCTGTTCCGCTCCTATACTGAAACTCTCGGGGTGATTCGTCAAGCGGGGGCTGAGAAATAGGGGGTCCCAAAACGTGTTTTCCCTATGCAATTTTCCATAGGAACCTTTAGTCGCAGCTACAGCCCGAACTGCTGAACGGAATTACACACCAAATTTGGCAAAAAGGTAGCCCTTGGTTCAGAGTCGTGCCTTTTGGTTAAATGGTGTAAATACGTCCAGTAGTTCCTGAGAAGATCAAAAGTAAAATCAAATATATATCTATGGGCGCGGTGGATCTGCGCACCCTGAGCGCAACCTGCGCGCACCCTCCCGATCACGAGCTGCATGTTAATTGGCTGTCAACTTGTTGTCAACACTCCAAACCAGGAAGTGTTGACAGCCATTTTGTGCCTTGGTAGAACCGCAGCACGAGAAATCCTTTTTCTCAGGGTGCGCTGATCCTACCGATTAAAAAGAAAAACGAAGCGTTTCGTTGGTAATTAGGCCCCGGGGGGTCAAGCCCCGGGGGCAATATTATTATGTGAGCCCCGGGGACTGTCACCCTCGGGGCTTTATAAAATTATGTACGGGGGCTCACAGCCCCCCAGCCCCGGGGACCGCCACCCCGGGGCTTCTTTAGAATACATACGGGGGCTCAAGGCCCCCCACAGCCCCGGGGACCGCCACCCACCGGGGCTTTCCATGCGCAAGCATGCGAGCGTCGCGTAAAGTAATACGTATGTGTCGCGTGTGCCTGGAGTCGCGTACCGGTCTCATAGCATGAAAATACGCACCCATCGCACATCCTACGCAGATCTTACATAACAATCCCAAAATGGCGGCTAGGTTCCACGCAGTGATCGGGAAAGGTACGCATTGGGCGCACGACTCCACAAAAAAAATTGAAAAAAAAAAACAATAAAGAAAATAATATAAATATATTAAAAAAATATAAAACAAAAAAAAAACATTAGGATGCCCACCTGTTTCTAACAAAAAGATGCTTTTACTGTTTGGCATGAATGTTTTTAATATGTCTTAATCACCCTTATGTTTTAATAGTGAGAAATGCTTGATCTGTTGCTAATTCTTTATGCCTTTATTGGTTATGCATTTGTATATATATATATATTATCTACTGGCGGTCGCCAGTAGATATTTATAGTTAGGACCGTGTTTCCATAGGAAATCCGCAACATTCTATTTGGAATAACTTAGGCGCCGATTGACGAATCCTCGCAAAATTTTCAAAATAGGTGGGGCGCTCCGCTCCGCTCCTACCCTGAAAGTCTCGCGGGGATTCGTCAAGCGGGGGCTGAGAAAAAAAGGGGGTCCCAAAACACCCATGCAATTTTCCATAGGGACCTTTAGTCCAAGGTACAGCCCGAACGGCTGAACAGATTTACTTTAAATTTGGCAAAGAGGTAGTCCTCACGTCAGGGATGTGCCCTTTGCATATATGGTGTAAATCCGTTCAGTAGTTCCTGAGAAAATCAAAAGTAAATTCATATACATATCTGGGCGGAGCCTAACCACACATCTCATTGTGAGATCTGATTGGCTGTCAGCACTTCATCCAAGAAGTGTTGGCAGCCATCTTGGGACCAATATACATGATAGCACCTCATTAAAAAGCATTGCAGTTAATAGAAGGTTTTAAGACTTTAGTTACATTATAAATCATTTGTTGATGGTACCATACTCATTTTAGGAATTGTGGTGTGTTCTAAGGTGATTTTACCATGTGAAAAAGCCTTCTGCTGGATATCATGAATCATGTTTGAGAGAAAACTATTTTCTCATGCTTTTCCCACAGAGGTTTGGAAGGTGATCTATAAGCTAAACTGAGAGCATATTTTCTGTAAATTCACATTCTCTTTCTCAGTCATGTGAGAATGAAGTCTGACATTCTCAGTAAAACATGTACATCCAACAAGGGCAGAGACTGACAGTTGATTCCTTTGTGTTCTACTGCAGCTTCCCAGAGTGTTCCAAAGAACAACTAGAGCGCTAACACTCCTACTTATGACAAACGTATGGCACACCTGAAGCCATCTTGATTGGAATAAAGTGGTAACATTTAAAACATTTAATTTCAAAAGGAACAAAATGAGAGGGTTCATTTTGCCATAGAATTTATGATTAGTGCTGCAGAAAGAAAAATTAGGGCACATTTTGAGTGACTTCTCAAATCATCTTCTATTTCATTAAAAAATTATTCTGACATGCAGACTGAAACATGCACTTTCAATACCAGCAGCAGACTTCCCTGGTGAGCAGTAGCTTTACTACAGTGATCTAATGAGCAACTAGAGTGCTAACATTCTGAATTTATGGCAAATGTGTGACACACCTGAATGCCTTCTTCATTGAATCAAAGTAAAAAACTGACAGTATGTCTACTGAGGAGACTACAGTAAATGAGCAAATCAGGAAACTTCATAACAAGTCTCCCAAGATGGCCACCAGAGACAAAAGAGCCCAAATGTAGCACAAATATCACCGAGATGTAGCCCAAGTATAGCCCAATGACAGAAATCCCAGAGTGTTTTAAAGAACAACTAGAGCGCTAACAGTCTTACTTATGACAAAGGTATGGCACACCTGAAGCCATCTTGATTGGAATAAAGTGGTAAAATTTAAAACATTTAATTTGCAAAGGAACAAAATGAGGGGGTTCATTTTGCCATAGAAATTATGATTAGTGCTGCAGAAAGAAAACTTAGGGCACATTTTGACTTCTCAAATCCTCTTCTATTTCATTAAAAAGTTCTGACATGCAGACTGAAACATGCACTTTGAATACAGGCAGGAAGGGCAGTGGCAGCACAACAGACTATGGAGGGCAGTGGAAAGGGGGGCAGGGGCAACAAACCAACAATACAGGACTGGCAAGAGAGGCTGTGGCAATATAATAGACCATTGTGGGCAGAAGGAAGAGGCAGTGGTAGTACAACCATACATGCCAACAGACCCGTTTCAGCCAGGAAACGTCCAATGTTTTTAAGCTCAAATGAGCTTTATTTGATCTGTCTCCTGTCTACAATCTCCTCTTTTTCAATGTAACTCAAAGGGGAAAATCAATACCCCAGTTTTTTTTCAAAATCTCCCTCTTACCAAGTTCAAAATGTTCGCAAGTATGGTACATTGAATCATGGTAGGCAGGAGGAATTGGGGAGGGACATGGACTCGGATAACAGAGGACAGGAGGGACATGGAGAGGTGCACCAAACTCGGAGTGCAGCACAACAATCCATAGAAAGCAATAGGGAGGGGACAGGACCATGCACATGGACAACAGAGAACAGATGGTAAAGAGTCAATGGTAGCTAGCTGACCATAATGGACAGACAGGAGAGAAAGCTGCAGCATAACAGACCATAAAGGGCAGGAGGGACGGATCAGGGGCATTACAATGGAACAGACAAGCCAGGAGGGAGGGAATAGGGGGTCTGCACATGGAAATAGAGGGCTGGGGGCAAGGTGGCAGGGCAGGAGCAGCAAGATGACCATGGAGGTCAGGCAGGATGGGCACTAGAAACAAGACACACCATGGAGAGCAACAATGAGACTATGGTGGCATACACACAGACCATGGAGGGAAGGTGGAGGGGGTCAGGGGCAGCTAGCTGACCACACAGGGAATGTGGGAGGGGCCATGGCAGCACAGAAGACCATGCATGGCAAGCAGGAGGGTTAGTGGCAGCACAATGGCTATGATGGGCAAGAAGGAGGGTGCAGGGGCATGCACAAAGGACCATGGAGGATACAAGGGAGGGTCAGGACCTGGGCACAGACAAGAAAGTTCAGGGGAAGGGGCCTCACAACAGACCGCGTGGGGCAGGCAGGAGGAGCAGTTGCAGCACAACAGATCAGGGAGGGCAGAAGGGTGTGGCAGTAAAATGGACCATTGAGGACAGGAGGAAGGGGATAGGGGCATGGCATGTGGACAGGCAGGGTGGAGGTGGCAGGGACAGGTTACAGTCATCTACAATGGTAGGCAGGTGGGAGGGGAGTGGCAGCTCAACAGAACACTCAGAGTAGATAGGAGTGGCAGCTCCATGGAACATAGTGGGCAAAAAGGATGGAGCAGGGGCATGCACAAAGACATCGGAGGGCAGGGGGAAGGAGAATAGGGGCAGCAAGCTAAGCACAGAGGCTAAGCAGGAGGTCAATGATGGGCCACAGAATTGGGCAATGGAGGGCAGGAGGAGTGGACTGGTACATCATGCTAAATGGAGGGCAGTGGCAGCACATCAGACCATGCATGGCAGGAGGGAGGAGGCTAGTCCATGGATTCAGAGAGGTGGTCTAGGCCGTGCCCCTTTTTACATCTCTCTGCAACGCAGCTCTGTGGCACTTACTAGAGGTACCTAGTGGTCTAGTTGGACCCTAGGGACCCTCAGGATTCAAGGGGACTTAATCTCCCAACTTAAAACGGCCACAGGGCGTGTTTACACAGTGGGGAAGTGAGGGGACTGGGCCTGAGGTGACGTGTGCAAACACGCCCTGTGGCGCGTTTTAAGAGGTAGTTTTAATCCCCTGCCCTCTTATATACTAGGGGTTTACAGAGGAGGTCATGCTGATCACAGGGGCACCCCAACGCATAGTGTTCCCTAGTGTATGTAGGTGTTTTCACTGTATTCTGAGTGCCTTTTAACATAGCACTGGCTCTAGGACTGGTTAGTCAGACTCAGTTACCACCAGTATCCGTCTGAAAAAGTTGAGGTTACAGGATGATTTTGCAACAAGGCTTCTTTCTGCTCTTCTGTTTGTTCTTTCTGCATGTTATCCTTCTTCCTGCACTTTTCTTCGTCTTTTCTTCTTTCTTCACATGTCCTATCTCTGTAGGCATAGTTAGAAATTAGCATTTAAAAAACCTTTGAAATTCACTGAAAAAAACATAGGTTTCAGGCATGTTATAGTTAGGAATTAGCATTTAAAAAACCTTAGAAATTCACTGAAAAAACCATAGGTTTCAGGGGCTTCATAGTTAGCTGGACTTTTCACTCGTACAAAACCATTGAAATTCCCCCGTTATAGTTAGTTCAGCTAACTATAACTCGCGCGCCCACAATGCACTGCTGATGACGTCACATATTACATCACTCATGACATGGTCAGTGACATCACTCATGACATCACTGATGACATCTTAAATGACATCACTGATGACATCATCCAGTGAATGTGTGTTTTTCTGAAAATTACATATGTTTTATATATGTATATCTAAAGGTCGATGGAAGAATAAATGGGTATATAAGTGTCTAAATGGATGATTTGTTTTTGAAAAATTGATTGTATAACTGACAATGACAATGACATGTGGGAGAGCTAGGAAAGAATTTCCGCGGAATGCTGGTGCAGGGGATATTCACCAAAGTGTTCAGGCTAGTCCTTTGGGAGCCACTGTTTATATTGGCACTCCAGAAACCAAAAACCAGTGATCCGAGGACAGAGTCCCTGCAGATGGCACACGAGGTGGGGAGCCCAGTCGTGTGCGCCGGCGGGGCAGCGAAGTGACAAGCACCACTTCCCACAGAAAAGGTAACGAGGACACTGAATAACACAGGATCTTCTCTTTGTTTCTGGCAGGAACAACAAGGTTAAAATGCCCTAGTTCCAAAATGTAGACTTAGTGCTACAACGGTCTTCAAGAGGACCTGCGATTGATGCCTCTTCTGCCTTCCGTACAATGGAGGCGGCACATGGGCCACGCGGTACAGTCATACTGCAGTGGGACGCACACTCGTTGACCTCTCAAGGTTCTGCTCCACACTTCGGGGACAACGCTTTGCGTTAGCTGTGTTTTCTGATGACGTGTCACCCCTGCCCCTTCCAACAGCACCCCTTTAGAGCCAAACAGACTCTTCCACCTTCTCACCGGAAGTGAAAACAGGCCACGCGGACACTTTCACAAAACAACAGCCGGGAATGCACTTTTTGGTAAAAAAAACACATTCTTTCCTCCTAATTTATCAAATAAATGACTCACTGAAGAACAGGAGCCAGCTTTGATCGGTAAACAGCAGTTACAATGACTTTTTTACTTCGCGTAACCATTACAACCCATGAATTACCACACATGCGTTGTACATCGCAAAGTCATCACTACGCATTTTTTTAGAATGCATGGTCATTTACCACGCATGCCTTTACAACAAATTTTGTTGTAAAGGTATGTATGGTAAATGACCATGAGTTCTAAAAAAATTTAGACGATCCACGTCGTTGTAAGGAAAGAGAGACTGTTCCGTTTCCTCACAACGACGTGCACCGCCCCTAAGAGACGACATGAAGCAGGAACTACGAGGAGTGAGAGATAAGGGGGATTGGGCATGGGGTGGTGGTTACTTTTCTAGGAATTATGGTAGTGCAGTGGTGTTTGAGTAGTGTAGGGGGTCGTGCTGAGGGTAGTGTTTTAGGGTTTAGGGTAGTGCAGTGGTGTTTGTGTAGTGTAGGGGTTCGTGCTGAGGGTAGTGTATTAGGGTTTAGGGTAGTGCAGTGGTGTTTGTGTAGTGTAGGGGGTCGTGCAGGGGGTAGTGTTTTAGGGTTTAGGGTAGTGCAGTGATGTTTGTGTAGTGTAGGGGGTCGTGCTGGGGGCAGAATTAGGGTTTAGGGTAGTGCAGTGGTGTTTGTGTGGTGTAGGGGGTTGTGCTGGGTGTAGTGTTTTAGGATTTTGGGTAGTGCAGTGGTGTTTGTGTAGTGTAGGGTGTCGTGCTGGGGGTAGTGTTTTAGGGTTTAGGGTAGTGCAGTGATGTTTGTGTAGTGTAGGGGGTCGTGCTGGGGGTAGAATTAGGGTTTAGGGCAGTGCAGTGGTGTTTGTGTAGTGTAGGGGGTAGTGTTTTAGGGTTTAGCGTAGTGCAGTGGTGTTTGTCTAGTGCAGGGGGACGTGCTGGGGGTAGTGTTTAAGGGTTTAGGGTAGTGTAGTGGGGTCGGTGTAGTGTAGGGAGTCATGCTGGGGGTAGTGTTTTAGGGTTTAGGGAAGGGCAGTGGTGTTTGGTTAGGAGCCAGCTTTGATCGGTAAACAGCAGTTACAATGACTTTTTTACTTCGCGTAACCATTACAACCCATGAATTACCACACATGCGTTATACATCGCGAAGTCATCACTACACATTTTTTTAGAATGCATGGTCATTTACCACGCATGCCTTTACAACAAATTTTGTTGTAAAGGTATGTATGGTAAATGACCATGAGTTCTAAAAAAATGTAGACGATCCACGTTGTTGTAAGGAAAGAGAGACTGTTCCGTTTCCTCACAACGACGTGCACCGCCCCTAAGAGACGACATGAAGCAGGAACTACGAGGAGTGAGAGATAAGGGGGATTGGGCCTGGGGTGGTGGTTACTTTTCTAGGAATTACGGTAGTGCAGTGGTGTTTGAGTAGTGTAGGGGGTCGTGCTGAGGGTAGTGTTTTAGGGTTTAGGGTAGTGCAGTGGTGTTTGTGTAGTGTAGGGGTTCGTGCTGAGGGTAGTGTATTAGGGTTTAGGGTAGTGCAGTGATGCTTGTGTAGTGTAGGGGGTCGTGCTGGGGGCAGAATTAGGGTTTAGGGTAGTGCAGTGGTGTTTGTGTGGTGTAGGGGGTTGTGCTGGGTGTAGTGTTTTAGGATTTTGGGTAGTGCAGTGGTGTTTGTGTAGTGTAGGGTGTCGTGCTGGGGGTAGTGTTTTAGGGTTTAGGGTAGTGCAGTGATGTTTGTGTAGTGTAGGGGGTCGTGCTGGGGGTAGAATTAGGGTTTAGGGCAGTGCAGTGGTGTTTGTGTAGTGTAGGGGGTAGTGTTTTAGGGTTTAGCGTAGTGCAGTGGTGTTTGTCTAGTGCAGGGGGACATGCTGGGGGTAGAGTTTAAGGGTTTAGGGT
This sequence comes from Triturus cristatus, assembly GCF_964204655.1. Lineage (NCBI taxonomy): Eukaryota > Metazoa > Chordata > Amphibia > Caudata > Salamandridae > Triturus > Triturus cristatus. Next base: position 1,267,598,181 of record NC_140582.1, read on the forward strand.
AGTGTAGTGGGGTTGGTGTAGTGTAGGGAGTCATGCTGGGGGTAGTGTTTTAGGGTTTAGGGTAGTGCAGTTGTGTCTGGGTAGTGTAGGGGGTCGTGCTGGGGATAGATTTAGGGTTTGCGGTAGTGCAGTGGTGTTTGGGTAGTGTAGGGAGTCGTGCTGGGGGAGTGTTTTAGGGTTTAGAGTAGTGCAGTGGTGTTTGGGTAATGTAGGGGGTCATGCTTTTGGGTAGTGTTTTAGGGTTTAGGGTAGTGCAGTGGTGTTTGGGTAGTGAAGGGGGTCATGCTGGGGGTAGTGTTTTAGGGTTTAGGGCAGTGCAGTGGTGTTTGGGCAGTGTAGGGGTGGTGCTGGGGGTGGTATTTTAGGGATTAGGGCAGTGCAGTGGTGTATGGGCAGTGTAGGGTGTGGTGCTGGGTGTTGTGTTTTAGGGTTTAGGGCAGTGCAGTGGTGTTCGGACAGTGTAGGGGTAGTGTTTCAGGGTTTATGGCAGTGCAGTGGTATTCGGGCAGTGTAGGGGACGTGCTGGGGTGGTGTTTCAGGTTTTAGGGCAGTGCAGTGGTGTTCGTGCAGTGTAGGGGGTCATGCTGGGGGTGGTGTTTCAGGGTTTAGGGAAGTGCAGTGGTGTTCGGGCAGTGTAGAGGGTCGTGCTGGGGTAGTGGTTTCGGGTTTAGGGCAGTGCTGTGGTGTTCTAGCAGTGTGCTGCGCATGCTCTGCGTTGCTAGGCGAGACCTAAAAAGCATTGCACCAAGATGGCTGCCAACACTTCCTGTATTGAAGTGCTGGCAGCCGATTAAAGCCAAGCTCGTGTTTGTGTAGTTAGGTCCCGCCCAGATATTGAAAGATTTTTTTCCTTTAATATCTCGAAAACTACTGAACGGATTTACACCATTTAAAAAAAAAGTCACTTTATGAACCAAGCACTACCTTTTTGACAAATATGGTGTAATTCTGTTCAGCAGTTTCAGCTGTAACGGTGTCTGAATTGTCCTATGGGAAATTGATTTTTTGACCTCTATTTTTTTTAATTTCTCAGGAACTACTGAACGGATTTACACCATTTAAAAAAAAAAGGTCTCTTTCTGAACCAAGGGCTACCTTTTTGCCAAATTTGGTCTAATTCCATTCAGCAGTTCGGGCTGTAGTCGTGTCTAAATTTTCCTATGGGAAATAACATGGAGAAAACCCTTTTTTTTTAGGGACCTCCCTTTATTTCTCAGCCCCCACTTGGCAAATCACCCTGAAGCGGGGGCTGAAAAATAGGGGGGTTCCAAAACGCTTTTTCTCAATGTTAATTTTCATAGGACTGCTGAACGGAATTACCCCAAATTTGGCAAAAAGGTAGAGCTTGGTTCAGAAAGCGACCTTTTTTTTAAATGGTGGTAATTTGTTTCAGTAGTTTTTGATACATTCAAAAAATAAGAGTCAAAAAATCAATTTCCCGTAGAAAATTTTGGGCAAGCCTACATCCGAAACTACTGAACGGAATTACCCCACATTTGGCACATTGGTAGTGCTTGGATGAGAAAGCGATCTTTTTTTAAATGGTGTAAATCCGTTCAGTAGTTGCTGAGAAATTAAAAAAATAAAAATTTCAATAGCTAGGGCAGCTGTGGATTGCGACCCCTCCCGACCACGTGCTTCAGTCTAATTGGCTAGCACGATAACAAGCTTCATTCTTATTGGCTGTCAACTCTCCAAACCAGGAAGTGTTGGCAGCCATCTTCTGACTCGGTAGAACTGAGTCACAAGAAAACAGAAAAACAAAGGTGAAAAAAAAGAAAAGGGAGCAGGGTAGAAACACCCTGACCCTCTCGGCCTGCTCGCCAAGCAAAGCATTTTAAAAAAGAATTTCAGCAAAATTTCCGCTGGGACCGCAAATCTCGCCGAAATTTTAAGAAAATGAAGCGCGGGCTCCCGCACTTCATATAATTGAGGCCCCCGGGTGGGCCAGGTCCCGGGAGCATTTGCAAAAATATGTGCGGGGATCCGCAGGGCACCCGCTGCCCCAAGGACCATCACCCACGGGGCTTGGTTAAAATGATGTGTGGGAGTGCACTCGGCCCTCCTGCAGCCCCGGGGACCACCACCTCAGGGCTTATATTAAATATTCACAGGGGCCCACGCCCTCCCCGCAGCCCCAGGAGCCACCACCCCCAGGCTAGTTTTTAAAATAATCCTGTGTGGGGGGCTCGAGCCCCCCACACGCCCCAGGGACCGCCATCTCCCGGGGCACTAAAATGAAAATGCACCCCAGGGACCACCACCCGGGGGTTTAATCACATAGGGAGTGGGGCCACGCGGCCCCATCCTGGAGTCGTGATGGCCCTGGGGACCGCTACCCCCCAGGGCTGGGTCCTGCAGTGTCCCGGGGTGCCCACCCCCGGGAAACTGCTGTTTGCTATGGCAAGACAGGAGCCGTGCGCCTCCTGTCCTGCCATAGTAAACACTGGTTTAGATTTTGGAAGCGAGAGAAGGTTTCCTGTTCTCGCTTCCAAAGCAGATTGCTTTTCCACACGGGGGTCTGCATGTCAGCAGCTCGCCGTGTAGAAAAGCAATGCTGGCTCCAGCAGGAGGTGGGTAGCCGGGGGGACCGGGGGGTATTGAGGCTCCCCCACTGTCCCCAACAAATAGGGCCAGCCACGGGGGATTGGGTCCCCAGGGCCAGAAGTGGCAGGGAGAGGGACACATGGCCCCCATCCCCCAAAAAATAAATAAATAAAGGCCGGCCCAGTGAATGGGATGGGGTCCCCGGGGCCAATAGAGGCCTCAGGACGGGGGCCTTGTAGCCCCCCTCCTTGAATAAAAAGAAAAATTTGGCCATGACCCGGGGGATGGGGTCTCAAGGGCCGGAATTGGCCACGGGAGGGGAGCCCACGCGGTCCCCTACCCGTTTAGATTTTTCTTTTTTTTTAAAAGGGGTCAGGCCTTGGGGGATGGGGTCCCCAGGGCCCAAAAAAAGAAAAAATAAAGGGGACCACACAGCCCCTCTTCTAAAAAATAAGAATTTAAAAAAAGACCGTCATTGTGCCGGAGGCCCCGCCCCTCCCAGCAACTCTGTGTGAATGCACCCTGTGTCACGTTTTAAGATGGGGAATTAAATCCCCTTCAATATTGGGGGTCCCTGGGGGCCAATCAGCCCTCAGTATGCGCCACAGGGCTGCCTTGTAGAGAGGCTCTCTGCAATGCAGCTCTGTGGCGTTTACTGGAGCTACCTGGTGGACTAGTTGGACCCCAGGGACCATCAGGACTCAAGGGGATTCAATCCCCCAATTTACAATGCACCAGGGGGCGAGTTAGCACAGTGGTGCAGTGAGAGGGTGTGACCTTATTTGACAAGTGTGTAAACGCGCCCTGTGGCGCATTTTTAATTGGAAGATTAAGTCCCCTTCAATCCTAAGGGTCCTTGTGGGCCAAAAAGCCCACCAGGTACCTCCAGTATGTGCCAGGGAGTTGAGTTGCAGAGAGGTGTTCAGAGGCCACTCCCCTTTTTACACCTCTCTGAAACGTAGCTCTGTGGCACTTACTGCAGGTACCTGGTGGGCTAGTTGGCCACCTCCAGGGACCATCAGGACTCAAGAGGAATTAATCCCCCAACTTAAAACACACCAGGGGGTGCGGCCTGACATAGCAAGTGCGCAAACGCTCCCCCTGACACATTGTAAATTGGGGGATTAAGTCCTCTTCATTTCCTGAGGCTCCCTGGGGGCAAACTAGCCCACCAGGTGCTTCCAGTATGCACCAGGGAGCTGCGTTGCAGAGAGGTGTTGAGATGCCACGCCCCTTTTTACACCTCTTTGCAATGCAGCTCTGTGGCACTTACTGTAGGTAGCTGGTGGGCTAGTTGTCCCCAAAGGACCCTTAGGACTGTAACTTGCGCCCCCGCAATGCACTGCTGATGACGTCACATATTAAATCATTCATGACATGATCAGTGATGTAATTTGAGTGTCATCGGTGATGTCATCAGTGATGTCACTGACCATGTCATGAATGATGTAATATGTGATGTCGTCAGCTGTGCATTGCGGGGACGCGAGTTATAGTCAGCTGAACTAACTATAACAAGGGAATGTCTATGGTTTTGTACGAGTGAAATGTCCAACTAACTATAACGTCCCTGAAACCTATTGTTTTTTCAGTAAATTTCTAAGGTTTTTTAAATGCTAATTTCTAACTTACCGTGCCTGAAACCTATGTTTTTTTCTGTGATCTATATATATTTATATATATCAGAGACGCTATAGTTAGGAAATGAAATTAAAAAAACTTTAGAAATTCACCGAAAAACCAAAGGTTACAGAAACGTTATAGTTAGGTTCAGGTTTGACTTGTACAAAACCAGAGAAATTCAGCAGTGATAGTTAGCTGAGCTAACTATAACATGCACCCCTACAATGCACTGCTTATGACCTGGGGTGGGCGGAATTTGCGTAATCGCGTTACGCAAATCTCCGCGAAACGGTAAAAAATCTCCGCGAACATGCAGAAATTCCGCGAACACGCGGAATTGCTTGTTCGCGATACTTTTTTCCTGTTCGCGATCGCTGTTTGCGTGCTCGGGGTGAAATATCTCGCGAACACGCATTTGAGAACGCGAACAAGCAAAAAATTTCGCGAAGTTGCGGAACGTAGATTTTTTTGCAATTTCGCGCTCTCCGCGGAACGCGAAATTACCCAAATTTCGCAAATTCCGCGAACGGAACGGAATTTACCGCCCAGGCCTACTTATGACCTCACATGTAACATCACTCATGACATGGTCAGTGACATCAAGGACTCTGGTGTATTTTTTTTAATTAAAGTATGTGCCCCGGGAAGGTGGAGGTACCCGGAGCCCTTCCGGCCTCCCCCGCATTACTTAAAACAAAACTGTGCTCCGAAGAGGTGGCAGTCCCAGTGGTAGGGGGTTCCTTGAGGCCTCCCATTCTTATTGAAATTAGCTCTGGGGAGGTGGCCATCCCCGGGGCAATCCGGGGTCTGCGAGGCCCCACATATTGTTTCAATTAAACCAGGGGAGGTAGCGGTCTCCAGAGTAGGTGATGTCCATGAGGCCCACTCCACAAAATTGTAAATGGCCCTTGGCAAGTGGTAGTCCCTGGGGCAGGGACGGGTCCTTTGTGCGTGCCCACATATATAATAGGAGTGCCCTGGAGAGGTAGCGGTGACCCCAGGACATTGTTGGAGATGGCCCTGGTGAGTTGCAGTCCCAGGGCAATGTAGGGCTCCTGGAGGGGGACCATGTAGCCCCCCTCCTTTGCTCACATTTGCCCCAGGGAGTTGCAGGTTCCTGCTCCCCCTTAGTTATTGCATTTTGCCCAGTGATGTGGCATAATTATTAAAATTAGCCCTGGGGAGGTGACAGTCCCCGAGGAATGGAAGTTGCATGAGGTCCCCCCATATTGTTTCAATTAGTTCCGAGGAGGTGGCCATCCCCAGGTACAGGTGGGTTCCGCGAGCGCCCTACATAATTGTAAATAGCCCCAGGGAGGTAGCTGTTGTGTTTACATCATTCATTGGTCATAGAATGTTCTATGAATGTGGGGTCTAGAATGTAAGTGTGGTTTGGCCAGGGGTCCAGTTAGAGAGACCGGTTAATTACACGCCTGCGTGCATTGTGGCTGCTATATTTATGAATACATTTTATGAGTTTTCACCTACCAACGTGCTTCATTATTACATTCTGTTGGTGATGACTGGGAGAGAGGTAGGCCTGGGCGGTAAATTCTGTTCCTCTCGTGGAATTTGCGGAATTTGGGTAAGTTCACGTTCCGCGGAGAACACGGAATTGCCAAAAATTCCGCGATCCGCAGCTTCGTGGAATTTTTTGCTTGTTCGCGCTGTAAAAAATGCGTGTTCGCGAGATATTTCTCCCCAGAGAACAGGAAAAACGCATTCCGAATGGGCAGAACAAGCAATTCTGAGTGTTTGCGGAACTTCTGCGTGCTTGCGGAGATTTTTTACCGTTTCGCGGAACTTTGCGTAGCGTGACTACAAAAATTACGCCCACCCCTAGAGAGAGGCAGCCACAACTTTGTTGTTCTTCTACCATTTCCTGCCAAGGGGTGGGTGATGCATCACAGCAAGTTCGACGGAGTATTGATATTTGTTTCACCGTCGCTATAGTGAGAGTGCGTGTTTTCTGTGTCTGTGCTACGTTTTGAACTGCTGACCAGCAATTTATTGGCATGTGTGGCATTACCAGCGCTGGTGGTCCTGTGCGCACATTACGGGCAGGAGGGAGGATACATCAAGATGGTATATCGCACACCGATCAGTTGACTTTATTTTTGTTTAAAGTTGCCACGGTGATACACTCACCTTTTCAAGGGCATACATCTGTTCCTCATGATGATACGCTCATCATTTATTATGCGTTTACCTTGAATTTGGCAGCATTGTTGTATAGTCAGCACAGTGCTACACACACCTCTTACAGTGTGTTCACTGTGGATACACCAAAACGGTGATATATTCTCCCTGTCATGAGTGTTTCCTTCCTAATTATACAGTGATACGCTCTCCAGTAGGGATTTTGGTACAATCAAGAATGGAACTCTCTACTGTGTTTTGTCTGGAATTTATATTAATGCATGTATTTGCATTTTTTCACATGTGCTTTAAGTGAGCAACTTCTACTTGCAAGTTGTGACCCTAGTTTATTTTTATCCATGATATCTTCCATACATTCTAGGAAGTTAGTTGTTTGGCGGTATCACCATGTCCAGTATTGTGCCACCTACTTTATTCTTGCAGTGCAAAGGAGATCCTGCTATGGAATGGGAGTTATGGTTTCCCGTATTTCTAGCTTATGCTGATGTGCTGGAAGGGGAAAATTGTACTCTTCAAAGGAAGTTAACTCTATTGAAACACATTTTAGGGGGAGGGGAGTGGGACTTAAAAAGTTTATGACATTACCTCCTCTTGAAAATCCAAGAGATTTGGATGTGCTTGAGATAGCTGTGAAACAACTTTCAGGAAGGTATGGAAAACAAAATTAACACTGTCATGGAAAGATTAAAATCTATTCTAGGGCTCAAAGAGATGAAGAAAGCATTGAAGAGTAGGTGTCTGCTCTATAACCTTGGCAGTGTGTTGTGCTTTTGAAACTATAACATATGAACAGGTAATAAGAGAGCAGGTCATGATGAAATCCAAAAACTAAAAGGTACAAGAGAAAGACTCTGGGTTGGCATGGATATGACGTTGCGTGCAACTGTGAGCATCGCAAAGAGTATAGAGCAGTCAGAGCGGTTTGTCCATGAAATAAGAGGAGACAATACTACAGGCAGTGGAGATGAAATAAAACAAGAGGATAGCAACGGAATTAATGTGATTAAAAATGAGAAAGAAGAAAAATTGATTATTACAAAAATAAAGTATGTTACAGATGTGGTCGCAATTTTTCACATCGGTAACTTCAAAGGTTGTTCAGCGATAGACAAAATGTTTAGCCGTTGCAGGAAAAAAGGACGTTTTGGAAGGGTATGTAGAAGCAAACCAAAGTTGAATGTCAATTGCATGTGAGAAGAGGAATTTAAAGAAGAGTCATATCTTCATTCTATACTTTTTGTGCAAGATGGGGCAGTGAATAACTTTCCCTTGTGTCAGGTGCACATAAATGGAAAATGTGTGGAGGTCATGGTAGATTCTTGTGCTTGGTACTTTACATTTAGCAATGATTTGTGGGAAAATAAAAAACTGATTGGTCCCGATGTACGTCCAGGGGGACATACTGGACATAACGTTGATTTATTGGGTTACTTCTGGGCAAATATCAGTTTCAAAGGAAGGAAAAACAGAGGAAAAATCAACGTAGCCTCCAAAGGAGATCCTACTTCGAGTTGGACCCACCAACAAGAACTTAATATGAAACTAAACCCATATGCAGCACCACAAGTTTATGCAGTAGAAGAATTGAAGGGAAACATGGGGGTTATGCATTTGAAATCAGAGTTCCCAGAAAGTTTTTCAGAGAAGCTGGGAAAGATTATTGGTTTTAGGCACAAATAGTTTTATTGGACATGCAGTTCCTTTGACATTCAGAGGAAAGTTCAAGGAGATGTTAAAGGATCTGTATGACAAGAGGGTGTCTCCAGTTGTTATTGCTTTGAAACCGTCAGGAGATTTTTTAGACTATGTTTTGACCTTAGAAGTCTTAACAATGAAATATGGGTGAAGAAACATCTGTTACCTAATCTACATGAATTAGTTTGTACTTTGTCAGGCACAAAAGTATATTCCTCTCTTGATTTGGCAAGCATATAGCATCAGATTGAGTTTATGGAAGAATCATGTCATCTGACTGCATTTGTGATACCTGAGGGAATGCTCCAGTTTAGCAGGATGCCTTTCGGATTAGCTAGTGTTGCGTTGGTTTTCCAGAGGCTGATGAAAAAAACTTTAGAAGGAGTGCATGGAGCTATAGCTTTTCAAGATCACATTCTAGTTTATGGAAAGGAAGGTAAGGGTCATAATGCTAAACTCAGAGTTTTTCTTCAAAGGCTGTGACAAAGGAGGTAACACTCAAAGTTTCTAAATGCAAGTTTAATTGAAATGAAGTGGACACAGCATTTCTAAAAATAGGATCAAGTCTAAACAAAATCATGTGCAAGCTGTTGTAAACGCTCCAGTTCCAAAAACCAAAGAACAATTGTTATCGGGCCCAATTCACAAAAGTAATCTGAGACAAAATCCTAACTTTACGACTTTCAGTATTCACAAAAGGCATTTAGGAGTAGTACAGTTAGGAATTTATTTTAAGTTTGTCTTACGTTTTGCTCTTAAGAAAAAATCCTAACTTAAGTTAAACTTAAGTTAAACTTAAGTTAGGATTTTAATGTTTGCATTGTCCAGCATTCCGTCCATCAATTGTTTCTTTTGCATTTGTCACCCTAAGTGGGAAGGGTATGCCCAGACGTGGGTCCTGTGCTCACTACACCACTGGATTCAAGCTAGCCTGGCTGATGAAGGGTGATGCCCTGAACCCAGTCCCAGGCTGCTTGTTTCCAGTCCAGGACGACCAGGCTTGGCAGTTTGTGCTGGACTGTTCCCACAAGGAACAGGGTCAAGACTGATTTGCATATTGCTGGGGCGAAACTGGGGGGGTGTGGTGAACAAAAGAATGATGGATTTAACCCAGATCTTTGTGACTGGGGGTGAATGATTGCATTGTCCAGCATTCCGGCCATCAATTGTTTCTTTTGCATTTGTCATCCTAAGTGGGAAGGGTTTGCCAGACGTGGGTCCCGTGCTCACTACACCACTGTATTCAAGCTAGCCTGGCTGATGAAGGGTGATGCCCTGAAACCAGTCCCAGTATGCTTGTTTCTGGTCCAGGGTAGACCTGGCTCGGCAGTTCGGGCTGGACTGTTCCCACAAGGAACAGGGTGAAGACTGATTTGCATATGGCTGGGTCCAACCTGGGGTGGGTTGGTGAGCAAAAGAATGATGGATTAAACCCAGATGCTTGTGACTGGAGGTGAATGTTTGAATTGTCCAGCATTCCATCCATCAATTGTTTCCGTCACGTATGTTGCCCTAAGTGGGAAGGGTATGCCCAGACTTGGGTCCCGTGCTCACTACACCACTGGATTCAAGGATGCCTGGTTGATGAAGGTTGATGCCATGAAATCGGTCCCAAGCTGATAGTTTCTGGTCCAGGGAGGACCTGGCTTAGCAGTTTGGGCTGGACTGTTCCCAGAAGGAACAGGGTCAAGACTGATTTGCATATGGCTGGGTCCAAATAGGGGTGGTGTGGTAAGTAAAATAATGATGGGTTTAGCCCAGATCCTTGTGATTGGGGGTGAATGTTTGCGTTGTCCAGCATTCTGGTCATCAATTGTTTCTTTTGCATTTGTCACCCTAAGTGGGAAGGGTATGCCCAGACGTGGGTCCCGTGCTCACTACACCACTGTATTCAAGCTAGCCTGGCTGATGAAGGGTGTTGCCCTGAAACCGGTCCCAGTATGCTTGTTTCTGGTCCAGGGAGGACCTGGCTTGGCAGTTCGGGCTGGTCTGTTCCCACAAGGAACAGGGTCAAGACTAATTTGCATTTGGCTGGGCCCAAACTGGGGTGGGTTGGTTAGCAAAAGTATGATAGATTTAGCCTTGTGACTGGGGGTGAGTGTTTGAATTGTCCAGCATTTCTTCCATCAATTGTTTCATTTGCGTATGTTACTCTAAGTGGGAAGGGTATGCCCAGATGTGGGTCCCGTGCTCACTACACCACTGTATTCAATACTGCCTGGCTGATGCCTTGAAAGCGGTCTCAAGCTGTTAGTTTCCGGTCCAGGGAGGACCTGGCTTGACAGTTCGGGCTGGACTGTTAACACAAGGAACAGGGTCAAGACTGATTTGCATAAGGCTTGATCCAAACTGGGGTGGTGTGGTGTGAGAAGTTGGCCTGATATATCCTGTCCACTAGTTATAGTGGGCACCTTGTATCAGTCCAAACAACCCCTTATGGTGATAGGTTAAAGACAACCTTTATTGAAAGCTATCCTAGTGGTAGCTATGGAGAGCAGCCTTCAGGCTAAGTCTTGATGGAATGTAAAGCAGATTGTTTTACCAGTCTATAATCTCTTGAAGGATCAAATGATAAGACAACCACACCAGGTATATATTTAAAATATATGTATTTAAGATAAAACACACCCCTCTAGTCTCTTTATGAGGCTGGAGTTCGAAGTACTGAAGTTACAAGCCAGTATTCAACAGTAAAAGCACAAATACACGTTTGGGCCCTAGGGGCATACTAAACCATATACCAATAAAGTGATGTAAGAACCACGACTGAACTAGACACAAGGCCTAGAGCCTGTAGAAGTGTTGGACCACAAGTAACCACCCAAGGTAGTGACACAGGGGACCCACAAGGGACGCGTGCAGTATGAGAACACAGCCGTGAATCGCCGTTAACCTATATGGGGAAAGTCACGGTTGGAAATAAAGAGTTTAAGGACACTTAGAGGATGACTATGAGCGAACCCATTTGGACTTAGAGGTGTTGAGGGCCAACACCCACAGGAGCACCGGAGTACTCGAGTTACCTCACCCAGGGAAGCCGGGTGCATAGGTGTCAAATGGTGTTGGGTCGCGTCGCTGTTTTCAATGGAAGCTGCTCAGGAAGTGCTGCTGCCGTGAAGAGAAGAGGTGTCCGGAGAGATCCAAGCCTGGATCTAGGATGGAAGGAACCTGAAAGCAGAGGGGACAGAGTCTGGGTCACTTACCAGTGACCAAGGGCATGATAGTCCAATACCCACAGATGTCGGGTGCTTCAGGTGAGTTGATGGGTGTCTTGACTCTTCAGCCACGAGGTCCAAAAGGCGATGATGACAACCAGGAGCTGGATTCAAGCTGTCCCATGAAGTCTGTCGAGTGCTGCGGTGTCGGTGGCCAGATTGGACCCAACAAGCCTTGGCAACGGCAAGTCACTCGGAAACAGAAAAAGTACGTCGGTGCAGAGCCGCAAGGTTTGGTGGACTCACCCAGCATAGGTAAGTTGGGGCACATCTGGAGCAACTAGGAAAGCCCAATAAGAAGAGGAGTTGCCTTCGTGGGGACCTGCTAGCCAACGGGCTAGCGATCGCGAAAGAGCCTCGAGTGGTCGCACTGGAAACTGGCCCACGGGTCACTCGTGGAGTGGAGGCCAGAAATCTTCAGTGCAAGAGGTGCTCAGGGGTGGAGCTACTCGGAGCCCAAAGCACAACTTCGAGGAAGACCAGGAAGATGATGGATCAGCAAAAGATCACAGTGTCCAGGGGTCACGGTTCCATGTCACCCACGACAGCCACGGGCCTCAGCTTTGCTGTGGACCCAAGGGAGATGTCTTCAGTCTTCTAGTTAAAGTAGAACGTTGAAGGTCCAGGATATATGTTGCCGAGTTTCAGCCAGGGTAATCTAAAGTCACAAGGACTGGATTTCCATACTTATACAAAGTTTGGGGGTTGGACCCACCTATGGGAGGGTTTGGAAAGAAAGGTGGTTACACCCATTTCCTTTGTCCAGTTTTGCACCAGAGCAGGGGCAGGCAGCCCCTGCAACCGGTTTGAACTGGACTATGCACAGGGACACCAAGTGTGCCCCCAGTGCAGGACTTCAAAGCACCAGTGAGTGCTCCCACCCAGCCCCAATGCACATCTGCCTGTTTGGGGGTGGTTACACCTCCCTGGGACAGGAAACCTATTGTCCAGGCCTCTCCTGCCGGAGTTTCAGTCAGCAGCAGGAGGCTAGACCCGTGTATGTGGCAGTGGCATCCATTTTTGTGATGCCAGGGCTATAGAAAGTCTTCACAGGGTTAGACCAGTGTGAACTTGTCTCTCCCTCGAGAAGGGTGGAATGCTACCCCCGCCACCAAAACTGGTGGGGGGTAGTATTCCAAAGCATTTGACACCAAACACGACATGTTTCCGTGCAGCCAGTCCAAAGTTAGCATTTACCGCGAGGTTATAGTGCACTTAAGAGTATATGGTCAGGCTGCACCACAAACAGCATCAGAGGATGTACTCCGAATGCTGCAGAGGGGCTCTGCTCATGCAGGGGCACCCTCTCACATAAAAACCAAGCACTCTGCCTTCAGGATTGTTAAGGCCTGCCATAGGAGTGACTTATAGGTGTTATATGTGTGTGCAATGGTAGTGATATAGGTAGCCTATACCACAGTAAGGAGTGCAAGCACACCCTTACCCAGGCTACTGTGGCAGACCTGTGGTGTCATTTTGGTGTGCTTCTCAGGGGTGGCATACACATACTTCAGTCCCTGGTAGGCCTTTGAGGTACCTATGCCCTAGGTACATTTTATACCATATACTAGGGGCTTATAAGGCACTCCAGAATCCAATTAGAAACGTAGCTATTGTACATGGAAGCCATTTAGAGAGGAAGCAGCTAGGCTGGGGTCCTGATTAGCAGGGTCACAGCCAGCCTAAGGTCGATAAACAGTGAAACACCAGCAAAAAGTGGGGGTACCCATGTAAAGCGGATCCTGATCTCCTACACAACCACTCCCCCCCATATGCAAGGACATTAAACTAACCTTAACCAGTTGAGTCTTCATGTTATAAGTGGAAATACCTAGAGAGTCTATCTGCATTGGCATGGTTACTCCCAGGTCTATGTTCCACTGTAAAGTCCATCCCCTGTAGGGAAATGGACCACCTAAGCAGTTTGGGGTTTTCACCCTTCATTTGTTTTATCCATAAGAGGGGCTTATGGTCTTCCTGAACAAGGAAGTGAGTACCAAACAAGTATGGCCTCAACTTCTGCAGAGCCCAAACCACAGCAAAGGCCTCCCTCTCAATGGCTGACCAACGTTTCTCTCTAGGGGTCAGCCTTCTGCTTATGAAAGCTACTGGCTGATCCTGACCTTCATCATTCAATTGTGACAGTACAGCCACTACCCCAATTCAGATGCATCAGTTTGAACAATGAACTTCTTGGAGTAATCAGGACTCTGTAGAATGGGAGCAGTGCACATGGCCTGCTTCAGGTCATCAAATGCCTTTTGACAGCTAGCTGCCCATTGAACATGTTGGGCATTTTCTTAGAAGTTAAGTCATTCAGGGGTGTGACTATTGATCCATACCCCTTGAAAAATCTCCTATAGTACACAGTCAGGCCTAAGAAGGCTCTCACCTGAGTCTGGGTGGTTGGAGCAACCCAGTCCATGATGGTCTGGATTTTGCTCTGAAGTGGTAGAACCCGGCCTCCACCTACAAGGTGGCCCAGGTACACAACCTGACTCTGCCCTATCTGGCACTTGGTGGCCTTGATAGTGAGGCCTGCCTTTTGCAGGGCCTCCAAAACATTCCTGAGGTGGACCAGGTAATCCTCCCAGGTGGAACTAAAGACAGCAATATCATCTTAATAAGCTGCACTGTAGGCTTCCAGACCTGTGAGTACTGTATTCACCAACCTTTGGAAAGTGGCAGGTGCATTCCTCAAACCTAAGGGCATCACCACAAGTTGGTAGTGCCCACTGGGGGTCGAAAATGCAATGTTTGGCTGTGCATCATCAGCTGGTCAAGTAAAATGTGCTAAGGTACTTGGCTGAGGCCACAATATCTATAAGCTCATCTGCGCTTGGAATTGGATGGGCGTCAGTCCTAGTGACTGCATTGAGACCCCTGTAGTCCACACAAAACCTCATCTCTCTTTTCCCACCACTGGTGTGAACTTTTGGCACAAGGACCACTGGACTATCCCAAGGGCTATCTGAGGGTTCAATAACTCCCAAATCCAACATTTTCTGGACTTCTGTAATGATACAGTCCCTGACATGGTCAGGTCGCCCTAAATCTTATTTTTAATAGTCAGACTGACCCCAGTGTCCACTTCATGAGTGCACCAGGTAGTCTGACTTGGAGTCAAAGAAAACATGTTTCTGAACTGATTGAGCACCTGTCTGCAATAAGTTTGCTGCTGGGCAGTGAGGCTGCCTGCCAAGGCCACACCATCAACTGACCCATCATCAGGGTTCTGTGAGAGGAGGTCAGGGAGTGGATCACTCTCTTCCTCCTGTCCATCATCAGTAGCCATGAGCAAGCCCATGTCAGCCCTGTTTACAAATGGCTTCAGCCTGTTGACAAGGAGAACCCTGTGAGGTCTCCTGGGAGTTCCAAGGTCTACTAAGTAAGAAACCTCTCCCTTCTGTTCAACAATAGTGTGGTGTCCACTCCACTTGTCCTAGAGAGCTGCTGGGGTCACAGGCTCCAACGCCCACACTATCTGTCCTGGCTGTTAAACAGTCAGTACAGCCTTTTGGTCATGCCAGGCGTTTTGCAGTTCCTGGCTAGCCTCAAGGTTTTTAGTTGCCTTTTTCGTGTACTCAGCCATCCTGGAGCGGAGAACAAGTACATAGTCCACTATGTCTTGCTTTGGGGGCTTTAGAGGTAACTCCCATCCTTACTTCACCAAACACAATGGATTCCTGACAGGGTGACCAAACAAAAGTTCAAAGGGGCTGTAGACAACCCCCTTTTGTGGCACCTCCCTGTATGCATACAAAAGGCAGGGCAAGAGGATGTCCCATCTTCGCCTAAGCTTTTCTGGGAGTCCTTAAATCATGCCCTTTAAGGTTTTGTTGAACCTTTCAACTAAACCATTGCATTGTGGGTGATAGGGAGTGGTGAACTTGAAAGTCACACCACACTCCTTCCACATTGCCCTTAAGTAACCAGACATGAAGTTGGTATCTCTGTCTGATACCACCTCCTTAGGAAAACCCACTCTTGAGAAAACTCCCAACTGGGCCCTTGCCACCACAGGTGCTGTAGTGGTCCTAAGGGGTATAGCTTCTGGGTACCTGGTAGCATGATCCACTACCACCAGGATAAATCTGTGCCCAGATGCTGTTTGGGGATCCATGGGACCAACAATGTCAATCCCTACCCTTTCAAAGGGCACCCCCACCACAGGTAGTGGTAACAGGGGGGCCTTTGTAGTGCCACCTGCTTTGCCACTGGCTTGGCGGGTTACACAGGAACGACAAAACTCCTTTATGTCTTCAGATATGTGGTGCCTGTGAAAGTGAGGGACAAGTCTGTCCCAAGTCTTGTTCTAGCCCAAGTGACCTGCTAAAGGGATATCATGGGCTAGGGCAATAGGAAGCCCCTGAACTTCAGAGGTATAACCAACCTCCTGGTGGCAACAGGCTCTGAGTACAGGAGTCCATCATCCCAATATACCTTATGTGTACCACTAGCACTCCCAGTAGCCTCAGCAGCAGCTTGCTGTCTGAGGGGTTCAAGAGAGGGGCAGCTCTGCTGCTCCTGGCTCAGATCTGCCCTGGGAGGGCCCCCTGTTCCCAAGAACTCAACCTGGTCAGGCTCATGCTCCTCTGGGACAGTTCCTTCGTCAGGACTGTGATCATCTCCCTCAAGAGACTGATCCTCCTTCTGAGTCACGGGGGAAGGCTCTGCCTTAACCCTTCTGCTCCTCCTCTTGGATGGCACTTGGTTCATTATTCCAGAATCCAAGGCCTGTTTAGTTTCAGACATTTTGGCCTGTGACCTGGTCACAGCAAACACATCCTCAGGGATGTCCAGCATTTCTGCTTGAGTCCTGAGCACTACTTCTGCCCAAACTGAAGTCTCTACATCATTACCAAGCAAGCATTCGACTGGTAGGTCTGCACTCACCACAACCTTCTTAGAGCCAGTTACCCCTCCCCAGGAGAAGTTAACAACTGCCAGAGAATGGTCTGTTCTGACATTGCTAGCATTGGTCACTTGGTACATTTCACCAAGTATAATCTGCCCAGGTTCCACAAGATCTTTTTGTCACCATGGTGACACTTGCTCCTGTGTCCCTGAATGCCAAACCTGGTACTCTATTGATTAAAGGCTGTTACCTGTATTTGCCCAAGTTACAGGGACTCACAGAGGGGGTCATATCCATGCCCCCACCACAGACAAGAACAGCCTGAGTGGTTTCTCTGACTAGGCCAAATCCCAACTCAGTACCCAGGGTCAACCCTACTATACCCTTGGCTTGTGTATTCCCACCACCAATTGTAACTGCACTAGGGGAGCAGGTGCCTTAGCGGCATTGGTGGGGGCCAGGGTATTCTCTTTGGACATGGTGCAATCACTAGTCCAGTGTGTCTTTTGCTTACAGACTTTGCACCATGGTTTCTTTTGGCCTTTCCCCTTTTTGGACTGTGAATCCCCACCTGAAGAAGATTTGTGGGGCCCTTGAGAAGACTTCAGTTCTTTACCCTTGTCCCCAACCTTGTCAGAGTTATTAGAATCGTGCTTCTTTGGGTCACCACCTTGGTTCTGTACCTTCTGCCTAACCCTGGTTCTGACCCATTTGTCTGCCTTCTTTCCCAATTCTTGGGGAGTGGTCAGATCAGACTCTACCAGGTACTGGTGCAACAGCTGATTTTGACAGTTATTGAGAATCTGCTCCCTCATTATCAGATTGTACAATCCTATGAAGTCACACACTTTACTGCCCAATAACCAACCTTCCAGAGCCTTAGCAGCACAGTCAACAAAGTCCACCCAGTCTTGATGTTGTGCCTTTTGTGTGTCCCTGAACTTTAACCTGTATTGTTCACTGGTTAGGCCAAACCAATCTATCAGTGCACTTTTTAAGACCTGGTAATCATCACCATCCTCTTCTCTTACAGTGAGGAGCTTGTCTCTACCTTTGTCTGCAAAGGAGAGCCATAAGATTGCAGCCCACTGCCCTTGGGGGACCTTCTGTACTTTACAGGCCCTCTCCAAGGCAGTTATCCATTTGTGGATGTCATCCCCACTTTGGTAGGGAGGGACAATATTACTTAGGTTTCTATGATCATAAGACCTCTCCCTGCATCTAGGGAAATTGCTGCCACCAAGGGACTCTAGTCCCCCCTTTTTCCTAGCTCTGTGGAGCTCTAGGGCTTCCCTATCTAGGGCCATCTGCTGCTTTCTGCGGTGGAACTTATCTTGCTCATACTTCAGCAGTCTCTCTCTCCTCTCCTGGGAGGTTTCCCTCCCTCTGTGAGAAGAAACAGAGGTGCCTAAAGATGAGGTAGACTGAACAGACTCCCTTGAGAGAGATCTATTCCTTCTAACCCTACCTTCAACTCTTCCTGGAGGGACAAAGTGGGGAGCATTGGGCTCATCCTCATCATCCTCATCCAGTTGGGCTGTGGTCACCAGATCCTGATCATTGTCATCAGTCTGGTCAACAGCAGAGTTTGGGCCAGGGGGAGTTCCACCCCCAGATCCACCCTCAGCTGCTGCCCCACCCACTCTGCCTACTCCTTCAGGCCCACTAGACCCTGAGAGATCATCCAGCCTGAGTATCTTTAAAAGATGCTGGGTGGTTGGGCGTTTGCCTGTCTTCAGCTTCCTAATGGAACATAAGGCCTTAAGCTGTGCAAAGGAGAGATCCTCATATTTATAGGGGAGAAGCCCACTGGCTTCTGGCAGGGACCCACTGGTTCCTGGCTGATTACACATTACTAGTGTGGTGTGGTGTATTGCACTACCTACACTAGTTTGGCCTACTAAACTCTCTTGTAGAAAGGGTGTGCTATCCCTTAACACACAACTCTAAGTTCAGTAGAACTTGCTGTATACTAAACTTGATATGATATGTACCTAAGGTACCTTTTAGTGGTTTTCAGTTTATCATTTCAATTGAGATTATATGGTAAAACAATAGCAAGCTGGAATCCCACATGCTGCACACCAATGTGAGAAGTTGGCCTGATATATGCTGTTCACTAGTTATAGTGGGCACCTTGTATCAGTCCAAACAACCACTTATGGTGATAGGTTAAAGACAACCTTTATTGAAAGCTATTCTAGTGGTAGCTATGGAGAGCAGCCTTCAGGCTAAGCCTTGAAGGAATGTAAAGCAGCTTGTTTGACCAGTCTATAATCTCTTGGATGATCAAATGAAAAAACAACCACACCAGGTATATATTTGAAATATATGTACTTAAGATAAAACACACCCCTCTAGTCTCTTTATAAGGCTGGAGTTCGAAGTACTTACGTTACAAGTCAGTATTCAAAAGTAAAAGCACAAATACACGTTTGGGCCCTAGGGGCGTACCAAACCATATACCAATAAAGTGGTGTAAGAACCACAACTGAACTAGACACAAGGCCTAGAGCCTGTAGAAGTGCTTGGACCACAAGTAACCACCCAAGGTAGTGACACAGGGGACCCACAAGGGACGCGTGCAGTATGAGAACACAGCCGTGAATCGCCGTTAACCTATATGGGGAAAGTCACGGTTGGAAACAAAGAGTTTAAGGACACTTAGAGGATGACTACGAGCGAACCCATTTGGACTTAGAGGTGTCGAGGGCCAACACCCACAGGAGCACCGGAGTACTCGAGTTACCTCACCCAGGGAAGCCGGGTGCATAGGTGTCAAATGGTGTTGGGTCGCGTTGCTGTTTTCAATGGAAGCTGCTCAGGAAGTGCTGCTGCCGTAAAGAGGAGAAGTGTCCAGAGAGATCAAAGCCTGGATCTAGGATGGAAGGAACCTGAAAGCAGAGGGGATAGAGTCTGGGTCACTTACCAGTGACCAAGGGCAGGATAGTCCAATGCCCACAGATGTCGGGTGCTTCAGGTGAGTTGATGGGTGTCTTGACTCTTTAGCCACGAGGTCCAAGAGGCGTTGACGATGACCAGGAGATGGATTCGAGCTGTGCCATGAAGTCTGTTGAGTGCTGCTGTGTCAGCGTCCAGATTGGACCCAACAAGCCTTGGCAATGGCAAGTCACTTGGAAACAGAGAAAGGATGTTGGTGCATACCAGCAAGGTCTGGGGGACTCACCCAGCGAGAGTAAGTCGGTGCACGTCTGGAGCAACCATGAAAGCCCAACCAGAAGAGGAGTTGCCTTCATGGGGACCTGCTAGCCAAAGGGCTAGCGATTGCAAAGGATCCTCGAGCGGTCGCACTGGAAACAGGCCCATGGGTCACTCGTGGAGTGGAGGCCTGAAATCTTCGGTGCAGGAGGTGCTCATGGCTGTGGCTACTCAGAGCCCAAAGCACAACTTCGAGGAAGACCAGGAAGATGATGGATCAGCAAAAGATTACGGTGTCCAGGCGGCACGGTTGCATTTCACCCACTATAGCCAAAGGACTCAGCTTTGCTGTGGACTCAGGGTAGCCTCGGCGAAGTCTGGAAATCCACCTCTGGGGCTGCATGAGCATCAGTTACATCACTCAAGGACACATTCCTTTTGTGCTTTAGGCATGGGGGACCTCATTTATGAAGTTTTCCCTACGTCAAAAGAAAAGGGCAGGAATGCGCCGTATCTATAAGATATGGAGCATTCCTGTCCTTTTCCCCTGCACCAGCGCACAATGGGCTGCCGTGCGCCAACGCAGGCACCTTTGCAAGGGTGCCTGCATTGCGGGGACGATTATTTTTGTACTGGAAGGGAAACCTTTCTGTACAAAAATAATCACAGAGGCTTTTTTCATATTTCTCCTCGTTGAGCCTCCCTTACGCCTCCCCTGGGGAGGCGTAAGCTCTTGGCACTGCCTCAGACTTACGATTTCTCGTAAATCTAAGGCAGTTTCAAAAGGCCATGGATGTTTCTGGGAACGCCCCCAGCAACACCCATTGCCCGCCCCTTTAACGCAGAACACTGAGTTAAAGGGACTGATATTTGAAAGGCAGAATTAAGTAAAAAGAAGTGGCTTAGTGCTGCCTGATAAATATCACACAGGCTTCTGCGCCACGGAACGTCCCAAAAAGTAATGTTCCGGAGGCGCTGGGAGATTCAATGATTTGCCCAGAATCACAGGATGTTGAGCTGATGCCCAAATTCCAACCTGGTTCCCTAGATGCAAAGTCTGCAGCTCTGGCCATAATGCTACATTCTCTCCCCTAAATGCAACATATACTCACGTGATCAACTGGATAAAAAATTCAAGATAGCAAATAATTTACAAGTGAATTGTCGCAATTTGAAATCTCAAAAAATGTGTCCTCATTTTAGTTGCTGCCTAAAATCTCCTCTTTTCAATGTAAGTCAATGAAAGAAATCAATTCCCCAGGTTTGTTTTAAAAACTCATCCTCTTACCAAGTTCAAATATTGGCAAGTATGGTACATTTGATCACTGATGGCAAGCGGAATGGGGTAGGGACATGGACTTGAATAACAGAGGACAGGAGGAAAGTGGGCAGGTGTCAGCAGTTACAGCAGCACAATACACCACACAGAGAAAGCGAGATGCCAGTGCAGCACAACGGATCATAGCAAGCAACAGGGAGGGGACAGGGCCATGCACATTTACAACAGAGAGCAGAGGGGAAAGAGGCAAGGGTAGCAAGCTGGCCATACTGGACAGACAGGAGGGAAAGTTGCAGCCTAACAGACCATGAAGGGCAGGAGTGAGGTGCAGGTGCATAACAAAGAACTAGGCAAGGCAGGAGGAAGGGGATAGGGGTCTCCACATGAAAAATGGAGGGCAGGGACAGGGGCGGGGGCAGGGCAGGAGCAGCAAGCTGACCATGGAGGGCTAGGGGTATGGGCACTGGAAGCGCAACAGCCCATGGAGGGCAACAGTGAGAATATAATGGCATACACACAGACAACAGAGGGGAGGTGGGAGAGTGGGGATTTGTCAGGGGCAGCAAGCTGACCGCACAGGGCAGGTGGGAGGGGCTGTGGTTGGCACAGAAGTCCATGAAAGCGGGAAGGTTAGTGGCAGCAAATGGTCACGGTGGGCAAGAGGGAGGGGGCAGGGGCATGTACAAAGGATCATGGAGGACAGCAGGAGGGTAGGGTCTGGACACAGGCAAGAGAGAGTAGGGAAATGAGCTTCAAAAAAGACCACACCAGGTAGGAAGGAGGAGGTGGTGCAGCACCACAGAGCAGGGAGAGCAGAAGGGAGTGGCAGCAAAATGTACAATGGAGGACAGGAAGGAGGGGATAGGGTAGTGGAACTCGGACAAGCAGGGAGGAGATGGCAGAGACAGGCTGCAGTTAACTGACCATGATAGGCATGTGGGAGGGGCGGTTGCAGCTCAACAGAACATTTAGAGAAGACAGGAGGGGCAGTAACAGGTCCATGGAACATGATGAGCAGAAAAGAGGGAGCAGGGGCAAGCACACAGACATCGGAGGATGGGGAAAGAGGTTAGGAGCAGCAATTAAGCACAAAGGCTAAGCAGGAGGGCAGGAGGAGTGGGCAGGGACATCAAGCTAAAGGGAGGGGACTGGTGCTGTGACTCAAGAAACAGATGGTAGGGAGGTGGATGGGGCAGCAAGATAACTGTTCATGACAGGCGGGAAGGGAGCAGGGACATGGTCTTGGAAAAAGATAGATGGCAAGGAGGAGGGTGGCAGGAGCAGCAAGCCTGAGTGGGTTGCACAATGCCAGGCCAGGCCCTTCGTCTAACTCCTCCCGGCCGTGCATTGTGATGGGCACATTGACCAGATATAGGAGTTCAGGGTATTTCTACCCTGCCCCCATTTCTTTTATAAAAAATCAGAGTCCCAAGATGGCTGCCAAAACTTCCTAGTTGAAGAGTTGGCAGCCAATCGAATCTCAGGATGAGATTGGGATTGTTCACGAAGCCTCCGCATCCCTATATACACAAATTAGTTTTTTCTTTAATATCTCCCAAACTGCTGAATGGATTTACACCAATTTACAACAAGCATTGGCATAGCCTTTGGGACCTTATATAAGTGTTTAGCCATGCAACACTTGATGTTGTTGCACCAAGGATATTGTGTTGGATAACTAAACACTTATAAGTTC
This sequence comes from Triturus cristatus, assembly GCF_964204655.1. Lineage (NCBI taxonomy): Eukaryota > Metazoa > Chordata > Amphibia > Caudata > Salamandridae > Triturus > Triturus cristatus. Next base: position 1,267,620,413 of record NC_140582.1, read on the forward strand.
CCAAAGGCGAGACCTATTGGCTATGTCAATGCTTGTTTTCTATTACATTAGCGAAGCCAATAGGTTTGCATGGTTAAAGCCACGAGGAAAAACGTACTGGGTCGGCCAATGCAGGTTCTTCTCAAGTTGATGTGCTAAACTAGATGTAAAATTCTAGCAAAGTTTAGAGAAAAGGACCATTTGTTTTTGGCCACTGTTCTTGCAAATTCTCATACCGTAAAAATACGTAAATTTGTGGTACTTGTATAGCGAACCTAGCTGAAAGGCAGTGAAGTTCTGTATAGGATGGAGCTATAATATAGAACATGAATTCAGACAACACTGGCTTTTATAAAAGAATTGGTAAGCCTATACTTACAATGCCGCAGACGGGAACATTCAATAATTAACTTGTCGACTCCTGTTTTGTGTATTATTTAGCTTAGAGATTCCTGGTTTTGTGAGTTAAAAGTGAGGACGTTTAGTTTACCACTTTTATAACTTCATAATCCAAGTAAAATGGAACATGAAATTCTACAGATTTCTATATTTAATTCTCAATCGCAGACACTCCAAAACGTTGAAGTGTAATAAAATGATGAAATGGAAATTACAAGTGCCTAGCAGAACGTGGTGTTCTTTGGACTAAAAATGCAGAACTGGTTTAGGAAAATCGCACTAAATGAGGTTACCCACCAAATACGAAAGTAAAGAGTGAGACAGATCCTTGGACAGTAAGTAGAAAAGGGTGAACTTAGCGGCGCCTGTCTGTGCGGAACCTTGAGTAAACAGAACGTGCTGCACTTGGGAAAGCAAAAGGTGCTGCACCAGATTCACATCGGCTAAAGTCGGAAGGGAGCGCGTAAACTACTGTGCGCACAGTCCACAGCATAAGAAGTCAGCTGCCCCCCTATAGTAACATAAAAGAATACTATAGGATTGCTTGAATTTGAAGCCAGGACCGCCATGCTTGTTGTGACTTTGACCCGGAAACAGAACTGGAACTGTTTCCGATGGTGCAGCGTTTCACAACGACATTTGTGATAAACATAAAAGAAAGATAGAAAGGGAGCGGATTTGCACTCCTCGTATTTTTGGTTTCGGGGTAACTCAACTGCTAAATTTATGTTTTTTACATACTCTGCCGATTACAGAATTTGGAAAATCTGAAACATTATGCCAAAGCCTTCACTGTTTCTATGTACTGTTGTAAGTAGAGGTAGGCGAACCAACGAATTAACAATGTGAGCCTAATCAGAGCCTGGCTTGGAATTTAGCATCCCTGCAGGGACCCTTAAATGTTTTTGGAAATTGAACAACAAACAATACGATAAATTGGATAAGTCTTTACAAATTTTCAACAAGCATTGTTCGCGGGGAATGCAAAGATGGGGACTGAAGCGGGCGACAGTGGCGGAGGGAGTTGTGTGCACACGCGTGCACGCCGGCAAACATGCGAGTGGTGCGCGCGCAGCAGCGCACAAAGTGAAAGTAATCAGAAAGCTGACAGCTGTGCACGTTCACGCTCGCGTGAACGCAAGCATTAGGCCAGCAAAAGCCGATGGGAAGCACTTTTAAAACCCACTTACTAAAGTCGAGTAACAGCGCATGCACTGCTGTAGGCTCGATCTAAAAAGGTCACTTTCTTCAGCTCGTTTTCTGCCAATTTTGCTGTAATTTCTTTTCAGCAGTTCAGGCTGTAACTGTGTCTAAAATCCATGTGTGAAATTGCGTGGAGCAAACGCATTTTGGAACCTCCATTTTTCACGGCCCTCGCTAGATGGATCACTCCGAAACTTTCAAGTCAGTAGCTGAAGTGAACGTCACACTAATTTTAAAATGTTTGCCAGGATTCGTCGACTTTGCCAAAAAACACCCTTCCCATCGATCGATTCCTCCCAAACTTCCTGCACACCCATGAATTCCCCCTCCCTACCACTCACAGCAGCCCGTTCCTGTCGATCAACTGGAACCCCCTAAAAACCACTTCTCCACGCACCCCAACACCGCCCATTGGATAACATTGCAATCCGGGCCTTCACAAAAAATGCTCTTATTTCGCACTTCCACTGCTTCGATCATCTTCCAGCTCACTGGGACACTAGTTCCAGCGATTCCCAAGAATCTCAGCAAGAATTACACAAATTCATCGACTGGAACGGGTACGACTTTTCGCCCAAACACGCGCCCCCCGCAAACCCACAAAAACACCCCAAAATTACCCAAATCGGGATGGAATTTTGCCAAACCACCCTAAAACCTTCCCAACACCATTATGCACGAACCTGCCACACACACCAGCGGTGGGCAACGTCTTCCCTCCCTTTCCACCACTATGATGGACAGCTGACTCGAGGGACCCCGGGCCCGTCGGCGCCGTGGCAACGTTATAGACACACATTGCCACTGGAGACAACTCTTCTGGCCCTTTACGCAGCTGTAGTGTAGGAAATACACTATACATATACCCAATGAGGTAGCACTTACTGATTAGCCAGTAGAAAGTACTCGAGTTGAGTAGAGGTATTGCACAAAACGGTGGCATCTTATTGGGTAAATATGAAGGGCAGGATTCATTCTGGCACGATGCTCCTGTCACAAATACCCCAACCGGAAGCACTAATCTCTGCGATCACGCGAAATATCGCGAGATCGCGGAGATTTTGTGCCGTTTCGCGATATTTTGCGAAAGGCACTTTCGCTAATTCCGCCCACCCCTAGACATGTCACGCCAGTCCTGTCCAACAGCAGAACCCCTTTAGATCCAAACAGACTCTTCCACTCTCTCACTGGAAGTGAAATCAGGACACACGGACACTTTTACAATACAACAGCCGGGAATGCATTTTTCGGTAAAAAAAAGACATTCCTTCCTCCTAATTTATCAAATAAATGACTCACTGAAGAACAGGGGCCAGCTTCGATCGGTAAACAGCCGTTACAACAACTTTTTTACTTCGCATGCATTACCACGCATGCGTTGTACATCGCAAAGTCATTACTACGCATTTTTTTAGAACGCATGGTCATTTACCACGCATGCCTTTGCAACAAATTTTCTTGAAAAGGTATGTATGGTAAATGACCATGAGTTCTAAAAAAATGCAGACAATCTACGTCGTTGTAAGGAAAGATAGGCTGTTCCATTTCCTCACAACAACGTGCACCGCCCCTCAGAGACGAAATGAAGCAGGAACCACAAGGAGGGAGGAACCACGAGGAGTGAGAGGTAAGGGGGATTGAACATGGGGTGCTGGTTACTTTTCTAAGGTTAAGGGTAGTGCAGTGATGTTTGGCTAGTGTAGGGGTCGTGCTGGGGTAGTGTTTTAGGGTTTAGGGAGTGCAGTGGTGTTGGTGTAGTATAGGGGGTTGTGCTGGGGATATTGTTTTAGGGTTTAGGGTAGTGCAGTGGTGTTTGTGTAGTGTACCGGGTCATACTGGGGGTAGTGTTTTAGGGTTTAGGGTAGTGCAGTGGTGTTTGTGTAGTGTAAGGGGTCGTGCTGGGGGTAGTGTTTTAGGGTTTAGGGTAGTGCAGTGGTGTTTGTGTAGTGTAGGGGGTCGTGCTGGCGGTAGTGTTTTAGGGTTTAGGGTAGTGCAGTGGTGTTTGTGTAGTATAGGGGGTTGTGCTGGGGGTAGTGTTTTAGGGTAGTGCAGTGGTGTTTAGGTAGTGTAGGGGGTTGTGCTGGGTAGATTTAGCGTTCAGGGTAGTGCATTGTTGTTTGGGTAGTGTAGGGAGTCGTGCTGGGGGAGTCTTTTTGGGTTTAGGGTAGTGCAGTGGTTTTTGGGTAGTGTAGGGAGTCATGCTGGGGTAGTGGTTTAGGGTTTAGGCCCAGGGTAGTGCAGTGGTGTTTGGGTAGTGTAGGGGGTCTTGCTGGGGGTAGTGGTTTAGGGTTTAGGGTAGTGCAGTGGTGTTTGGGTAGTATAGGGGTCATGCTGTGATAGTGTTTTAGGGTTTAGGGTAGTGCAGTGGTGTTGGTGTAGTATAGGGGGTTGTGCTGGGGGTAGTGTTTTAGGGTTTAGGGTTGTGCAGTGGTGTTTGGGTAGTGTAGGGAGTCGTGCTGGGGGAGTGTTTTAGGGTTTAGGGTAGTGCAGTCGTGTTTGGGTAGTGTAGGGAGTTGTGCTGGGGTAGTGGTTTAGGGTAATGATGTGGTGTTTGGGTAGTGTAGGGGGTCATGCTGGGGTAGTGGTTTACGGTTTAGGGTAGTGCAGTGGTGTTTGGGTAGTGTAGGGGTTCGTGCTCTGGGTAGTGTTTGAGGGTTTAGGGTAGTGCAGTGGTGTTTGGGTAGTGTAGGGGGTCGTGCTGGGGGTAGTGTTTTAGGGTTTAGGGTAGTGCAGTGGTGTTTGTGTAGTATAGGGGGTTGTGCTGGGGGTAGTGTTATAGGGTAGTGCAGTGGTGTTTAGGTAGTGTAGGGGGTTGTGCTGGGTAGATTTAGCGTTTAGGGTAGTGCACTATTGTTTGGGTAGTGTAGGGAGTCTTGCTGGGGGAGTCTTTTAGGGTTTAGGGTAGTGCAGTGGTTTTTGGGTAGTGTAGGGAGTCATGCTGGGGTAGTGGTTTAGAGTTTAGGCCCAGGGTAGTGCAGTGGTGTTTGGGTAGTGTAGGGGGTCGTGCTGGGGGTAGTGGTTTAGGGTTTAGGGTAGTGCAGTGGTGTTTGGGTAGTGTAGGGGTCATGCTGTGATAATGTTTTAGGGTTTAGGGTAGTGCAGTGGTGTTGGTGTAGTATAGGGGGTTGTGCTTGGGTAGTGTTTTAGGGTTTAGGGTAGTGCAGTGGTGTTTGGGTAGTGTAGGGAGTCGTGCTGGGGGAGTGTTTTAGGGTTTAGGGTAGTGCAGTGGTGTTTGGGTAGTGTAGGGAGTTGCGCTGGGGGTAGTGGTTTAGGGTTTAGGGTAGTGCAGTGGTGTTTGGGTAGTGTAGAGGGTCGTGCTGGGGTAGTGGTTTAGGGTTTAGGGTAGTGCAGTGGTGTTTGGGTAGTGTAGGGGTTCGTGCTGTGGGTAGTGTTTGAGGGTTTAGGGTAGTGCAGTGGTGTTTGGGTTGTGTAGGGGGTACTACTGGGGTAGTGTTTTAGGGTTTAGGGTAGTGCAGTGATGCTCGGGTAGTGTAGGGGTCGTACTGGGGGTATTGTTTCAGGGTTTAGGATAGTGCAGTGGTGTTCGGGTAAAGTAGGGTGTCCTGCTGGGGGTAGTTTTTTCGGGTTTAGGGTAGTGCAGTAGAGTTTGCATAGTGTAAGATGTCGTGCTGGGGTAGTGGTTTAGGGTAGTGCAGTGGTGTTCGGGTAGTGTAGGGAGTGGTGCTTGGGGGAGTGTTTCAGGGTTTAGGGTAGTGCAGGGGTGTTTCTGGTAGCGTAGGAGTTCATGCTGGGGTTTGTGTTTTAGCGTTTAGGGCAGTGCAGTGGTGTTCAGGCAGAGTAGGGGGTCGTGCAGGGGGTGCTGTTTCAGGGTTTAGGGCAGTGCAGTGGTATTCAGGCAGCGTAGGGGGTCTTGCTGGGGGGTGTTTCAGGGTTTGGGGCAGTGATGTTCGGGCAGTGTAGGGGGTCATGCTGCGGGTGATTTTTCAGGGTTTAGGGCAGTGAAGTGGTGCTCGGGCAGTGTGGGAGGTCGTGCTGGGGGTGGTGTTCCAGGGTTTAGGGCAGTGCAGTGGTGTTCGGGCAGTGTAGGGGGTCATGCAGGGGGTGGTGTTTCAGGGTTTAGGGCAGTGCAGTGGTATTCGGGCAGTGTAGGGGGTCTTGCTGGGGGGGTGTTTCAGGGTTTGGGGCAGTAATATTCGGGCAGTGTAGGGGGTCGTGCTGCGGGTGATTTTTCAGTGTTTAGGATAGTGCAGTGCAGTGGTGTTCGGGCAGTGTAGGAGGTCATGCTGAGGGTGGTGTTTCAGGGTTTAGCGCAGTGCAGTGGTGTTCAGGCAGTGTATGGGGTCATGCAGGGGGTAGTGTTTCAGGGTTTAGGACAGTGCAGTGGTGTTTGGGCAGTGTAGGGGGTCATGTGGGGGTGGTGTTTCAGGGTTTAGAGCAGAGCAGTGGTGTTCGGGCAGTGTAGGGGGTCGTACGGGGGTGGTGTTTCAGGGTTTAGGTCAGTGCAGTGGTGTTCGGGCAGTGTAGGGGGTCATGCAGCTGGTGGTGTTTCAGGGTTTAGGGCAGTCCAGTGGTGTTCGTACAGTGTAGGGGGTCATGCTGGGGCTGGTGTTTCAGGGGTTAGGGCAGTGCAGTGGTGTTCGGGCAGTGTAGGGGGTCGTGCTGGGGCTGGTGTGACAGGGTTTAGGGCAGTGCAGTTGTGTTTGGGGTCTGTAGAGGGTCATGTTCGGGATGGTGTTTCAGGGTTTAGAGTAGTGCAGTGTTGTTTGGGCAGTGTAAGGGGTTGTGCTGAGGCTGGTGTTTCAGGGTTTAGGGCAGTGCAGTGGTGTTAGGGCAGTGTAGGGGGTCATGTTGGGGCTGGTGTTTCAGGGTTTAGGGCAGAGCAGTGGTGTTCGGGCAGTGTAGGGGGTCGTGCTTGGGCTGGTGTTTCAGAGTTTAGGGCAGTGCAGTGTTCTTCGGGCAGTGTAGGGGGTCGTGCTGGGGCTGGTGTTTCAGGGTTTAGGTCAGTGCAGTGGTGTTCAGGCAGTGTATGGCGGTCGTGCTGGTGCTGGTGTTTCAGGGTTCATGGCTGTGGTGTTGGGGCAGTGTAGGGACAATGCTGGGGGTAGTTTTTCAGGGCTTAGGGCAGAGCAGTGGTGTTCGGGAAGAGTAGTGGGTTGTGCTGGTGATGGTGTTTAGGGTTTAGGGCAGAGCAGTGGTGTTCGGGCACTATAGGGTAACCGTGGGCGTAGTTTGCAAAGTAGTGCTGCGCGTAGCTACGCAAAGTGAACTTCGCACTACGTGAGCTACGCGTAGCACTTCGCGAACTGCGTAGTATCCTATTGACACTGTGCAAGATGTCGTTTTCAATGATTGCACAGTGCGGAAAAGCATCCGGCACTGTACAATCATTGAAAACGGCATCTTGCACAGTGCGAGCCGTAGTTTCTGCTGCTCGAGTAGATTTTTACTCGAGCGGCAACTTTCTCAACGCGGACTGATAGTTTCTCATCGCGAGCGGTCGCGAGCATACGCGACAACTCGCAATGAGAAACCTGACGTCCCCGCATTGAGAATCTCGCCGGGAGATTTATTTTCCACGTTCACCATCACCAACTTGATGTTGCTGATCACAAACGAGGAAAAAGTCTCGCCGGGATCTCATTTTGCTTGCTCGCGATCGCCAACTTGACGTTGAGGACCTCGAGCAAGCAAAAAATGACTGCTGCATTACGCAACGCTACGCTTGTTTGCACTATGCTACGTGCAATTCGCATAATGCGAAGTATCGCAAACTTCGCAAACTACACGAGCGTAGCGTAGTGCTTTGCCCAGGCTTAGGTTAGGCAGTGCTGTAGTGTTCGGGCAGAGTAGGGGGTTGTGCTGGGGGTGGTGTTTCAGGGTTTAGGGCAGTGGTGTTTGTACAGTGTATGGGGGTCGTGCTGGGGGTTGTGTTTCAGGGTTTAGGGCAGTGCAGTGGTGTTCGGACAGTGTAGGGGGGTCGTGCAGGGGGTGGTGTTTCAGGTTTTAGGGCAGTGCAGTGGTGTTCGGGCAGTGTAAGGGGTCGTGCTGAGGGTGGTGTTTCAGGGTTTTGGGTAGTGCAGTGGTGTTCGGACAGTGTAGGGGGTCGTGCTGGGGGGAGTGGTTCAGGGTTTAGGGCAGAGAAGTGGTGTTCGGGCAGAGTAGGGGGTCGTGTTGGTGTTGGTGTTTAGGGTTTAGGGCAGAGCAGTGGTGTTTGGGCAGAGTAGGGGGTTGTGCTGGGGGTGGTATTTCAGGGTTTAGGGCAGAGCAGTGGGGTTCGTGCAGTGTAGGGGTGGTGCTTGGGGAGGTGTTTCAGGGTTTAGGGCAGTGCAGCGGTGTTCGGGTAGTGGAGGGTGGTGCTTGGGTTGGTGTTTCTGGGTTTAGGGCAGTGCAGTGGTGTTTGGGCAGTGCAGGGGGTCGAGAAGGGGGTGTTGTTTCAGGGTTTAGAGCAGTGCAATGGTGTTCGGTAGTGTAGGTGGTAGTGCAGGGGGTGGTGTTTCAGGGCTTAGGACAGTGCAGTGGTGTTCGGGCAGTGTAGGGGGTCGTGCAGGGGGTGGTGTTTCAGGGTTTAGGGCAGTTCAATGGAGTTTGGGCAGCATAGGGGGTTGAACTGGGGCTTGTGTTTCAGGGTTTAGGGCAGTGCAGTGGTGTTCGAGCAGTGTAGGGGGTGGTGTTGGAGGTGGTGTTTCAGGGTTTAGGGCAGCACAGTCGTGATCGGGCAGTGTAGGGGTGAAGCTGGTGGTGGTGTTTCAGGGTTTAGAGCAGTGCAGTGGTGTTCGGGCAGTGTAGGGGGTCGTGCTGGGGGTAGTGGTTCAGGGTTTAGGGCAGATGAGTGGTGTTCGGGCAGAGTAGGGGGTTCTGTTGGTGTTGGTGTTTAGGGTTTAGGGCAGAGCAGTGGTGTTCGGACAGTGTAGAGAGTCGTGCTGGGGTGGTGTTTCAGGGTTTAGAGCAGTGCAGTGGTGTTTGAGCAGTGTAGGGGGTGGTGCTGGGGGTGGTGTTTCAGGGTTTAGGGCAGCACAGTGGTGATCGGGCAGTGTAGGGGTGAAGCTGGTGGTGGTGTTTCAGGGTTTAGAGCAGTGCAGTGGTGTTCGGGCAGTGAAGGGGGTCATGCAGGGGGTGGTGTTTCAGGGTTTAGTGCAGTGAAGTGGTGTTCAGGCAGTGTAGAGGGTCGTGCTGGGGCTGGTGTTTCAGGGATCAGGGCTGTGGTGTTCTGGCAGTTTAGGGGGTCATGCTGGGGGTAGTGTTTCAGGGTTTAGGGCAGAGCAGTAGTGTTCAGGCAGAGTAGGGGGTCGTGCTGTTGTTGGTGTTTAGGGTTTAGGGCAGAGCAGTGGTGTTCGTGCAGAGTAGGGGATTGTGCTGGGGGTGGTGTTTCAGGGTTTAGGGCAGAGCAGTGGTGTTCGGGCAGTATAGGGGGTCATGCTGGGGTTGGGGGTTCAGAATTAAGCGCAGTGCTGTAGTGTTCAGTCAGAGTAGGGGGTTGTGATGGGGTGGTGTTTTAGGGTTTAGAGCAGTGCAGTGTTGTTCGGGCAGTGTAGGGGTCGTGCTGGGTTTGGTGTTTTAGGGTTTAGGGCAGTGCAGTGGTGTTCCGGCAGTGTAAGGGGTCGTGCAGGGGTGGTGTTTCAGGGTTTAGAGCAGTGCAGTGGTGTTTGGGCAGTGTAGAGGGTCATGCAGGGGGTGGTGTTTTGGGGTTTAGGGCAGTGCAGTGGTGTTCGGGCAGTGAAGGGGGTCGTGCTGGGGCTGGTGTTTCAGGTTTCAGGGCAGTGCAGTGGTATTCGGGCAGTCTAGGGGTTCGTGCTGGGGAGAGTGGTTCATGGTTTAGGGCAGAGAAGTGGTGTTCAGGCAGATTAGGGGGTCATGCTGGTGTTGGTGTTTAGGGTTTAGGGCAGAGCAGTGGTGTTCGAACAGTGTAGGGTTGGTGCTGGGGATGGTGTTTCAGGGCTTAGGGCAGTGCAGTGGTGTTCTGGCAGTGTAGGGGGTGGTGCTGGGGGTGGTGTTTCAGGGTTTAGGGCAGTGCAGTGGTGTTTGGGCAGGGTAGAGGGTCATGCAGGGGGTGGTGTTTCGGGGTTTAGGGCAGTGCAGTGGTGTTCGGGCAGTGAAGGGGGTCGTGCTGGGGCTGGTGTTTCAGGGTTCAGGGCAGTGCAGTGGTATTCGGGCAGTCTAGGGGTTCGTGCTGGGGAGAGGGGTTCAGGGTTTAGGGCAGAGAAGTGGTGTTCAGGCAGATTAGGGGGTCATGCTGGTGTTGGTGTTTAGGGTTTAGGGCAGAGCAGTGGTGTTCGGGCAGTGTAGGGGTGGTGCTGGGGATGGTGTTTCAGGGCTTAGGGCAGTGCAGTGGTGTTCTGGCAGTGTAGGGGGTGGTGCTGGGGGTGGTGTTTCAGGGTTTAGGGCAGTGCAGTGGTGTTTGGGCAGCTTAGGGGGTCGAACTGGGGCTGGTGTTTCAGGGTTTAGGGCAGTGCAGTGGTGTTCGAGCAGCGTAGGGGGTCGCGCTGGGGGTAGTGGTTCAGGGTTTAGGGCAGAGCAGTGGTGATCGGGCAGAGTAGGGGGTCGTGCTGGTGTTGGTGATTCAGGGTTAAGGGCAGTGCAGTGGTGTTCGGGCAGTGGTGTAAGAGGTCATGCAGGGGTGGTGTTTCAGGGTTTAGAGCAGTGCAGTGGTGTTTGGGCAGTGTAGAGGGTCGAGCAGGGGGTGGTGTTTCGGGGTATAGGGCAGTGCAGTGGTGTTGGGGCAGTGTAGGTGGTAGTGCAGGGGGTGGTGTTTCAGGGCTTAGGACAGTGCAGTTGTGTTCGGGCCGTGTAGGGGGCATGCTGGGTGTGGTGTTGCATGGTTTAGAGTAGTGCAGTGGTGTTCGGGCAGCATAGGGGGTCGAACTGGGGCTTGTGTTTCAGGGTTTAGGGCAGTGCAGTGGTGTTCGAGCAGTGTAGGGGGTGGTGTTGGGGGTGTTGTTTCAGGGTTTAGGGCAGCACAGTCGTGATCGGGCAGTGTAGGGGGTGATGCTGGGGGTGGTGTTTCAGGGTTTAGGGCAGTGCAGTGGTGTTCCGGCACTGTAGGTGGTTTGCAGGGGGTGGTGTTTCAGGGTTTAGGGCAGTGCAGTGGTGTTTGGGCAGCTTAAGGGGTCGATCTGGGGTTGGTGTTTCAGGGTTTAGGGCAGTGCAGTGGTGTTCGGTCAGCATAGGGGGTCGTGCTGGGTGTAGTGGTTCAGGGTTTAGGGCAGAGCAGTGGTGATCGGGCAGAGTAGGTGGTCGTGCTGGTGTTGGTGTTTAGGGTTTAGGGCAGAGCAGTCGTGTTCGGGCAGTGTATGGGTGGTGCTTGGGGTGGTGTTTCAGGGTTTAGGGGAGTGCATTGGTGTTCCGGCAGTGTAGGGGTGGTGCTGGGGGTGGTGTTTCAGGGTTTAGGGCAGCACAGTTGTGTTCAGGCAGTGTGGGGGTGGTGCTTGGGGAGGAGTTTCAGGGTTTAGAGCAGTGTAGTGGTGTTCGGGCAGTGTAGGGGGTCATGCTGGGGCTGGTGTTTCAGGATTTAGGGCAGTGCAGTGGTGATTGGGCAGTGTAGGGGGTCGTGCTGGGGGTAGTGGTTCAGGGTTTAGGGCAGAGCAGTGGTGTTCGGGCAGAGTAGGGGGTCATGCTGGTGTTGGTGTTTCAGGGTTTAGGGCAGCACAGTTGTGTTCAGGCAGTGTAGGGGTAGTGCTTGGGGTGGAGTTTCAGGGTTTAAAGCAGTGCAGTGGTGTTCGGGCAGTGTAGGGGGTGGTGCTGGGGGTATTGTTTCAGGGTTTAGGGCAGTGCAGTGGTGTTCGGGCAGTGTATGGGTAGTGCTGGGGGTGGTGTTTCAGGGTTTAGGGCAGTGCAGTGGTGTTTGGGCAGTGTAGGGGGTCGAGCAGGTGGTGGTGTTTCATTGTTTAGAGCATTGCAGTGATGTTTGGGTAGTGTAGGGCGTCGTGCAGGGGGTGGTGTTTCAGGGTTTAGGGCAGTGCAGTAGTGTTTGGGCAGCTTAGGGGGTTGAACTGGGGCTGGTGTTTCAGAGATTAGGGCAGTGCAGTGGTGTTCGGTCAGCGTAGGGGGTCGTGCTGGGGGTAGTGGTTCAGGGTTTAGGGCAGAGCAGTGGTGATCGGGCAGAGTAGGGGGTCGTGCTGGTGTTGGTGTTTAGTGTTTAGGGCAGAGCATTCATGTTCGGGCTGTGTATGGGTGGTGCTGGGGGTGGTGTTTCAGGGTTTAAGGGAGTGCGTTAGTGTTCAGGCAGTGTAGGGGTGGTGCTGGGGGTGGTGTTTCAGGGTATAGGGCAGCACAGTTGTGTTCAGGGAGTGTTGGGGTGGTGCTTGGGGAGGAGTTTAAGGGTTTAGAGCAGTGCAGTGGTGTTTGGGCAGCTTAAGGGGTCGATCTGGGGTTGGTGTTTCAGGGTTTAGGGCAGTGCAGTGGTGTTCGGTCAGCGTAGGGGGTCGTGCTGGGTGTAGTGGTTCAGGGTTTAGGGCAGAGCAGTGGTGATCGGGCAGAGTAGGGGGTCGTGCTGGTGTTGGTGTTTAGGGTTTAGGGCAGAGCAGTCATGTTCGGGCAGTGTAGTGGTGGTGCTTGGGGTGGTGTTTCAGGGTTTAGGGGAGTGCATTGGTGTTCCGGCAGTGTAGGGGTGGTGCTGGGGGTGGTATTTCAGGGTTTAGGGCAGCACAGTTGTGTTCAGGCAGTGTGGGGGTGGTGCTTGGGGAGGAGTTTCAGGGTTTAGAGCAGTGTAGTGGTGTTCGGGCAGTGTAGGGGGTCATGCTGGGGCTGGTGTTTCAGGATTTAGGGCAGTGGTGATTGGGCAGTGTAGGGGGTCGTGCTGGGGGTAGTGGTTCAGGGTTTAGGGCAGAGCAGTGGTGTTCGGGCAGAGTAGGGGGTCATGCTGGTGTTGGTGTTTCAGGGTTTAGGGCAGCAAAGTTGTGTTCAGGCAGTGTAGGGGTAGTGCTTGGGGTGGAGTTTCAGGGTTTAAAGCAGTGCAGTGGTGTTCGGGCAGTGTAGGGGGTGGTGCTGGGGGTATTGTTTCAGGGTTTAGGGCAGTGCAGTGGTGTTCGGGCAGTGTATGGGTAGTGCTGGGGGTGGTGTTTCAGGGTTTAGGGCAGTGCAGTGGTGTTTGGGCAGTGTAGGGGGTCGAGCAGGTGGTGGTGTTTCATTGTTTAGAGCAGTGCAGTGATGTTTGGGTAGTGTAGGGGGTCGTGCAGGGGGTGGTGTTTCAGGGTTTAGGGCAGTGCAGTGGTGTTTGGGCAGCTTAGGGGGTTGAACTGGGGCTGGTGTTTCAGAGATTAGGGCAGTGCAGTGGTGTTCGGTCAGCGTAGGGGGTCGTGCTGGGGGTAGTGGTTCAGGGTTTAGGGCAGAGCAGTGGTGATCGGGCAGAGTAGGGGGTCGTGCTGGTGTTGGTGTTTAGGGTTTAGGGCAGAGCAGTCATGTTCGGGCAGTGTATGGGTGGTGCTGGGGGTGGTGTTTCAGGGTTTAAGGGAGTGTGTTGGTGTTCAGGCAGTGTAGGGGTGGTGCTGGGGGTGGTGTTTCAGGGTATAGTGATGAGTACAGGCCCCAGCTAGGCCCGCAGGACACAAGGGTTCGCTCTCCTGCAATGGAATCTATAAGGAAGTTGGCACGGAAACTGCAAAGTACAAAGACAAGGTTTATTAACCCTTAAGGGTGGTCCTACAATCCATACAATACCCTTCAGTATTGCATAGAGTAGCACAAAGAACTTGCATACACGGTCCCCTTTTATACACAACAGAGGGGCTCATAAGTGGGAGGGCACGACATGAGACAAGGAATGTTACCTTTTATGGACATTTGCAATACAAGATCGATATGTGGGCGGAGCTGACAAACTCCTTAAGCCCGCGAAAACATGGTCGAGCAAGGACTAACTGATAACAGATGTGGTCAAGTCTGGGTATGCGCCAGACGGACAAAGGGACTATTTATAGACTGTTACTAGGCAGATTACAAGAGCAACTAACATAAAGATAAGACTCTCCTCGTGTTGAGCACGTGGAGACATGACAATACAAAATGGAGTCCAGACTTCAGTCAACATAACAAAAGGAACATGTGTAAGGGAGGAGAATTCATGTCTTTAGTAAATGCTTAATCACATCGAAGTTGCAATTTACAACAGACGACCCTTTCAGCATTTACTGAAGACATCCGGCTTGTTAGAATAATCATCATATATATCAATTATCATCATCTCTTCTACTTCCTTAGCTAAACGTTTCTGATAAGTGACATCGGCAATAGCTTTCTTATCGGGGATACAAAATGATACACATACGGAACAGAGCAAAGGACCACATTGAATACAGATACAGCAAGAAAACAGAACTGCTATAATTATGCAGAGACCAGTCAAAACCTTCCAATCCCAAGCAGTGATCAATGCCCAAAACCATCCAGAAAAGGACCAAGTGCCGTTTTCTGTATGGATTTCAGCTGCAATTTTATGCAACCTGTTAATTGCATTGTAGACCGAAGGTGTGTGGTCAGGAATAAACACACAGCAACTACTTCCGATAATTTTACAAGCTCCACCTCGATCAGCTAACATAACATCTAACACCATACGATTCTGCAATGCAACAATTCTGGTAATCTGTAATTCTTCCGTAAGATTCCCAAGAGCAGCAGCGGTTTGGTTTGTCACAGCCTCTACCACTCGTGTTAATCTTCGAACTTTCCTACTATTTAGGGCAGCTCCAACGAAGAAAAACAATCCTAGATTGAAGTCGATATACTGCTGTAAACTGGTGTCAGTTTGATCCACATCATCAATTGATAAAGTACGTTTATACCTATTTACAGTCACATTATTCAACAACTTTAAATCCTTATGATAGGATGCGGGTGCCAGAAATACAGGAGGTAACAAAAATGATACATAACATACTCCAGACCAACCGGCTGGCAAACGATAATAACCCTTAGTTCCACACACGAAGTACGTATTATGGGATGCTAAAAAAGTACTGTTATTCAATCCATCGATGTTTAATATGGTAATACAATCGCTAACACCGACGGGAATATAGCCCACACTTTGGACACACAGGTCCGCTTGAGCTTGTGCCACTTGAATCACAAATTTATCTTTTCCCACAGTGTCTCTGGTGTTCGTGAAAACATATGGAATCGATTCATTGTCTGGTCGATACTCTTCCCATTCCCAAATTGTCCCATTTGCTTGCGGATATCCATCTTTATCCTGATGACATTCTTTATTGAGCCTGAAGAGTAATCGTCCCACTGTGGGTTTCCGAGTGGCAAAAAGCAAAGTGTACCATGCTCTACAAGAGCCATTATGAGAGAAAGGAAGAGGTATAAATGGCGTTCCTCCCTTCTTCTGATGAGCTGGCATCATACCACATATCCAACAGTTCGTAGCATTGGTGGCAACATGGGTATGATGTAACATCTGAATGAAAGTGTTATTCAAATAAGACTGACGATGCTTCAATTCTTGATACGGAAGGGTATAGAAATAGTGCTCCGCAGGCACTGGAGTGGTCAACACAAGCAACTCTCGGGCAGGAGTCACGTTCTCCACAAACCATGTGGTTATCCCAACAATAGTTACTGTGAGCATAAAACCTGTTGCACAGAGGATCTTCTTCTTCTCCATGTCAAAAATAGAAAATCAATATCTTCCTGAAACTAAAGGTTTGTCAGAACTCTTCCCCTTGGGCAGCGGTCGATTTCTTCACCAACGGGCCAAGACGGGTGTCACGACACTAATGCAGGGCTGATCCCCCCCCCTTGCCTCACTGGCTCTCCGTTTCACTAACCCAAGGGCCGCTCTGACAACATGTCCCGATACTGAAGGATTCACTTTCTTGGCCTCAGATGATATCGCCTTCCTCCAGGAGTCGCGTGGTCCGGAAAGAGCTCCTCAGCGTCGTTCGATTCCACAGCACGGCCTTTCTCTGTGGTCAGAATCTCTCGTTGATCGGTCAGTACAGCGGGCTCCACCAATCCGGGCGGTACTTTGCGGCAGTGCAGGGAATGGATCCAATTCTTTCTATTGGAAACTCGCACAGCCGTCCTTGTTGCCAGCAGGACTTGCTCAGGGCCCACCCATCTCGGCTCCAGGCTGTTCGTTCTGTCGAAGATTTTCAGCATGACATAGTCTCCAGGCCGGAGACTATGTCCTTCGCCGGTGGACCGATCAGGGAGCGCCTCCCGGACCTGTTGATGAATGGAAACCAAGTTATCCGTTAACTGTGCCAAATAATCATTCATCATTACGCAAGGTACATCATACACAGTCTTAGGTTTTGGTGGACCCCAAATATTCATTGGACGTCCAAAGACAATCTCATATGGTGTAAGACCGATTCGAGTGTGCGGTACCGACCTAATTGACAACAATGCCAGCGGTAAAGCGTCTGGCCAAGTCAAAGACGTTGAAGCTTGAATTTTAGCGATCTTGAGCTTCAGTGTACCATTATACTTCTCGACTAGTCCCGCAGATTGAGGGTGGAATACTGCATGGAACTTCTGGGTGATGCCTAGACCCTTCAGAACATACTTTATAACGTCCGCTATAAAGTGGGGCCCGTTATCACTCCACAGAAGTCTACAAACGCCATATCGAGGGAAGAACTCCTTCAACAGCATCTTAGCGGTAGTCATTGCAGTATTGTCTTTCGTAGGGTAGGCCTCAACCCATTTGCTGAAGGCACACACCACTACTAGAACATACTTCAAATTGTTACAACGCTCCAGCTGGATGTAATCCATCTGTAACACCTCAAAGGGTGCAGTAGGCGTTACGAACCCTCCTGCTGGGGTCCGAGTCCCCTTTCCTGGGTTGTACCGCAAGCAGATCATACAGGTCTGCACCACTCTCTTTGCCGTGCTAGCAATCTCTGGATGCTCCCAAACTTGGGTAAGCAATTTGACAATTGCGGAAGCTCCAACATGTGCTAGCCCATGTGCCATCTGAACCATAGGTTGTACAAATGCCGTGGGCAATTTCCATCGATCCATCTGCTTATTTCTCCAGCAACCCTCATCATCCAATTCTCCCTCACTGGACCATTGCTCCCGTTCTTTATCAGAAGCGGTCCTCTGTATTTCTCGCACTTCTTCCTTCGCATCATACCATCTTTCTACTTGCGACTTTACTACGTACATGGCAGTAGCACCGGGCTGCATCGCAGTCTCCCGCGCCACTCGGTCTGCTAACGCATTCCCTTCTCCAACTTTATCGACTATTTTCCTATGGGCGCTACATTTAATGATAGCAATTTTCTTCGGATATGTCAATGCAGTTAAAAGATTATGAACTAACTCTCCATGCATTATTTGTACTCCATGCGATGTTAAGAACCCTCTTTCCTTCCAGAGCAGGCCGAAATCGTGCGCTACTCCGAAGGCATAGCGGCTATCTGTATAAACATTCACACACAATCCTGTACTGAGCTCACATGCTCGTGTTAATGCTATCAGTTCCGCTGCTTGAGCTGATTTCTGTGGTATGCGTGCTGTCTCCACTATTGTTTGCAATGTGGTAATCGCATACGCTGCTGAAGTCGTACCATCTGGTAGCTTCAGGCATGACCCATCCACCCACAGTTCTCCATCTACATCTGAAAAGGGCGTATCCTGGAGATCAATACGACCCTTTGTTTGTTCCTCGGTCATGAGGATACAATCATGTGCTTCTCGTGCCTCAGACCGAGTCTCGGGGTATGGCAACAATGTGGCAGGATTTAACGTCACGCACCTCTTCAACGTGATATGAGGAGCCAAAAGCGTCAGCTCATATCCCGTTAAACGGGCACTGGTCAAATGCTGCGTCTTTGTCTGATTCAGCAGGGCATCAACAGCATGGGGGACTAATACCAACAGCTTATGAGATAACACAATTCCCTCGCTCTGGCGTATTGACACAGCTGTCGCCGCAACCGAGCGAAAACAACCAGGCAATGCTCGGGCAACAGGATCAAGTACAGCCGAAAAATATGCACAAGGGCGCTGCTTATCGCCGTGCATCTGCACTAAAACTGATAATGCACATCCATCTTTCTCATGCACATACAACGAAAAAGGCTTGGTATAATCAGGTGTCCCTAATACTGGTGCAGAACAGAGGGCCTGTCGCAGTTTCTGAAAGGCAGTGTCACACTCATTCGTCCAGGGGAGCGGGATAGGTGTATCTTTTGTCAAAAGGGCTAACAATGGCTTGGCTATATACGAAAACCCTAATATCCACTGCCTGCAAAAAGAGACAAGACCCAAAAATGCGCGCACGTCCTTCTGCGTGGACGGCGTCGGTGTATCCAGAATCACTTGAACACGGTCTGGTGTGAGTGCACGTCCCTCCTTAGACAAAAGGTGACCTAGATAAGTCACCTTTGGTCTACAAAATTGCAACTTTTTCCGAGAGACTTTGTGATTGTGGGATGCCAAAAAGGAAAGCAAAGACAACGTACTCGTTTCACACAACTCCGGGGTGTCAGCCGCCAGCAAGATGTCATCGACATATTGAATGAGGGCGACACCCTCGGGCAGAACAAAGGAGTCCAATTGTCTTTTCAAGGCTTGACTGTAGATGCTAGGGCTTTCCGTATAGCCATGGGGAATTCTACAAAATCGGTAAGACCTATTATTGAGAGTAACACCAAAAAGGTATCGACTATCGGGATGAATGGGAATTGAAAAGAAGGCATTTTTCAAATCAATGACTGAAAACGTGGTCGCCGTAGGCGGGACCAAAGTAAGCAACGTCGTGATATCCGAAACCACTGGGTACTGAGGTATCACGATCTTGTTTACTTCTCTCAAATCAATGATAAACCGATAGACTTTTGCATCCGTATCCTTTTTCAGAAT
This sequence comes from Triturus cristatus, assembly GCF_964204655.1. NCBI lineage: Eukaryota > Metazoa > Chordata > Amphibia > Caudata > Salamandridae > Triturus > Triturus cristatus. The sequence goes on from NC_140582.1 coordinate 1,267,638,773, forward strand.
GGGTAGAATCGGGCTATTACAAACATTATAGGGAACTTCTTCCACCACTCCCACCTTAATCAAATCCTGCACAATCTGTATAAGAGCCTCTTCCCCCTCCTGCGAAATACGATACTGTGGAAGGCGTGGTAACACCGCCCCCTCCTGGACACTAATGTGAACAGGCGGAATCACCATCTGTCCCACATCAGTATCCGAAGTGGCCCACAGAGCACGGGGGGGGAGGGCAGCTAACACAGCATCTTCTGTAGCCACACACATCCGTTCAGACAGGGGGTAATTGTCATTCAATATCACCCGCACTCCAGCAGGGGAACACCGGATCGTAGCTCTGAAGTGCTTCAACATATCAAGGCCCATAATATTATCCGGCGTGTTCGGAGCTAACAAAAACGGACAGGGTGCAGAAAAGGAATTAACCCGAAATGTAAGGGGCTGCGAAAGAGGGCTTCAGGAGAGTGTTCCATCAAACCCTACCGATGTAACCATTAAGCCAGATGGGGGAGCCCTCGGAACCAATTGTTTAGACAGCGCACTACGAGTCGCTCCTGTGTCCACTAGAAACTGATCAGTGGAGCCCAAAACCTCAGCTGATACGTAAGGACCCCTCTGATCAACTGGCACCTCAACTGATTCTAACCCCCATCCAACGCATTCCTGTGCATGCTGAGAATCATGATACCCAGACCGGTCAATCCCCGACACTTGATACTGATTTTGTCGATCAAAAACATTAGACCTATCTCGTTGCTGCCCAGCAAGGTCAAAACGAGCGTGATCAGTAGAATTCCCTCTAAAATTCGAGAAACCCCCTCTACCTCTGGGGCCACTCTGAGTGTGTCCCTGACCGTGCCCCTGCCGTGAAGCATGCAACGCTGGGCATTCTCTGGCCCAGTGCCCCGATTGCTTACAATACGCACATTGATTCCTATTCAGATCAGATCGGCCCGAGGGAGGACCATAAAATCCTCCCCTACCTCTATTTACACCCCGTCGGGGCGGACCATATACTTGTGCTAACATCACCTTCGTTTTTAAATCCTTCGATTTTTTTTCCTCCTGCCCCTTCGCTTCTAGCTCCTGGCGCTCATAGTACTGAGCTATAGTCAGAAGGGCTGTCGGGGTCGTAGTGGACCAGGAACTTTCACTCGCTTTGAGGCGAGCTGCAATTGCCGGTAATAAATTCGCCACATATTTGTCAGCAAAAAGGTGCCGACCCGTATCATCCGTAAGAGACTGACCACTAAAATCATGGAACGTCTCCTCAAAACGCGTAAAGAAATCTGCAACTGATTCATCGGCTTTCTGCTTACACGAGGCTAGCATATTCCAGTCAATCTTTTTAGGGGGAATGATGGTCTTCAACTTAGTCAAAATAGCAGCGGGGAGATCTAAAATAATCTGAGGTGGTTTCTGCGCGGGCTTTCTCTCCCTATCCTCATCCTCAAGTTCAGACCATCGAGCCTTAAAAGTGGCAACATCATCTAACTTCCGCACGGATCGCCACATATCTGGTGGTAGAATAAGCCCAAAGAACAAATCTATATCCGCTAAGGTCATAATACAAGAATTCAAGGCCCCCTCGACTTCTTCGTAAAAGGCCGCTGGATTCTTGCGGGGATCAGGCAACGCATTCTTTAATGCCATGACGTCAGCCCTGTGCCAGGGAGTATAAACCCAATTATACACAAAATATCCCTTAGCATCGGCGGAGGTAATATCCGAGCTAGTCCCCGCTCCCTTAGGAGGAACATACAAAGGCGCCGCCTCGCGCATTGGTTTAGCATGCACTGGATCGCTCTTATCTGATTGAGAGATGGATGAATGGCCGCCTCCAGTACGCGAATCCGACCGCCTTTCCTCCTCAAGATGTTGGTGCGCTTTCTCTTTAAGGTCTGCTGCCGCATCCCGCAACGCAAACAGTCGCCGAACCGCTTCAGGCGCCTTAGAGGGAGAGAAAACACCATTACGCAATGCTTTAGCATCCAATACCACATCGTCAGGTTCAAAGACGCTGGAATATTTCCGAAAGGCACCAATCACTTCATCAGAAAAGTGTCCCAAGAAATACAACCTTTCTCTATCCTGCCACGACTCCCAAGAAGCCAACAGTTCATCAAGGGATAACTTGCCCTTACATGCACGATAAGAAACCTGCCGAAGCTCACCAATTCGCTCAGTCGATAACATGGACCGCGTGTCTACCTTACTCGGACCCGATCCAGAATCTTGTGGCCTCGGGGCAGACGCGCCGACATAAGGAGGCGGAGAACGATCTAATAAATAAAAATCATCGTCATGATTATTAAGGACAGGATAGAGTGGCTGACGAACAGCATATTGACCCGAGACTTGTAACCTATGTTCTTTCTCTTGTTTCTCCGTCTGTTCTCTTTCCTCCCGATGCTTTGCTTCCTGTGCTCTCACATGATCATTCTTTCGTTGCTCTTTATCAAACAGCGCTTTCTCGCGTTTCTCTCGCTCACGCACTTCCTTCACCCATAAACATGTCTTGCCGCGCACGCCGTTTACACATACACTGTTCCACATACTCAATCTTACGTATATCAAACGACCCATACAACGGCCACCGTAACTCAGGATCCTTCTTGGTATATTTCCTCCATACTGTGCTGTACATTATGGAGGAAAGACCATGCTTCACATACATATCCCTATTAGGAGTCCCCTCTGGGGGAGCTGGAGCAGATTCCTCGAGGTTTAACCGGTTTCCAAAGCAGCAGCACCACTTACGGAGTGCGCTAAAAGCAGGCATGCTCAAAAATAATGCAGAATATGCAGTATTATCAAAAAAATGGCACTTAAACGTTGTGCTGGTCAAAGTTACACAGTTCCGGAGAAATATCTCCACATTACCTGCCTATATGTGTTGCAACGCATATATTCTCACAATAATCAATACAAGATATGACCGGTCATCACAAATCAAACTCAAATAGCCAACCCAGGCTTCAAAAACTCGGAGCAAGTACCGTACAACGGTTCTTACCAATCAAGAGTCCAGATTCCAACTGCCAAGCTCCGAAATTCGCCCAAACGGCTGTCACGGCAGAACCGACAGAAGAGGTCTCAGTCGAGGACCGGCGCCACCCAGATGGTCAGCTCGGAAGGGAAGGAAGAAAAACCTCGGGATGCCAGGACTAAAGTGCCTCTGGCAGTGATCACATCCCCGGCCAAATTCCTCACCTTCGTCGCGACCAATCCTTCGAGCATCCGAGTCGCCGATGAGCCCCACGTGACGGGCGCCAATTGATGAGTACAGGCCCCAGCTAGGCCCGCAGGACACAAGGGTTCGCTCTCCTGCAATGGAATCTATAAGGAAGTTGGCACGGAAACTGCAAAGTACAAAGACAAGGTTTATTAACCCTTAAGGGTGGTCCTACAATCCATACAATACCCTTCAGTATTGCATAGAGTAGCACAAAGAACTTGCATACACGGTCCCCTTTTATACACAACAGAGGGGCTCATAAGTGGGAGGGCACGACATGAGACAAGGAATGTTACCTTTTATGGACATTTGCAATACAAGATCGATATGTGGGCGGAGCTGACAAACTCCTTAAGCCCGCGAAAACATGGTCGAGCAAGGACTAACTGATAACAGATGTGGTCAAGTCTGGGTATGCGCCAGACGGACAAAGGGACTATTTATAGACTGTTACTAGGCAGATTACAAGAGCAACTAACATAAAGATAAGACTCTCCTCGTGTTGAGCACGTGGAGACATGACAATACAAAATGGAGTCCAGACTTCAGTCAACATAACAAAAGGAACATGTGTAAGGGAGGAGAATTCATGTCTTTAGTAAATGCTTAATCACATCGAAGTTGCAATTTACAACAATAGGGCAGCACAGTTGTGTTCAGGGAGTGTTGGGGTGGTGCTTGGGGAGAAGTTTCAGGGTTTAGAGCAGTGCAGTGGTGTTCGGGCAGTGTAGGGGGTCATGCAGGGGGTAGTGTTTCAGGGTTTAGGGCAGTGCAGTGGTGTTCGGGCAGTGTAGGGGGTCGTGCTGGGGCTGGTGTTTCAGGATTTAGGGCAGTGCAGTGGTGATTGGGCAGTGTAGGGGGTCGTGCTGGGGGTAGTGGTTCAGGGTTTAGGGCAGAGCAGTGGTGTTCGGGCAGAATAGGGGGTTGTGCTGGTGTTGGTGTTTAAGGGTTTAGGGCAGCACAGTTGTGTTCAGGCAGTGTAGGGGTGGTGCTTGGGGTGGAGTTTCAGGGTTTAGAGCAGTGCAGTGGTGTTCGGGCAGTGTAGGGGGTGGTGCTGAGGGTATTGTTTCAGGGTTTAGGGCAGTGCAGTGGTGTTCGGGCAGTGTATGGGTGGTGCTGGGGGTGGTGTTTCAGGGTTTAGGGCAGTGCAGTGGTGTTTGTGAAGTGTAGGGGGTCATGCTGGGAGTTGTGTTTCAGGGTATAAGGCAGTGCGGTGGTGTTCGGGAAGTGTAGGGGGTCATGCTGGGGTAGTGTTTTAGGGTTTAGGGCAGTGCTGGGGTGTTCGTGCAGTGAGCCGGCCATGTGCTGCGTCGTTAGGCGAGGCCTAAAAAGCATTGCACCAAGATGGCTTCCAACACTTCATGGATTGAAGTTTTGGCAGCCAATTAGAGCCAAGCTCGTGCTTGTGTAGTTAGGTCCCGCCCAGTTATATAAAGATTTTTTTCCTTTAATATCACGAAAACTACTTAACGGATTTACACCATTTAAAAAAAAGGTCGCTTTATGAACCAAGGATTACCTTTTTGCCAAATTTGGTGTAATTCCGTTCTGCAGTTTCAGCTGTAACCGTGTCTAAAGTTTCCTATGGGAAACTGATGTTTTTACCTTTGTTTTTTTAATTTCTCAGGAACTACTGAACGAATTTACACCATTTAAAAAAAACTTCTCTTTCTTAACCAAGGGCTACCTTTTTGCCAAATTTGATGTAATTTTGTTCATCAGTTTGGGCTGTAGTCGTGTCTAACGTTACCTATGGGAAATAACACGGAGAAAACACATTTTGGGACCCCCCTTTTTTCTCAGCCCCCACTTGGCGAATCACCCCAAAACTTTCAGAAAAGGAGCGGATCGGAGCGCCGCACGAGTTTTGAAAATTTCGCGAAGATTCTTTAACCGGAGCTAAAGTTATTGGGAAAAGAATAAACGCTTTTCCTATGGAAACTGAGTCCTAACTTTATCTACTGGCAACCGCCATTAGATAATATGTATATATTATATATCATCTTTTCTATATAAATATTCATACATACATTTTTAACCAAATCATATACACATTTATAATGACTTTAAATAATTGAAATATATCTATGTGCAAAGTAAAGTACTATAAAAACCTACCTGCGCTGTAAAGACGCTGATAAACTTACTTGCAATATAAAAACCCTAATGTGCTTACCCGCGATATAGCCTCATGAAGTAAAAACTGTGAGGGCAACATATCCTTTGATTACTGTATTACAGCACTGGCTGTAAAACCGATAACGCCTTTATAGCACATGTACTTGAAAACGTGCTGTGACCTATCAAATGTACCTTTTGGAATGATAAAAATGAAAGTGCTCAAGTTAGGGTGGTTGCAATTCTGAGCTTTTTTTGCAGGACTGTTAGTGGTTCCCAAGCTAGCGCTGGTTCTCACAACCTGCCTTTTTTAAAGGTAATTGCCACAGGAGGAATGGTGAGGAGGGTTCATACATCCCGCCCTTGAAAATGATTTTGTGGCCTTCATGGAGTTCTGTGTGCTGGGTGGTGAAGACTGCTCTGCACTGCAGAAAAAGAAGTAAACAGTCTCCCCATAGTGATTGTTTTCAGTTTCTTTACTTTTTACTGTTTTTTAGTGTCTTATTAAAAGTGCGTCATGACTAAAGTGTCGGCATGAACGAGCACTTTCTAACTTTGGCCTGCAGAAAAAATAGTCAGGAAGCATTTTCAAGAAACAAAGAAAGCAAGGAAACTTAAAGACGAGACCCTCTATGTTTATTGCGGCCTATTGGATTAAAATTGCGGGCATTGCGCCCTTTAACAATTTTTGCTTAATTAGCAATTCACTAATTCACTTAAAGGTGGAGGGTCTGACTGTAGAACAGCCCCCCCTGAAATCAGATTGCTCCATCAGGAGGAGATGTTTTCAGTGTATCCTTCCTTAGAGTCTTTCTAGGAGACATATGGAAAAGATTTTACCTATCAGGCAATCGATCTATAACTCTTGGGATCATTCCTACTACCGTTTTTATATAAAGGAATAATAATGCTTCCCTTCCGTTAGACCGGACAGGTGTTTGGCACCCTCCATTTTTCTGACCTCGGTTTTGCTGGTATTAGAGCTCTGTGCACTTTACCAATGCTAACTGGTGTTAAAGTGCTTGAACTCTCTCCCCTAAACATAGTAACATTGGTTTATCCCCAATTGAAATATTTAATTTACTTATAAGTCCCATGTAAAGTGTGCTACATGTCCCAGAGCCTGTAAAGTAAATGCTGCTAGTGGGCCTGCAGCACTGATTGTGCCACCCACTTAAGTAGCCCTCTATCAATGGTTTACACCTGTTATGGCAGAGAAGGTGTCTGCAGTTTAAAGATAAATATCTTGCCAGGTCTAAACCTTCCCTTTTCATACACACAAGCCACACCTTTGGGAGGCTCTGGATAACCCAGTGGGCAGGGTGCAATGCATTTAAAAGGCAGGACATGTACTTTTAAGCGGCTGTATGATGGACTCAAGCACGCCTTTACCATGCATGCCTTTACAACTTGGTCAATACAACAAATGAATCGTTACCAAACATTCCTTTAACACGCAAGTCGTTACAATGACTTACCTTAGGGAAGCACTGGGCTTTGGAATAGTATAATTTACTATTCCAACTCCAATCTGCACAACAGAAGGGAAAGTGTTGGACATCAAATTCAACCCCAGTCCAACAATGCATTCCCTAAAGCAAGTCGTTGTAAAGACTAGTGTGGTGAAGACATATTAATTGTTGAGACTGGTTTGTAAAGTCACTGTGTGGTTCCGACTGCATGGTAAAGGCTGTTTTCCCTTTTAAGTTTTACATGTCCTAGTAGTGAAAAAATATCAAAGTTGTTTTTCACTACAGGAAGGCCTACCCCTCCAGTAGGATAACATTGGGATTTCCTCATTACATTTTACAGGTGTAATTTCTAATTCTGAAGATATAGAACCCTCCAAGCCTGGTGTTTCTGGAATCCAAATTTTAAATCCTAACTATGCTAAAGTCTGATTTTAATTACCATTTCTGAAAATGCCACTTTTAGAAAGTTGGCATTCTCTTACTTTAGCCATTTGGTTCCTGCTGCCTGTCTCTGACCACATGTTTGTGGTGGGTGACCGCTGGGCTTTGTGTATTCCCCCTAGCCAGCCACACACCATGGGAGGTTAGGTGTGACTTGATGGGCCATCCTTGGAGGGTGGGAGGGAGGAGCTGGGCCCAGCCTCATTTACACCTGAATAGACTGTGTCATGTCCCCACACAAAGGGCTGCATATCCCCCTGTAGTAGGTCTGGTACCTGGGCAGGAAGTGCAGGACCTCTGTGTACTTCAAAAGCCTGTCTTTGACGTCTCCCCCACTTCAAAGGCCAAACTGGGTTTGAGTACTGGACCTCTAACAATGCCACTTCACTACACTTACGGACCTATGAAAACAAGAGTACTGAAGACGGTAAAACTTTTAATCATTGTTGAGTTGAGCATGGTCTCAAACTTAATGCTTGCCTTCCTTTGTACAAGAATGCATCAGATTCTAAGGACACATGTTGATTGTTGGAAAGTCATTCTTTTGCCCTGTCCACCCCCATTTTTTGTTGCATGATACTGGTGTTAACTGACTCTGACTGTACCCTGGGCTCTGCCAACCAGACCCAGAGCCAGTGCTATGTGTACAAAGGTACATGCTATAAGGCATACTTACAGTTGGCAATGACAGGCCATATAAGTCCCTAGTAGATAGCAGGGGCAGAGGGTGCAAACTACCTATAAATCTCTAGTATTTAATAGGGCATGGAAGTGTAGAGGCCCAGCAGATTACCTGGACTTGCATGTGTCAACTGCTGTGTGCCTGCTGTCCTTTTAAAAGCAGTCCCGCCTTGCAGCATGTCTTTAAAAGTAAGTTCACACAATTGGTAACTCGTCCTAAAAGTCCCTAACATGTAATAGGGCATGGACGTTTAGAGGCCCAGCAAGTTTCCTGCACTTGAATGTGTGCAATGCTGAGTGCCTGTTGTCATTTTAAAGGCAGCCTGGCTTTGCAAACGGTCTTTAAATACAAATTGTGTGCAAACTCAACTTTGGTGGTTTGGGCAATTTAAAGGTGATAATCTACCTTATTGATCCATCTTAGGCAGCCACAGGGTCCTCCCTAGGTTTCCCAAGGGTGGGGGGTCATGTAACTATAAGCAGGGCCCTTATAAAATATGTTGTATATACCCTGGTCAGGGAAAAATGGCCCATTTTAATTTTTCTGCATTGTAAATACTTATCCCCGTAGGCTAACATTGCAATATTTTGTTCAGTCATACAGATCGCTTGGAAAGAGGTTACAATATTATTCAAGGACTTGCCACTGTTGAATATATTCATCATAACAAGTACAGAAGAGAAGTTATGTACCGTTCCCTTCTGTAAGCCAAAATCCAGCCTTCCAGTAGTCTCTGCTGATTGGTCAGCCTTAACAGGCTAGGGGGCATGTTCTCAAGAACGAATGATAACCATCGCAAAATCAGCCTAACGCAACTCTCCACATCGCAGTTGACCGCGGGAAAGTAATGCTGTGTTAACGTGGTATTCACAACCCGGTGGCACCATGCGGTAGTAGCAGAATATCGCACCAAATGTCTGCCTAAAAATGAACGCAACGCTGAAAAAATGCAAAACACTAACCCGAAAATACCTGCAATGCCCCAAATCACGATATAAAAATCAGCGACAACCAGCGACAGGCCTGCAATTCCCATGTGTCATGAGGGAAAATGCACTATAAAAGCAAAAAAAAAAGAACACATCAAAACCAAATCAAACTTCTTATCACCTCGGATGCACCCAGACCGAGTGCAGAGGACAACCCGAACCCCAAAAGCCCAATGGAGGACCAGCCAGGAATCCTGTGAGGAAGAAGAAGACGGGGTTCAGTCTGCAGGAAGATCGGATCATCATCACGGAGGTGATAGAACACTACCAACAACTGTTCGTCACCTCCACTGCGTCATTGGCAACACAAACGGAAATATGGCAGTCCATCGTCACCAACCTGAATGCAGTTGGAGTGTCGAGGAGGTCGATGGGGGAGGTCAAGAGGCTCTGGCATGAAGTGCACAGCCAAACCAAGGAGAAACTCGCTGTCAACAGGAAGGCAGCAAAGGCGACTGGAGGTGGGAGTTCTGCGCCACAGGAGGAGCTGGATGAGCTGGAGGAAATGGGGGCCACGGTCATCAGTGTGGAGATGGTGCAAGGGGTTGGGGGTCTGGACACAGCTCGATATCACCTAACCCAACAACAACAGGGTGAATAACGACCAGGGGCTGGGGGGCCAGGGGGAGATGGGAACAATGGCACACATGCACAATCATGAGCAGCACACTGCACACCCACAATGAGTGTGGAACATGTCGCTGATACCCTTGGCACACTGCAGCACACATAGAAACACCAAGAAGGCCCCCGTCCACAATGTGCACAAATGGGCCCCCCTCCATATCACCAATGCCACTACCTACCCATGCACATGTCCTGAATCCAGAAAAGCAGCGGCTCCGTGAGCCACACGGACAATGCAAGTGACACTGCATGACAGATAGCATGGCTGCAGTCACAATACATGACAAGGTGCATGAGACGACATTGAGGTGGGTGAGTGTGCACCACATCTGTAAAGTAGCAGATCACACTCTGACACATCCATGTGCACATACAACCCAAGGCGTCAAAAACACATCTGCAGACAAACAATGCACAAGAGACCAACATTTGTCTAGAAGCACAATTCACACACGTCGCAAACATTCCAGCACCCGAAGGGATAAGGGGCCGCCAAATCAGAGCTGCAGGGGCGACTCTCTAACAATGCAGCACAAAACATAGCAATCACAGTACATCAACATGGACGACAATGGGGTACAAAGTGTAACCCTTACACCACAGGACAGAGGACACAACTGATGCCGCTTGTGCATAGAAACTGGCCCATCACATCTGGCATTACATGACACTGTGACATTATAAGGTACGAGTACAGCCACACATCTGTCATGTAGTCGAAATGTCCACTGCCTCACATTAAATAGCCAGCTTCACCAAAACAGTCAAAATGTACATTGTCATGCGTCCAAATGTAAGCATCTACAATGCGTAAAAATACTTGGAACACACTGTTAACCTGCATCTCCCCTTTACATTGCAGAGGGACAATCAACGCCTCCTGCAGACCAGACCACACATCTCTACAGTGATGATGAAGAGGGCACCCTGCACATCTGCCCAGACACCGTCCAACGGATAATTGACAGCCTCCACACCCCACCCCCAGGAGCAGGGCAGCCCAGCTGCATTGAGCTGACCCCACACCCTGCGCAGACCACACAGCAGAAAACACACACCACCATTGCTGCCACTGAGCCTGTACCAGATGACTGCTTTAGGAACCTCAACACACACATCTCCGCCCCCTGATGTGTCTTTGGCACACAGTGATGCAGCCCAATCACCTTTGCACCCTGATGTGCCAGTGGTACACAGTGATGCAGCCCTGTCACCTTCACACCCTGATGTGCCAGTGGCACATAGTGGTGCAGCCATAACACCACACACACGCCTGACACATCGGACACAGAACCCGTCTCAGATGAGTAATATGTGTAGGGTAATGACTGTGTGAGGAAGGAGGTAGTAGCATCCATCCACGCCACATGTCCTGGCCCTGCCTGGCTCAGCCCTATGCATCATGCCCTGGAACAACACCTCCCACTGTCCCCCAAAACACTCTGTGACATTCACCTGGACCCCGACATGGCCTGCCATATCTGCTCCGGTACCAATGACACAGCAATCCGGCTGCGGACTGAACTCTTCCTGTTCATATTAACTTTGCATTCCCCTGAGGACTCTAGTTGGACCACCACTGGGAAACCATGTCATGTGGGCTTGAAATGGCCATGTACTTCCCCAGCTCCCAAACTCCCCAGAATGTGAATAAAACATTCCAAAGCACACAGATGTGTCATGTCTATGTTCACGCACGCATACAAGTATGGATGAATGTAGAGACATTGACTGCACTAAAAGGTACATCCTGTTAAATGTCATCAATGTGCACGTTTGACCCTGACCCACATGACCAATTAGATGACTGTGAAGGTGTGAACTAGCTGTGGCATCATTGCACATGATCAACAATCTCGTTACCCCCAACGTAGCCCCACTGCCATGTATTAGTAAGGGCTGTGTGTAGAAAAGTCAAATTCTGTAGCAGTCCTGAAGTGGTGCCCCATCACATGTGACAACAAAATGTCTCTTCGCATACCTGCTTACACACATCTGTGTGGACTCAGTCTGTTTTGATGGATAACATTGATAAATGGCAAGAAGTTGGACACCATACTCACATTGCTGGAGACACGTAAGAGTACAGGTCTGCTAGCACCTATCCCAAACACAATGTCTGGCTCACAGAGGTGAAGCTGTCACTAGGGACTCACCCCCAATACACAAGTGTCAGTCAAACCCTCCCTCTGTACGGACAATGCACATGTAGGCACATGATTTCTCTTTATAATCAACACTCATCACAGTTGTACACTAGTGTAGTTGCGTAGACTTTATTAGCATGTGCGTGTCAGTACGGAGAGGGCAAGGGCCACAACATGCATACCAATGTTTAAACCACTTACAGACAGCTCAGGGACATGTTGAGGTGCAAGAAATGGGGTGGCAAGAATGAACACAAAACATCACGGATGTCGACGGTCACAGCCCACCTTGCATTGCTAGACGCGTCATGTGATGTTTGGCGTCTGCTCATTGCCCCGTGTCAGGGAACACGACTCACAGACCATTGGATCTGCATAGTGCTGTACCACCGGACTGCGCCGACTGTGTGCTCTGATGACAGTGAGCAGGTGAAAGGGTACTACAAGGTCACATGTCATACTACATTGCCATGTGTGTACTCTCCCCCCAGAAGTTTCTCAGATTTTGGAACATTGCAAAATGACGCTGTGCAGCCCCGCCAATGGGACTGCATCACCTTGCACAGGTGTGTGTACACACACATAGGTCCACGCACATGCATTCTGAGACCAGGCGAAGGCAGATATGTTCACTGTTGTGGTGGGATATGTGACCAATCCTCCAAGATGCTACTAGGTGTGGGGACCTGTGCTGTGGGTGACAATCAGTTGTGGCTGCAGGAATGTAGTTACTCGTCCATGAATGCGAGCGCAGCTTCATGGGCAATCTGTTCCAAGAGTACATCGTTGTCAAGTTCAAGGATCATGAGGGCGATCCAATCCATTAACTGGTCCGGGCAGCTGTACTCTGACCACTTCGCTTCTCCGATCCGCAAAATAGCCCAATAGAGGAGCGCCTCTATGCGGTCACTGCACACAAGGAGTTGTGCAATGTCCCATGCCCAACTGCCTGCACAGACGCCAAATATCAAGGCATCCCATGCACGGGTATCACGGTTACACTCCTGTTCATGGGCCAACAGGGGGCGCACACACAAGTCATAATCCAGTTCAGCAACTTTTGTGTTGGATAGGCAGACATCCATGGGCCACTCGAATGTGCATGATTGACAGTGGAACCAGGGCTGAACACAGGTGAAGTACGCAAGACGGAATCTTAGATGGAAACTGATGCGCAACACTGCCACTGGCAGTGATCCCAACAGATGCAGCATTCGTGCATGGTACAGTTCCGCGTGACAGGGGTTGTGCATGTGCCAGGGATTGCCAGACATTGCCTTTGTTGGTCTCGTAGCACCGGCACTCTTCTGACAGACGGCAGTTATGTGGATGATATGCCACTGCTCGGAGCAATGATTTGTATTTGTGTGCAACGTTTGGACTTATGTTTTTTTTATTTACTTATGTGTCAAGGGCATTCCATGCAGGTGTACCTCAAGCAGGGACAAGTGTGTGTGGGGTGTGGACAAGTTGGTCTTTCATTAGCATAGTTCGTGGTGTGGGAGTCGTCAGGTTCTGGTATGGTATCTCTCGCAGGGAGTGCTAGCCGCATTCAAGGCCAAGGTCAGGGGTTCAGCTGTCCTTCCGTCTTGTGTATTGAGACAAAGGGGCTTTCATACCTAATGTTAGTCTGACTAATGCTTGCATTTTTTAAATGTGATGTGGCCTTCGCGTTGCAATTGATGTCAGGCCTGTGACTTAGTGTGCAACAATAGCGATACACACACAACAGTTGGCATGTATGAGCCAAGTGCCGGATTGGCCTTGCACTCCTTGTACAATGTCTCTCTTTCTCTCTCTTTCTCTCTCACCCTCACTATGTTTCTCTCACTCTCTCTATCTCTCTATCTCTCTCTCTTTTGCTCGCTCTCACTGTCCTTTGATGAGTGCATGACACTTTCTTATCTGGGATTTTGTTTTGCAGGCTGTGACTTACAGATTGTCCTGAGTAGACCCGCCATGACACTTCAGATTGGTTGCTTTGTGTTTATTCAGAATAGAACAAATTATTTGGGAATTATAAGATGAATGTATGATTCTCATTGTTATGACCACACATGTTTGTTAGGTGTCGTAAGTGTGCAACGTCAGGCACATTGTTTTGATCATGATTTTGTAACGTTGATGTGACATATCTTTGTCTGGCATACCTTTGTCTGGGGGGTGCCCGGAGTGGGGCCACAGGGGGGGGGTGGGGTCCTTGGGGGGGTGACGTTGCTCTTTTGGGGCTACGGGATGCATGGTCAGTGGCTCCATGGCATCTGTTGTTCTTCAGGTGTGGCTCTGGGCTGAGCTTCCTTTGATGGTGCAGGTTATCGTCCGTATTTGCACTAGGCCTGGGCGGTAAATTTCGTTCCACTCGCGGAATTTGCGATATTTCGAAATTTTTACATTCCGCGGAGAGCGTGAAAATGTCAAAACTTTCACAACCTGCCACGGAACGGAAGTGTTTTTCTTGTTCGGGCTTTAAAAATGCATTCTCGCGCGCGCGGTCGCGACTTACCGGGTCCCTGCGTTCGCCGACGAGTTTTCCTGTCCGTTCGCGCACGCCCCTAGATGTTGGATTGTTGGTAGCCGGTCGCTCTATTCCACAAGAGTTTGCGATTGCGAACACGTCATTGCGATCGCGAACAGGAAATAAGCATCGCGAGCAAGATGGCCGCGCCCATTAGCGACCGCATGGGCAAGTTGGAGATATATTTCTCCACGAGCACGCAAAAACACATCGCGAACGGGCGGGAAAAGCAATCTCCGCATCTTCGCGAAAATTTTGCATGCTCGCGGAGATTTTGCGCAATTTCGTGATAATTTGCGGAAGTCAATTTCGCAAATTCTGCCCACCCTTACTATGCACCAGTTCAGAGCAGGTGTTAGTTTCCTGCTGCTAACGCGCCTTATTGCATGTTTTGTGATCTTATCGCCAATATTGCTGGTCGTTGAGAATGTTATAGAGTGGTGTTGTCACGAGGTTTTGCACGGGAACTGCCCTGAGAGAATAATTCAAAAAACCAGGAAGCGCGCCAGGAACCAGAACCGAGATGCACTCCTGGAGGAGACCAAACGACCAGAGACACCAACACCACTGACTTGTGTCACTACGTACAATGGCATATCCAATCATGTAGCCAAAATAATACTCAAAAATTGGAGGATCCTTAACACTGGCAACAGAAACTGGACGCAACCTCTATTCTCCTACAAAAAAACGAGTAGCCTAAAAGACCAACTGGTGTCAACCCGCCCCAGAGCCCCGACACCACCATCAAAGAACACACTGCACACGGCGTTGTGTCTACCTAATGTGATTGGCCACTACCCCTGTGGTGACTGTAGTGTTTGCCACCTTACACAGCACAGCAAGACCCTTAACTTGGAGCCCGGCAAGACATGACAGCTACTGAAACACACCAACTGCAACTCTACTAATTTGATATACCTTATAGAGTGCCATTGCAAACTCAGATACGTTGGTATGACCACCAATGCGGACCAGAAATATGGAACATAGGCGCACGATACGCTGCAAAAAGACCAACAGCAAACTCATGGACCACTACCTAGAAGAAGGACACACGCCCAATGATATGCGGTGGACGGTTATCGAACAAATACCACCCCATCCGAATAACAACGAAAGAACACTCCTCACAAAGGAACAACATTGGATTTACCGTCTTTCAACGCCCATACTGTTTCAACATACTGTGGAACAGCCTCAACCGCTGATCCCCCACAGAATCTGCATACTCTACCCCATATCCAGCAACCATACTCTGCCCGGTTGACGCCTCCTTCTGGGCCCGACTGCATTAGCCCATCTCCTCATGAACGGAACTGTACCCTCTGATTAAAATGGACTGGCCATGGCCACCTTGGGCGATAATAATGACCCTCCTTTATCTACTGGGCCTCCCCCTTCAGAGCCAAACCTCCACCCATATGAGTGGACACTAGGCCCCAGCCTACCGGCATGTCCTAGCTAGTCCCGACGCACGCCTGATACTTTTACGACGTGTCCACCGCGTCTCATTTAATGTAAGCATGCGCAAGATACCCTATCGGCCAGACATATGCACTACAAACATGATTGGCAGTGCGTCCGATTAAGCAGGAGCACGGCCTATACGGGACTATCCCATCAGAGCTGACCCCCGCTGACCCCGATAAGGCCACTCAGAATGCACCACCCTATTTGCGGCACTATACTCTGTGTCATATGAAGGGTGCCAACACACACTAGATAACTGTCACATAGTGAGCATAACAGCTGCACATACACTCTACTGAGCCACCGCATTAGTTACAAACTACTGGGTTGGAATACACTCGTTGAAAGCAACTGTATTCATTCCTTTTCTAATTCCCAAGTGCCCCCCCCACAATGCCACACACTTGCATCCATTTGCTGTGCCGTTTTAACTTTACCGCTGGCAAATATCACAGGGAGTATAGCATGTCTTCTGTGTCTGTTCATTCTTTCTTGCCTTGACAGACGCTACTCACCCATGAGACACGCCCCGCATCAACGACCCTCGGCTGCGGCGTAAACACACTACTTAAACCACGCCGGCTTCCGGATCCCGCACCATCGGAGTTCCTGGCCGGACACACCAGGTGCGGCAGCGGATGCAGAGACAACGCCAAATAAGTGGGAGAGTGAGAGTTCGCTCACGGTATCCCCACCGGGATATAGCCATTGGCTGCTCCTGAGTGCTTATTTTTACCGCTGGCAGTGAGCTCTCTTCTCCCCACCGCTCCTTTTGAACTTTTTCTTTCTACCCCCTCAGAGTGCATGAGAGTCTCGGATCCCCGCCAGAGACTCATGAAGTTTGTCCCCCGAAGTTAGGAAGTAAACTCTAACTTTTTAACCTTAAATACCATTTTGCCTTGGTCACCATAGCATTTTGCCATTCCGCCCTCAGGTACTAGCACCTGTATAACATAGTTTTACTATTCGGCATATATTACACTAGCCGACGCTACCGCTCATCACTGTCGGTTGACTCGATCACCACTTAGGCACCAGGTATCGCTACCACCAATTACGTGCCTAAACCAGCGTGTTTTACATATTATGTGTCTATGTGTTTTGTCCCATCTTTTTTTTCCACAGGTACAAACTGAGAGGAAAACCTCCTCTTACAATTACTGCACCTTAGCGAGTGCCTCACATAGGGTGCTTACAGCACGTTAGTCCCTTGTTTCACCCCCTCACACATAGGTCCTGACGAAAGCCATTTTTAACCAAAGGCCTGGCTGAAAGTAGTTGACCACACTGGACGTGGGAGACCATAAGTCTCTCCTACCACGTCCAAAAGCCTTGTTTTTAACTCTGCCTGGGGCCCACCAATAAATTAACCATTTGGGACCTCTAGGACAGCATTTTAACCCCCCTCTATACACCTTCACTGCACACTCACTTAACACCTCCTGCTCCGCTGTAATCAGGCGTCGTAGCACACCTGAGGCACATTCGGTGCCTCGGGTGGGGCCCGATGATGAAGCATGCCACCAACTAGGTTGGTGGGTGAGGGCTTTCTTAAAAACTAATAGGTTTCCCCAACCAGACACATACAACACGTACATTATTGAAGTAGCTAGATCTTTTTGATTACTACATACTCCTTGGGGAAGTGAACTAGCCACTCTAGTACCTCGCTGTCTATTGTGATTATAAGTGTTCTACCACAACTCACATCACAAAAATGACTGCCTGTGTTCAAAACACTGCCCCGTGATGAAACTCGGAATTCTTTGGGAAGTGTTGGAAATGTAAACATTTGGTTAAACTTTCAATACGAAGAACAACTTAAGAATATGTGACAAACATCTGACGTTGAATATGAAAATATTCTTAAGGATATTTGAGTAGGCGTTCTCCCAGAGGAGGGAAACATCACTTAGAAAGTTGACTTGTCAAGAGACTGCGATCTACGAACAAGACAGCAGCTGATCTAATGTTCACTTTTATTCAAGAAGGAAAATCCATTGTGTGCCTAATTCCTACACCTCAGAAGTGTGCCTGTTTCAATAAAGAATTGATAAAATTGGAGAAAGAAGAAATCTTTCAACTTACAGCAGTGGGCAAAATGGAACATCAGGGTGTGACAGTATTCCTAAATCAAAAACAACAAGTGAAACTGGATTCATTGGAAAAATCTGTTTACAGAACTGCAGGATTAGAGAAGTGTTTGCAAGAACTGTAGAATACTTTTTCATAGAAATTTAGATGTTGAGGAATGATTTGTAAATTGTGCTTAGGGTAAGTGATCATTTTACTTTACTTTCCTAATAGGATTGAGGTTGAATATTTAGCAATAAATTGTGATCAGGTTGATGGCGTAAAGCAGATTGGAAGGTCTATTGTCGGTATTTTGCTCATGAAAGACTTGTATGTTCAGAGGAAGCAGTTTCCAATTTCTCTAGCATACGCTGAGACTATTCATAAATCTCACGGTTTAAGTGTAGATGCAGCATTTATTAATATTGAACTGTGTCTGAGGAAGGTATGTCATATGGAGCCTTATCTCGAGCTAGAACATTGGCCGGTTTGTATTTGGTTGCATTTGATGACATGAAAGTAAGTCCTGATCCAAGATATGTTAAAGAATATAATCGGTTAAGAAGTCTTCTTGTTCCTCATTTAGGACAGTATCCCATCTATGAAAAACGCATCATCTGTCCAAAGCGAAAACATAAAAAGGATTGTACTGAAATTGTTGAAAGAAAGGAAAACAAGAAAAACAAAGACGCTGTTAAGAAGAAAAATATTGACTTAATAAAGATAATTTTGGTTAACACATGTCAAACCCCTCTGGTGTCAACTGATATGCAAGTATTGTTCTAAACATGCTCTTTCAATTACCTCATTGTCTACATGCAATTGAACAGAAACCACAGAAAAGGTTGTGTTCGGCACTGTGTGCTTTGCTGCAACGTTTACGTAGTGATAGAACTGTAACACACTGTGCTTCACACATTTGAGACCTTGTAGATATATGTACTGGGTCACTACAATTTACTCCAAAAACTCAACAGGATGCACAAGAGTTTATAATGGTGATATTTGTAGTTTGTAGAAGAAGAAATATGTATTGATAAGTTATTTGGTCGTACTTGCTCATGGAACCGTAGTGTGAAGTTTGCTCATTCAGATCAAATACGGAAATAGATTCAGAGCAATTTCTTTATTTAATACTCCTAGATTGCAAAACTGTGTCTTTTGGCAGACTGTTCAAACAAGCTACACAAAACAATACCTGCCCGAATTGTCACTGTAGGATCTGCACTTATGTTGCCCCCACTTTTTTTCTGATGTTAACACTGGTTTCTGGCTATAGTCTGGCTGGGTACCTGCTAATCAGGGCCCCAGTCTCTCTGTTCTCTCTAATCAACTTAGAGTGCATACTAGATGCACTAGTGATTGGATACTGTGGTCCCTTATAAGCCCCTAGTATATGGTACCCTAGGTACCAAGGGCATGGGTACTTCACAGGCCTACCAGGGGCTGAAGCATGTATTATGCCACCCCTTGGAAGCAGACTAAATCTGACACCACAGGCCTGCTACTGCAGCCTGGGTGAAGTAGTGTTAGCACTCCTCACTGAGGTATAGGTTCCTATATCTCACCTTACACACACATATAAACCTATCAGTCACCCCTAAGGCAGGCCCTATCAATCCTGAGGGCAGGGTGCTTGGTTTACAATGTGAGGGGGTGCCTCTGCATGAGCAGGGCCTCTCTGCAGCTGGCAGAGTCTATTCTCTGTGGCTGTTTGTGGATGTGGTTAAACCATATACTCTTAAATGCATTATAACCTACCGGTAACTGCTAACTTTGGAATGATTGCATCAAAACATGTCGTGTTTGGTGTTAAACAACTTGGAATCATACCCCCACACCACTAACTGGTGTGGGAGTATGATCCCACCCTTCTAGAGGGGACGACATGTACCTACTGTGGAAACACGGTAGAAATCTGAAAGAGCCCTGGCATCACAAAATGGATGCCACCAGCACAGACACGGGGCTGCCACCTGCTGCTGACCGAAACTCGCAGTGGAGGAGGCACAACATTAGGCATCCTATCACTGGGAGGTGTCACCACCTTCCAGACAGGATTTAGTGTATTGGAGCTGGGTGGGTGCACTAGAGTGCTTTGAAGTCCTGCACTGGGGGAGCAGTAGGCTCCTCTGTGCATATGCCAGCTCAAACCGGTTCAGGAGCTACCTGCCCCTGCTCTGGCATGAAACTGGACAAAGGGAAGTGGGTGTAACCACCCACCCCCCTGACCCTCCCAGAGGAGTGGTCATGGAGCTAGTCCCTCCCTTCCTTTTAGTATAAGTTAGGGAACCCTTGCCATTGCAAGTTAGATATCCCTGGACAACGCTTTACAAGAAGAATCCTGGTCCTTCGACGTTCCACTACCTTTGGAAGATGGAAGAATCTCCCTTGGAGTCAAGGAGTGACTCCCCTGCTTGGCAGACACCAAAAACTTGAATCAATGGTCGCAAACTTTCCCGCTCCCACCGGAGTCTGAAGTTCCTGCAGCCCTGGAAGTAGATTTCCTGACTTCTCAACAGCCATTGTGAGTCCTCAGCAAAGCTGAGGTAAGTGGACCCCATGAGTGATGAGGAACAGCAATACCTGGGAACCGTGCACTATTGTTGAGTGCAACCCCTTCTCGATGTTCTACAAACTTGTGCTTTGGAACAATTATGGCCAAAGCCTCTAGCAGGTTGTGCACTGAAAATCAGAGTCCTACCCCATCTTGAGTGACCGTGGGCTTCTATAAAGCATTACCTCAAGAGGCATCTTCACGATCCCTTGCCCATTGGCTTGTGGGTCCCCTGAAGACCTTCTTATTAAACCAAAGGGCTCTCTTGGTGTCTCCAGGCCTGCCCTCACTTACCTTTGCTGGGTGAGTCCCTCAGACCTTGCTTGTCTGCACCATTGACTTTATTCACTTTTCACAAGACTTATTGTTGCCAAGGATTGTTGGCTTCAATCTGGTTGCCGACACTGCAGTCTGCTGCAGACGTTGTGGAAAACTCCGAATCCAGCTGCTGGTCATCGTCGATCTCTCCTGGACCTCGTGAGCGAAGAGTCAAAACACCCTTGATCACCTGAAATCACCCGACATCCGTGGGCATACATCTTCCTGGCCCGGGTCACTGGCAAGTAACTGTGAACACTGCCCCTTCTGCTTTCAGGTTATCTTCATTTTAAATCCAGCCTTGGATTCCACAGGACACTTCTTCAGTCTTCGCAAGCAGCAAATCTTGTTTGGCTTCCATAGAAAACAGCGACGTGGCCCAACACCAAAAGACACCTATGCACCCGGCTTCCCTGGCTGAGGTAACTCATGCACTCCGGTGCCCTAGTGTGTATTGGCACTCAAATTACTTACCTTGTAAGTGGCTTGCTTGTCAACTTCCTTGAAGTACCCTTAAACTTTAAAAATCCAACCGCGACTTGCTCTATTGAAATCAAAAGGGAACCCGCGGCTGTGTTCTCACACTGCACGCGTCTCCTGTTGATCTTTTACTTACCTGCCTTGGGTGGATTAGCGAAGCCCCAGTGATTCTACAAGCCCTAGGCCTTGTCCCCTTCCAAGTCGACTTTCCTAAACCTCTTTTTTAGTATATGGTCTGGTACGCCCCAAGGGCCCCAGCCATTATTGTGTTTGAATGTGTTCCTGGCTTCTAATCTCATATAGAGATTAGTAGAGTGTGTCTAGAAATAAATACATATATATTTGATATATATACCTGTGTGGTGTCCTTTCATTTGGTAATTCAAGAGATTATAAGGTAAATCAAGGTGCTTTAAATTCCTCTGAGACTTAGCCTGAAGGCTGCTCTCCACAGCTACCACTAGAATAGCTTTCTTTAAAAAGTTGTCTTAAACCTATCTACCATAAGAGTCGAATTGGACTGGTGCAAGGTGGCCACTATAACTAGTGACCAGCATATGCCAGGACAACTTCTCACATTGGTGGGCAGCGTGTGGGATTCCAGCTTGCCATTGTTTTACCAGAAAATCTCTATTTGAATTACTAACTGAAAACCACTAAAGGTACTCAAGGTACATATAAAAGTCAAGCTTAGTATCAATAAGTTCTACTGAACTTAGAGTTGTTTGTGAAGGGATAGCACACCCTTGCTACAGCTCAAGCTAGGATCAGTTGGCCACAAACTAGTGTAGGTAGTACAACACTGCACAGCACTAGAATGTCCTCAAGGGAAGGAGCCAGTGGGTCCACCCAACCTCAGTATAAGGACATGACCTTCTTTGACTTGAAGGCCATGTGTGTTGCAAGACACCTGGGGTTAGGACAGAGTCCCTCCACACTACACCTAATAAATCTACTGATTGCAGATGATCTTAGACTAGCTCTAGGAGCAAGTGGATCTGGATCAGGGGGTGGGTCAGCCATAGTCTCTGGGTCAGATGATGAAAATCAAGATGACCTGGAGTCTGTGATTGAAGGGCCAGATCCACAAGGATCTGAAAGGGACAGAGGAATTCTCCCTAAGATAGCTGACAGAGTAGAAGAGTGGGAGAGAGGCCTAGGTCCCCTTCAAGGGAATCTGACCACTCAAATCACTCTGGCAGAGAATCTGTCCACCAGAGGAACTCATACTCTAATAGAAGAGAGACCTCCTCTGAAAGAAGGTACAAGATGCTCCATTATGAGGAAGCAAGACTTGCCCTCAGAACCAAGCAATTGGCCTTAGATAGAGAAGCCTTTGAGCTCTAGAGAGCTTCTAAGAAAGAGGGGTTTGATACCCCTGGTGGCAGCAACAGTGTCCCTAGAGGCAGAGATTACATTCCAGACCATAGGAACCTGTCCAAGGTGGGGAACAACCTTTACAACGCAACTTTTACAACGCACTACACTTACAACGCATTTTTTACAACGCACAATCCATTACAACGCATGACATTACAACTCATGTAACTACAACGCATTTTTAAAAACTACCTTTACAACGCATTCCATTACAACGCATACTACCATTACAACGCATACCATTACAACGCATAATATAGTAATTTTTACCCCTATACTATCCAACACTTACCCTACTATTGCACCCCCTGGAGTTAGAATAGTAATTTTTACCCCTATACTATCCAACACTTACCCTACTGTTGCACCCCCTGGAGTTAGAATAGTAATTTTTACCCCTATACTATCCAACACTTTCCCTACTGTTGCACCCCCTGGAGTTAGAATAGTAATTTTTACCCCGATACTATCCAACACTTACCCTACTGTTGCACCCCCTGGAGTTAGAATAGTAATTTTTACCCCTATACTATCCAACACTTACCCTACTGTTGCACCCCCTGGAGTTAGAATAGTAATTTTTACCCCTATACTATCCAACACTTACCCTACTGTTGCACCCCCTGGAGTTAGAATAGTAATTTTTACCCCTATACTATCCAACACTTACCCTACTGTTGCACCCCCTGGAGTTAGAATAGTAATTTTTACCCCTATACTATCCAACACTTACCCTACTGTTGCACCCTCTGGAGTTAGAATAGTAATTTTTACCCCTATACTATCCAACACTTACCCTACTGTTGCACCCCCTGGAGTTAGAATAGTAATTTTTACCCCTATACTATCCACCACTTTCCCTACTGTTGCACCCCCTGGAGTTAGAATAGTAATTTTTACCCCTATACTATCCAACATTTACCCTACTGTTGCACCCCCTGGAGTTAGAATAGTAATTTTAACCCTATACTATCCAACACTTACCCTACTGTTGCACCCCCTGGAGTTAGAATAGTAATTTTTACCCCTATACTATCTAATACTTACCTTAAATGCAATTTAATATTATGCGTTGTAATGGTATGTGTTGTAAAGGTAGTATGCGTTGTAATGGAAATGCGTTGTTAAGGTAGTTTTTAAAAATGCGTTGTAGTGTCCTGCGTTGTAATGTCATGCGTTGTAATGGATTGTGCGTTGTAAAAAATGCGTTGTAAGTGCATGCGTTGTAAAAGTGTGCGTTGTAACGACATACATCCGTCCAAGGTTGTTCCTCCCTACCAGAGTGGGGATGATATCTACAAATGGATAACTGCTATGGAGAGGGCCTGTAAAGTTCAACAGGTCCCCCAGAAACAGTGGGAAGCAATCTTGTGGCTCTCCTTTTCAGATAACGGTAGAGACACGCTCCTCACTGTTAGAGAAGAGGATGCTGATGAATATGATGTCTTGAAAAGTGCATTAATAGATGGGTTTGGCTTAACCACTGAGCAGTACAGGTTGAAGTTCAGAGACACCCAGAAAGCACCCAATCATGACTGGACAGACTTTGTAGATTGTGCAACCAAGGCTCTGGAGGGTTGGCTGGTTGGTAGTAGATTTACTGACTTTAAGGGATTGTATAATCTTATGATGAGAGAACCGATCCTTAATAATTGCCAAAACCAGTTGTTGCATCAGTGTCAGATGCCTCCTTTATTTGCGAACCACCCAGGAGTAGAATGACGCAAGTTCCCAATGCCCTTCTCAGAACCTTCCCCACTTGGTTTCTTTAATTCCACCTTAGTAGTTAAGTACCGAGGGGGGAAAGGGGATGGGACAGAGAAGAGACAGCTCCAAAACACGGCGGTTCAGCACAAACCTCCTTCCTCACTGGTTGTGTAAGCTGCAAACAGAACATGGATTAAATGGCGAAACATTTATAACTTACATGCATTTGAATCTAAGATAACTTATCTTACCAGGAAGTGTTTTTGGATTTGCCCCTCTTCTACTTCTCTACTGTGTTGAAAGTGTCTGCAGAGAAGTCTTAACTCTATGTTTGTTCTATCCTCACAGGAACGCTATGTATTCACTGCTCTGTGGGAAATGAGAAGACAAGGTAAGTGTACATCTTTATTGTTACTATTTTCTGTAAATTGCGTTTTTCCCTTCTCTATGGATACTCACTGGAAAATTATAGAGTTGTTAATTTAATTGGAGTCTAATAGGTTTTTTCTGTTCCAATGTATTGCTTCTGCTTTTCTTTGGAACTATTCTTTATTTGGCTTATTTTACGATTAGTAAGGTGAGACTCCTAACGTAGTTATGAATTTAACCAACTGAGAAGGTGATTGTAAATTTGAAACGGACTAGCAAGCGTCCGCTGTCTTTTTATTGTATTTTTTAGAGGATTACTGAAGCGGAGAGAGTGAGTTTATTTGCCTTTGTTAGTCTTGCCCCAGGACGTGTCTTCCAAATAAAAGACGCGTTTTAATTATTGCCAGCTGATGCTTTTGACTATGCGCGTAGCGCGTTTAAATTAAGCTCGCTTGTTTCTTTGAATGCTTCTGACAATGCGCATAGCGCGTTTAAATTTAGCTCACTCATTTCTTAGTATGCTTCAGGAATTCCTGTGAACACGCGAGCCGCGCGTGAATGAATTTACATACGCGTCTCGATAAACTTCCTCTGAACTTGGCACGTAGACTCTGTGCCTGACTCTCAAGTTTTTAACTATTTTACACGATGGAATATTAACGTAAACGCGGCGAAATGACAGGAATCGCCTGCGTTTCCTCGTAAGCTTCTACCACAGTTTACCTTTTAATTTTCAGTTAAAGCTTCTGTTAATGAATCTCATTAGTTATTGGTTGTTCCACACATATTATTACTGCAAATAATTGATTATCTAAGTCAGACTTTTCTCCTTACAAGTTTTTTGAATTACAATGCTCTTTTCAGAAATGCTTATTTATACTTGACATTTCACACTAACCTTAGGTCATTTTACCGACTGAACTAACCCCGAGAATGACGCCACTATCCTGACTAACTTTCTCGACGCAAGAAACAGGTGCTGCTCCTGAAGAATCTTCGGTGAAGTGCAACATGGAATGTTAGAGCACACCTCACCAACTGTCATTCACTGCAAGACTAGACTGCTAAACAGCAATATGTTGTTGCAGCAAGTTGGCAGCCATGTTGGAATTTCTACGATGCCAACAAGCACTCCAGCTCAAAGGATTGACTGCTTTCTCAGTTTGTAATGAGAGCATAGAGGCCACGGAAGCAGAAGGAGGAGGAAACCTTCCGTGATTCCTGACAATCAGTACCTGGTGGACTCTGATCTGACCTCTCCCCAATAATTGGGAAAGAAGGCAGACAAATGGGTCAGAACCAGGGTGAGGCAGAAAACCCAGAACCAAGGGGGTGACACTAAGAAGCAGGATCCTAAAGGCTCTGAGAAAGGTGGGCATAAGGCAAAATAAGTCTTCACAAGGGCCCCACAAATCTGCATCTGGTGGGGATTCACAGTCTACAAAGGGAAAAAGCCAAAAGAAGCCCTGGTGCCAATTCTGTAAATAGAAAGGGCACTGGACTTCTGATTGTACCAAGTCCAAAAACCAAACCACCACCACACCTGCCCCTAAGGCAACTGTTCTCCCATTACAGCTACTGGTGGAGGTGGTAATCAGAATAAGGGTGTAGTAGGGTTGACCCTGGGTTCTGATGTGGACTCTGGACTAGTCAGAGTACCCACACAGGCATTGCTGGTTAGTGAGGGAGACCTTGACATGTCCTTCCCAGTGAGCCCCAATAATCTGGGCAAATACAAACAGCAGCCTATAATAAATGGCAAACAGGCTTTTGGCATTCAGGGACACAGGTGCTAGTGTTACCATGGTGGAAGAGGATCTAGTGGACCCTGCACAGATCATCCTGGGTGAAATTTACCCGGTTACCAATGCAAGCAATGTCAGGACCAGCCATAGTCTGGCAGTTGTGAATTTCTCCTGGGGAGGGGTAACTGGCCTCAAGAAAGTAGTAGTCAGTGCAGACCTCCCTGTCAAATGTCTATTGGGCAATGATCTGGAGACTTCAGCCTGGTCTGAAGTAGAGTTATAGACTCATGCTGAGATGTTGGGCATACATGCAGAGGTATTTGCTGTGACCAGGTCACAGGCCAAAATGTATAAAACTGAACCAGTTCTGGATCCTGACACTATGGACCATATGCTACCCAAGAGGAGGAACAGTAGGGTTAAGGCAGTGCCTTCCCCTCTGTCTCAGATCTCAGATTCCCCTCCTGAGGGAGGAGAAGCAGAACCTTAAAATTAGAACTGCCCCAGAGGAACTTGAGCCTGATCAGGTTGAGTTCTTGGAGGCAGGGGGACCTTCCAGGGAAGATTTGAGTAAGGAGCAACAGTGCTGCCTCTCTCTTGAACCCCTCAGACAGCAGGCTGCTGCTGAGGCTGCTGGGCGTGCTAGTGCGTCCCATAAAGTTTATTGGGATGAGGGACTCCTATATTCTGAGGCTAGAGATCCTACCCCTGGATCCACCAGGAGGTTGGTAATACCTCAGAAGTTTAGGGGGTTCCTCTTGACACTAGCACATGATATCCCATTGGCAGGACACTTGGGCCAAACAAGACCTGGGAAAGGCTTGTTCCACACTTCCATTGCTGGACTCTGGTCAAACGGCGGCTTTAGTGCTTTTAGATCTCAGTGCCGCGTTCGATACCGTCTCCCACGCAATGTTATTACAGCGTCTGGTTGAGGTTGGTGTCGATCACGTGGCTCTTGAATGGTTTCGATCGTTCTTATCGGGCCGTACTTTCAGGGTTGCTACCCCTCCCTTCCAGTCTAGACCTTACTCTATCACACAGAGTGTTTCACAGGGGTCGGCTCTCAGCCCCACACTTTTCAATATCTATGTGCAGCCGCTGGCTGCTGTCGCCAAGCGCTGCAATCTGACCATGGTGTCTTATGCTGACGACACGCAGCTGGCGGTTGCAATAAGTGGGGCGTCCGACCTAGAGGCCACCAAGTTTCGTGAGGGAATCAGGTCAGTGGCCTGTTGGATGACAGACAATTGTTTGCAACTGAATGCAAAAAAAAACTGAGGTGCTTATTGTTGGCAACCAGAGCCATTTGTGGGGTGACCATTGGTGGCCATCTGAGCTTGGCCCTACCCCTCTTCCTGCTACCGAGGTAAAAAACCTAGGCATCTGGCTAGACTCCAAACTTAGCTTTGTCTCTCATACTAAGAAAATCGCTGCCATGTGCTTCGGGATTCTTCGTAGGCTTAGACCTATTTTTAAATTTTTCGATGCCCCAACCAGACAGCTTATTGTACAAGCTACTGTTCTGTCTCGGTTGGACTATGTGAATTCCCTTCTGCTTGGAGCTAATCAGGCTGAACTTTGTAGACTCCAACGCATTCAAAACGCTGCCGCCAGGGTCCTGGTTGGCCTGCCGAAATTCTGTTCGCCCAAAAAATCTATCTATGGACTTCACTGGCTCCCAGTCTCTCAGAGGATTAAGTTTAAGTCTCTCTGCCTTTCGTTTAAAATCCTGAAGCACTCTTCCCCTCAGATTTTGGAACATCTTATTTCACGGTATGTACCATCGCGGCCTCTAAGATCTTCTGGGCTTCATCTGGTTACAGTTCCTCGCTTTAAAAGGGTTGGGGTCGGGGGCCGCTCTTTTAGTGTGCTCGCTGCCAAGCTCTGGAACTCACTTCCTGCCCATATCCGCGCCATCGATGAACTTTTGATTTTTAGGAAGGCCGTCAAGACCTTCCTTTTTTCCCTGGATGCCTAGCACTGTCATGGCCTGTTCACTGGGTTGTTTGTGTGCCGGTTTCTTGTTCAAGGAGCGCCGGGACGCCCCTTTGCTGGGGCAGCTGTGCGCTATACAAATCCGGCTAACATAACATAACAGTCTCATCCGGAATTCACTATGTCCCTTCTGGTTTTTAGCCCCGACTGAATCATACGTCTTGGTGAACTCATCCATTTAGCAGCCGATCCAATGCAGACGGATCACACACTGGCGGTTGACGCGGTAAGATGCTCCGCCACATTAATTTTACTCATTGCCTTAGTCAATCTGCCCTCACAGCCCGCATTAATGTAACGCCACAAACTCAGTTCGACATAGCCCGAATCAATGTTCAGTTCGATTTAGATCCCTTCAACCCTTTGCATCGCGTGACACCCTTCATGGTGTACCCGGCGATACGACTCCTCCAAACTTATTCTCTGACTATAGTTAAGTACTTTGAGATTGTATCGCCGATACCTTGAATTAATTTATTATTGTTCTCCTATAACAGCCTAAATGAATAACCTGTGACACCTAGCCCTGCATCCATTGGAAGTCGGGATACCTCCTTTGATTTAAGTCCCTTGAATCTGATCAGGTATATGATTCATAAAACGGATCTCCGTTTTTAATCCTTGTTTTAATTAGGACAACATCCCCTTTGTTTTAATGTTTCAGGTGTTTGATTAAGACCACCTTCCAGTCAGGTTGCCCCTCTTTGGCCCTGATGAAGACCTGCAAGGCCAAGGCTTAAAAATCCCTAAGGCCATCAAGACGGGTCGAAACGTCGACGCCCACTCTCTATTACCTGGGACACATAATAGTTCTTCGTGCTAGACCACTGACTGGGTCGTTTTTTGAAGTATAACAATATAACTCTGAAATTGATAAATGTGACCAGGTTCTTTGGAATTTGGACGGTGAATTATAACCGATCCCCATTGTGTAACTCGATTGAATGTCCTTATTACTATGTAATTTCCATTCCTTGTCTCACTCACTCACCCTTTAATCACTTTCTTTTGATGCACGTTCCCTTTGGAGCAACCTCGTTCTGCCTTATCAATATTTCAATTTGGCAAAATAATAAACGTATGTATAGTAATTTACAATTGATTGGATGTTGTTCTTTGTTAGATTGAATTGCATATTGAATATTGTGAGCTCCGTTCTTTAAATGATTGCTGTTTTCGAGCTCAGGATCAGAAAATTATTTAACTAGCGAAGCATACGGCTCAGATGTATCAATAAGTGGTCAAGGACCATTGTTTTTGGTATTGATAACATAACATTGGCCACACATGTCAGAGGACACCAAGAAGTTTTGTGGCACCTGTGTCACTTGCCAAGCCAGTGGCAAGTCAGGTGGCACAACAAAGGCCCCCCTGATACCACTACCTGCAATGGGGGGGCCCTTTGAAAGGGTAGGGATTGACATTGTTGGTCCCCTTGACCCTCCAACAGCATCTGGGCACAGGTTTATCCTGGTGGTAGTGGATCACACCACCAGGTGCCCAGAGGCAATTTCCCTCAGGAACACCACAGCTCCTGTGGTAGCAAGAGCCCTCATTGGAGTCTTCTCCAGAGTGGGTTTCCCTAAGGAGGTTTTATCTGACAGAGGTACCAACCTCATGTCAGGTTATCTAACTGCAATGTGGAAGGAGTGTGGTGTAAACTACAAGTTCACTGCTCCCTATCACCCACAATGCAATGGGTTAGTTGAAAGGTTCAACAAAACCCTAAAGGGAATGATTAAAGGCCTCCCAGAAAAGCTTAGGCGAAAATGGGACCTTTTACTTCCCTGCCTTCTGTTTGCATACATGGAGGTTCCACAGAAGGGGGTTGGCTACAGCCCTTTTGAACTTCTGATTGGGCACCCTGTCAGAGGCCCATTATGTTTGGTGAAGGAGGGCTGGGAGTTACCTCTCAAATCTCGCAAACAGGATGTGATGGACTATGTACTTGGTCTCCGCTCCCGGATGGCTGAGTACATAAAGAAGGCAACCAAAAACTTGGAGGCAAGCCAAGAACTATAAAAATCTTGGCATGACCAAAATGCTGTACTGACTGTTTATCAGCCAGGACAGAAGGTGTGGGTGTTGGAGCCTGTGGCCCCTGCAGCTCTCCAAGACAAATGGAGTGGCCCCCATACAATTGTTGAGAAAAAGGGAGAGGTCACCTACTTAGTAAATCTTGGAACTCCCAGGAGCCCCCTTAGGGTGCTCCATGTCAACAGATTAAAGCCATATGTAGACAGGGCTGACATGGGCTTGCATATGGCAACTGATGAGGAACAGGAGGAGGAGAGTGATCCTCTCCCTGACCTGCTCTCACAGAACCCTGATGATGGGTCAGTAGATGGTGTTGCTTTGGCAATCAGCCGAATTGACCATCAGCAAACTGAGTGCAGACAAGTTCTGCAGCAGTTCAGACCTATGTTTAGCCTGACCACTAGTCGGACTTCCTGGTGCACCCACGTGATGGACACAGGAGTCAGTCTGCCTGTCAAGAGTAAAATCTACAGGCAACCTGACCATGTCAGGGACTGTATCAGGACTGAAGTCCAGAAAATGTTGGAACTAGTTGTGATTGAGCCTTCAGATAGCCCTTGGGCTAGTCCAGTAGTCCTTGTGCCTACACCTCATACCCAGGGTGGTAAGAAAGAAATTAGGTTTTGTGTTGACTACAGAGGCCTCAATGCAGTCACCAGGACTGGTGCCTATCCAATTCCCAGGGCAGATGAGCTCATTGATACTTTGGCCTCAGCCAAATACCTGAGTACATTTGACCTAACAGCTGGCTACTGGCAAATCAAGTTAGCTGATGATGCCAAGGCCAAAACAGCATTTTCAACCCCTGGTGGGCACTACCACTTTGTGGTGATGACCTTTGGTTTGGAGAATGCACCTGCCACTTTTCAGAGGTTGGTGAATAAAGTTCTGACTGGTATGGAAACTTATTGCTCAGCTTATCTAGATTATATTGTTGTCTTTAGTTCCACCTGGCAGGATCACCTGGTCCACCTCAGAAATGTTTTGGAGGCCCTGCAAAAAGCAGGCCTTACTATTAAGGCCACTAAGTGCCAGATGGGGCAGAGTCAGGTTGTGTACCTGGACCACCTTGTAGGTGGAGGCCAGATTCAACCATTGCAGAGCAAAATCCAGACCATAATGGAATGGGCAGCTCCAACCACCCAGACACAGGTGAGAGCCTTTTTAGGCCTGACTGGGTACTATAGGAGGTTTGTTAAGGGATATGGATCTATAGTGACCCCCTTAAATGATCTTACCTCAAATAAAATGCTAAAAAAAGGTTCAGTGGACAGCTAGCTGTCAAAAGGCATTTGATGACCTGAAGCAGGCCATGTGCACTGCTCCCATCTTACAGAGTGCAGACTACACAAAAAAGTTAATTGTCCAAACAGATGCTTCTGAGCTGGGTGTGGGAGTTGTACTGTCTCAAATGAATGATGAAGATAAAGACCAGCCAGTAGCTTTTATAGGCAGAAGGCTGACCCCTAGAGAGAAACGTTGGTCAGCTATAGAGAGGGAGGCCTTTGCTGTGGTGTGGGCCCTAAAGAAGCTGAGGCCATACTTGTTTGGCACTCTCTTCATAGTTCAGACTGACCGCAAGCCCCTCCTATGGCTCAAAAAAATGAAAGGTGAAAATCGTAAACTGCTAAGGTGGTCCATTTCCCTACAGGGGATGGACTATACGGTGGAACATAGACCTGGGACCCAACATGCCAATGCAGATGGACTCTCAAGGTATTTCCACTTAGAACACGAAGACTCAACTGGTCAAGGTTAGTTTAGTGTCCCTGCGTTTGGGGTGTGTGTGTAGGAGAGAAGGATCTGCACTTATGTTGCCCCCACTTACTTTTTTTCTGATGTTAACACTGGTTTCTGGCTATAGTCTGGCTGGGTTCCTGCTAATCAGGGCCCCAGTCTCTCTGTTCTCTCTAAACAACTTGGAGTGCATACTAGATGCACTAGTGATTGGATACTGTGGTCCCTTATGAGCCCCTAGTATATGGTACCATAGGTACCAAGTGCATGGGTACTTCACAGGCCTACCAGGGGCTGAAGCATGTATTATGCCACCCCTGGGAAGCAGACTAAATCTGACACCACAGGCCTGCTACTGCAGCCTGGGTGAGGTAGTGTTAGCACTCCTCACTCAGGTATAGGTTCCTATATCTCACCTTACACACACATATAAACCTACCAGTTACCCCTAAGGCAGGCCCTATCAATCCTGAGGGCAGGGTGCTTGGTATACAATGTGAGGGGGTGCCTCACATGAGCAGGGTCCCCTGAAGACTTTCTTCTCAAACCAAAGGGCTCCCCTGGTTGCTCCAGGCCTGTCTTCACGTACCCTCACTGGGTGAGTCCCTCAAACCTTGCTGGTCTGGACCATTGACTTTATTCACTTTTCACAAGACTTGTTGTTGCCAAGGTTTGTTGGCTCCAATCCGGTTGCCGACACCACAGTCAGCTGCACACGTTGTGGGACACTCTGAATCCAGCTGCTGGTCATCGTTGATCTCTCCTGGACCTCGTGAGCGAAGAGTCAAAACACCCTTGATCACCTGAAATCACCCGACATCTGTGAGCATCCATCTTCCTGGCCCCGGGTCACTGGCAAGTGACTGTAAACACTGTCCCTTCTGCTTTCAGGTCATCTTCATCTTGAATCCAGCCTTGGATTCCACCGGACACTTCTTCAGTCTTCGCAAGCAGCAAATCTTCTTTGGCTTCCATAGAAAACAGCGACGCGACCCAACACCAAAAGACACCTATTCACCCGGCTTCCCTGGGTGAGGTATCTCGTGCACTCCGGTGCCCTAGTGTTTGTTGGCCCTCAAATTACTTACCTTGTAAGTGGCTTGTTTTTAGACTTCCTCGAAGTACCCTTAAACTTTAAAAATCCAACCACAACTTGCTCCATTGAAATCAATAGGGAACCCGCGGCTGTGTTCTCACACTGCACGTGTCTCCCGTGGGTCTTTTACTTACCTGCTTTGGGTGGATTAGTGAAGCCCCAGCAATTCTACAGGCTCTAGGCCTTGTCCCCTTGCAAGTCGACTTTCCTAAACCTCTTTTTTAGTATATGGTCTGGTACGCCCCTAGGGCCCCAGCCATATTTGTGCTTAACTTATTGTGAAACGTTGATATTTGAATGTGTTCCTGGCTTCTAATCTCATAAAGAGATAAGTAGAGTGTGTCTAGAAATAAATACATATATATTTGATATATATACCTGTGTGGTGTGCTTTCATTTGGTAATTCAAGAGATTATAAGGTAAAACAAGCTGCTTTACATTCCTCCGAGACTTAGCCTGAAGGCTGCTCTCCACAGCTACCACTAGGATAACTTTCTTTAAAAGGTTGTCTTAAACCTATCTACCATAAGAGTCGAATTGGACTGGTGCAAGGTGGCCACTATAACTAGTGACCAGCATATGCCAGGCCAACTTCTCACAGTCACTCAGATCCTATTTCAAGATTATGTATACCAGGAAGTGGGGAGTGTCTTATTTTAATGCTACAATGATGCAGAGCTGATGGAAGTAAATTGGAAACAGAGATTGCAAATTTCAAAGATGGTCAAATATCTATTTCTGGAAGAACATAAACTATCATGGCTATTATATTTCATGAAGCAGTTTGTGTTACATCTGGACTCTATACTGTCTATTTAGAAAGTAAAACTGAATGGACAGAATGCAATCACAGCAACCTCAAATTCAAGCAACGATTGCCTTATAAGCTGCCAAATTCTTATCTTTTGATGGTTACAACTCAAAAAGTGAAATTGTATAGTTGTAGTAGTTGCATTATGAGTATTTATGACATCATTCGGCCTACCAGGATTGATGCCTTTATAAAGGTCTCCATATCCCGGTGTCCTTTATATCTATTAGCAGTAAGGTAGATTAGTTGAGTATCTATAGGTAAAACAATGAATACATAATTGTAGTGAGTACAATGCATAGTGTTGCTTATTTACAGTGACATAAAGTGCAGTTCTGTGTTTTTTTCCACAATCTATATGATTGTTTTTCCCACTGTTCAAGGATGATTCATAATACAGTACATCATTTATGGTGTATAACTATAGAACCTGAGAACAGTAAGAAAAGGAAAATCAAATGCTTTAATGTAATTTAAGATAGCGTTACAGCATAAGAAATGTGTACTGTTTTGTTTATAATATGAACTTATGCTTTGCAGAAATTAAAAGCTTTTTGTGTACTTTTGTAAAACGTATTACTAACTTGTATTTAGGTTTTTTACTCCATGTTATATTTATGGTACCATCTATTGGAGTAATTTAGTTGACTAATTCAATCTTACTGTGTTGCTCAACAATCCTACATTCTCAAGGTACACACCAAGGCAGACTGTGATGCAGCCACTGAAACGCTCAGACACACATTGATACGTCACTGGTAAATCCATCTACACACCAATACAAACCCTGACACATCCAGCCCCACACTGATACAGTCTTAAACACAGCCAAACAAACACTAATGCAGGTATTAACTCATACAGGCACACACCATTGCATACAATGACACGCAGAGGCATACAGTAATGGAGGCACTGATACACCCAGCCGAACGCTAATGTATCAAGTAAGACACCCAGGCACACACTGATGCATACACTGATGCACCCATGGAAATACACTGATGCAGACATGGACACACCCCGCCGAACACTAATGAATCCAATAAGACACCCAGGCACACACTGATTCATACACTGATGCACCCATGGATATACACTGATGCAGACATGGACACACCCGCCAAACACTAATGCATCCAATAAGACACCCAGGCACACACTGATGCATACACTGATGCACCCATGGATATACACTGATGCAGACATGGACACACCCGCCAAACACTAATGCATCCAATAAGACACCCAGGCACACACTGATGCATACACTGATGCACCCATGGATATACACTGATGCAGACATGGATACACCCCGCCGAACACTAATGTATCAAGTAAGACACCCAGGCACACACTGATGCATACACTGATGCACCCATGGATATACACTGATGCAGACATGGGCACACCCCGCCAAACACTAATGTATCAAGTAAGACACCCAGGCACACACTGATGCATACACTGATGCACCCATGGATATACACTGATGCAGACATGGGCACACCCCGCCAAACACTAATGTATCAAGTAAGACACCCAGGCACACACTGATGCATACACTGATGCACCCATGGATATACACTGATGCAGACATGGACACACCCCTCCGAACATTAATGCATCCAATAAGACACCCAGGCACACACTGATGCATACACTGATGCACCCATGGATATACACTGATGCAGACATGGACACACCCCGCCGAACACTAATGCATCCAATAAGACACCCAGGCACACACTGATGCATACACTGATGCACCCATGGATATACACTGATGCAGACATGGACACACCCCGCCGAACACTAATGTATCAAGTAGGACACCCAGGCACACACTGATGCATACACTGATGCACCCATGGATATACACTGATACAGACATGGGCACACCCCGCCGAACACTAATGTATCAAGTAAGACACCCAGGCACACCCAGGCACACACTGATTCATACACTGATGCACCCATGGATATACACTGATGCAGACATGGGTACACCCCGCCGAACACTAATGTATCAAGTAAGACACCCAGGCACACACTGATTCATACACTGATGCACCCATGGATATACACTGATGCAGACATGGAAACACCCCGCCAAACACTAATGCATCCAATAAGACACCCAGGCACACACTGATGCATACACTGATGCACCCATGGATATACACTGATGCAGACATGGGCACACCCTGCCAAACACTAATGCATCCAATAAGACACCCAGGCACACACTGATGCATACACTGATGCACCCATGGATATACACTGATGCAGACATGGACACACCCCTCCGAACACTAATGCATCCAATAAGACACCCAGGCACACACTGATTCATACACTGATGCACCCATGGATATACACTGATGCAGACATGGAAACACCCCGCCAAACACTAATGCATCCAATAAGACACCCAGGCACACACTGATGCATACACTGATGCACCCATGGATATACACTGATGCAGACATGGACACACCCCGCCAAACACTAATGCATCCAATAAGACACCCAGGCACACACTGATGCATACACTGATGCTCCCATGGATATACACTGATGCAGACATGGACACACCCCGCCAAACACTAATGCATCCAATAAGACACCCAGGCACACACTGATGCATACACTGATGCACCCATGGATATACACTGATGCAGACATGGGCACACCCCGCCGAACACTAATGTATCAAGTAGGACACCCAGGCACACACTGATGCATACACTGATGCACCCATGGATATACACTGATGCAGACATGGACACACCCCGCCAAACACTAATGCATCCAATAAGACACCCAGGCACACACTGATGCATACACTGATGCACCCATGGATATACACTGATGCAGACATGGACACACCCCGCCGAACACTAATGCATCCAATAAGACACCCAGGCACACACTGATTCATACACTGATGCACCCATGGATATACACTGATGCAGACATGGGCACACCCCGCCGAACACTAATGTATCAAGTAGGACACCCAGGCACACACTGATGCATACACTGATGCACCCATGGATATACACTGATGCAGACATGGGCACACCCCGCCGAACACTAATGTATCAAGTAGGACACCCAGGCACACACTGATTCATACATTGACACACCCAGGCATACACCAATACATACACTATGGGCCTGATTCACAAAAGTAAACTTAGATCAAAAGTCTAAGTTTAGACCTAAAGTCTAACTTTAATACTACTAAAGCCAGACTTTTGGTCTAAGTTTAGACCAAAAGTCTAACTTAGACCAAACGTCTAACTTTTGTAGTAGAAAAGTTAGACGTTTGGTCTAAATTAGACTTTTGGTCTAAGTTTACTTTTGTGAATCAGGCCCTAACACTCTCAGGGACATTCCAGTGCAGACACTGACACACCCAGCCAAACTCTAATGCATCCAATAAGACACCCAGGCACACAATTGTACTATGGGCACTGTGACCAGGGAAGGCCTCTAAGAGCTGCAGCACCTATTGTGACACCCTTAGAGGCCATGCACACTAACACCCACACACTTCCATTGCAGGCTGCATGTTTTGGTACAGAGAAAGGTAAAGTGAAGAGTCGACATGGCACAAATCCTTGCCTGCAACACAATGCTTGTGGACTAGGAAAGTTGCCCCGTAGCAGCGTGCACGAGCCCATAGGTGAGGGTACAGTTGCATGAGCACTGTACCCCTACAGTGTCTAAGTCCATTCTTAGACATTCTAAGTGCAGTAAATCCATATAGAGTATATGGTATGGGAGTTGGTCATCACAATTTCCACAGCTCCATAATGGCTTTACTCAAACCTGGGCAGCTTGCTTACAAATGTCTCAGCAAATTGAACCCACACTGATGCCAGAGTGGGATTTAATGTAAAATGCACTCAGAGGGCCACTTCGAGATGCCCCCCGAAAAACTACCAGCCCTGGTGTAGTTCCTGAATGGCTACCCGCATTTGCCAACACCAGACAGGTTTCTGGACCCTGGGTAGAGGTCCTTCGCTCTCTGGGTTCAGAAACAAAGCCCATCCTGGGAAGAGGTGTCATGCCTCCTCCCCTAGGATGGGCTCGGGCCATGAAGGGGAAGATTCAAAGGCCTGCTGCATTTGTTAGCTGACCCTGCCTTTTGTTGTCCCCAGCAACTTGCTCCCACTGGTTCTGACCCCAGAATTGGTGGGAAAACCAAGTTAGGAGAAGAAGTGTGCCCACCTTTGCCAACCCCACCCCTCAGGTGAAGGAGGTGAGGTGAATCACACATCTCAGTCCCCTCCATCTTGACGAAGAGGGGACCCAGCCAATCAGAGAGAGGCTTATTCCCCCTCCCACTGGAGGGTGGCATACTAAGGGGTGTTCTCACCCCAAGGAAGGTACCTACTGGTTCCAACCTGCACACCCCTGTAATGCCCCTACATTTAGTATTTAGGGGCCACCCTGAACCGTGCCTTCTCAGATACGAGAAGAAAAAAGAAGAATGACAGAAGAGCCGTGCTGAAGAAGGAAGAAGAGGCCCCAGCCCTACCATCTGTCCTGACTTCAACCAGCAAACAGCGTAACCCGGCCTGTCCAGCAGTTGGCAGCCATCCAGAACCCAGAGAATCTGCCTTGCCTTCCTCTGAACGACTCTGTCTCCTGTGAGTACCGGTTTGCTAAAACCAAGACTCCAACAGAGAACCCAAATCCAGGTGGCTCTGCGGGTCTGCACCACCATTCTGCACCACTCTGCACCTGACACCAATGGCCCGAATTTGAGTTGCTCAACACCACGAGGAGGTTTCACCAGCAATCCTGACCTGGGATCTGGTGATTCCGACCTACCTCGAGCTTCAGACTGATGCCTGCAGCCTAAACCTGAGGGTCCCACTGATCGTGAGCGGAGCTAGTAAGAAAACTTGATGCCTAAAGGACACCCCTGCACCTGACGCCTCACAGCCTTTGTGGCCCAACCAATGGTGTACAGGCATCCCCCAAGAATCCAACTCACCTCTCTGGTCAGTGGTCACCCTCAGGAAACCTCCTTGCCAGAGCCTGCAGTTCTTCTTCCAAACCAGAGATCGCCATTGAAATCCACAGGGCTCCTGACGTCTCCTTGGCATTCTGCATCCAGCCGCCTCCATGCTGCTGCTGGTGCAGCTCATGTTCTGATTGTTGGCCCCTGCAACTCTGATCTTAATCCGCGGAGCTTTGCTCCCATAACCGAGTGACCTGCTCATAAGCAACCCTTGACTGACGGCCCCTCAGCCCTATTGGCTAACATTGGGCCCCTGCACTCTGCACCCTGCGCCCCAGTGCCACTGGTGACTCTCTTTGAGTGCGAACCTGAACCTTGGGGAACATTGGTTCTAACTCCAGACCCCCAGCACTGTAAGTTGTTTACTTGCCTGCAAACCAATAACACTGTTTTTCTCCATAGGAATCCATGTTAGGATTTTTCTCCTAAAAATGTTGCAAGTAGTGAACTAACGTTTGCATTGAAACCAAAGTAACTTTCTTTTGAACCAAAAACTGTCATACTTACCTGTATTTTGTAAGCTCCACGGTGTGATATCTCAGCATATCACCAAGAGTAGTCAAAGTAACTGAAAGTTAATCTTACAGTAATCCAAAGTAATCTTAATACATTAAGATTACTTTGGATTACTTACAGTAATCCAAAGTAATCTTAATGTATTCTGAACTGTTTAAAAGCAAATACAAACCTGTAACAATTCCAATTTCATCTACATTTGCCTTTCCTTGTAAAGGTTTGCATGTGAAAGCATATTCTGCTCACCTGTGCCAAGTCCTGCTGGTTCCAGAAACAAAACAGAAGTATATCTTTTTTATTCTTACCTATTTGGTCTGGATTCAGTCTCTCAGTGTGTGCCATCAGTTCCTATCTGCGTGAATGCAATAAATGCTTCACAGACCCTCCTGATAAGCCTAACTGCTCAACCACAGTACCACAAGCTGCCAGCGATTGTCTAATTAGCTTCTGCTATAACTCTGGAGATCCACTGGACTCTGTGCAGACTATACCTTACTTTGTCATAGAATATACAGAGCCAGCTTCCTACAGTCTCCATCCAAACATTTTGCGATAATTTACTGGTCTTTCTCTTAACAAAGGCACTCTGCAAAGACCACCATAGTTGTGTGACTTGGGCCTCTTTTTGTTCCTTTACATGAGTGGGAGCAGGTGTTAAAAGAAGGCTGTATAGGCTTAGCCAGCGCATTACAAAACTCAAGTAAGTTCTCAAATAAAGGATTGTTTACATTGCCTGAAGATGAGTCAACAACCGATTGAATTTGCATCCTTAATTTCTCATGTATAACTTGATCATTACATAAATCCTGTTTGAATGAGATCTTTTGATCCTGAACAATGGGGACCAGTAGTTAGAAGTTCACTTTACAACCAAAGGCCAATTGTTAATTGAAGATGATCACTCCAGAGACTTGAGCCTCATGTCAAACCAGATACAGATTTAGAACCAAGGTAGTGTAGAAAGGCATAATCTAATGGAAACCTAAGAGTTTCCAGCTGCCATAAAAAACTTTCAGATGGGCGGTCAAAGAACCTGCAATTGATTTATGTCACATTTCATTCTAATGCACATTTGAGTAATAGAGGTGCCCGCTTATCAATCCTTATATTTAGAAGTACAGGTTCTAAACATATTGAGCTCAGAAAAGCTACACTCCTGATAACTAGATGAGGAGATGTTAACAATAAATTATCCTGCAATTAACAGATGGCATTTGGAAATAAATTCTCTGCATTCAGGAAGGCTGTCTGAAGAACTGAAATGTCATTCTTAAAGTCACAAGTGGGTGAAAAATAAACATTGCAAACTAGGTATTCCACACATTTATCATGGACATCTATGACTAGACAATACATCATCAATGCAAAATTCAAAGACAAAGACACTTTGGTAGACTGCAACAAAATGACTGATTTAAATAAAAAACACGGACCCCCCTTTGGCATGCCGCTTTAAAGGAGGAACTGCTGTAACCAAATAGACCTATTTCAAACTCTATATATAATTGGGTTTCCTGCAAATCAAAAGAGAGACAAAAATGTATATTAGGTAGGTTGGAAAAAGTTAGCAAAGGATTTCCTGGCACAGTGAAATTGGGAGTGTACGAAATCCAAGTCATTTGCTTTTGCCTAACTACACTCACTCGTAGATGGTGTCTTACAATATCCTGCACTCACTCATGGATTGTTTCTTGGTCGTAGTGATCCTACTGTATCCTGCAGTCACTTGAGGAATGGATGGATAGTCGGTCTGAATGATGTTACTGTATCCTGTATCCTGTATACTGTACACACTTGGTGATGGATAGCCGGTCTAAATGATGTTACTGAATCCTACGCTCACTCGAGGATGAATAGTGGGTCTGAATGATCTTACTGTATCCTGCACTCATTCGAGGATGGATAGTGGATCTGAATGACCTTACTGTAGCCTGCACTCACTCGAGGATGGATAGTGGGTCTGAATGATCTTACTGTATCCTCCACTCACTCGAGGATGGATAATGGGCCTGAATGATCTTACTGTATCCTGCACTCACTCGAGGATGGATAGTACGTCTGAATGATTACTGTATCCTACACTCACTCGAGGAGTGATGGTAGGTCTGAATGATTACTGTATCCTACACTCACTCGAGGATAGATAGTAGATCTGACTGATTACTGTATCCTACACTCCCTCGAGGATGGTAAGTGGATCTGAATGATCTTACTGTATCCTACGCTCACTCGAGGTTGGATAGTGGGTCTGAATGATCTTATTGTATCCTATGCTCACTCAAGGATGGAAAGTGGGTCTGAATGATCTTACTGTATTCAACAGTCACTTGAGGATGTATGGTGGTCTGAATGATCTTACTGTATCCTACACTCACTTGAGGATGGATAGTGGATCTGAATGATCTTACTGTATCCTACGCTCACTCAAGGATGGATAGTGGGTTTGAATGATCTTATTGTATCCTGCACTCACTCGAGGATGGAGAGTGAGTCTGAATGATCTTACTGTATCCTGCACTCACTCAAGGATGGATAGTGGATCTGAATGATCATATTGTATCCTGCACTCCCTCGAGGATGCTAAGTGGATCTGAATGATCTTACTGTATTCAACACTCACTTGAGGATGGATCGTGGTCTGAATGATCTTACTGTATCCTGCACTCACTCAAGGATGGATAGTGTGTCTGAATGATATCACCGTATCCTGCACTCACTCGAGAACGGACAGTGATTCTCTGTGATCCTATTATATGGCGTACTCATCATTGAATAAATCTCGTCTGTGCTATGATAATGTGTATAGAACCCACTCATGATTAGCACTGGCCTGGTCTGTATTACTGCTTACAGTAGCAAGTCATAAAATGCATCATTAGTAGCCTTTTGCTTTTTATCACATTATTTTAGTCAGTTATAAATTATAGTCCTTTAAGAATAAAGAATTTGCTTGCATTGTCTTAGTATTTCTTACCAGTACAAGTCACTCCTGCATCCCTTCCTGTTGCACAGGTATTGAATTCCCAGCCTTGCTGTGCACACTTCCAAAGAGTGGCCTCATCTCCCTGGCATTGAATGTTGCTAAGCAGTACTGAAAGAGAACTCTTTCCAAACGAGGAATTATACATGTAGTCCTGCACCAGTGCACAGCCCAGTTGTCTGCAGGCAACCGAAGCCTCCTGTTGTCCCCAAGAGTCATCATCACACACTGACCCCCAAACACCATTCTGCTTGAGTTCAACTCTTCCTGAACAAGGGGACATCCCATTCACCAATCGGAGTTCATCTGGTCCTGGAAAGAAAGAAGTAGTGTCAATTACTATCCAAGAACTCAATAAACCTGCGACTCATGTGAAAGATGCTACAATGATGTACTTTGTTTAGTAATAGAGCATCGATAGGAATAACTGAAAATGAAGCAGTGTTTATTGTTGGTTTGTAAACAAACCTCAGGGACACAGTGGTGAAGGCACAGGAGAATCACATCAGAGAGCATGTTCCATGCACAATATGAGTATCAATCAATCCATCAATCAATTAATCAAATCTTTATGTCGAATTTAAAATCAATCCATAAAAGAACAAGACAATAAGGGCGCAAAAATACCAATGACATCATACAAATACATCAAAGGTAAAATCACAAATGGTTCCAGCGGTATATCATAACCATAACATCTATTGTTTATTATTCATAACCATAAAACGTCCAAATATGTATTAACTCATTAAGTTGCGCATATGAATGGCGATTTTAAAAACCTAGAAACTGCAGAACACACCAGGGGACTGGATGACATATTTTAAATTAGAGTGCAGGTTTGTGCTGATGAAAATCATTTAGTTTTAAAATTGGTAATAAAAATGTTCATTGAGGGTACAGATGATATTTACAGACAAATGTGCCAAGGTCAGAGTAGAAACCTCATCACAGATTAAAGTAGACGCTGAGTCACAATGGCCAAGGAGGAAACACAGACGGCTCCTGATGGTATCCAACTGAAAGTTTGTTGGGAACGAGCTTTCTGACGTATTTTTCACACATCTAAACAGGATTCCATCCCAATACCAGTT
This sequence comes from Triturus cristatus, assembly GCF_964204655.1. Taxonomy (NCBI): domain Eukaryota; kingdom Metazoa; phylum Chordata; class Amphibia; order Caudata; family Salamandridae; genus Triturus; species Triturus cristatus. The sequence continues at coordinate 1,267,682,409 of NC_140582.1, forward strand.
TTTCATTCCACACCCTAATAGCTAATTTAAAAGCAGCTTTAGTCCCTGACAATGTTTTTTTCAATATTCTTTCTCTTCACCCTACAAAAAGACATATATAACTTTTTGACTCGTTCAGCATCTCCTTTAACCCCTTGGCTGCGCTGGGGGGGTTTGGGGCTGTGCTCATGACGGAGTGGTTCCATCATGACTCCGCCCAGTTGCATTGTCCCCCCGCACAGGCGGGGAAACAGCGCCGCGTGGGCGGAGCGGCTGCCAACGGTCGGGGCATGACGGAACCACTCCGTCATGAGCACACGGCAACCGTGGCTCATGATGGAGTGGTTCCGTCATGAGCGGGGAAGGGGTTAACAATCAAGTGTGGGGAAGTAAACATTTCAGGTCTGCCCAATACTTCTGTACTATTCTTAACATATTTTAGCCACTCATTTTAAGGCCCTACTCACAGGCGTAAAAGTCAGTGATGAACATGCATTTGATATTGGTCTGCTCATTTGCCCAAATTAAAATCCAAAGAAGAGCTGCTAGCCTGATTGAACCCTCAATATAAGGAAGCTCCAGATCCTCAAGTATATAAAAGTGCAGACTGGATGGTGGAAGTCCAAGCAGACATTTATAATAGCGTCTCCCCTCCTGTTACATTTTTAGACAAGATGGCTGCCCCACACAATTCAACTGGAATGTACTTGGGTTTTTAAATTTTGAAGCTAGGCAGCACAGCTTTTTACCCACCTTTCTGACTAAATCAAAGACTACCCTCGCAGACTGATTAAAATAGATACACCTGTGCGAGATGCAAGTTAACCAGGAGCTCCGAACATCGAAGATCACCCCTATATATGAGAAATCATTTACTCTCATAATCGGTTTTCTGTTCATAGTAAGTTGTCTAACCTTATGGCATTATTTACCGCAGATCCTACAAGGAGTTTTAGAGATTTTAGTTTCAATATTCGGGTTGTCCACTAGCTTAAAAAAGTGATCAACAAATTATCTTGGACTATTGGGGTACGTGCAATTAAGGCAGCATCATCTGCATATAGTAGTGCCGAAATAGTAGTGCAGAAACAAACCAGGGCCCCAACTTTGACAGGTCCTTGCCAGTAGCGATTAGAAAATTGCTCATTCTGTTAATATTAGGGGTGAGCGGTAAGCTACGCACCTCCAGCGGAGTTCGTGGAGTTTTGGCCACTCCGTGCTCAGCTTGGAGTTACGGTAGTACTTCTCTAAATACCTTGTGGCAGAGATTTTTCTTGTGTGCGGCTCGCCAATGGTAAGTCGCGAGAGCGAAGAAATCAAGTGCTAGACCACCTGCCAGTAAGATTTCTTAATGCTGGCGGTCGTAACAGGTCGCTAACGCTCGTGTTGAGAAAGCTGCCGCTTGTGTAGAAAATCAACTCTAGCGGAACAATGCAGCTCCTTTTGGCACACCGTGTGGTTCCGTTTGTGCTGACTTTATAGCGTGGGACCAGCTTCCAGTGCTAAAAATCAGTGTAAGCAGAGTGACGTACCACCACTCCACTGCTTGGGGAACTCCGCTGTGTCTCGCTGAGTTTTTGGGTAACTCTGCATAACTCCGTGGAGTGAAACTTCTCAGGTTCCACGTACCCCTAATTAATATACAGATCAAACAATATGAGGGCAAGGACACCGCCTTGACAAACCCCTCTGGCTAGCCTGACTCGTTTTGTGCACTACCCCTCTGGGCCATACCTCACAGAAGCAGCCACCCCACTGTGAAGTGCCTGTGAAAAATTCACAAGAGGTTTGGGTAGGTCCATATGTATTGAAATGTCCAATAGATTTGATCGGTTGACACAGTCAAAGACACCTCTGAGATCAATAAAAGAAAGGTATACATAGTTCCTTTTTTGGCTACAGTGTACTTTTCAGTGATTAGGTGCAAGTACGAGCATTGATCTTGAGTCCCCAATCCTAAATCCAAACAGCACCATAATAATATTGCCTTATTCTCATTTGCCCAGGCCTCAATTCTATGTAAAATAATACGCCCTAAAATGTTGGCCTCTAAATCGAGTATAGAGCTGGACCTGCAGCATTTAGGGTCACATGTAACGAAACTCCATTTTGCATTCCTTGAATAGTGAATTTTAGGTAATCGCTATTTAAGGAATGCAAAATTTAATGTAAGAAAATAGGGTTCACCTAATAACGAGTACTAAAGATTTGTAATCACAATTAGGTAATCGCTATTATGCAATACTACTCCATTCTTTCCTATGGGGCCTAAAGGCCCATAGGTGCAAATGGTTTTGCATTACTGGTTCTGTGTTTACCTTATTGGTAATCACAAATTAGGTAATGCAATACCAGGTGTGCCTGGGGGCCTAAGGCCCCTCTGAAGCACCCCAAAAAAGAAATGCATACATGCAAGGAGCACACATTCCCTAGAGGCATGTGTGCCACATGACACTTTGAAAAATAAATTTTTTAAAATGTGCACATCGTTACACCAACTCCAAGTCGATGGTAAAATCATGTTCTAACTGCACAGTTTGCATTTAGAAAATGCTTGGCACATTTGTGATTACCTAAAATTGCGACTACAACGCATATCATACACCTCGAAAAGCTCTTATGCTTTCGCAAATGGGCAAAGATACCGATTTGCACCGTTTGCAAATGCAAAAGTATTTGATACATATGGCCCTTAGGTTCTTATCTATTGTCCTTCTTAAAGATACAAACAATAGTAGCTGTCTGCATGAAGCTGGAATACTGGTGACACAGCAGCTTTCAAAACATTCATTATGATGGGCCCCAGAATTGGGTATTTAATTTATACAGTCCATAGCGAGCCCATCAGGTTCCGGGCCTTGTGAGCTGGGCTACCTCTAATGGTGTCTACAACCTCTTCAACAGAAAAATGGATGTTCATCAGGCAAGTCATGGGAGCCTCCTGTACAACATTATTACTGTCCATGCCAAAAGAAAAAATATTAATAAAATGCTCAACCCAACCTTTTTGCACTAATATTGGTAGCATGCCTGTTGGAGTTATCACAACCACTTTTTTTAGCATTCACAATTTTCCAAAAGGCACCAGAACCTTTGTCTTTATGGGATTTAATCAAAATGTACAAGGTTTTTTCCTTTATTTTTTCATTCCACACACTAAGGTGCCGATTCCGATCCGTTAAAAAACTTTACCGTCCGACTGGTATCCGTATTTTTTCATGTACGAGTCGTACAAGTACCGTACAAACGGCCAAGTACGATTCGTACGTGAAAAATTACTACGATTAGCGTCGGGAAAAGTGTACGAGATGGCGTCGGAAAGTGTTTACGTCCGAATATCGTCGGGAAAAGTGTACGAGAGTGAGCCGGACATTTTTACGTGCAAATCGTAAAACACAAGTCCGAGCGCGCAAGTACAATCCCGACCGTCCGTCCGAATAAACAATCGGACGTAAAATGGATCGTACGGAGCCAACGCAATAGCACACATGTACACGGGTAAACTTATGCCCGTGTACGAGCTGTACAGCCCCCCCACCCCCAAATATGTCAGCACCGTACACCACCCTGTCCACACTGTACCCCAGACCCGCAACTGTACGTGCCGTACTCCCCCCATGTACGCGCCGTACCCCCCCCATGTACGCGACTTACCCCCTGTCCACACTGTACCACAGCCCCGCACCTGTACGCGCCGTACCCCCCCATGTACGCGCCTTCCCCCCATGTACGCGCCATACCCCCGCATGTACGTGCCGTACCCCCCATGTACACGCCGTACCCCCCATGTACGTGCCATACCCCCGCATGTACGCGCCAGACCTCCGCATGTACGCGCCGTACCCCAGGCCCGCACGTGTACGTACCGTACCCCCACCTGTACGCGCCGCACTCCAACACCGTACCCCAGCACCCTTACCCAGCGTCGCGTATGTACGGACCGTACCTACGCGAAAAAGACTCTTACAGAACCAGAACACTGTAAACCAGCGCAAGGAGGGTCAATTCGACTCGCACAACACCACAAAACACGTCTACATGACAAAATACATCTCAATGACTGACCTGGCACATCCAAACAGGCAAACAGAGGCCCTAAATCACAACCCCCTCTTATAACACACCCACCAAAATTCAAACACAGCCAGACCCAAAAATGGACCAATAAAAAGGGCCCACACACACAACCCATGAGCCTTTGCAACAGACCCACTGCTGCCAGACCCCACAGAGAAACAACTCTACACTACTGATATCTTCACTACACCTTCACTCACACACCTTCACACAACCTCCTTCACAAACATCCCCCTCTTCACATTCACACACACATCGTCACATTCACACCCACCCACCCACAACCATCCACACCCACACCCACACCCCACACCATGCCCACAGACAAGAATCCAAAGTTCACAACGGCGAAGCTGGACCTCCTTGTCAAGGAAGTCATCAGAGTCGAGCCACAGCTGTTTGGAACATTGGTCAGACAGACCAGCATAGCTGAAAAATCTGCCATGTGGCAGAGGATTGTCGATAAGGTGAATGCTGTTGCACCCATCCGAAGGACCAGGCATGAATGCCAAGCCAGGTGGTACGATCTGCGCAGGGCGGTCAAGAGGAAAATGAACGAAGAAACTGCCCAGAGTAATATCACTGGAGGTGGGCTGCCCCGCAGACCCGTACACTACCATCCCTGGGAGGAGAAGGTGATGGCCCTGCTACTGCCGGTGGGAGTACACGGAGTCGAAGGAGTCGCAGAGCCTGGTGAGTACACAAACAACTTACGTAACATGGGGGCAATGGGGTCCACACCACATATACACCAAATGCACGCAACTTCCCCCAAGCACTCACCGCACACAACCACACTCAAAAACCACGCTCATGCCACTAACGTCTCCATGCACCCTTCACAAATCAAGGCAAGGCCATGTCCAAGGCTACAGCAACCACAAACACAAGACTGGATGTCCGGGAGGCTGGGAGGGTGGGCCCCACACAACACATTGTGAAAATGAGACGCAGACACCAATGCCCTCAGCCCATATGGCCTAGGTACATATCCATGCACAATGCACAGGGACTGGCAAAGTACTGACAAGGTAGCTGACACTTGGCCCTGCTGTATGCAGCAAAAGGCCCTCCTGGGACCACTGTACACTCAAACACCAACTCCACAAGCACAGATATCTAGCACAGGAACTCACACTCACTGTCATGCCAGCATGCACCATGAGGGGACAGACACATTACCTGGGAGACCCAATGACAACTCACACAACAGCAGGCCCGGTCACACCCCCCCCTAATACAAGCACACACCCCCGGGGCATGCAACGGATTTACACACTCCCACAATGGACATGTGACACAAAAAGACCAATCCATAGCCAACTAAGCATCATAGCCAACAATCTACAGGTCAAACACTCAGGAGAACATCCCAATCTGTCCCCTGCAACATACCCATCCCCAAGTGGACATTGAGAGGAATGCTAGGCACATCCAACTACCTGGAGGAACTGTGTCAACTTGAATATGTATGAAACATAGATGTCCCATGAAACACCATTAACATTGTCTCTCTCTCACACACAGGGCAACGTCATGGATCTCCCCCCAACACTGGGGGGAAGAATCACAGTCCCAGGCTCCGCGTGAAGATGATCCCATCGGCAGCGACGACTCTCACCACTCCGTGGATGACCCCGACCAACCTGGACCCTCTGGTGCCCAAGCCCCTGCAGCACCTGCGTCTCGTACATCTGTGCAACCACCCCCCCCATTCCTGCCACATCCCAGGAGACACCCAGGAGCCCTGCTCGCACTGAACAACAGAGCCAGTCTGACCAGGAGGGACAAGGTTCTCCGGGCACCCAGGAGGAGGCAGGCAACCCTGCAAATGCCATCCCTCAGGGGTCCCGTAGACCCGATGTGCCCACAACGGCAGGCCAGGCTCAAGTGGGCATGGGTGGTGGAAGTGGAGGCAGGGGGAGGCGCGAACCTGACCAGCCAGCTCAGGACACCGGTATGTCACACATACGCAACATCCTGGACACATACCGGCGTGACATCAGAGGCATCAACCAGGTCGTGACGAGACTCTCAGAGATGCAGGGGACCCTCGATGAGATAAAGAACCTGCAGGTCAAGCATCATGCCAGTCATCAACAACACCAAGGACGGATGGAGGCAAGACTGGCTGAGCTCTTGGCGGTGCACAGGGACATGAGCCAATCACTCCGTCAGATCGCCCAAAGCATGGGCAACCCTCCCTGTGCCACCAGGCGTAGACCAGCACCAGACACAGGGAGGGAGGAGGAGGAGAAGGATTCGTCTGATGGAGCGTCCCAAACATCGTCAAGGACTGCATCTGAGGGTCCCCGAAGGAAGGTGGGTCGTCCACGGAAAAGACCGTGAGAGTCAGCGGACCATCCACATCTCCCAGGTCACCTGGCCTGGCACCTTGCCCTCTGGCGCAACAGCAGCACCTCATCCAATGACATTCTCTGCCACATGGACTTGCTGGTCACAGTCTGACCAATGATGACCAACACTGTGCCCTGGACTCTGATGACTTCCAATGCCAAGGATACCATCTCCCCCTGTGAACTTTGGATTCTATTCCCCCGGTAGATCACCTAATTTCATCTACCAAAACAAGTACCCCACCACAAATAAATATATTACTTTGGTCATGAGAAGTTCCTGTCATTTTGCATTATTCAACGACATATGTGTGTGGAAATGTCAAACTATGCCTGAGTGTTGAACTAACTCCAGCCATCTATACCCTGGGATCAGAGTCTGGTACAGGACACACATGGGTCACAAGGTATCATTCAATGTAGGCATGGAGCACAACACTCACCTGTGATGGCCTCTGGCTGCTGAGGGGGGGCTTGCTAAACTGTGCGGAGAGACCTATTTGGGAGATCATCATCAAGGCGTAGAGGTCATGGCTCATGTGGAGGTTCCCGGGGAGGGAGTCCCAGTGTGGCCAGGTGGGAGAACAATGTCCTGTATGCTGGAGTACGGTGGATGTGAAGAACGGTGGCCAGGGCAAGGTTGGATGCACGGAGATGGCCCAACGGGATCTAACATGACAGACGTGCAAGGTTGGTTTGGGGTCGGGGTTGTGGACTGCCTCCTGAGTGTGGATGGGGAGTATGGAGGTCATCCTGCAGCAGACAGTGATCCATTGCAGCTATCTATGGTGGACGGTGATGTGGCTGGGGCGCAGGATGTGGAAGCTGAGGTGTGCAGATGCACCCTGGATGTGGACAAGTTTCCCGGGAGTTTGGATGTAGGTGCTCCGTAGAGGGCAGGGCAGTATTTGACACGGATGTTGTCGTGGACATGGGGGATGGTCTGTCTTTCCTTGGAGTGGATCTATCTGTGGATCATGTGCATAGTGCAGAGGGCGTTGCAGCATGAGATACAGATGTTGTGGACTAGCATGGCAAATGTGAGCGAGCCAAACATGATGCACACCATCTTGTGTGTGTGGCCACTGGGTGCTTGTGCAGGGCTCTTGCGGGTGGGACACAAGCACTTGACTCAGCTGGAAGGGGACAATCCTCAGATGATCACCTCAGTCCTGTACAAGTCCAGCCTCAGGTGGCTCGTGTTCAGCCATTCATCAATGGATCTCATGCATACTTGAATGATGGAACTGCCAATGTCTGTGTCTTTGTTGAGGGTGAGGAGCACCTGGCTGTCAATGGCATACGAGCTGATGATGAGGTGCTGTGCGCATGTGATGGTGGAGAGGGGGGTCCTGGACACTCTGTAGATTGACATGCTGAGAGATGATACCTGTGCCATGTCCCTGACGATGACACCATACTACATGCTGAAGCCTTGAGTCCCACTCCCATTCCCTTGCTGGGCTACAGAGCCGGTGGGAGTATTAGGGACGTGACCTGGTTGGTGTGACAGGGCCTGGAAGGCGGGGCAGCGCAGTGCAGGCAGTTGGAGTTGCACACTCAGCATGCAAAGGTGTCGTGTGTGTGCCCAGGGCATGTCTGACAGCATGTGTTAGATGTGCGGATGGACATAGCTCGGAGTGTGGCTGCTACATCAGACTGTAGTGTGATGTGGGTTATGCAAGGAGAGGATGGTGGTGCAATGTGCACCTTGCATGTGCTGATGGTCCAGCCTTTGGCACCACGTGGCGGCAACAGTGGCATAGACAAGCTGAGGACAGCCAAATGAATGGGTGGAGGGAGGAAGTGAGGAGCATCTTGGAGGCATGTGTGTTGCCAAATCTGGATACTCTGTGGGCCCTTGCTGCAGGGGCCGCAGCAGCAGGCGGCATCTCCTTGCAAAATGCCAGAATTAGCACACAAAGACTAGGATGTCAGAAGGACAACTGCAACAGGCGCGTGTGTAAAGTAAGGAGTGTCCAGTGTCACATGGCACACCCAGAGACAATGCATGCACAATCACCAAAGAAGCATGACACTGGATCAGGAAACTGAAGGTCGACCTGCGCACAGGAGACTCACCCTCAGCAGGTGTTGATGGCCCATTGTGTGGACCAACATGCCAAAAAACATACACGACCATGTACTTCATGCCCTATAGGGAGCCTAATCCATGAGCAACTGCATGCATGTTGCTAAACTACACATGGACTCCTATGCATAATCTTCCACAACTATGCCAGATATGCCGCATGCAAAGTGGCAAGAGACCTGCATTGACAGAGATGAGGCACCTTGGAGTGTGACGAACACCTTTATTACTCAGCCTCACACTAAGGGAAATGCATTAATTGGAACGGACTCACAGGTCATTTGGCTGACCATGTGTGACCTACACTGGACACCCCCTTCAACACACAGATGTGGTAAATCCTACTGAGCTGGCACACAAGTGAAGGGGTTGAGCCTTGCTGCACACGGAGAGTCTGCAATTCCCCATTGATCCTCATATGGGGATGTCCCACACTATGTCCACCATTAGCATCCCGTATGTTCCGGAGGGACGTTATACACACATTGATGCCTTCATCAGAATCCACAAACCATTACAGATGACTGTCAGGAAGGGTGACTATCAATTCTTGGGAGCCATGCAACACGTCATGTGCCCCATGGTGAGTCGATATGTATGCATGGTAACATAACATGCACAAGAGAAGTCCCCACATATCACAAACACGTACCACCCACAAAATGCCTTGCTGCACTCCTTACCCAAAATGACTTTTCACCATGTCTGTGCATGTAACTCTGATCCAGCACACGTTGCAATACTCATGAGGAATAGCAGGAGGGCAATGATGACATGAGCAGACGACAGCCGCAAGAACCTGGGGAGGACTGACACACAACAAGTCAGCGAAGAGCTAGTAATCCGCAGACATGTACATGTACTCTACAGGAATGATGTTGTCACCATGCTCTTAAAAAATTTAGTGTCCCAGCTAAAATGTGTGGAATGACATCATCACTTGAATGACACATCAGAACACACCTCCAAGTCACTTAGCACACAGTCAGCTGGACACGCACATTGCAACACATGCCACACAAGGCTCAAAGCGTGCACACTCAGACACAGGGACTCACCATTATGAGAAGAAGTTGCGGATAAGCTGACTCCGGATGTCCTCATCCTCATCCTCATCCTCACTTGCCCCGTGCCCCAGCCCTTCATCCTCCATGGGTGGATGATCCTGCTCATCCGGATCAAGGATGAGTGGCACGGCCTTCTCCACTGCCATATTGTGCAGCATGCAGCACACAATGAAGATTTTGCAGACCTTCACCGGGGCATATGGGAGGGCGCCGCCGGTCTTGTGGAGGCACCGGAATCTGCTCTTCAGGAGTCCAAACGTCCTCTCAACCACGCGCCTCGTCTGCCCATGGGTGTCATTGTACCGGTGTTCTGCGGCTGTTCTGGGGTTGCGGAGAGGCGTCATCAGCCATGGCATGTTGGGATAGCCAGAATCCCCTACATAGAAACATCATGTGAAAAAGTGGGTCAGGAGATGGCGTAAGATACAAGATAGCGCGAAACACAGGACTAACAGAGTATACCCACCAACAAGACATGCTCGTTCCGCGTGCAGCTGCAGCATCATTTCTGGCACCCTGCTACGCCTCATGATGTAGGCATCGTGTGCGGACCCTGGAAAACGGGCACAGACATGGGAAATCAGCATGTTAGCAAGACACACCACAAGGGCATTGATAGAGTGGTAATGTTTGCGGTTCCAAAAGGCTACCTCCTGTGCCTGTGGTGGTACCAAAGCCACATGTGTCCCATCAATGGCCCCAATTACGTGAGGCATCCCTCCCAGGGCATAGAACTCATCCTTGACACCTGTCAACTGCACCAACATGGCTTCTAAAACATCATGCAGGACACGGATGAACATTGTCTGGGACATGCCACCAACATCAGCTATGGTCAATTGAAACGTGCCGGTGGCAAAAAAATGTAGGGCTGCCATCACCTTCATCTTGGGGGTCAGAGCTGTAGGATACTTGTGTTGTGGTTGGAGGTGTGGTTCAAGCCGGCGGGTCAAGTCCTCTATCAACTCTTGCGAGAAGCGGTATCTACGTATGCAGTCATGTTCACGCATCCAGGTCTGGCATTCGTCTGGGGAGAGGCGGTGCCCTGCAGAGATTTGGAAGGAATAACGAAGAGTGAGTACATTACCACACCAATGTCACTGAGGTGAGCACATGTTCAACAGCTAATACACATCTGCTTAATACAGAGTCTGGTCTGTGCAATACATCCAGGACACTTAGGCCAGCCAGGTGATACTCCTACGAAGAGCCAGCCACAATAGTTGCATGGCAATGTTGACGTGACATGCCATTGAAATAGCTGTGGGCCAGTGTAAGTGACCAGCCAGACACATTACATGAGTGACAGACATCCACATATCAGCATTTGAAGGATGTTATCTCATACAGACAGCTGGCGGGAGTCTAGTCGCACAGGTCACATGTCATCTGAAAAAGGACAGACAACACACATTTCCATGAAGGGGTACATGTCAAAAACTGATGACACAGACATTGTAAACAACGCAGATATTGCCACAAGTCAGGAAGTCATCTTTGAAACATCATGACACATGTAACGTGTGAGTCCACATGTGGCATGGTGTGCGTATATATGTGTGTCATGCACATATGCACACAGACACATGTTGGATGCTGCAACAGCAGATGGAGTTGACGGAACACCAACGGCAAGCTCATGGGAACACATGACACACACAAGACATAGTCACATCGTGGCACGCTGGTAGTCACATGTCAGGTGTAATTATCTGTGTACCTGGCATCAGGGGACAGTTGCGGGTATTGGTGACTGTGCCATACCAGTGATGCAGTGCTTGACACGTGTGTCCTACATGCACACATGTGTAAAGTGTGAAGGGGAAGTGTGCCACGTAGTGCCCCATCACACATGCCATGTGTGAACAGCTCATCACACATCTATTGTGCCACAACATGATGAGACATGTGCTACATCACTGCCTGACACACCTAGGCCCTGCATATGAAGGACTGCACTGAAAATGACTTGATGTCCAGCCTTGTGCGAGTCTGACACCTCCATTCCTTTCGTGTGCGCCTCCTATCACCAGTGTAAGCTGTGAAACGCAGTACACACGCTCTGAGGGCGTGTGTACGGGCCGTACTCACGCGTGAGTACGTGCCGTACATGCGTGAGTACGTGCCTATCACTATAGTTGGGGTACCGTAGGCCCTAGTGATACGGCACGTACTCACGCGTGTACGGCCCGTACAAGCGTGAGTACGGGCCGTTCACTATAGTAGGGGAACCGTAGGTCCGAGTGATACGGCACGTACTCACGCGTATACGGCCCGTACACGCGTGAGTACGGGCCGTTCACTATAGTTGGGGTACCGTAGGTCCGAGTGATACGGCACGTACTCACGCGTGTACGGCCCGTACACACGTGAGTACGGGCCGTTCACTATAGTTATAGGTATATAGGTTATAGATATAGGTCTGGAGCCCTTTGATGTCCGGACCCTGGCGCCGGGGGGGGCGGAGAGGCCGGGTTGGGAGCGGTCAGACGCCCAGCAGGAGAGGCGCCAGGCCCAGGAAAGCCGGAGGGCGATCACACCTAGGCGTTGGAGGACGGTTGGGGGTCCCATCGATACTGCCCTCCGCCGGGAGTGGGGAAGTGTTCAAGTGGTACCCCCTGGCCAGTTGTTGGTGCCTTGATGTCGGGGCTTGCTGGGGCCGAGGCCGGGTTGAGCGGGGTCACGTAGGCTGGTGCGCAGAGTCACGTACAATCCAAAATGGAAGAGCCCCGAGGTGCAGGGGACCTCGTGCGGCTTGGCGAGGGGGAACAGGACCACGCCACGAGGCCGGCTCCAGCAAGCGTCCCCCCCAGCTGAAGGCAGGGAGAGTCACCCATCTCCTTGGGGGTTCTCCTCGCCGAGGCGGAAGAATCTGGATAGGCCGTCGGCATTGGCGTGGTCGTTGCCGGGCCGGTGCTCTACGGTGAAGTCCATCCCTTGCAGCGAGATGGACCATCTCAACAATTTGGGGTTCTCGCCCCGCATCTGCATTAGCCACCGCAGGGGCCGGTGGTCAGTCTGGATTCGGAAGTGGGTGCCGAAAAGGTAGGGCCGGAGCTTTTTGAGAGCCCATACCACGGCGAAGGCCTCCCGCTCGATGGTGCTCCACCTCTGTTCTCGGGGCAGCAGTCGGCAGCTGATGAAGGCCACAGGTCTGTCGAGGCCCTCGGTGTCCATCTGGGAGAGGACTGCCCCAACCCCGTACTCCGAGGCATCTGTCTGAACCACGAATTCCTTGCCGTGGTCAGGGGCCTGTAGTACAGGGGCAGCGCACATTGCCGCCTTGAGGGTTTCAAAAGCGGTCTGACAGCGGGGTGTCCAGTGCACCGTCTTGGGCTGCTTTTTGGAAGTGAGCTCCATGAGGGGGCCCACAATACTGCCATAGTCTTTGATAAATCGCCGGTAGTAGCCTGTGAGGCCTAAGAAGGCCCGGACAGCTGTTTGCGTTGCGGGGGGCTCCCACGCCTGGATGGCATCGACCTTCAACTGGAGGGGCGCCACCTGGCCACTCCCCACCTGATGGCCCAGATAGGTCACTGATCCTTGACCGATCTGGCACTTGCTGGCCTTAATCGTGAGCCTGGCCCTTTGGAGAGCGGCCAGGACTTCTCTGAGGTGTCCTAGGTGCGCGGCCCAGTGGTTGCTGAAGACTGCAATGTCGTCTAAGTAGGCCGCGCTGAAGGCTTCTAGTCCAGCCAGGACCTTGTTCACCAGTCTCTGGAAGGTCGCTGGGGCGTTCTTCATACCGAAGGGCATCACCCGAAAGTGGTAGTGCCCATCAGGGGTGGAGAAGGCGGATCGTTCCTGGCCGCCGGGGGTGAGCCTGATCTGCCAGTACCCAGCGGTGAGATCAAAAGTGCTTAGGTAGCAGGCGGCCCCTAAGCAGTCGATCAGCTCGTCTGCCCGTGGCAGGGGGTGGGCATCGGTCTTGGTGACTGCGTTTAGGCCCCTGTAGTCCACACAAAATCTGAGTTCCGGAGGGGTGCCAGGGGCGGCGGCCTTCGGCACCAAGACCACCGGGCTGGCCCACGGGCTGTTGGATGGCTCGATGACTCCGAGGGCGAGCATCTTGGAGACCTTCGTTTGTATGCAGGCTCGGACCCGGTCGGGCACTCTGTAGGCACGGTGTCACACAGGGGGGCTGTCCCCGGTATCCACGTCGTGGACACACCAGGGGGTCACCCTGGGCGTGAGAGAGAAGAGGGCAGCGAAGGGTTGCAGCAGCTGCCGGCAGTCATGGCGCTGTTCTGGGGTCAGGGTGGTGGAGAGTTTGACGCCCTCCATGGAGCCGTCTTGGTCCGAGGACCCCAGGGGGTTGGGTAGGGGCTCGGAGTCGCTTTCGCCCCCATCGTCGGTAGCCAGCAGCAGGCTTAGTTCGGTTCGGGCAAAGTGGGGCTTGAGCCGGTTGGCGTATAGGACCCGGAGGGGGTTCCTTGGGGACTCCATGTCGACCAAGTAGGTGACGGGGCTCTTCTTCTCAACCACCTTGAAGGGACCGGTCCATTTGTCCTGAAGGGCGCAGGGGTCTACGGGCGACATGACCCAAACTTGCTGGCCCGGCTCGAACTCGATGGTCGAGACATTTTCGTCATACCAGCGTTTCATGTCTTCTTGGCTGGCTTCGAGGTTGGCTTCTGCCAGGGCCCGGAACTTCCGAGTCTGGTTCCGTAGGGTCAAGAGGTACCTGTAGACGTCGGGGGGGGCATCTTGGGCGCTCGCCTCCCAGCCCTCTTTGACCAGGCTGAGGGGCCCTCGGACGGGGTGCCCATACAACAGTTCGAAGGGGCTGAAGCCCAGGGATTTCTGTGGAACCTCTCGATAGGCGAACAGGAGGCATGGCAGCAGGACGTCCCATTTCCTCCTCAGGGGCTCTTCCAGGCCCTTGATCATTCCTTTCAAGGTTCTGTTGAACCGCTCGACCAGTCCGTTCCCCTGGGGGTGGTAAGGGGTGGTGAACTTGTAGGTGACCCCACATTGTTGCCAGAGGGATCTCATGTATTTCGAGATGAAGTTCGTACCCCTGTCGCTCACCACTTCTCGGGGGAACCCCACCCTGGAGAAGATGCCCATCAGGGCCCGGCCCACCACTGGAGCTCTCACAGTTCGGAGGGGGGTGGCCTCTGGGTATCGGGTGGCGTGGTCGACCAGTACCAGGATGAAGCGGTGGCCCAGGGCGGTTCGGGGGTCGAGGGGCCCCACGATGTCGATCCCTACCCGTTCGAACGGGGTGTGGACGGCTGGAAATGGTTGGAGGGGGGCCTTGACTTGACCCCCAGTCTTCCCGCTGGCTTGGCAGGTCAGGCAGGACCAGCAGTGGTGGTACACGTCTCTCCGCATTCAGGGCCAATAAAAATGGGTCACCAAGCGGCTGTAGGTCTTGTCTCGCCCGAGGTGTCCGGCGAGGGGCACGTCATGCGCCAGGTTCAGGAGGAACTCTCGGAATCGGAGGGGAACCACCAACACACGGCCGGCTCCTAGTTTGGCGACTTTCTGTTCGCTATATAACAAGTCATTGTCCCAATAGATCCAGTGGGTTCCCTTGGGGTCCCCCGTGGCCTGGGCGGCCGCTTGCTGTCGGGCCCCCTCGAGGGACGGGCAGGCCTTCTGTTCTTGTTGGAACTGTTCGCGGGTGGGGCCCCCATCGTGGCGCCACTGGGCCTGCTCGGGGATCTCGCTGAGGGAGGCGGCCTCGTCGGGGGAAAGTTCGGATGGCCCGGCCTCATCGTCAGGCTCCTCCGTGCCGGAGGAGGGTGGCAGTTCTGGACCCGCAGGCTCGATGGGGGCCGCTGCAGCGGCTGGTTGGGCGGTCATGGACCGGGTGGTGGCGCAGGCCCATTCGGGCAGCCCTAGCATCCCCAGATGCTCTCGGCGCTCCACCTGGGCCCAGGGGGAGCTCTCCAGGTCGTTCCCCAGGAGGCAATCCACTGGAGCGTCGTCGCGGACAGTTACTTTCAGGGTGCCTGACACTCCTCCCCACTCGAAGGGGATCCGGGCCATTCGGCACATACTTTCGGTGTTGTCCGCGGTCCGGACAGGGCATAGGACATGCGGCAGGATCTGTTCGGGGGTCACCAGGTGGCAGCGGACAGCGGTCACACTGGCCCCAGTGTCACGGAGGGCTTCGGCCCGTTGCCCATTGATGGTGACCCACTGCTGGTACTTCTGGGTGTTGCTCGGGATTGGGGCTCGGGGCACCATTTCTCGGGTGCCCAGGCATACGAGTGACATGGCAGCCGGTTCCCACTCGGGGGACCCGACGTCGCGGTTTTCCTCCTCTTCTTCTCCTTCCTCCAGGGCTGCGGTGGCTATTTGTCAGGGAGGGGGCCCAGCGGTCCCGTTTCGTTGGTTCACGGGGCAGGCCGGGTCGCTCGCATAGTGGCCTGTCTGTTGGCAGCCGAAGCAGGTCACTGTTGGTCGGGGTCCAGGCCTGGCGATGGGGGTCCAGGGTCGGGGACGTGTGGTTGGCGGCTTGGCCTCGTGGCGGGCTTCGGGGCGGCTCGGCCGGGAATTCTCGACTGCGGTGGGACCCTCCTCCTCCGCTGGCGAGGAGGTCCCGTGGTACTCCGTTGGTAGTCCCCCACGGGGCTCCGGGGGACCCGGGTGTTGACCCATCGGTCAGCTTCATTGGCGAGCTTCCGGGGCTCGGTCAGTTTGCTGTCAAGGAGGTGTTGCCTTAGTTCGACAAAGCAGTTGTTGGCGAGGTGCTCCCAGACAAGGAGGTCGAACAGTTCGTTGTACGAGGTGACCTTGCTCCCTCTTATCCACCCTTCAAAGGCTCTGCTGAAGAAGTCCACGTATTCGACCCATGTGGTACCGGGGAGCTTCTTGCAGTCCCGGAAGCGCTGCCGGTACATCTCGGCTGATAGTCCGTAGCGGGTGAGTAGGGCCTCTTTCATGTGGTCGTACGAGGTCATCACCGCATCGGGGAGTTGCAGCAGGGTATCCCGGCCCTCGCTGAGGAACCTCCCCCATAGGCCGGCACCCCAATCCTTCCGGGGTACCCGATGGGAGGTCATGGCTACCTCATATGCTCAGAACCATTGCTGGATGTCGTCGTTTTTATAGTACTCCTTGACGACATCCTTGGGCATATGAACCTTTGGCTCGGTCAGTGGCAGAGCGTCCCGGGATCCGGGGGTGCTGGTCTCCC
Source organism: Triturus cristatus (assembly GCF_964204655.1). NCBI lineage: Eukaryota > Metazoa > Chordata > Amphibia > Caudata > Salamandridae > Triturus > Triturus cristatus. The sequence continues at coordinate 1,267,699,131 of NC_140582.1, forward strand.
CTGTTTTGGATTTCAGTTCAAGTTCCTTGAGGCCCCTCTCGTGCTCGAGGGTTAGCCGTTTCTCTTCTAGTTCTCGATGCCGTTTCTTTTCTTCGATTTCCTCCTGCAGCCGTAGTTGCTCCAAGGCCAACTTTTTCTCCGCCAGCAGGAGTTCACCGTCCAGCCGGAGTCGTGCGAGTTCCAATTCGTGTGTCCGGACCCTCTCCCGTTCTCGCATTTCTTCATGGGATAGGCCGGCTTTCGGGATGCTTCGTCCCCCATCTGCTGGGGTCATGGTCGGCGGCAGGTTTTCGTCCCGGGCCGAGGTCCCTTCGCCTTGGGGTGGAGTGGCCTCGGATTCTGCCCAGGCTTTCAGGGCTTTCTGCATTTCTTCCTTGGTGCCCAATCCTGTGGTTGGGATCCCTTTGGCCTTGCAAAATTGTTTCAATTCTTTGTGGGTGTATTCTTCCAACCTTTCTTGCTGGAAGGTTGCAGCCACGGTTGTTTCTTGGCTGCTCATGGTTCTCTTTCTTTTTCCGTCTGGTTAGGCAGCAGGTGCGTTACTTGCCTGTATGATTGCGTCTGGCTCGTATCCCGTCGCTGGCCACCAAATGTTGGAGGGAGGACCACCGGGGAGTCAGGGGACCCACTCCGGGGCACCTTCCTACCGCAAAGTTATAGCCGAGCGCCGCTGAGAAGCCTCCTAGGCGAGGTCTTTCTCCTATGATCGTACTAGGCCCAGTAACACCACCACACAGGACTCCGTATCAGTTGCTTATCTAGGTACTTTATATAATAGTAGCGCATTCGAAATATTTACAAGGGGATCGAGAGATCCAGAAAGAGTCTCAATGTCTTTGTAGGGACAGGGTAGCGGGACAGTCTTAGTACCGGCCTGGTACGGGGAAGCTCTGCGCCAGACCTTGCGTTAGGCCGAAGGTGGCTCCGGGGGTCGGAGCGGCAGGTGCCGGTCTCAAGTCAGTTCGGACTTGGAGAGCCGCGACGGTGTCTGCAGGGCTCGGGTGGTAGTTCCGCTTGGGGTCGAGCAGCGACACAGTCAGCAGGGCTCCGGTGGTAGGTCCGCTTCGGTCGAGCCGCGACGAGGTCAGCAGGGCTCTGATGGCAAGTTCAACAAGGTCGGGCCGCGACAGCGTCAGCTGGGACCCAAAGGTTCGTGAGGATCTTAAGCACGGTGGAGCCGCGACGTAGTCAGCAGGGCTCAGAGCGTAGTTTCAGGATGAGTCTTTCTCCGTAGGGTCATCCGCGATCCGATCAGCAGGGTTCTTGACTCCAGGATACAACTGCTGTCCTGTTGCGGAGTTGCCCCAGATATAGGTCTGGAGCCCTTTGATGTCCGGACCCTGGCGCCGGGGGAGGCGGAGAGGCCGGGTTGGGAGCGGCCAGACGCCCAGCAGGAGAGGCGCCAGGCCCAGGAAAGCCGGAGGGCGATCACACCTAGGCGTTGGAGGACGGTTGGGGGTCCCATCGATACTGCCCTCCGCCGGGAGTGGGGAAGTGTTCACGTGGTACCACCTGGCCAGTTGTTAGTGCCTTGATGTCGGGGCTTGCTGGGGCCGAGGCCGGGTTGAGCGGGGTCACGTAGGCTGGTGCGCAGAGTCACGTACAATCCAAAATGGAGGAGTCCCGAGGTGCAGGGGACCTCGTGCGGCTTGGCGAGGGGGAACAGGACCACGCCACGAGGCCAGCTCCAACATACATCCTGTATTATGTAGGGGTGGGAAGAATTTGCGAAATTCACTTTCGCAAATTATCGCGAAAATGTTAAAAATCCCCGCCCGTTCGCTGTATTTTCTGCATGGTCGCGGCTCGCCAACTTACCCATGTGGTTGCTCGTGGGTGCGGCCATTTTGTTTTCAGTTGTCTCGCGGTGCATGATTGCGAGAAGAAAGACGTGATCGCGCGACAAATGACGTCACTGCGGGTGCGAACTGTCGCAAGACAGCGCAAATGGCTACCAACAATCCAACTTCTCATGGAGAACGCGATCGGATCGGGAAAACTTGTCGGCGAACGCGGGGATTCAGGTAAGTCGATCGCGCGCACACTCGAATGTATTATTTTACAGCGCGAGCAAGAAAAAAATTATCGCTAAGCTGCGGAATGCGGAAATTTTTACATTTTCGGGCTTTCCCCGGAACGCGAAAATGTCAAATTATCGCAATTTCTGCGACCGGAACGGAATTTTAGCCCAGGCCTAGTTTTATGTCAGCTATGCGACATACCATCACAAGAAAGTCTCCAAAAAAAACCTACAACTTAAGAAGAAGAAGTGAAGAGTCAAAATACATAAATGACTACAATCCAGTTATTTTATCCATGTGGAATGCTAACATGGATATTCAGTATGTTTCGGACAATTCCATTGCTGTTGCTCGTTATGTAACGTCCTACATTACTAAATCAGAAAAGACGGAATTGAAAGAAATGTGGGAAGAGATTTCTCACGAGAAGACTCTAAGTAAGACATTATACAGTTTCAGTTTGAAGGTGTTATCGCATCGTGAAATTGGAGCATATGAATGCACAGATTGGTTGTCATCTGCAAGTCTATACTCCAAAAGTAGAAGAATCATTTGGGTGAGTCTAGGTCTTGCAGCAATGCGAAATCAGGTACTGAAATCTGTTCAAGAAATTGAATATTTAGCAGAAAAAGAACCAGAAAGTACAGATATTTTGAAAACGAATATGTTGGACACATATTACCCAAACAGAAGTCATCATCTTGAGAACATGTGTCTCTATGCAGTGCTGCAAAACAACCCTTTTAAATGGAATACTACAGAGAACATCAATGATGGAAAATATGCAGTGATTGGTTCCGAAGGATGTCTGGTGAAACGAAGGAAAGGAAATTTAATTAATCACAAGAAACTTAGATGCAACACTGCTGACAAAAGGAAATTTTACTATTTAGCCCTTTTGCAAATGTTCAAACCGTGGCGTTCAGAATTGGAATTACTTGGAGATTTTCAGAGCTATGAAGATTCATTTAATGCTTCTAAAGATAGCATACAATGCAGTGCTTTTGCAAATTATGTGAAAATGTTGAATGATGAAATTGATCAAGAAGCTACAATTGCAGCTGAGATTGCTAGAGACAGTTCTCAAGACAGTCAAAGTTCTGCTGAACTGAGTCAAGATCCACTAAGACAACCAATTGTTGAAAATGAAGCAGCAATTACCATGAATGAGGTGGAAACAGCAATGTATCAAGCTCAAGAAGATGTAATACAGTTAAGAAACTTGGAAGAACAACTTGGGTGCCGATTCTGATCGGGTAAAAAAAATTCCCGTACCACTCGTATCAGTATATTTTTACGTACGAATCGTACAAGTCCCGTCCCACCGGTGAAGTACGATGCGCACGTGAATTATACATACGAATCGTATCGGGAAAAGGTCTACGAGACGTACCCGGACAGTTTTACGTACAAATCGTAAAACTGAAGTCCGAGCGCACAAGTATGATCCGTACCGCCCTTCCGAATACACAAGCATATGTAAAACGTCCCGTGCGTAGCAAACTCTGTACCACTCATATCCCGGGTAGACTTGTGCCCGGGATACGAGTCGTAGAGCCCCCCCACCCCCCATGTATATCCGCACGTACCCCGTATGTCAGCACCGTACCCCCCATGTCCGCACCGTACCCCAGCCCCGTATTTGTACGCACCGTACCCCAGCCCCATACTTGTATGCACCGTACCCCAGCCCCGTACTTGTACACACCATACCCAAGCACCGTACCCCTGCCCCGTACTTGTACGCACCGTACACCAGCCCCGTACTTGTACGCACCATACCCCAGCACCATACCCCAGCCCCGTACTTGAACGCACCGTACCCCAGAACCGTACCCCGGCCCCGTACTTGGATGCACTGTATCCCAGCCCCGTACTTGGATGCACCGTACCCCAGCACCGTACCCCAGCACCGTACCCCAGCCGTACTTGGACGCACTGTACCCCAGCACCGTACCCCAGCCCTGTACTTGAATGCACCGTACCCCAGCACCGTACCCCAGCCCCGTACCTGTACGCACCATACCCCAGCCCCGTACTTGTTCGCACCGTACCCCAGCCCCGTACTTGTACGCACCATACCATAGCACCGTACCCCAGCTCCATACTTGGATGCACCATACCCCAGCCCCGTACATGTACGCACCGTACCCCAGCACCGTACCCCAGCCCTGTACCTGTACGCACCGTACCCCAGACCCCTACTTGTATGCACCGTACCCCAGCACCGTACCCCAGCCCCATACTTGGATGCACTGTACCCCAGCCCCGTACTTGGATGCACTGTACCCCAGCCCCGTCCCCCAGCATAGCGTATGTACGGACCTTACAATAACATCGCGTATGTATGCACCTTACATACGCGAAAATGACTCGTACTGAACCAGGACACTGTAAAACCACACAAGGAGGGTCAATTTGACTCGCACAACACCACAAAACACGTCTACAGTAGAAAGAATATCAAAATGACTGACCTGGCACATCCAAACAGGCAAATAGAGGCCCAGACTCACAACCACCTCTTATAACACACCCACCAACATTTCAAACTCAGGCACACCCACAAATGGACCAATAAAAAGGGCCCACACACACAAACCATGAGCCTTTGCAACAGACTCACTGCAGCTACAGAGCACACCCCAACAACTGCACCCATACACCTTAACATATACACCTTCACACAAACTCCTTCACACATACCCCCTCTTCACACACCTTCACATTCACACCCACACACCCACATACATCCACACCCTCAACCATCCACACCCTCACCCCACACCATGCCCACAGACAAGAATCCAAAGTTCACAAGGGAGGAGCTGGACATCCTTGTCAACGAAGTCATTAGAGTCGAGCCACAGCTCTTTGGAACATTGGTCAGACAGACCAGCATAGCCGAAAAATCACGCCTGGGGCAGAGGATCGTCGATAGGGTGAATGCTGTTGCACCCATCAGAAGGACCAGGAATGAATGCCAAGCCAGGTGGTATGATCTGCGGAGGGCAGTCAAGCGGAAAATGAACGAGGACTACGCCCAGAGCAACATCACTGGAGGTGGGCTGCCCCGCAGACCGGTACATTACCATCCCTGGGAGGAGAAGGTGATGGCCCTGCTTCCGCCGGTGGGAGTACACGGACTTCAAGGACTTCCAGAGCCTGGTGAGTACACAAACAACTCATGGAACATGGGGGGAATGGCATCCACACCCCAACTACACAAAATGCACGCAACTACACCCAAGCCCTCACCGTACACAACCACACTCAAAAACAACGCTCATGCCACTAACATGTGTATGCCCCATTCACAAAGCAAGGCCATGCCATGTCCCAGGCTACACGAAGCACTAACCCAAGACTGGATGTCGGGGATGCTGGGTGGGTGGGGCTCACAAAACGCTTTGTTCAACTCTGAATCAGACACCATTGCCCTCAGCCCATATGGCCCAGGTACATACCCATGCACCATGCTCAATGCACAGGGACTGGCAAAGTACTGACAAGGTAGCTGACACTTGGCCCTGCTGTAGGCAGCACAAGGCCCTCCTGTGACCACTGCAAACTCAAACATCAACACAACAAGCTCAGATATCTAGGACAGGAACTCACACTCACTGTCATGGCAGCATGCTCCATGGGGGGACAGATACATCACCTGGGAAACCCACTGCCAAATCACACTACACCCACCAGCAGGCCCTGTCACACACACCCCTTATACAAGCACACACCCCCGGGGCAGGCAATGGATTTACCCACTCTCACAATGGACATGGACACAAGATCAATCCATAGCCAAAGAAGCATCCAAGCCAAAAATCTACATGTCAAACACTCAGGAGAACATATCAATCTGTCCCTCGCAACATACCCATCCACAAGTGAACATTGAGGAGAATGCTAGGCACATACAACTACCTGGAGGAACTGTGCCAACTTGAATATGTATGAAACATGGATGCCGCATGAAACAGCATTAACATTGTCTCTCTCTCACACACAGGGCAACCTGATGGATCTCCCCCCAACAATGGGGGTGAAGAATCACAGTCCCAGGCTCGGGAGGAACCTGAGCCCACCGGCAGCGACGCCTCTCAACACTCCGCGGATGATACCAACCCACCTGGACCCTCTAGTGTCCAAGCCCCTGCAGCACCTGCTTCAGGAACATCCGTGCCAACCACCACCCCCATTCCTGCCACATCCCAGTAGACACCCAGGAGCCCTGAGCCACGGTCCATACCACGCATACCCCTACGGCCCCACTACAATAGTGATACAGACCGTACCCATGCTATGGATGTGTGAGTATGGTGCGTATCACTATTGTAGTGGCGCCGTACGTTTTCGGGTACCTGTGAAACGCACCATACATGTTTTTTGGATAAAAAAATTACCTAGGGGACAAGTATTAGGCCCAAAATGCATGCGGGTTTGTCATCGATACAGAGATTTCGGTTGCAATGTGGCCATCATGTGGGCTTGAAAAGTCAGTTGGCCCAAAAATTACAATGTTGCAAAGTGGTGTTTGCCTTGCTATGATGCTCAAAATTTGAGCCATGCAAATTCGTGTCATTGGTGTATGTTTAAAGGGATTGGAGGAAACGTAGGATGCAAATGAGTCTGACCAATCACTCTGTACTCCTGTAAATGAAAGTCCCCAGCAAGACAGATATAAGTCAGCCAGAACCCATGAGAGGGCACTTGCGTGCACAACTTTCCTGTCGACCACACTGCTGCTGTCTGTGCTTCCTCTGGCACCATGTCGCGGGCTGCGGAGAGGGCCCAGTCATTCACACTTGAGGAGAATGAGGCATTGCTGGATGTCCTCCTCCCACAGTACCCCAAGCTGTATGGGAGACCAGGGGAGCAGGTGAGTGCTGACTCCACTACCTTTGACTGTGCACCTTTTTTGTGACTGTCACTTCTGGCATTGTGTCCAGGTGTGACAGACATGCAATGTTGTTTAGAGTGGGTCCCGGGGGGGGAAAGGCTTATGTCTCTCATGCAGAGCATGATGTAGTTCCTGTGTGCACTCCTCACTTGTATTGTGCTTACTGTGACATTCACTGCATAGTGCATGACACATTCAGCCTGGCAAATCCTTGGTGGCATTTTTTGGCTATTGTCCTGAGGTGATTCAGTGGTCTCCCCTGTGTGACAGGTGACGGTACCCACAGATGTATATGAGTTGAGTGGACCTGTGGTGAGAGTGTCCAAGTGATGTGTACGCCCTCCTGGACATTGATGTGTGTGAATGTTCCTTGTCATGTGGGTGAGTGTCTATGGGAAGTGTTGCACCACAGCTGCATGGAGGAGGCAACAGCTCTACCCATCTGATGTGAGAAGTAAGCCGTGCTGTGTGTCTGACTTGCTGAGCTAGCCCGACACCTGTGACACCCCACAGGCAAGTGCCACATGTGCAGAGTGAGGTTTATATCCGCTGTTGCCAATGGCAGGTGATTGATCTGTGCCTGTGTGTGTCTGTGTACTCTGCTGAGGTTGCGTCAGTGGCCTGGGGCATGTAACTGCTTTGAGGTGCTGTCCATCAGCCTGGTGTTGCATGTGATGCACAGTGTGTGCCATGATCAGGGAGTGTGTCGCACCCCTCCTGCCACCTGTGTACTTTCAATGCCATGTAGTGCATTGGGGCTTCCACAGTGTCAGGGAGTGATTTTAGGTAAAGGATACAAAACCTCAGGAGCGAAGAATATTCTCACCACTCTCCCCAGGGCCTGACCTGACTAAAATCAAGAACCGAGCACTTGCCCCAAGGGGAGGGAGGAGACAATGAAGGACCACCAGGCTTCCAGATGATATGTAGAAGTCTCAACTCCCAGGGATGGGTATGGGGCGGTCAGGAAAGGGACGGTGTCTATAGAAAGAGAAAAGAAAACAACAGGTAAGTGGAGTGATAGGGCAGGGATACCTATCTAGCGTCTATCCCCTCACCCACCTGATTTTAATAAGTCCTACAGCAACTACCTCCCCACCCCCCTAGGTTGTGTGCTCCCTCAGACTCACCGTGATGCCATAGGCAGGGAGGCAAAGCCGAACACAGCAGGAGCCTGGTAGCAGTCAACGGAGGAAGGATTATCCACAGAGGCAGAAGCAATGCTGCATACGAGGCAAGTCCTTTGTAGGTGCAGAGTGGGGATCGATATAAAATCAGAAAGCCTGTAATCCGTGTGGAATAGGCACACAACACTAAGTCCAGACAACGGACGATGTGGGAGTCCAATCACTGAATCCAAACAGGAGGAGGCAGGAGAGACCGTCAGAGGAGTGGGGGAAGTGGGTAGAAGACAGCCGCGTAACCTACAACGAGGCGCCACAGGGCGGGTTAAAGCTCCAGCCCGTCTTGAAGACGCCCGCTTGATGCGTGAGGAATAACTCCGACGAACAAACGGGGGAGGAGGAAATGAATCCGTCCAAGTCTCAATGAGAAGGTGTTCGTAATACTTCCCGATATCCAGGGGATTCAAGGAGGGTTAGGAAATGACGCTGGAAAGCCGTGAGGATTACTCACAGGAGTATGAGCACAACCACAGGAAAACAGACGGGTTCCGAGAAAGCAGCACGAAGTCCAACAGCAATCAGCGAATCAAAGGCATAGCTGCGGGAGGCGTGGTCCAACACAAGGAAGGATTGTCAAGCACCGCCATTGCGTATCGAGCCGGTATTTAACCACCTTGTCCATCAGGTGACCGCTGCGAGTGCACACAACCCCCTCCCTCACCCTACTGCCTTCTGGGAACTGTAGTGTGCTGGTGTATAAGAGATCGAGAGCGGGTTTAAAAGAGGGTTAACGGGGTAAGTGCAATAACTAAGACTTGTGTGTAAGACTAGTGTGTAACAGTTCCCCTCCGTAAAGATCCTCTCACTGGTCTGGGTTTGTCAGGGTTTTGGGCGTGAAATCGCCTGATCAGAGTAGGTGCATGTACATGTGCCACGGGTTCCCATGTTCTATCATCAGAGCTATAGCCGACCAAATCAACTAAGTATTGTAGCTTACCCTGTACCCTTCTAGAGTCTACAATACGTCTGACTTCGTACTCTTCTTCGCCATTAATGATAAGTGGCGGAGGAGGGGGTTCTGTACAGGAGGGTAGTAAATAAGGTTTAAGCAAGGAAGTGTGAAATACAGTATGAATCTTCATGTCTTCAGGGAGGTCTAACTTGATCGCTACAGGATTGATGATTTGTTTTACCTTAAAAGGACCAGTATATCGGGGTTGCAACTTGCGAGGGCCCGCCATTCCCAAATTCTTTGTGGCTAACCAAACCTGATCCCCTTCTTGGTACTCAGGGGCTGGTTTTCTGTGTGTATCAGCCTGTTTCTTCATCCTGTCTTTGGCTTCTGCGAGCTCATGTGTTGCTTGCTCCCATATCTGAGTTAGTAAATCATGATGTTCAGTTACGGCCGGGACCTTTGCTACGCTGGGGGAAAGAGACAGGGGCAGGAATCGGGGATGATAACCATATGCAAAGAAAAAGGGTGAGATCTTAGATGCAGAGTGGTTTGCGTTGTTGTAGGCGAATTCTGCCAAGGGAAGTGCCTGTACCCAATTCTCGGTAACCGTACCCAACAGACACCTTAGATACTGTTCTAATGTCTGGTTTGTACGTTCCGTTTGCCCGTCCGTTTGCGGGTGGTAAGCTGAAGATAACCGATGATCTATCTGAAGGGCTGTACATACCCCCTGCCAGAACTTGGAAACAAATTGGGGACCTCTGTCGGATACAATGACTGAAGGCAATCCATGCAACCGTATTACATGCATGATAAATGTCTCTATTAATTCCTTGGATGACGGGAGTTTCTTAAGTGGTATAAAATGCGCCATCTTTGTTAGCATATCCACTACTACTAGTATCGTGGTAAAACCTTGGGAGCAGGGTAAGTCAGTGATGAAATCCATACTGATGGCTAACCATGGGCGTGAGGGTATAGGTAAGGGACAGAGCAACCCGGAGGGAACGCTATGGAGAGATTTCTGTCGTGCACAAACAGGACAGGCTTTCACAAAGTCCTGAATGCTCTGAGATATGTTAGGCCACCAAAACCACCTTTTACACAATAAGAAAGTCTTCTCACCCCCTGGATGTCCCACAAGGGGAAGAGCATGACACCGCTGGATTATTACCTTTTGTAATGGTGTCGAAGGAACATACAGTAATCCGTCATGAAAATATAGGGAATCCTGGATCTTATTCACAGGGTCTAGTAACCAGTCCTCTTTTGTCAGGCCTTGGTAAGCCAGAATCAATTTCTCCAAAAAAGGAGAGTCTGTTACTTCTGATTTTTCACCCACTGCTAAAATCTCAATGGGGGTATCAATGGCACAGGCTCTTCAGGAGTTTGTGTGGTGTCTTTACCTAACCGAGACAAGGCGTCAGCTCTGCTGTGTCTTGCGCCAGGTCGGAAATTGATGACAAAGTCGTACTCACAAAAAAAAGACACCCATCGCATCTGGCGTGGTGTGAGTGCCTTTGCTGATTTAAAAAACCGCAGGTTCTTGTGGTCTGAGTAGATGTGATAACATGAGGAGAACCCAATAAGTAGTACCTCCACTCTTGAAATGCCAGTTTTATTGCTAAGAATTCCCTCTCCCCGATAGTATAATTTTGCTCGGCGGGGGCGAGAGTTTTTGAAAAATAGGCCACAGGATGAAGGGTGCCTGTCAACTGGTCTCTCTGCAATAGTACCCCCCCTACTGCGTATTGGGAAGCATCTGCTTCCAAAAAATAGGGTTGAGTTTCGTCTGCATGTCTCAGTATTGGGGCTGACACGAACTTGTCTTTTAAGGATAGGAAAGAGTGTTCAGCCTTATCATCCCACTTGAAGACTACTCCCTTTTTAAGTAGCCTGGTGATGGGGGAGATGAGATCCGAGAAATGATCTATAAAACGCCTATAAAAATTAGCGAAGCCAAGGAAGGATTGTACCTCCTTGACAGATGAAGGACTGGCCCATTGTGTAATAGCGGAGATTTTTGCGGGATCCATATATATGCCATCAGGGGAAATCATGAATCCTAGAAAGTTTACTTTTTCCACGTGAAATAGGCATTTCTCCAATTTAGCAAACAGATGATTGTCTTGGAGTAGCTGGAGGATTTTCTTTACGTGAGAAACGTGTTCTTGGATGTTCTGGGAATAGACTAAAATGTCATCGATATATACGATAACACATACATCCAAATACTCCCGCAGGATTTCGTTGATAAAGAATTGAAATGCTGCAGGAGCATTACAGAGGCCAAGCGGCATTACGCAGTACTCATAGAGTCCGAACTTTGTGCGGAATGCCGTCTTCCATTCATCTCCCTCTTTCACGCGAATGAGATGATACGCACCTCTCAAATCCAACTTAGTGAAGATCTTGGCTTTTCTGACTTGATCTAACAGTCCCGGGATCAATGTTTTTTACAGTCACCTTGTTAAGTGCTCTATAATCTAGGCACGCTCTCAAACCCCCTTCCTGTTTCGGTATAAAAAAAAGTGGGGAAGAGACGGGTGAGGTGGAATGGTGAACGAAACCCTTCTTTACCATATCATCCAAATATTCTTGTAAATATTTGCTTTCAGGTTCTGTCAGCGCATAGACTCGACTCACAGGTAAGTCAGCTCCTGGTATTAAATCGATGCGACAATCAAAAGGTCTATGTGGTGGCAGCGCCACAGCTTTGACTTCATCAAATACTGTAGCATATTCTTGATATTCTACCGGTAGGGTGGTGGACAGAACCTCTGTTAGGGCACAGGTAATAGAGGTGGTGGAGGGTGTTGTATCCTGGTAACAATGTTGTAAGCAATAGGGAGACCTCAGCGTAACCTTCCGTGTTATCCAGTCAATGTGAGGGTTATGAGTCTGAAGCCAAGGCACTCCCACTATAGCACCGAAGTTTGGGGCTGCAATTAAGTCAAACTGGATCTGTTCAGTATGTCCGTTTTCACACACCATCACCATCAGAGGGGTTTGATATGCAATTTTGCCTGAAGATAAGTCGGTGTCATCCACCGCTCTGACTATTTCAGGATGTGGCTTGGGTAGGAATTCTATCCCTAATCTGTGGGCTAACGTAATGTCTAGAAAATTTCCGGTAGCCCCGGAGTCCAACATGAGTGCCAGCGTGGTTTTATCGGTAGAGGACAAAGACAATATGACCGATAAAGTCAAATGCTTGGGCATCGAAGAAGAGGTATTGGCTAAAAAACTGGAGACCCAAGGGTTGAGCGGACTTGAAGAACTGGTCTCATTTTTCTCCAAGTCAACTAGTTTTCCGACTGCACCGGGATTCCTAGTTTACCCGTTCCTGTCCTGGTGCTATCCTTGGGTTTAACCGAACACTCCTTGGCGTAATGTCCTCCTTTCCCACAGTACAAGCACAGATCTAATTTTCTGCGTTTTTCTTTTTCTTCTTTACTCAGTGGTCCCCGGATGCCACCGATTTGCATCGGTTCTACTCCATCTTTTGTTTCTTTTCTCTCTCTTGTGACCAGTAAGCGAGGGAAATCACCTTTCGTGCGTTCTCCCTTCCTCTCGCTAAGTCTATGGTCCAGCTTGACTACCAAATCAACGAAAGAAGGACAATCTTCAGGTGGGTCTACAATCTGGGAGAGTATGTCCTTCAACTCATCTCTGAGTCCTCTATAAAATAAAGATGTTCGTTTTTCTTCGGGCCATTGAGTCTCGGCCACCAGCCGATTGAAGGTAGTGATATACGTCACCAAATCTTTGGAGCCTTGTTTTAGTCCTAACAATTCATTATCACTCGCCTGCATGTATGCGTGCCGAGCGAAAAGATTTTTCATACTCTCTTTGAAGCAAGTTAAATCATACAACACAGGGTCGTCATTTTCGATTAGCAGAACCACCCATAAGGCCGCATTGCCAGACAGATAAGATATAATGAACGCCACTTTAGACGCATCATCTGGGAAAGATGCCGCCCGACATAGAAACTGTAAGTGGCATTGGTTCATAAAAACGGCATATTTATTACTTTCTCCTGAGAACCTTTCGGGCATCGCAAGAGGAGTCTGAGGTGGAGTCAATACAGTGACGTTCACCGGCGCTGGATTAACCCCTAGGGTGGGGTCTACCGCCGGAGCAGGCATTTGAAACCGGGCAGGCTGGATATACGTCTTTTTTGGCCTGACTGCCGCCTCTGGGTCCCTGACATGGGGCATGGAGTGACTCTTCACCGAGTCTAATTCCAGGTGGAGACGAGTATTTTCGTTTTTTACTTGTTGGAGCTCTTGTCGTAGAGAAGTGACTAAAACGACTAACTCTGAGATATTACTCTCATGACTGGGGTCAGATATGGCCCCAGTCATAGCTAACATGTCCCTATCCATCTTCGCTCGGGGGTTTTTGAAAGAACGTGGGCTTGACAATCTGTCAGGGAGTGATTTTAGGTAAAGGATACAAAACCTCAGGAGCGAAGAATATTCTCACCACTCTCCCCAGGGCCTGACCCGTCTCGACTAAAATCAAGAACCGAGCACCTGCCCCAAGGGGAGGGAGGAGACAATGAAGGACCACCAGGCTTCCAGATGATATGTAGAAGTCTCAACTCCCAGGGATGGGTATGGGGCGGTCAGGAAAGGGACGGTGTCTATAGAAAGAGAAAAGAAAACAACAGGTAAGTGGAGTGATAGGGCAGGGATTCCTATCTAGCGTCTATCCCCTCACCCACCTGATTTTAATAAGTCCTACAGCAACTACCTCCCCACCCCCCTAGGTTGTGTGCTCCCTCAGACTCACCGTGATGCCATAGGCTGGGAGGCAAAGCCGAACACAGCAGGAGCCTGGTAGCAGTCAACGGAGGAAGGATTATCCACAGAGGCAGAAGCAACGCTGCATACGAGGCAAGTCCTTTGTAGGTGCAGAGTGGGGATCGATATAAAATCAGAAAGCCTGTAATCCGTGTGGAATAGGCACACAACACTAAGTCCAGACAACGGACGATGTGGGAGTCCAATCACTGAATCCAAACAGGAGGAGGCAGGAGAGACCGTCAGAGGAGTGGGGGAAGCGGGTAGAAGACAGCTGCGTAACCTACGACGAGGTGCCGCAGGGCGGGTTAAAGCTCCAGCCCGTCTTGAAGACGCCCGCCTGATGCGTGAGGAATAACTCAGACGAACAAACGGGGGAGGAGGAAATGAATCCGTCCAAGTCTCAATGAGAAGGTGTTCGTAATACTTCCCGATATCCAGGGGATTCAAGGAGGGTTAGGAAATGACGCTGGAAAGCCGTGAGGATTACTCACAGGAGTATGAGCACAACCACAGGAAAACAGACGGGTTCCGAGAAAGCAGCACGAAGTCCAACAGCAATCAACGATCCAAGGCACAGCTGCGGGAGCCGTGGTCCAACACAAGGAAGGATTGTCAAGCACCGCCATTGCGTATCGAGCCGGTATTTAACCACCTTGTCCATCAGGTGACCGTTGCGAGTGCACACAACCCCCTCCCTCACCCTACTGCCTTCTGGGAACTGTAGTGTGCTGGTGTATAAGAGATCGAGAACGGGTTTAAAAGAGGGTTAACGGGGTAAGTGCAATAACTAAGACTTGTGTGTAAGACTAGTGTGTAACACACAGAGGCCAATGTCTATATGAGAAAGATGCAATTCTTTGGCAGCATCCTATGCCCTGTTCAACATATCAAAGATGTTCAAATGTGTGTCTCTGTGACATGGAGCAGGTGTAGTGATGTTGTCTCACTTTGTGATCCTCACAGGTAACTGCCTTCGAGAAGGGGGAACTGGAAGGAGATCGTCAGGGCCTTGAGATCAGCGGGGGATCACAGTCGGCGCCTAGCCCAAGTCCGAAAATGGTGGCAGGACATCCGGTGCTGGACCCGGCAGATCGCCCGAGTCCAGCTGGGGCTCTCACCTCCACGCCCCCACAGCGGGCGCCGATGCCTGACCCCCCACATGATGCGTGTCCTGGCGGTGGTCTTCCCTGACCTGGATAGGCAGTTACAGAAGAGACAGCAGCAAGGAGGGGGTAGGTACATGTCTGTTGTGTGTCACCAGCTTTTGGAAGTGCTCTGTAGCCTGGATACACTGCCAGGGATTATATGTGCAGTGCATATTCTGTTCCCCAAAGTCAACCGGTGCTCTTATTCCTCCCTTCCCCTCCTTGACATGTGTCCCCTGGTCTGTGTGTAATCACAATTGCACATGGTCATCTAGGCTGCCAGTTAATCCAAGTGCACATTGCTTTCTGCATCATGTGGGAGGGTGGTCTGTGACATGTGTTGGTACCTTACCTGTGCCCTGTCCTGTTCACTCTGTTGGGGGTCCATATTTGTTGGCACTGATGATGAATCTCAACATAGGAGTGTGAGGTTTCAAATGAACACACTTGTAGCATGCATGACCAATGTTGTGGCCTCAGACATGATGTGCATGAGTAGGAGATATGCATAGTGCCGGACCGGTTGCTCATGGTACAGTCAGATCATTCCAGGAACAAGGAGCAGTGTGCCCACTACAGTCCCCTGAGACACCCTTGCCTCGTAATCATGTGTGTCATCCAACACTGTGCCCATTCTCTGTGTGTTCAGCATAGGTTGGCCTCTGGCATTGTTCCCTGGCCTCATTTGTATTTATCTAAAGTGTGCTACATATGTCCACTGGACAGGGAGACCCAATTTGGCTTGTGCATACTCACACTGGGCAGTGCCTGTGTGTCTATTCACAACTATCTGTTGATGGTTGCCAGCCTCACGAGGTGATGTGGAGTACATTTGGGAATTCTTGCTGCACATTTTTGTAAACCCTGATTAAGAGGTGTCACTTCTTGATCTGTCTCAATCACATTGTCTCAGGTATGGGGGGTTTGTGCGGGTGAGGCCTACATGGCCAAACCTTATGTCTCCTTGCCAGGTCTGACCTGTGTGTGATAATTGGCTGGACAGAGACTCAACGTGCAGTGACCCAGTGATGTTGTGCAGGGTTTAATGTTTGTGCTTTGCAGCATGTGTCAATTGTTTAAATACATGATTCCTGCTCATACATTTTTTGCACCAGTGTGTGGTCCAGATGCTATGTAGTTTGGTCTTTGTGTGCTGACATCTGTGTGGACATTCTGGCTTGCCATGAGGGTGTCTCCTCAGTGCAGGTATACCTTTTTACAACACAATTGCAGGCACATTAGCTTATGCATTGTCCTGGGTTTGGACATGTGTGCCACTCCACATGACAGGCAGTGGGTCAGATGTGTTGCCAACTGTGTCATCAGGTAACGGATGGCCTTGTGACAACTGACATAATTCAAGTTGTTAGTCAAAAAGTCTTGTACCTTGGCACTCACTACACTTATCAACAGGTCTTCATGCTTTCAATGCTTGATTTTGATGTTTTGTTGTGCAGGACAATAATGTGCCTGCATGACAGATGTCTGCCAAGGAAGTGCACAAGAAACCACCTTTACACTTTCAGGGATCACGCTGGCACATTTTAAAAGAAGGCACTGTTCTAATAAGACTGTTTTTCAGATTATACATATACATGTTCCCACAGTGTTGTGGAATTTGGGTACGTCCTTGGTTGTTGCTGATAACAACTTACGAGTGTCAAGTCATCAAGCCCTCCGTGGGCCCATGTATATGTACTTTCTGCAACACCATTTCTTTCTAACAGTGGCTTCTTTAAATAAGGCTGCCAGCTTCTTCAATGACTGGGTAAATGTAGTTTTGTGTGCACCTCTTTGGGAGACATCTTTTATACAGGCACATGTGTGTTCTGTTCACAACATGGCACATTTCCACATTCTAAACATGTCGATTGTGTAACATATTGTGATTCCCAAGGGACCACCATTTTTTCGTTTTGTGTTCCAAAGTACTTACAGGTCTCTGAGTGTGGGGACACCTTTAGTATTGAGGTCTGTTAGTTTGCCTTGGGTGCACCACTCGTGTTTCTTTCAGGGTAAACAAGAGGTGGCATGACTTCATTGTATTGCTGTGCTCACCTGTTCCCAGACACTAGCTTCTCAGTGTATTTCTCATTCAATTTTTGGGCTGGTGTGTCCTATTTTTCCTTGTGTCCAGGTGGCATGGTGGGTCTACCAACTGGGGAGTACAGGGCTTACATATGTGCGGAGTAATCTAGCTGTTACTCATGATGCATTGCCTGATATGCACTGTGACCTATTGGTTTTGTACTCATGTGTCAAATGTATACAGGTGACTGATGTTTTTCTGTATCTTCACTTTGCCCACAGCATCATCATTGGAAACCGAGGGAGATACCTACACGGACCTGGAGGAGGGACCCAGCACCAGTGCCACCAGTGCTGGCGAGTCTGCGGGAGCCAGTGGCACGGAGGGCGAGGGGAGTCAGTCAGAGGACCTGTCTGGTGGCGAGCCCAACTACGACACAGACGGGTCCGAGGCTGACCTCATCGAGGGTGCAGAGGCTGCTACAACACCTGGCAGCAGCCCAACATCTGTGCTCGCCTCCTCCATTCCCATCACCGCCCTCCCAGTTGCTCCGGTCCCTTCTGTCCATGCAGAGCCCCACCATGTCTCCTTCGGGACAGGCACCGCACCCCCTGCCCCTGTCACCCCTGCTGCCCTCAGTGCAGAGTCTGTGGACATACAGCGGCAGTTGCAGGTTGGGCAGGCATCAGTGCTGAATGTCCTCCATGGCCACACCACACTGCTGACACAGATGGTGTTGTTCATGGAGGGCATGTCAGCAACGATGTCTGGCCAATGCAGGTTTCTGCGGTCCATGGACTCTTCCCTGACGGCAGCAATGACTCTCCTGCAGCGCTTCTTCCCCCCCTACCCCAGCCCCATCCACACTTCCCTCTGCCATACCTGTCCCATGCACACCCAGACATTCCCAAGCACGCACCCCACCAGACACAGCAGCACACCACCAAGTAAGGGCAAGCGCACACCTCCTGGCACGCACACTCAGGGGGATGTAGACACACCCACTGGGTCTGGGGCAAAAAAACATACACGCAGCCACAGTCTGAGTCCACAGGCCTCACAACCCAGTCCCTCCAAAAGCACTCCCCTTGGCTCCCCTGCCAAACTGTCACCCAAAGAGGTCTACATGGCTGAGCTGGCCCTCACCCCCACTGTGACACCACCCCGCAAGCGGGCGAGGAAGTCCCTGGGCAGGGGAGTTGAGTCACCCCCCAATTCCACCCCCTCCCCCAAGAGCACTGCACCCCATCCCTCGGCCACCCCCCTTCCTCCGTTGGCCCTGGGGTTTCTTCCGGTGCAGGGGTTACTCTGGACACCCTGGCAGCAGTGTGCAGCGCCGAGCTCACCTCCACCTTTGGTGCTGCCCCACCCCCTGTGGTGGAGATGTCCACCCCTGCACCCACCACACCTACCCTTCCCCCTCCTGTCCCTGCGGTGCCTGGTCCTTCCCCACCTGATGCCCCCCCCCCGGTCGATGAACCTGAGGGTTCCACTGTGCAGGCAAGCTAGGGGAGACGCGTGCCCATGTGTCCCCCCAAGGACTTCTATTATGGACTGCCCATAGGCCTTTGTATATAGTGTGATTTCATAATTTGTTTTTTATGCTGAATTAAGCATTTTATTTTTACTTTGAACACTATTGCATTTCAGGTATTGATGTTGGTGCAGAGGCTCCAGGAGTTGGTGTTGTGGTAATGTGTTGTGGTTCTGAGAAATGTTCTAGTCTGATGGTCATGATGTGGACCATGGTATCTGCGCGCCATCACAAGGTCTCTGCAAAGAATCATTGGTAGTGTGTGTTATTTTGGTTTTGAGACATTGTACCAAGGAGTGTTCCTTCCTCTGTGGCACCTGACATCTTCCCTGCAAAGAGTTGCACAATTGTTGTGCTGACCTGTGTCTACAATTCCTTTGTTGGTGACGGATCCCTTCAACTATGGCCATGCCTGCTCAGCAATGTCTCCGGCTGCATCGTCTGTGCCATCCTTGCTAGTCACTGTACTTGTGTATTGAATATGTTGAAATGCCTTCATGGAGAAATTCTCCCTTTTCAGCACTATGCATGTGTGTAATCCCGGCCTAGCACACATATGGCACTTGTTCTGCAGGGTATTTGGGCACCTGACTCACAATTGTGGGCATTGTATCTGTGGGAACTCCACCCTATTCCTTCCATGAGAGACAACATCTTGGTGGCTGACCCAGCACCTGTACATTCCTTTCAGTCCTGGGATGTGCGTGACAGTGTGTGTTCGCTTTGGCTCTCTTAGTTTAGTAGGCAGTGACATGACTATACAGTCTTGTGGCCTTATCTCAGTGTGTGTATTGTGCTGCATCCACCAGGGGTGGGTATGCATGTGTTATTTGTCCTCACACCCACATGTGGTGTTTCATGCAGTGGGGGAAAGACATCCATCCTCCTGGGAGTGGGACACTGCTGTCAGTGATGTGTTGGTATGGCACTATCATCATTGTCCAAAGTTAGGGATGCATACATACACCCATGGAGTTGTGGTCATCTGATAATGATGTACACCCCCCATGTCTCTGTCCACTGCTGGGAGTCCTCTTCAGCCACCCCTCATATTGCAGGCCACTGCTGGTAGCCATATACACCCACCCCTCACATGTCTGTCCACTGCTGGTAGTGATATGCACCCACCACCATGTCTCTGTCCACTGCTGGGTGTCCTCTGCACCCACCCACATATGTCTGTCCACTGCTGGGAGTGATATGCCCCCAACACCCATGTCTCTGTCCACTGCTGGGTGTCCTCTGCACCCACCCCT
Organism: Triturus cristatus; assembly: GCF_964204655.1. NCBI lineage: Eukaryota > Metazoa > Chordata > Amphibia > Caudata > Salamandridae > Triturus > Triturus cristatus. The sequence continues at coordinate 1,267,718,912 of NC_140582.1, forward strand.
CACATGTCTGTCCACTGCTGGGAGTCCTCTGCACCCACCCCTCATATTGCAGGCCACTGCTGGTAGTCATTTGCACCCACCCATATATGTCTGTTCACTGCTGGGAGTCCTCTGCACCCACCCCTCACATGTCTGTCCACTGGTGGCAGTGATATGCACCCACCCCCATGTCTCTGGCCACTGCTGGGAGTCCTCTGCACCCACTCCTCATATTGCAGGCCACTGGTGGGAGTCATATATACCCACCCCTCACATGTCTGTCCACTACTGGTAGTGATATGCACCCACACCCATGTCTCTGGCCACTGCTGGTAGTCACATACACCCACCCGCTCACATGTCTGTCCACTGCTGGGAGTCCTCTGCACCCACCCACATATGTCTGTCCACTGCTGAGAGTCCTCTGCACCCACCCCTCACATGTCTGTCCACTGCTGGGAATCCTATCCAGCCACACACTGTAGCGATCACCCTTAGAAGCAGAAGAAGGCAGACCCGGTCTAGCTTCACCCCCATACCCGTTTTTCGCCACATACAAAGTATCAGGCCCAAGAACTACGACTCCCAGCAGGCTGTGGGGCGCATAGCCACGACTGCAGTACATAAGCACTGCCTCCGGAGGCGGAAAGTGCTTGACAAAAAAAACTCTACCAGGATTGTAATGGCGGATGGTGCTCCCCGCCGGATTCCAGTGAGAAGCATTGCAGCAAGTTGTCCTGAGAGGGGCCGAGTCCCGTTTCCGACGAGGAACATTGCCGTTGGCGAACCATGAAAGAAGTCGGTGATACATTGTTGCCAGGAGCCAGGTAACACGGAGTCAACTCCGTGCAACACCAGTAGTATCGAGTGTTCGTAATCCCCTTAAGCAAAGTAACCTGAGACATCGAGCGCTTTTCCAAGTACTAACATTTGGTTACTGGGAATCTCAAAGAGGCCAGTTTATATTCTCCGGTGCGCGTCTAGCAGGAGCGCAGCCTTTTCCCCAGAGTGTCCATTTACGAGACAATTCCTGTGAAGTCCGTTGTTTTGTTCAGGCGTCAGAAAGGGCCAGATAGGGACAGCCGCTTTTCTCGCGCGTTCGGCAGCAGGACTGTATGTACACTGGCTGGAGTTCTGTTTTATCATTTTTGGTGATTGCGTGAGGTGAATTCAACCTGCTGCACATTATCATGTATCCTTTGTTTTGACCAGCTGAAGGTGCTTTTACACAGAAGCATAGTTTGTTTGGTTATATCCGTTACATGAAGGCATCAACGATGGCAAATGTGATAAACTGTTACTGTGCATTCTAAGAGGATCGTAAAGCTCTATATAACCTCAACACATTCGAAGTTAAGAAGAAAGGTTATGCATAGAGTAACCCTTTTGCATGGACCCTGACATTAGCCGTAATCAGGCTCAGTATACTCTTGGCAAGTAATCACGACTATCAACCCTTCGTTGAGTTCTCCCCTTCCCTGTTTCCCCCAGATAGCGCCTCACGCAGGAGGGTTTCCGATTCCTCTGTTGGGGGCGCTGTTCAAGGGAGTCAGGGAATAATTCATCGTCCCTGCTGGAGCATTGGAAATAAGGTTAGTGGCGTTTTGTATGTATTGTGCTGCTGACAACCTGACAATCCCGACAGTTTGTCAAGCCCAAGAAATACGCACAGCCCGGACGATGGATACCAACGTAGTGCTGGCTTCCCTGTTGGAGAGTCTGACGGCTCTGCAGCAGGAAGTGCAGACCTCCAGAGTAGAGAACCAAAACTTACAAAGAGAAGTAAGCTCATTTCGGAGGGAAGTAGCGGGAATATCGCGTAGAGGCCCGGGGGAGGGTTCCTACATTAGACCAGCTACTCTGCCCCCTCCTATAGCGACCATACATACTCCCACTCCTGGTAGTTCAAGGGAAGGGTTTTTTACCGCAAACCCACATCCTCCCACCACTTCAGATACCATTCCTACCGTACATGTACTACAAAACACTAGCATACCCCTAGCTCCCCCGGAAAGATTTTATGGGGATCCGAAGAAGTTCGAAACCTTCCTGAATCAATGTCGACTTCATTTCCTCTGCAAACCCGCCGTGTTTCTGGAAGAAGAATCAAAGACGGCGTTTATGATGTCGTATATGGGCGGTAATGCCGCAAGCTGGACTATACCTCTTATGGAAAGAAACGATCCGATCCTCCATAACTTCCAGGATTTTTGTCTAGCACTAAGAAAACTGTTTGATAGAAAGAATCATATGATGACATTGGATCGAGAACTTCTCACCTTGCGGCAAGGATCTCAGGATCTGTTGTCATACATCACGACGTTTAATCGGTTGGTGGTTGAAACAGATTGGCCCCCGGAGAAACGGATTACTCTGTTTTACCAGGGGTTGAGAGGGGAGCTTAAGGACGTCCTCGCTCAGGTAGTACAACTGCCAGAAACCTGTGAAGAACTTATAGACCTGACGGTGCAGTTGGACCATCGCTTGCTGGAACGCAAAGGGGACAGGAACAAAAGTGAAGCGAAATTGCCTTATCCGCGTTCAAGAACCGTCATGGAAGACCATGTCAAAGCGCTAGAAGGGCCCGAACCGATGCAGTTGGGAGGAATCCGAGGCCCTCTAACCCAGGCAGAGAGGGACAAACGGAGGAGACTGAAGCTATGCTTATATTGTGGTAAAGGGGGGCCACTTCATAAGAGAGTGCCGAGCTCGAACATCAGGAGACGGCAAAATCACCAGTCCGCGAGGGCTTTCCAATCCCAGACGAGAGGAGCCGGTGGAAAACTAAGGTGCCCAAGTCAGGATGAGGTCTCTGGTTTGAACGCACAACATAGCATGATCTCCTCGGTGTTAGCGAACACCCAACAATCAGCCGTGGCACACCTGAATATAGAAGTGACCTTACGGGTCGCAGCACAAGACGGATTCCAAGTGGACGCTCTGCTGGACTCAGGCGCCACGGGTAATTACATTGACCAGGAATATGCCCTTAGACTGGGCCTCCCATGCGAAAAGAAAGACGTCCCAGAACTTTTGAAGTCGGTGGATGGAACACCTCTCTCTTCGGGTCCGGTGAGATTCTGTACCCCAACCCTCCGCATGTCAATAGGTGCGGACCATTCCGAAGACATCCGTTTTGATCTCATCGATGCACCGCAGTTCAGGTTGATTTTGGGGATGCCTTGGTTGACATTGCATGATCCCGTGATCAGTTGGGCCGCACGTACCATCACCATGACATCTGTTTACTGCCGAGAACATTGCAAACACGACGATGTCTGCTCTAAAGACCACGAGAGGACACCAGCAACATACCTAGCTATAGCCTGCACGCAAGAGAAATACTGTTGCTCCACTATTCTGCCTGACAAGTATCGTGCTTACCATGATCTGTTCGACAAACAACAAGCAACCCGATTACCACCTCATCGACCATATGATTGTCGTATTGATCTAATGCCAGGAGCTGCCATTCCGTGCAGTCGAGTGTATGCCTTAACGGAACCCGAAACGCAATATCTGAAAACCTATCTTGAAGACAATTTGGCCTCAGGATTCATAAGGCATTCATCGTCTCCCGCATCCTCTCCTCTTTTCTTTATACCCAAGAAGGATTGCGAGGAATTAAGAACGTGTATTGACTACCATGCGCTTAATCGAGTGACTATTAAGAATCGCTACCCTCTGCCGCTGATACCGGTACTTCTGGACCAATTAAAGGGGGCAAAATACTGTACTAAACTCGACCTCCGCGGAGCCTATCACCTCGTGAGGGTCCAGAAGGGGGATGAGTGGAAGACCACCTTCAGAACCAAGTTTGGACTATTTGAGTATCAGGTGATGCCCTTTGGGCTCTGCAACGCCCCCGCGGCTTTCCAGTTTTTTATGGACGAGGTGTTGCGAGGGTGCTTAGACACATTCTGTGTAGTCTACATCGATGACATTTTAATCTATTCCTCTACCTTCATGGAATACGTCACTCAGGTAAAAAAGGTTTTGGAGAGACTTCAGCAGCATTCCCTATATGCCAAGCTCGAAAAATGCCTATTTCACATCACGGAAGTGGCGTTTTTGGGCTATATGATCAACTCCCTGGGGTTTCGCATGGATCCAAGAAAGGTGGAGGCAATCACTCATTGGCAAACCCCGCAGAATGTTAAAGCGGTGCAGAGTTTCCTCGGCTTCGCTAATTTCTACAGGCGATTTATAAAGGATTTCTCCACAGTGATACATCCCATCTCTAGCCTACTAAGAAAGCATGTGCCATTCGTTTGGGGAAAAGAGGCAGCACACTCCTTTCAGGTATTAAAGGACAAATTCACGCAGGCCCCCGTCTTGCGCCATCCGAATGCACAGCTCCCTTTTATTCTGGAAACAGACGCTTCCCAACATGCCTTAGGAGGAGTACTTCACCCCGTGGCATTCTACTCCAAAAAACTCTCTCTCAGTGAGGTCAATTACACCATCTCTGACAAAGAATTGCCAGCAATCAAAAGAGCATGTGAAGAATGGAGGCATTATTTGCTGGGGGCTCTTCACACCATTGAGATTTACACGGATCACAGGAATTTATTATTTTTGAAAACTGCAAAAGCCTTGACCCCTCGCCAGTTAAGGTGGACCTTGCTCTTTTCGGACTATGATTTCGTGATCAAATACCGACCGGGACCACAGAATGGGAAAGCAGACGCCCTCTCCCGTATCGGGGAATCCGAAGACACCGTGGCTCCAAACCAGATGCCCCCACCGTTCATACTCACAGAGGCCGAACCTCCTCGACCAATCATAGCACTGCTTGCTTCCCAGGACTTCCTTGAAGATGTGAACATTTCCTTGGCGGAATTAGACATACCCGCTTGGATCCAGGAAGAACCAGAACACAGATCAGAAAGAGACAATTTGGTCTATCATTTCCATGCGCTGTATATACCTCACAAGACACAACAACTCCAAGTAATGGAATGGGCTCATGATTCAGTACTTGGAAGACATCTTGGAATCTATAAGACCATCGCCTGTGTGGAACGATCCTTTTGGTGGACAGGGCTACGACAGGATGTCAAAGACTACGTAAAGAATTGTGTGGTGTGTGTACAGGGAAAAACCACCCACAACAAACCCATGGGACTACTCCGTTCCTTGTCAACTCCCCCCTATCCTTGGCACACCCTATCCATGGACTTCATTGTAGAAATGCCCCCCTGTGAAGGAAAAACCGTATTCCTGATGATAGTGGATCATCTTACCAAGATGGGTCATTTCATCTCCCTCAAGGGGTTACCCACGTCATCGGAACTAGCCTTATTGTTTCTCCAGCATGTAGTCAGAGCACATGGACTTCTTAATGTCCTTATCACTGATAGGGGTACGCAGTTTACTTCTCGCTTTTGGAGATCCCTTTGCAGAATATTGAACATAGAAGCAAGGCTGTCATCTAGTTATCACCCCCAAACAGATGGCAAAACTGAACGCCTCAACCAGACACTAGAGCAATATCTCCGCTGTTTTACCATGCAAAACACCTTACATTGGCCCACACTGTTATGGTTGGCGGAGTTCGCCTATAACAATGCAACGCATTCCACGTTAGGTTGTTCTCCTTTTTTTGTGTTTATGGTCATCACCCCAACATGCTCCCCTTTGAATGGCCAGCTCAATCCCCAGTACCCAGTATACATGAACATCATGCACATCTTAGGGCGATATTGATAGAAGTCAAACAGAACCTTGCCACTGCTCAGGCTGCCCAAAAGACCCAAGCAGATAAGAAAAGAAAAAAAGAACCCGAGTGCCAAGTGGGGGATAAGGTCTGGCTTTCAACAAAGAACCTGCATTTAAGGGGTGTAAATAAACTCAAACCGAAATACAAAGGGCCTTATAGTATCGAGGAATGTATCAACCCTGTAGCCATGCGATTGTCATTACCTCACTCCATGTGTCCCTTCTACAACCCTGCCTAAACAGTATGAGATTACCAAGGAAGCCATTACCCCTCGACATCGAAGGGCAAGAAGAGTACGAGGTAGAAGACATCCCAGATTCCCATCTAGTACGTGGGCGAATACAATACCTAGTAGACTGAAAAGGTTATGGGGCTGAGAACAGAACATGGGAACCAGAAGAAAACTTACATTGCCCAGAGTTGCTGAAACGCTTTCATGAGGCACATCCGGGCAAACCCGGCCAACCACCGAGTCGTCGGTCATTGAGAAGGGGTACTGTAGCGATCACCCTTAGAAGCAGAAGAAGACAGACCCGGTCTAGCTTCACCCCCATACCCGTTTTTCGCCACATACAAAGTATTAAGCGCAAGAACTACGACTCCCAGCAGGCTGTGGGGCGCATAGCCACGACTGCAGTACATAAGCACTGCCTCTGGAGGCAGAAAGTGCTTGACAAAAAAAACTGTACCAGGATTGTAATGGCGGATGGTGCTCCCCGACGGATTCCAGCGAGAAGCATTGCAGCAAGTTGTCCTGAGAGGGGCCGAGTCCCGTTTCCGACGAGGAACATTGCCGTTGACGAACCGTGAAAGAAGTCAGTGATACATTGTTGCCAGGAGTCAGGTAACACGGAGTCAACTCCGTGCAACACCAGTAGTATCGAGTGTTCGTAATCCCCTTAAGCAAAGTAACCTGAGACATCAAGCGCTTTTCCTAGTACTAACATTTGGTTACTGGGAATCTCAAAGAGGCCTGTTTATATTCTCCGGTGCGCGTCTAGCAGGAGCGCAGCCTTTTCCCCAGAGTGTCCATTTACGAGACAATTCCTGTGAAGTCCGTTGTTTTGTTCAGGCGTCAGAAAGGGCCAGATAGGGACAGCCGCTTTTCTCGCGCGTTCAGCAGCAGGACTGTATGTACACTGGCTGGAGTTCTGTTTTATAATTTTTGGTGATTGCGTGAGGTGAATTCAACCTGCTGCACATTATCATGTATCCTTTGTTTTGACCAGCTGAAGGTGCTTTTACACAGAAGCATAGTTTGTTTGGTTATATCCGTTACATGAAGGCATCAACGATGGCAAATGTGATAAACTGTTACTGTGCATTCTAAGAGGATCGTAAAGCTCTATATAACCTCAACACATTCGAAGTTATGAAGAAAGGTTATGCATAGAGTAACCCTTTTGCATGGACCCTGACATTAGCCGTAATCAGGCTCAGTATACTCTTGGCAAGTAATCATGACTATCAACCCTTTGTTGAGTTCTCCCCTTCCCTGTTTCCCCCAGATAGCGCCTCACGCAGGAGGGTTTCCGATTCCTCTGTTGGGGGCGCTGTTCAAGGGAGTCAGGGAATAATTCATCGTCCCTGCTGGAGCATTGGAAATAAGGTTAGTGGCATTTTGTATGTATTGTGCTGCTGACAACCTGACAATCCTGACACACACCCACCCGCCCACCCCCTTGGTGCAGTACACTGCTGTCCTGGGCCTACACACACACCAATATAAAGGTAATATGCTGCACCAGGCCGTAAGCCAACATTCGTGGCGTGTGTACGCCTTGTATCCCAAATGTACTGGTGCCGTAGTGGTACGTGTGATACGGACCATACCCCCGCATTCATAGGATGTGTACGGTCTGTACCACGCGTACCCCTACGCCCCCAATCCAATAGTGATACGGCCCATACCCACGCTATGAATGTGTGGGGACGGTCTGTATCACTATAGTAGTGGTGCCGTAAAAGTACGCGTGGTACGGCCCATACACACGCTCTGAGAGCGTGTGTACGGGCCGTACCACACGTACCCCTATGGCACCACTAATATAATCATACGGCCCGTACACACGCTATGAATGTGTGGGTACGGTCCGTATCACTATAGTAGTGGTGCCGTAGGAGTACGCGTGGTACGGCCCGTACACACGCTCTGAGAGGGTGTGTACGGTCCGTACCACGCGTACTCCTATGGCCCCACTACAATAGTGATACAGACCGTACCCACGCTATGGATGTGTGAGTACGGTGCATATCACTATTGTAGTGTTGTCGTAGGGGTACGCGTACATGTCCACTTCCGTTGTTGCGGGACGCAGGGATTGGTGGACACGCCCCCCGAAGTGACCAGACCCTGGAGGTAATGTATGTCCTCAATATTGTAGGTTTTAATTTGGGTTGGGGGTATGTTTCCTGCCCCTCACCCCCCCTTGGCCCCTGGGTGTTGTTCTCACCGTCTGCGGCGTGTGCGTCGGGTACGGTGCACCAGGTCATAGGCTAAGAGGGCCGGGATGACACGTAGGATGGGGTCCATGGCTGTCTGTTGCGTACCGGGGCTCCGTTTTTGCGTCGGACTCAGTTTTCCGGGATTTTATGGCTGTCGTAAAAAAATAGCTGTGCGGGGTGACGTAGGGACGATTTGTACTTGCTGGTCCGTAAAACGCTGCCTGACTCCGTACGGACGTCGCGTACGCGCTGTCCAGGATCAGACTCGTAGGTATTTTTTAGCCGTACAGTGTTTTGTACGTTTCGTACAGAAATGGTATTTCTGTACGAATCGTACTTGCTGGATTGTACGGTGGATTTCCCGGGTAAGAGTCGTACGGAGAATACGCTCCGTACGACGATTCGTACCCGGGTTTTACAGGATTGGAATCGGCACCTAAATGTTGAACAGAAAAAAATATATCAACAAGTGAAAGAGCAGATTGACCATGGATTACTTCATGAAAAGAAAGGGTGCTCATGTACTTCATTTCAACCTATTCGAATGTATGTGAGTGGTCAAGCTGGAACTGGAAAAAGTTTCTTAATTAAAGTAATTACAAGTTATCTACAGACAACAACTGAGTCGCATTTGTCTTGTGTTGTCACTGCTCCAACTGGGCTGGAAGCACATAACATTAAAGGAATTACTTTACATCGTTTACTAATGCTACCGGTAGAGCATGAGAACAAATTGGAATACCACAAGCTATCTGGAGAAGCTTGTTGTGAAGTTTCAAGAGTGCTGAAGAAAATTAAACTTCTCATTATTGTTAGAGGTGAGCATGGTTTCAAACTTGATGCTTGCCTTTGTGCATTTAAGAATGCAGCAAATTCTTAAAACAGAGTATGACGTGTTATTTGGAGGAAAACACGTCATAGTTTTAGGAGATCTACTGCAACTGACTCCGGTAAAAGGACAACCGGTATTTAAAACACTATCTCATGAAGATACCAGAAAGTCTCTTGGCAGTGTGAACATTTGGACATATTTTGAATACAAAGAACTGACAACAAATATGCGACAGGCAAATGATGCTGAATATGGCAGTATTCTTCAAGATATAAGAATAGGACTTCTGACAGAACATGGCAAACAAGCTTTGGAGAGTCGATTACTTTCCAATTTGTTTCCAAATGAAAATGTAGTTCCTGAGAAAGTGTACATGACAATTGCATAAAATAATTCAGTGATCTGCTTAATGCCAACACTCCGCGAGTGTTCTATGTTCAACGAAGAACTATTGAAACTGGAAAATGAAGAAATTATAAAGATGGAAGCCATCGATAAAATAGAGCATGAAGGAATCACTATTATTTTGATGGGAAAGTTGAAAACAAAACTGGATTCTTTAGAAAAAAAAATATCTAAAACAGCTGGTTTAGAAAAGACACTATATGCATGTGTAAACTGTCGGATAATTTTAAGGCGTAATTTGGATGTAGAAAAAGGTTTAGTTAATGGATCAATGGGTAAAGTGGTGGATTTTGTTAATTATCAGAAAAAAGAAGGAATTACATTTTTAAAAATTAAATTTGATCAGATTGAAGAAGTTAAAGAAATTGGTCGTTGTTCAGTTCATTTTTTGCTTGTTAAAGATTTATATGTCCGTAGGAAACAATTTCCATTTTCTCTGGCATATGCAGTGACTATTCATAAATCTCAAGGATTAAGTGTGGACAGTGCATTGGTGAACATTGGATCTACCGTATTTAAAGAGGGTATGGCATATGTTGCTTTTTCGCGAGTCAGAACATTATCTGGTTTGTTTTTGATTGATTTTGATGAGACAAAGGTTACTGCAGATGCAAACTGTGTAAAAGAGTATAATAGGTTAAGAAGGGCGTATGCACCCGATTTAGGTCAATATCCTGTATTTGAAAAGTGTGTGGTTGGTCGAAAAAGAAGGTTTGAGAATATCTGTAGTGAAGGTGTAGAACAAGATAATGTTGTGATAGCAAGTAAAAAGAAAAAGGACACTATTGAAGAGATTGTTGGTTATCAGTTTGAAAATAGTTCTGGTGTCAACTGCTATGCTAATGTAGTGGTCAATGTTGTTTTATATCTTGAAGGTTTGCAAGAACAAATTATGCAGAATCGGGAAAAAAGATTTTGTTCTCTGTTGCATTCTGTTTATGAAAAATTGACAACAGATACAAGTAAAACACAAACTGTTTCAGATGTTCGTAATCTTTTGGCTGTGTGTTCTGGTTCTACACAATTTACACAAAATATATAACAAGATGCTCAGGAACATTTAATGTATATGCTTGCCATTTTTGAACATGAAGGTGTAGAAATAGAAAATATTTTTGGCCTTTCTTACAAATGGGAACATCATTGTGAAAATTGCATGCATACATCTAGCACTAATGTAGACACTGAAAGATTTTTGTATTTAACATTACCAGACTGTAAATCAGTGTCTTTCAATAAATTAGTTAAATGTGCAAATCAAAACACGGAGTGTAGCCAATGTAAATCAGAAATCTTATCCACATTATTTAAAAAAAAAATATGGACAATACATAATTTTAATGATGCAACGTTGTACAGCTGATGGAAGAAAATTTGATACTTTAATAAAGCAATTTGTAGCAACACAACTATCAATATCAGGAAGGACTTTTTTAGCAATTGCAATAATTTTCCATGATGGTCCTTCCACAACATCTGGACATTACACTGCCTATCTAAAATGTGACAAAGGCTGGACACTTTGTACTGATGCCCAGTTGGTTTTCAAACAACGTTTGCCTAGGGAATTACCAAATTCCTACCTAATATTTTGAAAGTCAAAGTTTTAGGAAGATAATTCACTTTCTGAGGAATGTATTATTATAATTTAATAGGATTACCATTGGAAAATTTACTTAAAAAGGAGTGCAAAAATACCATTTGACCTCAAGGAAAGGTATATGTTTGAATTATGGACTTTTTCGTGCTCATTGACTCGGTGAATATTTTAAAGCAACAACATTTACAGTTTTTATAAGTTAAAGTTATAAAATTTTGTTAGCCATAAGCATTTCACATATGTGTGATTTGTATTTTCTGGTATTTTACTGAGAAGAGCATGTTGGGTTTTTGTAAACAATCTGTTTGATTGGTTTTTTTTGCCCGCTGTTAAGTGATGAGTATGGTTGAAATCACAATTTCTAGTGAAATTCAATATATTCTGAGAACAGCAAAAAAGGCAAACAAATTACTTTGTTGAAATTATGCTGTGTTCTAAAAAATGTATTATTACATGTTATAACTATTTTTTCTTTTCTTTCAAAGATCCTAATTCTAAAATAAGCAATTTACATCAATTTACATTGCAAAAACATCTGAAAAAAATGTATACCATTTTTAATTTCTATTACTGTGAAGGTAAGTTTAACTAAGTATTTATATGCAGAATGGGCAGATCTGCAAAAAGCTACAAAGTATGAACACGTTTTTAAAAACACTCTGTTTATACCTATGTATTTTTGAAATCTCTCTGTTATTGGATATCATGTGACCTCCAAAAAAACAGATTTGAGTGGTTCATAATATTTCCCATTGTACCTATTGAAGGACCGCAATCATTTCAATCTTTCTTCTTTGAGCATCTTTGCAGACAAAACTCTGTGCTTATCTTCTATCATTCGCAAGCAATTTTAAAAACAGAAATATGTCACTTTTTGTAACATAGTTATTGCGCAAGACACTCTTTCATATTTACAAAGAGAGGAAAAAAAACTCTGTGTACTTTTTCTACTCCATGTAAATACAACCTCATCATACACACCACTTTGCGTTGAAAGGGTGTTCTATAAGTGTTATTGTACATGATTGCACTGAATACTCATAGAACAATACACATCTCCAAATTTATCAGAAATCATAAATCTTGATATGTGTGTGAATGCTGCACCATTCTCCAATTGGTGTAGGAAAGCACAACAAGGAGAATTGTTTTCCTTTCTCCTCATTTTTAAATCTTCAATGCATGCTAAAATGTTCAGCATACATTGAAGGAGAAAAATGCGTTTTCTGATTGTTTTTGTGCAGGAAGGTGTGTCTTCCTGCACAAAACAAACAGCACATGACACAGATATCCTTGCGCTATGGTTCAAGGGTGCCTGTGTCACCGCATGGCTGCAATTTAAGCAGCCGTGCAGAGAGGAGCATAGATTTGCAACATATTTATGTACATATGTTGCATCCCTGTGCTTCGGAAGTACTACAGCACACTGCAGTTAAAGAGGTTACTGTGTGATGCTGCAGCACTTCCTCATAGTTCTGCACTTACACATTCACCATACACTACTAATGCATTAATTCAGTCAATTACATACTACACATACATTCATCTAAACTTTCACACACTAACAAACAAATATAGCTTTTTTTAAACCAGGAAAGTTAGTTCTTAGAATAACTTTTTTTTTCTTCTTTTTTCTTTTATATTTTTGGGGGGGCTTTTTCAACGATTTAGTGATTTTTTTTTTATACAAAAAAAGGGAACATGAAGAACAAAAAAGTGAACTTTAGGGCAAAAAAAAAATTAACAGTGACTGTAACATAGCAGTTTGTTGCATTTAATGCAACTAATTTTAAGTTGTCCTTGTTCGGGATGTATGTCCGGGTACACAACAGTTGGCGGTGCTGTAGATGTACTTGCCACTGCTGGCGGAGGGTTGTGATGCATTCTTCTGCATTCTTCCCTTGCCAGGTCGATGGGGTGGAGAGTCCTGAGGTGTTTCATCATGCTTGCGGTCCGGCAAGAATATTTTTTAGTTGGATCTCCCCATGATAGGACTCTCTGGCCAATTTTGCACGTCACCTTCGTTGCATTTGTCTTTGTTTCTCCATCAGGAAAGGTAAAAAATGTCCATACCACTGAACTATATTGTTGAGGGCGAGGAGCTTCTGGAAGAAACCCATCATCTGAAGAATGTTCTGAATCAGATGGTGCTTGCTGTCCAGAAGCCATTTTCTTTAGAATAAAAAGAATGCTAGCTGTGGAAATCTCCCCAAAAAAGTTCTTCTCTGCAGAGAGATGCTCCTCCAAAGAAGGTCAAAGAATAATGATTGAAATGGGTGGGGTCTTACAATAGTTAGAATAGGAAGTGTAGTGAACCAATCAAATCTCTTTTTTTCAGGTCACATGTGATCCGCACACGGTGCGCTTACGCAGCACGCACCCAGCACGCATCCGCGAAATTGAATTTAAAAGGAATATAGGATTAGTAGGAAGTTAAAATATCTTACTTTTATGAGTAGTTTAGAGTTTGTCTTCAATTAATATTCACATGAAATACATATATATATATGCTTTTTTAAATGTAAAGTATTTCGCGGGATTCGCGCACCCACCGCGTCATATACGCATATGACGCATCGCGGAACTGCGCAAGCGTCGCATAACGTGCATCGTACGTGTCGAGTATAGGCTTGGAGTCACGTACCGGTCACATTGCAATCGCGCACTAAACACGTACCCAACGCATACCGTATGCGGATGCTTTCGCGCAGGTATCGAGAATGGTGCGCATAGGGTGCGTGAATCCCCCCAAAAATGGAAAACATTTTTAAAAATTACGTTTTGAAAATATAGTTTAAAAAATATTTTTAAAAATATAAAAGAATATTTACATTTTTTTTTAACCATTTTTAAACATAATTAAAGGAATTGACACACTGAAATAGAAAAATTTGGAAATCCAATGAAAATCATTAAACATCATAGCTTTAGAGAAAAGTTATAGATAGGAATTAGCATTTAAAAAACCTTTAAAATTCACTGAAAAAACCATAGGTTTCATGCACGTTATAGTTAGGAATCGGCATTTAAAAAACCTTTGAAATTCACTGAAAAAACAATAGGTTTCATGCATGTTATAGTTAGGAATTGGCATTTAAAAAACCTTAGAAATTCACTAAAAAAAACATAGGTTTCAGGGGTGTTATAGTTAGCTGGACATTTTCCTCGTACAAAACCCTAGAAATTCCCCCGTTATAGTTAGTTCAGCTAACTATAACTCACGCCCCTGCTTTGCACTGCTGATGACGTCACATATTACATCACATGACATGGTCAGTGACATCACTGATGACATCACTGATGACATCTCAAATGACATCACTGATGACATCACTGATGACATCATCCATGTGATAGCCTAGTACAACTTCTAGCACCCTAATATAACCTTTGATACACCGACTCAAAATTACAGATGGCCATTCTCAAAACCATAGATACTCCAATACCAATAACTACATACCCACTCATTGACTCTTAGGTCTACACACACATCCACTCACTCACCTGTACAGTCACTCATACTTACAGTCACTTAGTACAGGACTATCATAGGCATTTATACACCTATATAGCCACTCACACACCGCTAATCATCCATAGTGGTACTCACACACCTAGTCAGTCATGCAAATAATTAATCACACTTCCATTTACTCACCTATACAATTATACACACACAAGTTCACTTACTCATAAAAGTAGTACCACATTCTTACACTCTTATACAATTACTGATACAAGCACACACTCATCCATACAGCCACTCTCACAATCACACACTCTCACATATAGCCAGTTATATACTCTTACACACATATATACTGCCTTTCACATATGTAGTTTCTCACACATGTACAACTGAGATATACATGGTGAAAACCCTAAATATCGATTCAAAAATATAGAATGGACAGAATATCGACTCCAAAATATAGAATGGACAGAATATCGAAAATCAAAATATAGATAGGTCAGAATATCGAGATTGGGGTCCAAAATATCGACTTCCATAATATAGAATGTAAAATTATAGAATTCCATAATATCGACTTTCAAAATATAGAATCCCATAATATCGAATTTTTTTTTACTGTTATGTATGGTAGTATATGTGTTAAAATGATGTATTATGTTTGTAATGTATGTTTAAATTTTTTAAATTAATGAATGTTATGTAATTTAATTTTTGTGTAATTTAATTCAGTAGCGGGTTGTGGGTTGATAGGGGAATAGGGTGGGAAGTAATTTAATTATGGTAAATTAAATATTAATTATATTTAAATATTTAAATTAATTATTAATTGGTCATTAATATTTAATAATTGATCATTAATTTATATTAATTGATTAATTGATCATTATGTTAATTTTAATTTTGATTATTAGCAGCGGGTTGTGGGTTTATAGGGGAATTGGGTGGGAAGTAATTTAATTGTAATAAAGTAAATAATAATTATTTAATTTATGTGTATTGATAATGAATTGATAATTAATTATTAATTGGTAATTAATTTGTGTTAATGGGTAATTAATTTGTATGAATTGCTAATGAATTTTTATTAATTGCTAAATTATTTTTATTAATTGATTAATTGATAATAATGTTAATTGTATTTTTTATTATTGGGAGTGGGTTGTGGGTTTATAGGGGAATTGGGTGGGAAGTAAATTAATTGTAATAAAGTAAATATTAATATTTGTATTTATGTGTATTGATAATTGATAATTAATTTTTAATTGGGAATTAATTATTATTAATTGGTAATACATTTTTAACAATTGATACTTAATATTTTTAAATGGTAATTAATTGTTATTAATTGGTAATTATGTTTAATTAACTTTTTATCGGTATTGATAATTAATGTAACCTTATTTTAAATTTAAATCATTACTTTCCCTACTTTTGCACTCTCAGGAGTGGGAATAGTATGTTTTACCCTCTGCTATCCAACTCTTTCCCTACTGGTGCACTCATTGGAGTGGGAATAGTAATTTTTACCCTCCTGCTATCCAACGTTTTCCCTACTGTTGCACTCTTTGGAGTGGGAATAGCAATTTTTACCCTCCCGCTATCCAACGCTTTCCCTACTGTTGCACTCACTGGAGTGGGAATAGTAATTTTTACCCCTGCGCTATCCAACGCTTTCCCTAGTGTTGCACTCTCTGGAGTGGGAATAGTAATTGTTACCCTCCCGCTATCCAATGCTTTCCCTACTGTTGCACTCTCTGGAGTGGGAATAGTAATTTTTACCTCTACGCTATCCAACACTTTCCCTACTGTTGCACTCACTGGAGTGGGAATAGTAATTTTTACCCCTACGCTATCCAACACTTTCCCTGCTGTTGCACTCTCTGCAGTGGGAATAGTAATTGTTACCCTCCTGCTATCCAACACTTTCCCTACTGTTGCACTCTCTGGAGTGGGAATAGTAATTGTTACCCTCCCGCTATCCAACGATTTCCCTACTGTTGCACTCACTGGAGTGGGAATAGTAATTTTTACCCCTGCGCTATCCAACGCTTTCTCTACTGTTGCACTCTTTGGAGTGGGAATAGCAATTTTTACTCTCCCGCTATCCAACGCTTTCCCTACTGTTGCACTCACTGGAGTGGGAATAGTAATTTTTACCCCTGCGCTATCCAACGCTTTCCCTAGTGTTGCAGTCTCTGGAGTGGGAATAGTAATTGTTACCCTCCCGCTATCCAACGCTTTCCCTACTGTTGCACTCTCTGGAGTGGGAATAGTAATTTTTACCTCTACGGTATCCAACACTTTCCCTACTGTTGCACTCTCTGGAGTGGGAATAGTAATTTTTACCTCTACGCTATCCAACGCTTTCCCTACTGTTGCACTCACTGGAGTGGGAATAGTAATTTTTACCCCTACGGTATCCAACGCTTTCCCTAGTGTTGCAGTCTGTGGAGTGGGAATAGTAATTGTTACCCTCCCGCTATCCAACGCTTTCTCTACTGTTGCACTCTCTGGAGTGGGAATAGTAATTTTTACCTCTACGCTATCCAACGTTTTCCCTACTGTTGCACTGTTTGGAGTTGGAATAGTAATTTTTACCCCTACGCTATCCAACGTTTTCTCTACTGTTGCACTCACTGGAGTGGGAATAGTAATTTTTACTCCTACGCTATCCAACGCTTTCCCTACTGTTGCACTCGCTGGAGTGGGAATAGTAATTTTTACCCATACGCTATCCAACGCTTTCCCTACTGTTGCACTCACTGGAGTGGGAATAGTAATTTTTACCTCTACGCTATCCAACGCTTTCCCTACTGTTGCACTCACTGGAGTGGGAATAGTAATTTTTACGTTCTCACTATCCAACAAAATCTCTAATTTTGTAAGTTACTTATATTATGTTTACATTTTAAGCATTTTTATAATATATTATGTATGTTTTATTTAATTGTTTTTAAGATTTAATTAATTTTATATTAATTTTATTACATTTAAAAAATTCGATATTTTGGCTAACTATATTTTGACAGTCTATATTTTGGAATCGATATTTTAGTACTTACCTGTTTGTAGATAGGGAGTCGATATTCTGTCTCTCGATATTTTGGTGTCGATTTTTTGTGTACTCGATATTTTGTCCCTCGATATTTAGTCACTGAACTATATACATCACTAACACAACCATACATACATTCACCCAACCATACAGTCCATTATAGATGCACTCTTAAAACCATGCACCCATAGAATCACCCACTCACACATCTATGCACAGAGTCACACGCACCCCACCCACACAAACACTCAGGCACCCATACAGATACTCAGACAACCAATCAATAACCCATAAAGACACTCATATAGCTATTCACAAAACCATGCAGCCAATTATACACCAACAGACAGACAGATACAGACATTCACACAGTTTAGTCACTAGTCTGCAGTAAGAAACGTTTAATGACTCACTTATAGAGTCAGTCACGCACCTACAAAATCATCCATTCACACACGTATACACCCACTCATTTTTCCATAGGCCTTTCCCTATATATATTGAACATATTTAAACTTTACAGAAACACAGAGTCACTGGATGACATCATCAGTGATGTAATCAGTGATGTCATTTGAGATGTCATCAGTGATGTCATCAGTGATGTCACTGACCATGTCATGAGTGATGTAATATGTGACGTCATCAGCAGTGCATTGCGGGGTCGCGAGTTATAGTTAGCTGAACTAACTATAACGGGGGAATTTCTAGGGTTTTGTATGAGGGAAATGTCCAGCTAACCATAACGCCCCTGAAACCTATGTTTTTTTTTGTGAATATATATATATTCTTAAAACAGACATTACTCTGGATCCCTTACTTACTGAAATCCCTGCTATTACTTTTAGAAGGGCTCCTTCTATGAGGGATGCCCTAGTTAAAACTAGTCCAGAAATAACCAATTCCATCAACTGGCTTTCCAACCGATCAGGTTTTTTTTAAATGTAGTTCTTGCAGGGCCTGCAAATTTGGTGTTAATACAGTTGACTATAGTGGTGCCTTCACCCAAAATGTAAACAAGATTGATGGTTTTTTCACATGTAAGACAGATCATGCTGTTTATGTGCTCCAGTGTACTTGCCATCTTCGTTACATTGGGAGCACTAAGCTTCAAGTCTTTAATCGAATTTTGCAACACCTTAGAGCTATTGTTAACTCTGATTCGAGTTATCCTGTGGCGCGTCATTTTAAACTGGTCCATCAAAACAACCTTAAACATCTTAGCTATTTTGTTATTGACGCAGTCCCATCCTCTAAAAAAGGAGGAGACAGAGAGAGAAGGCTTAGACAGTTGGAAAGTCATTATATTTTACTTCTGGACACAAAGATTCCAAATGGACTGAATACTGGGGAAGACCTCCATAATTTTTTATAATGTCTACTGCATTTTCTCAATTTGCCTATTTAAGAGCCCTTTAATGAATGAACTGCTTTTTGGATCGCTGCTACTATTCCTTTATTCCTATATTTATTTGATTTTAGATCTCTCTTTTCTATTGGTATGAACTTTTTTCCTGGTCCTTTTATGCTTCTTTCTTTATCGTTTTTAGCTGGTTTTACTTTTTGGTTTTACCAGTTTTATTCTCGGTAGAGATGGGGCGATGGGGATTGGGTGAAGGTTTAGCCAGTGTTAAGCAGATTTAAAGCATGGCATCAAATTGTGTAATCCATTTGTGTGACAAGACTTATTGTTATTTGTTGAACATATGAAACTTTTATCCAATGCTCTGAAATTGACATCACATGATTGCTTTGCACAAATGTCCTGCTCTTGATATTTTTGCACTAGTTTGCTTACAGGTGTCCTTCTTTTAATCGATTATGATTTAATATTCGATTCCTTTCTGCATTTATGTATTGTATTTATTTACAGTGCCTTGTTCTCTTGGCTGAATATGTTTGACCTCCATTTATTTTTAGGTCTACTATGCTATCTTTTTTTTAAAAAATTCTCTATCAGCAGTCTATGGGCACATGCCCTATATTTTTTCTACTTCTTTTAAAAAAGTGTTTAAAATTAGCGTGATATATTTATATATTTATATATTTATACGCTGACATTTTTTTATAGTAGCTATATATTTTTAACAACATTTTATCTTGTTGTGTAATATAAGACTGCCTTGATATTGATTTTCGGTCTTGCAATGTAGGCTTTAACTATCAGCGTTAGTATTTTCTCCATTTCCACTTTTTGAGTGGGAGGTGTTTTTGCACTGTATTTAAACTCTTTGGTCTTTGCTCATGTCATGTGATCAAGACCGGGTTTCCCGGTCGAAACGCGTCATGCTGCTGTTTCTTTGAGGAATAAAAGCACCTAATTTTCCTGTCACGGATTTGGCCCCCAGGGTCCCTCAGGATTTAAAGGGAATTATTTCCCCAACTTAAAACGTGCCTAAGGGCGTGTTTGCACATGTCACCTCAGGCACTGTCCCCTCCCTTCACCACTGTGTAAACGCGCCCTGTGGCCGTTCTAAGTTGAGAGATTAAGTCCCCTTGAATCCTAAGGGTCCCTAGGGTCAAACTAGCCCACTAGGTACCTCCAGTAAGCGCCACAGAGCTGCGTTGCATAGAGGTGTAAAAAGTGGCGTGCCCTCAGAACACCTGTCTGCAACGCAGCTCCCTGGCGCATACTGGAGATACCTGTTGGGCTAGTTGGCCCTCAGGGACCCTCAGTATTGAAGGGCAATTAATTCCCCAACTTACAACTGTCCAGGGGGTGCGTTTGCAGAGTGCTGCTAGGAGGGGGCGTGGCCTCCGGTGCGATGCCGGTCTTTTATTTATTAAATTTTTTTAAGAAGGAGGGCTGTGTGGCCCCCCTTCTTTTTCTAATTTACTGGCCCTGGGGATCCCATCCCCCAGGGCCTGCACCCTAATTTTTTTGTTTGAAAAAAAAAATGTGGCCCTCCCAAGGCCTTAATCAGCTCCGGGGACCCCAAACCCCGGGTCATGGTCTTTATTTTATTTTTTTAATTCTTTAGGAGGGGGCTGCATTGCCCCCCTACTCAGGCCACTTATGGCCCCGGGGACCCCATCTCCCGGGGCCGGCCTTTGTTTTTTATTATTTAAAAAAAATATATATTTATAGAAACACTTAGGACATGCTGGACAAACCGTATGTACCTATCACCATGACGATTTGCGTGATAATCATTAAAAGGCAACTATGCATAGAATGAATCCACATGGAATGTATTTACACCGCTAGTGAAGCTCTGACGTGTCTGACGCCCTACCGTGCCTAATCCCGGCGCCCCCGCCGGTGGGTTCTCTCCAAGTAGACACCCTTGTCGTTTATTCATACAATCATGGGAAGCTATTGACGGGCACATTTAATATACACGCACACCAAGCCATTCAAAGGGGATTCAACAAAAATTCGACCAAACTATGCAAGAAACCCCCCTCACGGTTAATAAAACACACATCCACCGCCGGATGTGTAATACTTTTTATTTTACTCTCTGGAAAGGAGACAAACCTCACTTGAGAGTCACAGCGTGCTCCTGGCTGAGCCCAATGCTGTGTTACACCCACCAGTGCCTGCCGAGTGCCTCACACCTCTGTGTTGTATTCCACCAGCTAGTGCGTATGCTATGACACTCTCTAGCCCATGTGCACTGTAACACCACCCCGTGAATATGTCGTGCCACACTTGCCTTCGCACGGGTTATATTGCCCCATCTAACGTGCCTTCCTCGATGCCTATGTTATAACGCACAGCGCTATGCCATACAAATTACAATCTGGGATCCATATCTTTGTCACAGTGCATATGCAACGTTACACTCCCCAGCACATATTTTATATTACAACTTTAGAGACTAGTTAGGTTACACAACACTGCCCTGTGCATATTACACTCCAAGGCGCATATCGCATAGCACGAGCTAGTGCCTGTGCTATCTCGCGCTCTCCAATGAATCTGTCATTGCGCACAATGTATTGCATATTATATTTCACGCCCCGGTTCATCTTATATCACACTTTTTGGTGCATAGTTTATACCATATACTATATCTAGTTTTCATTTTCAATCGTGCTCTCAGGACTATGTTCTATATAACACTGCGTCCACCTACCCTTTTCACTGACATTATATTTTGCGATGGGGTGGAGGGTCAGGGGGTGTTTCTGCCAAGTGACCCCGGAGTCACAGTCACAAACGTCCTCTTCTTCCTGAATAAAAGTGAGGTTATGCTGCATACTTGTTCATATTTTAAGTAGTTCACACAGATACACATTTTAAAAAACAATAAAGTTCCTAATACCCACCTTCTCTGAACAGTTAGCTTGCTGCCCCATCCACCTCCTCCCTATCCTCTGTTGTCTGAATCCATGGACTAGCCTCCTCCCTCCTGCCATGCATGGTCTGATGTGCTGCCACTGCCCTCCATTTAGCATGATTTACCAGTCCACTCCTCCTGCCCTCCATTGCCCAATTCTATGGCCCATCATTGACCTCCTGCTTAGCCTCTGTGCTTAGCTTGCTGCCCCTATTCTCCTCCCCCTGCCCTCCGATGTCTTTGTGCATGCCCCTGCTCCATCCTTTTTGCCCATCATGTTCCATGGACCTGCCCCTCCTATCTACTCTGAGTGTTCTGTTGAGCTGCCACTTCCCTCCCACCTGCCTAGCATTTTCAGATGACTGTAACCTGTCCCTGCCACCTCTACCCTGCCTGTCCACATGCCATGCCCCTATCCCCTTCCTCCTGTCCTCCATGGTCCATTTTACTGCCACACCCTTCTGCCCTCCCTGGTCTGTTGTGCTGCAACCGCTCCTTCTGCCTGCCCCATGTGGTCTGTTGTGAGGCCCCTTCCCCTGAACTCTCTTGTCTGTGCCCAGGTCCTGACCCTCCCTTCTATCCTCCATGGTCCTTTGTGCATGCCCCTGCACCCTCCTTCTTGCCCATCATAGCCATTGTGCTGCCACTAACCCTCCTGCTTGCCATGCATGGTCTTCTGTGCTGCCATGTCCCCTCCCTCCTTCCCTGTGTGGTCAGCTAGCTGCCCCTGACCCCCTCCCACCTTCCCTCCATTGTCTGTGTGTTTGATATCATAGTCTCATTGTTGCTCTCCATGGTGTGTCTTGTTTCTAGTGCCCATCCTGCCTGACCTCCATGGTCATCTTGCTACTCCTGCCCTGCCCCCTTGCCCCCAGCCCTCTGTTTCCATGTGCAGACCCCTATTCCCTCCCTCCTGGCTTGCCTGTTCCATTTTAAGGCCCCTGATCCGTCCCTCCTGCCCTTTATGGTCTGTTATGCTGCAGCTTTCTCTCCTGTCTGTCCATTATGGTCAGCTAGCTACCATTGCCTCTTTCCCCTCTGTTCTTTGTTGTCCATGTGCATGGTTCTGTCCCCTCCCTATTGCTTTCCATGGATTGTTGTGCTGCACTCCCTGATGTCTGCCCTGTAGGGTCAGTGTGGTGCACCTCTCCATGTCCCTCCTGTCCTCTGTTATCTGAGTCCGTGTCCCTACCCCAATTCCTCCTGCCTACCATGATTCAATGCACCATACTTGCAAACATTTTGAACTTGGTAAGAGGGAGATTTTGAAAAAAAACTGGGGTATTGATTTTCCCCTTTGAGTTACATTAAAAAAGAGGAGATTGTAGACAGGAGACAGATCAAGTAAAGACCATTTGAGCTTAAAAACATTGGACGTTTCCTGGCTGAAACGGGTCTGTTGGCATGTATGGTTGTACTACCACTGCCTCTTCCTTCTGCCCACAATGGTCTATTATATTGCCATAGCCTCTCTTGCCAGTCCTGTATTGTTGGTTTGTTGCCCCTGCCCCCCTTTCCACTGCCATCCATAGTCTGTTGTGCTGCCACTGCCCTTCCTGCCTGCCCAGTGTGGTCAAATAGTTGCCTCTGCACTCTCCTACCTGCCTTCAATTTTCAAAGTCCGTGCCCCTGGCCTTTGCCTCTCAACAGTATCCCAATGAACAACTAGATTGCTAACATTCTATATTTATTACAAAAGTGTGGAACGCCTGACGTCACCTTGGTGTAATCAAAACTGTAATACCTAGAGCATTTCCTTTAGAAATTACATATATGAGAGGGTCTTATTTGCATCAAAATTATGGTTAGTGCTCTAAAAAACTAAAATGAGGACATATTTTCTGAGTTTTCAAATAGCGACAAAGAACTTTTAAATTATTTGTAATCTTTATGTTTTTTTATCCAGTTGACCACTTGATTAAATGTTGCACCTAGGGGAGAGGATGTGGTGTTATTTCCAGAGCTGCAGACTTTGCAACTGGGGAACCAGGTTGGAGTTTCTGCTTCAGCTCAGCATTCTGTGATTCTGGTCAAATCACTTAATCTCCCCATGTCTACAACCAAAATGAATTTGATCTTGTGTGATGTAACCAATGCTCATGTAAAGCACTCCAATACCTGACAAGCCTGCACTATATAAAACTGCAAATACACAAAAAATAAGTGTTTTGCACACTTCTGTCATTGGGCTACATGTGGGCTACATCTGGGTGATATTTGTGCTGCATTTGGGCTCTTTTGTCTCTGGTGGCCATCTTGGGATATTTATTTGTTATGAAGTTTCCTAATTTCCTCATTTACGCAGTCTCCTCAGTAGGAAATGCTTTCAGTTTTTTACTTTGATTCCATCAAGAAGGTATTCAGATATGTCACACATTTGCCATAAATTCTGAATGTTAGCACTCCAGTTGCTCATTAGATCACTGTAGTAAAGCTACTGCTCACCATGGAAGTCTGCTGCTGGTATTAAAAGTGTATGTTTCAGTCTGCATGTCAGAATATTTTTATGAAATAGAAGAGAATTGGAGAAGTCAAAATATGCCCTAATTTTTCTTTCTGCAGAACTATTCATGATTTCTATGGGAAAATGAACCACCTCATTTGGTTCCATTGTAAATTAAATGTTTTAAGTGTTACCACTTTATTCCAATCAAGATGGCTTCAGGTGTGCCATACTTTTGTCATAAGTAAGACTGTTAGCGCTCTAGTTGTTTGTTAGAACACTCTGGGACATTCTGTCATTGGACTATACTTGGGCTACATCTGGGTGATATTTGGGCTACTTTTGGGCTCTTTTGTCTCGGGTGGCCATTTTGGGAGACTTATTTGTTATGATGTTTCCTAATTTCCTCCTTTACTACAGTCTCCTCAGTAGGAAAAACTTTCAGTTTTTTACTTTGATTCCATCAAGAATGCATTCAGATGTGTCACACATTTGCCATAAATTCAGAATGTTAGCACTCTAGTTGCTTATTAGATCACTGTAGTAAAGCTACTGCTCACCAGGGAAGTCTGCTGCTGGTATTGGAAGTGCATGTTTCAGTCTGCATGTCAGAATTGTTTAATGAAATAGAGGAGGATTTGAGAAGTCACTCAAAATGTGCCCTAATTTTCCTTTCTGCAGCACTAATCATACTTTCTATGGCAAAATTAACCCCCCTCATTTTTTTCCTTTTTAAATTAAATGTTTTAAGAGTTACCACTTTATTCCAACCAAGATGGCTTCAGGTGTGCCATACTTTTGTCATAAGTAGGACTGTTAGCGCTCTAGTTGTTCTTTAGAACACTCTCGGAAGCTGCAGTAGAACACAAAGGAATCAACTGACAGTCTCTGCCCTTGTTGGATGTACATGTTTTACTGAGAATGTCAGACTTCATTCTCCCATGACTGAGAAAGATAATGTGAATTTACAGAAAATATGCTCTCAGTTTAGCTTATAGATCACCTTCGAAACCTCTGTGGGAAAAGCATGAGAAAATAGTTTTCTCTCAAACATGATTGATGATATCACAGCAGAAGGCTTTTTCACATGGTAAAATCACCTTAGAACACACCACAATTCCTAAAATGAGTATGGTACCATCAACAAATGATTTATAATGTAACTAAAGTCTTAAAACCTTATATTAACTGCAAGGCTTTTTAATGAGGTGCTATCATGTATATTGGTCCCAAGATGGTTGCCAACACTTCTTGGATGAAGTGCTGACAGCCAATCAGATCTCACGATGAGATGTGTGGTTAGGCTCCGCCCAGACACATCTATCTTTTTAACTCTAATTTTCTCAGGGACTACAGAACGGATTTACACCATTTAAGCAAAAGGCACGAGTCTGAACTGAGGACTTCCTCTTTGCCAAATTTGGTGTAATTCCGTTCAGCAGTTCGGGCTGTCGACCGCTGTGAACGGTAGTTCCAAGGTTGTGGAATCTATGGGGGGGCACGTGGGAGTCACCCGGCCGGGCTCTCTACCACCTGGGAACAGCCGCTCTACCAGTTTCCCCCAGAGTACTGCAACAACACAAAGACGCTGGGAACACCTCCTAGTGTGCGTCTCTTGTATCCGGGTTTAAGTGATGATAGCCAAGGTGGTGCAGAGAATGGATGGGAGCAGCCGCTCTACCTATCCCAGTTCTCCTACGAGTGTCGATGGCTAAGACGCGGAAACACCTCCTGGATAGCGTCTTAGCTCTAAGCGTGTGTTTACCCAAGTAACCAGGGTTGGGAGCTTCGGCTCGCACCAACCTCGATTTCTCCAAATTGTCAGGCCGTTGGGAGCTTCGGCTCTACCAACGGTACTTGTGCCCAATGACGTTGAATCCAGCTCTCAGAACGGGACAGGACACGGGCAGGAAGCACACGCCAGCACCTCTCCTCCGCTCCTTAGAATGTTCCTTCCGCCGCTCCACTCTCCAACGGTTCCGTGTACCTCAACCAGGTACTCCGGCAAAGATCAGAATATCCGACGCCGAGTCCCAGTGATCTTCTCCTTAAGTAGTACTCTCGGCGTTGTATAACCATGACTCTTGAGTTGCATAACATGAAAACTAGGCGTTACCCTTGGTGTTATGTAACCAGAACTCTTGAGTTGCATAAGGCATTCTGGGAGTTGTAGTCCGCTCTCCTCCAAGCGCACCAGGTTCACGGAAGTGGCATCGTGGGAGGGAATCCATGTGCGGGAGGGGATTCCTGACAGTACAGCCCCCTCCCATCAGCGCCCCCCATCAGGACCTGCACAGGAAGGATATCGACGATGGAACGACGGTACCAGACGAGGAGCGTGAACCCCCGCCGCAGGTTCCCATGACTGCTCCTCGGGTCCGTACCCCTTCCATGCCACCAGATACCATAGTTTGCCCCTGCGCCACTTGGAATCCAAGATACCAGCCACCTCGTACTCCACCTCCGAATCCACAGTCACCGACACCGGCGTACGAGGCCTCACCGCGTTCGCGGGTTTCAAGAGGGAAACATGGAACACGGGATGGATCCACAGGGACTGGGGCAGGCACACTTTCACGTTCACCGGGCTGATGCATCGAAGGATCCTATATGGGCCCATGAAGCGGGGATGGAACACGCTACTTTTCTTGAATCTCATGTGCCGTGTAGAGACCCAGACGTAATCTCCAGGTTTGTAGACCAGTCCAGGCCTTCTCCTCCTATCAGAAAAGGCTTTTTACGTGGCTTTAGCCCCCTCCAGGGCAACTCGAGAACTCATCAAGGCCTCCTTGATGCGGGCCACCCTCTTGGCTGTTGTCGGCAATCTGTCTTCCCTGACCGGGTGCAGAAACGGCAAGAACCGGGGATGATGGCCGTAGTTACTATAAAAAGGGGAGGCCTTGGTGGAACAATGTGTGGCGTTGTTGTACGCGATTTCCGCGATCCAAAGTAGGTCCACCCATTCATCCTTCCCTTGCTCTACAAAACAACGTAGATATTGTTTGAGCGACTGGTTCAGGCGCTCCGTCTGGCCGTCCGTCTGCCGGTGATAACTCGTGGACATGGCAGACTTGACGTGTAAAGCCGAACACCAAGTTTTCCAGAAGTGCGACGTGAACTGAGATCCCCTGTCTGACACGATCACGTTGGGTAGGCCATGTAGTCTCACTACATTCTTCAATAACAACGACGCCAGCTCTCCTGCCGAAGGTACCTGTTTGCAAGCAAGGAAGTGCCCCATCTTCGTGAGATAGTCCACCACCACCAGTATGGCCGTCTTTCCTTGATCCTTTGGTAGCCCGACAATGAAGTCTAAGGATATGTTTTCCCAGGGTTTGGTCGGTGTTGGAAGGGGTTGGAGGAGTCCTTGCGATCTGCTGTGGTCTGATTTCATGGATGCGCAAACGGTACATGATGAACACCAATTCCGGACGTCTGTTCTCATGGCAGGCCACCAGAACTGCCGTCCTAGGCTCGCTACCGTCTTTTCGACACCCAGATGGCCGGCACAGGGAGACACGTGGCACCAAGTGAAGGCCTATTTTCGAAGCCTAGGCGTGGGTAACAACACACATCGTCCTTTCACTGGAATCCCGTCCTTCATCTGCCACTCCTTGTGACTGTGAAGCCACCTCCACCACATGAAGGTATGGGTCCCCTTCTGGACCCCCCTGAGGAACGTCTGTGGTTGAATCACCCCTATCACAAATCCTGGAGGGATGATGGAATGTTCGGCAACCGGCTGCGGATCCCTGGTATTCGATTGCCTCGAAAGCACGTCCGCTTTCCTGTTCTCCGTACCGGGTCGGTATGTGATGTGGAAATTGAAACCGGAGAAAAAGATCATCCACCTCATGTGACGGGGATATAAATGCCCCGCCGCCGTCAGAAACTGGAGGTTTCTGGGGTCCGTATACACTGTAACCACGTGTCTGGCCCCCATTAACAAATGCCTCCACTCAGCAAATGCGTCCTTTATTGCGAGTAGTTCCTTCTCCGCAATATGGTAATTGCGTTCCGCGTCGTTCAATTTACGAGACATGTACGCCACAGGATGGAGCAAACCCGACACCTCATTCCTCTGAGATAGAATGGCACCCAGCGCCACATCAGAGGCGTCCGCTTCTACCACATAGGGTAATTCCGGATTCGAGTGAGCTAGCACCGGGGCGGTGCTGAAGGCCTTCTTGAGGGCCACAAATGCTTTTTGTGCTTCCGGTCCCCACACAAACTCCTGAGACTTCCTTAGTAGTTGCGTGATCGGGGCAACCAAGCCAGAAAACCCCTCAATAAAACGCCTATAAAAGTTGGCGAAGCCTATGAAGCTCTGGACTTCCTTTACTCCTCGGGGCACCGGCCACTCCTCCACCGCTCTGATCTTGCGTTCCACCATCTCCTGTCCATTGGGGCTCAGCATCACCCCAAGGAATTCCACTGATGTGACGTGGAAGTCACATTTGCTGAGTTTGCAGTATAGCATGTTTTCCCTCAGTTTTTTGAGAACCGCGGATACGTGCTGTACGTGTTCTTCCTCTGAGTTGGAGTAGATGAGTATGTCGTCTATATAAACGACCACGTAGATATCCATACCTCCCGGAACACCTCATTGAGGAAGTATTGGAAGGCGGCAGGGGCATTGCATAGTCCGAACGGCATGACAAGGTACTCAAAGAGCCCGAACCTGGTCTTAAAGGTGGTTTTCCATTCGTCGCCGTCCCTCATGCGCACTAGATGGTATGCCCCTTGAGATCAAGCTTTGTGTATATTTGGGCCTTTTTACCTGTTCCAGGAGAACGCTTATGAGAGGCAGGGGGTACCGTTTTTTTATGGTTATCGCATTCAAGGCCCTAAAGTCCACGCAGGCCCTCAATTCGCCATTCGCTTTCGGGATGAAAAAGAGAGGCGATGTGGCAGGGGATTTCGACGGCCTGATGAACCCCAGCCCTAGTAACTTATCCAAATATCCCCGTAGATGTACATTTTTGGGTTCTGTGAGCGCATACAGTCTGCCGCTGGGAACGCTAGCCCCCGGAACCAGGTCGATTTGGCAGTCGAACGGTCTATGTGGAGGGAGCACCTCCGCTCGGATTTCATCGAAGACGTCCCCGAAACTGTGATACACTCTGGGCAGCTTTAGGGCCTTTTCTGCTGCCGTGGTGACCGTGTGCCCTTCGCCTACCTCACCTACGTGGGGGTCCTGCCGCATGCCGCACCATTGTTCACAAAACGGGGAAGTCATCTCAATGTGATGCGTAGGCCAATCCACCTTTGGGTTATGTTTTTGGAGCCAGGGTAGACCCAACATGACCCCGTACTGCGGGGCTCTGATTATGCTAAAATCGATACGTTCGGTATGCAGTTTTCCGAACCTCACCGGTACTTCTCCTGTGTGCTGTCCGATAGGTCCGGTCACCAGACTTCTCCCATCCACTGCATACACCTCCTCTGGTATCTGTTTGGGAAGGAGAATGAGACCCAGTCTCCGTGCTTCATTGAAGTCCATGAACATGCCAGTGGCTCCTGAATCAATCATGGCTACCACAGGTATCCACTGGTCCTGCACTCCTACGTGTAAGGTAATAAACAAATGTCTTCGCCCTTCTTGATTCGGGCTCAACATGGAAGGGATGTGGGTGTGACTCCAAGATGCCCCTTCCCTAGACCCGGAGTCCCTCAGTTTTCCGCCGGTGCGTCCACCACTGCTGTCACCGTTTTGTTCGCTCGGTATCGTGAGGTCTTTGGCTTGGCTGGACACTCGCGTACATAGTGCCCCTTTTTTCCGCAGTAAAGGCAAAGGCCTTGCTTGCGGCGTGATTCTTTTTCAGTGGCTGTAAGGCTCGCCCTTATAGCTCCTATGTCCATGGGTTCTGTCCTGGTGGAGGAGTTGGTCTCAGGGCCACCCATCGAAACATACGATGACAGCGCTTTCCCTGTCCTCTTGTGATCGCCCTTTCTTTCGTTCAATCTATGGTCCAGCCGTAGCACCAGGTTGATCAAGCCCTCACATGTCTTGGGTTGGGGGTCGATTTGTGCTACCACATCTTTGAGCTCTTCGCTCAAGCCCTGGTGAAACAGCGCGGTTTGTTTGGCTATGGGCCACTTGGTTTCGGCCACTAACCGTCGAAAAGCATTAAGGTACTGCACCAGATCATTGTTGCCTTGCCTCAGCTCCAACATCTCTCGATCGGCAGTATACGAGTCCGCCCTTCGATCAAACACCTTCAAGAATGCCTCGCGGAAGGCTCCCCAATCACATAGGATAGGGTCGTCCCTGCTCACCAGTGGGACTGCCCATTGCGCCGCGTTCCCAGCAAGATACGAGATTAGAAAGGCCACTCTGGCTTGCTGGTCGGAAAGGCCTTTGGTTTGCAGGACAGATGCAGTGCTACTTGAGTGAGGAATACCTGCACTGTGTTGGGGTCTCCGCTGTACCTCTCTGGTGTCGCCAAAGGAATGGCTACGGGCATCTCTACCACAACCGCAGGAGCCGTGGCCGTGTGAGAGGCACCCGCCTGTAGTGGATCGTTCTGCAGAGCGTCCAGTCTAGCCTTAACGTCTGCTGTTTCCTTTCTGGAAGCGGTGAGCTCGATTTGCATCGCGGCTAAGACGGCCAACACATCCTCAATCGTGGCCATGTCGTTCGCCCAACCAGGAGATAGTTATGGAAGAGGTTGGATATTATGTAACGTCCTGGCTTTCTCGGGGTTGGGACAAACAGACAACGGACCAGAGAAAGGAAGGTTAAGGATGATTTAATAAACAGATAAACAACTACAGACAACAAAGAAAACCAGTACTGGAGTCACCAGTTAAAGTACGATACCCATTCACAGCTCTTCTAACCATCCTCCGCATGCACACCGGTCCCGGTATGCTCCAACGGAGGGCACAGTGCTAAGCAGTGGCCGACAATGCCACTCGACCGCTGTGAAGGGTAGTTCCAAGGTTGTGGAATCTACGGGGGGGCACTTGGGAGTCACCAGGCCGGGCTCTCTACCACCTGGGAACAGCCGCTCTACCAGTTTCCCCCAGAGTACTGCCACAACACAAAGACGCTGGGAACACCTCCTAGTGTGCGTCTCTTGTATCCGGGTTTAAGTGATGATAGCCAAGGTGGTGCAGAGAATGGATGGGAGCAGCCGCTCTACCTATCCCAGTTCTCCTACGAGTGTCGATGGCTAAGACGCGGAAACACCTCCTGGATAGTGTCTTAGCTCTAAGCGTGCGTTTACCCAAGTAACGAGGGTTGGGAGCTTCGGCTCGCACCAACCTCGATTTCTCCAAATTGTCAGGCCGTTGGGAGCTTCGGCTCTACCAACGGTACTTGTGCCCAATGACGTTGAATACGGCTCTCAGAGCGGGACAGGACACGGGCAGGAAGCACACGCCAGCACCTCTCCTCCACTCCTTAGAATGTTCCTTCCGCCGCTCCACTCTCCAACGGGTCCGTGTACCTCAACCAGGTCCTCCGGCAAAGATCAGAATATCTGACGCCGAGTCCCAGTGATCTTCTCCTTAAGTAGTACTCTCGGCGTTGTATAACCATGACTCTTGAGTTGCATAACATGAAAACTAGGCGTTACCCTTGGTGTTATGTAACCAGAACTCTTGAGTTGCATAACATGAAAACTAGGCGTTACCCTTGGTGTTATTTAACCAGAACTCTTGAGTTGCATAACATGAAAACTAGGCGTTACCCTTGGTGTTATGCAACCAGAACTCTTGAGTTGCATAACATGAAAACTAGGTGTCACCCTTGGTGTTATGTAACCAGAACTCTTGAGTTGCATAAGGCAATTGTTGCCGGAGGGCATTCTGGGAGTTGTAGTCCGCTCTCCTCCAAGCGCACCAGGTTCACGGAAGTGGCATCGTGGGAGGGAATCCATGTGCGGGAGGGGATTCCTGACAGTGTGACATATCTAAATACCTTCTTGATGGAATCAAAGTAAAAAACTGAAAGCATTTCCTACTGAGGAGACTCCAGTAAATGAGGAAATTAGGAAACTTCATAACAAATAAATCTCCCAAGATGGCCACCAGAGACAAAAGAGCCCAAATGCAGCACAAATATCACCCAGATGTAGCCCACATGTAGCCCAATGACAGAAGTGTGCAAAGCACTTATTTTTTGTGTATTTGCAGTTTTATATAGTGCAGACTTTCAGGTATTGGAGTGCTTTACATGAGCATTGGTTACATCACACAAGATCAAATTCATTTTGGTTGTAGACATGGGGAGATTAAGTGATTTGACCAGAATCACAGAATGTTGAGCTGAAGCAGAAACTCCAACCTGGTTCCCCAGTTGCAAAGTCTGCAGCTCTAGAAGTAACACCACATCCTCTCCCCTAGGTGCAACATTTAATCAAGTGGTCAACTGGATAAAAAAACATTTTTGTTTTTTAGAGCACTAACCATTATTTTGATGCAAATAAGGCCTTCTCATATATGTAATTTCTAAAGTAAATGCTCTAGGTATTACAGTTTTGATTACATCAAGATGACGTCAGGCGTTCCACACTTTTGTAATAAATATAGAATGTTAGCAATCTAGTTGTTCATTGGGATACTGTTGAGAGGCAGAGGCCAGGGGCACGGACTCTGAAAAATGAAGGCAGGTAGGAGTGTGCAGAGGCAACAATTTGACCACACTGGGCAGGCAGGAAGGGCAGTGGCAGCACAACAGACTATGGAGGGCAGTGGAAAGGGGGCAGGGGCAACAAACCAACAATATAGGACTGGCAAGAGAGGTTGTGGCAATATAATAGACCATTGTAGGCAGAAGGAAGAGGCAGTGGTAGTACAACCATACATGCCAACAGACCTGTTTCAGCCAGGAAACGTCTAATGTTTTTAAGCTCAAATGGGCTTTATTTGATCTGTCTCCTGTCTACAATCAATAGGGAGGGGACAAGACCATGCACATGGACAACAGACAACAGAGGGGAAAGAGGCAATGGTAGCTAGCTGACCATAATGGACAGACAGGAGAGAAAGCTGTAGCATAACAGACCATAAAGGGCAGGAGCGATGGATCAGGGGCATTACAATGGAACAGACAAGCCAGGAGGGAGGGAATAGGGGTCTGCACATGGAAACAGAGGGCTGGGGGCAAGGGGGCAGGGCAGGAGCAGCAAGATGACCATGGAGGTTAGGCAGGATGGGCACTAGAAACAAGACACACCATGGAGAGCAATAGTGAGACTATGATGGCATACACACAGACCATGGAGCGAAGGTGATAGGGTGTCAGGGGCAGCTAGCTGACCACACAGGGAAGGTGGGAGGGGCCATGGCAGCACAGAAGACCATGAATGGCAAGCGGGAGGGTTAGTGGCAGCACAATGGACCATGGAGGATAGAAGGGAGGGTCAGGACCTGGGCACAGACAAGAGAGTTCAGGGGAAGGGGCCTCACAACAGACCGCGCGGGGCAGGCAGGAGGAGCAGTTGCAGCACAACAGACCAGGGAGGGCAGAAGGGTGTGGCAGTAAAATGGACCATGAAGGGGATAGGGGCATGGCATGTGGACAGGCAGGGTAGAGGTGGCAGGGACAGGTTACAGCCATCTGACAATGCTAGGCAGGTGGGAGGGGAGTGGCAGCTCAACAGAACACTCAGAGTAGATAGGAGTGGCAGGTCCATGGAACATGGTGGGCATAAAGGATGGAGCAGGGGCATACACAAAGACAACGGATGGCAGGGGGAAGGAGAATAGGGGCAGCAAGCTAAGCACAGAGGCTAAGCAGGAGGTCAATGATGGGCCATAGAATTGGGCAATAAAGGGCAGGAGGAGTGGACTGGTACATCATGCTAAACGGAGGGCAGTGGTAGCACATCAGACCATGCATGGCAGGAGGGAGGAGGCTAGTCCATGGATTCAGACAACAGAGGATAGGGAGGAGGTGGATGGGGCAGCAAGCTAACTGTTCAGAGAAGGTGGGTATTAGGAACTTTATTGTTTTTAAAATGTGTGTCTGTGCGAACTACTTAAAATATGAACAAGTATGCAGCATAATCTCACTTTTATTCAGGAAGAAGAGGACGTTTGTGACTGTGACTCCGGGCTCACTTGGCAGAAACACCCCCTGACCAAAATGTAATGCCCGTGAAAATGGTAGGTGGACGCAGTGTTATATAGAATATAGTCCTGAGAGCACGATTGAAAATGAAAACTAGATATAGTATATGGTATAAACTATGCACCAAAAAGTGTGATATAAGATGAACCGGGGCGTGAAATATAATATGCAATACATTGTGCACAATGACAGATTCATTAGAGAGCGCGAGATAGCACAGGCACTATCTCGAGATATGCGATATGCGCCTTGGAGTGTAATATGCACAGGGCAGTGTTGTGTAACCTAACTAGTCTCTAAAGTTGTAATTTAAAATATGTGCTGGGGAGTGCAACGTTGCATATACACTGTGACAAAGATATGGATCCCAGATTGTAATATGTATGGCATAGCGCTGTGCATTATAACATAGGCATCGAGGAAGGCACGTTAGATTGGGCAATATAAGCCGTGCGAAGGGAAGTGTAGCATGACATATTCACTGGGTGGTGTTACAGTGCACATGGGCTAGAGAGTGTCATAGCATACGCACTAGCTGGTGGAATGCAACACAGAAGTGTGTGGCACTAGGCGGGCACTGGTGGGTGTAACACAGCATTGGGCTCAGCGAGGAGCGCGCTGTGACTCTCAAGTGAGGTTCGTCTCCTTTCCAGAGAGTAAAATAAAAAGTATTACACATCCGGCGGTGGATGTGTGTTTTATTAACCGTGAGGGGGGTTTCTTGCATAGTGTGGTCGAATTTTTGTTGAATCCCCTTTGAATGGCTTGGTGTACAGGGTGTCTACTTGTTGAGTACCCACCGGTGGGGGCGCCGGGATTAGGCACGGTAGGGCGTCAGACACGTCAGAGCTTCACTAGCAGTGTAAATACATTCCACGTGGATTGATTGTATGCATAATCGCCTTTTAATGAATATCACGCAAATCGTCATGGTGATAGGTACATACAGTTTGTCCAGCATGTCCTAGGTGTTTCTATAAATATATTAAAAAAATAATAATAAAAAACAAAGGCCGGCCCCGGGAGATGGGGTCCCCGGGGCCATAAGTGGCCTGAGAAGGGGGCAACGCAGCCCCCCTCCTAAAGAATTAAAAAAAATAAAAGGCCATGACTGGGGGGTTGTGGTCCCCGGGGCCGATTAAGGCCTTGGGAGGGCCAAATGTAGTTTTTTCAACAAAAAAAATTAGGGTGCAGACCCTGGGGGATGGGGTCCCCAGGGCCAATAAATTAGAAAAAGAAGGGGGGCCACAAAAGCCCTCCTTCTTAAAAAAATAAAATAAATAAAAGACCGGCATCGCGCCGGAGGCCATGCCCCATCCTTGCAGCACTCTGCAAATGCGCCCCCTGGCCAGTTGTAAGTTGGCGAATTAATTCCCCTTCAATACTGACGGTCCCTGAGGGCCAACTAGACCAACAGGTATCTCCAGTATGCGCCAGGGAGCTGCGTTTCAGACAGGTGTTCTGAGGCCACGCCCCTGTTTACACCTCTATGCAACGCAGCTCTGTGGCGCTTACTGGAGGTACCTAGTGGGCTAGTTTGACCCTTGTGGTAAATATTTCATTACCGGTACTATTTTTTATGCGGTAAAGTCTAGTAAGAATAACTCAGTAAATATAAGAGGCAGAATCCGTGGTATTAGAGGTTTAAAAGGCTTTATTCCTATACAAAGGAATACAATTCGAATTGTAGGCTTTCTATTCCATCACCACGAAAGTTCAGGAAGGAAGGGCATACATTATTGACAGATAGGCAGTTTTATAGAAAATACATTACAGTGAAACAGATGCAAGAGGCGTAACAGCTGATAATACAGATAAACTGTGCATACGTAACTAATAGAGGCGGTCATATGGGCGTAATTTAATAAACGTCATTATACATGATGTCACAAGTGGGTGGATCCATAAAAGAATCCTGCAATGTCAGCAGAAATATTTGGCAGAGATGCGCGCGCAGCCGCATGACGTGTGATTGACGTGCAACTAGAGGGTGAAGGGGACTTGACATTTAGCTCTACATGTGGAGACAGAAGTCTGGGGGTCATGTCAACCTAATCCCAAATCATATCTAATATCCTATGTTTAAAGAACTGTGTTATCCAAAAGGAAAGGTCTCTAGGATAGAATCTATTCTATACTGACTGTTAGTGCGTGTACAAGCGTCTAAGTGTCTACATGAGATGCGAGGGGGTAGGAATATTCCATGGTAACGGGGCCTATGAATTACTTGCATGAAGACAGCGAGGCCTGGCCCTTTGCACGGTAGCTGGAGGAATGTTTACCTAAACTACTAGACAGGAATGCATCGGATGAGGAGCGGAGTAGATAATCTTGAAGGTGAAATACAGTTTTTGGCAGGCAATATGCTGGATCAGGCACCGTTAGCCGCGCAGGGAGTAGGACAAAGTTCATGGACACAGATGCAGGCTCAGACTGGAGCTTTCAGAGGCAGAAGACAGGAAAAGGCTTGATGACAGAATTCAGGGCCTACTCGCCTGAATCTGTAAAATGTGGAAAGTGAACCACATAAAGTCGGTGGCCTTTCATACTTAGGAATGGAATATCTGACCCATTCATGGCGGAGCTGAAAGAGGACATGTTGACGGTGGACGCACATGTATTTGCGTCTTCAAAACTGGAGCAGGAGGGAACATACATGTACTTATAGCATGCACATGGAGCCGTTGGGGTCTACGATAGGGGACATAACTGATCACAAAATTCATATTTCCTCATTCCCTCCTTGTCCCCTACGGACCCTCAGGAGATATCGATCTTCATCAATCCATCGATCTGTTCATATAGCATCATTTGTTCTTCTTTCTTCTTCCGGGATCTTGAACGAAAACGTGGATGTGGGATACACGATGTGGCACACAGACCACAAATCGCTGGCCCACATTGTAGACATAAACAGCAACTGAATAGTATGAGAAAGCCAATACCTAGGAAGGATAGGATTCTCCATCCCCAGGCTGACAACACGCCCCAGAACCAACCGGACCAAGTCCAGGTGCCTGGACTCTGGTGTATCTGGCTTATAATCTTATGAAGGCGGGTTATGGCTTTATATACTGACGGCAAATTTTCTGGTATGAAAATGCAGCAACTTGATCCGATGACCCTACAAGCTCCGCCCCTATCGGCCAGGATGACGTCAAGGACAAGACGATTTTGAAGCACAACAATCCGCATAGCAGACTGCTCTTCTGTTAAATTGCCTAAGGCGGAAATAGTCTCGTTCACTACTGCTTCAAGGGTTCTGGTTAATCTACGTATCAGCTTACTATTAGTGACTGTACCTATATAGGGAAAGAAACCTTTATTGAAATCTGTGTATTTTTCCCATGCTGTTTCAGTGTAATCGACAATTGGGAGATCTCTCTGCTGTCTATTGTGTACTAAATGGGTATTTCTATGATAATCAGGAGGAGCTAGGAAAACAGGTGGCAGAAGGAATGCTATGTAACAGGTACCATCCCAATCTAAAGGTAGACATATATATGCGGTCTGGCCACATATGAAGTAGGAATGATGGGAAGCTCTAAATGTAGACTTGCCTTGATCACTGAATTTTATTACAGTGGTGCATTTACTATGGCCCATGTGTATGGAACCATTCTTTCTTACACATAATTCCCCTTTTACTGGGAATACTGACATGGCGGGCAAGAGTGGTGTAGCTTCAGATTCAACGTTCAGGATCATGAGGTTAAGTGTAAAATTACCTAATCCATATACTTCATTTTCTAGATCAGTTCCTGTTCTTTTGGGAAGTCCCTCCTTGTTAGGGTAGCAGACTTTAAGCAAAACTAGGTTCAGGTTTCCCCATACCCAGTTGTCTTGATAAACTGCGGAATTTGAATCTAGGGAATTAATCAAACTAAACCATGCTCCACAGGAGCCATTATGTGTGAACGGATATGGAAAGAGGGGCAAAACTCCCTTATAGTTCTGATAGGGAGGGAGTCGGCCACATATCCAACAATTTGTGGCATTGCTGGTCTGATGGGAATGATGTAACATACTAATGAATGTGTTGTTGCGCAGCGCAAATCTATAGGACAACTCATGCGGAGGTAATTCGCTAAAAGAATGTTCTGCAGTTACATTGTAAGCACGCTTAAGAATAGGGTAATACATATGCAATAGTATGCTAGAAATAATGATCAGAAGACTTAGAAAAAACAAAATTAATAATGTTACTATGCAGTGGCTACGAAGTGATTTACAATACGCATGTTTTTTAAGCTGCATCTGCTGATTTCTTTCTCTATTCCGGTCTAGAGGATACATGTCAGAGACAAATTCAACCGATTCACCTTGGAGAGGACTTAAACAATCAAATTGTCTGACTTGCTAGACCTCAATTTTAGTTTGTACAGTTCTGGTTTTGACTGCTCAACCAAGGGGAGCTTTGAGTCTGTCTGTGAGGGAATACAAGGTTGAGTATTCACACTGGATGGTAGTCCATAAAATTTCTTGATATGACTCGAGTGCAACCACCCTTTGCGACCCTCAATCTTCACGGCTGTCCTTGTAGTGAGTAGAACTAGCTTCGGCGACTTCCACCTAGGCTCCAGTTGGGTCTTCCGGTCGAAATTCCTGACCAAAACCAGGTCACCAGGAACCACGTCATGGGGCTTCACCTCAGTATTATCGGGAAAAGCTGCGGCTACCTGTGAACGACAAGATTGTAGAGCAGACATCAAGGAAGCCAGGTAATCTGTCAGCATATTACAGTCAACATCAGTGATTTTGCGAGGTATAGGCGTCCCCCACATATTTGGTGGTCTACCGAAGATCACCTCGTACGGGGATAGCCCTGTTCGAGAATGTGCTACCATTCTCATGTAAAAGAGTGCAACTGGTAAGGCTACTATCCAATCGACACCTTTTTCCCTACATATTTTGGACAATCTAATTTTCAGGGTTTGATTATGACGTTCCACGAGACCTGCGGCCTCGGGATGTCGGACACAGTGGAATTTCCATTGGTAGCCTAACAAAAGGGAAACGTGTTTCATTAGTTCGGATGAGAACGGCTGGCCGTTATCTGAGTAGACAACACGTGGTAAACCGTACCGTGGGAAGAATTCTCGAACTAACTGTTTGGCAGTAGTCGGGG
The DNA here is from genome assembly GCF_964204655.1 of Triturus cristatus. Taxonomy (NCBI): domain Eukaryota; kingdom Metazoa; phylum Chordata; class Amphibia; order Caudata; family Salamandridae; genus Triturus; species Triturus cristatus. The sequence goes on from NC_140582.1 coordinate 1,267,758,366, forward strand.
CAGTGTAATCTGAAACCGGGTAGGCTTCTGTCCAACGGGAAAGAGCACAGACAACTACGAGAACATATTTGAATCCTCGACATCGTTCCATCTGGATATAATCCATCTGGAGGACTTCAAAAGCATGATCGGGAGGTTGAAATCCACCCTGCTCTACGGGGATGCTTTTACCTGGATTAAACTGACAACATATCATACAGGTACGAACTTTTTGTTTAGCTGCTGCTCGCAAGTGTTTGTTGAACCAAATGTGTTGAATGCTGTCTAGCATAGCTTTTTCTCCTAGGTGCGCTGGACTATGTATTGTGTTAATGATGACTTCATAGAGTCGGGAAGAAACCATATAGATTTTTCCTTCGTCATCCATCCTTGATCCGTTTGGATCCCTCCTAATTCAGTCCATTTCTTTATTTCTTCTGGTGTAGCATGTGTCTGTATGTCAATTACATCAAGGGCGGGATCCTTAACTGTCATGCAATTTGTTGGTGTCGTTACTATTGTCTTTGTCATGTCAGTTGTGAGAGTCTGATTCTGAGCAGTCTGTTTAGCTATTCTGTCAGCTAGGTCATTACCCTGAGAAATGATGTCGGTAACTTTTGTATGGGCTTTGCATTTCATAATCGATATTGCAGTGGGTAGATGAATCGCGTCTAATAGGGCTTGAATGAGGGGTCCGTGTTGGATGTGGGCACCGTGAGAAGTTAAATAACCTCTCTCTCGCCACAGTACGCCGAAGTCATGGACGACTCCGAATGCATAACGTGAATCTGTGTATATGTTGACTTTCTTATTTGTGGCTTGAATACAGGCTTGTGTCAGAGCGATGAGCTCTGCTGCTTGAGCTGACAAAGTGTTAATACGATTTGTTTCAATTACTTCAGTGTCTGTTGTGACTGCGTAAGCGGCCACTAACTCTCCTGTACTAGTTCTCATACATGACCCATCTACATACAATGTCATGTCTGGATCTGACAAAGGGATATCTGTCAAGTCTTGTCTGGGTTTCGTCGTGATAGTAATGACTTCGACACAATCATGTGCCAATGGATCTATTCCGCCCACTGGTAACAGTGTGGCAGGATTTAACGTATTACAACGTCTGATTTCTATGTGTGGCTGAAACAATGTTAGTTCGTAACCAGTGAGTCTCGCTATAGTCAAGTGTTGTGTTTGTGTGCGGTTCAAGAGAACCTCTACTGCATGTGGTACTTGTACTGTCAATTGGTGTCCTAACACTATGGCATCGCTTTGTCTGATAGCTAAAGCTGTTGCTGCCACCGATTTCAGGCACGCAGGAAGAGCCTGAGCTACTGGATCTAATGTACTAGAGAAATAAGCACATGGTTTGTGTGATCCTGCTTGTTCCTGAGTGAGTACTGACAAGGCAGTACCTTCGCGTTCTGTAACAAAGAGTGTAAACTGTTTACTGTAACATGGTGTTGCTAAAACAGGTGCTTGGCATAAAGCTTTCTTTAAGCTTTCAAAGGCGTGTGTATGTTCTTGAGTCCAAGGGAGGACAGTCGATGTGGCTGCCTCCTGTATTGTCAACTGGATGAGTGGTTTTGCTAGAAATGCATATTGAGGGATCCACTGCCTACAGTATGAAGTGAGGCCTATAAAAGCCCGCACCTCTTTTTGTGTCTTGGGTTCTGACATGTTAGCGATTAACTGGATGCGGTCGGGTGTAAGCTGCCTTCCCTCCTTGGACAGTGAGTGCCCAAGGTAAACAACTCGCTGGACACAGAATTGCAGCTTAGAAGGGGACACCTTGTGCCCCTTGTCGGCCAGAAATTTCAAAACCGTCAGTGACGCTGTCTCACATTCAGGTTCGCTTCGGGCGGCGATCAGCAGATCATCGACATATTGAAGCAAGGCAGTGTTAACTGGCATGTGGATACTGTCAAGTTCTCGTTTCAGTGCTTGGCTATAGATGCTGGGGCTTTCTGTAAATCCTTGAGGTGCGCGTGTGAATTTAAAACTTCGTCCATTTAAACTGAATCCGAACAAATATTGACTTTCCGGATCTATTGGGACGCTAAAGAAAGCATTCTTGAGATCAATTACAGTGAAGAACGTTGCTTCTGAGTCAATAGCTGTTAGTAATGAAGAGATATCTGGGACCACAGGGTATTGTGGTACAATACATTTGTTTAATTCGCGCAGATCAATAACTAATCGATATACTGGTGGTGCTTTTGGATCCGTTCTTTTAAGAATCGGAATTATCGGGGAATTACATATATTGGAGTCGGTTTCGATAACCACTCCTTGTGCAATGAGCTCGTCAATGATTTGCAGCAAACCCACAACAGCATCGGGTGGTAACTTGTATTGTCGCATTCGTGGTAGTATTACTCCTGTTTTTAGTGTGACACGATATGGTGTAATATTCATGCAACCAACATCAGTGGGGCCTTGTGCCCATAAATGTGTAGGTAAATTCTGCAGTCGGTGATCCATGTCTCTGGACACGTAGTGACCTTTGAAGTCACGTAGAAATAGTCGTACTCCTTTCGGAGAACAACATATTATAGCTCCTAGAGCTTTCAATGTTTTTATACCTAACAAGTTTTCTGGACATGATTTAGTAAGCAATAAATCTGTAGTACGTGTCAATGGACCAATCGTAAGTGGAAGAGGTTGTGTTACGTCATTAATTATGGGTTTTCCTGAAAATCCAAGGGAAATATTCTGTGAGCCTGAGAGGGGTGCCCCTGGAACTTCACTGCGTCTTATAGTTGTTCTGCTTGCCCCTGTATCAAGTAAAAACTTTCTGTCTTCCCCTAATAGTTCCCTATGTACATAAGGTCCCTCTTGGTCTACAGGAACCTCAATAAGGGGTAAGCCAACTTCCCTCTCTAGGCTATGTCATGTATATCGCTGATAATCGGGATAATCTGCTTGTGCATACTGATACATCTGTTGTGTTGTTGCTTGTGTTGCAGCAATAGGCTGCGCTTGTGGTGGTGCTACGGTCTGTTGTGGAGCTCCCTGTTGCGGAGCTAGTTGTTGCGGAGCTAACCTAGGTTGTGCATGCTGAGGGATTTGTTGTTGATTCTGATCCTGTCTAGATGGACGTGGTCTCTCCTGGGTTCTACCTGTAGCAATATTATGTTTCAGGACTGGACAATCGTGTATATAATGACCTGGTTGTTTACAATAGTTGCATGTCCCTTTCGTAGGACTTGCGGAATCACCCTTTTTATGACCATCAGCTGGGACTGACTGAGCAACAAGCATTTTCATTTTTGTATCTTTCATACGTCTTTGTTCGTGTTCTTGTTCTTCTCTAATTCTATTGTGATGATATTGTAACATCTGTAACATCTGTGATGGGGTATTACCTTGCCAGGTACTTTCGAATTTCAATACTCTATTCTTGACTTGTAGCAGAGAATTTTCAACTAATTTTGTCACAAACAGATGTGGATATGACTCACTACTGGCTTTTATGCCACTATTTATACCAAAACATTTTTCAAATCGGGAATAGAAATCACTAGTGTCTTCATCTGGTTTTTGTTTACAGGCTGAGATTGCACCCCAGTCTTCCTTTTTCGTAGTTAATAAACGTGGCAGTACCTGCACTAGTAGTCCTGCTAGTGCTGTAGTCTTTTCCCCAAGTCCTGCTCCTGCAGCTCGGGCCCTTTCTTCGTTTTCTAATGCTGTCCAATCTATCTTTTGGTCTCCCACCTCCCATTCCTTTTCTTTGAGTTTCTCGTAAACACCGGCGGGTAATAGGACTTTTAATATTTTCATAATGTCGGGGTAGGTATACTCTCCCATGAGTAACATGTCTTTTATTTCACGGTGGAAACCTGCTGGATCCTTGTCATGGCTGGGTACTACTTTCTTCATTTCTAATAATTCCAGTTTAGTTATAGGCGTGTACACAAACACGCGTGTAAAGTTATTACCGTCACCTCTGATTGGGTGTACTTCGCGTAACGGGTTCTGTCTATCTATGTGATACATTTTTCTTCCCATGATGGGAACTGGAACGTGTTCTGGGCATACGAAATTTAAATATTGGTTTCGGAATTCTAGAATTTCCCTAATCAAATCAGTACCTGACCCTCTCCATATGTTCGTGAGTAGTTCTGTCAATATGTCAGGTAAGGGTCCTGGATCGGAGTGTTGGCTTTTATATAATATAAGGAGGTGTTGAATCATGTATATACTAGCTAAACGCTGTTCGTAGGGGTTAAGATTCAGAAACGTGTGTGCAAGTACATCATCATTGTAGTCGCTGGGACTGTCAGCCCATTGTACTGCTGACCTAGCTAATTCTTGTTCGTCCATGGAATCGAGCATATGGTACCCCCTTCGATCTCGAAGTAATTTATCAGCGGCTTGGAATAGGTGTTCGGGGGATTTTGTATTTAACATAGGGGTTTGAAAATGTCGATTATATTCTGGATGTATCGGACGTATCGGGTCATTAAAACCTCTAGTATTATTATGGGGTCTTCCTCTACCTACATAAGCTATCGTTTCTAATTGTTCTGATTCTTGCTCCTCCTCTTCTTCTGATTCTACTCTGTCTGTTTCTCGTCTCTCTTTATGTATTCGTTCTACTTCCTTGCGGATCTTTCGACACATGGCGATTATACACGCCTGTCTATCATGTTTCTCTTCTGATATGTTCTGACCCCATTTGACAAGTCTTTGCATGGTATCGTGATCTGCCCCGGGCCTGTCTTGATTCCTAATTACACAATTTATGAAAAAACGTAGTAGTTGTCTTTGTACATCCACTTTCTGGTATTCCATAGCTTCGTTAATACTTTCTGGACCTCGCCCTGTTTGGACAAAGCGATATATTTCGTCTAGGTGTTCACCCATTCCTGGTATCGTCATTAAATATAATGTAGCTCGTCTTATACGTAGTGATGATATGAGCAATTTATCCTGTCTACCTGGTACTGGGTCGTATCTACAATCCACAAGCTGTTCTTTAAACATGTCGGATGTCGCTAGTTGGGGTGTACGTTGGAGTGCTAAATCTCTAAGGGTCTGTTTATTTCGCGGCGGGGTGGCAAACATGTCTGTCGTACCTCCTGTAGCACCATCTGAGGCGCTAGGCACGAAAGGATTCGTTGGACGTAGGATAGAGATTGTGGATGCGGGAAAGACTGTAGAAACGGACGGACCTGTGGGAACTTGTGTAGGAGTTTGTAGTTGCGGGGATACAGACGGATGCTCTTGGTGTTGAACACCATCGGCAAGCGGTGTGGGTGGCATGGCATTAGCATACTCGGGAGCTACGTCATCTAAATAGGAGGAAAGGAAAACGTCCTTTGCTGTTTTGGGATGTGTTTTGGGATGTGCTTTTATCGGGAGCAATGGAGGAGTTAAGTCTTTTGGTATTTCCGGGATAGCCTTAGGTAACCCTTCGGCCAGAAGAGGATACATACCATTCATAAGAGTGTTTCTTTGTCTATCTATTTGTTCTGAGTTTACTCAGTTTCCTTCCTCAAGTAATAGATTTTCTCGAGTTTTATTTGAATTCTCTCTACCTTTCTCTTCCTGTCTGAGTGCTTTTTCTGTACGTCTGTATGATTCTTTACGCCATAATTCAATGGCATCTTTCTGTGACTGTCTGGCTTTCTTTTTCCATAATTCTTCTTCTACTCTCATGATGCAATCTGCATCCCAGGTCCCCGCTGCGGGCCATCTCTGACTCTCTGGTAATTCTTTGGTGTAGTCCACCCATAAATCAAGAAATAATACGGCATCTAGGCCATGCTTATGATACATAAAGTATCCTGGAGTGTCCCTAGGTGGAATGGGAACAGCTTCTTCGAGTACCCCTTTTCTAGTTTTGATCTGTCTTAATTTCGAAAAGAGCGGCATTTTTAGACCTTATTACTAGAACACACTTTATAAAACACAATAATGAACAGTCATTCACACCACAATGTATAGAACGTATTAAAACATTTAACATTTAACAGTTTTAACGAACAATGATAACTAATAGAAAACTAGTTACTGACATAATACTGATACTAGATAATACTTATTTATATGCAAGACATACTATATATACTGCTAAACAGTACAGATACACTGCTGAAACAGTGCAGACCGGATTTGTGTACCCAAACCCATCTTGACCGGCACAGACTATGTGCACGTTAAATGCCTCCCCGGTAATGGTACTCACCGGGTAGCTCGGAACGGAAGGCCTCGGAACGGAACTGAAACTGGACCGGACTGGACTCGACTCGACTGGACTCGGAACTTCGGAACCTGGTGGGCCTCTGTATACCTCGGATCTTGCTCTCTCAGCTAGGCTCTGGTCGGGATACTTCCACTTCTCACCGCCTCGTCTGGGTGTTGATCGCAGCCTCAGTCGCTCCCGTTTGGCCGGAGGGAGATACAGGAAATCCTGCAGGTACGCGTTTTTGTCCGTTCAGCTGTGGCAGGAGACCGGGCCTGCAACGCACCGCCGGCGCGTGAGATGAGAAAGTGTCCCTATTCGGGCGCCAATTTATGTGGTAAATATTTCATTACCGGTACTATTTTTTATGCGGTAAAGTCTAGTAAGAATAACTCAGTAAATATAAGAGGCAGAATCCGTGGTATTAGAGGTTTAAAAGGCTTTATTCCTATACAAAGGAATACAATTCGAATTGTAGGCTTTCTATTCCATCACCACGAAAGTTCAGGAAGGAAGGGCATACATTATTGACAGATAGGCAGTTTTATAGAAAATACATTACAGTGAAACAGATGCAAGAGGCGTAACAGCTGATAATACAGATAAACTGTGCATACGTAACTAATAGAGGCGGTCATATGGGCGTAATTTAATAAACGTCATTATACATGATGTCACAAGTGGGTGGATCCATAAAAGAATCCTGCAATGTCAGCAGAAATATTTGGCAGAGATGCGCGCGCAGCCGCATGACGTGTGATTGACGTGCAACTAGAGGGTGAAGGGGACTTGACATTTAGCTCTACATGTGGAGACAGAAGTCTGGGGGTCATGTCAACCTAATCCCAAATCATATCTAATATCCTATGTTTAAAGAACTGTGTTATCCAAAAGGAAAGGTCTCTAGGATAGAATCTATTCTATACTGACTGTTAGTGCGTGTACAGCGTCTAAGTGTCTACATGAGATGCTAGGGGGTAGGAATATTCCATGGTAACGGGGCCTATGAATTACTTGCATGAAGACAGCGAGGCCTGGCCCTTTGCACGGTAGCTGGAGGAATGTTTACCTAAACTACTAGACAGGAATGCATCGGATGAGGAGCGGAGTAGATAATCTTGAAGGTGAAATACAGTTTTTGGCAGGCAATATGCTGGATCAGGTACCGTTAGCCGCGCAGGGAGTAGGACAAAGTTCATGGACACAGATGCAGGCTCAGACTGGAGCTTTCAGAGGCAGAAGACAGGAAAAGGCTTGATGACAGAATTCAGGGCCTACTCGCCTGAATCTGTAAAATGTGGAAAGTGAACCACATAAAGTCGGTGGCCTTTCATACTTAGGAATGGAATATCTGACCCATTCATGGCGGAGCTGAAAGAGGACATGTTGACGGTGGACGCACATGTATTTGCGTCTTCAAAACTGGAGCAGGAGGGAACATACATGTACTTATAGCATGCACATGGAGCCGTTGGGGTCTACGATAGGGGACATAACTGATCACAAAATTCATATTTCCTCACCCTAGGGACCCTTAGGATTCAATGGGACTTAATCTCTCAACTTAGAAGAGCCACAGGGCACGTTTACACAGTGGTGAAGGGAGGGGACAGGGCCTGAGGTGACATGTGCAAACACGCCCTGTGGCGCGTTTTAAGTTGGGGAGATAATTCCCTTTCAATCCTGAGGGACCCTGGAGGCCAACTAGCCCACCAGGTGCTTCCAGTAAGCACCACTGCTCTGCGTTGCAGAGAGGTGGTGCAGGCCGTGCCCCTTTTTACACCTCTCTGCAATGGCGCTTACTGGATGTACCTAGTGGGCCATTTTGACCCTAGGGACCTCATTCAAGGGGACTTAATCTCCCAACGTAAAAAACGGCTACAGGGCGTGTTTACACAATGGGGAAGGGAAGGGACGGGGCCTGAGGTGACGTGTGCAAACACGCCCTATGGCACATTTTAAGTTGGGGAAATAATTCCCCTTCAATCCTGAGGGCCCCTGGGGGCTAACTAGCCCACCAGGTGCTTCCAGTAAGCACCACTGAGCTGCGTTGCAGAAAGGTGGTCCAGGCCATGCCACTTTTTACACCACTCTGCAACGCAGCTCTGTGGCGTTTACTAGAGGTACCTAGTGGGCTAGTTGGAGCCTAGGGACACTCAGGATTCAAATGAACTTAATCTCCCAACTAAAAACGGCCACATGACATGTTTACACAGTGGTGAAGGGAGGGGACGGGGCCTGAGTTAACGTGTGCAAACACGCCCTGTGGCGTGTTTTAAGTTGGGGAAATAATTCCCCTTCAATCCTGAGGGACCCCGGGGGCCAACTAGCCCACCAGGTGCTTCCAGTAAGCGCCACTGTGCTGCGTTGCAGAGAGGTGGTCTAGGCCGTGCCCCTTTATACATCTCTCTGCAACGCAGCTCTGTGGCGCTTACTGGAGGTACCTAGTGGTCTAGTTGGACCCTAGGGACCCTCAGGATTCGAGGGGACTTAATCTCCCAACTTAAAACAGCCACGGGGCGTGTTTACACAGTGAGGAAGGGAGGGGATGGAGCCTGAGGTGACGTGTGCAAACACACCCTGTGGCGCGTTTTAAGAGGTAGTTTTAATCCCCTGCCCTATTATATACTAGGGGCTTACAGAGGAGGTCATGCTAATCACGGGGGGACCCCAACGCATAGTGTTCCCTAGTGTATGTAGGTGTTTTCACTGAATTCTGAGTGTCTTTTTTAACATAGCACTAGCTCTAGGACTGGTTAGTCAGACTCAGTTACCACCAGTATCCGTCTGAAAAAGTTGAGGGTATAGGATGATTTTGTAACAAGGCTTCTTTCTGCTCTTCTGTTTGTTCTTTCTGCATGTTATCCTTCTTCCTGCACTTTTCTTCGTCTTTGAGGACTTCTGTTGCTTCTTTCTGCATTTCTTTTTTTTCTTTCTGTGCGTTTTTTCTTCTTTCTTCACATGTCCTATCTCTGTAGGCATAGTTAGAAATTAGCATTTAAAAAACCTTTGAAATTCACTGAAAAAACCATAGGTTTCAGGCACATTATAGTTAGGAATTAGCATTTAAAAAACCTTGGAAATTCACTGAAAAAAACATAGGTTTCAGGGGCATTATAGTTAGCTGGACTTTTCACTCGTACAAAACCATTGAAATTCCCCTGTTATAGTTAATTCAGCTAACTATAACTCGCGTGCCCACAATGCACTGCTGATGACGTCACATATTACATCACTCATGACATGGTCAGTGACATCACTCATGACATCACTGATGACATCTCAAATGAAGGAACACTAATGATGAATGCTGTTGCTCATTTCTTTCCTGAATAAACCTTTGGTCAACAAATAAACTACACGGCAGCCCTGCCGTGGAGAGCTGCACCATCTTTTATTTGAAGAGGCTGTGAGTCGGAACTTTGCCATGACTCACCGTAGCACTTTGGAGGATGATAAAAATGAAACTTGCTTCAGTTTCAGAGCCCACTGGAGGGCAATAATATGATTAAAGAAACGTGCTTGCAGCGGAGCCCAGGGTGTAAAATTACTCTGACATGAACTATGTGTCCCAGCATGCATTGGGGAGGTAAAGAAGATTCACGCACTAAGCAAAACCCACTGGGGTTATTTAAGGAGCCATGCTGTGAATGATCAGAGCCATCTGCTGTGCGCATAACTAATCATCCATGACTAAGAGGCAGGAGCCTCGAAACGCGTCGGAAGGAAAACTAATGATGAATGCTGTTGCTCGTTTCTTTCCTGAATAAACCTTTGGTTTCCTCCAATTTGTGTGCGCTCTCAATTGCTCTGGGCACTTTGGACAACAGATATATAGATATTTACACATATGCTCGACAGAGCATATCTCACCCCAGACAAGATAAACCGATATTATTATCTCATAGATGCTGACTGTCTCCTCTCTAACCTGCCTGATGGTGATGGTGATCTCCTTCACATGATGATCTTGGCCTGCATTTCTCTAAACCGTTACTGGCTAGACATAGCCACACACTTGAAAAACTTCACATGGCACCCCACCTTACACATATGGGGTATGCCTACTGGGACTGTGCTGTAGGGATAAAAAACACGAAGCCATTACTCGCTTCATTTATTTGGGACTCCTCCTAGCAGAACGCATGATTACCCGGAGGTGGAAGTCGCCCACCCCTCGCATAAATGCTGCTTGAGAACATTCCATGAAAACACAAAACTAGACTGAATGTGCTGCTTTCCACAGAAAGGATACAACAGGATTGTGCAAATACCCTCTTGTTTCCAGTTGGGTTGCCATCTCACCTGACTTCCAGGCTGCCCTGTTACACATTGCTCAATCACCCAGAGGGGCCCTGACACTGAGGGCTCTCCAGATGTACGCCTCCATTACACCACTCTGACAGCTCACCCCTTCAGTGCACCTGTTATCCCAGGTGTCGCAACTCTGTAGATGTACACACTCTCATGTTGTGGGATTACATTGCTTAATGTTTGAAGTTTTTCAAATGTTTATTGGATCTAAGTCAAATTTCCCTGTGAGCATATGACAGTACTGTTGAAAATATGATTCAGTGATATATGGGCTGTAAAATCCGGAAATTCTCTATAAACAGATTCAAACAAAAAATGTACCAATCAGAATCCATCTATAGGGTGTGCTCCTTGTCCTGGAGCTCTGGCCAGAGTCTCGCAGATGTCTTGCGAGGCCGTAAAAAAAGTACTTGCTCCATATCTTCCAAAGAACAGTTGTCAGATTCCTGTTGCGATCTCCCCAGGAACAGATGATTGGTCCCAAAACCCTCTCACCAAAGTCAGCGACAGGTGAAAACAACTGCCTAAGAATTCAGCCAGGGGAAAGGGGAAGTGGAAGACAAAACAAGAGAGACTGCCTCTGGATTCTGTTTCTTCTTCTGGAAATCTGTTCTATTTTGATTCCTGAAATGAATAACAACAATTAGTTTTTTCCTATCAAAACCCTGCGTAGTAATACTTATCCTATTTAACTACTCTTTACCTCTTTGTGCCAGAGTTCTAGCCCCTCTCTTAAAAGTTCCGTCATTGATTCATTTGATCAGTTTGTTAGGGCTTCATAGTGAGATTAGAAATTAGAAAAATTTTAAAAGTTCGTAGCTGACCAGTCTTTCAAACCATTAAATTGTTTCTGAAGTATTGCGGAAGATAAACAACTCCGTTTGCAGTAACTCAAAATAAGACTTTTCTTAAATTATACTTGAAGAGCTATGTCAGGAAAAAGCTGCTCAAAAGTCTTATATATCTCTAGGAATTATTGGCTGGAAAAAACATTGCTTATAATTTCTTCGCTGCATAATCCTGCTGATTATTTTAACACTTGCAGAACACTGTCGAATAAACACTCTTACTTATGACAATTGAGAAGGCTTCTCTTCACAGAAGACTCTTCTCTTTGCTGTCCTAGTCAAACTCTGCAATGCAACTTCCTCAGATACTGGACACGACTCACCGGTAAACTTGCTGACTGATTAGCGCGATAAACTTGCTGATAGGAATAGTGGTGTCATTCAAATAATTGAGAACATAAGGAATAATTCAAGCAAACATCACAAAAATGCCTCCAGTACTTTCCTCAAAGATGCCTAAGCTGAAGTTCAGGATACGCGCCCGCCACAGACTTTATCTCCTCAGTTTGGTCACAGCGCGCTGAAGAGAAACATCAGTTTCAGGTTTCTTCACAGTTGAAGTGCCCCGCGTGTTAGCTCGCGCTGGCGCGTTGATCACAAAGTCAGTCTCGAGTCGGAAAACAACTAGACCGAGAACTCTCTAGGGAAGTGGGACATTGGCCTGGATGTGAGGAAGTGGAAACTCTTAGTCCCAGTAAAATGGACTTAAGAGTTGTCTTCCAAGTCGGGCCAAGTTTAATCCATCGCGGATATTTCATTGGGAATAACTTCTCTGGATGACATTGTGTTTTCCCCATCTCAATGTAAGCGCAGTTCAATGGAGTCATGACAACAATATCTAATTCATTTTTCTAATTTAATCAACATGTCTAATATTTTACTTTTCTTCAAATTTACGGGAAAACACTGTAATTAACTTAATTCTAAATGTAGGATCTCACGAGTACGTTGCAAAAGCCAAACAGAAGGTACAGCCCCTTGGAGTCCGCGCAGGGGATTGTACATCCGACTCCCGCAAGCGTCTCACGAGAGCCATCACTTAAAAAAAATATATATCCAACCATGTTTTTATCACTAAATCATTATACTATTATAGATTGCCATTAAATAATAAATGAAATATGATAAAGAAATGTATATAAAAGATCACAATGAAATTTAGAACTCTACGATCTCGCAAGTATCCCACAAGGTTTTCACCGGAGTAATGACACCGAAAAAATAGACTGCTGGTAACATGTCTCGACTCTCAATATGAGAGTTACAAGAACTGAGCAAATACACAATCTACACTGAAATACTGAATATTTATCTGTTTAATACTCACACATATGTGAGAAATATTTTGCAGACTGTGAACCATTCTTTTTCAAAATAATGTATACACACAACATATACAATAAAGTCATTCTACCACACATACACTCACACATACACTCACAATTCTTTTTAATTTACTTTAACTCTTTGGATGTGGAGCTGTCTGACGTCACGGGTGGCGTGTGCGTCAGACAGCCAGGAGCCATTCGATTTGTGAACGCGTCAAATTTTCCCACAATGCTGGAAAATTTCACCCGCATTTAAAGGGTTAAACAAAACCTAGAAATTGACAGAAAAACACAAATTTTAGAGTGACGTTATAGTGTTGGTGTTAAGTACCTACACCAAACTGTATCTTCCACAGGAGCCGATGCGTATTCCTCAATTCCCGACTACCCTAGCTGCGAGTTTTGATGCTCACAACTAGGAGAGAAGGGGAAAGGGGAGTTGGAATGAGAAAGAGAGACTGCACTGCTTAGTCTTCAACGGGCTGGATTCAATTCTTCTTGGTGTTGAACCCTGTAACAAATAATGTTATGTAACCACTGTAATTTACTTCCTTCCTACTATTTCTTCCAATATCACTCTTATGTTACCTGTCTTCCCACAGTGATTTGCCGCTCTCTTGCTTATGCTGATCGATACTTCTGATCTAGCTCTGTTCTACTCTGGTTAGGTGCTTGTGCTGCCTTGTCGAGTTCTGTAAGACAAACTGCATATAATTTCTGTCTACTAATTGTCCCAACCTCCCTTTATACCTTGGTTACCTTTATTACACCTGAACCATATGTTAGATAACTCCTTCTGTACTTGTTCTTTATTGTCCTAACTGCCTGCTGATAGAAGACCTGATCAGATAACCCTCTTCTCTTCTTGTCTTTCAGCAATCACGTCGAGGACGAGTGGAGGTAAGTACAATTATAACATGACATAACATGTGTATTTGTAAAGCGCACGTTCACCACTACGGGTATCTTGGCGCTGAATAACAGATGTTTGTTGTTACCCAACTCAATGGTACTCATTTTATCGACCTCAGATGGATAAAAGGCTGAGTGGACCCGCCAGGATTTGAACCTGTGACCATGAGGTCGAACACAGGCCCCTGTAGTAGACGCATTAGTCCACTGAGCCACCAGACCCGGCATATTATATATATATAATTATATCTACAAGTTTTCTATAGTAGTGTCTTGTTCGTCATTTTATTATTTCTTTTTTCTTTTGCACAAAATTGATGGGCAAATATTTGTATGCTATTTACCAACTGACTTCTTGACTAAGAGTTTTCTCTGTGTCTCTATTATCCAATCCTATGCCACTATAGTATCCCAAAACGTTATGCAGAATAGTATATTCAGTTCTATCCAGAATTATTTCGCTACAACAAGCGTAACACTTAATGTGACTTAGCTGTCCATCTTCTCAACTGCCAGAGCCCAAAAATCTTCGAGTCTTCTCTGAAAAGGCTGAGCTCTCACTAAACGCTGCCTTTTCTCACAGGAATTCAGTTGAAGTGCGCAACGGTACTCGCGAGCGGGTGCTATCACAGCTGCGGTCGCTCGCGAGTAAATGACTAGACCGCTAACCTCCAAGTTGGCCGAACGCAGCCATCTTGGAATTCCACGATCGTGTTCCCAAAAGAATTCGCAACAATAGGGAAACCAGAGTCAGGTGAAGGACTCGGCACAGCCTCCCATAAAAGAGATGTGTGTACTGAGGTTTGTTTTGACGCCTTTCTTGCCAAGATGCCCATCTGACTCCTTCACTCCTGACAGTACCTCCCACCAAGGCCCCCCTCTCACTCCTATTAGGTTTACATGGATGTGTCCTATGAAACTCTTTCACCAGCCTAGGGGCATGCAAATGGTCTACTGGTTCCCATGATCTCTCCTCAGGGCCGTAACCTTTTCAATTGACCAAATAGAACAGTTTCCCCTTCTTAATTTTGGAGTCTAAGATTCTTTTAATTTCAAACTCTTCCATTGATTGCACTCGAACAGAAGTTGGCGGACCCTTAATTCTCAAATTTGTGGGATTCCTCTTCAACAGGGAGACATGAAAGACCGGATGTAAGCGTAATCTAGGTGGAAGTTTTACCTTCACGCTCACTGGATTCACCATTCTCTCTACTTGAAAAGGACCCACAAAACAAGGTTGAAATTTTCGATTCCCTTTAAGGCGCATATTTCGGGTCGAAATCCACACCTTGTCACCTGGTTCATAAATGGGACTAGCACGTCTCTTCTTATCAGCTTGTTTCTTATAGGAACTCTTAGCCTTGATCAAATTGTCTGTAGCTACCTTATAAGCCTCTTGTAACTCCTTTACTACCTCTTCAACTGCTGGGACCTCACTCATCTGTTTTCCCACTAAGGTGTTTGGATGTCTCCCAGAACTTAAGTAAAAAGGTGAAAACCCCGTGGAGGAATGGGCAGCATTGTTGTAGGCGAATTCTGCCGCCCGAATTATACTCGGCCATTCACCCTCGTGGTCCATCAAAAACAAGCGCAAGTTTTGCTCCAGTTCCTGATTTACTCTTTCCGCCTGCCCATCGGTCTCAGGATGAAAACTGGTAGATAAACGTAAATCAATCTCCAGTCTCTTAAGAAAAGCTCTCTAAAAATGAGAAACAATCTGAGGGCCCCTGTCCGAAATAACCACCCTGGGAATTCCATGTGCCCTGACTACATGCTGTGTGAACAAGACAGATAATTGAGGGGCTGTTGGAATAGATTTCAATGGAGCAAAGTGACTCATCTTTGTGAAATGATCTACCACCACCCAAATAGTTGAGTAGCCCTTACTAGAGGGAAGATCCACAATGAAATTCATGGAAATGGTATGCCATAGATAGGGAGCTGGAGGCAAGGGTTGCAACAACCCCTGCGGGGCCGATCTAGCAGGCTTCCCTTTCACACTTTACTCACAAGCCGCCACATATTGTCTCACCTGAGCCTCCATGGTGGGCCACCAAAATTCACGCTGAATTAATTCCAAAGTTTACCTGACTCCCTTATGACCAGCCAACAAATCATCATGACAGTGTCGAATGACTTCCAAACGAAGCTCATCATTGGGTACGTAAAGGTTTTCCAAATATTAGTGTATCCCATTCTTGATCTTCCTTCATGTTCCTTCCTTGACCCAATTCCTCAATTCATCCTTTGAAAGAGAATCCCTTATCTTGTCTTCAAATTCTGGGCAGGAGATGACTCATATTATTTTTTCCGATGGAATTATCATATCTTAATTTTTCTTGCCTATGTCATCACCTGAGTAGAGACGAGACAAGGCATCAGCTTTCCCATTCGCAGAGCCGGGTCAATAAGTTAGCACAAACTTATAATCGGCAAAAAACAAAGACCACCTCAATTGCCTTGGGGTGAGCGTTCGCGCTGATCTTAAAAATTGCAGATTTCGATGATCCGTGAACACCGTCACTTCATGCTTAGCTCCTAACAGATAGCGCCGCCATTCTTGAAATGCGTCCTTCACTGCCAGCAATTCTTTGTCTGCAATTGAATAATTTATTTCTGCCGCAGATAATTTTCGTGATCTGTCTGCCACTGGATGAAGCTGTCCAGTAACCTTGTGTCTTTGCGACAAAACTCCCCCTATTGCCAAATTAGACGCATCGGCTTCCACATAAAAAGGTTCCTCAGGATTTGGGTGCTGCAGAACTGGTGCTGTGACCAAAATCTTCTTAAGTTCCACAAAATCCCTTTCAGTATTGTCATTCCATTCAAAGGTGGTTTTCTTTTTAAGCAGACAAGTCAAAGGGCAAACCTTTTCTGAAAATTGTGGAATGAAGCGCCTGTAGAAATTGGCAAACCCAATAAAACTCTGCACCTCTTTTACATTCTGTGGAGAAGGCCAATCCATTATTGCCTTTACTTTGGCCTCATCCATAGAAACTCCGTCGGGCGACAGAACAAACCCCAAAAACTCCACTTGATTTGCATGGAACACGTATTTCTCCAACTTGACAAACAGTTGGTTTTCCAATAATCTGCTCAAAATTGCTCGTATATGTTGAATGTGTTCCTCCAAACTTGCTGAAAAAATAAGAATGTCGTCGATGTAAACAACGAAAAAACGATCCAAAAATTCCCTTAATACATCATTTACAAAATGTTGGAAGGCCGCTGGGGCGTTGCACAAACCGAATGGCATAACTTGATATTCAAACAAACCCAGCCGGGTTCGGAAAGCAGTCTTCCATTCGTCTCCCTCTGCTACGCACACCAAATGATAGGCTCCACGCAAATCCAACTTGGTGTACACTTTCGCCTCCTTAACTTGATCAAGCAGTTCAGAAATCAACGGTAGAGGGTATCGATTTTTCTTAGTGACTGAATTTAAGGCCCGATAGTCGATACACATTCTCAACTTGCCATCCTTCTTTGGAATAAAGAAGAGGGGAGATGAAACTGGGGATTGGGATGGATGGATAAAACCGTTTGCCAAAAATTGTTCCACGTACTCCTTTAAGTGTCGATTTTCCGTTTTTGAAAGCGCATATATTCTACTACACGGCAACAATGCTCCCGGCTCCAACTCTATTCGACAATCGTACTCTTGATGTGGCGGTAACTTCTTGGATTCTTGTTCATCAAAAACTGAGACTAAATCCTGATATTCTTGCAGAATCCTGGGAGTCTCCAACGCACAGATGGTCTGAGTACAACTGGCCAAACTCATCGATGATGTTGCCTCTTGATTCACACCTTCCTTTCCAAAACAATGTTGCTGGCAATAATCAGAACCCATTTCAATGGATCTTTTGGCCCAATCTATCCTTGGGTTGTGTTCTGTAAGCCACGGTAGCCCCAAAATAAGTTGAAACTGGGGGGCATCGATGAGACTAAATTGTAAAATGCTGAGATGATTGCCCGGACCCCTCAAAGAAATTTCTTCAGTGTCAAATACTATAGGGCCAGAGGACAGATTAGTACCATCCACAGCCCGAACGGCTTCTGGTTTTTCCTTCTTCAAAAATTGAATCTTCAAAGATTGAGCAAATCTAATATCACAAAAGTTTCCTGTTGCTCCAGAATCAATCATGACCGATATCTTATTAACTTCTGAATTTCCAAATCTTATTAGAGCTGAAATTATTAAGTGGAGAGCAGACGACTGCAACGTATTAGCAATGAATTGGGAGTCCGGAGTTGACTTATCAACCGCTTCCACCAGAGCAACTCCTCCTACTGGTAGAGCCTGTCTTTTACCCAAGTACTATTTTTAGGCTTCTTTGGACACTCTCTGACAAAATGCCCCGCATTTCCACAATACATACATAGCTTGCCCACTCTTCTTTTCTCTCTTTCCTCCTTTGACAAAGGTCCCCGCACTGACCCAATTTGCATTGGTTCTTCTTCATTTGAACCTTCTCTGGGTTTGGAACATTCAGATCTAACTCTGTCGAAACGTGAAGGAATATATTTCACATCTTTGCACCTCTCATTCTTTCTTTCACATTGACGCTGGTCAATCTGCAAAGCCAAATCTATTAGTTCTGAAACTTCCGTAGGATACTTGGGAATTTGCGCTAGCCCATCCTTTAACTCATCCTTCAGACCTCTATAAAAGATGGCGGCTCTCTTGGCTTCTGGCCAGTTGGGCTCAACAATCAGTTTGTTAAATTGAGCCAGATATGCTACCAGATCCCGGTTACCCTGCTTTAAATCTAAAAGTTCGTTATCTGTGGCTTGTGATATAGATCGTCTATCAAAAATTCGTAGAAATTCTTTCTTGAAGGCATTAAAGTCATACAAAATGGCGTCGTTGTTATTCACCAAAGGCATCGACCAAGCCGCAGCATCTCCGCTCAGGTAAGGCAATATGGAAGCCACCCTAGATTGGTCCTCCTTAAATATGATAGGTTTACACAGGAAGTGTAACGAACACTGAGTAAAAAATATTTGGGCCTTAAGAGGATCCCCACTAAACCGTTCCGGGGCTGCCAAGGGAATTGTGGGGGAGATAGCATGAATGACCTGTGTAGTCAACTCAGTAGCTGATGGAGCTGGAGAAAAGGACGGAGTTTTAATCTCCTTAGACACGGAAGGGGTACCATGGGAGAACTCTTCAAACTGCTGACGCAAGAACAAAGCCTCCTGACGAGACTTCTTTACTTCTTCCATGGTATCGCCCAATTGCTTCTGTATACCATCCAACACTGAGGCCAAAGCCTTAACATCTATCAATCAATCAATCAATCAATCATAGCATTTGTATAGCGCGCTACTCACCCGGAGGGTCTCAAGGCGCTGGGGGAGAGGGGTCCATTACTGCTCGAAAAGCCAGGTCTTGAGTTGCTTCCTGAAGGAGAGATGGTCCTTGGTCAGCCGAAGGTGGATGGGGAGGGAGTTCCAGGTCTTGGCTGCCAGGTAGGAGAAGGATCTTCCTCCGGTGGTGGCTCTGCAGATGCATGGTATGGCAGCGAGGGCGAGGCTGGTCGATCCTAGCTGGAGGGTGGGCGTGTAGAAGGTCAGGTGGCTGTTGAGGTACTTGGGGCCCAGGTCGTGGAGAGCCTTGTGTGTGTGGGTGAGGAGTCTGAACGTGATCCTCTTGCTGATGGGGAGCCAGTGCAGGTCTCTCAGGTGGCCGGAGATGTGGCTGTGTCGGGGGATGTCCAGGACGAGTCGTGCGGAGGCGTTCTGGATGCGTTGCTGAAGTTTGGCTGTGGTTCCGGCGTAGAGGGTGTTCCCGTCGTCGATTCGGCTGGTGACGAGTGCCTGGATGACCGTCTTCCTGGTTTCGGTGGGGATCCATCGGAAGATCTTACGGAGCATGCGTAGGGTGTTGAATGATGATGATGAGACGGCGTTGACTTGTCTGGTCATCGAGAGGGAGGATTCCAGGATGAAGCCCAGGTTGCGTTCGTGGTCCGTTGGCTTGGGAGTGGCGCCCAGGGCAGGGGGCCACCAGGAGTCGTCCCAGGCGGAGGGCGATGATCCCAGGATGAGGACTTCCGTCTTGTCTGAGTTCAGTTTCAGGCGGCTGTTCTTCATCAATTCGGTGACGTCTTTCATCCCTTCCTGGAGGCTGGTTCTGGCGGTGGCGGAGTCGGTGGTGAGGGAGAGGATCAGCTGGGTGTCGCTGGCATAGGAGATGATGTTGAGGTTGTGTTGGCGTGCGATGGCTGCGAGGGGGCCCATGTAGACGTTGAAGAGGGTTGGGCTGAGGGATGATCCTTGTGGTACGCCACAGATGACTTTGGTGGCCTCGGATCTGAATGGGGGAGGCGGACTCTCTGAGTTCTTCCGGCGAGGAACGAGATGATCCACTTCAGTGCCTTCTTTTGGATCCCGATGTTGCTGAGGCGCTGTACTAGGGTGCGGTGGCAGACAGTGTCGAACGCTGCAGAGAGGTCCAGGAGGATGAGGGCCGTTGTTTCCCCGTTGTCGAGCAGGGATCTGATGTCATCGGTGGCTGCAATCAGTGCGGTCTCGGTGCTGTGGTTGGCTCGAAAACTGGACTGCAAGGGGTTGAGGGATCCGTTCGGCTCGAGGAAGGCGGCGAGCTGTCTGTTGATGGTCTGCTCGATGACTTTGGCAGGAAAAGGGAGGAGCGAGATGGGGCGGAAGTTCTTGACGTTGGTGGGGTCCGCTGTTGGTTTCTTCAGGAGGGTGCTGAGCTCGGCGTGCTTCCAGCACTCCGGGAAGGTGGTGTTGATGATGTCCCGTAGTTGGGGTGCGATGATGGAGTCCGCCTTGTTGAAGACTTGGTGGGGGCAGAGGTCGGCAGGTGATCCGGAGTGGATGGTGTTCATCGTGCGGGTGGTGTCTTCGGTGCTGAACGGAGTCCAGGCGCAGAGGGTGGTGGTGGGGGGCATTGGTTCAGCGGTTGGGTGCGTGGTTGGTGCGCCGAAGCTGTTGTGTATGTCAGCGATCTTGCGGTGGAAGAACGAGGCGAGAGAGTCGCAGAGGTCTTGTGAAGGAGTGATGTAGTTGTTTCCGGCGCTGGGGTTGGAGAGCTCTTTGATGATGCTGAATAGTTCCTTGCTGTTGTGGGCGTTGTTGTCCAGTCTTTCTTTGTATGCTGTCTTCTTGGTGGTGCGGATCAGCTGGTGGTGCCTGCGGGTGGCGTGCTTTGAGGGGGGTCATGTTGTCTGTGGTCTGGTCGTGGCACCAGGCTTTCTCGAGGGTGCGGCAGTTCTTCTTGGAGTCCTTGAGTTCATCGGTGAACCAGGGGGCTTTCTTGCTGCCGGGTCTGCTGGGAGGGTTCTTCAGTGGTGCGAGGTTGTCGGCGCAGGCGGTCAGCCACTGGGTGAGGTTGCTGGCTGCTTCGTCAGGGTCCGTTGTGCTGGCGGGAAAGTTCCGACTGAGGGAGGTGGTGAGCTGCTCGGCAGTGATCTTGCTCCAGCTCCGGCGAGGAACCTGTTGCGGATGGTGGTGGGTCGTGGTTTTTCTGAAGCTGAAGTGGACGCAGCTGTGGTCAGTTAAATGAAGTCCGGTAGAGTGGCTGAAGGAGATGTGTTTGCTGGATGAGAAGACGGTTCAAGCGTGTGGCCGGCGTAGTGGGTGGGGGTGTTCACCAGTTGCTTGAGTCCGAGGTTGGCGAGGTTTTTCAGCAGGGTGGTGGTGTTGCAGTCCTTGTTGTTCTCCAGGTGGAAGTTGAGGTTCCCTAGGAGGATGTAGTCAGCGGAGGGGAGGGCGGGCTGATGAAGTCTGCGATGTCTTCGCTGAATTGTGCGCGTGGTCCCGGGGGTCTGTAGATGAGGGTGCCTCTGAGGGTCGTCTTGGGGTCGGAGTGTATCTGGAAGTGGAGGTGTTCGGCGGCGGTGAAAGTGTCGTCGGAGTTGGTCGTGATGAGGATGGTGTTCTTGTGTACGATGGCGATGCCTCCTCCAGTCTGGTTGATGCGGCCCCTCCGGGAGATCTTGTATCCGTCCGGATTGGCTGTGGCGATGTCGGGCGCTGAAGAGGCGTTCATCCAGGTTTCTGTGAGGAAGGCGACATCTGGCGATGTTGTGTCGAGGAGGTTCCAGAGTTCGACGGCGTGTCTGTGGATGGAGCGGGTGTTGAGCAGGATGCACTTGAGGTGGTTGTTGCTGGTGTTCGGCTTGGCGGGTGCGGTGCAGGTGAAGTTGCAGGCTTGGCAGGTGAAGGGTCCGTGGGTGCGTTTTGGGGTGGCTTGGTAGCAGGCAGGGTTCCGGCCGGGTTTGAGTGCGTTGAGGGTGGCGGCGTCGTAGGTCCGTCGTGTGGGCTGGCGTCGATGGGGGCCAGAGGTCCTGGCGCTGGGAGCGGACCGGCCGCGGACGGGCGCAGACGGGCTTGCCTTAAGCGCGCCAGCGGCGTGCCCGCTGCGCGCATCCGCTGCGCGCATCCGCTGCGCGGCCTCCATATGAGAGGGAGAGGTAGGGAGGAGCAGCTGGGAGGTGGGAGTGGGGCGGCCAATGGGAATCAAGGGGGCGGGCTGCAGGGACGCAGCGGCGGGAAATGAACGGCGGGGGACACGGAGAGGAGAAACGGGTACAATGAGGAGGTGAAACGGGCTCAGGGATACAAAAGGCAAAAGGTGGCACAGGCAGCGGGGGACAGAAGACAAAGGGTGTACAAATAGACAGTAGAACGGGCTCTGGGGTACAGAAGGCAAAAGGTGGCACAGGCAGAGAGGCAGCAAAGGAACAGTAATTAGCGGCAGACACGAGCGGCAGAGGCGGCGAGGAGCAGTGCACACAGGGGGCTGTGCGGCGGTGAGGGGAGCGACCTACCTGGTGGCAGGGTCCGTGTTCTTGCTCGGGTGAAAGTTTGAGAGGGCACTTCAATCTGTCAAGTACCTACACCAAACTGTAGCTTCCACAGGAGCCGATGCGTATTCCTCAATTCCCGACTACCCTAGCTGCGAGTTTTGATGCTCACAACTAGGAGAGAGGGGGAAAGGGGAGTTGGAATGAGAAAGAGAGACTGCACTGCTTCGTCTTCAACGGACTGGATTCAATTCTTCTTGGTGTTGAACCCTGTAACAAATAATGTTATGTAACCACTGTAATTTACTTCCTTCCTACTATTTCTTCCAATATCACTCTTATGTTACCTGTCTTCCCACAGTGATTTGCTGCTCTCTTGCTTATGCTGATCGATACTTCTGATCTAGCTCTATTCTACTCTGGTTAGGTGCTTGTGCTGCCTTGTCGAGTTCTGTAAGACAAACTGCATATAATTTCTGTCTACTAATTGTCCCAACCTCCCTTTATACCTTGGTTACCTTTCTTACACCTGAACCATATGTTAGATAACTCCTGTACTTGTTCTTTATTGTCCTATCTGCCTGCTGATAGAAGAACAGATCAGATAACCTTCTTCTCTTCTTGTCTTTCAGCAATGATGTCGAGGACGAGTGGAGGTAAGTACAATTATATATATATAAATATATCTACAAGTTTTCTATAGTAGTGTCTTGTTCGTCGTTTTATTATTTCTTTTTTCTTTTGCACAAAATTGATAGGCAAATATTCGTATGCTATTTACCAACTGACTTCTTGACTAAGAGTTTTCTCTGTGTCTCTATTATCCAATCCTATGCCGTTATAGTATCCCAAAACGTTATGCAGAATAGTTTATTCAAATCTATCCAGAATTAATTTGCTACAACAAGCGTAACACTTAATGTGACTTAGCTGTCCATCTTCTCAACTGCCAGAGCCCAAATATCTTCGAGTCTTCTCTGAAAAGGCTGAGCTCTCACTAAACGCTGCCTTTTCTCACAGGAATTCAGTTGAAGTGCGCAACTGTACTCGCGAGCGGGTGCTATCACAGCTGCGGTCGCTCGCGAGTAGAAGACTAGACCGCTAACCTCCAAGTTGGCCGAACGCGGCCATCTTGGAATTCCGCAATCGTGTTCCTAAAAGAATTCGCAACAATAGGGAAACCAGAGTCAGGGGAAGGACTCGGCGCAGCCTCCCATAAAAGAGATGTGTGTACTGAGGTTTGTTTTGACGTCTTTCTTGCCAAGATGCCCATCTGACTCCTTCACTCCTGACAGGTGGCTAATAAAAAGATCTGTTTCATTTAAAATAAAAAAAATACCTTAGTAATTCACTGAAAAAAACAAAGGTAAAAAAGTTATGTTATACTTTGGTGAATTTCTCAGTGACATCATAAATGTTTTAAATTAAAACAAATACAGAAATTCAGCATTTATAGTTAGCAGCACTAACTATAACATGCGCCCACGCCACGCCCTGCTTATGGCCTTACATGAAATCACTGATGATATGTTCTATGACATAATATATGACATCACTGATGCTTTTTACTTCAAATCTTTAATGTTAAAACCACTTTGGAAGTTTGTTTTTGGAAAATAAGAAAGCTTGGTGAGCGGTTACCATGTTTAGCTGGCTGCTCACAAATCTTTCAGTGCCTTCAGAGGAGATGCCATGACCACGGCACTTCTGTAGGCAAAGAGATTTCTGGTTGGCTAGTCAAGATCACAAAAGGTTGTCATTCTATATGCTGCTAACTTGTTATCACCTTTTACTTTTTTTCATTTATACTATATGCAAATTAACAAAGCCTCTTAAAATTATAGAATGGATGAAGGAAATTACCATCTTGTGTGTGATTTCCTCCCATTAGTTTTCCCCATTTGTTTTGGTGGCTTTAGAAGTCCTGTACAATTTACCAATGCTCATCAGGGATAAAGTGTTTCTGTTTTCCCTTCAAACATGAATACATTGCCTTGTTATTGATTGGTGCATTTACCTTGCATGTAGGTCTCTAGTATATAGTGCAAAATGTGCACCCAAGGCATGGAAGTTAAATGCCACTTGTGGACTGTAGCACCTGTTGTGCCATACTCTACAGTGGCAGCGCAAACATAACAAGGGTCAATTTTAGCCACCTTTTGTGACTTTGTATAGACATGAAATGCAATGCAGCAGCTTGCACTGACTTGCATCATATTTCACTGTGGTTGGTATGTCATGGGTTGAGCATGAATGTTCCCATGCATCCATCCATGGGATTTGACGCAATCTCAGATTTACTAAAATCAGTAAACCTGAGATTGCACCAAAATGGTGCACCTATTGAGGCTAGCGCAACGAGGATAAATCTTTATCATTCTGAAACACACATAGAAATTGCCTCTTAGGATTGTTTTTGCACACGAGGGTACCTTTTCCTGCACAAAAACAATCCAACCTGTAAAGCAGGGGTCCTTGCTTCATGATGAAAGTGTATCTACCTTGGCACCAGGCAGCACACAGTGTGCCAGTGCTAGAAGGGAGCCGATGAGCACTGAATCTTAGTATATATGACACATTTTTGCTTCTATTTTATGCAATGAATCGCTATACGTTCCCTTACTTCATATCGCTGCATAAAACTTTAGTATATCAGGCCTACAATTTCCATTACCTCTTCATCAATGGCCCATCTAGTGCTTAGCCCTGATGAGGTGTGAAAACTGCTCCCAAAGCACAGACAATGGTTTGGGGGTGGATTAGTGTTTTTCTCTTCCTCTGGCAGGAAGGCGAGAGGGGTGGGTCTAGTAACTTACTTATCTTCATTGAGGTCTCCCCGTCACAAGTAAATGTTAAGTGGCACCTGGAAAGGACCCAGCTTGTGTCCTTATAGGCAGACTGACACAAAATCCATTGGAAGGAAACCTACCTCCAGAATGGGTTTGGGGTGACCATAGAGGAAGGGACTGTCTATTGCTGTGGCCACACCTCTTGGAGGGTACACAGGCTCTGCACAAAGGCAGAATGGTTTCCTGATCTTGGATTGTGAGAGAGAGGGGTACTCTGGGATTATTTGAAATAGTACAAACAGGAACTGCTGCAATGGTGGATTGGGTTATCCCTGGGTACCTTTACCCATCGGTTAGGGAGGATCTAGGAGTCACTCTCACCCACTACAAATATGTCACCTCCAGCCACCCACTTCATAATGCTTCTTGGACATATGGAAGAACAGAAGAGGACTGGGCATCCAGTTTCTGGCATGAAGGGAGACCTGAAGGACTGGACCAGCTCCCCCTTGTACCCAGGATTAAGAAGTGGACTTCCCTTCCCTTCTAGAGGGAGAGACATGTACACACTGGTCTAACCGGTAAAAGACTTTTCAGAGCCCTGGCATCACAAAATGGATGCCACTGCCACAGACAGGGGTCTGGCCTCCTGCTGCTGACCGAAACTCCGGCGGGGGAGGCCTGGACAATAGGTTTCCTGTCACAGGGAGATGCAACCACCTCCCCAGACAGGCAGATGTGTATTGGGGCTGGGCGGGAGCACTCTCTGGTGCTTTGAAGTCCTGCACTGGGGGCACACTTTGTGTCCCTGTGCATAGTACAGTTCAAACCGGTTGTAGGGGCTACCTGCCCCTGCTCTGGTGTGAAACTGGAAAAAGAAAATGGGTGTAACCACCCCTCTTTCCAAACCCTCCCATAGGTGGGTCCCCAGAGTATGTCCAACTCCTTTTTTAGTATAAGTATAGGAACCCAGTCCTTGAGACTTTGGATTACCCTGGACGAAACTCTGCAACATATATCGTGGACCTTCGACTTTCTATTTCGACTAGAAGACAGAGGAAATCTCCCTTGGGGTCAAGGAGTGACTCCCCTGCTTGGCAGGCACCAAAGAAGCAACTGTCCGGTCTGCAACTCTGAAGATCCTGCCGGACGCCGAAGTCTTTGCATAACCAGAGGTAGATTTCCAGACTTCCCCAAGGCTTTCCTGAGTCTACAGCAAAGCTGAGGCCCATGGCTATCGTGGGTGCTGTGGTACCATGACCCCTGGACACTGTGAACTTTTGGCGGTACATCATCTTCCTGGCCTTCCTAGAAGTTGTGCTTTGGGCTCTGAGTACCCCTAGCCTTAAGCACCAACTGCACCAAAGATCTCTGGCCTCCACTCCACGAGTGACCTGTGGGTCAGTTTCCAGTGCGACTGCTTGAGGCTCCTTCACAATCGCTAGTCCATTGGCTAGTGGGTCCCCACGAAGGCAACTCGATTTCTGATTGGGATTTTCTGGTTGCTCCAGATGTGTCCTGACTTACCTCTGCTGGGTGCGTCTCCCAGACCTTGCTGGTCTGCACCGACATCCTTCTTCTATTTCCACTTGACTTGCTGTTGCCAAGGCTTGTTGGATCCATTATGGTCGCTGATACCGCAGCATTCGATAGACTTTGTGGGACAGCTGGAATCCAGCTCCTGGTTGCCATCAACGCCTCCTGGACTTTGTGGCTGAAGAGTCAATACACCAATCAACTCACCTGAAGCACCTGACATCTGTGCCCTTAGTCACTGGTAAGTAACCCAGACTCTGTCCCCTCTGCTTTCAGATTCCTTCCATCCTCAATCCAGGCTTGGATCTCTTCGGACACTTCTCCTCTTCACGGCAGTAGCAATTCTTTGCCAGCTTCCATTGAAAACGACGCCGCGACCCGACTCCAAAAGACCACTATACACCCAGTTTCCCTGGGTGAGGTAAGTCGAGTACTCCAGTGCTCCGGTGGGTGTTGGCCCTAGACACCTCTAAGGGTATGCTTGTAGTCATCCTCTAAGTGTCCTTAACTTGTAATTTTCCAACCGCGACTTTCCCCATAGAAGTTAACGGCGATTCACGCCTGTGTTCTAACACTGCACGCGTCCCCCGTGGGTCTCCTACGTCACTACCTTGGGTGATTCCTTGGGGCCCAAGCACGTCTAAAGGCTCTAGGCCTTGTGTCTAGCTCAGTAGTGGTTCTTATACCACTTTATTGGTATATGGTTTGATACGCCCCTAGGGCCCAAACGTGTATTTGTGCTTTTACTGTTGAATACTGACTTGTAACTTAAGTACTTCGAACTCCAGCCTCATAAAGAGACTAGATGGGTATGTTTTATCTTAAATACATATATTTTTAATATATACCTGGTGTGGTTGTCCTTTCATTGGGTCATTCAAGAGATTATAGACTGGTAAAACAAGCTGCTATACATTCCTTCAAGACTTAGCCTGAAGGCTGCTCTCCATAGCTACCACTTGGATAGCTTTCAATAAAGGTCGTCTTTAACCTATCACCATAAGGGGTTGTTTGGGCTGGTACAAGGTGCCCATTTTAATTAGTGGACAGCATATACCAGGCCAATTTCTCACAATTCTGAGATTAAGTCTTAAGGTAAAAATCTTGACCAGAAGTAGGCGGCAAAAGTATCTATCCACAGGACTTCCCTGGGTGCGACATTTAAACTTTTCCTTCTCTGAGCTATCTCCCAAATCCAACAACATCAGTGGGACCATGTCCAATGCATATCCGACTTCATGAGGACTTCTTCCGAAAAAGACTGCTGACTTGCCTCACTTAAGGTGGGAGAGGTGTGGCGCAGCAGCTAGGTTGGCTGACTCTGGAGCTCGGGGCTCACAGTTCAATCCCCAGCGCCAGAGGCAGATCAGCTCAGCATCATGTGACTCTGGACAATAGTTCACTTAATCTCCTCAACGTCCCACAGCGCCTTGAGACTCTTATGGGTGATTAGGTCGTGCTTTGAAAAAAATACTGAGTTACTTAAGGATTTTGTCTTCCATTTCCTTGACTAAGTCCCAAGGTAAAACCTCCGACTGGGTTTAACATGGTTGGTAGATCCCATCTGCTCTCCAGGTAGGCCTGAAATCACTCTTAGGTCCTTGTCTATTCCAACCCTTCACTACAATTGGAGCTTTGGGCTTTCTAACACTATTTTTCTTGGTTTTGTGTTGTTATGGTGTTTATTTTTACATTTTACTCTACTTTTCTAATTTTGAATTTGTATTGCTTGGTGTTTGCTATTGTTGTGATACTGCATATTAACTTTGCACCATGAGCTATGTCCATCCTGTCTACACTGTGCCATACCGACCAGGGGGCTGAGCGCAAAGTTAATTTAGTGACTTTCAGGGTTCACCCTGACTAATGTTGTGATTGTTACTTGAGGTGGGCAGTCACCCACCACAAACAATGATACAATTTCTTACAGTGGAGTTCTTGTGTGTGCTTCCTTGGGAGGAAAGGTGTTCCAACAACCCGCAAACCAAATAAAAGTCTTTTTGACTGTCTCAGGTAGGATTATTGATGTCTTATCCAATACACATAGGGCCAGATGTACGACCATTCACTTTTTCGAATCGCAAATTGCGTGGAACTGCGACTCTCAATTTGCGACTTGCAAAAGAGAATGTACAACAGTGTCTTAGATACTGTTTGTGATTCTCAATGGGGTCGCAAATTGCATGACTCATTAATATTCATGAGGCAAGCACAATTTGTGACCCCATTGGTAATGGCTAGCACTCACAGGGATGGTGGCCTGCTGGGGTCAGCAGACCACGATGTCTGGGACTGCTTTTTCAATCAAGCAGTTTAAAAAAAATAAAAGCAGTCCATTTTTCTTAAAGGAAAATGGGGTGCATTTAAAAAAGAAAAATTAAACTTTTCAGTTTAATTTTTTAAGGGCAGGCAGTGGTCCCTCTTAAAAATATTTTCTCACAGTCTCACAAAGGGGAATGGGTCCCCAGGGGACCCCTTCACATTTGCGAGTGGTTTACCACCAACTTGAAGCAGGTGGCAAACTGCGAGTGTTTTGCGAGCGCAAATGCGGTTTCAATACAATAGTACATGCCATTGAGACTCACTATAAGGAAGGGATGCCCCTTCCTACTAGCAAGAGTCGCAAACGCTATTTTGTGAATCAGTGACTCGCAAAATAACGTTTGTACATGCTTGGACCCTTTTATGCGGTCTCAAACAGGCCGATCTCCCATTTGTGACTGCAAGAAATGGTCGTACTTTTGACTCATAATGTCCTGCTAAATTGTGGGAGGTGTGCGGGTTAAGGAAGATCTACTTGGCAGCATTTAAAGGTTGGCCCTGTTTAAAAGTAGCAGAAATGATCATACGGAAGCCACTCGAGATACTGGCAGGTGGTTGGTTTAGGTTGGAAATGCTATGGTTTTGTGGATTCTGTGAAAAAAAACATAATCAAAATCCAATTTCACTATAACCATGTTACCTGAAAATGCCCTAAAGTCTACCTCACTCCCAACGTATTCCTGGGCTCACAGCCTCTGGTTACAGATCAGTCCTCGTGTCCACCATCTCTGTGGACCATGTTTCCTCCTCAGTCTGCTCCCACATGCTCCTCGCCACACTGGAATGCCCTCCAGTTTACTGTACAGCTCTCTGCTACTTTGTTGTTAGCTTTGCTTTACAAAGATGCAGAGACATTGTTTACATCTCTTACCAGGAAGTGAGATCTCATAATAGTGATTGTTTTTTTACCTGTGCAGCGCACTCCAGCGGACTTCGTGGTATCGCAATCCTGAGGTATCTCGGTGGTGTGGGGACACTCTGAGAGCCTGTGTTCATCTCCATTGCACTGTACATCTGAAATCAGTACTGGCTCATATATATTTTTAATAAATGAAGATCCGGTTGTTGCTGAAACTGGAGCTCCACATCCCAGCTCTCTACAGACCACTGCAGCAGCCTTCATGTCCCACTGGTGGTTACAAACTCTTCCCCATTCACGGACTTTAATCCGCACAAACCCAACACAGGGATCCTTGGAATCCGT
Source organism: Triturus cristatus (assembly GCF_964204655.1). Classification (NCBI taxonomy): domain Eukaryota; kingdom Metazoa; phylum Chordata; class Amphibia; order Caudata; family Salamandridae; genus Triturus; species Triturus cristatus. The sequence continues at coordinate 1,267,788,565 of NC_140582.1, forward strand.
CAGTACAACCTCAAAAATGGGAGCTGCAGAAACAGAAGAAATGCAAATCATTCTCATTCTATAAACCCTTTCACTGCCTGGATATTTACAAACCCCTGTGCCAGAGTGTTTGCTAAAATATCAGCATTAGAATTTTCCAAGCCTGAGCTCACACAATACACTTATAAAACAGTACATGTTTTTGTTTCATTCAGGGCGACCTGCTGGCGTGTAAACCTCTCATCAATATCTCTTTTCACCCTTCAGTGTTACTCACACAGGAATGTACCTCTGCCACGGAATGACCCAAATCAGCATTCGCCTGCATCCTCAGAGTGTGGGTTCCGATGTGTTTGAGTAGGAATCCACACTAGACACTCAGGAATCTTTTTAATACGAGGCAAGTTCATGGGTGACACCAGTGGTGTAACATTAGCCCCAGCAGCCTCAGGGTGTGCGGGGGTGACTGCTCTAGGGGCCCCCTCTGGCACTGTGCACAGGTTGCAGGTCCCTGGTCTGAGAGCTCCTTACTGGGTACGGAGTGTGAGGGGGGTTCCCTGTTCCACCTTTGGGGTACACCAGTGGTGTAACATTAGCCCCAGCAGCCCCAGGGTGTGCGGGGGTGACTGCTCTAGGGGCCCCCTCTGGCACTGTGCACAGGTTGCAGGTCCCTGGTCTGAGAGCTCCTGACTGGGTGCAGAGTGTGACGGAGGTTCCCTGTTGCACCTTTGGGGACACCAGTGGTGTAACATTAGCTCCAGCAGCCCCAGGGTGTGCGGAGGTGACTGCTGTAGGGGCCCCCTCTGGCACTGTGCACAGGTTGCAGGTCCCTGTTCTGAGAGCTCCTGACTGGGTGCGGAGTGTGAGGGGGTTCCCTGTTATACCTTTGGGGGACACCAGTGGTGTAACATTAGCCCCAGCAGCCCCAGGGTGTGCGGGGGTGACTGCTGTAGGGGCCCCCCTCTGGCACTGTGCACAGGTTGCAGTTCCCTGGTCTGAGAGCTCCTGACTGGGTGCAGAGTGTGAGGGGGGTCCCTGTTACACCTTTGGGGGACACCAGTGGTTTAACATTAGCCCCAGCAGTACTTGCGGTGCAGGGGTGACTGATGTAGGGGCCCCCATCTGGCACTGTGCACAGGTTGCAGGTCCCTGGTCTGAGAGCTCCTGTCTGGGTCCAGAGCATAGGGGACCCCTCCATATTACAGCACTGGGGGGCACTTGCAGTATTTGCGTTCTGGGGTCTGCCAGCACTGAGGGAACCTACCAAAGTCCAGACATTTCTCCAAACTGGACAGAAAGGAATTGGTGCGGATGGTGCTCGCAGAATCCCATGTTTTGGGTGACATAAAACTCCAGAAGCTCAAACAAATGCCTAAAGTCCTCCCATAAAATTGTCCCTATTTTTTTCTGATAAAAACAGTACCATGCATTATGTAAGCGGGCTTGAGGCTGAAATGTGCCAATATTGTGACCTTGTGAAGACCATATTGAAGTATCCTGACTTCACATTGCCATGGACATGATCTGCTCCTGTGTGTTATGACACACCTACATGTGAACAAAGGACACTGATTGGATAGTTTTTCAACCTAATAAAAAAATCAAACCACCATTGAGCTCCTCATTGGGCCACAGATGTGGGTGTCTGTGACCCAGACAGGAGTCCCACTGGGTGCATTCATTCATAGAACAAGAAAACCATAAATAAAATTAAATATTTTTTAAAAATCAAAAAACACCATCTCATGAGGACATCGAGCTTAAAACCCTTGCTCCACTATATACAACACTCTCCTGTGAGTCAGTTCTCATGATTCTCATAGAAAAGCTCTGTTGAGACCCTCTAACAGGCAGCATAATCCAGTCCGGCACAGCAGAGTATGCAGTGCAGAAAAGTAGTGCATGTTCCATCATCTCACATTCGAGTTTGCAGGCTGGACAGAAGTCTACTGCAGGGTTCAGGGCAGAAATAGTTAATCATTTACTATGAAATACATTTACACCAGGGGTCCCACATCTAAACTTCAAGTAAAGCTGCTTTACAAGAGAGCTAAATTATAACTGAAAAGGGCAGTGTAATGTGGCCTCTACTAAGTTAGTTGCAGGAGTACAGTATTTACGTGTATCTAGCATGCCTAACCATGCAGTGTGCCTTAATCTTGTTAATATAAAGTGAAGCATTAGACATCTAATTAGTCGCTTCACTGTAGACATGAGAGAATTCATAGAAATCATGTATCGGAGTGATCTAACAACTAGAAATAATACGAAAAGTCGTAGTTCTCATGGATTGTTTCTGTAAAATTGTTTTAACTATATTGCATAGGTGCTGTGAGTTAATTATTAACATTGTACTTTTATTTGCACACTCAGATATACATTTTACGTACACAAGAGACTTGCGTTTGCTGTGTATTTGAATGATCTATTAAGTTAGCTTAACCAAAGGCCTTAAGCATTTGGGATTTCAGCGTCTAACCTTCAATGTGAAAGTTTTTCTTGTGCTGCAATGTTCTTTTCCTTGCAGGTGCGCTCACATGATTCCACAGTCAGAGAAAGTGATCTTGTGTACTAGAGGTAGCCGGGTTTGGGAGGAGAGCTTTTGCCAAGGACAAGAAGAGCTAACGAGCTGAGGATAAGCCTCTCTTCATGGTGTACCAGGAGGAGCGCAATATCCAAGGACAAGAAGAACTAACGAGCTGGAGAGAAGCCTCGGTTCATTTTGTACCAGAAGGAGCATAACATCCAAGGACGAGAAGAGCTAATGATCTAAGGAGAGGCCTCAGTTCATGGTGTACAAGGAGGAGCGCAACATCCAAGGACGAGAAGAGCTAACGAGCTGAGGATAAGCCTCTCTTCATGGTGCATCAGGAGGAGCGCAACATCAAAGGATGAGAAGAGCTAACGATCTAAGGAGAAGACTCGGTTCATTTTGTACCAGAAGGAGCATAGCATCCAAGGATGAGAAGATCTAATGATCTAAGGAGAGGCCTCAGTTCATGGTGTACCAGGAGGAGCACAACTTCCAAGGACGAGAAGATCCAACGAGCTGAGGAGAAGCCTCTGTTTATGGTGTATCAGGAGAAGCGCAACATCCAAGGACGAGAAAAACTAACGAGCAGGAGAAAAGCTTCTGTTCATGGTGTACTAGGAAGAGCACAAGCTCCAAGGACGAGAAGAGCTAACGAGCTGAGGAGAAACCTCTCTTCATGGTGCATCAGTAGGAGCGCAACATCCAAGGACGAGAAAATCTAACGATCTGAGGAAAAGCCTTGGTTCATTTTGTACCAGAAGGAGAACAACATCCAAGGACGAGAAGAGCTAATGATCTAAGAAGAGGCCTAAGTTCATGGTGTACCAAGAGGAGCACAACATCCACGGACGATAAGAGCTAACGAGCTGAGGTGAATCCTCTGTTCATGGTGTATCAGGAAGAGAGCAACATCCAAGGACAAGAAGAAGTAACAAGCCGGAGAGAAGACTCTGTTCATGTTGTACCAGGAGGAGCACAAGATCCAAGGACAAGAAGACCTAACGAGCTGGAGAGAAGCCTCTGTTCATAGTGTCCCAGGAGGAGCACAAGATCCAAGGACGAGAAGAGCTAACAAGCTGAGGCGGAGCCTCGGTTCATTTTGTACCCGAAGGAGCATAATCTCCAAGGACGAGAAGAGCTAATGATCTAAGGAGAGGCCTCAGTTGATGGTGTACCTGGAGGAGCGCAACATCCAAGGACATGAAGAGCTAACAAGCTGAGGAGAAGCCTCTGTTCATGGTATACCAGGAGGATCGCAACATCCAAGGACAAGAAGAACTAACGAGCTGGAGAGAAGACTCTGTTCATGGTGTACCAGGAGGAGCGCAAGATCCAAGGATGAGAAGAGCTAATGAGCTGGAGAGAAGCCTCTGTTCATGGTGTACCAGGAGGAGTGTGAGAAGGTGGCCTGATATATGCTGGTGGAATGCTACTCCCGCCGCCAGGACTGGTGGGGTGGTAGTATTCCAAACGTTTGACACCAAACACAACATGTTTTGATGCAGCCATTCCAAAGTCAGCATTTACCGCGAGGTTATAATGTACTTAAGAGTATATGGTATGGCTGTATCACAGAACAGCCATAATGAAGTATTTCTGAAAGCTGCAGAGGGGCTCAGCTCATGCTTGGACACCCTCTCACATAAAACCAAGCACTCTGCCTTCAGGATTGTCAAGGCCTGCGATAGGAGTGGCTTATAGGTTTATATGTGTCTGTATAAGGTAGTGATATAGGTAGCCTATACCACTGTAAGGGGTGCAAGCACACCCTTACCCAGGCTGCAGTAGCAGACCTGTGGTGTCATTTTGGAATGCTTCCCAGGTGGGGCATAATACATGCTGCAGCCCCTGGTAGGCCTCTGAGGTACCTATGCCCTAGGTATATAGTATACCATATTCTAGGGGCCTATAAGGCACTCCAGAATCCAATTAGATATGTACCTAATGTACATGGAAACCATTTTAGAGAGGAAGCAGCTAGGCTGTTGTCCTGATTTGCAGGGCCACAGCCAGACTAAGGTCGAAAAACAGTGAAACACCAGCAAAAAGTGGAGGTACCCATGTGAAGCAGATCCTACTCTCCTACACAACCCCCCCAAACGCAGGGACATTAAACTAACCTTGACCAGTTGAGTCTTCATGTTCTAAGTGAAAATACCTAGAGAGTTCATCTGCATTGACATGGTTACTCCCAGGTCTATGTTCCACTGTAAAGTCCATCCCCTGTAGGGAAATGGACCATCTAAGCAGTTTGGGGTTTTCACCCTTCATTTGTTTTAGCCATAAGAGGGGCTTATGGTCTGTCTGAACAAGGAAGCGAGTACCAAACAAGTATGTCCTCAACTTCTTCAGAGCCCAAACCACAGCAAAGGCATCCCTCTCAATGGCTGACCAACGTTTCGCTCTAGGGGTCAGCTTTCTGCTTATGAAAGCTACTGGCTGATCCTGACCTTCTTCATTCAGTTGTGACAGCACAGCTCCAACCCCCAATTCAGATGAATCAGTTTGAACAATGAACCTTTTGGAGTAGCCAGGACTCTGCAGAATGGGAGCAGTACACATGGCCTGCTTCAGGTCATCAAATGCCTTCTGAAAGCTAGCTGTCCACTGAACCTTTTTGGGCATTTTCTAGGAAGTTAAGTCATTCCAGGGTGTCACTATTGAGCCATACCCTTTGACAAATCTCCTATGGTACCCAGTCAGGCCTAAGTTGGCTCTCACCTGAGTCTGGGTAGTTAAGCAGTCCATTTCATTATGGTCTGGATCTTGCTCTGCAATAGTTCAACCTGGCCTCCACCTACTAGGTGGCCCAGGTACACAACCTGACTCTGCCCTATCTGGCACTTAGTAGCCTTGATAGTTAGGCCTGCTTTTTGCAGGGCCTCCAAAACATTCCTTAGGTGGACCAGGTGATCCTCCCAGGTGGAGCTAAAGACAGCAATATCATCTAGATATGCTGCACTAAAGGATTGCAGGCCTGTGAGAACTGTATTCACCAACCTTTGGAAAGTGGCAGGTGCATTCTTCAACCCAAAGGGCATTACCACAAATTGATAGTGCACACTAGGGGTAGAAAATGCTGTTTTTGGCTTTGCATCATCAGCTAGTCTGATCTGCCGGTAGCCAGCTGTCAAGTCAAATGTGTTAAGGTACTTGGCTGAGGCTAAAGTATCTATAAGCTCATCTGCCCTTGGTATTGGATGGGCATCAGTCCTAGTGACTGCATTGAGACCCCTGTAGTCCATGTGAGAAGGTGGCCTGATATATGCTGTCCACTAGCTCTAGTGGGCACCCTGTATCAGTCCAAACAGCCCCTTATGGTGAATGGTTAAAGACAACCTTATGTGAAAGCTATCCTAGTGGTAGCTATGGAGAGCAGCCTTCAGGCTAAGTCTTGAAGGAATGTAAAGCAGCTTGTTTTACCAGTCTATAATCTCTTGAATGATCAAATGAAAAGACAACCACACCAGGTATATATTCAAAATATATATATTTCAGGTTAAACACACCCCTCTAGTCTCTTTATGAGACTGGAGTTCGAAGTACTAAAGTTACAAGTGATTAAGCATCAGTAAAAGCACAAATACACACGTTTGGGCCCTAGGGGCGTACAAAATCATATACTAAAAAAGTTGTATAAGAACCATGACTGTAATAGGCACTAGGCCTATTGCCTCTAGAATCGCTGAGACCCCAAGGAACCACCCAAGGTAGTGACACAGGGGACCCACGGGAACTGTATGCAGTGTGGAAAGACAGCCTTGGGTTTCTATTATCTTCTATGGGGAATAGTATTCCCCAATGGCGGGGGGTAGTATTCCAAAGCGTTTGACACCAAACACAACATGTTTTGATGCAGCCATTCCAAAGTTAGCATTTACCGCGAGGTTATAATGCACTTAAGAGTATATGGTATGGCTGTATCACAGAACAGTCAAAAGGAAGTATTTCCGAAAGCTGCAGAGGGGCTCAGCTCATGCTTGGGCACCCTCTCACATAAAACAAAGCACTCTGCCTTAAGGATTGTCAAGGCCTGCCATGGTAGTGGCTTATAGGTTTATATGTGTCTGTATAAGGTAGTGATATAGGTAGCCTATACCACAGTAAGGGGTGCAAGCACACCCTTACCCAAGCTGCAGTAGCAGACCTGTGGTGTCATTTTGGAGTGCTTCCCAGGGGTGGCATAACACATGCAGCAGTCCCTGGTAGGTCTCTGAGGTACCTATGCCCTAGGTACATAGTATATCATATACTAGGGGCTTATGAGTCACTCCAGAATCCATTTAAATATGTACCTAATGTACATGGAAACCATTTTAGAGAGGAAGCAGCTAGGCTGTTGTCCTGATTAGCAGGGCCACAGCCAGATTAAGGTCGAAAAACAGTGAAACACCAGCAAAAAGTGGAGTTACCCAGGTGAAGCAGATCCTACTATCCTACAAGGAGTAAAAGATCCAAGGACGAGAAGAGCTAACGAGCTGAGGAGAAGCCTCTCTTCATGGTGCATCAGGAGTAGGCCTGGGCGAAGCACTACGCTACGCTCGCGTAGTTTGCGAAGTTCGCGCTACTTCGCACTACGCGAACTGCACGTAGCACAGTGCGAACACGCGTAGCGTAGTGTTGCGTAGTGCTGCGGTCATTTTTTGCTTGCTCGCGGTCCTCAACGTCAAGTTGGCGACCGCGAGCAAGCAAAATGACATCCTGGCGAGACTTTTTCCTTGTTCGCGATCGCGAGCATGGAAAATAAACCTCCCGGCGAGATTCACAATGCGAGAAGGTCAGGTTTCTCATTGCGAGGGGTCGCGTATGCTCGCGACCGCTCGCGATGAGAAACTACCAGTTCGCGTTGAGAAAGCTGCAGCTCGAGGAAAAATCTACTCGAGCAGCAGAAAACTACAGCTCGCACTGTGCAAGATGCCATTTTCAATGATTGCACAGTGCCGGTTGCTTGTCCGCACTGTGCAATCATTGAAAACAACATCTTGCACAGTGCGAACATGTTACTTCGCAGTTCGCGAAGTGCTACGCGTAGCTCGCGTAGTGCGAACTTCACTTTGCGTAGCTTCGCGAAGTGCTACTTCGCGAACTACGCCCACCCTTAATCAGGAGGAGTGTAACATCCAAGGACAAGAAAAGCTAACAATCTGAAGAGAAGCCTCGGTTCATTTTGTACGAGAAGAAGCATAACATCAAAGGACGAGAAGGGCTAATGATCTAAGGAGAAGCCTCAGTTCATGGTGTACCAGGAGGAGTGCAACATCCATGTACAAGAAGAGCTAGCAAGCTAAGGAGAAGCCTCTGTTTATGGTATATCAGGAGGAGCGCAACAACCAAGGACAAGAAGAACTAACAAGCTGGAGAGAAGACTCTGTTCATGGTGTACCAAGAGGAGCACAAAAGCCAAGGACGAGAAAAGTGAACGAGCTGGAGAGAAGCCTCTGATCATGGTGTAAAAAGAGGAGCACAAGATCCAAGGACGAGAAGAGCTAACGAGCTGAGGAGAAGCCTCTCTTCATTGTGCATCAGGAGGAGCGCAACATCCAAGAACGAGAAGAGCTAACAATATGAGGAGAAACCTTGGCTCATTTTGTACCAGAAGGAGCAAAACATCCAAGGACGAGAAGAGCTAATGATCTAAGGAGAGGCATCAGTACATGGTGTACCAAGAGGAGCGCAACATCCAAGGACGAGAAGAGCTAACAAGCTGAGGAGAAGCCTCTGTTCATGGTGTATCACGAGGAGTGCAACATCCAAGGATGAGAAGAACCAACGAGCTGGAAAGAAGCCTCTGTTCAAGGTGTACCAGGAGGAGCACAAGATCCAAGGATGAGAAGAGCTAACAATCTGAGGAAATACCTTGGTTAATTTTGTACCAGAAGGAGCACAACATCCATGGACGAGAAGAGCTAACAATCTGAGGAGAAACCTTATGTCATTTTGTACCAGAAGGAGCATAACATCCAAGGACGAGAAGAGCGAATGATCTAAGGAGAGGCCTCAGTTCATGGTGTACCAGGAGGAGCACAACATCCAAGGACGAGAAGAGCTAACGAGCTGAGGAGAAACCTCTGTTCATGGTGTATCAGGAGGAGAGAAACATCCAAGGACAAGAAGACCTAACGATCTGAGGAGAAGTCCGGGTTCATTTTGTACCAGAAGGAGCATAACATCCAAGGACAAGAAGAGCAATAATCTAAGGAGAGGCCTCAGTTCCTGGCATACCAGGAGGAGCGCAACATCCAAGTATGAGAAGAGATAGAAAGCTGAGGAGAAGCCTCTGTTAATGGTGTATCAGGAGGAGCGCAACATCCAAGGACAAGAAGAACTAAAGAGCTGAAGAGAAGACTCTGTTCATGGTGTACCAGGAGGAGCACTAGATCCTAGGACGAGAAGAGCTGACGAGCTGGAGAGAAGCCTCTCTTCATGGTGTACCAGGAGGAGCAAAAGATCCAAGGACAAGAAAAGCTTACGAGCTGAGGAGAAGCCACTCTTCATGGTGCATCACGAGGAGCGAAACATCCAAGGACGAGAAGAGCTAATGATCTGAGGAGAATCCTCAGTTCATTTTGTACCAGAAGGAAATCCAAGGTCTAGAAGAGCCAATGATCTAAGGAGAAGCCTCTTTTCATGGTAAATCACGAGGAGCGCAACATCCAAGGACGAGAAGAACTAACGAGCTGGAGAGAATACTCTGTTCATGGTGTACCAGGAGGAGCACAAGATCCAAGGACGAGAAGAGCTAATGAGCTGGAGAGAAGCCTCTCTTCATGGTATACCAGGAGGAGCACGAGATCCAAGGACGAGCAGAGCTAATGGGCTGAGGATAAGCCTCTCTTCATGGTGCATCAGGAGGAGCGCAACATCCAAGGACGAGAAGAGCTAATGATCTAAAGAGAGGCCTCAGTTCATGGTGTCCCAGGAGGAGCACAACTTCTAAAGACAAGAAGAACTAACGAGCTGGAGAGTAGAGTCTGTTTATGGTGTACCAGGAGGAGCACAAGATCCAAGGACGAGAAGAGCTAACGAGCTGGAGAGAAGCTTCTGTTCATGGTGTCCTAGGAGGAGCACAAGATCCAAGGACGAGAAGAGCTAAAGATCTGAGGAGAAGCCTTGGTTCATTTTGTGCCAGAAGGAGAATAACATCCAAGGACGAACAGAGCTATTGATCTAAGGAGAGACCTCAGTTCATGGTGTACCAGGAGGAGCGCAACATCCAAGTACGAGAAGAGCTAACGGACTGAGGAGAACCCTCTGTTCATGGTGTATCAGGAGGAGCACAACATCCAAGGACAAGAAGAACTAATGAGCTGGAGAGAAGACTCTGTTCATGGTGTACCAGGAGGAGCAGAAGATTCAAGGACGATAAGTGCTAACGAGCTGAGGAGAAGACTTGGTTCATTTTGTGCCAGAAGGAGCGCAACATCCAAGGACAAGAAGAACTAACGAGCTGGAGAAAAGACTCTGTTCATGGTGTACCAGGAGGAGTTGATGTCTCTGAGGCGTGTCCGTGTATTGCCTCTATCACCGCTTTTTACATTTTTGCCTTAAACTTGTTTCAAGAATAGAATCTTTATTTGTTGCTGTAACGAACTAGTATTGATATATATTATAACAGTGGAATTAAGAATGAATTTGGCCCTTTTTTTTGTGATAGAAATAGTACGGAACACTTATAGGAGATTGTTTCCTTTTGAACTGTGACACTTCTTCTTTTGGAATAGATTCGTGGAAAATGTTCTTTACCGAATAAGACTTTTTGTTTGTGACCATTGGAGAGGAGCCTAATTGGTTAGAAGATAGTTCATTTTTGTTGGATAGGTGAGCTATATCTTTTATGTGTATTCTTTGGGCACTCTCACTCTTTCTTGCTTATAATTCTTGGTGAAACTTTACTAAACTGGATGTGCCTTCTATCACTTTCATGAAACTCTTTGGATGTCTTTTGACTCCTTGGACACATTTCCCAATGGATTAATTTTCCAGGCCTTTTCTCCTGTATGCACTGGTTTGTCTGGAACTCTTCGGTTTCTTTCTGCAAACGCCTCAGTACCTCCCCTTCCCCTTTTTTTCTGTGAAATGTGATCTAAATGGATAGTGTGAATAAATATAATTTGGATTTTTTTAATTGTATTAGTACAGACTTAGGTGGTATTTGTTAAACTATATGTTCAGAACTCCTAATCTTTGGTTATATCTGAATTATTTGGCAAAAACCTAAATGATACACACATCTTGTATTACAGCCTTGACAAAGTCTAAGGGGAGCCGAAACACGTGTTGGCTGGCAGTTCTGTTTTTTTTGATGTACCACCAATAAGAAAAATAAAGAAACACATATTTGCGAAGATAAGCAAAAAAAACGTGGAGTCTGCTTTCTGAACAATATTGTACATCAGTATATGTGAAATTATTGGTGTGGTAAAATAACGAACTATTGTGATTGTGTCATATCTGGATTGAGATTGATCGAATTGGGAGTGCTACACATTTCTTTCAATTACTGTAAATATTTGTTTGTTCTCCTAATCTTTGTGGTTAGGGACATATGGCATCTTTTGGTAGTAGATGCTAGGAAGAAGAGATTAGCACCCACTCAACAGAAGAATTTGTAAATATTTTTGTCACACGTAAAAGATTGTTTAAAAAATATTGATGATTGTGCGGTTCCGTTTTCCTGCTTAGGAAAAGACTACTACCAAAATTTCAACACAACTATAGTTTGGGACCAGCACTCAGTTCCTCGGAAAAGTGTGATTTGAAACTTAATTGTTTCTTGTTACTATAAACTAGAACTATGGGAAATTTGGACGATGACAGAGATAAAATATTTAACGACATATTTTCTGGAACCAACATACAAATCAAAAATCCAGTCACATTCGAAACCAAACCACAAGGTCTTAAACAACTCTTTATTAGACTAGAAAGACTCAGGAAGCAGGAACTCTCACGATGGTGGGATCTAACAACTTTGAAAAAATACATAGAAATCAAACAGATACCACGAGGGCTGAGAGTTATAATTTTTCCATCTTTTGAAGACTTAGACCCGGATCTCTTAGGAGATTGGAAGAACCTGATATCCTCTTCTTCTTTTGGGATGATGGAGATACTGATCAAACATGCAGAAAGAAAGAGGTCCAAACTTTTAGAAGAGATTGATATCATTGAAGGGGAAATTCGAGCTTTAAATCTTAAGGATGCTACAGAAAAGAATTATGGAATTTTGAAAGAAGTGCTGAGTGCACATCAGAACTACATAATGGATAAGAAAATACGAAAACTTAAACGTGATGAGAATGACTACAGAAATGGTAGGATCTATACTTTTGCAAAGAGATTCGATGAGTATAAACCAAGAGGAAGAATGGAGAAATCAAGCGAAGCTAAACAGACAGCTTCCACATCAGTAAGTGAGTCGGATCTATCGAGTATAGCAAGTGCAACAAGTGAGATTAGGAGTGAGAATCTTGGTAATGATGTAGAAAATTACAATCCAGGAACAGGATCATCGTCTTTTTTAGACGAGCTAAAACGATACAGAAAAGGGAACAGTGTTGCTTTTCAAAAGGATGATCTAGGTGGAAAAGAACAAGAAGAGGGGGGAAAAACAGAAAACGATCAAAACAAAAGAGTGCTCAGGTCAACATCGCGCTCGCAGAGGACCTGAGTGTTGGAGCCAATAACCTGATCAAGTCCAATTGCACGAAGCACCCCTCTAATATGACTGAGAATGTTTCTATTGTAAATTATCCAAACATGAATTATCAGATGCCGAGATTTCTGTATTACACAAGGGATTAAGTTTTTGTCCAGTTTCCAAACCAAACTTTGTACAATTACATGTTGATCTTTTCAAGTATGTTCGTAAACTGAAATTAAAAAAGTTTTTTGATGACAATCACAAACCGTGTCAGATACCACTGTATACTGTAGCTACTAGTGATAAGACAATTAAGGACATACAGGACTTACAGATGTTATTGTCAATTGATGAAAGTACGGGAACTGATCCTAGTATTACGGAGATTCTACAAGATTTGGAGATCAATATGGATCTAAATGTGGACAGTGGACTTAAGACCAGGTCCAGATTTATGCCTACATTACCTACTGACAATATGATAGATTGTTTCTATCGAGCAGTTACGGAAGATCTCTATAGATTGGAAGATAACAATCTTAAAAGACCGAAGGGTTTTAAGGACAATCTTAATCAAAAAGAACGTGCTGCACTTGAGAAACTCAAAGGTTATACAGATATAACAATAAAAGAAGCAGACAAGGGGGGTAATATTATCGTGATGGACTTGGAAACACACAATAAAGAAATAGACACACAATTAACAGTTAGTGAAACATACATTAAAGTTTTATATAATCCAATGAAAGAACTAACAACACTCATTGAGAGGACCCTGAGCGTTTACCTCCATTCTGGTCTTTTATCAGATATGGAATATAGATACATGCTGAATCTGACACCACGAGCAGCATGTATATATATTTTGCCAAACATTCACAAAAACATCAAGACGCCACCGGGGAGACCAATTATTACAGGAATAGGTGCACCCACAGAAAAAATCTCTGAATATATAGATATCTATTTGAAAGCGATAGAACGAGGGCTACCGTCATTCATAGAAGATAGTAAGGACCTATTAAATAAATTGGAAGATTTATCCTGGTGTGATGATTTTACTTTGGTCACACTTGACGTTTGTGCTCTTTATACTTGTATCCCACAATCAAGGGGGATGGAGGCCTTAACATACTTCCTATCTAAACGTAATGCTACACTCTATGAACACACTCAAATGATCTTAGAACTCACCCGTTTGGCGTTAGACAATAATTTTTTTCAGCACAATGGAGGGTGGTATAGACAGGCATCTGGCGTAGCAATGGGAGCGAAATTTTCGCTTTCTTTCACTAACATTTACATGGGTTTTTTTGAGGAATTTCACCTATGGAAAAAGTGTCCCCATATTTTAACAGGTTTAATCATATATTGGGGACGGTACATAGATGATATTTTCATGATATGGGGTGGCAGTGAGAGCTCCCTAAATGATTTCATGGAATATGCAAACACCAATGATTACAATTTGACTTTCACTTTTAATAGCGACAAACAACATATAGATTTCCTGGACTTAAATCTGTATGTCCAAGGGAATAATCTGGAGAGTAAGATATTTCGAAAACCGACAGCCTGTAACGCACTATTACATGCTCAAAGTGCACATCCTGCCACACAATTGAAAGGCATACCATATGGTGAAATGATAAGATTGAAAAGAAATTGTAGTAATGAGTTGGTATTTCAGGAAGAACTAATTAAAATGAGAGATCGTTTTCTCATTCGTGGATATGATAGTCAGATTTTGAAGGAAGCACAGACTAAGATTAGAAATGTTAAACGTACAGATCTGTTGAAGAAAAACAACAAAAGCAAAGCAAAAAATGAAAATTGGGTTGCATTAATAACATCTTATCATACACAAAGCAAGGACATTTACAAAATTCTCAACAAACATTGGCACCTGTTAAGGTTAGACTTGAGTATGAGAAAATATATCCCAGTGAAACCAAGAATAATTCACAATAGGGGAAAGACCTTAAAAAATATCCTCAGTCCCTCGATACCCAAGAATACCATAGTGGGGCAAAAAAAGAATTGGTTACCCAGTAAGCCGTTGGGCTTTTTCAAATGTACAATGTGCAATATTTGTCAATTTGCCATGGACAAAATAAAAGACTTTAGTTACAATACAGGACAAATACACCGAATTAATCAGTTCATGAATTGTAATACCAAATACATTGTTTACTGTATCATTTGTCAGTGTGGGTTGATTTATATTGGTAGTACAATTCGCCCCTTAAAAGAACGTATACAGGAACATATTAGGGCAATTAAAAACAATAATAGCAATTATCCTTTGGCTGCTCACTATAATACTGTGCATCAATCATCAGAAATACTTAACATTAGCTTTCATGGAATAGCCACAGTAGATGTAGACCCAAGAGGAGGGAATCGCACATTAGCCCTACGTAAATTGGAATCTAGGTGGCTGATTAAACTGAGGGCTGTGGACCTTGGAATTAATGTGGACAGAGAATTACAGGTTTTTTTACAAGATTGATTTTTTATGTAACAATGGAGTAAATAATACATGCATATATCATTCTATGTAACAATTTTGAATTTGTGTATTAGGAGACATGACACATTTTCTGTGCTTTATGGAGTCTGTATATGCTAATTGATAATAATGAGACCTGTGATTGGTGTGTGTATAGTTAACTTTTCTTTGCACATACATTTCCCACTCTCTTTTGAAACACAATGGTGAACATACCTACCCATATATCTCTCTGCTTCCTATTCTCTTCTTTATATTTCTCTCACGATTAATTTGAGTATTAAAATGACAAATAGCAACGTGCTAAATTATATGGTCTAGCATTAGACAGGCTTTGTGAAATCACGCTCGACTGATCCACTTTTTTGATTAGCACATTAGAAAAGAAAAAATGATTAGGTCTACATTAGTATTTTAGTGACTATAGACACATAATATGTGTGGTTTTGAGTTATTTAATCTCTTAACACTTGAGTGGTCTTATAACAATACAAATACATCCAAAATGGCGAGGTTTTTTGCCACTCAAGAGAAATTACGTCGTTCCTTTTATGTTTACATAGTTCGTTGTGTGACGTCAGACGTATTTCGCGCATGACTGTAGCGACGTAAATACGGAAGTTTCTAGCGCTCGCGCATTCACAGAGTAAGGAAGACGCGGACGCTTTTGTGAGACGATTGGTAAGCCATAGTTGGAATCATTGGGCTGCCCTGTTTGCTTGATAGTTTGTGACTGGGTGGGAGTTTCAACATGTAGAAGGTGCTGCACCAGTACAAACGAAACTTTTGTGTTTTTTATTTTTAGAACGGCACTTATCAAGGTAGTCGTTTGCAGTGTTTTGGAACTTGAGATACAACTTTATCAACTCAATTGAAAAACAGGTGAGAATTGGCTGCTCACATTAGAGCTGCTTAGAGGGTTGATGTCTCTGGGGCGTGTCCGTGTATTGCCTCTTTCACCGCTTTTTACATTTTTGCCTTAAACTTGTTTCAACAATAGAATCTTTATTTGTTGCTGTAACGAACTAGTATTGATATATATTATAACAGTGGAATTAAGAATAAGATTTCTTTTGTGATAGAAATAGTACGGAACACTTATAGGAGATTGTTTCCTTTCGAACTGTGACACTTCTTCTTTTGGAATAGATTTGTGGAAAATGTTCTTTACCGAATAAGACTTTTTGTTCGTGACCATTGGAGAGGAGCCTAATTGGTTAGAAGATAGTTCGTTTTTGTTGGATAGGTGAGCTATATCTTTTATGTGTATTCTTTGGGCACTCTCACTCTTTCTTGCTTATAATTCTTGGTGAAACTTTACTAAACTGGATGTGCCTTCTATCACTTTCATGAAACTCTTTGGATGTCTTTTGACTCCTTGGACACATTTCCCAATGGATTAATTTTCCAGTATGCACTGGTTTGTCTGGAACTCTTCGGTTTCTTTCTGCAGACGCCTCAGTACCTCCCCTTTCCCTTCCCCTTTTTTTCTGTGAAATGTGATCTAAATGGATAGTGTGAATAAATATAATTTGGATTTTTTTAATTGTATTAGTACAGACTTAGGTGGTATTTGTTAAACTATATGTTCAAAACTCCTAATCTTTGGTTATATCTGAATTATTTGGCAAAAACCTAAATGATACACACATCTTGTATTACAGCCTTGACAAAGTCTAAGGGGAGACGAAACACGTGTTGGCTGGAAGTTCTGTTTTTTTTGATGTACCACCAATAAGAAAAATAAAGAAACGCATATTTGCGAAGACAAGCAAAACAAACGTGGAGTCTGCTTTCTGAACAATATTGTACATCAGTATATGTGAAATTATTGGTGTGGTAAAATAACGAACTATTGTGATTGTGTCATATCTGGATTGAGATTGATCGAATTGGGAGTGCTACATATTTCTTTCAATTACTGTAAATATTTGTTTGTTCTCCTAACCTTTGTGGTTAGGGACATATGGCATCTTTTGGTAGTAGATGCTAGGAAGAAGAGATTAGCACCCACTCAACAGAAGAATTTGCAAATATATTTGTCACACATAAAAGATTGTTTGAAAAATATTGATGATTGTGCGGTTCCGTTTTCCTGCTTAGGAAAAGACTACTACCAAAATTTCTTGTAAACACAAGGACGAGAAGAGCTAATGATCTAAGGAGAGGCCTCAGTTCTTGGTTTACCAGGAGGAGCACAACATCTAAGGATGAGAAGAGCTAACGAGCTGAGGAGAAGTCTCTGTTCATGGTCTATCAGGAGGAGTGCAACATTCAAGGACGAAAAGAACTAACGAGCGTTAGAGAAGACTCTGTTCATGATGTACCAGGAGGAGCAGAAGATCCAAGGACGAGAAGAGCTAACAAGCTGAGGATAACCCTCTCTTCTTGGTGCATCAGGAGGAACGCAACAGCCAAGGACGAGAAGAGCTAACGATCTAAGAAGAACGCTCGTTAATTTTTTACCAGAAGGAGCATAACATCCAAGGACGAGAAGAGCTAATGTTCTAAGGAGAGGCCTCAGTTCATGGTGTACCACGAGGAGCACAACATCCAAGGACGAGAAGTGCTAATAAGCTGAGGAGAAGCCTCTGTTCATGGTGTATCAGGAGGAGAGCAACATCCGGACAAGAAGAACTAACGAGCTGAGGAGAAGCCTCTGTTCATGGTGTACCAGGAAGAGCACAAGATCCAAAGACGAGAAGAGCTAATGATCTAAGGAGAGGCCTCAGTTCATGGTGTACCAGGAGGAGCGCAGCATCCAAGTACGAGAAGAGCCTGCAAGCTGAGAAGAACCCTCTGTTCATGGTGTATCAGGAGGAGCGCAACATCCAAGGACAAGAAGAACTAATGAGCTTGAGAGAAGACTCTGTTCATGGTGTATTAGGAGGAGAACAAGATCCATGGACGAGAAGCGCTAACGAGCTGAGGAGAAGACTCTCTTCATGGTGCATCAGGAGGAGCGCAACATCCAAAGATGAGAAGAGCAAAGGAGGAGAAGCCTCCGTTCATTTTGTACCAGAAGGAGAATAACATCCAAGGATGTGAAGAACAAATGATCGAAGGAGAGGCCTCAGTTCATAGTGTATCAGGAGGAGCAAAACATGCAAGGACGAGAAGATCTAACGAGTAGAGGAGAAGCCTTGGTTCATGGTGTATCAGGAGGAGCGCAACATCCAAGGACAAGAAGAACTAACGAGCTGGAGAGAAGACTCTCTTCACGGTGTACCAGGAGGAGCACAACATCCAAGGACGAGAAGAGCGAACGAGCTGGAGCGAAGTCTCTGTTCATGGTGTACCAGGAGGAGCACAAGATCCAAGGACGAGAAGAGCTAACGAGCTGAGGAAAAGCCTTGGTTCATTTTGTACCAGACCTAGCATTACATCCAAGGACGAGAAGAGCTAATGATCTAAGGAGAGGGCTCAGTTCATGGTGTACCAGGAGGAGCACAAGATCCAAGGATGAGAAGAGCTAATGAGCTGAGGATAAGCCTCTCTTCATTGTGCATCAGGAGGAGCGCAACATCCAAGGGCAAGAAGAGCGAACGATCTGAGGAGAAGCCTCGGTTCATTGTGTACCAGAAGGAG
The DNA here is from genome assembly GCF_964204655.1 of Triturus cristatus. Taxonomy (NCBI): domain Eukaryota; kingdom Metazoa; phylum Chordata; class Amphibia; order Caudata; family Salamandridae; genus Triturus; species Triturus cristatus. The sequence goes on from NC_140582.1 coordinate 1,267,806,820, forward strand.
CATAAAATTCAAGGACGAGAATAGCTAATGATCTAAGGAGAGGCCTCAGTTCATGGTGTACCAGGAGGAGGGCAACATCCAAGTAGGAGAAGAGCCTGCATGCTGAGAAGAAGCCTCTGTTCAAGGTGTATCATGAGGAGTGCAACATCCAAGGACAAGAAGAACAAACGAGCTGGAGAGAAGACTCTGTTCATTGTGTTCCAGGAGGAGCACAAGATTCAAGGACGAGAAGAGGTAACGAGCTGGAGAGAAGTCTCTGTTCCTGGTGTAAGAGGAGGAGCACACGATCCAAGGACGAGAAGAGCTAACGAGCTACGGAGAAGACTTGGTTCATTTTGTACCAGAAGGAGAACAACATCCAAGAATGAGAAGAGCTAATGATCTAAGGAGAGGCCTCAGTTCATTGTGTACCAGAAGGAGCATAACATCAAAGGACGAGAAGAGCTAATGATCTAAGGAGAGGCCTCAGTTCATGGTGTACCAGGAGGAGCGCAACATCCAAGTACGAGAAGAGCTAACTAGCTGAGGAGAACCCTCTGTTCATGGTGTATCAGGAGGAGCACAAAATCCAAGGACAAGAAGAACTAATGAGCTGGAGAGAAGACTCTGTTCATGGTGTACCAGGAGGAGCAGAAGATTCAAGGACGAGAAGTGCTAACGAGCTGAGGAGAAGACTTGGTTCATTTTGTGCCAAAAGGAGCGCAACATCCAAGTATGAGAAGAGCCTGCAAGCTGAGAAGAATCCTCTGTTCATGGTGTATCAGGAGGAGCGCAACATCCAAGGACAAGAAGAACTAACGAGCTGGAGAAAAGACTCTGTTCATGGTGTACCAGGAGGAGCACAAGAATCAAGGACGAGAAGAGGTAACGAGCTGGAGAGTAGACTCTGTTCATGGTGTACCAGGAGGAGCACAAGATCCAAGGACGAGAAGAGCTAACGAGCTGAGGAGAAGCCTCGGTTCATTTTGTAAAAGAAGGAGAACAACATCCAAGGATGAGAAGAGCTAATGATCTATGGAGAGGCCTCAGTTCATGGTGTACCAGGAGGAGCGCAACATTCAAGGACAAGAAGAGCTAACAAGCTGAGGAGAAGTCTCTGTTCATGGTGTACTAGGAGGAGCACAAGATCCAAGGACGAGAAGAGCTACTGAGCTGGAGAGAAGTCTCTGTTCATGGTGTACCAGGAGGAGCTCAAGATCCAAGGACGAGAAGAGCTAACCAGCTGAGGAGAAGCCTTGGTTCTTTTTTTGCCAGAACTATCATAACATCCAACGACGAGAAGAGCTAATGATCTAAGGAGAGGCCTCAGTTCATGGTGTACCAACATCCAAGGACGAGAAGAGCTAACGAGCTGAGCAGAAGCCTCTGCTCATGGTGTATCAGGAGGAGCGCAACATCCAAGGATGAGAAGAACTAACGAGCTGGAGAGAAGACTCTGTTCATGGTGTACCAGGAGGAGCACAAAATCCAAGGACGAGAAGAGTTAACAAGCTGGAGAGAAGCCTCTGTTCATGGTGTACCAGGAGGAGCACACGATCCATGGACGAGAAGAGCTAATGAGCTGAGGATAAGCCTCACTTCATGGTGCATCAGGAGGAGTGCAACATCCAAGGACAAGAAGAGCTAACGATCTGAGGAGAAGCCTCGGTTCATGGTGTATCAGGAGGAGCGAAACATCCAAGGATAAGAAGAACTAACGAGCTGGAGAGAAGACTTTCTTCACGATGTACCAGGAGGAGCACAAGATTCAAGGACGAGAAGAGGTAACGAGCTGGAGAGAAGTCTCTGTTCATGGTGTAAGAGGAGGAGCACAAGATCCAAGGACGAGAAGAGCTAACGAGCTACGGAGAAGACTTGGTTCATTTTGTACCAGAAGGAGAACAACATCCAAGAATGAGAAGAGCTAATGATCTAAGGAGAGGCCTCAGTTCATGGTGTACCAGGAGGAGCACAACATCCAAGGACGAGAAGAGCTAACGAGCTGGAGAGAAGCCTTGGTTCATTTTGTACCAGAACTAGCATAACATCCAAGGACGAGAAGAGCTAATGATCTAAGGAGAGGCCTCAGTTCATGGTGTACCAGGAGGAGTGCAACATCCAAGGACTAGAAGTGCTAATGAGCTGAGGATAAGCCTCGGTTCATTTTGTATCAGAAGGAGAACAACATCCAAGGATGAGAAGAGCTAATGATCTAAGGAGAGGACTCAATTCATGGTGTACCAGGAGGACCACAAGATCCAAGGACGAAAAGAGCTAACAAGCTAAAGAGAAGCCTCTTTTCATGGTGTACCAGGAGAAGCACAAGATCCAAGGACGAGAAGAGCTAATGAACTGAGGATAAGCCTCTCTACATTGTTCATTAGGAGGAGCCAACATCCAAGGACAAGAAGAGCTAATGATCTGAGGAGAAGCCTCGGTTCATTGTGTACCAGAAGGAGCATAACATCCAAGGACGAGAAGAGCTAATGATCTAAGGAGAGGCCTCAGTTAATGGTGTACCAGGAGGAGCGCAACATCCAAGTACGAGAAGAGCTAACTAGCTGAGGAGAACCCTCTGTTCATAGTGTATCAGGAGGAGCACAAAATCCAAGTACAAGAAGAACTAATGAGCTGGAGAGAAGACTCTGTTCATGGTGTACCAGGAGGAGCAGAAGATTCAAGGACAAGAAGTGCTAACGAGCTGAGGAGAAGACTTGGTTCATTTTGTGCCAGAAGGAGTGCAACATCCAAGTATGAGAAGAGCCTGCAAGCTGAGAAGAATCCTCTGTTCATGGTGTATCAGGAGGAGCGCAACATCCAAGGACAAGAAGAACTAACGAGCTGGAGAAAAGACTCTGTTCATGGTGTACCAGGAGGAGCACAAGAATCAAGGACGAGAAGAGGTAACGAGCTAGAGAGTAGACTCTGTTCATGGTGTACCAGGAGGAGCACAAGTTCCAAGGACGAGAAGAGCTAATGAGCTGGTGAAAAGCTTTTGTTCATGGTGAACTAGGAGGAGCACAAGATCCAAGGACGAGAAGAGCTAACGAGCTGAGGAGAAGCCTCGGTTCATTTTGTAAAAGAAGGAGAACAACATCCAAGGATGAGAAGAGCTAATGATCTATGGAGAGGCCTCAGTTCATGGTGTACCAGGAGGAGCGCAACATTCAAGGACAAGAAGAGCTAAGAAGCTGAGGAGAAGTCTCTGTTCATGGTGTACTAGGAGGAGCACAAGATCCAAGGACGAGAAGAGCTAACGAGCTGGAGAGAAGACTCTGTTCATGGTGTACCAGGAGGAGCACAAAATCCAAGGACGAGAAGAGTTAACAAGCTGGAGAGAAGCCTCTGTTCATGGTGTACCAGGAGGAGAACACGATCCATGGACGAGAAGAGCTAATGAGCTGAGGATAGGCCTCACTTCATGGTGCCTCAGGAGGAGTGCAACATCCAAGGACAAGAAGAGCTAACGATCTGAGGAGAAGCCTCGGTTCATCGTGTATCAGGAGGAGTGAAACATCCAAGGATAAGAAGAACTAACGAGCTGGAGAGAAGACTTTCTTCACGATGTACCAGGAGGAGCACAAGATCCAAGGACGAGAAGAGCTAACGAGCTGGAGCGAAGTCTCTGTTCATGGTGTACCAGGAGGAGCATAAGATCCAAGGATGATAAGAGCTAACGAGCTGAGGAGAAGCCTTGGTTCATTTTGTACTAGAACTAGCATAACATCCAAGGACGAGAAGAGCTAATGATTTAAGGTGAGGCCTCAGTTCATGGTGTACCAGGAGGAATGCAAAATCCAAGGATGAGAAGAGCTAATGAGCTGAGGATAAGCCCCGGTTCATTTTGTACCTGAAGAAGAGTAACATCCAAGGGCGAGAAGAGCTAATGATCTAAGGAGAGGCCTCAGTTCATGGTGTATCAGGAGGAGCCAACATCCAAGGACAAGAAGAACTAACAAGCTGGAGAGAAGACTCTCTTCATGGTGTACCAGGAGGAGCACAAGATCCAAGGATGAGAAGAGCTAACGAGGTTGAGAGAAGTCTCTGTTCATGGTGTACCAGGAGGAGCACAAGATCCAAAGACGAGAAGAGCTAACGAGCTGAGTTGAAGCCTTGGTTCATTTTGTACCAGAACTAGCCTAACATCCAAGGACGAGAATAGCTAATGACCTAAGGAGAGGCATCAGTTCATGGTGTACCAGGAGGAGCGCAACATCCAAGGTTGAGAAGAGCTAACGAGCCGAGTAGAAGCCTCTGTTCATGGTGTATCAGGAGGAGCGCAACATCCAAGGATGAGATGAACTAACGAGCTGGAGAGAAGACTCTGTTCATGGTGTACCAGGAGGAGCACAATATCCTAGGACGAGAAGAGCTAACGAGCTGGAGAGAAGCCTTTGTTCATGGTGTACCAGGAGGAGCACAAAATCCAAGGACGAGAAGAGCTAATGAGCTGAGGATAAGCCTCTCTTCATGGTGCATCAGGAGGAGCGCAACTTCCAAGGACAAGAAGAGCTAACGATCTGAGGAGAAGCCTCGATTCATTTTGTACAAGAAGGAGCATAACATCCAAGGGCGATAAGATCTAATGATCTAAGGAGAGGCCTCAGTTTATGGTGTACCAGGAGGAGCGCAATATCCAAGTACGAGAAGAGCCTGCAATCTGAGAAGAACCCTCTGTTCATGGTGTATTAGGAGGAGCACAAGAACGAAGGACGAGAAGAGCTAACGTGGTGAGCAGAAGACTCTCTTCATGGTGCATCATTAGGAGCGCAACATCCAAGGACGAGAAGGGCTAAGGAGGAGAAGCCTTGGTTCATTTTGTAGCAGATGGAGAATAACATCCAAAGACGAGAAGAGCTAATGAGCCGAGGATAAGCCTCGGTTCATTTTGTACCAGAACTAGCACAACATCCAAGGACGAGAAGAGCTAATGATCTAAGGAGAGTCCTCAGTTTATGGTGTACCAGGAGAAGCGCAACATCCAAGGACTAGAAGAGCTAACGAGCTGAGGAGAAGCCTCTGTTCCTAATGCATCAGGAGGAGCGCAACATCCAAGGATGAGAAGAACTAATGAGCTAGAGAGAAGACTCTGTTCATGGTGTACCAGGAGGAGCACAAGATCCATGGATAAGAAGAGCTAACGAGCTGGAGAGAAGCCTCTGTTCATGGTGTACCAGGAGGAGCACAAGATCCAGGGACTAGAAGAACTAATGAGCTGAGGATAAGCCTCTATTCATGGTGCATCAGGAGGAGCGCAACATCCAAGGACCAGAAGAGCTAACGATCTGAGGAGAATCCTCGGTGCATTTTGTACCAGAAGGAGCATAACTTCCAAGGACGAGAAGAGCTAATGATCTAAGAAGAAGAGCCTGCAAGCTGAGAAGAAGCCTCTGTTTATGGTGTATCTGGAGGAGCGCAACCTCCAAGGACAAAAAGAACTAATGAGCTGGAGATAAGACTCTGTTCATGGTGTACCAGGAGGATCACAAGATCCAAGGACGAGAAGAGTTTATGAGCCAGAAAGATGCCTCTGTTCATGGTGTACCAGGAGGAGCACAAGATCCAAGGACGAGAAGAGCTAACGAGCTGAGGAGAAGCCTTGGTTCATCTTGTATCAGGAGGAGCGCAACATTCAAGGACAAGAAGAACTAACGACCTGGAGAGAAGACTCTGTTCATGGTGTATCAGGGGGAGCACAAGATCCAAGGACAAGAAGAGTTAACGATCTGAGGGTAAGCCTCTCTTCATGGTGCATCAGGAAGAGAGCAACATCCAAGGACAATAAGAGCTAACGATCCGAGCAGAAACCTTGGTTCATTTTGTATCAGGAGGAGCGCAACATCCAAGGACAAGAAGACCTAACGTGCTGGAGAGAAGACTCTGTTCATGGTGTATCAGGAGGAGCACAAGATCCAAGGACGAGAAGAGCTAACGAGCTGAAAAGAAGCCTCTGTTCATGGTGTACCAGGAGGAGCACAAGATCCAAGAACAGGAATAGCTAACGAGATGAGGATAAGCCTCTGTTCATGGTGTATCAGGAGGAGCGCAACATCTAAGGACAAGAAGAACTAACAAGCTGGACAGAAGACTTTGTTCATGGTGTACCACGAGGAGCACAAGATCCAAGGATGAGGACAGCTAACGAGCTGGAGAGAAGCCTCTGTTTATGGTGTACCCAGAGGAGCACAAGATCCAAAGACGAGATGAGCTAACGAGCTGAAGAGAAGTCTCTCTTCATTGTGCATCAGGAGGAGCGCAACATCCAAGGACTAGAAGAGCTAACAATCTGAGGAGAAGCCTTGGTTCATGTTGTACCAGAAGGAGCATAACATCCAAGGACGAGAAGAGCTAATGATCTAAAGAGAGGCCTCAGTTCATTGTGTACCAGGAGGAGCGCAACATCCAAGGACAAGAAGAGCTAACGAGCTGAGGAAAAGCCTCTGTTCATAGTGTATCAGGAGGAGCCTAACATCCTAGGATGAGAAGAACTAACAAGCTGGAGAGAAGACTTTGTTCATGGTGTACCAGGAGGAGCACAAGATCCAAGGATGAGAAGAGCTAACGACCTGGAGAGAAGCCTCTGTTCATGGTGTACCAGGAGGAGCACAAGATCCAAGGACGAGAATAAGTAATGAGCTGAGGATAAGCCTCTATTCATGGTGCATCAGGAGGAGCGCAACATCCAAGGACGAGAAGAGCTAATGATCTGAGGAGAAGCCTTGGTTCATTTTGCACCAGAAGTAGCTTAACATCCAAGGACGAGAAGAGCTGACAAACTGAGGAGAAGCCTCTGTTCATTGTGTACAAGGAGGAGCGCAACATCCAAGAATGAGAAGAGCTTAAGATCAGAGGAGAAGGCTCTGTTCATGGTGTAGCAGGAGGAGCTCAACATCCAAGGACATTCAGGGGAGTAGCTTAGCCATTAAGATCAGGGGATTGTGAGTGTCAGACTTTCTAACAATCAAGTTGGCATATCATTTTAAAATACATTAGATAACAAGCATATTGGGGAATGAGGGGGAATTAAGGGGCGGTGGAAATGGAGAGTAACACAGATTGGTAGGGATTCTAAATGAGAGAAAGCACAGTATTTTGTAAAAACCAACAGACACCTCACCAAACCTGATTGAAATTAGTTGTTCCCAACTATTTACCACAAAACAAATGTATTAGGGTGGTTAACACTCCAAAAAACCCTCCTGAAGCTTTGCCCCAGAGGAAGTTCAGGTGCTTGAGTGCTGGAAGGGGAACTAAGCAAACCCAACAATTCTCACTGAAAGTTACTGAACGTGATGATGTGGAATTCGTGAATATCCCGTAGGTTAACTGGTGTTCACTTCTTTAGAGTTTAGATCAGATCCTTTTCTGACTTTGAGAGGTCGAGACCTCTTTGTCCTATTGCCCAATGACAAGTGGAAGGCTTTATGCTGGACCCTTATTCCTTTATTTCGAGACTTCTAATAAGGTCTCCTCTTTGCTGACACCTTTCTGGAATATAAAATGTGACGATCCTTTTCCTGATCTTCGCTTAGCTTAGTTAAGGTTTCATCTGATGACTTATGCTCACTCCGTGGTATGAACAAAGACTGGAGCTTCTTAAGAAGTAAGTCGAATTTGATTCTTTCTATTTGAACCATTCTGATTTCACATATACCATATGCGGACTGCTGGGGTTTGATTATTTTCTTAACTTGCTGATTAACTTAAAGTGCTTATGATGATTTGAGATACTGGATCTATAAAATTGATAACTAATTTGTAATAAATCATTCTAACCTTCAAGACCAAGTCCTGGTCCTTATCATGTAGCCAAATTGGTCACACTGTTTTTGAATTTCTTTAAATGTGCCTGTTCAGGTAACTCCTCTTTTATTCAGGCCTACGATGAAGATATTTCGACCAGGAACAATTCTTAGAACAAATTTGTGTGCCTTGACCCAAATCAATCACAACCTGTTCCTCTAGGGCAGGCCAATACTCTTCCTTAATGAGTTCTTTAGTAAAAGAGATAGCCTCTCTCAGAGTGCTTCAACCAACCAAACAAACAAGGCATGCCTGCACAACCTTAAAACGTAGGGGCATGTTTATGAGAATGTGTTTCATCGCAGCAAGTCAGCTTTCTGCACTGTGCAGCATCACAGGGAAAGTCAGAAATGTGTCATATTTCAAAGAATATGACACATTCCTGTCCTTGTCCCTGCACTGGCACTATGTTGCTGCCTAGCAACAATGTAGGCACCCTTGATCCATGGTGAAAGGATGCTTTTGTTGCATGCATAATTATTTTTGTGCTGCCAAGCACATAGGCAGAGGTACTGTTGGAAAGGAGAGAATCCCTAGCAATTTTCCGCAGGAGGGCGATCCCCAGGCAGAGATCCACCACTAGGCACTAGAGAGGGGGGAGCTGCCCCTTGGGCAAGATGTTTTGCTCCCCCCCAACATTTATGGACATTTTCAGTCCTTCTGCTCCCCCTGGGCTCAAAGCGCACTAGACACAAGGGATTTTTTGTTTTGAATATGTAGGGGTGGGGACTGCCCAAAATGCCTCCACCCAACCAAACACTTATGGAACAGTCTTTCTGGCCCCCTGGGGGCATACGGGGGACTAGCTCCTGATCTGAATCCCCTGGTAGGGGGGTGTTAAAAGCACACTAGGCACCAGGGACTTTTTTGTTTTGCCCACCACTTCCCAAAATAGGCATGACAATGACCCCACCACAACAAATACTAGGAATGAGGGATTATTTCTATATGAATTTTGGGGTGAGGGCTGCCAAGATTGGGCATGTCAGTGCCCCCCCCAAAAAAAAATAGCCACAGTCTTTCTGTCCCTACCACAGCTAGGCACATTGCGAACAAAGGGTCAGTTTCCATTGGAAAAATTTGATATGTCCATGCTGCGTTTTGGGTTGTTTCCTGTCGCTGGCACTAGGCCTACCTACACAAGGGAGGTACCATTTTTATCAGCAGACTTGGGGGAATGTTTGTGGCACCCCACACATTCCAGAACTTTCCATCACAGAAATGTGAGGAAAATATTGTTTTGACAGATTTTGAGGTTTACAAGGGATTTTGGATGTGAGAGCCACACAAGTTACCCCATCCTAGATCCCCCTGGGTGTCTAGCTTTAAAAAACGCACAGGTTTGCTAGGTGTCCCTAGGTGCCTGTTCACCTAGCACCCACAATCCAGAGATAGGCAAATTGCAAAAAAGGGCCAGTTTTCAATGGAAAACTATGATATGTCCACATTGCGTTTTGGGACGTTTCCTGCTGAGGGCACTAAGCCTAACCACACAAGTGAAGTACCATTTTTATCGGCATACTTGGGGGAATCCTGGTTGGGCACTGAGTCTACCCATACAAGTGAGATAAGATTTTTGTTGACAGACTCGGGGGAATGCTGGTTGGTTGGAGGTTTGTGGCTCCCCACAGATTCCAGAACTTTACATCGCAGAAATGTGATGAAAATATATTTTCTTTGACAAAGTGTGAGGTTTGCAAGGGATTATGGGTAACAGAAACTGGTGAGAGGCACACAAGTCACCCCATCCTAGATACCCCTGGGTGTCTAGTTTTCAAAAGCGTACAGGTTTACTAGGTTTCTCTAGTGCCTGGCTGATCTAGGGCCCAAAATTTGCAGCTAGGCACATTGCAAAAAAAGGGTCAGTTTTTACTGGAAAAGTTTGATTTGTTCACCTTGTGTTTTGGGATGTTTCCTGCCGTGGGCACTAAGCATACCCACACAAGTGAGGTACAAAAGACTTGGAAGGAATGCTGGGTGGATGGAAATTGGTGGTTTCCTACAGATTCCGGAAGTTTCCATCACAGAAATATGAGGAAAATAAGTTTTGTTTAGAAAGTTTGAGGTTTGCAAGCGATTCTGGGTAACAGAACCTGGTGAGAGTCACACAAATCACCCCATCCTGGATTCCCCTGGGTGTCTATTTTTCAAAAATGTACAGGTTTACTAGTTTTTGTCAGGTGACCATTGGGACATTGTCAACATCACTAAGTTAGCATGAGCTCTACAGCCAGTATACAGCTTCGCGCATGTTACCACATAGCTTTATTTTTGCAAATATCTACATTTATGCTTTTCATATGAGAACTGTCTGCTGTGCTCGTTCACTGCATGTTCCCGGAGTCTAGTCTGAACAATTTGTACAAGGTCACAACCAATGTCACTTGTTAATCTGTTCTGGCCAGGCCCTAGCACCTAGACAAATCATACCATTGCAGCTGCTGTTGAACATCTGTACTTTCATATTATGGGGATACCTGCATTTTAGCACTCACAATTGGAGAGGGACCTTTCCAGGGACAAGAGCGTGACAGCACCTTTGATGTAGACTTACCATCTATAGGCTGAGGTATGGGGTCTGCTGACAAAGCCCAGAGATCTTCTATTATATAATAATACCTATTCTTAGCAAGGGGAGGGCAGGCCCTATAAGCCTTTTCCCTATTTTCCTGTTAGTATGACATCTCCCTTTATGATTATTGGATTATCTTCTATGCTGACTATATTCTTGTGCATTTTTCTGCTTGTTGTGGCTCGTTTACTGCATGTTAGAGCACGTTCGTTAAAATAAATATTTTAAACTGTTTCGTGTCTCTGTCGAATTTTATTGTGGACAAAAGCAAGAGAAAGAGCGAAAGGATGTGTCTTGTTACTGCTATTCTTGAGGCATCTGGGAGTGTTGTGTTCTGGAGTGTCTAATCGCTTGTTTCCTTGTGAGTGAGTAGGAGAGCAAGTGAGGCACTAAAGCCAGTCGGTCCTGGGCTTACGGGTACTCAGGTGGTAGGATGACTCAGTCCCTGCTTACCAAAGTCCTATAATCCTATGCATAGCTCTGTTCTTGGGCAGTGTCCCTTCAACATGGCACTACCAACGTTTGGTCTGGTAATTATTCACGAGACCCCTGAGTACTGCTTGTGATTGTCCACAATCCCTCTCGCGGGTTTACGAAGATGTCCGTGGTGGGGGGGCTTGGCCTCCTACATTTTATGGTTTATAGGTTATTCAAGCTTGAATTTTAAAAGGTTTCTTTTTCGACCCTAATTTACTTTCTCTTGTTTGTGTTATGGCACAACCAGTCTCGATTGCCGTGCGCAACCCTGCGGCGGTTAAAGCGTATTTAACTGGCCTCGGAGTCCCTGTTGCGGGGGCTGATATTACCATTGTATTTGAGGCGGATCCTGCCTTTCGTAATGAAGTTTTCTATTCTTGGGTTACCTTTCCTGCGGTGGATGGAAATGATCATTTCTTTCATGAATATACACCAACAGCGGTTCCTAACACTTATCGTCCCTATGCCATACTTGAAGTTCCGTTGACAGCCTGGGAGCATACCATTTGGTCTAATGGTGCCCTTCCCCACCCTTTTGCAGCCGTTCAGCTCGGCCCCTTATCTGTTGATGGGGCCACTTGGCCAGTTTTGGCTACTAATACACTACATCCAAATTATTTGAATACTACTCTTGCAGAGCTGCGTAATTTACATACGGAATTGATCCACATCCCAGTTCATGGCACCTACATTGTTTAACCTCTCTCTTCTCCCACTGATCTGGTCCTTGAAAGAGGGGAAGGTGTGTATTTTCAACTATACAGACGACCTTCAAATAATGTTCACCATTAGTAACACTCCTGAATCGTTTTTTAAATTTCAAACTACTATGCTGCACATCCGCAATTGGATGAACAGCAACTATTTAAAACTTAACCCGGACAAGACAGAACTTATCCTGACAAGGGGTATCCATAATCCATGGAGCACACATCTCTGGCCTGCCGAACTGGGATCTTCTCCCTCTCCACCCCCCTCTGCTGAGAGCCTTAGGGTGACGATTAATTGTGACCTCACGATGAAAACTCAAATTGGATCAGTCATTTCAACCTACTTCTTTCATTTAAAGGAGATAAGAAAGATCAGTAGACTTCTCACTCAGGAAGCACTGATACAGGTTGATCTAGCCATGGTCATATCTCATATAGACTGTGCCTATTCCCTATACTTGGCATACCACTATATTTAACTAAAAGACTGCAATTGGTGCAAAACCAGGCTGTTAGACTGATCTTCCACCAGCCCAGATGGCAACATGTCACCCCTCTCATGAGGAAGTTGCATTGGCTTCCCATTCCACAGCGATGGGCATTTAAAGTTTGCGGCCTTATCTTCAAGTCCTTGTATGACAGGAGTCCCAAATTCATCGACAGCCTTATTCAAAGGCATATACCCAGTCGCAACCTGCGCTCAACTCACATGAACCTCCTGGCCTGCCTACAAACTGAAGCGATAGGGCAGCAGCAGGTTTGCAGTACTGGCACCCAGATTCTGGAATTCCCTTCAACTGAGATCAGATCCTGCAGTGACTTCTTGTGCTTTAGGAAACTTCTTAAAACATGGCTGTTCAGACAGGCATACGATTAATTCAATAGGGCTTGTGTGCCCACAATTTGTTCCTATTCATATTATCAAAGGCCGCAGCCAGATCCATAAATCCCATGTAAAAGGGACCATTGCTTGCTATAGTGCACTTAGCAACCAGTAAGTATAGATTTAAACATTGGTCACTAGTCGATTTTCCCGCTCTAAACCCATACTGTGTGTCGGCTATTGTGTGATGCTCTTCTGTCCAGGTCATGAGACGGTTCAAAAAATAAGCAGCAGCAAAGCAACAACAGAAGCCTTGTTCGCATGCAGGTTCGCCTTCACCTGACGCTTCTGATCGTGGATATGATTTGCGCGACTGCTCTAAAATTAAGACACCTGAGAGCTTCCAGGTCCCAGATCCTCGTTCTCCTCGTTCCTTTCAGGAATCATTGGAACAACAATTTGGTGGAGGAGGACGTCAGGATCGCAGACAAGGTGAGTCTACGCACACTGGAAGTAACCGCAGTGCCAATTTGATGTGAAAGACAAACAGGAGGGACCACCTCCATATCGTGTCCCGTTTCAGAAGAAAAAAGTTGCATCTTTAACACCAAAATATGCCCCAGATGGTGAGAACCCTCCTCTTGGACAGGAGTTGGGCGATGACCCTCCTTGACTGCGAGGCAGAGATTACCATAGTGTGACAGGCACTCCACCGGCATCTGGGGGCGAAAGCAACTGAGGCTTTCATTACTGTGGAAACAGCTGACACTCACGTTGCCCCCCCTGACAGACTCTATGAAATAGACCAGCAAATTGAAGGTGATATTAAATCCACAAATAAATCAGTTTTTCGGAATAATCTTACTTCTTCTTATGATATTCTTTTGGCGGACGTAGATTGGCCTCCCACGTTTGCCCTTGCAGCATCTAAAGGTGAGGGTGTTATTTCCCTAGTATTTCGTACTATGTCCCAGATGACGTTAACCAAGCTTATGCTACGGAGTGGGCTCTTGCTCTTGCTCCAGCGTTGTATCGCAATCAGGTGGGTTGGGGCCAAGATTCACCAAAGCATGTAGTTCCTTTACGTTCTATACCACAGCCCCAACCCCAATATCCAATTAAACTAGATGCAAAAGCGTCCTTTACTGACATCCTTACACAATTGGAATACCAGGGTGTGATTGAACCCTGCGTTTCTTCGATGAACAATCCTCTTTTCCCGATATTGAAAATGGACGGTTCATATCGCGTAGTTTTGGATTACCAACATTTGAACAGTCATGTTCAAACCTTTGCGGTGCAGAACACCCACAGCTCTGTGTTAATACAAAACTTTTTTTAAATAACTTTGGATATTTCCAATGGTTTTTACAGTCACGCATTAGCTCCAGATAGCCGTGACTTGACAGCATTTAGTGTTTTGGGCAATCAAAAAAGATATACGAGATTGCCTATGGGATATAATAATAGCCCTGGTGTGTTTGCGGCTCGCATTGTCTCCATTTTGCATGAGATAGATCCAGATGCTTTCTCGTATGTCGATTACATATATTTGACCGATGATGAACTACATCCACACCATCCACATGTCGGCCGCATTATCACACGTTTCACTGACTTGGGATACAAATTTAATTTTGTCAATTCTCATATTGCCTTTTTGGTCATTCTTTTTCTTGTTTATGAACTGAACAATGAATGTCGGGGGTTTGGCCCCCACCTTTCTGAAAAAATCTGCTCAATTGCAACCTCCATCAACTCTTAAAATGTTGCAATCATTACTGGGTTTCTTGAATTTTGGGAGGACTTACATTCCTGATTATGCCCAGCGTATCAAACCACTTTATGCATTGATACAGCCCTCTTTTTCGTCTTCCAGCTGGCTTCTGGAACACACAGCGATTCTTCATTCTTTGCAGTCTGATCTGCTTGCGACCAACTTCTTTTCAACCCGAGGCAATACTACAAATTTAGTCAAAAGAATTCTACCTAGCTCGTTAGGTTTCACCTTCTTGACGTTCAGTGAAGGGGATACAGTCCCTATTGCTTACAAATCACATTTGTACACTTCTGCAGAAATGAACTTTTCTCCTACTGAAAAAAGTCTGAATGCTGTTCAGATGTCGATTTTGAAAGAACTCTCTCTGACACAGTGAAAACGCATTCTCATGGTCTCGCCTGTACCTGGTTTAGAAGCTGTCACAATGGCGAGTGTTCCAAATTGTAAGGCTCTGCATACCGTTGAATTCAATGGGCAAGTTCATTAACATCGGCTGATGTCACTTTTATCTTTGATACTTCTTTTCAGAAACAGGAGTTCTTAGAGTATGAACATGTTCATCCTGCTCCGTTGTCTCTGCTTCCTCTTCACCAATATTAGAGCATAATTTACGCTGATGGTTCTGCTCAACCAGCCATCGGTTCTAAACATGCTTATTCGGCTGCCTGCACTATTGTGGCAGGCACGCTGGTTGATGGTGATTTTTAAATCTTCTTTGGTGCACACTCAATCACTGGGTGATTGCACAGCACAATTGGCTGAGTTGCGTGCTTTTGTTCTAGCTCTTAAATTTGCTAACCCCGATGTGTCCACACTTATTGTGTATGATTCTTTTTTACTGTGTACAATCTTTCAAAGACTATCGACACTTTTGGTCACAGAATGACTATCATGATTCTAAGGGCAGTGCAATTAAGCATAAAATGCTTTGGGACCGGGTGGCCGCTCTGAAGGAACCTTTGCCACTCACACATGTTATTCATATGCTAGGACACCGGCGTGTGGGAGCACACGCTGTTGGAAATTCTATGGCTGATGAGGAAGCCAAATCTGCAGTAGCCACATGTTCTGTAGCAGCAGTTATTAGATCAATCACTAAAATTGATGATGATATTTGTGCTGCAGCGAAGGATGTTACTGAGTTCCCACAAGGTTTTCTTTCACATTATTCATATCACTTGTCTTCTGAACAAGTTCCATTTGTTACTATTCCATCCTTTGGGGATCGGCTGATTCGCAACGAGGACCGCAGACTTTCTTTAATCATTGCAGCACATGAAGGCATGGCATCCGCCCATGCTGGAGTAACTGCAACAGTGTCTTTGTTTCAACATTTCTGGTGGCGTGGGTTATATCAAAAAGCATATTAATATGTCCTTTCTTGCGACAATTGTCAACAAATTAAGCCTTCTACTGTTGCACATCCATCACAGACTCAACTTTACATTTCTAATCAGCTGTTTGGCTGTATTTACCTTGACCACTGTGGTCCGTTGTTGTCTGACACTGCATTTAAACACATCTTGGTTGCAGTGGATTCGTGCACAAGGTTCCTATGGGTTTGGCCGCAATGCCATGCTGATGCTCATGCTGTTATCAGGGATTTGCGTGTCTTTGTCGGTACATTTGCTTTGTGGTACCTTCCATTCTGACCAAGGTCCAGCTTTTGCCTCTAAGGAATACCGCAAGGCTATGATGTCATTGGGGGTGCAAGTGCAATTTTCATCTCTATACCAGCCTGAGTGTAATTCAGTTGTGGAGCGAATGAACCATGACTGAAAGCAATATTTAACAGCTAGGGTATTAGGGACTGGTAGAGCATGGCAGACTCATCTTTATGGAGTCCAACGTGCACTAAATAATCTCCCAAGAAGATCTCTGGGTGGGCGGACCCCATGCAAGTTGTTCTTTGGCATTAAAATGTATATGCCTGAACTTGATGGTCTAGACGTTGTGGTGGCTGCCACTACTTTTGACGTAGATAACCATTCTACTATGTTGCAGGATTTACAAAAGACTTGTGACACCCTTGCAAAAGAACATTTGCCGTCGACCTCTGATGCAGCACAGCTGATTCCTGTTAAGGGCTGGATTCTGAAAGTTGGTGAACTGGTCTGAGAAAAGTTGGTGACCAAGAAAGAATTTGGTCCTTCTTATTGTGCTCCAGTCCCAGTCGTTGGCTTGAAGGGGGCTCGCAGTGTGATTCTACCTCCACTGCCTTGTCAAAAAGAAAATCGATTCATCTCTATCGAAAATGTCAAACTACATCACGTGGCCCATACTCAATTCAATGCCACCGAGCATCCCTCTGAGAGAAGTCTCCACATGTCTTCTGGACTACCCAATTACTTTACTACTATCGGAAAGCGAACTGGAGACTTCAGTTGATTTATCGCCTGTGTCGTCATCAACTTCCTTGGCTTTGTCGCATAATTATGCTTCACTACCACTTGAGCTTGCAGTTGTCGTTCCAAATACCGAAATCACATCATCGCCAGCCTCTGGTGATCCCCCTTTGTTTCACCTGGGGGCTAGTGGTTATTATATGGACAGAGATAACTCTTACACCTTTCATGCATCATCTTCTTCTTCAACTCCCAATGCGGCAATGCCTACAGGTCGTGTTTGCTCTTTCCTCTCCTGGTTCCGAACAATTTATCTGGTTCCCCCTTGGACATACATCTGGATGGTACTCATGACTATTTTTCTTTTTATGTGGATTGGTTTTGTGTCTGTTTTTTCCTTTTGATCAATGGCCACTATTTGTAAGAACGCTCTGCAGTCCATCACGTTGATAGGGTGTTGGCTCCACATACATCGTCTCACAAAATGAAAAGAGACCAGACCCTTGTTAACATTTCAGCGTTTCCAGTCATTGATGGTATAGTTTGAGATAAGGTACTATTTGAAGTCTACCACCCGACAGAGGTCATACAGATTCCATACGTCTTTCGAGTTTCTATAGGTGATGCCATCACAACAGGAATACACTCGGACGACTCCGATGTTAACACTGATCATTCAATGTTTTCAGATTTGAAATATGCTGCTTTTGAAACCAAAGATTTGTTTTTGAATTCTGCTAATTATGCTGATTTATTTGTTTTCAACATTATAGTCACCATTTTTTACATAAAACTAATACGGTTAGAAAGCCAGTAAATTAAACCCAATGGGAACAATGTCCTACTCCTTCGCAGGGAAGTTCAGAGACACAGAAAAATAGGTTTGTCTACTTTAAAGGTTACAACCTTTCTGGCCCAGAATCCTACTATTATAAAATCAATACCCAAACTCACACAACATTTATGCTGACACATACAAAAGTGATATATTCATCGGAATTCGTAACTGATTTAGCATTAAAGGGCTAGGAGTATTGGAATGACATGATTGAACTAAAGTCAATTCGGGGAACAAAAAGAATGGCAGGTGCAGGGTGCAGAATCTTTACACAGGCGTGTTTGATACCATCACAGCTGCTATTTTTAAATCAAAGTGCACAGCAGACTACATGCTACGGTTCAGCCACTGCCATAAATTTAAATGCTCCCTCAATTCCGTCTTTGGTACCCTGTAATACTTGGCATCAACATACTAACTGTTCTTTTATTGATTTTAATACAATGGTCCAAAACGGAACATAATTCTTCTCAAATTGACACTATAGGTTGGTCAGTGTGGGCCCGTAACACTAATGCTTGTCGATTATGATTTTCAAATGCCTCTAGTGGGTTTGCAATGAGTAGACTGGACCCTCGCTTCCCCGATTCACACACAGTGACCACATATTCTGTTGGGAAACTATGTCAAAAAGAAGTTTCCCTAACAGGGAAAGACTGTGATTCTACTGCGGGACATTCCTTGGGTTGCAAACAAGTTAAGCTTCATGGGGCTTGCAACGTATCCGCCCCTAATTTAGCCTGTTTTTTTAAAGGAACACCCATCCCGGCAATAATCCCCATGCTCACTCTTCTTTCTAACGGACGTTATCTTATTGTGAGAAGTTGGCCTGGCATATGCTGTCCTCAAGTTATAGGGGACACCTTGCACCAGTCCAATTCGACTCTTAAGGTGATAGCTTAAAAGACAATCTTTAAAGAAAGCTATCCTAGTGGTAGCTGTGGAGAGCAGCCTTCAGGCTAACTCTTGAAGTAGTGTTAAGCTTATTGTTTTACCACGGATAACCTCTTGAATGACTAAATGAAAGAGTAGTCCACCCACAGGTATATATTCAAAATATATGTAAGAACAAATCCCACTAGTCTCTTTATGAGGCTGGAGGTAAAGATACAATTCAATAAAGCATTTATGGTTACAATAAATAGCACTGGAATCATAGGGCCCCAGGGTGGGACCAAACCATATATTAAAAAAGTGGTATAAGAACCAAGACAATTCTGCAGACAGTGCCTAGGGCACTTAGGGTCGCCGGCCCCTTACGAAACCACCCAAGGTAGTGAAGAAGGGGACCCACGGGAAGCGTGTGAAGTGGTGAAACTACAGTCGGGATCCTCATTAAACCCTATGGGAAATGTTGCGGTTGGAAATTGCAGGAATCTAAACACTTCAAGCAGGAGTTCAAGTTCAGGAGTTTTAAGTTAAGCTTTTGGAGGGCCCACGATAGTACCGAGGTACCACTGTTACCTGCCACAGGGAAGCCGGGTGCATAGGTCGTTTTCGGTGTCGGGTCGCGATCTCGTTTTCAATGGGAAAACGTGAAGAACTGCTGCTGGCGTGAAGCGTCGTCGATGTCGTGCAGGTTGAAGATGTAGATCTTGAAGGAAAGGACCTGAAAGCAGAGGGGACAGAGTCTGGGTCACTAGCCAGTGACCAGGGGCCTCAGGAGAAAGAGACCTTCAATGTCGGGTGCTTCCAGGTCGAAGATGGGTAGCTTGGATCAGAAGCCATGAGGTCCAGGAGGTGTCAAGGAAGGCCAGCTCCTGGAGGGCGACTGTGCCACAAAGGTTGAAGGCCGCTGCAGTGTTAGTGTCCGGATTGGATCCACTAAGCCTTGGCAACCGCAACCCATACAAGAATCAAGAAACAGCTATGGTGCAGACCCACGAAGTCTGAGCAAGGTCTCCAGTGAGGAGACTGTAGAGCAGGCCTGGAGCAACCAGGGGAGCTCTTGGAAGTGAAGATTGTCCACTGCCAGGGCCCACCAGTCAAGAGACAAGGGACCGCAGAAGGCAGCAATTTGGAGTGAGTAAAGGTGCGCCCACGGGTCAACGGAGCGGGCTGAAGCTTCGATCTTTGGCACAGCTGATGCTGAGAGGTTGGCTCAATTATTGGCCAAAGCACAACTTCTCCACTTGTCGGGTTCTTGTGCTGTGCAAGAGGTGGCTGGTGTCCTGGGGTTACGGGTATCTCGGCACCCACAGGGTCCACGGTGCTCAGACTTGCTGTGCACACTCACTGGCCTCTGGGATGCTTGGGAACCCACATCAGGGTAGGCAGAAGTCTTTGATGTCCATAGGAGCAGCAGATTGCCAACCAGGTCAGTTGCAGTGTTTCAGGTGCCTGCCAAGCAGGGGGGTAACTCCTTTACCCCAAGGGAGATTTCTTCTGTCAGCTGGGCAGCAGCTCGTTGAAGGTTCAAGTTTTAGAAGCAGAGTTCATGTCCAAGATTAATCCGAAGCTCTGGGGACCCTGCACCCACCTTTATCAAGAATTAGGGGAGTGACTAAACCAGGGGCCACCAATGGGAGTTCAGGCAGGAAAGGGCAGCTACACCCTCTCCCGTTTGTTGAGTTTCCCACCAGAGCAGGGGACAGGATGCCCCTGAACCGGTTTGAAGCGGTGTATGCAGAAGTAGGCAACAAAAGGGGCCTACGTGCAAGTTTGAAAGGAATCCTAAAGTGCACACACCCAGTTCCAATCCACATAGCCTGTCTGGGGAGGTGAGGACACCTCCCTGCAACAGGATCCCTATTGTCCAGCTGCCTTGGCTGGAGTTCTGCCCAGCAACAGGCAGCCAGAATTGTGTGGGTGGCTGGTAGCATCCATTTTGTACTACGTGTGCTCTTTTAAATTGGTGTTTAAAATCAACCGCTTTTTCCATATCACCCCTCTAGCAGGGTGGAATTATACCCCGCCTCCAGTTACTGGATTGGGGGTATGATTCCAAGGTGTTTGACAAAAAACACTACATGGTTCTGTGCAGCCATTCTCAAGTTAGCATTCTACCGCAATTGATTATAATGCGCTTAAGAGTATACGGTATGGCTGCACTACAATGAACCTCGCAATAGTTTTAGTGAAAGTTGCAGAGGGGTCCTACTCAGGTAGGGTTTCCCCCTCACCATATCTCAGCACCCTGCCTTGTAGGATTAGCAAGGCCTGCCTTAGGGGTGACCTATGAGGATATATGAGTTGTACTTAGGTGGGATACAGGCTACCTACATCCCTGTAAGGGGTGCAAGCACCACCTTACCCAGACTACAGTAGTGGTCTGGTGGTGTCAGTTTGTATGGCGGTCCCAGGGGTGGCACAATAAGTGCTTCTGCCCCTGGTAGGCCTCTGAGGGGCCCATGCCCTGGGTACCTAGGGTACCATCTACAAGGGGCTCACAGGGTGTCCTCAGTATCCAATTGGTATGTACCTAGGGTACTCACTTCGGTTTAGAGAGGAAGCAGATAGGCTGGGGTCCTGGATAGCAGGGCCACAGCCTGGCTAGAGTCAAAAAAACAGTCAAAACATCAGCAAAACGTTGGGGGCAACTATGCAGTCGATGCCAATCACCTACATACCTGGTGTGGTTGTCCTTTAATTTGATCATTCAAGAGATTATAGACTGGTAAAACAAGCTGCTTTACATTCCTTCAAGACTTAGCCTAAAGGCTGCTCTCCATAGCTACCACTAGGATAGCTTTCAATAAAGGTTGTCATTAACCTGTTCACCATAAGGGGCTGTTTGGACTGATACGAGTTGCCCATTATAATTATCAACTTCTCACATTGGTGGCTGCAGTGGAATTCCAGCTTGCTATTGTTTTACCAGATAATCTCAACTGAATTGATCAACTGAAAACCACTAAAGGTACCTTAGGTAGATATTATATCAAGTTTAGTATACAGTAAGTTCTACTGAACTTAGAGTTGTGTGTTAAGGGATAACACACCCTATCTACAACTCAAGAGAGTTTAGTAGACCACACTTGAGTAGGTAGTGCAATACACCACACCACATTAGTAAAGTCTAATTAGCCAGGAACCAGTGGGTCCCTGCTAGAAGTCAGAGAGCTTCTCACCTATAGATATGAGGGTCTCTCTTTTGTACAGCTTAGGGCCTTTTGTTCCATTAGGAAGCTGAAAACAGGCAAAAGCCCAACCACCCAGCATCTCATAAAGATACTCAAGCTGGATGATCTCCCAGGACCTAGTGGTTCTGGTGGGGTAGGCAGAGTGGGTGGGGCAGCAGTTGAGGGTGGGCTTAGGGGTGGAAACTGCCCTGACCCTACCTCTAATGCTGACCAGACTGGTGACAATGATCAGGATCTGGTGAACCCAGCTCCCCTGGATGAGGATGAGGAGGATGACAATAATGCTCCCCACTTTGTTCCTCCAGGAAGAGTTGAAAGTAGGGCTAGAAGGGATAGATCTCTCTCAAGGTGATCTGTCCAGCCTAACTCATTTGTAGGGACCGCTGTTTCTTCTCACAGAGGGAGGGAAACCTCCCAGGAGAGGAGAGAGAGACTGCTGAAGTATGAGCAAGACAAGTTCAACCTCAGAAAGCAGCAGATGGCCATAGATAGGGAAGCCCTAGAGGTCTACAGAGCTAGTAAAAAGGAGGGACTAGAGTCACTTGGTGGCAGCAATTTCCCTAGAGACAGGGAGAGGTCTTACGACCATAGAATCCTGAGTAAGATTGTCCCTCCCTATCAGAGTGGGAATGAAATCCACAAATGGATAACTGCCTTGGAGAGGGCCTGTAAAGTACAGAAGGTCCCTCAAGGTCAGTGGGCAGCAATCTTATGGCTCTCCTTTGCAGACAACGGTAGAGATAAGCTCCTCACTGTAAGAGAGGAGGATGCTGATGATTACCAGGTCTTGAAAAGTGCACTAATAAATGGGTGTGGCCTAACCACTGAACAATACAGGTTAAATTTCGGACAAGGAGTGTGGTTGCTGGGGGGAACTGACAAAGCTGAGGGGGAACATGGCGCCTGCTGGCTGAGCAGACGCGCGTGTCTGTAACTCTCTCCCTCTGCCGTGTAGCTTTAGCCGGAATTCCACCTACCTACCTGGCTGACTTCTCTCTTGATCCTCCGTTCTTTTCGGCGCCGTGCAGAGTGGGAGGTCGCCGATCCCGGGACCTGCAGCGGTGATGGATGTCCTGGAGTCTCGGCGTCCCTCGCCCGCCCTGTCTTCCGCGTTGGTGCGCTGCCGCCCTGTTGAGGCGCGGCCGCAGAGCGCCGGCCCGCGGCCTCCTCTGGGTGAATAGCGGCGGCACCGGCATCGGGTGTTTCTTTGGAGCAGTGAGAGTGGAACTGGAGAAGGCGGAGTGTGTTGGGGATGGTCTGATGGTCTTGGCTTCCCCCACAGTCCCCCGTGCAATTGGTGACATGGATTCTTGCTGTGTCGAGGAGGCTCCTGTGTCTGGAGATACTGACGCCCAACTGGATCAGTACCCCCAATCTCCCCCTCATTGCTTCCAGGAAAATGAGGTAGTATTACCGAAAAACTAAAAGAGAGTCAAGGTAAGAAAGTTGGCAAAAATGTGTTTGGAGGGGAAAAACTACAATCCAAAGAAAAGGGGAAAGTGAGTGGCGACCGGTCAGTGGGGAAGGGGGCTAAAATCACTACATCTATCCCAGGCATATCTAAGACTACTAACTTGTCCTGTGATAACTCAGCCTTTCAGAGTTACCAGGTTAAAGGTAGGAGTATAAAAGAAGGGAAGACTAAGGCTGTGCCCAATACAGTGAAGGTCACCCCCTCTTTAAGGTCCTTTTTCAGGGTACAACCAGAGGTCTAACTCATTACAAAACTGGGTGAGATGCAATCTACAGGTTTATCAGGGGTGGACTCTGAACTACCCATGACGGCTATTGTCCCCCTCACTGACTCAGACATAATCATCGAAACTGTTCTTTCCCCCGCTGTTGTTGGAACTGATGCCGTCAATACTGCTACTGCTATTGCTGGTCAAAACTTGGATGAAGCTGGGTTGGATGCAGGATCAGGTTTAGACAACTCAGAGCAGACTGAGCCCGCTCCTTCTTCATTTTCAATCTCGATGGAAGCCCTATTTGCATCTTTCAAGGAAGATATAAAGCAAGGTTTTGCCGTGTCAGCTGCCAATCAAGGGGAGATCAGGAGTTCATGTGAGATATTAGAAAAGAAAGTAGATCTCCTAAACACTAGAACAGAATCCCTTGAGCATTCTGTCGAGGAGTTAAAGTCCAGTTTAGGGATGGCAGAGGCAAAAATCCAAGAGCTCCGAAAGGACGAGGTGGTCTTGCGTGAAAGAATGGAAATGTTGGAAAATAATTCCCGTAGGAACAACCTCAGCGTTTTGAATATCCCAGAAGGGAAAGAGGGCTCCGACTTGAGAAATTTCATGGCAAACCTGCCAAAAGAAGCCCTCCCACTCGATGACTCAGTAGATTCTTTGACAAAAGATATACAGAGAATCCATAGGGACCCATTCCGGCTAAATCCAAATAGGACCAAGCCAAGGAAAATTTTACTGACGCTTCAGAGCCTAGGCACCCAACGGGTTAGAGCGTGTTCCTTTGAACGTACTCTCCTAGTAGAAGACAATGAGTTGAGTTTCCTCTGTCGAGAGACAAACCATTTTTTAGAGACCAACTTGGGAACTGCAGACATAACAACAGTTTGGGATACCCTCAAGGCTTTTTGGAGGGGTATAATAAATAATAGGGTAAGCTACAGAAGTAAAAAATACAGAGAAGAGATTGGAGGTTTGGAGGAATAAATGAGGAAGGTGGAAACAAAATTAAATGCCCAAGAGGGAATCGGTCAGAAGGAAGATCTAGAAATTAAAAGGAAATTGAAGGAACAAATGTAGTCGGTTCTCCAGGGGCGGCTTATGCGTAGGTGGGAAGTGAGCAATATGGCCCATTTTGAGTATGGGGAAGGAGCTGGAAAATTACTAGCTTGGAAGATCAAGGCTGACCAGCTCCGGAACCATATTAAGGAGATTTCAGTGGGTAATGGAGAATCCCCCATCTTTTCAGATGTAGCAATAGGAGAGGCCTTCCTGGTTTATTTCCAGGAAATATATAAAGAAACCTCCACAGACGATAATTCCAAGGCAAAATCTTGACTGGAGAATATCGCTCTAACACCTATCAGCTCCAAACAACAACTGGATTTGGGGCAGTCCATTACACAGGAGGAAGTGAGGAAAGCATTGGCAAGTGGGAAAAGGGGCAAGGCGGCCGGCCCGGATGGGCTTCCAATAGAACTATACCGTTCACTTGGAGAGAATTTAATACCAACAATAACTCTCCTATTTAATAAAATCTTTATGGATGGTATCAGTCCACCGGTAACATGGAATGATGCTACTGTAGTCCTTATTTTGAAACCGGGTAAAAACCCCTCCAAATGTGGGTCTTATCGGCCCATATCACTTCTAAATGCCGATTATAAAATCTATACAACTATTTTGGCTACTATATTAGGGGTGGTGGCTGGAGATATTCTTCACCCCGACCGAAAGGGGTTTGTGAAAGGGTGACAGTTAGCAGACCTCACTTATGATTTGGTCGGTGCAATAGACATTGCCTCTGCATGTTCGCTACCCCTCGCAGCCCTGACTCTAGATGCCACCAAGGCTTTCGATAGGGTGAACTGGATGTACCTATCGGAAGTCATGGACAAATTCAATCTGGGTGCAACATTCTGTCGGGCTATACAGTCAATCTATAAATCTCCATCTGCCAAGCTCTTGGTGAATGGTTGCATTACAAAGCCATTCGGTATAACTAGAGGAACTCGACAGGGTTGCCCTCTCTCCCCCCTGTTGTTCGACATGTATATTGACCCATTTGCACAGAAACTAAGAGACAACCCCGATATCGAATCATTCAGTTACGGGGATTGGGAGAAAAGGGTGGCCCTATATGCGGATGACATTTTGATTCTGTCCGCAGATCTAGACAGAACCCTACCGGTAGCAATTAAACTGGCGGAGGAATTTGGCAGGGTTTCTGGCTATGAGATAAATGCGGGCAAGACAGAAATCATGACTTGGAATATCCCGAATCCTGCATTTCAGACAAGCTGCGGTATGCGTTATCTCGGCATCACAATCATCCAGGATATTAATAAACTGGCAGATACCAACCTATCACGAGTACTTCGGGATTGTTGTAAACAAATTAAGTCAGGGATACATCTTCCCTTATCCATTCTGGGGAGAGTCAACTTAGTCAAAATGTCTATATTGCCCAAGGCCACTTTCCTCTTTAACACAATCCCTCTCCATTTTGATAAAGACACCATAGGAAAATTCCAATGGGAAATCAATTATTTTATCTGGGCATATAAGTCTACCAGAATTGCATGGAAGAAACTAAGACGAAGGAGGGAAAAGGGGGGGTTAGCACTACCGGATCTACAATGTCATACTTGGGCATTCCAACGTACTCACTCTCGTATGTTGTTGAAAACGCCAAGTGACAAAGGGAGTGGAGCTATGTTTCTGGCCATGCTGAAAGGGGCAGCGCCGACGCCGGAAGGGTTTATGTACAAATTTGGCGATCAAAAATTCTTCAAGAAAATCAAACTTAAAGTCCTGCAGGGGTTTGCCATGATTTGGGCAGCATTAAGGAAGGTGACAGGTCTTAGCTACTTCTCCAAACTGGCCCAACTCTGGGATTCTCCAGGATCCCCAGACTGCCTCCGTGATAGGCTGACTATTCCTCTTAGAGACGCTGGAATTAAACTATGGGGAGATCTAATCAGTAATGAAACACTTATCTTATGGGAAGATCTAGAAAAGTTAGTGGGTAGCTACCTTTCAAGATTCAAATACATCCAGTTACATAGTTGGGCACAATCCCAGCTCAAAAAAGGAAAATTCATAGGCAGAGGAACTAGTTTGGAGCAACAGCTTGTGGAAAGGCCAGCACGTAAAAAGGAAGTTTCCTATTGGTATTGGGCCTTAGAATAGGAGATCGATGGAGAATTTAAGCTGGCTGATGAGCTGTGGAGTGGATTGCTGCCTAATGAACAGTGTGACCATTTATTTCTGGAATCTTTCAAAATCCTCTTCAACATAGTTAAACCAGCATGGTTGAGGAGGAACCATCTATTCACGGCTCGTCGTGCATACCTCTGCGCCCTTAGATTTTTAAGGATCAGTAAAAGTACACAAGTTAGTAGCATAAAATGCGGATTGCTTGAGGCCTCAGACCTTCATGTGTTTAGAGACTGCCCCTCCATCCAGACATTCTGGGAAGAAGTACAAAAAACATTGGAGAGTATATTGGGGTAGCAATTACAATCGACCTAAAATTAATAATTTTCGGCTTGCATACCCAGATAGTACATCCAGCCAGACTTCTCCTATTCTATTCAATTCTTCTAGCAAGAATACAAATTTGTAAGCATTGGGTAGATTTTGCCCCTCCAACTCACTCGGACTGGCTAACTTCCTTATATGAAACATCTAAAATGTACATGGCCAAAGTGTGTAGCATTAAATATATTGCATACTGGGACTTGCTGTTGCTCTGGAGATCATTTTTTTTTTCTTTTTTTTTTCTTCTCTCTGTGGTCCTATGATTATGCCAACTGGACACTCCCAGGACCAAACTGGACATGCCCATGGTTAATGTGCATTGAGAGAGTCCATCAGGTATTTTAACAATGTGGATTGGTACCTAACCTCCCCAAATCAACATATGGGAAGTGCTCTTGGGTCTGACAACATACCCCTCTAGGCTACGGGCTGAGGGCATCGAGAGAATCCGAGGGAAGAGCCCACGTTATCCTAGCCTATTGACAAAGGGGACTGCATAGACGGTCAGCACGTAATGGGTTTTGGCGAATGAGGACGAAACCCCCCCCCCCAAAAAAAAAAACAACAGGTTCAAGTTCAGAGATACCCAAAAAGCACAAAACCAAGACTGGGTTGACTTTTTTGACTGTGCTGCTAAGGCTCTGGAAGGTTGGTTATTGGGCAGTAAATTGTGTGACTTCATAGGATTGTACAATCTGATAATGAGGCAGCAGATTCTTAATAACTGTCAAAATCAGCTGTTGCATCAGTACCTGTTAGACTTTGATCTGACCTCTCCGCAAGAATTGGGAAAGAAGGCAGACAAATGGGTCAGAACCATGGTGAGGCAGAAGGTACAGAACCAGGATTCTAAGAACTCTGACAAGGGTGGGGACAAGGGTAAAGACCAGAAGTCTTCTCAAGGGCCCCAAAAATCTTCTTCTAATGGGGAGTCACAGTCAAACAAGGGAAAAGGCCAAAAGAAACCTTTGTTGAAAATTCTGTAAACAGAAAACTCACTGGACCAGTGACTGCACCAAGTCCAAAGAATCTGCTTCAGCCACCCTTGCCCCTAAGGCAACTGTTCCCCCTACTACAGCTACAATAGGTGATGGCAATGTCCAGAATAAGGGTGTAGTAGGGTTGACCCTGGGTTCTGAGTAAGCCTGGGCATTTAACTACGCTCCGTTCGCGGAGCTTGCAAAGTTTAGGCAACTTCGCGATTCGCGTAGAGTGCGAAGTTGCAGATTGCTACGCAATCTAGCGCGTAGCGTAGTAGTTTTGCTTCCTCGCGTGCTCAATATTCATTCTCGCGCGCGCGGTAACGTCTTACCGTGATTCTGCGATCGCCAACTTGCTTTTCTGTCCGTTCGCGAGCACCATGAGATTTGTAATATGGCTGCCCAAGCCTGCAAGAGTGTGCGAACGCGAACACGTCATTCGGGCGCGCGAGCTGACTTCCGGCAGCTGTCTTGGTAAGATCGCGATCCCGAACATGCAAAAACTACAATCTGACGAAGAATATCTCGTGATCTTCATAAAACCTTCTCTAAAATGATCATTTTGCTCAGAAAAACTCCTCAGATTGTGATTTTGCTGTAGTCTTTTGTGTAAGGAGGAGTCCTTTAATTTTTTTTACTCTTTTTTTCAAGAGGAAGGAAGTGCCCCTGACTCTACAACTTCCTGTTCCTGTCCAGCAGGCTCCTCCCAGTGCTTTTTGCATGTGCTGTTCACTTTCATTCGGATTTGGAGCTGGAAGGATCACTTTTTGTTTCTGTCTGCTGCATCATACCATTGGATTGGATTTATTTTAGGACTTTTTGATTTGAGATTTAATTTACTACAAGCAATTTGGAGAATTGGTGTGTTTGTTTCATTGGGGCTCGTATTACCTACATTTTTCTGGGTTTTTTATTATTTTTTAAAATTATAGTTGTGGCGGGTGGCCTGTGATTTCAATAGGGGCCTAGTTGTCTTTCTCTGCAATTTCAGCCAGTAGGGTACCCATTGGTCCATGTTTCGTGGTGTCTGTAGAATTTTCAACATCATGTAGGGCATGGATGGCATAGGATTATTTGAAATGCTAAATGTGGCTGCGGTGTATTTCACTGTTGGTGTGTGTGTGTGTGAAATACCTTTGTTGGATGTGTGTGCTTGATGTGTAACTTCTTTCCAATCCTTTCGTAGCCCTGTTGATTTTCATTTTTGTATTAAAGCTGTGTTGTTTAGCAGGCCTCCTTTGTCCGGTCATATATTATAGGCCTGCTTCAATTCATTGTTTTCCATGGCCTGTTGTGACTGTGAGTGCCCATGTGGCTTGTGGCAATTTTGTGGTGGTAGTTTAGTAGTGTGTGCTTCTTTTTCTATAAAGGCCTGCATTTCTTTTCTTTGTTCCCCTTGGCTTATGCTTGTTGTTGTTGTGTCCTCCTGGCCATGTGTGTGGCGGCCATTTTGTGAAGGCAGGCATTGTGCTTTTGCCATAGGCTTACATTGACTGTTCCAAGCTTGTGGCCTAGTCTGCCAGTAGGCCCAGAGGTAGTCAGCCTCAAATCTTTGGTGCGTTTTTTAAATTTACAGTTTGTGTTGTCTGTTGACTTATTTTTACACCATGGATGGCTTTGGATTTTATTGCAAAAGTTGTTTTTTGGGGTGGAATAGCATTTTTTGGGTGTGTGTTAAATAAATAGGGCTTTTTAGCCAGTAGGTAAAACTAGGGATTCAGCTCGCGTAATTTTGGTAACTCTGCACAGAGCGACAACGCGGATTTACAGTTTTCGTCATTTTCGCGCTCTCAATATGCGTGTTCGCGCACGCGATAAAGCCTTTTTGTACAATTCGCGATCCCGAACACGCAGCATTTGCAATCTGGCAAACAATATCTCGCGAGCAACATAAATCCTTCTCGAAATGCTTTTTTTGTGCATTTTGCTAAAAGAACTCCTCAGGTTGTCATTCAGCTGTAGGTTTGGCGCACGGAGAAGCTTTTATTTTTTTGAAAATATTTTTATGAGAGGAAGTAAGTTCCACAGACACTACAACTTCCTGTTAATGTCCTTTGTAATCACTTTTTGGTTATTTGTGGTGGGTGGCCTGAGCATGTGTGTGGCGGCCATTTTAGGAAGGCAGGCATTGTGCTTTTGCCATAGGCGTACATTGACTGTCTTCCATTTCTTGTTGTGGGTGTGTGGCAGCCATTTTGTGGAGCCATCCAAGCAGTGTGCTTGCTTTTGCCATTCTGCTCCAATCTTGTGGCCTAGTCTGCCAGTACGCCCAGAGGAAGTCATCCGACAATCTTTGGTGCGATATTTAAATTTACATTTTTTGTTGTGTGCTCAATTATTTTTTGACACCGTGTATGGCTTTGGATTTCATTGCAAAAGGTGTTTTTTGGGGTGGGATAGCAGTTTTTGGGTGTGTGTTAAATAAATAGGGCTTTTTAGCCAGTAGGTAACCCTAGGGATTCAGCTCGCGTACTTTTGGTAACTCTGCACAGCGCGACAACGCAGACTTACAGTTTTCGTCATTTTCGCGCTCTCAATATGCGTTTTCGCGCACGCAATAAAGCCTTATTGTACAGTTCGCGATCCCGAACACGCAGCATTTGCAATCTGGCGAACAATATCTCGCGAGCAACATAAATCCTTCTCGAAAACGCTTTTTTTGTTCATTTTGCTAAAAAAATCCTCAGGTTGTCATTCAGCTGTAGGTTTGGAGCACGGAGAAGCTTTTATTTTTTTGAAAATATTTTTGAGAGAGGAAGTAAGTCCCACAGAGACTACAACTTCCTGTTCCTGTCCTTTGTAATCACTTTTTGGTTATTATTGTGGTGGGTGGCCTGAGCATGTGTGGCGGCCATTTTGTGGAGGCAGGCATTGTGCTTTTTGCATAGGCCTCCAAGCTTGTGGCCTAGTCGTACAGTAGGCCCAGGGGTACTACTCATCAATCATCACGGGTGCATGGAATTTAAACAACTATTTTTGTGTTGTGCCGTGCGTTAAATTTCAACATCATTTATGGCTTTGGATTGAATTGTAAAATGTGGCCTTTACTTCTTTTCGGGGGTAGATTTCACTTTTTGGGTGTTGTAAATAAATGCCTTTAGTTTTTATATGTATATGTTCGTTGTTGTTGCTTCCTGATGCTGCATCCATCCCATAAGATGCACACATTTTTATTTAGGGCAATCAGGCTAGACTACATTTATGTTTTTGTTCTTTGCTATTCTTCTTCCTTAGTGTACGCAGTACAAATACACCAGGAGCCCTGGCCTTGTCAGTCTCTTAATGGCTGGCTATACTGTTGTTGTTCACTGACTTCATAAAATGTAATAATTGTGACCACCCACCAGACACTAATAAGTTATATATTATATTATGGATCTTTTGACTGATGTTCTTCTGGCTTTTTTGCTTTCAGGTGCACAAAAGACAGAGGAGGTGTGTCATCATCATGTACTCAACGTGACGTGTGAGTGACCTGACCAGGCATCTCTGCAACTTGTGCAACTGAGTGCTGTTTTGACATCTGTTGAAGATGCCCCCAAAGAAAGCAGGTAGCAGGTCCTCCGGTACCAAGATAGTTGCCATGGAGAAGAAGGACCAGAAGAAGAAGGAAGTGTTACTTAACTCTGGTGTGCCTCCCAAAACCTTTTTTGGTACACCAAAAATGACGCCTGCAGCAACGGTGTCGGGGGCCAAGCTGGGGGCAGCAGCTCCACATCAGTGGGCCCAACCCACCAACCCAGGCCCAAGCAGATGAGTGTGGAAGAGGTAGCCAGCCTTATGGTGGAAAGCAGTGATGCTGAGTCTGAACTAAACTTATCTCTATCTCAAAGTAGTACACAATCAACGCAGGAGGGAACACAGTGGATAAGTGGTCAACAGCCGCAGCCACCGCCCGCAATAGTAGCTGTTGTTCCTCCCGAAGTAGGGGCAGTTCAGGAAATTGAGCCTCATGCAGAGGAAGAAGAGGAAGCCACTCCTTTAGAAGTTCCATTGGCTTCCAAATCCCCAGCAAGGCAAAGGAGGGTTAGTACATCAAGTTCTTCACCATGCCCCCCTTCTGATGATCTAGATGCCACTTGGAAGCCACAAACTGAGTCTGAGAGGGAAACACATCACAAGAGCAGGCATGGGAAAAGGAAGGTTCCAGAAACCCTTACACTTATGGAGGTAGATGTAGAAGAGCAGGATGATGATGATGATGATGAGCCAGTCATCACAAACATCACTCCCGGGCCTGAGGAGATGGAGACCAACATTTTTACACTATCCAAAATGGCTGCGAGGGATGTGTCACGCATACCTCCAACACAGGTAACACCAACACGACCTCCAGCTTCCATATTTACATTAGCAAAGGGCCGGCAGCATCCTACATCCAGCACAAGCACCACCTCAGCAGAAGTAGGTAGTGGTACTGCACAGAGTCAAATTCAACACACACCCTCCAGTTCATCCGACATTGGAAGTGGGAGTGGCACCTCCAGCAGGAGACAAAAGTTAAGCTCCCCAGTGTGGGACTTCTTTATGCTTAGCGGAAAGGAGGAGAACATTGCTATATGCTCCGTTTGTCATACCTCTGTTAGTCGTGGTAAGCTTGGTACAAACTATGGTACCGGAGGCCAAATGACCCATCTGAAAAAACCCCACGCAATCCAGTGGGAGGAGCACCTTAGACGCATCAAAACTGGAACCATTGCTGTTGGGCATAAGCGAGTAGAAACTCCACTCACGGTGGAACAGGAAGAAGAGGGAGACATTCTCTGTGGTAGTGGTACACAAAGTAGCCCTGTCTCCAGCACTGCAGTGGTAACGCCCACATCCTCAGCCACATCTCATTGCCACAAGAGTAAGAGTCAGCCTGAGACACCAAGGAGTACTGCTCGCGACAAAAGTGCGACGTTGACCACAGGAAGGAATACCATGCAGCCTACCATTCTTAGCATGTTTAGTAGGCCGGAGGGGCAGTACGAACGCAACCACCCAATAGCACGTTTGTAAAATGCAAAGCTGGCTAAAATGTTAGCACTGGACCTTCTCCCTTTTTCTTTTGTTGAAGGGGTGAGTTTTCTTGAATTTGTGACCACCATCTGCCCAAAATGGAAAGTTCCCAGCTGCTACTATTTCGCAAGAGTTGCTGTTCCAGCACTACATCACGACGTGCTGGAATTGCTTGGAAAAGCCTTAAAACAGAGTGCTGTTCAGAGAATACACCTGACAACAGACATGTGGACCAGTTGCCAAGCCACTGATTACATGTGCATCACTGCACACTGGGTCTCTTTTTCGGGTGTTAAAGATAAGATATCTGACGGTGTTGTTGACACCGCTGAGATTTTTAAAGACACTCGCAAACTTGCAACTGTAGAAATGTTTGCTATGGAGAAATCTCATGCTGCTGCAAACATTTTGGATGAGTTTAACAGCAAGGTGTTTGAGTGGCTGCGACCAAGAGGGCTTACCATTGGTTTTGTTGCCATGGACAATGGCAGTAATGTGGTTAGGGCCATGAAAGATGGTGGCTATTTCAGGGTCCCATCTTTGGCACACTGCATTAACATTGTTGTTCAAGACTTTCTGAAAATTAAAGCAAAGTCAGCAGCTTACTGACTACCTGCAGAAGAATATGCACACATTTCAACCATTCTTTTAAATCCCGGAAGCAGCTGAGGGTCATTCAATGTGAGCATAAAATGCCAGTCAAAGCACTCATCCAGGAGGTGCCAACACGTTGGAACTCAACGTATTACATGCTTGAGCGTCTGTTTGAGCAGTACATACCACTTAATGCTTATGTCATGAAAAGGTCAGGGGATCCTACTGTGAAAGGCATGACAGTTGAGATGGCCCAATGGGACCTCGTCAAATGCCTGACAGAGATGCTACTTCCTTTTGAGGTCTTCACATGTGAAGTGAGCAGGGAGGACTGTACTATGGGCCAAGCTATCCCATTGTTGTACATGCTAGAGCAAGAGCTGAAGGAGGTGTCAGAAATGTACGCAGGTGTGGATGACAAAGTAGACGCATATTATTTGGCAGACACCTTATCCACTCGCTAATCTGAAAATACAAGGATTCAAAATAACATTGTGTCACCTCCACATTACATTACTGCCTCAATTTTGGATCCACGTTACAAATTATTGCTGCGCAGTAATGAAGTAATTCCTTTTTCAGAAGTGGATGTTGCCCAGTACAAAACTTTGAAAGCTGAGGAAGCCACTGAGTTTGAAAAAGAAAGGATCTTAATTAGAGACCTGCCCCCCCCCAGGGCAGAAAAAGTACTGCAGGGCACCCAGAGTCAAGTTCTACTTCAGAGGCCAAGAGCAGTGCGTTTGCCTCCCAGCAGTCAACAACACTGCCAGCAATAACATCAACACCACCAACAGGATCATCAGGCACATTTAAAAAAACGGCAGGTGATTGGTTTCTACGGAAAGGGTTTTGTACGTCCATGACTGATGCAAAGGCAAAAGAGGCCCAGGAAATCGGAGCACCCCTGAAAATTGAGCGGATGGTTCAGGCCTATCTAGATGACACAACAGAGGTCTTCATGGAGCAAAGCCCATTGGTGTATTGGTA
Source organism: Triturus cristatus (assembly GCF_964204655.1). Classification (NCBI taxonomy): domain Eukaryota; kingdom Metazoa; phylum Chordata; class Amphibia; order Caudata; family Salamandridae; genus Triturus; species Triturus cristatus. The sequence continues at coordinate 1,267,841,025 of NC_140582.1, forward strand.
TGGGAAAAGAAGCCAATGGCCAGTGCTCAGCAGGCTGTCGATAAAGTATGTGGCTTGCCCTGTTGCAAGTGTCTCTTCAGAGCGTGTTTTCAGTGCTGCTGGTGCCAGTGTTACTTTCAAAAGGAGCAGTCTCTCGCCCAAAAGCGTTGAGAGGTTAACCATGATCAAAATGAATCAACACTTTATACCACCGGAGTACAAAATACGTGAATCACAGCTGGAAGAGGAGAGCGACTTCGATGACATAAGTAGTGGGTTGTTAGACGTACTTCTGTCCGAGCCACCAGAGTTTGAGGATGAGCTCCTCTTCCCTGACAACTAGGCTTTCAAATTGTTCTCCCTTCCTTTATTTGTGTGTGACTGTGTATCTGTTTTTCTGGTTCAAAATCTAATCACAACAAATCCATCAACAGTCTCCTCTTTTTATTTCCCTATTGGAGTTGCACGTCTGTGCATAACTGTCCACTCCACTCCTCAGGGTCCTGCTCCATCTTCCTTACTCTCCCTAAGTACATTTCAAGCAAGCCAGACATTGGATGGAGATGGAGAATAGTACAATACATGTTGCCTCTAACAGTCCCTACATAAGAAGTGAAACGTGACTCCAGCTATATTCCATTTTGTTTCCAAGCCGAAAGAAACTCATCACTCACTGCCAGAAGGCTAGGCAGGCATCAGACAGCCAAAGAGAGCACCAAGACAGGTAATGAGTGAATATTGTGAATGATGGTGGCATGCATTGCACTGGATGCTGGCTGACTACGAATAATTGTGCATGAAGTAGAACTATACTAGTTTATCGAAGTAAAAGTGACTCAGGTGTGGTGACAGTTAATGTTTCCTTGTTGTTTAATAATAACCACATTGTACTCCTACCATTGCAGGTGCCGGCCAATATCCGTTGCAATTTTGTAATATGAAATATATTATAAACTTAATCAGTCACTACAGACTGAGTTGGTGTTGGAGAATACGTACCACACAGTCATCATCACGATGCTGCTGAGCATACTATCTTTGCACACAGTCAGTTGGATCAGAGAAAATTGATGGAATAACTGTGTTTCATGGGCTGGCTTAAAAGGTAAACAGTTTGAACAAGAACCACAGCAGACCTAGGCTAGATGTCCGTGTAGTGGTGTGGACTGGAGTAGAGTATAGTGGTATGAGGGACAGTGGCGCATTGATTTAGTCACTTCATTTGGAAAATGCTAGGTTGCTGCAGTGCATATGACATTTCTCTGGCTCGGTCAAAATTTAAGTAAGGGGTAGGGTGCCTGGCCTGTGCCGCGGTTCTCCTGTTCTATGGCTGTGCTGGCTCCTGAGTCCTGTCCCGTTGTTGTTGTACCTTACTGCTGTATAGTAGACACTATGTATCCTATCCAAGCTGCCTCTGTGTTCTCTCCAGAGTGTTGTCTTCTCGTCTTGCACTCCACTGTAATTGAGTTTATTGTATTAAATACAGTAATTTTTCAATACCCCGTTTGTTTTTCCATCTACACTTACAGGCCGGCCTTTAACCTGTGCTATAGTGGGAGAAACGACTCACACTTACCTTACCAATCCACATCAGGCAGGCAGTGGTACCCAAGATTGATGTGCGGAGTGTCCATGGAAGGGAGGACCAAGAGGAATGACGAGAATGATGCAACTCCACATTTGGACCAGGATAATACAGTAACTTTAGTATCATTCATCATTCGTCTTTAAATTTATTTGATTGCTTTTTTCTCTTCAATCATTATGACTGCGTGTTGTGGTTTGTTTGGTAATTGATCCCTACAACTATTTTTTAATTTCCTTTGGTAGCTTGAAAAATAAAAGTAAGTCCGGTACAGCATGTAATTGGGTTCGGTCTGAGCTCTGAGGGCGGCAGACAGGCAAGGCAAATTTCAATTTCTTCCCTGACTGTACTGTCTCATTGGGTAATAGTAGTTATAGTAAGTACAACTCATTATCATTAACCATCAAGTTCTCTTCCTCAGCATGCATGCATTTGCTTTTTCTCACTTTATACTTTGATTTCTTTGATAATGGATCATGGTCGTCTTACAAGATTGTGTTTTACTTTTGTTGTGTCCATGCATACTGTCTGTTTTTCTTTCTCAAACCTTTCCCAAAACCCCACTTCCCATCCATTCATCAATCCCTAACCCTCTTCCCCCGGGCTGTGTGATTTATATTGAGGTGTGATGTGATGACTACATTAAATGTACACCAATTGATCACACGCTTGCTGGGGCAGATGTGGTGAAAGCAACACTAATTGAATTTCAACTAAGGCAGGGCAAGGATCTTCTTCTGCTTGCTGTAGTTTACTTTGTGTTCTGTTCTACTACTCCTCCCACAGTCTCTCAGTCAAGTGACTTTCTCTTTCTTTTTTCAAATGCTATTGCCGGTGTCTACTACTACCACCACAATAATGGCATCTTATCCGTTAATTTGGGAAACCAACCATGCAGCCATCAGTGTGCTGAACTTCATCATCACACTCTGACCTAACCCACCCCCCTCCCTAACCCCAACCAATGAACAAAACGAAACGAAAGTTGAAGAGTCCCACTGTCCAAAAGAATCCCCCACGCCCAAAAACCCACCCACCAACAAAAGGAATTAAAAAAGGGGCAAATGATGAGGTCCTCTATTGTTGGCGGGCCTTAAGGTGTTTGTCCACCAGGATCTTTACCTGCTCCTCCAGGTTCTCCTCTAAGCGGGCCAAACCAGCGGAGCAGCTGCCGGCGAAATGCCCTGCAGTTACATGCAGGGTGGGGGGCAGCAGTGCTTGAAATCGAGGCGCGGCGGAGGGCGGATGCCGGACCACGGCGCCGTGAAAGTGGAGGCAGGGCCTGACTGGGGCCCGGTGCATTGGAGGAGGCTGCAGCTGCAGCCGCCTCCTCCTCTTTCTCCGCCTGAGCCACCAGCCAGCAATAATGTACGCAGATGGCCTCCAGTTTCCGGCGCCGGGCCCTAGCGGGCAACTCCTTCATTGATGGTTTAGTGGATGTGGAAGCATACTATCTTTGCACACAGTCAGTTGGATCAGAGAAAATTGATGGAATAACTGTGTTTCATGGGCTGGCTTAAAAGGTAAACAGTTTGAACAAGAACCACAGCAGACCTAGGCTAGATGTCCGTGTAGTGGTGTGGACTGGAGTAGAGTGTAGTGGTATGAGGGACAGTGGCGCATTGATTTAATCACTTCATTTGGAAAATGCTAGGTTGCTGCAGTGCATATGACATTTCTCTGGCTCGGTCAAAATTTAAGTAAGGGGTAGGGTGCCTGGCCTGTGCCGCGGTTCTCCTGTTCTATGGCTGTGCTGGCTCCTGAGTCCTGTCCCGTTGTTGTTGTATCTTACTGCTGTATAGTAGACACTATATCCTATCCAAGCTGCCTCTGTGTTCTCTCCAGAGTGTTGTCTTCTTGTCTTGCACTCCACTGTAATTGAGTTTATTGTATTAAATACAGTAATTTTTCAATACCCCGTTTGTTTTTCCATCTACACTTACAGGCCGGCCTTTAACCTGTGCTATAGTGGGAGAAACGACTCACACTTACCTTACCAATCCACATCAGGCAGGCAGTGGTACCCAAGATTGATGTGCGGAGTGTCCATGGAAGGGAGGACCAAGAGGAATGACGAGAATGATGCAACTCCACATTTGGACCAGGATAATACAGTAACTTTAGTATCATTCATCATTCGTCTTTAAATTTATTTGATTGCTTTTTTCTCTTCAATCATTATGACTGCGTGTTGTGGTTTGTTTGGTAATTGATCCCTACAACTATTTTTTAATTTCCTTTGGTAGCTTGAAAAATAAAAGTAAGCCCGGAACAGCATGTAATTGGGTTCGGTCTGAGCTCTGAGGGCGGCAGACAGGCAAGGCAAATTTCAATTTCTTCCCTGACTGTACTGTCTCATTGGGTAATAGTAGTTATAGTAAGTACAACTCATTATCATTAACCATCAAGTTCTCTTCCTCAGCATGCATGCATTTGCTTTTTCTCACTTTATACTTTGATTTCTTTGATAATGGATCATGGTCGTCTTACAAGATTGTGTTTTACTTTTGTTGTGTCCATGCATACTGTCTGTTTTTCTTTCTCAAACCTTTCCCAAAACCCCACTTCCCATCCATTCATCAATCCTTAACCCTCTTCCCCCGGGCTGTGTGATTTATATTGAGGTGTGATGTGATGACTACATTAAATGTACACCAATTGATCACACGCTTGCTGGGGCAGATGTGGTGAAAGCAACACTAATTGAATTTCAACTAAGGCAGGGCAAGGATCTTCTTCTGCTTGCTGTAGTTTACTTTGTGTTCTGTTCTACTACTCCTCCCACAGTCTCTCAGTCAAGTGACTTTCTCTTTCTTTTTTCAAATGCTATTGCCGGTGTCTACTACTACCACCACAATAATGGCATCTTGTCCGTTAATTTGGGAAACCAACCATGCAGCCATCAGTGTGCTGAACTTCATCATCACACTCTGACCTAACCCACCCCCCTCCCTAACCCCAACCAATGAACAAAACGAAACGAAAGTTGAAGAGTCCCACTGTCCAAAAGAATCCCCCACGCCCAAAAACCCACCCACCAACAAAAGGAATTAAAAAAGGGGCAAATTATGAGGTCCTCTATTGTCGGCGGACCTTAAGGTGTTTGTCCACCAGGATCTTTACCCGCTCCTCCAGGTTCTCCTCTAAGCGGGCCATCCGGCGGAGCAGCTGCCGGCGAAATGCCCTGCAGTTACATGCAGGGTGGGGGGCAGCAGTGCTTGAAATCGAGGCGCGGCGGAGGGCGGATGCCGGACCACGGCGCCGTGAAAGTGGAGGCAGGGCCTGACTGGGGCCCGGGGCATTGGAGGAGGCTGCAGCTGCAGCCGCCTCCTCCTCTTTCTCCGCCTGAGCCACCAGCCGGCAATAATGTACGCAGATGGCCTCCAGTTTCCGGCGCCGGGCGCTAGCGGGCAACTCCTTCCTTGATGGTTTAGTGGATGTGGAAGGAGTATCTATATCAAGAAAGAAAAAGAACATGTTGTAGCCAATACTCTTAGCAAAACAGAAACACTAAAATCATTCAACACATAGTGTCACAGTATCACTAGCAAGCACAGTATATAACATTTGTGATTTGGTGGTAAGTATCTCTACTCCTACTTCCTTGGACTCTAACATTTGTGGGAGTTTCCGACATTATAAATATAATCGTACTATGTACTCCGGTACACCAGTCGTGTTGTTCTTATCTGTATTTAGCCCAATTACATAACCTTATTGTAGCCGGCATGCCAGCTCAGTCAGCTAAGCTTGCACGCAAGAGAAACAGATATGAGCCACATGATGCAGACTCAGGTTAGTTTTATTTACTACTACTGTCTGCAGGTGGGGAAGCTCATATTTTTGTATGCCGCCTTACGGCCGTTGGCACTGGCCATACTCTGTTACATGAAGGCAAATGGCATTCACAATTTCACTTACACCCTGCCATGGGTACTACAAAAAGGCAGATTATTTATCTGATCCAATGATCATTGCTTATATTCATATTATAGATGCTAATACGATACGACATCAGGTTAGTAGCGGTCGGTGGTGGAAGTGCTGCCGGGCGGTAAGTCGGTGACGTGGGAAGGTGCAGGGTGGGGATAGTAAACTATGGATTAAGGACAATCACAGGTAATTAAACAATACATTAAAAAAAAAATTGTTGCACCCACTGCATCGCATTCGGCGGTGCAGTGCGCACATTGAAAATAATTGTATTTATTTTTATGTTTATTACCTGTATTTGGCCGTAATACACAGTTTACTCGCCAGTGACACCCACCCGTCCCCTCCCCATGTCACGGCCCGCCAACACTCCCACCACTAACCGCTACTGCAGAGGGTACTTTGCTTTCATTGATTGTGTAACCAATAACCATAAACAACAGATAGGCCACCCTTTGCAGGCTGGCTGCCCCAATCGAAAATACATTAATAATAATAGGTAGGGAGTGGTCCCCAGAGTGGGAGGAAGGGGCTTCTGCTTGATAATATATATATATATATATATATATATTCACTGAAAAAACCATAGGTTTCAGACATGTTATAGTTAGCGGAAATTTTACTGATAAAAAACCAATGAAATTCCCCCGTTATAGTTAGTGCAGGCAACTATAACTCACGCGACCGCAATCTTCTGCTGATGCTAATACTGTATTTAGACACTTATTTGCCCATGTCTTCTTCCATAAATTTTTAGCTATACATATATTAGAAATATTTTTTTTTCATAAAGACACATATGTCATCAGCAGAAGATTGCGGTCGCGTGAGTTATAGTTGCCTGCACTAACTATAACGGGGGAATTTCATTGGTTTTTTATCAGTAAAATTTCCGCTAACTATAACATGTCTGAAACCTATGGTTTTTTCAGTGAATTTGCAAGGTTTTTTAAATGCTAATTCCTAACTATAACGTGTGTGAAACCTATGGTTTTTTCAGTGAATTTGTACGGTTTTTTAAATGCTAAGTTACTTTACGCCATTCGTGGCGTGCACGCCCACTTAACGCAGTTCGTTCCGTGCGCGCACGGTGCGCTTCGCGCACCGTGCGCGCACGGTGAGCACGCGGTGCGCTTCGCGCACCGCGCGCCCACTTTACGCAGTTAGTGCCATACACGCAAGGTGGGCACGCAGTGCGCTACGCGCACCGCGTGCCCATGTTACGCACCGTGCGCACATGGAGGACATATTATGCGCTTCCTTGTGATAGGTAATCTGTTAAATTTAATTTGTAAGTGATGACAATAATATGCCATGCACAGAGAGTGTTTTTTTTTTTATTAAAATGTTTAGCGTAAGCGCACCGTACGCGTACGGTAAGCATAATCGGCGAAATTTTCAAAAAATAAAAATTTACCGTTTTTTGCCTTTGAGGACTCAACTAACATGGCTATGTGCATGGGCGCTGTCTAAACAGCCCCTTTATATGTTTTTTGCCTTTATTTACAGCCCCCCCCCTCAGAGTGCGAGAGAGAAAATGGCGGCCGCCGCTTCCTGGTTTCGACCGATTCGAATGTTTACTTAGATGTAACAGCCAATCAGAATCGCGCTCGCGCACGCCACCGTACGCGTACGGTAAGCTTACGGTAAGCGTACCGTAAGCTGGCTCAGATATATATATTGATTTAAAGGCTATTTTCTCAGAATCTACTGAACAGATTTACACCAAACCTACAAAAGGCACTTCCTTGACCTGAGGACTACCTCTCTGCCAAATTTCTAGTAATTCTGTTCAGCCGTTCGGGCTGTAGCCCTGTCTAAAGGTCCTATGGAAAAATGCATAGGAAAAACGCGTTTTGGGACCCCCCTTTTATCTCAGCCCCCGCTTGACGAATCCCCCCGAGACTTTCAGGGTAGGAGCGGAGCGTAGCGCCCCACCTATTTTGAGAAATTCGCGAGGATTCGTCGACCGGCGCCAAAGTTATTCAAAATAGAATGTTGCGGATTTCCTATGGAAAAGGGGTCCTAACTAGAACTACCTACTGGCGACCGCCAGTGGGTAATATATATATATATATATATATATATATATATATATATATATATATAAATATATATGACATGCTTGCAAACTACTGCAAGTGTACTGTATTCTGATAATACTACCTATATTCCCCTAGGCTTTGCTACTGTCGCGCAGTTTCTTTTACATTTTCTTCAAAGTAAGAATCTCCAGTGACACTTTCCACCTATACTGTCTATTGATGATAGTACATCCAGGCATACATCCATTAAAGTAAACGTTTATCCTTCTTTTTTATATATCTCATACTTAGTTGGTTTCACCAACAACCACCCATGCTTCCGCTCCTTCCTTGCTTGCCTTGGCTTTGTCTTTGAATTTGAACCAAACAACGCTGATTCTTGCTATCTAGCACTATCCACCCATACTGTGTCGCCCACCCAGGCAGGCATTCTTTCACCTTCCACCCATCCTTCAACAACCCATGCATCTGATCTGATTACTATCAGCCACCTATGCATGCTTCCAAGAACATATCCTTCTCTGCCAGTCAGTCATATTATTTATCTCGCCCGTCCTTCCACCCTTAGTTCTTTCCCCCTTTGTTCAACACATCCATCAAGGTCATCTGATCTGAGTTTGTCTTCTCCATAAAACCTTCACCGCTGATTTTGGAGTCAAATAGAAGAGGCCATTGGTTACTCAACTCACGCTGCTAATGCTAAGTAAAGGGTGTCTTCTTCAACCGTTGTATAATAATAAGTTGCACAGTACAGTGAAATAGTGAACACACTTCCATCTAGTAGTAATGTCAAGAAGTAATGAATATAACTTACCGCCGCCGGCCACTGCTGCTGGATCCCCCCCTGTCTCTCCTGCAGGTGCCGCCAGTTCGCCTGCCCCCTCCGGAATGGCCGCATCGCCGCTGGCCCCGACGGCACTGGTGGATGGTAGTGTGCCTAGAAAAAAACATCACAAATTTTTAGGTGCCTGGAAACCTCCCCCTATTTTAAGTGTTCACTTGGAAGATTGAAAAAAAAGTTAATGCAACATACATCAGCACTAGACAGTAAGTACAGTCAGTAGACAGACACTAGTAGTGAGGATATGGTTCCACTTCCTAGGGTCATCTAGTCCTACTCTACTCTTTTGAAAGTTAGCCTGAGCCATGTGTAACCCTTTTAGATTCATCATGTCGACTACTACTCTTTTGGCGCATATTTAATTATACCTGGCAGCTTATTGACATGTGCAGTAGATGCCTTTGAGGCCACTTGACTGTTGCGTACAAGTGAAGAGGTCGAAAAAAAAATATTGCTTAGCCATCACATACATGTTACACTTTTTGCCATGACTGCAAAATGCTTGCATTCACCAGAATACTATCTAATGGCTAACGCGCAGCATTTTTCTCATATAATAGGCGGAAGATTCCCTTCTACAAACCAGAGATTTACAGAACATATTATGATGCAAGATGATGTAACCAGTATTTCTACGTTCTAAGGTGAAGGGTCTTCCAGAATTCTAAAGATCTTGGCTCTTGTTCTTGTTGTCATGCACTTGTAAATGTTTACTGTTTTAATCTCAGGCTTTTTGCTGGCTTTTTGACTATGACTGTAGTAAATTAAATTTCATATTAACGATGTACAGAGTTTGATACTTGTTTCAAATAAACCTTTTGAACTTACACATAGACTCTGTGGTATTTGCCGTGGTGGGGTGGACTTACACAAGTGAGTGAGCAAAATGGTGTTATTATGTTCTGGGTTGTCTGTCTCAGTCATCATCAACATTGTGTATCTTCTTCGTGGGGGGGTCGGGAGTGGGACCCTAATGTGAGACACTATAGCTAGTCGGTCAGGGAATCCTGGGTTCTTCGGACTGAAGTGTGATCAGTAAGGTCAAACCTCTCATCAGCAACATCCTATTTTGTTGTGCATAGTTCTGTATGTGGCTCTGCAGAATCACTGGACTACAGTATCATGTACTATCCTATAAAAAATACTAGTCAAATATCTGGTTGGCCATTTTGTTTGTGGTAATTGTCAAAGCCTCAACATTGAGAAGACTTGAAGAGGAAAACCCAAAGGACAGGACATAGTGGCTAGAGCTATTGGTTAATCAGAGTTTTCTTATTCCAAAGAAAACCTTCTATAAAGAGTGGGCAACTGTGCAAGCTCCGCTACAGACAGACTAATAATAGTAATAGTAGTAGTAGTACAGAGAGTCATAGCAGAGGCAGTTAGAAGCAACTTAGTTAGAGGCAGGGATAAACAGAATTTGGACACAGATAGTCAAGGTCAAAGAAGTAAGCTTTTGTAAAAAATAGAATTAGAAAGTGGAACCATAATTTATAGTTCGGCAAAAAAAGATGCAGTAAAAGTTAGGGAAATATAAATGTCAATATAACCACTGGAGGACTTACTGGGGCCAGCAGCAGGAGCCTCGGTAGAGGAGCGGTCCTCCTGTGGTTCCCCCGCCGACTCCGACCCTGTCTTCTTGCCCCCGGGTGGTGCTGATGATCATGTGAAATATAATAAAGAAAGAGACAAACATTAAGGAGTGCTGTGAAAGAAATAATAATAAATCATTTGGGAAAATAATTCACAAACAACATTTTAGGAAACAACAATTGCAATAAAATTGACCTATCTAATCAGATGGATCGACTACTGGCTTCTTCCTGCATTCACGGATCGTCTACTTATTTATGAACACTCCAGTGTTCCATAATCATTCTGATTACAAATACTAACGAAGCCTAGTAAGTACCACCTGACCTACACCACCTATTCCAGATGGGCCAATTGTTCACTAAGTCTGCATTTCCATTTTTTTTCAGCCATCAAATGCATAGATGAGATGGAGGACACATGCATACATTAGTGCATACATGCATACAACAAATTGTGGGTTGGTTGCATGATTCTGATCTAGTTCTGCTACTGACTGACCATGCTAAGCCTACCACTCACTAAACAAAGTACAAAAGGTTTGACGGAGGACTGGGGTAAGCAGCACTCAGTGACAGAGGAGGCGTCATGCAGACCGCATAAAACAATTATTAACTAATACTAGCAAACTAAACCTAGTATCCAATATCCATCCACCACTATTTCACAGTAGGACAATGGAAGGACTAGAGTCTCTCTAGCAAATCGCATTACCTAACTTCAGTTCTGTAAAATAAACTATTATATAATCAGCATCAGCACAAGCTAGCGCAAACTAAGTTGCAAACAAGTAAGAGTACCACCGAGAACCTGGATCCTTAAATCAAAGAACATTTTGCTTTTTGGAACTTAATTTACCAGCAACGCTTGGCACGCAGCAGTAATCTTGTTGTTCATCAAATTTAATATACACAATAAGTTACTCACCAAGCCCGACGACCTTGACACCTAGCAGGTCCAACAGGTCCTGCTCCCGGTCCAGGATGTCGGACCACCGGTGGGCTAGTTGATTGTGGGTGCGCCGGACCCCAGAGCACCGGAACATGGCCCGGCGCACCTTTGCCCACCGATGATGCCGCTCCTGGGTAGCGTACCCGGAGCAGGGCCTGCCGCCTGCTGCCAAGGTTAAGGGGAGGGGGCGCTGTATGAAAAAAACAAGGGCGGCCACCTCCTCCTCCCCAAACAGTTGCTGGGCCTGCACCCCTGCAGGACGCATTCTGCCACAGAAAGGCGGCCCTTCTCTGCTCCTGCAGGTCCCTTGCCCTTGGCACTCGGTGTGTCCTTTGCCATGGTTCAGGGGTGGGTGGGAGGCGGAAAAGAAAAGTTAGAAGGAGAAAAAAAAGTTAGGGGGAAGAAGATAGAAGGAACTTTTTAAAAGTAAGAAAAACACAGTAAACATAGAAATAAAATGCAAAATATAAACTTAGGCAAAGAGAGAGATAGATAATAGCTAAAAAAAGTCAGAAAAAATGTTTTAAAGACAAAGGATTGAACAGATAAATGGAGGATACAAAAGTAGGCCCAGAACCATATCATAGAGTGAAAAACAAGATGGCCGCGCCCATTCGCGACCGCATGGGTAAGTTTGCGCGATATTTCTCGCAAACATGTACTATTCATCGCGAACAAGTAAAATGCGCTCCCGAACACGTCAATGCACATCGAAAAAACGCTATCCGCGACCCAGAACAGGAAATAAGGCATCACGAGCGGGCGGGACAATAGAAAAACAAGATGGCCGCGCCCGTTGGCGACCGCATGGGTAAGATCGCGAGATATATCCCCCGAGCATGCAAACAGCTCCCCGAACATGCTCACCGTGCTCGCGAACAAGAAAAAGCCATCGCGAACAGGTGCCCCAAGCAACTACGCAAGCTCGCGAAGCTACGCGAAGGTCGCGTAGTGCAAGTACATCTTCGCGAAGCTTCGCGAAGCGCGGCTACGCGCACTACGCCCAGGGTTAGTTCTGAGATAGACTCTGGTCTAGTCAGAGTTCCAACTCAGGCTGTGCTTGTCTGTGATGGGGGCATGGATAGGCCCCCCTCTGTGAGTCCCAGTAATCTGGGCAAATACAGACAGCAGCCTTAAATAAATGGAGTAGAGGCTTGGGCATTCAGGGACACAGGAGCAAGTGTCACAATGGTGACAAAAGATCTTGTGGATCCTGGGCAGATTATACTTGGTGAAATGTTCCAAGTGAACAATGCTAGAAATGTCAGAACAGACCATTCTCTGGCAGTTGTTAACTTCTCCTGGGGAAGGGTAACTGGCCCTAAGAAGGTTGTGGTAAGTGCAGACCTACCAGTACAGTGCTTGTTTGGCAATGATCTAGAGACTTCTGCTTGGGCTGAAGTGGAGCTCAGAAAACATGCAGAAATGTTAGGGATCCCTGCTCATGTCTTTGCTGTGACTAGGTCACAGGCCAAAATGTCTAAAGTTGGACAGGCCCTGGATTCTGGAAAAATGGACCAGGTGCCTCCCAAGAGGAGGAGCAGTAGAGTTAAGGCAGAGCCTTCCCACATGACTCAGAATGCTGATCAGTTTCCTCAGGGGGGTGATCTTGAGCCTGAAGAAGGAACTGCCTCAGAGGAGCTTGAACCTGACAAGTTTGAGTTCTTGGGGACAGGGGGCCCTTCCAGGTCTGATCTGAGCCAGGAGCAGAAAACCTGCCCCTCTCTTGAACCCCAAGCTGCTGATGAGGCTGCTGGGAATGCTAGTGGAACCCATACCGTTTATTAGGATGATGGACTCCTTTACTCAGAGAGTAGAGACCCCAAGCCTGGTGCATCCAGGAAGTTGGTTATACCTCTGAGGTTTAGGGGTTTCCTATTGACACTAGCCCATGATATTCCCCTAGCAGGACACCTGGGTCAGAACAAGACTTGGGACAGAATTGTCCCTCACTTTCACTGGCCCCACATGTCTGAAGACACAAAGGAGTTTTGTCACTTCTGTGTGACCTGCCAAGCAAGTGGCAAAGCAGGTGGCACTGCAAAGGACCCCTGATACCACTACCTGTGGTGGGGGTACCCTTTGAAAGGGTAGGGATTGACACTGTTGGTCCCATGGATCCCCAAACAGCATCTGGGCACTGATTTACACGGGTGGTGGTTGATCATGCCACCAGGTACCCAGAGGCAATTTCCTTAAGGACCAATACAGTACCTGTGGTGGCAAGAGCTCTCTTGAGTGTATTCTCAAGAGTAGGCTTTCCTAAGGAGGTAGTATCTGACAGAGATGCAAACTTTGTCTAGTTACTTGACTGCTATGTGGAAGGAGTGTGGAGTGAACTACAAATTCACCACACCCTATCACCCACAATGCAATGGTTTATATGAAAGGTTCAACAAAACCTTAAAGGGCATGATGAAAGGACTCCCAGAAAAGCTTAGGCGAAAATGGGACCTACTCTTGCCCTGCCTTTTATTTGCATACAGGGAGGTGCCTCAAAAGGGTGTTGGCTGCAGCCCTTTTGAACTTTTGTTTGGTCACCGCGTCAGGGGTCCATTGTGCTTGGTGAAGGAAGGATGGGAGTTACCTCTCAAGCCCCCAGAGCAAGACATTGTGGACTATGTACTTGGACTCTGCTCCAGGATGGCTGAGTATATGAAAAATGCAAACAAAAACCTTGAGGCTAGCCAGGAACTGCAAAAAGCCAGGAATGACCAAACGGCTGTACTGACTGTTTACCAGCCAGGACAGAAAGTGTGGGTGTTGAAGCTTGTGGCCACAGCAGCCCTTCAGGACAAATGGAGTGCCCCCCATACAATTGTTGAACAGAAAGGGGAGGTTACCTACTTGGTAGACCTTGGAACCCCTAGGAGTCCCCATAGGGTACTTCATGTCAACAGACTCAAAACATATGTTGACAGACAGACATGGGCTTGCTCATGGCTACTGATGAAGGACAGGAGGAAGAGAGTGACCCACTCCCTGAACTGCTTTCTCTGAACCCTGATGATGGGTCAGTTGATGATGTAGGCTTGGCAGGCAGCCTCACTGCCCAGCAGCAAACTGACTGCTGAAACCTTCTCAGCCAGTTCAGACATGTGTTTTTTCTGACTCCAAGTCAGACCACCTGGTGCACTCATGAAGTGGACACTGAGGACAGTCTACCTGTGAAGAATAAGATCTACAGGCAACCTGACCATGTAAGGGACTGTTTAAGGGCAGAAGTCCAAAATATGTTGTATTTGGGTGTGATTGAACCCTCAGTTAGCCCTTGGGCTAGTCCAGTAGTCCTGGTACCTAAACCTCACACCACAGATGGCAAGAGAGAAATGAGGTTTTGTGACGACTACAGGGGTCTCAATGCAGTCACTAGGACTGATGCCCATCCCATCCCCAGGTCAGATGAGCTAATAGACATTTCAGCCAGTAGCTTTCATAAACAGAAGGCTGACCCCTAAAGAGAAACGTTGGTCAGCCATTGAAAGGGAGGCCTTTGCTGTGGTTTGGGCTCTGAAGAATTTGAAGCCATACTTGTTTGGTACTCACTTTCTAGTTCAGACAGACCATAAGCCCCTCTTATGGCTAAAACAAATGAAGGGTGAAAACCCCAAACTGGCTAGGTGGTCCATTTCCCTACAGGGGATGGACTTTACAGTGGAAGATAGACCTGGGAGTAACCATGCCAATGCAGATGGACTCTCTAGGTATTTCCACTTAGAACATGAAGACTCAACTGGTCAAGGTTAGTTTAATGTCTATGCATTTGGGGGGGTTGGGTAGGAGAGTAGGATCTGCTTCACATAGGTACCCCCACTTTTTGCTGGTGTTTCACTGTTTTTCGACCTTAGTCTGGCTGTGGTACATAAACTCCAAAATAGCACCATAGGTCTGCTACTGCAGCCTGGGTAAGGTGGTGCTTGCACCCCTTACAGTGGTGTATTCTACCTATATCACTACCATTGCACACAACTATAAAACCTATAAGTCACTCCTATGGCAGGCATTAACAATCCTGAAGGCAGATTGCTTGTTTTTTTATGTGGGAGGGTGCCCCTGCCTGAGCAGAGCCCCGCTGCAGCGTTCGGAGTACCGCCTATGATGCTGTTTGTGGTGCAGCCTGACCATATACTGTTAAGTGCATTATAACCTTGCGGTAAATGCTAACTTTGGGATGGCTGCACGGAAACATGTCGTGTTTGGTGTCAAACGTTTTGGAATACTACCCCCCTGCCAGTTCTGGTGGTAGGGGTAGCATTCCACCCTTCTAGAGGGAGAGACATGTTCACACTGGTCTAACCCGGTAGGACTTTCTACAGTCCTGACATCACAAAATGGATGCCTCTGCCACAGACACGGGTCTGGCCTCCTGCTGCTGACCGAATCTCCAGCAGGGGAGACCTGGACAATAGATTTCCTGTCCCAGGGAGGTGTAACCACTTCCTCAGACAGGCAGATGTGTATTGGGGCTGGGCAGGAACACTCTCTTGTGCTTTGAAGTGCTGCACTGGGGGCACACTTGGTGTCCCTGTGCATAGTCCCGTTCAAACCGGTTGTAAGGGCTACCTGCCCCTGCTCTGGTGCAAAACTGGACAAAGGAAATGGGTGTAACCACCCCTCTTTCCAAACCCTCCCATAGGTGGGTCCCTAGAGTAAGTCCAACCCCCAAACTTAGTATAAGTATGGGAACCCAGTCCTTGCGACTTTAGATTACCCTGGACGAAACTCTGCAAAAAATATCCTGGACCTTCGATGTTCTACTTTGACTAGAAGACTGAAGAAAACTCCCTTGGGGTCAAGGAGTGACTCCCATGCTTGGCAGGCACCAAAGAAGCAACTGACCTGTCTGCATCACTGAAGCTCCTGCCTGACGCCAAAGATTTTGCATCACCAGATGTGGATTTCCAGACTTCCCCGAGGCTACCCTCAGTCCACAGCAAAGCTGAGGCCCGTGGCTATTGTGGGTGACGTGGAACCATGACCCCTGAACACCATCAACTTTTGCAGCAAAACTATCTTTCTGGTCTTCCTTGAAGTTGTGCTTTGGACTCCGAGTAGCCCCAGCCTTGAGCACCTCTTGCACCGAAGATTGCTGGCCTCCAATCCACGAGTGACCCATGGGCAGTTTCAATTGCGATTGTGTGAGGCTCCTTTGCGATCACTAGCCCATTGGCTAGTAGGTCCCCACGAAGGCAACTCCTCTTCTGATTGGGCTTTCCTGGTAGCTCCAGATGTTCCCCAACTTACCCTGGCTGGGTGAGTCCCCCAGACCTTGCTGGTCTGCACCGACGTCCTTTCTCTGCTTTCAAGTAACTTGCCACTGCCAAAGCTTGTTAGGTCCAATCTGGTCGCCGACACCGCAGCACTTGACAGACTTTGTGGGTCATCTAGAATCCAGCTCCTGGTTATCATCGGCACCTCCTGGACCTTGTGGCTGAAGAGTCAAGACACTCGTCAACACACCTGAAGCACCCGACATCTGTGGGCATTGGTCCATCCTGCCCTTGGTCACTGGTCAGTGACCCAGACTCTGTACCCTCTGTTTTCAGGTTCCTTCCATCCTAGATCCAGGCTTGGATCACTTCGGACAATTCGCCTCATCACGGCAGTAGCACTTCTTCGCCAGCTTCCATTGAAATTGACGACGGGACCCGACACCAAAAGACACCTATGCATCCGGCTTCCCCGGGTGAGGTAACACGAGTACTCCAGTGCTCCCGTGGGTGCTAGCCCTAGAGCTTCCTAAGTCCAAAAGTGTTTGGTCCTGACTCGATTCTAAATGTCCCTAATCTTTAAATTTCCAACCGCAATATTGCCAATAGAAGCTAACGGAAACCCGCTGCTGTGTTTACACACTGTACACAGTCCCTGTGTCACTACCTTGGGTGGTTCCTTGGGGTCCCAGCGATTCTACAGGCTCTAGGCCTTGTGTCTTGTTCAGGCGTGGTTCTTATACCACTTTATTGGTATATGGTTTGGTACGCCCCTAGGGCCCAAACATGTATTTGTGCTATTACTGTTGATTGCTAACTTGTAAATTAAGTACTTCAAACTCCAGTCTCATAAAGAGACTAGAGGGGTGTGTTGTATCTTAAATACATATATTTTAAATATATACCTGGTGTGGTTGTCCTTTCATTTGGTCATTCAAGAGATTATAGACTGGTAAAACAAGCTGCTTTACATTCCTTCAAGACTTAGCGTGAAGGCTGCTCTCCATAGCTACCACTAGGATAGCTTTCAATAAAGGTTGTATTTAACCTATACCAATAAGCGGTTGTTTCGACTGATACAAGGTGCCCACTATAATTAGTTGACAGCATATATCAGGCCAACTTCTCACATACTCAACCCCACTTTTAAAGATTTGGGGCCTCATTTATGAGATTCCTTGCGCCTCCGGAACGTCACTTTTCGTGACGTTCCGTGAGGCAGAGGCCTGTGTGATATTTATCAGGCAGCACTAAGCCACTTTTTTTGGCTTAATGGTACCTGATAAATTTCAGTCCCTTTAACACAGTGTTCTGCGTTAAGGGGGCGTGCAATGGGTGCTGCTGGGGGCGTTCCCAGCAACATCCACGGCCTTTTGGCACTGCCCCAGATTTACGAGAAATCATAAGTCTGAGGCAGCACCAAAAGCTTACGCCTCCCCAGGGGAGGCGTAAGGGAGGCACAACGAGTAGAAATATCTTTATTTCTCCTCGTTTTTACTTTTTCTATGTGTGCTGCATTCTGCAGCACACATAGAAAGAGGAAAACGCCTCTTGTGGTTATTTTTGTACAGAAAGGTTTCCCTTCCTGTACAAAGATGATCCTCCTCGCAACACAGGCACCCTTGCACCTTGGGAAAAGGACAAGAATGCGCTGTATCTTACAGATACGGTACAT
Source organism: Triturus cristatus (assembly GCF_964204655.1). Classification (NCBI taxonomy): domain Eukaryota; kingdom Metazoa; phylum Chordata; class Amphibia; order Caudata; family Salamandridae; genus Triturus; species Triturus cristatus. The sequence goes on from NC_140582.1 coordinate 1,267,858,837, forward strand.
TCCTGCTCTTTTCTTTTGCCGTAGAGAATCGCAGCTGGAATGCCTGCTGCGCTACCCTAGGGCAAAACCTCATAAATGAGGCCCTTGGTTCACTGTTTGGGGGTCATTATCCCAAAGCAAAATTAAACGCTAGTACAAGAACAATTTTCACCCGCTACTGGATATTCTCTTCAAGGCCCCTGCATATCCACCAGATCTCAGCACCTTGCAAGAGCCACCATCCACATTCTTTTACTCCTGCCTGGGATAGCAATACATTACACAGTGACACTCACCACTGTATACTTATAGTTACAAGAGACTTTTCACAGGAAGTGAGTTTTTTGTTTCGCTAGTAACTTTGACGCCATTTGACAAATCTTCATGAAACTTTCCCAGAAAAGATCATCGCCCTCAGCTACTTCCTCCGAAGGTTTCATGGTGACCCATCAAGCATGGATCGAGTAAGAGGGTGGTCCCAAAATGCAAATTCCCCATGCAATTTCCACAGGGAATTTTAGACAGTGCTAAAGCGGCTGATCACACGCAAACCATATTTTGCGTAAAGCTCGATAGTTTGCCAGAGAGCGTGCTTTTTGTGATTTGGTGTAAATCACTTCAATAATTTTGGAGCATTTAAGGTTAAAAATGAATAGATTTATTGACAGTTGGGCTGAAGTCGAAATATTCAAGCCTCTAATTGACTAAGGGGGCGTTTTGGAGTCAGCTTTACAAATACATATTATCAAAGTTACATTTTAGGGAAATGCACCCAAACAACATCCTGGGCACCCTGAAAATCATGTTCACGTGACAGCTGTGATACCATCTAAACCAACAGTCTTTATTCTCTAGATTACATTGTGAGGTTCATGTGATATAAAGACTAGTTCCTGGGGTTTCTAATCACAACAATAATGCCCCCTCTGACACCATCACTAAGGCCTTTAACAAGCAGCACCTGTGCTTGTTGGGTTCAAGATTCTTGCATGGATCAGTCTTTTCATTGAAGCTTGACTTTTAAACCTCTGTCTGCAGAGGGCCTCAGCAGAGAGGTACTCTCGTAAGGTGTTAGCGTGTTGTTTATACCAACAAGAAGACTTTGGCAGAATGTGTGTAACAAAGAGGCAGTGTAGGTGTGTGTGCTGACGGTGGCACACCTCAGTTAGTGATGGGCCTGTAAATGGTTCTTGGCTTCTCTGGGACTTCACCTCACAGGCCCTCCCTCACTCCAGACATCTTGGCTCTCAGATGCTTAACTGTGCAGGTCCCACTGAATCTGCTCAGCCTCCTGATCTCTGGGAAACACTTGGCAGTATTGGTGGTCCTCAGCTTTCGATTCTAGTTTCATAATTCCCACAGCTATGAAGAAAGTGATTCTCTGTGCAGAAGTACTCCTTCCTTTAGCAGGAAGGCTCAAGTTCTCTCTCTCTCACTTTCTCCCTCTCTTTCCCATACTTTCTCTTTCTCACTCTCTCTGTCCCCTCTCTCTCTCTCACTTTCTCCCTCTCTCTCTAACACACTTTCTCTCTCTCACTCTCTCTGTCTCCTCTCTCTCTCTCTTTCTCTCTCCCTCTCTCTCTCTTTTACTCTAAGTATTTCTCTCTCTTTCTCTCTCTCTCTGTCTCCTCTCTCTTTCTCTCTCTCCCTCTCTCCCAATCTCTTTCTCCCTCACTCCTTTTCTCTCTCTGTCTCTTTCTCTCTGGCTCTGTCTACTCTCTCTCTCTCTGCCTCTCTCTCTCTCTTTCTCTGTCTCCCTTTCTCTCTCACTCTTTTTCTCTCTCTCTCTTTGTCTCCACTCTCTCTCATCCTCTCCCCCACTCTCTGCTTTTCTCTATCTCTCTACCTGCCTCTCTCTCGCTCTCTCTCCCTTTCTCTCTCACTGCCTTTCTCTCTCTCTTTGTCTCTTTCACTCTCTCACTCTGTCTCCTCTCTCTCACTCTTTCTTTGTCTCTTCTCTCTCTCTCACTTTCTCAGAAATATAACATGTCATATACATTAATATTAAAATACTGTAGTAGGAAAAAAAACACTCACCTCGAGCAAAACAAGTACCGAGCACTTGAAGGTAGAACACGACCTTCAGCAACATTTTCAAGAGTCTGAACATAGGAAAAGACAATTTAACATCAGTGTCAGATGGTTTCAAAGGTTCCTTTGACTTACTCAGAACACTTGAGTGTATCTTTACTAGTTACACTAGTATTTCCCCTGGTTGATTCTCTGTGGATTAATGAACGACTGCTCTTTCTGTTCCTGCTAGCCACTGGATCTCTTATCTTGTCCTGGATCCCATCCTGTACCTGAATCTCTTCAGTGCAGATTATACAGAGCAGGAGACAATCCAGGATGAGTGGATGTTGAATGAGACCCACTGGGGCACACCAGCCATGTCAGGGCCTCTACCTCCTCAATCTAGAACCAGTGTGATGGTGAATGAGACCCAATGAGGTATCCTGAACCATGTCAGGGCCTCTAGCCCCTGAATATAGAAGCAGAATGATGGTGAATGAGACTCACTACGGTACCTTGGCCCTATCAGGGACTCTCTCCTCTCAATCTAGAACCAACGTGATGATGTTGAATGAGACTCACTGGGGTACCCCGGCCATGTCGGGGTCTCTATCCCCTCAATCCAGAACCAGCGTGATGGTGAATGAGACACACTGGGGTACCCTAGTCCTGTCAGACAAATACCACCACCACCAATACCACCACCACCAATTCTACCACCACCAATTCTACCACAACCACCACCAATACCACCAACAACACCAATGCCACCACCATCACCACTAATACCACCACCAATTGCACCATAACCACCAAAACCACCCCAATACCACCACCAACACCAATACCACCACCATCATCACCAATGCCACCAATACCACCACCACCAATACCACCACTACCACCAATACCACCACCAATACCACCATCACCAATACTATCACCGCCAATACCATCACCACCACCAATATCACCTCCACCAATACCACCACCACCAATACCACCACCACCACCAATACCACCAATAGCACCACCACCAATACCACCACCAACACCACCACCAATACCACCACCACTAATACAAATTCCACCACGACCAATACCACCACCACCACTACCAATACCACCACCACCAATACCACCACCACCACCACAATACCACCACCACCAATACCACCACCACCAAAACCCCCACCACCATCAATACCACCACCAATACCACCACCAATATCACCACGACCAATACCATCACCACCACCATTACCGATACCCCCACCATTACCAATACTACCTATACCTCCACCACCAATACCAATAACAATATCTTCACCACCAATACCAACACCACCACCACCAATACCAATACCACTACCACTACCATTACCACCACCACCACCAATACCACCACCACCAATACCACCACCACCACCAATACCACCACCACCAATATCATTATTACCATCACCACCAATAACACCAATACCACCACCACCAAAACCACCTCCACCCATACCACTGATACCATCACCAATACCACCACCACCAATACCACCACAAGCGATACCATCACCAATTCCACCACCAATACCACCACCAACTCCAATACCACCACCACCAATACAACCACCACTAATACCAACAATACCACCACCACCATTACCAATACCACCACCACCACCATCAATACCAATACCACTACCACCAATACCAATACAATCACCACCAATACTACCACCACAAACACCACCAAAGCCACCAACATCACCACCACTAATACCATCACCGCTACCAACACCACCGATATCACCATTACCGATACCAACACCATTACCAAAACCAACATCACAAATACCACCACCGCCAATAACAATACATCCACCACCAATACCACCACCACCAATACCACCTCCACCAATACTACCACATACCAATACCACTACCAATACTACCACCACCACCAATGCCACAACCACCAATACCACCACCACCACTACCACCAATGCCACCACCACCAATACCACTGATACCATCACGAATACCACCACCACTAATACCAACACCAATACCACCACCAACCGTACCCCATCCACTAATACCACCACCACCACCAATACCACCAACAAAATCACCACCACCACCACCAATACCAGGAATACCAATACCACCACTATCAATACCACCACCACCAATACCACCACCACCACCAACAACACCAATACCAACACCAATACCACAAACACCAATACCACCACAATACCACCACCATCAAGGATGCCACCAATATCACCACCACCAATATCATCACCACCACCAATACCAACAATACCACCACCACCAATACCACCACCATACCCTCACCATCAGCAATACCACCACCACCAATACCAATACCACCACCATTACGACCACCACCACCAATACCACCACCACCAATACCACCATCAATACCACCAACACCACTAATACCACCATCACCAACACCAATACCACCACTAATGACACCACCACCACCACCAATACCACCACCAATACCACCACCAATACCACCAATACCACCGATGCCACCACCATTACCAATACCACCACCACCGATAATAATACCTCCACCACCAATACCAGCACCACCAATAACAATACCACTACCACTACTACCACCACCACCAATACCACCACCACCAATACCACCACCACCACCAATACCACCACCACCAATATCACCAATATTACCACGACCAATATGACCAATACCATCACCAATACCACCAACACCAATACCACCACCACCACCAATACCACCACAAATACCACCACCACCAATACCACCACTAATACCACCACCAATATCACCAACAACACCAATACCACCACCACCAATACGACCACCACCAATACCACTACCATCACCATCACCACCACCAATACCAGTACCACCACCACCAATAACAATACCACCAACAATACCAATACCACCACCACCAATACTACCACCAAAAAGACCACCAATATCACTACCACCAATACATCACCATCACCAATACCACCAATACCGATACCACTACCATTATAATACCACCAACACCACCACCACCAATACCACCACCACCAATACCATAACCACCACCAATATCACCACCACCAATACCATTAATACTACCACCACCAATAACATCAATACCACCACCACCAATACCACCGACACCATCGCCAATACCACCATCGTCAATACCACCATAAAAACCACCACCACTAATACCACCACCAATACCACCAACAACACCGATACCACCACCACCAATACCAATATCACCACCACAACCACCAATACCATCACCACCACCAATACCGCCACCACCAATACTGCCACCACAAAAACCACCGATGCCACAAATACCACCACCACCAATGCCACCACCACCAGTACCCACACCACCAATACCGATACCACCACCATTACCAATACCACCAACACCACTACCACCAGTATCACCACCACCATTAATACCACCACCACCCACAACTTTACCTCCACCACCAATACCACTGCCACCAATAACACCACCAACAATATCACTACCAATACTACCACCACCACCACCAATACCACCACCACCAATACCACCACAACCACCACCAATACCACCACCACCACCAATACCAATACCACCAATACTGCCACCACAAAGACAACGAATGCCACCAATACCACCACCACCAATACCACCATCACCAGTGCCCCACCACCAATACCACCACCACCAATACCATTAATACCACCACCACCAATAACATCAATACCACCACCAATACCACCAACACCAATACCACCACCAATACCACCACCACAAATACCACCACCAACAATACCACCACTAATACCACCACCAATAGCACAAATCAATCAATCAATCAATCAATCATAGCATTTGTATAGCGCGCTACTCACCCGGAAGGGTCTCAAGGCGCTTGGGGGAGGGGGGCCGCTACTGCTCGAACAGCCAGGTCTTGAGTTGTCTCCTGAAGGCGAGGTGGTCCTGGGTCAGCCGAAGGTGGATGGGGAGGGAGTTCCATGTCTTGGCCGCCAGGTAGGAGAAGGATCTGCCTCCGGCGGTGGCTCTTCGGATGCGTGGTACGGCGGCGAGGGCGAGGCTAGCGGACTGTAGCTGGCGGGTGGGCATGTGGAAGGTCAGGCGGTCGTTGAGGTACTTGGGTCCCAGGTTGTGGAGAGACTTGTGTGCGTGGGTGAGGAGCCTGAACGTGATCCTCTTGTTGACGGGGAGCCAGTGCAGGTTCCTCAGGTGGCCGGAGATGTGGCTGCGTCGAGGGATGTCCAGGATGAGTCGGGCGGAGGCGTTCTGGATGCGTTGTAGTCTTTTCTGTAGCTTGGCTGTGGTTCCGGCTTAGAGGGTGTTTCCGTAGTCCAGCCGGCTGGTGACGAGGGCCTGAGTGACCGTCTTCCTGGTTTCGATCAGGATCCATCAGAAGATCTTACGGAGCATGCGGAGGGTGTGAAAGCATGAAGAGGAGACGGCGTTGACTTGTCTGGTAAAGGAAGTTTTTGAGGTCGGTGGGGTCCGCTGTAGGTTTCTTCAGTAGGGTGCTGAGCTCAGCATGCTTCCAGCTCTCCGGGAAGGTGGCGGTGTCGAAGGAGGTGTTGATGACGTCTCGGAGTTGAGGTGCGATGGTGGAGTCGGCCTTGTTGAAGACGTGGTGGGGGCAGGGGTCAGTCGGAGATCCGGAGTGGATGGTGTTCATCGTGCGGGCTGTGTCTTCGGTGGTCACTGCGGTTCAGGTGCGGAGGGTGGCGGTGGGGTGCGTTGGTTCGATGGTTGGGTGCGAGGATGGTGCGCCGAAGCTGTTGTGGATGTCGGCAATCTTGCGGTGGAAGAACGAGGCGAGTGAGTTGCAGAGATCTTGTGACGGGGTGATGTTGTTGTAGCCGGTGCTGGGGTTGGAGAACTCCTTGACGATGCTGAAGAGTTCCTTGCTGTCGTGGGCGTTGTTGTCCAGTCGATCCTTCAGTGATTGCTTCTTGGTGGTGCGGATGAGCTGGTGGTGCTTGCGGGTCGCGTGTTTGAGGGCGGTCATGTTGTCAGTGGTCCGGTCGAGGAGCCAGGCTTTCTCAAGGGTGCGGCAGGTCTTCTTGGAGTCCTTGAGTTCGTCAGTGAACCAGGGGGCCTTCTTGCTTCTGGGTCTGCTGGGAGGGTTCTTCAGTGGTGCGAGGTCATCGGCGCAGGCGGTCAGCCACTGCATGAAGTTGCAGGCTGCTTCGTTGGGGTCCGGTGTGCTGGCAGGTGGGTTCTGGCTGAGTGAGGTGGTGAGCTGGTCGGCGGTGATCTTGCTCCAGCTTCTGTGAGGAGCCTGTTGCGGTTGGTGGTGGGTGGTGGTTTTTCTGAAGCTGAAGTGGACGCAGCTGTGGTCGGTCCAGTGAAGTCCGGTGGAGTGGCTGAAGGCGATGTGCTTGCTGGATGAGAAGACGGGATCAAGCGTGTGGCCGGCGTAGTGGGTGGGGGTGTTGACCAGTTGCTTGAGTCCGAGGTTGGCGAGGTTGTTCTGCAGGGTGACGGTGTTGCGGTCCTTGTTGTTCTCCAGGTGGAAGTTGAGGTCCCCTAGGAGGATGTAGTCGGCGGAGGGGAGGGCGTGTGGGCTGATGAAGTCTGTGATGTCTTCGCTGAATTGTGTGCATGGTCCCGGGGGTCTGTAGATGAGGGTGCCTCTGAGGGTCGTCTTAGGGTCGGTGGGAATCTGGAAGTGGAGGTGTTCGGCAGCGGTGAAGGTGTCGTCGGCGTCGGTCGTGATGCGGATGGTGTTCTTGTGGACGATGGCGATTCCTCCTCCAGTCTGGTTGACGTGGTCCCTCCTGATGATCTTGCATCCATCCGGGATGGCGATGGCGATGTCGGGGGCTGAGGAGGCGTTCATCCATGTTTCAGTGAGGAATGCGACGTCTGGTGATGTTGTGTCGAGCAGGTTCCAGAGTTCAACGGCGTGTCTGTGGACGGAGCGGGTGTTGAGCAAGATGCACTTGAGGTCGCTGCTGGGGTTTGGCTTGACGGGCGCGGTGCATGTTCGGAGGCAGGTAAACTTGCAGGTTGTGCAGGTGAAGGGTCCGTGGAAGCGTTTCGGGGCAGCCCGGCAGCAGGCGGGGTTTCGGCCGGCGTTGAGGGCAGCGGCGTTGTAGGTCTGTCGGGTCGTCTTGCATCGGTGGGGGCCAGGGGTCCTGGCGCTGGGCACGGTCCGGGCGCAGACGGGCTTACCTTTGGCATGCCTTCGGCGCACAATCGGCGCACCCGCTGCGCGTGACCGCTGCACGTCCGCGCGGTCGCCATTTATGGCGAAGTGGGAGGGAGGGAGGAGCAGCTGGGAGGCGGGAGCGGGGAGGGCACAGAAGGAAAAGGGGGCGTGGCCGCTAGTACGGCGGCGGGAAGTGGGGAGCGGGGCAGGCAGGCGCAGGGGGCAGAGAGACGGGACACCAGCACAGACAATAGCACAACAATACCACCACCAATACCACCGATACCACCAATACCGATACCACCACCATTACCAAAACCACCACCACAAATACCATTACCACCAATACCAATACATCCACCACCAATACCACCACCACCAATACCATCTCCACCAATACTACCACCACCAATGCCACTACCAATACTACCACCACCACCAATACCACAACCACCTATACCACCATCCCCAATACCAATAATACCACCACCACCAATACCACCACCACCAGTACCACTGATACCATCACAAATACCACCACCACTAATACCAACACCAATACCACCACCACCACCAATACCACCAGTACCCCATCCACCAATACCACCACCACCACTAATACCACAAGCACCAATACCATCACCAAAATCACCACCACCACCACCACTGCCAATACCACAACACATACCACCAATACAATCAATACCAATACCACCACCACCAATACCTCTTCCACCACCACCACCACCACCCCCACCACCACCAATACCACCACCACCACCAATACCATCACCAATACAACCACCACCAATACCACCACAATACTGCCACCAGCAATGCCACCACCACCAATATCATCACCACCACCAATACAAGCAATACAATCACCACAACCCCCAATACCACCAATAGACCACCAATACCACCACCACAATTTCCCCCACCACCAATACCAACACCACCACCACCATCACCACCACCACCAACAATACCACCACCACCAATAACATCAATACCACCAATACCACCAATACCACCACCACCAATACCACTGATACCATCACCAATACCACCAACACCAATACCACCACCACCACCAATACCACCACAAACACCACCACCACCAATACCACCACAAGTACCACCACCAATACCACCACCACCAAAACCAATATGACCTCCACCACCACCAATACCACCAATACTATCGCCACAAAGACAACCAATATCACCAGCACCAATACCATTGCCATCACCAATAACACCAATACCTATACCACCACCATTACAAATACCACAAACACAATCACCACCAATACCACCACCACCAATACCACCACCACCAATACCACCACCCCCAATACCACCACCACCAACACCACCACCAATACCACCACCACCAATACCAATACCACCACAACCACCAATACCACCACCACCACCAATACCGCCACTACCAATACTGCCACCACAAAGACCACCAATGCCACAAATAAAACCACTACCAATATCACCACCACCAGTACTCACACCACCAATACCGATACCACCACCATTACCAATACCACCAACACCACTACCACCAGTATCGCCACCGCCTTTAATACCACCACCACCCACAACTATACCTCCACCACCAATACCACCGCCACCAATAACACCACCAACAATATCACTACCAATACTACCACCACCACCAATACCACCACCACCAATAACACCACCACCAATACCACCACAACCACCACCAATACCACGACCACCACCAATACCAATACCACCACCACCAATACTGCCACCACAAAGACAACCAATTTTACCAATACCACCACCACCAATACCACCACCACCAGTGCCCCACCATCAATACCCCTACCACCAATACCATTAATACCACCACCACCAATAACATCAATACCCCCACCACCAATACCACCAACACCAATACCATCACCAATACCACCACCACCAATACCACCACCACCACCACCAATACCACCACTACCAACAATACCACCACAAATACCACCACCACCAATACCACCACTAATACCACCACCAATAACACCAACAATACCACCACCAATACCACCGATACCACCAATACCAATACCACCACTATTACCAAAACCACCACCACAAATACCATTACCACCAATATCAATACATCCACCACCAATACCACCACCACCAATACCATCTCCACCAATACTACCACCACCAATGCCACTGCCAATACTACCACCACCACCAATACCACAACCACCAATACCACCATCCCCAATACCAATAATACCACCACCACCAATACCACCACCAATACCACAGCCACCAGTACCACTGACACCATCACAAATACCACCACCACTAATACCACCACCAATACCACCACCACCACCAATACCACCAGTACCCCATCCACAAATACCACCACCACCACTAATACCACAAGCACCAATACCACCACCAAAATCACCACCACCACTGCCAATATCACCACACATACCACCAATACCATCACCACCAATACCAATACCACCACCACCAATACCATCAATACCAATACCACCACCACCAATACCTCTTCCACCACTACCAACACCACCAATACCATCACCAATACAACCACCACCAACACCACCACAATACTGCCATCAGCAATGCCACCACCAATATCATCACCACCACCAATACAAACAATACTATCACCACCACCCCCAATACCACCAATAGACCACCAATACCACCAATACCACCACCATCATTTCCCCCACCACCAATACCAACACCACCACCACCATCACCACCACCACCACCACCAATACCACCACCACCAATAACATCAATACCACCACCACCAATACCACCACCACCAATACCACTGATACCATCACCAATACCACCACCACCAATACCACCACCACCACCAATACCACCACAAACACCACCACCACCAATACCACCACAAATACCACCACCAATACCACCACCACCAAAACCAATATCACCACCACCACCACCAATACCACCAATACTACCGCCACAAAGACAACCAATATCACCAGCACCAATACCATTGCCATCACCAATAACACCAATACCTATACCACCACCATTACAAATACCACAAACACAACCACCACCCATACCACCACCACCAATACAACCTCCACCACCAATACCACCACCACCAATACCACCACCACCAACACCACCACCAATACCACCACCACCAATACCAATACCACCACCACCACAACCACCAATACCACCACCACCACCAATACCGCCACCACCAATACTGCCACCACAAAGACCACCAATGCCACAAATAAAAACCACTAACAATATCACCACCACCAGTACCCACACCACCAATACCGATACCACCACCATTACCAATACCACCAACACCACTACCACCAGTATCACCACCGCCTTTAATACCACCACCACCCACAACAATACCTTCACCACTAATACCACCACCACCAGTACCACCACCAACAATATCACTATCAATACTACCAACACCACCAATACCACCACCACCACCACCAATAACACCGCCACCAATACCACCACCACCAATACCACCACCACCAATCCCATTACCACCACCACAAATACTGCCACCACAAGACCACCAATGCCACCAATACCACCACCACCAATACCACCACCACCAGTGTCCCCATCACCAATACCACCACCACCAATATCATTAATACCACCACCACCAATAACATCACTACCACCCCCACCAATACCACCAATACCACCACCCCCAATACCACCAATACCATCACCAATACCACCACCAATACCACCACCACCACCAATACCACCACAAATACCACCACCACCAAACCCACCACTAATACCACCACCAATAACACCAACAACACCAATACCACCACCACCAATATCACCACCTCCAATACCACCACCAATACCACCACCACCACCACCAATACCACCGATATCACCAATACCGATACCACCACCATTACCAAAACCACCACCACAAACACCACCACCAACAATACCGATACATCCACCACCAATACCACTACCAATACTACCACCACCACCAATACCACAACCACCAATACCACTATCACCAATACCAATAATACCCCCACCACCAATACCACCACCACCAATACCACCACCACCAGCACCATTACCATCACCAATATCATCACCACCACCACTACAACCATTACCACCACCACAAATACCATCAATACCATTGATGCCACCACCATTACCAATACCACCACAACCAATACCACCACCACCAATAAAAATACCTCCACCACCAATACCAGCACCACTACCACTACTACTACCACCACCATTACCACCATCACCAATTCCACCACCACCACCAATACCACCACCACCACCAATGCCATAAATACCACGAATAACATCAATACTACCACCACCAATACCGCCAATACCACCACGACGAATGTCACTGATACCATCACCAATACCACCACCACTAATACCACCACCAATAACACCAACAACACCAATACCACCACCACCAATATCACCACCTCCAATACCACCACCAATACCACCACCACCACCACCAATACCACCGATATCACCAATACCGATACCACCACCATTACCAAAACCACCACCACAAACACCACCACCAACAATACCGATACATCCACCACCAATACCACTACCAATACTACCACCACCACCAATACCACAACCACCAATACCACTATCACCAATACCAATAATACCCCCACCACCAATACCACCACCACCAATACCACCACCACCAGCACCATTACCATCACCAATACCACCACCACCAATACCACCACAATACCGCTACCACCAATGCCACCACCAACATCACCACCACCAATATCATCACCACCACCACTACAACCATTACCACCACCACAAATACCATCAATACCATCGATGCCACCACCATTACCAATACCACCACAACCAATACCACCACCACCAATAAAAATACCTCCACCACCAATACCAGCACCACTACCACTACTACTACCACCACCATTACCACCATCACCAATTCCACCACCACCACCAATACCACCACCACCACCAATGCCATAAATACCACGAATAACATCAATACTACCACCACCAATACCGCCAATACCACCACGACCAATGTCACTGATACCATCACCAATACCACCACCACCAATACCACCACCACCACCAATGTCACCCCAAATACCACCACCTCCAATACCACCACAAATACCACCACCAATACCACCTCCACCAATACCACCACCAGCAATACCAATACCACCACCACCACCAATACCAATATCACCACCACCAATACCAATACCACCAACAATACCAATACCACCACCACCACCAATACTACCACCACAAATACCACCAATATCACCAGCACCAATACCATCACCATCCCCAATACCACTAATACCGATACCACCACCATTACCAATACCACCAACACAGCCACCACCAGTACCACCACCACCAGTACCACCACTAATACAACAACCACCAATACCATTAATACCACCAATACCACCACCAATACCATGAATACCACCATCACCAATAACATCAATACAAATACCACCAATACCATCACCAATGCCATTAATACCAACACCACCACCAATACCACCACAAATACCACCACCACCAATACCACCATGAATATCACCACCAAAACCACCAACACCAATTCCACCACCAATAACACCACCACCACCAATACCAATACCACCACCACCAACACCACCACCAACAATATCACTACCAATACTACCAACACCACCAATAGCACCACCACCACCATCAATAACACCACCAATACCACCACCAATACCAATACCACCACCACCACTACTGCCACCACAAAGACCACCACCACCACCAACACCACCACCACCAGTGTCCCCATCACCAATACCAACACCACCAATACCATTAATACCACGACCACCAATAACCTCACTACCACCCCCACCAATACCACCAATACCAACACCACCAATACCACCAATACCATCACCAATACCACCACCACCAATACCACCACCAGCACCAATACCACCACAAATACCACCACCACCAATACCACCACTAATACCACCACCAATAACACCAACAACACCCATACCACCATCACCAATACCACCACCACCAATACCACCACCAATACCACCGATATCACCAATACCGATACCACCACCATTACCAAAACCACCACCACAAATACCACCACCACGAATACCAATACATCCACCACCAATACCACCACCACCAATACCACCTCCACCAATACTACCACCACCAATACCACTACCAATACTACCACCACCAGAAATACCACAACCACCAATACCACCATCACCAATACCAATAATACCACCACGGCCAATACCACCAGCATTACCACCACCACCAATACCACTGATACCATCACAAATACCACCACCACAAATACCAACACCAATTCCACCACCATCACTAATACCACCACTACCTCATTAACCCATACCACCACCACCACCAATACCATCAACACCAATACCACCACCACCAATACCACTTCCACCACCACCAATACCAATACCACCACCATCAATACCACCACCACCAATACCACCACCACCACCACCACCATTACCATCACCAATACCACCACCACCAATACCACCACAATACCGCCACCACCAATGCCACCAACAACATCACCACCACCAATATCATCACCACCACCACTATAACCATTACCACCACCACCAATACCACCACCAATACCATCAATACCATCGATGCCACCACCATTACCAATATCACCACAACCAATACCACCACCACCAATAAAAATACCTCCACCACCAATACCAGCACCACTGCCACTACTACTACCACCACCATTACCACCATCACCAATTCCACCACCACCACCAATACCACCACCACCAATACCATAAATACCACGAATACCATCAATACTACCACCACCAATACCACCACGACCAATGTCACTGATACCATCACCAATACCACCACCACCAATACCACCACCAATGTCACCCCAAATACCACCACCACCAATACCACCACAAATACCACCACCAATACCACCTCCACCAATACCACCACCAGCAAAACCAATACCACCACCACAACCACCAATACTACCACCACAAATACCACCAATATCACCAGCACCAATACCATCACTATCCCCAATACCACTAATTCCGATACCACCACCATTACCAATACCACCAACACAGCCACCACCAGTACCACCACCACCAGTACCACCACCAATACAACAACCACCAATACCATTAATACCACCAATACCACCACCACCACCAATACCATGAATACCACCACCACCAATTACATCAATACAAATACCACCAATACCATCACCAATACCACCACCACCAATACCACCACCACCAATACCAACACCACCACCAATACCACCACAAATACCACCAATACCACCATGAATAAGACCACCAATACCACCAACACCAATTCCACCACCAATAACACCACCACCACCACTACCAATACCACCACCACCAATACCACCACCAACAATATCACTACCAATACTACCAACACCACCAATACTACCACCACCACCAATAACACCACCACCACCAATACCACCACCAATACCAATACCACCACCACCACCACCACTACTGCCACCACAAAGACCACCACCACCACCAATACCACCACCACCAGTGTCCCCATCACCAATACCAACACCACCAATACCATTAATACCACAACCACCAATAACATCACTACCACCCCCACCAATATCACCAATACCACCAATACCAATACCACCAATACCACCGATACCATCACCAATACCACCACCACCAATACCACCACCAGCACCAATACCACCACAAATACCACCACCACCAATACCACCACTAATACCACCACCAATAACACCAACAACACCACCATCACCAATACCACCACCACCAATACCACCACCAATACCACCGATATCACCAATACCGATACCACCACCATTACCAAAACCACCAATACCAATACATGCACCACCAATACCACCACCACCAATACCACCTCCACCAATACTACCACCACCAATACCACTACCAATACTACCACCACCAGAAATACCACAGCCACCAATACCACCATCACCAATACCAATAATACCACCACCACCAATACCACCAGCATTACCACCACCACCAATACCACTGATACCATCACAAATACCACCACCACAAATACCAACACCAATTCCACCACCATCACTAATACCACCACTACCTCATTAACCCATACCACCACCACTTCCAATACCACCACCACCAGTACCTCATCCACCAATACCACCACCACCACCAATAACACCACCACCACCAATACCACCACTATAATCACCTCCAACACCACCACCGCCAATACCACTACACATACCACCAATACCATCACCACCAATACCAATACCACTACCACCAAAACCATCAATACCAATACCACCACCACCAATACCACCACCACCAATACCATTACCACCACCAGCAATACTGCCACCACAAGACCACCAATTCCACAAATACCACCACCACCAGTGTCCCCATCACCAATACCACCACCACCAATACCATTAATACCACCACCACCAATAACATCACTACCACCCCCACCAATACCACCACCACCAATACCACCGATACCATCCCCAATACCACCACCAATACCACCACCACCACCAATACCACCACAAATACCACCACCACCAATACCACCACTAATACCACCACCAATAACACCAACAACACCAATACCACCACCACCAATACCACCACCAATACCACCACCACCACCACCACCAATACCACCGATATCACCAATACCGATACCACCACCATTACCAAAACCACCACCACAAATACCACCACCAACAATACCAATACATCCACCACCAATACCACCACCACCAATACCACTACCAATACTACCACCACCACCAATACCACAACCACCAATACCACTATCACCAATACCAATAATACCACCACCACCAATACCACCACCATTACCACCACCACCAATACCACTGATACCATCACAAATACCGCCACCACAAATACCAACACCAATTCCACCACCAGCACCAATACCACCAGTACCTCATCCACCAATACCACCACCACTACCAATACCACAACCACCAGTACCTCATCCACCAATACCACCACCACCACCACCAATAACACCACCACCACCAATACCACCACTATAATCACCACCAACACTACCACCGCCAATACTACCACACATACCACCAATACCATCACCACCAATACCAATACCACCAGCACCAATACCATCAATACCAATACCACCACCACCAATACCACTTCCACCACCACCAATACTAATACCACCACCACCAATACCACCACCACCACCACCATTACCATCACCAATACCACCACCACCAATACCACCACAATACCGCCACCACCAATGCCACCACCAACATCACCACCACCAATATCATCACCACCACCACTACAACCATTACCACCACCACCAATACCACCACCAATACCACCAATACCATCGATGCCACCACCATTACCAATACCACCAAAACCAATACCACCACCACCAATAAAAATACCTCCACCACCAATACCAGCACCACTACCACTACTACTACCACCACCATTACTACCACCAACAATATCACTACCAATACTACCAACACCACCAATACCACCACCACCACCAATAACACCACCACCACCAATACCACCACCAATACCAATACCACCACCACCACCACCACTACTGCCACCACAAAGACCACCACCACCACCAATACCACCACCACCAGTGTCCCCATCACCAATACCAACACCACCAATACCATTAATACCACGACCACCAATAACATCACTACCACCCCCACCAATATCACCAATACCACCAATACCAATACCACCAATACCACCGATACCATCACCAATACCACCACCACCAATACCACCACCAGCACCAATACCACCACAAATACCACCACCACCAATTCCACCACTAATACCACCACCAATAACACCAACAACACCACCATCACCAATACCACCACCACCAATACCACCACCAATACCACCGATATCACCAATACCGATACCACCACCATTACCAAAACCACTACCACAAATACCACCACCACCAATACCAATACATGCACCACCAATACCACCACCACCAATACCACCTCCACCAATACTACCACCACCAATACCACTACCAATACTACCACCACCAGAAATACCACAGCCACCAATACCACCATCACCAATACCAATAATACCACCACCACCAATACCACCAGCATTACCACCACCACCAATACCACTGATACCATCACAAATACCACCACCACAAATACCAACACCAATTCCACCACCATCAATAATACCACCACAACCTCATTAACCCATACCACCACCACTTCCAATACCACCACCACCAGTACCTCATCCACCAATACCACCACCACCACCAATAACACCACCACCACCAATACCACCACTATAATCACCTCCAACACCACCACCGCCAATACCACTACACATACCACCAATACCATCACCACCACTACCACCAAAACCATCAATACCAATACCACCACCACCAATACCACCACCACCAATACCATTACCACCACCAGCAATACTGCCACCACAAGACCACCAATTCCACCAATACCACCACCACCAGTGTCCCCATCACCAATACCACCACCACCAATACCATTAATACCACCACCACCAATAACATCACTACCACCCCCACCAATACCACCACCACCAATACCACCGATACCATCCCCAATACCACCACCAATACCACCACCACCAATACCACCACAAATACCACCACCACCAATACCACCACTAATACCACCACCAATAACACCAACAACACCAATACCACCACCACCAATATCACCACCACCAATACCACCACCAATACCACCACCACCACCACCACCACCAATACCACCGATATCACCAATACCGATACAACCACCATTACCAAAACCACCACCACAAATACCACCACCAACAATACCAATACATCCACCACCAATACCACCACCACCAATACCACTACCAATACTACCACCACCACCAATACCACAACCACCAATACCACTATCACCAATACCAATAATACCACCACCACCAATACCACCACCATTACCACCACCACCAATACCACTGATACCATCACAAATACCGCCACCACAAATACCAACACCAATTCCACCACCAGCACCAATACCACCAGTACCTCATCCACCAATACCACCACCACTACCAATACCACAACCACCAGTACCTCATCCACCAATACCACCATCACCACCACCAATAACACCACCACCACCAATACCACCACTATAATCACCACCAACACTACCACCGCCAATACCACCACACATACCACCAATACCATCACCACCAATACCAATACCACCAGCACCAATACCATCAATACCAATACCACCACCACCAATACCACGTCCACCACCACCAATACTAATACCACCACCACCAATACCACCACCACCACCACCATTACCATCACCAATACCACCACCACCAATACCACCACAATACCGCCACCACCAATGCCACCACCAACATCACCACCACCAATATCATCACCACCACCACTACAACCATTATCACCACCACCAATACCACCACCAATACCACCAATACCATCGATGCCACCACCATTACCAATACCACCAAAACCAATACCACCACCACCAATAAAAATACCTCCACCACCAATACCAGCACCACTACCACTACTACTACCACCACCATTACTACCAGCACCAATTCCACCACCACCAATACCACCACCACCAATACCATAAATACCACGAATAACATCAATACCAACACCACCAATACCACCAATACCACCACGACCAATGTCACTGATATCATCACCAATACCAATACCACCACCAATGTCACCCCAAATACCACCACCACCAATACCACCACAAATACCACCACCAATACCACCTCCACCAATACCACCACCAGCAATACCAATACCACCGCCACCACCACCAATACCAATACCACCACCACCAATACCAATACCACCAACAACACCAATACCACCAATACTACCACCACAAATACCACCAATATCACCATCACCAATACCATCACCATCCCCAATACCACCAATACCGATACCACCACCATTACCAATACCACCATCACAGCCACCACCAATACCACCACCACCAGTACCACCACCAATACAACAACCACCAATACCATTAATACCACCAAACCACCACCACCACCAATACCATTAATACCACCACCACCAATAACATCAATACCAATACCACCAATACCATCACCAATACCATCACCAATACCACCACCACCAATACCAACACCACCACAAATACCACCACCACCAATACCACCATGAATATCACCACCAATACCACCACAACCACTCATTCCACCACCAATAACACCACCACCACCAATAACATCACCAATACCAATACCACCACCACCAATACCCCACCAACAATATCACTACCAATACTTCCAATACCACCAATACCACCACCACCACCAATAACACCACCACCACCACCACAAAGACCACCACCACCACCAATACCACCACCACCAGTGTCCCCATCACCGATACCACCACCACCAATACCATTAATACCACGACCACCAATAACATCACTACCAGCCCCACCAATACCACCAATACTACCAATACCACCACCACCAATACCACCGATACCATCACCAATACCACCACCACCAATACCACCACAAATACCACCACCACTAATACCACCACTAATACCACCACCAATAACACCAACAACACCAATACCACCATCACCAATACCACCACCACCAATACCACCACCAATACCACCACCAATACCACCGATATCACCAATACCGTTACCACCACCATTACCAAAACCACCACCACAAATACCACCACCACCAATACCAATACATCTACCACCAATACCACCACCACCAATACTACCACCACCAATACCACTACCAATACTACCACCACCACCAATACCACAACCACCAATACCACAACCACCAATACCAATAATACCACCACCACCAATGCCACCAGCATTACCACCACCACCAATACCACTGATACCATCACAAATACCACCACCACACATACCACCAATACCATCACCACCAATACCAATACCACTACCACCAATACCATCAATACCAATACCATCACTACCAATACCACTTCCACCACCACCAATACCAATACCACCACCACCAATACCACCACCACCAATACCACCACCAATACCACCACCACCATTACCATCACCCATACCACCATCACCAATACCACCACAATACCGCCACCACCAACATCACCGCTACCAATATCATCACAACCACCACTTCAACCATTACCACCACCACCAATAGCACCACCAATATTACCACCAATACCACCAATACCACCGATGCCACCACTATTACCAATACCACCACAACCAATACCACCACCACCAATAAAAATACCTCCACCACCAATACCACCACCAATACCAGAACCACTACCAATACTACCACCACCACCATTACCAATACCACCACCACCACCAATACCACCACCACCAAAACCATCAATACCAATACCACCACCACCAATACCACCACCACCAATACCATTACCACCACCAGCAATACTGCCACCACAAGACCACCAATTCCATTGGGGAACATGGCGGCAGTTGGGTAGCTGTCGTGGTGCTCCGCCCCTGACCTCCGGAGGGGGGAATGCAGCAGCTGCAGTTCCATTACTGACAGCTCAGGGACTACTCCGTTACCTCCGTGAGCTCTTAGGAAAACTTACAGTTGCAGTACTAAAGCTTCTTTTTCCTATTTTCCTATTTTTTTCCGTCCGGATGCCTTTTCTCTCTCCCCTCCATCTGTGTTTGGATTGAACGCGTGAAGGAACCGGGGCCGGCGCTCTCGAGCCAGCTGAGTCAAAGCCTTTCACCTGGTGTGTTGCGCTGGAGTATTGCGGCGGTTGATTTGTGGCGGAGTAGACGAAGTTACTGGATCACAGCTCTTTCCGCTGGTCCCTTCGCTGGGTCGACCTGGTTCAACGTGGAGGTGGCGGCTCGCGTGGGGACTCCAGCAGTAGCAGCGGTGGCGGCTGTTGGTCAGACCAACGCGAAGGAACCAGTGCGAGCTACTACGAGGTCGACAGCAGCGTCGGTGAAACAGCGACCTGAGGTGAAAGGGAAGGGGTTGCGGGGGTGTTTGAAAGATTCCCCCGGGGGAGACGAGTTAGGTGTAGAGCGGGGGAGTCAGTCTGGGCCCTCGGGGTTTACCGACAGTGTTGGAGCCGGGGACAGCGTCTCTAAAGCGCATGAGGTAGGGAGGGAGGGAAAAAAAAGTACAAAGGTTCAAAAAAATCACTCCTCTCACGATAATAAGGCGTCTAGTAGGGGGGCAAGGGCACAAAAGCTACAGAAAATACATCAGCCCGCAGCAGCTTCTCCACAAGAGTCACAACTTGCAAAAAAAACTTCATCCTTCTTAGCTAATGAGGTGAAGGATAAACGAGCTCCCAAGTCAAATAAAGTGGTAAAATCTGCAAAGTTTGTTCTAGATTCCAACTCTAAGATTACGCCTTCTTTACGTTCTTATTTTAAGGTTGTCCCCCAACTTCTTAATATTCGCAAAAGCCCCTCTGCATATCTAGGCAGTCCACCTCTGCCCAGTGTTGAGGCCACTCACGGGCGTAAGCAAGACTATTCTTTGCGCTCATTACCAGAGCCTGCTTCTGTTTCCGCTTCTGCTTCAATCTCTGATCCCAGATTGTCGTCTTACAATAATGAGATAACCTCTCTTCCTAACGTCTCCTCAAACTCACGGCAACCTTCCTTATCTCTGGCTGTAATGGAGGTCTCTCCTCACACTTCTTCCTCTGAGCCCCCGCATTCCATCACCAAGCTTACCTCTGAGCTTATGAGCACACCTCCCCTTGCCCCTGTGGTGGCACCCCGTTTATTGAGTCATTTGGTTTGTCGAGAGTCTCCACCACTGCCGGTTAACATGCCAGGTATCATCAGTCCTGTCTCAGGCCCCGTTCACGCTACAAAGTCGGAGCTCGGAGGATCAGATACTATGGTTCAGGCACCTCAGGGGGTAGGAGATGATGTTCACCACTCGGGCCAGGTTGCAATAGATTCATTGGCACAGGAGCAGTGTTCGCCTCGAGGAGTGCAAGATGTGATATTGAGCGGCAACCTTGAGCATGATTCACAGACATTGAGGGCAGGGTTGCATCAAACGAACCCAGTTGATCTAGCAACCCCTCTTTCATCTCTCTCATCAGTTCCCTCTCTAGAGCAAATGTTTCGATCTCTCTCAGCCGATATTAAGCGAGGTTTTGAAGAATCAGCAGTCATTCAGAGAGAGATCAAAACCTTTTGTGAAGCGTTGGGTGCCAAAGTTGATGGGCTCACTGCAAGGACTAATGCGTTAGAGGAAGCGGTCGGTGGATTATCCTTGCATATAGATGAAGCGAGGGATGAGATACTGAAACTTAAGAATGAAGACATTTCTATTTCTGAGAGGATGGAGACTTTGGAAAATCACGCAAGGCGCAACAACATCCGAGTTTTGAATGTACCCGAGCGAGTTGAGGGCTCTGATGTTAAAGGTTTCCTTGTTCCTTTGCTAGTTCACTCTTTAAAGCTGGGGTTATCTGAAGAAGACATAGCTCGGGATATTCAACGGGTACACAGAGAACCCTTCAGACGGAACCCCCAAATATCAAAACCGAGGAGGATCCTTGTCAACTTTCATACCTATACTATAAAGGAGCAGATTCTTAACGCAGCTCTAATGTTAAAGTCCCTCGACTATAAAGGTTTTTCATTTCAGGTACGTTCTGACCTGTCTAGAGTGACGCTTGAGAAGCAATGGGAACTCGGCAAAAGGATGGATGCATTTCGGAAGATTGGCACCACGGTCCAGTTAAGTTTTCCTGCAATTTTGAAAATTATGTTTTGTAACAAAATGTACAATATTCGATCAGTTCAGGCGGCTGATGATTTGTTAGCTACCCTTCAAAGCGATTAGGGCGCAGCTGGGGGGCCTCCTTGAGCAACTTATCTTGATCCTTTTTACAGCTATTACTCTTTACCTCAAGTGTACTCTTAGAGAATTTCATATTCGCCCACATCTCTATATATGCATAGATTGGTCATACGTCCATACATGGAATCACAAGTAAGGTAGTAAATCTGAAGCACCTTGTAAATTATAAACAAAACTAGTGTTAGAATGCGAAGTTAGGAAATGAGAAATCGGTACAGGGGAAAGTGGGAGCAAGAAAGCAGAAAAAAAAAAAAAGGAAAAAAAAAAAAATTTCTATACTAAACACAAATACTCACACATAGTGGAACTATATTAATTGTATATTCACTCCGGGGGGGGGGGGGTTGGGCAAGGGGCACCACACACCGGTCTCCGGTTGGACTTGGCAAGGGTTCCCCAGGGGGTAGGGGGGTGCGGGTAGGCCACTGGGATGTAAGGGTAAGGTTAGGGGTGTGGGTTAGCATTAACAGAAAATTTGCCTCGTTTTCAGTCTGGTCCCAGATTCAGTTCTGTAAATTTAAATTTTCTTTTGTTTTTTCCTGGTATGAATTCTTATATTTTGACTCATCTAAAGGGTGGAACTTGAGCCATGAGTGATCTCAGGATTCTCTCCTGGAATGTTAATGGTCTGCATACCAAATCAAGGGCAAATAGAATTTTTCAGTATCTTCGTGATATTGATGCACAGATCGTTATACTCCAGGAGACACATCTAATCGAAGAGGAGATGTTGGACTTAGTGAAAAGGAACAGGTGGATTGACATATCGGTATCTACCTCCCAGACTTCAAATACGAGGGGTGTCACTGTTCTGTTTAAAAAACCAGTCAATACTAGGATCATAACCTGTAAGGTTGACCCGGGAGGCAGATGGGCAATTACTCAGGTGGTTATTGAGGGGTAAATCTAACACTTGCAGGTTTTTATGGTCCCAACCAGGACGATCCTGCTCCTCTAGAGTCTCTTTTCTCAAGTCTTTTACACTTTCCGGATGCCATAATCCTTTCAGGAGATTTTAATATAGTACTCGATCCATCTTTGGATAAGATCCCTTGTAGCAGGCAGTTAGCTCCATCTAAAGCCAGAGCTTTTTTGCAGAGTTCCATGAAACAATATGGGTACGTTGACATCTGGCGGGCAAGAGCAGGTACGAAACCAGGTTTTTCTTTCTACAATCACAAGTATCACCATCGTTCTAGAATCGATTACTTTCTGATAAGCCACGTCTTGGTTGATTCAGTTAAAGACATCTCCTACCTTCCTTCGCATCTCTCAGATCACTCTGCTGTTCTTTTGGAACTGGTCGGAGTAACTAAACCTCTTACCTACTCTTGGTCATTTGATAGATCTTTACTTTCCTGTTCCCAAGATGTGCTGTCCATTAGATCAGAAACCATTGAATTCATGCATAGAAACATTGGATCTTCAGACCCTCGGGTCGTTTGGGATGCATTTAAGTGTAGTCTTCGTGGAGTAATTAAAAATAAGGTTGTACATCGAAGGAGGCTTTATGTCCAGGAGGTAACATCTATTGAAGCTGCGCTTCTGGAAGTGCAAGCAGAAATTAATGTCACTAATAAAGATCTTACAGTTATTTACTCTGCGCTCCAAGAGAAGTTGGCTTCCCTTAAAGCGGGTTTATCCGACGTATTAAATACACGTATCTTGCAAAAATGGGAAGCGAGTAAACTGTCGCATTTCGAATATGGAGAGGGGGCTGGTAAACTGTTGGCCTGGAAGGCTAAGTCTGATAGAGCGCGTAACATGATTAGCGAGGTAACAACCACCCAGGGTACTGTTTCCTCTGATATAGAGATTAGAACCGCTTTTACATTTTTTTTCCAGAACATCTATCAGGAGGACAAGAATATTGACTCAGCAGATATAGAGAGTTGGCTAAGGGGTATCTCTCTTCCAAGACTCTCGGATCTGCAACGTGATATGTTGGAAAAGGAGGTAACCAAGGAAGAGGTAGAAGGGGCAATCCGTGCTAGTAAGAGGGGGAAAGCCGCTGGTCCGGATGGCCTACCGGCAGAACTATATCAGATCCTGGTAGAAGAAATTTCTCCCTTTCTTACAATATTATTTAATCATATCATAGTAGGAGGGGCCATACCACCAGCAACTTGGAATGAAGCTTCTATCACTCTTATATTAAAACCCGGCAAACCTCCTGATGACTGTGGCTCCTATCGTCCCATATCCATATTAAATGCAGACTACAAAATCTTTGCCTCCTTGTTGGCAAGAAGGCTGGGTCAAGTCATACCCGCATTAGGACACCCTAACCAAAAGGGCTTTATTAGAGGCCGCCAGCTCTTCGAGTTAACATATGATCTAATTGGGGCCATAGATATGGTCACCTTGAATGCAGCCCCGTTGGCCATTCTCACGCTCGACGCTACCAAGGCCTTCGACAGGGTCAATTGGTTGTACCTGTCGGGGGTCTTGGCTAAGTTTGGCGTGGGGGGAAACTTTCGAAGGGCTGTACGGTTGTTATACAACTGTCCAACAGCTCGGGTACTTGTTAATGGCGGACTCTCTGAACCATTTTCCATCTCCAGAGGGACCCGTCAGGGCTGTCCTCTTTCTCCTCTTTTATTCAACCTCTATATCGAACCTTTGGCTCAAAAAATTTGTGAGGAACCCCGTATCAAACCTTTCATATATAGGGAATGGGAGAAGAATGTTGCGTTATACGCGGATGACCTCATGGTTATGACATCGGACATTGATACTGCTTTCCCGGCAGTTATTAGCTTGGCTGTCGAATTTGGAAATGTTTCCGGTTACGAAGTAAATGCTGCCAAAACAGAAACGTTGGTATGGAATGACGTCGGGAGCAGTTTTAGCAACGGCTCAAATAAATGTCTTCGATATTTGGGGTTAAATATTATTAAAGACATCACTTTGATCGCGTCTAATAACTTTGCCAGGATCGCAAAAGAATGCCGGAAATTGATGAGAGCTTGGGTACATCTTCCTCTTACTCTAATTGGCAGAGTTAACTTAGTCAAAATGTCTATCCTTCCCAAAATCTCTTTTTTGTTTAATACAATCCCTCTTTATTTTGAACCTGCTTTGTTGTCTAAACTCCAGGGTGAGATCAGTTCTTTCATCTGGTGCAATAAAAATCCAAGGATAGCTTGGAAAAAGATAAGGCGTCGAAGGGAGAAGGGGGGCTTGGCAGGGCCCGATCTGCAAATTTATGCCTGGGCTTTTCAGCTCTCCCATTCACGTATGCTCTTAAAAACTCCTGCAGGTGATGGGATTGGCAACTTGTTTTCTACCTTGTTGAAGAGCGAAGGAGCTGGGCAGTCAGGTTTTTTGTTTAAGTTCGGAGACCCCACATTTTTTAAAAAGGTGAAGTTAAAGATTTTACAGGGCCTGGCAAGAACTTGGGCAAAAATAAAATTTTCTACTAAACTAGGGTATTATTCTAGTAGAGCTCCCCTTTGGGATCTTCCAGAGCCCCCAAACTGGCTAAGTGATGCACTTGCAGTACCACTCAGGGAATCAGGGATAGCTGTTTGGGGAGATCTTTTTGTGGAAGGGACCTTGATCCCCTGGGAGGATTTAGCTCGTAAAGTTGGGCCCAATTTCTCAAGATTTAAGTATCTACAAATAGTAAGTTGGTCCCAAGCAGTAACATCACGACCCACACGGCTTGATAAATTTGTTCTAGGGGGAGGAAACCACTTGGAAACTCTTTTGGTTGATCAGACTCCTGTAAAAAAAGAGGTCTCGCTATGGTATTCTTTAATATTGGACGAAATGGACGGCGATTTTGATCTCCCAGAACAGCTCTGGAGCTCTTCATTGCCAGCCTCCAACGTTGCAGATCTCTGGTTGATGTCCTGTAAACTGCTGTGGGAATTAGTCAAACCAGCTTGGCTACGCAGGAACCACCTGTTCACTTTACATAGAGCTTATTATTCCCCACAAAGACTCTCGAAATTTGCTGCAGGAGGCCCGGTGGTTTGCCCGAGATGTGGACTTATGGAGGCTGCAGATACACATATGTTCTTTGAGTGTTCTCATTTAACTCCATTTTGGGATGCAATTAGCAGTAAACTCTCGGCCAGCCTGGGTCGTCCAATATTAATATATCTGAAACTTGTAATTTTTGGAACAGCAGACAATTCATGATCTATGGCTGGTAACCTACTATTCTACGCAATGTTAGTGGCTCGAAGAGAAATTTGCAAACGTTGGAAAGAACCTACGCCACCATCTCTTTTTGAGTGGCGTAGATCTCTGCTTCAGTTCTCTAAACTAGATATAGCTAGGGCCGGTAATCGTGACAGGAGAAACTATTGGAAGATGCTGGACGGGACTGCTTGAACTTGCTGGGGTTTTTTTTTTTTTTTTTTTTTTTTTCTACCCAGCTCCGATGATTATTCTGCCATAGTACCACCTTGCTGTCTCATTGATGGTCTCCCTCTTTCTCTTGCCCAGGTCGCACATATCTTTCCCAGCACGAATAACCACAAAGATGGTTAACTTCTGTCAGCTGGCTAGCAAGGGTTGAGCTGTTAGGGCGGCCGTGGTGGCTGTAGGGCTCTTATATTTGATCTCTCATCTTTTGCCCTCCCAGCAATTGCTGTGCCAGCACAACGGTGCGCCCGTAGCTCCTGTTACCCAAGCAGCAGGCTCTCAGTAGTCTGGAACCATGGCAGTAAATGAGGAATAAAAAATAAATAAATAAATAAAAAAGACCACCAATTCCACCAATACCACCACCACCAATACCACCACCACCAGTGTCCCCATCACCAATACCACCACCACCAATACCATTAATACCACCACCACCAATAACATCACTACCACCCCCACCAATACCACCACCACCAATACCACCGATACCATCACCAATACCACCACCAATACCACCACCACCACCAATACCACCACAAATACTACCACCACCAATACCACCACCAATAACACCAACAACACCAATACCACCACCACCAATATCACCACCACCAATACCACCACCAATACCACCACCACCACCACCAATACCACCGATATCACCAATACTGATACCACCACTATTACCAAAACCACCACCACAAATACCACCACCAACAATACCAATACATCCACCACCAATACCACCACCACCAATACCACTACCAATATTACCACCACCACCAATACCACAACCACCAATACCACTATCACCAATACCAATAATACCACCACCACCAATACCACCACCATTACCACCACCACCAATACCACTGATACCATCACAAATACCACCACCACAAATACCAACACAAATTCCACCACCAGCACCAATACCACCAGTACCTCATCCACCAATACCACCACCACTACCAATACCACCAGTACCTCATCCACCAATACCACCACCACCAACCCCAATAACACCACCACCACCACTATAATCACCACCAACACCACCACCGCCAATACCACCACACATACCACCAATACCATCACCACCAATACCAATACCACCACCACCAATACCATCAATACCAATACCACCAATACCACTTCCACCACCACCAATACCAATACCACCACCACCAATACCACCACCACCACCACCATTACCATCACCAATACCACCACCACCAATACCACCACAATACCGCCACCACCAATGCCACCACCAACATCACCACCACCAATATCATCACTACCACCACTACAACCATTACCACCACCACCAATACCACCACCAATACCACCAATACCATCGATGCCACCACCATTACCAATACCACCACCACCAATAAAAATACCTCCACCACCAATACCAGCACCACTACCACTACTACTACCACCACCATTACTACCAGCACCAATTCCACCACCACCAATACCACCACCACCAATACCATAAATACCACAAATAACATCAATACCACCACCACCAGTACCACCAATACCACCACGACCAATGTCACTGATATCATCACCAATACCACCACCACCAATACCACCACCACCACCAATGTCACCCCAAATACCACCACCACCAATACCACCACAAATACCACCACCAATACCACCTCCACCAATACCACCACCAGCAATACCAATACCACCGCCACCAATACCAATACCACCACCACCAATACCACCAACAACACCAATACCACCAATACTACCACCACAAATACCACCAATATCACCATCACCAATACCATCACCATCCCCAATACCACCAATACCGATACCACCACCATTACCAATACCACCATCACAGCCACCACCAATACCACCACCACCAGTACCACCACCAATACAACAACCACCTATACCATTAATACCACCAAACCACCACCACCACCAATACCATTAATACCACCACCACCAATAACATCAATACCAATACCACCAATACCATCACCAATACCACCACCACCACCACCAATACCAACACCACCACCAATACCACCACAAATACCACCACCACCAATACCACCATGAATATCACCACCAATACCACCAACACCACCACCACTAATTCCACCACCAATAACACCACCACCACCAATAACACCACCAATACCAATACCACCACCACCAATACCCCCACCAACAATATCACTACCAATACTACCAACACCACCAATACCACCACCACCACCAATAACACCACCACCACCACCACCACCACCAATACCACCACCAATACCAATACCACCAACACCAATACTGTCACCACAAAGACCACCACCACCACCAATACCACCACCACTAGTGTCCCCATCACCGATACCACCACCACCAATACCATTAATACCACGACCACCAATAACATCACTACCAGCCCCACCAATACCACCAATACTACCAATACCACCACCACCAATACCACCGATACCATCACCAATACCACCACCACCAATACCACCACCACCAATACCACCACAAATACCACCACCACTAATACCACCACCAATAACACCAACAACACCAATACCACCATCACCAATACCACCACCACCAATACCACCACCAATACCACCACCAATACCACCGATATCACCAATACCATTACCACCACCATTACCAAAACCACCACCACAAATACCACCACCACCAATACCAATACATCTACCACCAATACCACCACCACCAATACCACCTCCACCAATACTACCACCACCAATACCACTACCAATACTTCCACCACCACCAATACCACAACCACCAATATCACCATCACCAATACCAATAATACCACCACCAACAATGCCACCAGCATTACCACCACCACCAATACCACTGATACCATCACAAATACCACCACCACACATACCACCAATACCATCACCACCAATACCAATACCACTACCACCAATACCATCAATACCAATACCATCACTACCAATACCACTTCCACCACCACCAATACCAATACCACCACCACCAATACCACCACCACCAATACCACCACCAATACCACCACCACCATTACCATCACCCATACCACCACCACCAATACCACCACAATACCGCCACCACCACTATCACCACTACCAATATCATCACAACCACCACTTCAACCATTACCACCACCACCAATAGCACCACCAATATTACCACCACCAATACCACCAATACCACCGATGCCACCACCATTACCAATACCACCACAACCAATACCACCACCACCAATAAAAATACCTCCACCGCCAATACCACCACCAATACCAGAACCACTACCAATACTACCACCACCACCATTACCAATACCACCACCACCACCAATACCACCACCACCAATACCATAAATACCACCACCACCAATAACATCAATACCACCACCACCAATACCACCACCACCACCAATGTCACCCCAAATATCACCACCACCAATACCACCACAAATACCACCACCAAAACCACCTCCACCAATACCACCACCACCACCAATACCACCACCACCACCAATACCAATACCACCACCACCAATACCAATACCACCAACAATACCAATACCACCACCACCAATACTACCACCACAAAGACCACCTATATCACCAGCAGCAATACCATCACCATCAACAATACCACCAATACCGATACCACCACCATTACCAATACCACCAACACAGCCGCCACCAATACCACCACCACCACCACCACCACCAATACAACAACCACCAATACCATTAATACCACCACCACCAATACCACCACCACCACAATACCATTAATACCACCACCACCTATAACATCAATACCAATACCACCAATACCATCACCAATACCACCCCACCAATACCAACACCACCACCAATACCACCACAAATACCACCACCACCAATACCACTATGAATATCACTACCAATACCACCAACACCACCACCACTAATTCCACCACCAATAACACCACCACCACCAATAACACCACCAATACCAATACCACCACTGCAGCCACCAATACCACCACCACCAATACTGCCACCACAAGACCACCAAAGCCACCAATACCACCACCAACAATACCACCACCACCAGAACCCCTGCCACCAAACCTGATACCACCATCACCCACAACAATAAATCCACCACCAATACCACCACTACCAATTCTACCACCAACAATATCACTACCAATACTACCACTGCCACCAATACCACCACCACCAAGACCACCACCTCCAATAACACTGATACCATCATCAATCCCACCACCATCACCAATACCACCAACAACACCACCAATACCAATACCACCACCACCAATACCACCACCACCACCAATACCAATACCACCACCACCACCAATACCACCACCACCACCAATACCACAACCACCACCAATATCACCACCAATACCACCACCACCACCAATATCACCACAAATATTACCACCTCCACCAATACCACCACCACCAATACTGCCACCACCAATACCACCACGACCACCACCACCAATACCACCAATACCACGAGCACCACCAATGACACAGTCAACACCAATACCACCAGCACCAATACCACCACCTCCAATGTCACCACTACCATGTTTTTCCTTTGCAATTCCTGAATTTTTTAGCTGGATTCCAGTCGAATCTGCACTGATGAAGAGGATTTTGGCACACTAAAGATGGCCTTGTAGGCACTCATTTGCAGAAAATTCAGAGTGGCCACTTCCTTTCCATGCTGGAGACCCAGGCCATATGCTGCTGTGGGAACCAGTTGGGCTGCATGATTGTTAACAATTGTACATGCAAAGGGCAACTGAGTTTCTTTTGCAACTGTTTGAATAGAAATGGTAATGAGTGCGCTTTCGCCTACCGTGAAGCAAGATGGTACTTAAAGGTCAGGTGTGGTTCCATGTGTAAGTCCATTTACTTATATGAGCATACCACCTCAACTCGCTTTCCATTAATGGCCCAAGTGTGTGACTTAAACTTAGAGGCTACAAGACAGACTACTTTTTTCTTACTCAAATTCAATTCTGGGGTTTGCTGCTCGATGTATTCTATTAATGCATTGATTGAATTTTGGAGCCCTATAGGTGTTTAACTCACAATGGCGATGCTGTCAGGGCATTGCAAGCACACTATTTTCTCTCTTGCCAACTTTGGTGGAAAACTCTCCTCTTGTAATAGGAAGCTGTCCAAATCAGCCAGGTATATATTGAACAAACATAGGGCTAGAACACACCCTTGTTTCTAGCCATTATTTGTTTGGATTTTTAATGTGACCCTACTGCCATTTCCAGCTTTGACCTGTGCCCATGTCTCTCTGTACAGTGCAATAATGGCATTTTACAATTTTTCTGGAATGCCCCATTCTATAAGTTTTGCCAAGAAGGCGGCCACATGGGACTCTGTCAAAGCAGATTCTAGTCGATGAAGAAAGTAAATGGACAAGTTTTTTGAGGTATCGCTTTTTTTGCTAAGATGGTAAGTACGGACAAATTTGTAGTGGTAAGATACTTTGGCTCTTCTTTCTCATCAGTATGCTACTTGCTGTGGAGTACATTTATCGGATGTGGGCTTCCTGCATCCCGTCAGTTGCTTTAGACAGTGATGTTGCCGGACTTCAGATTCTTTAACTCTTCTCAGTCATCGGTCTACTAGTTGGTGTGAAGTACAGCGGGAGTGATATGAAGCATGTTACTTGATTATTTTTTCAGCTTCTTTTTGAAATGTGCAAGTAAATGAGGGAGGAATTTGTCATATTTGTAGTTTCAACATGCTTTCTCTAATTTTGCATTGTGTTTAATAGTCGTTATTACCCAGGGTTTAAAATGTGCAGTGCCTAGATGGAGCCTTAAGCGTTACAACAAACAAATGATGGACGGAATGCTGACAATGCATACATTCTCCCCCAGTCAAGAGATCTGGGTTAAATCCATCGTTCTTTTGCCCACTACACCACCCCAGTTTAGACATGGCCATATGCAAATCAGTCTTGACACTGTGCCTCATGGGAACAGTCCAGCCCGAACTGCCAAGCCATGTCTTCCCCGGACCGGAATCAAGCATCCTAGGACCGGTTTCTGGCTATCAGCCGTCATCAGCCAGGATAGCTTGACTCCAGTGGCGTAGTGAGCACGGGTCCCACGTCTGGGAATACCCATCCCACTTAGGGCGAAAAGCGTTACAACAAACAAATGATGGACGGAATGCTGACAATGCATACATTCTCCCCCAGTCAAGAGATCTGGGTTAAATCCATCGTTCTTTTGCCCACTACACCACCCCAGTTTAGACATGGCCATATGCAAATCAGTCTTGACACTGTGCCTCATGGGAACAGTCCAGCCCGAACTGCCAAGCCATGTCTTCCCTGGACCGGAATCAAGCATCCTAGGACCGGTTTCTGGCTATCAGCCGTCATCAGCCAGGATAGCTTGACTCCAGTGGCGTAGTGAGCACGGGTCCCACGTCTGGGAATACCCATCCCACTTAGGGCGAAAAGCGTTACAACAAACAAATGATGGACGGAATGCTGACAATGCATACATTCTCCCCCAGTCAAGAGATCTGGGTTAAATCCATTGTTCTTTTGCCCACTACACCACCCCAGTTTAGACATGGCCATATGCAAATCAGTCTTGACACTGTGCCTCATGGGAACAGTCCAGCCCGAACTGCCAAGCCATGTCTTCCCTGGACCGGAATCAAGCATCCTAGGACCGGTTTCTGGCTATCAGCCGTCATCAGCCAGGATAGCTTGACTCCAGTGGCGTAGTGAGCACGGGTCCCACGTCTGGGAATACCCATCCCACTTAGGGCGAAAAGCGTTACAACAAACAAATGATGGACGGAATGCTGACAATGCATACATTCTCCCCCAGTCAAGAGATCTGGGTTAAATCCATCGTTCTTTTGCCCACTACACCACCCCAGTTTAGACATGGCCATATGCAAATCAGTCTTGACACTGTGCCTCATGGGAACAGTCCAGCCCGAACTGCCAAGCCATGTCTTCCCTGGACCGGAATCAAGCATCCTAGGACCGGTTTCTGGCTATCAGCCGTCATCAGCCAGGATAGCTTGACTCCAGTGGCGTAGTGAGCACGGGTCCCACGTCTGGGAATACCCATCCCACTTAGGGCGAAAAGCGTTACAACAAACAAATGATGGACGGAATGCTGACAATGCATACATTCTCCCCCAGTCAAGAGATCTGGGTTAAATCCATCGTTCTTTTGCCCACTACACCACCCCAGTTTAGACATGGCCATATGCAAATCAGTCTTGACACTGTGCCTCATGGGAACAGTCCAGCCCGAACTGCCAAGCCATGTCTTCCCTGGACCGGAATCAAGCATCCTAGGACCGGTTTCTGGCTATCAGCCGTCATCAGCCAGGATAGCTTGACTCCAGTGGCGTAGTGAGCACGGGTCCCACGTCTGGGAATACCCATCCCACTTAGGGCGAAAAGCGTTACAACAAACAAATGATGGACGGAATGCTGACAATGCATACATTCTCCCCCAGTCAAGAGATCTGGGTTAAATCCATCGTTCTTTTGCCCACTACACCACCCCAGTTTAGACATGGCCATATGCAAATCAGTCTTGACACTGTGCCTCATGGGAACAGTCCAGCCCGAACTGCCAAGCCATGTCTTCCCTGGACCGGAATCAAGCATCCTAGGACTGGTTTCTGGCTATCAGCCGTCATCAGCCAGGATAGCTTGACTCCAGTGGCGTAGTGAGCACGGGTCCCACGTCTGGGAATACCCATCCCACTTAGGGCGAAAAGCGTTACAACAAACAAATGATGGACGGAATGCTGACAATGCATACATTCTCCCCCAGTCAAGAGATCTGGGTTAAATCCATCGTTCT
Source organism: Triturus cristatus (assembly GCF_964204655.1). NCBI lineage: Eukaryota > Metazoa > Chordata > Amphibia > Caudata > Salamandridae > Triturus > Triturus cristatus. The sequence continues at coordinate 1,267,895,677 of NC_140582.1, forward strand.
TTTGCCCACTACACCACCCCAGTTTAGACATGGCCATATGCAAATCAGTCTTGACACTGTGCCTCATGGGAACAGTCCAGCCCGAACTGCCAAGCCATGTCTTCCCTGGACCGGAATCAAGCATCCTAGGACCGGTTTCTGGCTATCAGCCGTCATCAGCCAGGATAGCTTGACTCCAGTGGCGTAGTGAGCACGGGTCCCACGTCTGGGAATACCCATCCCACTTAGGGCGAAAAGCGTTACAACAAACAAATGATGGACGGAATGCTGACAATGCATACATTCTCCCCCAGTCAAGAGATCTGGGTTAAATCCATCGTTCTTTTGCCCACTACACCACCCCAGTTTAGACATGGCCATATGCAAATCAGTCTTGACACTGTGCCTCATGGGAACAGTCCAGCCCGAACTGCCAAGCCATGTCTTCCCTGGACCGGAATCAAGCATCCTAGGACCGGTTTCTGGCTATCAGCCGTCATCAGCCAGGATAGCTTGACTCCAGTGGCGTAGTGAGCACGGGTCCCACGTCTGGGAATACCCATCCCACTTAGGGCGAAAAGCGTTACAACAAACAAATGATGGACGGAATGCTGACAATGCATACATTCTCCCCCAGTCAAGAGATCTGGGTTAAATCCATCGTTCTTTTGCCCACTACACCACCCCAGTTTAGACATGGCCATATGCAAATCAGTCTTGACACTGTGCCTCATGGGAACAGTCCAGCCCGAACTGTAAAGCCATGTCTTCCCTGGACCGGAATCAAGCATCCTAGGACCGGTTTCTGGCTATCAGCCGTCATCAGCCAGGATAGCTTGACTCCAGTGGCGTAGTGAGCACGGGTCCCACGTCTGGGAATACCCATCCCACTTAGGGCGAAAAGCGTTACAAAAAACAAATGATGGACGGAATGCTGACAATGCATACATTCTCCCCCAGTCAAGAGATCTGGGTTAAATCCATCGTTCTTTTGCCCACTACACCACCCCAGTTTAGACATGGCCATATGCAAATCAGTCTTGACACTGTGCCTCATGGGAACAGTCCAGCCCGAACTGCCAAGCCATGTCTTCCCTGGACCGGAATCAAGCATCCTAGGACCGGTTTCTGGCTATCAGCCGTCATCAGCCAGGATAGCTTGACTCCAGTGGCGTAGTGAGCACGGGTCCCACGTCTGGGAATACCCATCCCACTTAGGGCGAAAAGCGTTACAACAAACAAATGATGGACGGAATTGTCAGAGGCTGTGTTCCACTTGCACGGGAGCAGAAGGACGTTAGCTCCCAATGCCCCTTCTAGGTGTTCCCACAAGCGCTATTTCGTTTGTTCGCGCAATGCTGAAACCCCAGAGGGGGAAAGGGGAATGGGACAGAGAAGAGACTGCTCACACCGTCTGCTTCTTGCTTCAGCGTCAGGCGTCTGCTGTTGGTTCTTCTTGTAATAGGTATTGCTGTAAAAAATGCGTTAATTACTTTACTGCTGGAACTCCTCCAAAACCCCTCCCACTACTTGCCCTCTGTAACTCTACCTACCCTGAAGTGGTGTGAACTTGCTCCTCTTCTTATTTTTGGTTGTGTGATTCTTGACCCTGGTTTCTCTGTAACGATATTATTTGGGTTAATACTATTCTCAAGACTATTGCCCCCTAGTCTCCTGGATATGTGTATACTACCGGCTCTATTTCTCACCTCCTAGGCCAAGTTGGTCTTTATAATTGATTTTGTCTTTTCTCTAGGTTGTTGGAATCTTCTTATTAGTCTTGTCCTGACTTAGCATCTCCTTCTCTTTTTAACGGTTGACTATCTGCTAGTGTTTAGCCCTAGCCGACCTAAATTGTTAACGTGTAACTCCTTCTGGCTGGTATTGCACTTGCCCAATACTCTGGTCTCTTCACACTATGATAATTGTACTTCCTTTTAAATTGAAAATAGCAAACATTTTAAACTCAAGCGTCTTCTTGAAAATTTGGTCAGAGCACTCGCTAGTACATTGCTGGAGTATTAATTCGGAACAGTCTTACTGTAGTCTGAAGCTTCTCTGCTAGAAGCCGAAGTATCTCTGAAAACTGCGTTGGCCTTCGAAGTTCAAATTGCTGAGGAAAATTCTAGTGCGTACTGTCCTCCTCACGGTTCAGGTGAAGTGCGCCTCAGTACGCGCTTGACACCTGCTCGACAATGATTGCACCGCAGAACTAGAACGCGCCACGTAGTTTCCTACCGCGGTTAATTGGACCGCCATCTTGGAAACTGCCTGTGACTCTTTTCTCGGTTCTGTGTCTCAGCTTACGCCTTAAAGCTAAAACGCTCACAGAGAGTCTTGACTTGGGCATCTTGTTGGTAATCCTGACAGTACCCTCCCTCAAAGTAGCTCCTCTCGGCTTGGGTTTGTCTGGAAATTTCTTATGAAACTCATCTATTAATCTTGGAGCATGTACATCCGTGGATAACTCCCACGATCTTTCTTCGGGTCCAAAACCCTTCCAGTCCAGAAGGTAATACAAGTGTCCTCTCCGAATCTTGGCGTCTAACACTTGCTTCACTTCAAACTCCTCTCCTTGTTCGGTCTGAATTGGCTTGGGTGGTTGATTTAAGCGCACCTCATTTGATGCCTTCTTTAATAAGGAAATATGAAACACTGGATGAACAGATAATCCTGTTGGTAGCTTCAATCGATAAGTCAAGGCACTCTGCTTTTTCTCAATGGAATATGGGCCGATAAACCTAGGTTGAAACTTCCTATTTCCTTTTAATCTCAGATTCCTAGTGTTCAACCAAACCTTATCACCCTCTCGTAACTCTGGTTCCTTTCTTCTCTTTTTGTCTGCATAATGCTTGTAATTCTCCTTAGCTATGATGAAATTTTTAATGGCCGAACTATGTACCCTAGTCATGTGTTCCACTAAGTCTGTAACTGCTGGGACATCTGCTTCTTGAAAATTTAAAGATTGGTTGGGATGTCTACCTGTGTTCAGATAAAAAGGTGAATAGCCTGTGGATACATTCTTTGCATTATTATGTGCGAACTCAGCCGCCCACAAATATTCTGGCCATTCCCCTTCTTGTTCTAACAGACATAATCTAAGGTATTGTTCCAGTTCTTGATTTGCTCTCTCAGTTTGGCCATCTGTTTCTGGGTGGTAACTAGTGGTGTACCTAGATTCGATGTTCAACCTCTCAGTGAATGATCTCCAAAAATGGGAAAGAAATTGGGAGCCCCTGTCTGAGATTAAAACTTTGGGTATCCCATGAGCTCGAACTATATTCTGACTGAATACTTGAGCTAGTGTCTTGGCAGTGGGTATTCCCTTCAAAGGTATAAAATGTGCCATTTTAGAAAAGGAATCTACACAAACTAGTATTGTATCAAAACCTTGACTAGAGGGTAATTCTACAATTAGGTCTAAGGTGACTGTGTGCCATGGATAAGGTGGAGTAGGCAAAGGCTGCAAATACCCTTGTGGAGCTCGTCTCTCCGGTTTTCCCCTTGCGCAAGTCTCACATGTGGCTACATATTGATGTATATCCTTGATCATATTTGGCCACCAGAATCTTCTTCGGATCAGATCTTCTGTCTTCGATATTCCTTTGTGACCTGCTAGTACATTATCGTGACATTCCTGTAAGGCCTTTTGTTGCATCTCCAGGGTGGGCAGATATAGGGCTCCTTTGTGATACAGTAACCCCTCTTTTACTTCTCGATTGGAATCTTCTTTTAACCATTCTGCTACTTCTTCTGAGGTCATTACCTTCTGATTTTCTTCTTCAGGGAATTCTTTTAAGACCGCACCAATCACCCGTTCTGCAGGTATTATTTCTTGACTCGTGATCTCCTCGGGATTTTCTTCTGAACCCAATCTTGATAAGGCATCTGCCTTACCATTTTGTGATCCAGGCCGATAAGTGATGATGAAATCGTAGTCTGCGAAATATAGGGACCATCGCAATTGCCTGGGAGTTAACGTTCTGGCAGATTTTAAAAACTTCAAATTCCGATGATCCGTATAGACAGTGACTACATGTCTGGCGCCCATCAAGTAGTGCCTCCAATCCTTAAAGGCGTCTTTTATTGCCAATAGTTCCTTTTCCGTGATGGTATAGTTAACCTCAGCCGAGGTCAACTTTCGTGATCGAAAGGCCACTGGATGCAATTGCCCGGTTGTCTTGTGTCTTTGTGATAGTACCCCTCCTAAGGCAAAGTTAGAGGCGTCTGTTTCCACATAGAATGGTTCGGAAGGATCTGGATGAAGCAGAATTGGTGCAGATGTGAAGTCTTTTTTCAATAGCATGAATGCTTCCTCTGCCTCCTTTGACCACTCAAAACTCACCCCCTTCTTTAACATCTTGGTTATTGGAATCAATTTCTTAGAGAAGTCTTGAATGAATCTTCGATAGAAGTTGGCAAAACCGATAAAACTTTGTATCTCCTTCACCGATTTCGGGGATTCCCAATCCATTACTGCTCTTATCTTGTTTTCATCCATGGTGATTCCTTCAGGGGAGAGCACAAAGCCTAGGAATTCCACAGAGGAAACCTTGAAGGCGCATTTCTCCAATTTAACATATAGTCTGTTCTCCCGTAACTTTTGTAGCACCTTTTTCACCTGCTCTTCGTGCTCCTCCACCGTGTTTGAATAGACCAATATATCATCCAAGTACACTATGACTGTTTGATCTATGAACTCCTTTAACACATCATTTATGAAGTGTTGGAATGCTGCAGGAGCATTACACAGTCCATAGGGCATCACTTGGTATTCATATAGTCCATGCTTTGTTCGGAAGGCGGTTTTCCACTCATCACCTTTTCGTATACGCACTAGGTGATAAGCCCCCCTTAAATCCAATTTGGTATAGACTTGTGCTCCCTTTACTTGATCCAATAGGACAGAGATTAAAGGTAAGGGGTACCTGTTCTTCACTGTGATCCGATTGATGGCTCGATAGTCAATACAAGTTCTCAATTCCCCATTCTTTTTGGGGATGAAAAAAAGTGGTGAAGAGACTGGGGACTGAGATGGTCGTATGAACCCATTTTCGAGATATTTTTCCAAGTATTCCTTCAGGTGAGCGTCCTCTCGCTCAGTTAGAGCATAAATTCTACTGCACGGAAGGTTTGTGCCAGGCTCCAATTCGATTTTACAATCGTAGTCCCTATGTGGAGGGAGTCTGTCGGCTTCTACCTCACTAAAGACATCTTGGAATTCAGAATACTCCTCAGGCAATTTGGTAGTTGTAATAACACAGATCGTTGCTTCTTTCTCGCTCAGAAATGACGCAGGAGAATTCGTGGATTCGCCCGAACATTTCTTATAACAATTCTCCTCACAATATTTTGATCTTAGTACTACGGTTCGGGCCCCCCAATCTATTGCCGGATTATGCTCGGTGAGCCATGGCAAGCCTAAGATTAACTGAAACTGTGGAGCATCAATCAAATTAAACTGCAATGTTTCCAGGTGACCTTCGTCTGACTCCAACTCTACGGGTTCTGTATGACTCACTATGGGGCCAGATGAAAGGTTGGTACCATCTACTGCGCGAACTGCTTCACTGCGCTCCTTCCTGATGGCTCTCAACCCGATTCCTTCGGCAAACTTCAAATCGCAAAAATTGCCAGTAGCTCCTGAGTCCACCATCACGGCTACTTGAGTTAAAGTCTTCTCTTGGAATCGCATGGTCATCATAATAACTAAATGTGGGGATGCAGACTGTAAGGTATTGGCCAAAGTATGTGCCTCTGGAGTTGTTTCTTCTCTTGCAACCACCCGTCCAACTCCATTTACTGGTGGTGCAAGGCGTTTTCCGCCGGTGATTGCTTAGGTTTCTTAAGACAGTTCCGAACAAAGTGCCCGCTGCCTCCACAGTAAAGACACAATTTATTATTTCTTCTTCGTTCCTTTTCCTCTTTTGTGAGGGGACCTCGAATTGTTCCAATTTGCATTGGTTCTCCTCCCCGACCCGAATCTGCTTCCTTCCCACCTTCCATTTTGACTCGGTCGAATCTTGGAACACTGGAGCGAAACTCCTTCCTTTTCTCACCTCTTCTCTCATTTTGACGAAAGTCTATTTCCAATACTAAATCTATGAGTGCCGAAATTTCCGAAGGTCTATTTGGTACTTGAGCCAATGCGTCTTTTAACTCATCTTTTAAACCTCGGTAGAACACTGCTGCCCTCTTGTTTTCTGGCCACTCCGTCTCCACCACCAGTTTATTGAACTGCGCCAAATAAGAAATTAGGTCACGATTTCCCTGCTTCATTTCCAGCAACTCGTTATCTGTTGCCTGCGTGGCCTTTCGTCTGTCAAAAATTCTCAGGAACTCTTTTTTGAATTCATCTAGATCATACAAAATGGAGTCATTTCTGGACACCATGGGCATTGACCACGAAGCTGCATCACCACTTAGGTACGAAAGTATAAATGCCACTTGAGACTGCGCATCTGGGAAAAGTGCGGGGCGGCACATAAAATGAAGGGTACACTGAGTCAAGAAAACTTGAGCTTTCTGGGGATCCCCATTAAAACGTTCTGGGGGGGCTAAGGGAATTACAGGTGATAAAGAATGAATTACTTGAGTTGTAATTTTAGGCTGAGAGGTTGAAGCATCGCTCGAATTTCCTTCTTGAGAAGTGGGAAATTTTACACTAGGAGCTGACAGGAAATTATTCATTTTAAAAGTCAAGTCTACGGTTTCCTTTCTAAGCTCACTGTTCTCCTCTCTCACTGATATTAATTCCCTCTGAATTCCTTCTAGAACCTCCCCCAACTTTTTGAGGTCAAGTCCCTCAGCCATTCTGCTCAGGTGCGATTAAAAACGTGGGCACTTCACTCTGTCAGAGGCTGTGTTCCACTTGCACGGGAGCAGAAGGACGTTAGCTCCCAATGCCCCTTCTAGGTGTTCCCACAAGCGCTATTTCGTTTGTTCGCGCAATGCTGAAACCCCAGAGGGGGAAAGGGGAATGGGACAGAGAAGAGACTGCTCACACCGTCTGCTTCTTGCTTCAGCGTCAGGCGTCTGCTGTTGGTTCTTCTTGTAATAGGTATTGCTGTAAAAAATGCGTTAATTACTTTACTGCTGGAACTCCTCCAAAACCCCTCCCACTACTTGCCCTCTGTAACTCTACCTACCCTGAAGTGGTGTGAACTTGCTCCTCTTCTTATTTTTGGTTGTGTGATTCTTGACCCTGGTTTCTCTGTAACGATATTATTTGGGTTAATACTATTCTCAAGACTATTGCCCCCTAGTCTCCTGGATATGTGTATACTACCGGCTCTATTTCTCACCTCCTAGGCCAAGTTGGTCTTTATAATTGATTTTGTCTTTTCTCTAGGTTGTTGGAATCTTCTTATTAGTCTTGTCCTGACTTAGCATCTCCTTCTCTTTTTAACGGTTGACTATCTGCTAGTGTTTAGCCCTAGCCGACCTAAATTGTTAACGTGTAACTCCTTCTGGCTGGTATTGCACTTGCCCAATACTCTGGTCTCTTCACACTATGATAATTGTACTTCCTTTTAAATTGAAAATAGCAAACATTTTAAACTCAAGCGTCTTCTTGAAAATTTGGTCAGAGCACTCGCTAGTACATTGCTGGAGTATTAATTCGGAACAGTCTTACTGTAGTCTGAAGCTTCTCTGCTAGAAGCCGAAGTATCTCTGAAAACTGCGTTGGCCTTCGAAGTTCAAATTGCTGAGGAAAATTCTAGTGCGTACTGTCCTCCTCACGGTTCAGGTGAAGTGCGCCTCAGTACGCGCTTGACACCTGCTCGACAATGATTGCACCGCAGAACTAGAACGCGCCACGTAGTTTCCTACCGCGGTTAATTGGACCGCCATCTTGGAAACTGCCTGTGACTCTTTTCTCGGTTCTGTGTCTCAGCTTACGCCTTAAAGCTAAAACGCTCACAGAGAGTCTTGACTTGGGCATCTTGTTGGTAATCCTGACAGGAATGCTGACAATGCATACATTCTCCCCCAGTCAAGAGATCTGGGAAGCAACACATTGGAGGGCAGGGGGGAGACACCAAAGCAACTCTAGGAGGGTGAGAGGGGTAAAAAAGCAACATGGGGAATGGGGTAAAGCAATACGAGTGTGTGGTGGGAACCGAATAATAAAGGGGGGGAGAAGAAGGATGCAGGTAAAGAGAAAACAACATGGAGAGAGCGGGGAGAAGCATTATGGCGACAGACAACAACACAGAGTGCAGGGGATAGAAGTATGCGAGGGAGACAGCTTGAAAACACTCATGAAGTACTTAATAGAAGTAAAGAATAGTGCTTGAAATACAAGCAGTGAAAGCAGAGATTACAGCCAATTAAAGAGACGGTACCACAAGAGGGACAAACACAAGACTGACACTGGGACACACCTATGAAGTAGATAAATGAGTGACTAGAAAACCAACCAATGGTAAGTTATGGGCGTGCTCTAAACCCCTCCATATTCTCCGTAAATCTCAATATAACTCACAACAGCCAGCGCATGCGCTCTCTAGTAGGCTCGATCTAAAAAGTATATTCCTTCTACTTTACTACTCTCAGCCGATGTGCTTGGTTAGGAGGAAGTAGCGGGCTGCTTGACACTGCTTATCCCACACTACATTCAGAAATAACCACAGGAAAGAGCTGCAATGTTGAGTGGAATGAAAAAACTGAAGCACCCACCACAGCTTGACAATATGTGGGACTCGGGAATGGAAGCACCTTCTGGGCTACCTCCAAATGCAGAGGTAGAAGACATGCAAACAATGAGTGTGCACTACTAGACTGCATCTAATTTCAAACCAAGGGCACACGACTGATGGCTGGAAAGTCAAACAAAACTGTCACCCTTGAATTGTAAGGCAATACAATCTACCACTGAAAAATGGATTTCCCTCAGAAAAACAAATGAGGAGTTGTCATGCATCTTAAGCATTTGTTAATTTGCAAGCTAAACTCAAGGGAAGTTCATTTGTCAAGGGGCTGTATGAGTATATAGTCCCGATTTAACAGTATCCTGAAGCAGCCCCTGGATACCCTCCCGAGTGATTAGCCGCGCTTTACAAATCCTGTTTTGATATGATTTGAAATATGTCAGAAAACACTTTCTTTGGATATCAACGTGACAGCTGCAGTAGATGACACCAGAAATTCACAGATCAGCTTTAATGCAAAAGCATAACCTGACCAGAAAAACCTTCGTGTTTGAGGCTCAGCCAGAACACACTTGAAATTTGCCTGGGCATTGATCCTATGCACCACAATCAGCAGTTTTAGCAGCACCACCTCTGTTATGTTTTAGAAGCACTCAGGGGCATATTATCAAGAAACAGCATTAAAATGATCGCTGCTTTAGCAGCAGAAAACTACCGCTAAAGCAGCGATAATGGGCCTGATATACGCCCTTGAGAATTTCAATAGAAGCCCATGTTCTGGTGTGAACATGGGCTTCTATTGGAATTCTCTGCGGCATATTATCAAGCCCATTATCACCGCTTTAGTGGCAATTTTCTGCCGCTAAAGTGGCGATAATTTTAACGCCGTCCTTGATAATATGCCCCTAACTCTGTTATGTTTTAACAGCACTAGCTTTTGTTGTGTTTTAGCAGCACTAGCTCTGTTGTGTTTTAGCAGCACTAGCTATATTATGAATTAGCAGCACTAGCTCTACTGTGTTTTAACCGCACTAGTTCTATGATGTTTTAGCAGCACTGGCTCTATTGTGTTTTAGCAGCACTTCCTCTTCTTCCATTGAGCGTTCTGATACTAAATGGACCCGACCCATAAAGAGTTTGCTTCGTGTGTGTGATTGTCCTTGTAGCAAGTACTCTTGACTTACTTCTGTATTGCAAGGGCAAGTCAGGCTTACTCATGGATTATAAGCCATACGTACTCTTACCCATAGGTCACAGCAGAATGTCTCTGATTTGGGCCCAGTCATCACTATCCAGTAAGCTACAAAGTCACCGTTTCCACACCTAGACTTGCACGAGGATCAATAGTGGGCCATGAGGCTTTGCTGTACCACCGACCTGTTGTCATTTTCAAAGCCTTTCACAAGATAGGGGCCCCTACCTCAGGGAAAGATTCCAACATTATACACCTCAACGCACCTTGAGATCATCTGCTCAACTTCTGACCTCCACGCCTAAAGTCCTGCTGTCCCGGATTGGGGGAAGATCCTTTCAAGTGGTAGCCTCTCGCTCGTGGAACACTCACCCCTCTCTCTTAGACAGGTACAGGACCTCCTCACCTTTAGGATGAAATTAAAGACCTGCTTGTTCCAACGGCAGGGTCCGGCCTGCCTTCTACATTTAGGTGTTTCTCTCTGTTAGCTGTTATGTGGTCTCTTTGCTTCAGCACCGGGACACTCCTGGGAGTAGCCGCGCGCTTTATAAATACCATATAACATAACATAACATAGGTGTGTGACAACCCCAATCTCTAAGGTGTTTCCAAAAGTAATTAAAGCAACCATATGATATTTAGGAGGTTTGCGTACTGCCTTTTTTTTGAAGAACGGTAAAATCTAGATTGACCATTATGGCTTGACGCCATAGCCCAGCTGTGCAAACACCAGAGTAGCAAGGGCTATAGCTGCACGGAGACTAATCCATAAAAGCTTAAAAACAGTCTAAAGCTTTACCAATGCTCACATGTTCTCCTTGAACACTGTAACCAGCTCGTCTCCTCCCAAATCTCTGTTTCCAATTTTCACTATCCGCTACCATTGAAAAAAAACCCAGCTGAAAATATCTGTTTCGTTTTGCTATTGAAATAAAAGCAAACACGTCTCCATCGGCAGAGATGGCGATGTTTCGAATCATAAGCTCAATCTCCATGGGTTTATTGGGCGCTTCGATCCTGTGTTGAAATGTAAAATTATCTGGTATCTTCTAGCCACAGGAGGCTGTTTCTCTCACACGATGGCTACACCAAAAAAATCGTATTACTCCGGACATTACTGCTACGCAAACAAAAGCAAATGAGGAAATACTGACATACTTAAGGTATATTTTTGAAAATGCACATTAACCTCTGCGTTTCTGGATTTTAATAAAAGAGGTGTGTGGTACTTACTATCGACCTAGGAAGGATGAGGGGTTGACTCATCAAACCGGTGGCCATTTGAATCACTCCACAACACATAATAGAAGTCCATAACACCTTTAGGGTCACCTCTGTGGGGAATGTTCCTTCTTAGAGACACACTGATTAAAAAATATAGGGGCATATCAACAAGGGCTTTATCGCTGCTTTTTTTACTTTAAAAACCAAAAAAGCAGAGATAAAAACTAGCACCCTATCAACAACAGGGTGCTAACATGCAAATTTGAATGTTAGCACCCTTTTACTCTACGCTTCCCCTTGCATCTCTAATGAGATGCAAAGGGGCGTTCCAGAGTAAAATAATAGGAGAAATGTCGCTAAGCGACATTTCTCCTATTATCAAGAATATCAATAACCCTGTTAGAGACAAAAAAGCAGCGCTAACCACGGTTAACGCTGCTTTTTTACATCTGGTATTTTTCTGACTTAGCCATGATATCCTATGGAAGGAGGATATCATGGCTAAGTTTGTCTGTCCCTATCAACAAGCTAACGTGAGATTATCGCTGGGTTTCCAGCGATAATCTCACGTTAGCCACTTAGCGTGAGGATTTTTATCGCTATTGAGATAAGCGTCGCTAATAGCACGCTATCTCCGCGATAAAAATCCACGCTAGCCGGCGATAATTATCCTAGCGCTAAGTGCGCTTAGCCATAATTATCGCCGGTTGTTGTTGATACGCCCCAAAGTTACCAAACACATATTGAGGGAAGTAACTAGTGGCTGAATTTTGATAAAAGGGGAGGGGGGTGATGTAATGGCAAACGTTGAAAGAAAATACAGGTGCAGGAGAAAAGCATCAATCCTGTAAGACTGCATGAATCCACAAGAAAGCACCAGAGTCGACCGACCACGAAACATGATAACATACGGGCTCCGTTCGAGTGCAAAGTCTCTTATTTTAGCATGTCCCACACCAAAGATGAAGACTTGTCCTGAGCAGGGAAATTATTATTTGGGGGACGTCATGTCATTTAGACAGACATCTCTGGATACTTTGGAATATGTCATACCAGCCTTCCAGTTGAATGCGCATCTTGGTAAATTTGACTTTGGTTTTGACGAAGATAGCATTTGAAGGCATATTAAACAAAGATCAGGCAGAGAGATTTTTAACTGCACATTCTCCTCACTTTATAAAATATTAAGATATGCAATAATTCTCCACTAGGTGGCGCTTCATATCTAAATTCATATCTAAAGCACATGTCCCTACACATAAAATCCCACAAGATTAATACATTTATTTCATGTTGGCTTGAATTTTAAAAAAAGTCAGTAAAATTGAAAAAAATTCACATTTACAACATTAGACTGCTTCTGTACGAGGCAACATTAGAAGCATAGGGGCTTTTTTATGAGCCCTTCGTCACTTTTGCGCCGCCGGTGGGTCACTTTTGAGATGCACCAGCGGCGTAAAAAATGTGCCATGTTGCGTCTTATTTACATAGTGACACATCTAGGTAAAGGCGACGCTTTGCAAACCTCTGCGCCACATTATACCTACACCAGGTATAATGTATTCAGGCAGGGCGTTCTGACGCAGTAAGCCTCGTAGAAGTGACGCAGCGAAATCTATGAGATTCCACTGCACCACTTCTAGGACGCAAATGCGTCAATATCTTACGCCTGCCTCACAGCAGGCATAAGACTGACGTAGGCACATTTGCTTCATAAAAATCACAAATAAATAAAGAAATATCTCTGAGGTGCTGTGGGAAACCATTTACTATCCTTATACCTAAACCCAAAGAGATGTGTGGAGAACAGTGCACTTGTAAATATGTGATTGTAATATCATTATGCAGTTCAAATGTGTAAATCCCTGATTAATGTACACAATTGGATAGTTTCCCAAATAATGTACATTGTTTTCTTGTTAAACAGCTAGGTCAACCCCCTGCTTGGCACAGAATGAACACAGAAGTGAGACTTGACCTTTGACCTGTGATATCTAGGCTGCTTACCTCTGTGACCGTCACAAATGCCTTGTGTGGCTGCTGGTTCAGCAGGTGCTGCTCTGGGGGAGCAGGAACAGGATCTTCTTTCATACTCCCACTGTGTACATAATTCAGTTTACAGAAGGGGGGGTCATACTTTAAGGAGTGAACACAAATCCTTGCTCCTCTGCCTCTCTGAGGGCGGGGTCATCATCAGATAGATACTCATAGCCAGAACAAACAAAAACGCTCCCGCACCTTGTTCTTTCGCCAATGCCATTTTAACATTTGTGCAGCACAGACATGAATTGATCCCAACATACTTTATTTACTTTGCATCATCTTCAGAGCACTCATCCCTGAAGGTACCTAACACATGACAGCTGCGCTGCGATCCACGAGCAGGAATTACCACTAGGTCACCAGGGAAAATTTGTGGGCATCGGCCCTCATGGCATCAGCCAGCCCCTACCCCTGAGGACAAGTTAAAAAAAATTGTAATTAAAAAAAACGTATAATTGATATAAAATTGTCAGGGGGTCTGCCCTTTAACACACAAGCCGACCACCCGTGGGCCCCAATTTCCTTTGGGGGAAATATATATATATATTCACTTACAGGTTTCAGGGATGTTCTAGTTGGAAATTAGCATTTAAAAAGCCTTAGAAATTCACTGAAAAAAACACAGGTTTCAGGGACGTTATAGTTAGTTGGACATTTCACTCATACAAAACCAGAGAAATTCAGCTGTTATAGTTAGTTCAGCTAACTATAACTCGCGCCCCCGCAATGCAGTGCTGATGACGTCATATATTACATCACTCATAACATGGTCAGTGACAACACTGATGACATCACTGATGACATCTCAAATCACTAGGCTTGGGCGGTAAATTCCGTTTCGCTCACGGAATTTGGGTAATTTTGCGTTCTGCAAAGAACGCCGAATTGCCAAAACTTCTGCGATCCGCAGCTTCGCGGAATTTTTTGCTTGTTTGCGCTTTCAAAATGCGTTTGCGCAAGATATTTCTCCCCGAGCATGCAAATCATCGCGAATGGGCAGAACAAGCAATTCCGCATGTTCACAGAACTTTTGCGTGCTTGCGGAGATTTTTTACCATTTTGCGGAGCTTAGCGTAGCACGACTATACAAATTCCACCCACTCCTACAAATGACATTACTGATGACATCATCCCGTGACTGTCTGTTTCGGTAAAGTTTAAATATGTTTAATATATATAGGCCAAGGTGTATTGAAGAATGAGTGGGTGTATGAGTGTCTGAATAGATGATTTAGTAGGTACGTGATTGACTCTATAAGTGAGTGATTAACACCTTCAATGCTCATGACGGAATGGTTCCGTAATGGGCAATGGTGCCCCTGTGCTCATGACGGAACCATTCTGACATGAGGACAGGGGCATGAAATCCCCCTGCTGCAGACAGCAGAGGGACTTCCTTCTCTCCCCTAAAGCCTTGGAAGCTGAGGAAGAGCTCCTCCAGCTCGCAAGGCCCCCTCCATGGTTTCTGTGCAATGACGATCAGCACACAACTCGCGCTGTCCTCATTGCACAGAAACCAAAACTGAAATTAGTCTTTTCCCCCACAAAAATGGCAGCCTTCTTCCCCCCCCCCAGGGGTCAGATGGGGCAGTAGCCCCCAATCTGCCCTCCCGGGGGGGCAAAAAGCCCAATAGACGCCAAGGATTTTTTTGGGCAAATTTTAATTAGGGTGGGACATTGGCATGCCCTTTTTGGGCAGCCCCCACCCTAATGAAAATTTTGCCCAAAAAAATACTGGCATCTAGTAGGCTTTCTGCCCACCCTTGGGGGCAGATGGGGGCATTAGTCCCCAATCTGAACACCCCCGGGGGCAGAAAGCTCACTAGTCCCCAGGGAATTTTTTGGGCCAAATTTTAATTAGGGTGGGGGCTGCCCAAAACAGGCATGCCCATTCCCCCACTCCCTCCCCTGCAAAAATTACAGCCTTCTTGCCCCCCCGGGGGGCATATGGGGCAGTAGTCACCAATCTGCCCCGGGGGGGGGGGGGGCAAAAAGCCCACTAGACGCCAGGGATTTTTTTGGGCAAATTTTTATTAGGGTGGGGGCTGCCCAAAATGAGCATGCCAATGCCCCCACCCCACCTGCAAAAATTGCAGTGGGATTGCTGAGAGGTGGACAAAGTCCACACCCCTTTCCCCACCACTCTGCAAATGCACCTCCTGGCACGTTCTAAGTTGGGCTATTAAGTCCCCTTCATTCCTAAGGGTCCCTGGGGGCCAGCTAGCCCACCAGGTACCTCCAGTAAATCCCACACAGCTAGAATGATGAGAGTGGTCTGAGGCCATGCCCCCTTTTTACACCACTCTACAAATGCAGCTCCTGGCGCACTGCTGCTCCAGGGATGAAGTCCACTTGTGTCCTGAGGACCTCATTACCCCACCACAAGTGCACCAAGAGGCACGTTTGCAGAGTGGTGTAAAAAGGGGCGTGGCCTCAGATTACCTGCCTGCAACACAGCTCTGAGGCACATACTGTAGGTACCCCCTGGGCTAGTTGGTCCCCAGGGACCCTCAGGAATGAAGGGGACTTAATACCCCAACTGAGAACGTGCCAGGGTGTGCATGTGCAGAGTGCTGCAGGGAGAGTGCGGGGCTTCCGGTGAGATGCCAGCTATTTTTTTCTTTCATTTTTTTAAAAGGGGGCTGTGTGGCCCCCCCTTATTATACCATTGTTGTGGCCCTAGAGATCCCATCCACTAGGGCCTGACCTCTTTTTATAAAAAAAAACATTAAAAACGGGAAGGGGGTCATGTGGCCCTACTCCAGAGGCAAATTTCGACCCCGGGGACCCCATCCACCGGGGCATGGCCACATATTTAATAATTGTTTTATTGTTATTTTTAAGGGGGGGTGTGTGGCCCCCCTCCTGACGCCATTATTTACCTCCATGACCCCATCCCCCGGGGCTGTGCCTCAATTTTTTTTATTTTAATTTATAATTTTTTTAATCATGGAGGGGGCCATGTGGACCCCCTCCCGGGCCACTTCTGGCCTTGGGGACCCTATCCCCCAGTCCGGCTATTTGCCTTGGGGAGCGTGGCACGGTCCCGCCGGCTACCCACCTCCTGCAAGAGCCGGCATTGCTTTTGAGCAAGGGGAGTTGCCGAAGTGCAGCTCCACTTGCTCAAAAGCAATCATCTGCTTTGCCTTGCTTCTTTGAAGCAAGAGCAGGTTTTCCTGCTCTCACTTCAACAAAGTAAAGCAGAGTTTGCTATGGCGGGGCAGGAACCGTACTCCCGCCCGGCCATAGCAAACAGCAATGTCCCCAAGGTGGGCACCCCGTGACAATGCAGGAGCCGGCCCTGGTGGGTGGTGGTCCCCAGGTCCATCAAGGGCTCCAGGAGGGGGGCCACATGGCCCCCTCCATTTATTTGTTTTGCCTCAGGGAGGTGGTGGTCCCCAGTGCCAAGGGTTCACAACTGACTCTTGTATTTAAATATTCAATGCCCTGGGGAGGTAGTGGACCCTGGGGCAGTGTGGGGAGGGGCTGGAGCCCCCACACACTTTTGTTTTTAATTTCAGCCCGAGGGAGGTGGCGGTCCCCAAGGCTTGGGAAGCCAGCGAGGCCCCCCACGTTTTAAATTTGAATACCCCGGGGAGGTGCGGTCCCCAGGCCAGCATGGGGGGTATGGACCCCCCAAGCATTTATAAACAAAGCCCTGGGGAGGTGGCAGTCCTGGGTGCTGCGGGGGGCCACGAGCCCCCCGCATTCAAATTAATAAGCCCCGGGGAGGTGGCAGTGCCAGGGGCTATTTGAAAACAAAGTGCAGGAGCCCACACTTCGCTTTTTTAGGTCTAGCTGAGCCCAGCGCATACGCTGGCCCAGAGAGACATTTTGCATGTAAGTTTTCAAAGTGCTGCTGGCTGGCATAGCGCTTGCGTTCACACGAACGTGCACGCGCGAACCGCTAGCCTTCAGCAGCACTTTGAAAACTCGTGCGTCCTTGCGATCGCGATTACTTTCAGAGCGATCTCGATGACGCATGCTTTCAATGCTTGTTTTCCTTAACTTTGGGTATAATCACGGCACCTGCGCTTTACTTTTAACGTTAAACGTAAAGCGAGGGTGCCGCAATTATACCAAAAGTAAAGGAATTGATGTTTTTTCTATTTCTTTACTTTTGGTATAATCGCGGCACCCGCGCTTTACTTTTAATGTTAAAAGTAAAGCGCGGGTGCCGCGGCTGCCTGGCGAGCGCTTGTTCCTTATCTTTTAAAAAAAATAATCTAAGCCATTTTATGGGTTTAATCTACGGCTTAGTCAAAGCCAATAGTACCTTTTATTTGTATCAGAAATACAAATGTTTTCTTTTGAAGGGCATTATTAAAAGGGTTTCTGTGTCTGTTCTGCTACACTTGTCTTCCAGGAAGCATCTGTTCTGTTACGTTAAGTTATATGCAATGGATATTTATTTTGTATGTTAAAGTTTTACTATAAGCATATAGCCACCACGTGTACGCAGCAGCATGCTGTTTTTGTGGCATGTGCGTGAAATAAAGAAAAAATGTAGTGTAACCACCGAACCAGTACGCCAAGGACAGATCTGCAGGCGTTGCCACTGTTAGTTAAGTTTCCAAGGGGCATATCAACAAGCAGGCGATAAATAATTATCGCCGCTTTTGCAGCCGTTTTCGGCCGAAAAGCGGCGATAATTTTATCGCCTAATTAGCAAGGTCACGGTAACGCGTGAAACCTTAACGCCCAGCTTTGCATCTCTAATGAGATGCAAAGTGGGCGTTCCTGACCTGACATGACTGGAGAAATGTCGCTAAGCGTCATTTCTCCTGTCATCAAGCCCCACGCTATGAAGCATAGCGGCAGGAAAAGTAGCGATAACCCCAGTTATTGCTACTTTCCTTACGCCTGCTTCAGGACTGACTTAGCCATGATATCCTATGGAGGGTGGATATCATGGCTAAGTTTGTGAGGCCCTATCATCAAGCTAAAGCCACATTTCGTGAGATTATCGCTGGGTTTCCAGTGATAATCTCACGTTAGGCAGTTAGCGCTAGGATTTGTTATCGCTTTTGAGATAAGCGTTGCTAATAGCACGCTATCTCAGCGATAAAAATCCACGCTAGCCGGCGATAATTATCCTCACGCTAATAGTGCTGAGTGATAATTATCGCCGGTTGTTGCTGATATGCCCCATAGTATTTCTGTCCAGTGAAATACGCGACTCTCCCTGGACCCTGGCGCCTGTTTGTTTGGCTGCGCAGTTGCATTTTTTAGGAAGACATTCTCATGAAGTGTTTCAAGGACCAGCAGATATTTTGTTATCAGGGGGATAACGAGAAATCCAAATATTCCCCAGGCGCATTTTACATTCTTCTCTAAAAGCAAACATATCCCGGGCAGGGATGCGCAGTGTGAAGCGCGCACCTCCTCCTTCCTTGTGTATCTCGGCATCGTTGGGCTCCCGCTCCTTTCCTGGAGCCGAGGGAGGATAATGCCCGAGAGCTCTGCAAATATGCTTCAAGTTAAACGATAAACAACTGTTTCCTGAAACCTCTGCTACATAATGAAGACGAATCATCCAGCTGTGAAGTGAACTATCACTTTTATAAGGGGGAAAACTTTGGTTCCATAAACCTGGACTAGATTTACAAAACACGCATTGGCAATGCCAGTAGGTCTGGGTTTAATGTGCTGCACCGTGCACTCACTCAGGCACACTGCTTACTGTTCACTCACACAGACACACCGCTCACCCGTATACACAGCTCACTGTACACGAACACATGTAGAACTCTGTACTCATACAGACAGACCCCGCCCCCATTTACCATGCACAGGAACACCACTCCACGCAAACTTACACAGGAAGAACTCTGTACTCCTACAGGTGGACCCGTCCCCCATGTCTTCACACACGCACACCACTCCCTGTACACTTACACAGGAAGAACTCTGTACTCCTACAGGTGGATTCGTCCCCCATGCACTCACACACGCACACCACTCCCCGTACACTTACACAGGAAGAACTCTGTACTCCTACAGGTGGACCCGTCCCCCATGCATTCACACATGCACACCACTCCCCGTACACTCACACAGGAAAAACTCTGTACTCCTACAGGTGGACCCGTCCCCCATGCATTCACACACGCACACCACTCCCCATACACTTACACAGGAAGAACTCTGTACTCCTACAGGTGTACCCGTCCCCCATGCATTCACACACGCACACCACTCCCCGTACACTTATACAGGTAGAACTCTGTACTCCTACAGGTGGACCCCGTCCCCCATGCATTCACACAGGCACACCACTCACGCGAGTACACAGCACATCGTACACAGCTCACCGTACACTTGACAGGTCGAACTCTGTACTCCTACAGATGGAACCCGTCCCCCATGCACTCACACAGGCACACAACTCCCCATACACTTACACAGGTAGAACTATGTACTCCTACAGATGGACTCCGTCCCCCATGCACTCACACAGGCACACCACTCCCCGTACACTTCACAGGTAGAACTCTGTACTCCTACAGATGGATCCCGTCCCCCAAGCATTCACACAGGCACACCACTCACACGAGTACACAGCACACCCTACACAGCTCACCGTACACTTCACAGGTAGAACTCTGTATTCCTACAGATGGACCCCGTCCCCCATGCACTCACACAGGCACACCACTCACGCAAATAGACAGCACACCGTACACAGCACACCGTACACTTCACAGATAGAACTCTGTACTCCTACAGGTGGACCCCGTCCCCAGGCACTCACACACGCACACCACTCACACGAGTACACAGCACACCATACACAGCTCACCGTACACTTCACAGGTACTTTCAGAGCAATCTCGATGACGCACTCTGTACTCCTACAGGTACACCCCGTCCCCATGCATTCACACAGGTACACCACTCCCCGTACACTTCAACAGGTAGAACTCTGTATTCCTACAGACGGACCCCGTCCCCCATGCATTCACAGGCACACCACTCACACGAATACACAGCACACCGTACACAGTCCACCGTACACTTCACAGGTAGAACTCGGTACTCCTACAGGTGGATCCCGTCCCCAGGCACTCACACACGCACACCACTCACGCGAGTACACAGCACACCGTACACAGCTCACCGTAAACTTCACAGGTAAAACTCTGTACTCCTACAGGTGGACCCCGTCCCCCATGCATTCACACAGGCACACCACTCACGCAAGTGCACAGCACACCGTACACAGCTCACCGTACACTTCACAGGTAGAACTCTGTACTCCTACAGGTGGACCCCGTCCCCCAGGCATAAACACAGGCACACTACTCCCCATACACTTACACAGGTAGAACTCTGTACTCCTACAGATGGACTCCGTCCCCCATGCACTCACACAGGCACACCACTCCCCGTACACTTCACAGGTAGAACTCTGTACTCATACAGATGGATCCCGTCCCCCATGCATTCACACAGGCACACCACTCACGCGAGTACACAGCACACCCTACACAGCTCACTGTACACTTCACAGGTAGAACTCTGTATTCCTACAGATGGACCCCGTCCCCCATGCACTCACACAGGCACACCACTCACGCAAATAGACAGCACACCGTACACAGCTCACCGTACACTTCACAGATAGAACTCTGTACTCCTACAGGTGGACCCCGTCCCCAGGCACTCACACACGCACACCACTCACACGAGTACACAGCACACCATACACAGCTCACCGTACACTTCACAGGTACTTTCAGAGCAATCTCGATGACGCACTCTGTACTCCTACAGGTAGACCCCGTCCCCATGCATTCACACAGGCACACCACTCCCCGTACACTTGCACAGGTAGAACTCTGTATTCCTACAGATGGACCCCGTCCCCCATGCATTCACAGGCACACCACTCACACGAATACACAGCACACTGTACACAGCTCACCGTACACTTCACAGGTAGAACTCTGTACTCCTACAGGTGGATCCCGTCCCCAGGCACTCACACACGCACACAACTCACGCGAGTACACAGCACACCGTACACAGCTCACCATACACTTCACAGGTAGAACTCTGTACTCCTACAGATGTATCCAGTCCCCCATGCATTCACACAGGCACACCACTCACGCAAGTGCACAGCACACCGTACACAGCTCACCGTACACTTCACAGGTAGAACTCTGTACTCCTACAGGTGGACCCCGTCCCCCAGGCATTCACACAGGCACACCACTCCCCGTACACTTGCACAGGTAGAACTCTGTATTCCTACAGATGGACCCCGTCCCCCATGCATTCACACAGGCACACCACTCACGCGAGTACACAGCATACCGTACACAGCTCACCATACACTTCACAGGTAGAACTATGTACTCCTACAGGTGGGCCCCGTCCCCAGGCACTCACAGAGGAACACCACTCACGCGAGTACACAGCACACCGTACACAGCTCACCGTACACTTCACAGGTAGAACTATGTACTCCTACATGTGGGCCCCGTCCCCAGGAACTCACAGAGGAACACCACTCACGCGAGTACACAGCACACCGTACACAGCTCACCATACACTTCAAAGGTAGAACTCTGTACTCCTACAGATGGACTCCGTCCCCCATGCACTCACACAGGCACACCACTCCCCGTACACTTCACAGGTAGAACTCTGTACTCCTACAGATAGATCCAGTCCCCCATGCATTCACACAGGCACACCACTCATGCGAGTACACAGCACACCCTACACAGCTGACCGTACACTTCACAGGTAGAACTCTGTATTCCTACAGATGGACCCTGTCCCCCATGCACTCACACAGGCACACCACTCACGCAAATAGACAGCACACCGTACACAGCTCACCGTACACTTCACAGATAGAACTCTGTACTCCTACAGGTGGACCCCGTCCCCAGGCACTCACACATGCACACCACTCACACGAGTACACAGCACACCATACACAGCTCACTGTACACTTCACAGGTACTTTCAGAGCGATCTCGATGACGCACTCTGTACTCCTACAGGTAGACCCCGCCCCCCATGCATTCACACAGGCACACCACTCCCCGTACACTTGCACAGGTAGAACTCTGTATTCCTACAGATGGACCCCGTCCCCCATGCACTCACACAGGCACACAACTCACGCGAATACACAGCACACCGTACACAGCTCACCGTACACTTCACAGGTAGAACTCTGTACTCCTACAGGTGGATCCCGTCCCCAGGCACTCACACATGCACACCACTCACGCGAGTACACAGCACACCGTACACAGCTCACCGTACACTTCACAGGTAGAACTCTGTACTCCTACAGATGTATCCAGTCCCCCATGCATTCACACAGGCACACCACTCACGCGAGTGCACAGCACACCGTACATAGCTCACCTCACACTTCACAGGTAGAACTCTGTACTCCTACAGGTAGACCCCGTCCCCTATGCATTCACACAGGCACACCACTCACGCGAGTACACAGCATACCGTACACAGCTCACCGTACACTTCACAGGTAGAACTATGTACTCGTACAGGTGGGCCCCGTCCCCAGGCACTCACAGAGGAACACCACTCACGCGAGTACACAGCACACCGTACACAGCTCACCGTACACTTCACAGGTAGAACTCTGTACTCCTACAGATTGATCCCGTCCCCAGGCATTCACAGAGGCACACCACTCACGCGAGTGCACAGCCCACCGTACACAGCTCACCTCACACTTCACAGGTAGAACTCTGTACTCCTACAGGTAGACCCCGTCCCCTATGCATTCACACAGGCACACCACTCCCCGTACACTTGCACAGGTAGAACTCTGTATTCCTACAGATGGACCCCGTTCCCCATGCATTCACACAGGCACACCACTCACGCGAGTGCACAGCACACCGTACACAGCTCACCGTACACTTCACAGGTAGAACTCTGTACTGCTACAGATGGATCCCGTCCCCCATGCATTCACACAGGCACACCACTCACACAAATACACAGCACACCGTATACAGCTCACCGTACACTTCACAGGTAGAACTCTGTACTCCTACAGGTGGATCCCTTTCCACATGCATTCACACAGGCACACCACCCACGCGAGTACACAGCACACCATACACAGCTCACCGTACACTTCACAGGTAGAACTCTGTACTCCTACAGATGGATCCCGTCCCCATGCATTCACACAGGCACACCACTCACGCGAGTGCACAGCACACCGTACACAGCTCACCTCACACTTTACAGGTAGAACTCTGTACTCCTACAGGTAGACCCCGTCCCCTATGCATTCACACAGGCACACCACTCCCCGTACCCTTGAACAGGTAGAACTCTGTATTCCTACAGATGGACCCCATCCCCCATGCACTCACACGGGCACACCACTCACGCGAATACACAGCACACCGTACACAGCTCACCGTACACTTCACAGGTAGAACTCTGTACTCCTACAGGTGGACCCCATCCCCAGGCACTCACACATTCACACCACTCACGCGAGTACACAGCACACCGTACACAGCTCACCGTACACTTCACAGGTAGAACTCTGTACTCCTACAGATGGATCCTGTCCCCCATGCATTCACACAGGCACACCACTCATGCGAGTACACAGCACACCGTACACAGCTCACCGTACACTTCACAGGTAGAACTCTGTACTCCTACAGGTGGACCCCGTCCCCCATGTATTCACACAGGCACACCACACCCTGTACACTTGCACAGGTAGAACTCTGTATCCCTACAGATGGACCCCGTCCCCCATGCACTCACACAGGCACACCACTCACGCGAGTACTCAGCACACCGTACACAGCTCACCGTACTCTTCACAGGTAGAACTCTGTACTGCTACAGATGGATCCCGTCCCCCATGCATTCACACAGGCACACCACTCACGCGAGTACACAGCACACCGTATACAGCTCACCGTACACTTCACAGGTAGAACTCTGTACTCCTACAGGTGGATCCCTTTCCACATGCATTCACACAGGCACACCACCCACGCGAGTACACAGCACACCATACACAGCTCACCGTACACTTCACAGGTAGAACTCTGTACTCCTACAGATGGACCCCATCCCCCATGCACTCACACAGGCACACCACTCCCCGTACACTTCACAGGTAGAACTCTGTACTCCTACAGATGGATCCCGTCCCCATGCATTCACACAGGCACACCACTCATGCGAGTACACAGCACACTGTACACAGCTCACCATAAACTTCACAGGTAGAATTCTGTACTCCTACAGGTGGACCCCGTCCCCCATGCATTCACACAGGCACACCACTCCCCGTACCCTTGAACAGGTAGAACTCTGTATTCCTACAGATGGACCCCATCCCCCATGCACTCACACGGGCACACCACTCACGCGAATACACAGCACACCGTACACAGCTCACCGTACACTTCACAGGTAGAACTCTGTACTCCTACAGGTGGACCCCATCCCAGGCACTCACACATGCACACCACTCACGCGAGTACACAGCACACCGTACACAGCTCACCGTACACTTCACAGGTAGAACTCTGTACTCCTACAGATGGATCCCGTCCCCCATGCATTCACACAGGCACACCACTCACGCGAGTACACAGCACACCGTACACAGCTCACCGTACACTTCACAGGTAGAACTCTGTACTCCTACAGGTGGACCCCGTCCCCCATGCATTCACACAGGCACACCACACCCTGTACACTTGCACAGGTAGAACTCTGTATCCCTACAGATGGACCCCGTCCCCCATGCACTCACACAGGCCAACCACTCACGCGAGTACTCAGCACACCGTACACAGCTCACCGTACACTTCACAGGTAGAACTCTGTACTGCTACAGATGGATCCCGTCCCCCATGCATTCACACAGGCACACCACTCACGTGGGTACACAGCACACCGTACACAGCTCACCGTACACTTCACAGGTAGAACTCTGTACTCCTACAGGTGGACCCCGTCCCCAGGCATTCACACAGGAACACCACTCACGCGAGTACACAGCACACCGTACACAGCTCACCGTACACTTCACAGGTAGAACTCTGTACTCCTACAGATGGATCCCGTCCCCCATGCATTCACACAGCCACACCACTCTCGCGAGTACACAGCACACGCACACAGCTCACCGTACACTTCACAGGTAGAACTCTGTACTCCTACAGGTGGACCCCGTCCCCAGGCATTCACACAGGCCCACTACTCACGCGAGTACACAGCACACTGTTCACAGCTCACCGTATACTTCACAGGTAGAACTCTGTACTCCTACAGATGGATCCAGTCCCCCATGCATTCACATAGCCACACCACTCACGCGAGTACACTGCACACCATACACAGCTCACCGTACACTTCACAGGTAGAACTCTGTACTCCTACAGGTGGACCCGTCCCCCATGCACTCATACAGGCATACCACTCCCCGTACACTTATACATGTAAAACTCTGTACTCCTACAGGTGGACCCCATCCCCAGGCATTCACACAGGCACACCACTCACGTGAGTACACAGCACACTGTACACAGCTCACCGTACACTTCACAGGTAGAACTCGGTACTCCTACAGATGGATCCCGTCCCCCATGCATTCACACAGGCACACCACTCATGCGAGTACACAGCCCACCGTACACAGCTCACCGTACACTTCACAGGTAGAACTCTGTACTCCAACAGATGGATCCCGATCCCCATGCATTCACACAGGCACACCACTCACGCGAGTACACAGCCCACCTTACACAGCTCACCGTACACTTCACAGGTAGAACTCTGTACTCCTACAGGTGGACCCCATCCCCAGGCATTCACACAGGCACACCACTCACGCGAGTACACAGCACACCGTACATAGCTGACCGTACACTTCACAGGTAGAACTCTGTACTCCTACAGGTGGACCCATCCCCAGGCATTCACACAGGCACACCACTCACGCGAGTACACAGCACACCGTACACAGCTCACCGTACACTTCACAGGTAGAACTCTGTACTCCTACAGATGGATCCTGTCCCCCATGCGTTCACACACGCACACCACTCCCCGTACACTTACACAGGTAGAACTCTGTATTCCTACAGATGGACCCCGTCCCCCATGCACTCACACAGGCACACCACTCACACGATTACACAGCACACCGTTCACAGCTCACTGTACACTTCACAACAGGTAGAACTCTGTACTCCTACAGGTGGACCCCGTCCCCAGGCACTCACACACGCACACCACTCACACGAGTACACAGCACACCGTACACAGCTCACAGTACACTTCACAGGTAGAACTCTGTACTCCTACAGATGGACCCCAACCCCATGCATTCACACAGGCACACCACTCCCCGTACACTTACACATGTAGAACTCTGTACTGCTACAGGTGGATCCCATCCCCCATGAATTCACACATGCACACCACTTACATGAGTACACAGCTCACCGTACACTTCACAGGTAGAACTCTGTACTCCTACAGGTGGACCCCGTCCCCAGGCACTCACACACACACACCACTCCCCGTACACTCGCACGGTTAGAACTCTGTAGTCATAGAGACCGACCCCGTCCCCCTTTACCATGCACAGGCACACCACTCCCCGTATACTTACACATGTAGAACTCTGTACTCATACAGACAGACCCCGCCCCATTTACCATGCACAGGCACACCACTTCCCGTACACTTACACATGTAGAACTCTGTACTCATACAGACAGACCCTGCCCCATTTACCATGCACAGGCACACCACTCACCGTACACTTGCACAGGTAGAACTCTGTGCTCCTACAGATGGACTCCATCCCCATGCACTCACACAGGCACACCACTCCCCGTACACTTCACAGGTAGACCTCTGTACTCCTCCAGATGGATCCCGTTCCCCATGCATTCACACAGGCACACCACTCACGTGAGTACACAGCACACCGTACACAGCTCACCGTACACTTCACAGGTAGAACTCTGTACTCCTACAGGTGGACCCCGTCCCCAGGCACTCACACACGCACACCACTGACGCGAGTACACAGCACACCGTACACAGCTCCCCGTACGCTTCACAGGTAGAACTCTGTACTCCTACAGGTGGACCCCGTCCCCAGGCACTCACACACGCACACCACTCAACCGGGTAGCTCGCCGTACACTTGCACAGTTAGAACTCTGTAGTCATAGAGACCGACCCCGTCCCCCTTTACCACGCACTCACACAGGGCACCACTCACTTTCCTGGAGCCGAGGGAGGATAATGCCCGAGAGCTCTGCAAATATGCTTCAAGTTAAACGACAAACAACTGTTTCCTGAAACCTCTGCTACATAATGAAAAGGAATCATCCAGCTGTGAAGTGAACTTTCACTTTTATAAGGGGGAATACTTTGGTTCCATAAACCTGGACTAGATTTACAAAACACGCATTGGCAATGCCAGTAGGTCTGGGTTTAATGTGCTGCACCGTGCACTCACTCAGGCACACTGCTTACTGTTCACTCACACAGACACACCACTCACCCGTATACACAGCTCACTGTACACCTACACATGTAGAACTCTGTACTCATACAGACAGACCCCGCCCCCATTTACCATGCACAGGCACACCACTCCCCGCAAACTTACACAGGAAGAACTCTGTACTCCTACAGGTGGACCTGTCCCCCATGCATTCACACACGCACACCACTCCCCGTACACTTACACAGGAAGAACTCTTTACTCCTACAGATGGATCCCGTCCCCCATGCGTTCACACACGCACACCACTCCCTGTACACTTACACAGGTAGAACTCTGTATTCCTACATATGGACCCCGTCCCCCATGCACTCACACAGGCACACCACTCACGCGAATACACAGCACACCGTACACAGCTCACCGTACACTTCACAACAGGGAGAACTCTGTACTCCTACAGGTGGACCCCTTCCCCAGGCACTCACACACGCACACCACGCACGCGAGTACACAGCACAGCGTACACAGCTCACCGTACACTTCACAGGTAGAACTCTGTACTCCTACAGATGGATCCCATCCCCCATGCATTCACACAGGCACACCACTCACGCGAGTACACAGCACACCGTACACAGCTCACCGTACAATTCACAGGTAGAACTCTGTACTCCTACAGGTGGACCCCGTCCCCCATGCATTTACACAGGCACACCACTCACGCGAGAATACAGCACACCGTACACAGCTCACCGTACACTTCACAGGTAGAACTCTGTACTCCTACAGATGGACCCCGTCCCCCATGCACTCACACTGGCACACCACTCCCCGTACACTTACACAGGTAGAACTCTGTACTCCTACAGATGGACTCCGTCCCCATGCACTCACACAGGCACACCACTCCCCGTACACTTCACAGGTAGAACTCTGTACTCCTACAGATGGATCCCGTCCCCCATGCATTCACACAGGCACACCACTCATGCGAGTACACAGCACACCGTATACAGCTCACTGTACACTTCAAAGGTAGAACTCTGTACTCCTACAGGTGGACCCCGTCCCCCATGCATTCACACAGGCACACCACACCCCGTACACTTGCAAAGGTAGAACTCTTAATCTCTACAGATGGACCCCATCCCCATGCACTCACACCGGCACACCACTCACGCGAGTACTTAGCACACCATACACAGCTCACCGTACACTTCACAGGTAGAACTCTGTACTGCTACAGATGGATCCCGTCCCCATGCATTCACACAGGCACACCACTCACGCGAGTACACAGCACACCGTACACAGCTCACCATACACTTCACAGGTAGAACTCTGTACTCCTACAGGTGGACCAAGTCCCCAGGCATTCACACAGGCACACCACTCACGCGAGTGCACAGCACACCGTACACAGCTCACCGTACACTTCACAGGTAGAACTCTGTACTCCTACAGATGGATCCCGTCCCCCATGCATTCACACAGCCACACCACTCTCGCGAGTACACAGCACACCGTACACAGCTCACCGTACACTTCACAGGTAGAACTCTGTACTCCTACAGGTGGACCCCGTCCCCAGGCATTCACACAGGTCCACCACTCACGCGAGTACACAGCACACTGTTCACAGCTCACCGTATACTTCACAGGTAGAACTCTGTACTCCTACAGATAGATCCCGTCCCCCATGCCTTCACACAGGCACACCACTCACGCGAGTACACAGCACACCATACACAGCTCACCACCATACACTTCACAGGTAGAACTCTGTACTCCTACAGGTGGACCCGTCCCCCATGCACTCATACAGGCACACCACTCCCCGTACACTTATACAGTTAGAACTCTGTACTCCTACAGGTGGACCCCGTCCCCAGGCATTCACACAGGCACAACACTCACGTGAGTACACAGCACACTGTACACAGCTCACCGTACACTTCACAGGTAGAACTCGGTACTCCTACAGATGGATCCCGTTCCCCATGCATTCACACAGGCACACCACTCGCGCGAGTACACAGCCCACCGTACACAGCTCACCGTACACTTCACAGGTAGAAATCTGTACTCCTACAGATGGATCCCATCGTCAGGCATTCACACAGGCACACCACTCACTCGAGTACACTGCACACCGTACACAGCTCACCGTACACTTCACAGGTAGAACTCTGTACTCCTACAGGTGGACCCGTCCCCCATGAATTCACACACGCACACCACTCCCCATACACTTACACAAGAAGAACTCTGTACTCCTACAGGTGGACCCGTCCCCCATGCATTCACACAGGCACACCACTCACGCGAGTACACAGCACACCGTACACAGCTCACCGTACACTTCACAGGTAGAACTCTGTGCTCCTACAGATGGACCCATCCCCCAAGCACTCACACAGGCACACCACTCCCCGTACACTTACACAGGTAGAACTCTGTACTCCTACAGATGGACCCCGTCCCTCATGCACTCACACAGGCACACTACTCCTCGTACACTTCACAGGTAGAACTCTGTACTCCTACAGATGGATCCCATCCCCATGCATTCACACAGGCACACCACTCTTGCGAGTACACAGCACACCGTACACAGCTCACCGTACACTTCACAGGTAGAACTCTGTACTCCTACAGGTAGACCCTGTCCCCCATGCATTCACACAGGCACACCACTCCCCGTACACTTGCATAGGTAGAACTCTGTATTCCTACAGATGGACCCCGTCCCCCATGCACTCACACAGGCACACCACTCACTCGAATACACAGCACACCGTAGACAGCTCACCGTACACTTCACAGGTAGAAAGAACTCTGTACTCCTACAGGTGTACCCCGTCCCCAGGCACTCACACACGCACACCACTCACGCGAGTACACAGCACACCATACACAGCTCACCGTACACTTCACAGGTAGAACTCTGTACTCCTACAGGTGGACCCGTCCCCCATGAATTCACACACGCACACCACTCCCCATACACTTACACAAGAAGAACTCTGTACTCCTACAGGTGGACCCGTCCCCCATGCATTCACACAGGCACACCACTCACGCGAGTACACAGCACACCGTACACAGCTCACCGTACACTTCACAGGTAGAACTCTGTGCTCCTACAGATGGACCCATCCCCCAAGCACTCACACAGGCACACCACTCCCCGTACACTTACACAGGTAGAACTCTGTACTCCTACAGATGGACCCCGTCCCTCATGCACTCACACAGGCACACTACTCCTCGTACACTTCACAGGTAGAACTCTGTACTCCTACAGATGGATCCCATCCCCATGCATTCACACAGGCACACCACTCTTGCGAGTACACAGCACACCGTACACAGCTCACCGTACACTTCACAGGTAGAACTCTGTACTCCTACAGGTAGACCCTGTCCCCCATGCATTCACACAGGCACACCACTCCCCGTACACTTGCATAGGTAGAACTCTGTATTCCTACAGATGGACCCCGTCCCCCATGCACTCACACAGGCACACCACTCACTCGAATACACAGCACACCGTAGACAGCTCACCGTACACTTCACAGGTAGAACTCTGTACTCCTACAGGTGGACCCCGTCCCCAGGCACTCACACACGCACACCACTCACGCGAGTACACAGCACACCATACACAGCTCACCGTACACTTCACAGGTAGAACTCTGTACTCCTACAGATGTATCCAGTCCCCCATGCATTCACACAGGCACACCACTCACGCGAGTGCACAGCACACCATACACAGCTCACCGTACAATTCACAGGTAGAACTCTGTACTCCTACAGGTGGACCCCGTCCCCCATGCATTTACACAGGCACACCACACACGAGTACACAGCACACCATACACAGCTCACCGTACACTTCACAGGTAGAACTCTGTACTCCTGCAGGTGGATCCCGTTCCACATGCATTCACACAGGCACACCACTCACGCGAGTACACAGCACACCGTACACAGCTCACCGTACACTTAATAGGTAGAACTCTGTACTCCTACAGATGGACCCCATCCCCAATGCACTCACACAGGCACACCACTCACGCGAATACACAACTCACGCGAATACACAGCACACCATACACTTCACAGGTAGAACTCTGTACTCCTACAGATGGATCCCGTCCCCCATGCATTCACACAGGCACACCACTCACGTGAGTACATAGCACACCGTACACAGCTCACCGTACACTTCACAGGTAGAACTCTGTACTCCTATAGGTGGACCCCGTCCCCCATGCATTCACACAGGCACACCACACCCCGTACACTTGCACAGGTAGAACTCTGTATCCCTACAGATGGACCCCGTCCCCCATGCACTCACATAGGCACACCACTCACGCGAGTACTCAGCGCACCGTACACAGCTCACCGCACACTTCACAGGTAGAACTCTGTACTCCTACAGATGGATCCCGTCCCCCATGCATTCACACAGCCACCCCACTCTCGCGAGTACACAGCACACCGTACACAGCTCAGCGTACACTTCAGAGTAGAACTCTGTACTCCTACAGGTGGACCCCGTCCCCAGGCATTCACACAGGCCCACCACTCCCTGTACACTTATACAGGTAGAACTCTGTACTCCTACAGGTGGACCCTGTCCCCAGGCATTGACACAGGCACACCACTCACGTGAGTACACAGCACACTGTACACAGCTCACCGTACACTTCACAGGTAGAACTCGGTACTCCTACAGATGGATCTCGTCCGCCATGCATTCACACAGGCACACCACTCATGCGAGTACACAGCCCACCGTGCACAGCTCACCGTACACTTCACAGGTAGAACTCTGTACTCCAACAGATGGATCCCGTTCCCCATGCATTCACACAGGCACACCACTCACGAGAGTACACAGCCCACCGTACACAGCTCTCCGTACACTTCACAGGTAGAACTCTGTACTCCTACAGATGGATCCCATCGCCAGGTATTCACACAGGCACACCACTCACGCGAGTACACTGCACACCGTACACAGCTCACCGTACACTTCACAGGTAGAACTCTGTACTCCTACAGGTGGACCCCGTCCCCAGGCATTCACATAGGCACACCACTCACACGAGTACACAGCACACCATACACAGCTGACCGTACACTTCACAGGTAGAACTCTGTACTCCTACAGGTGGACCCGTCCCCAGGCATTCACACAGGCACACCACTCATGCGAGTACACAGCACACCGTACACAGCTCACCGTACACTTCACAGGTAGAACTCTTTACTCCTACAGATGGATCCCGTCCCCCATGCGTTCACACACGCACACCACTCCCTGTACACTTACACAGGTAGAACTCTGTATTCCTACATATGGACCCCGTCCCCCATGCACTCACACAGGCACACCACTCACGCGAATACACAGCACACCGTACACAGCTCACCGTACACTTCACAACAGGGAGAACTCTGTACTCCTACAGGTGGACCCCTTCCCCAGGCACTCACACACGCACACCACGCACGCGAGTACACAGCACAGCGTACACAGCTCACCGTACACTTCACAGGTAGAACTCTGTACTCCTACAGATGGATCCCATCCCCCATGCATTCACACAGGCACACCACTCACGTGAGTACACAGCACACCGTACACAGCTCACCGTACAATTCACAGGTAGAACTCTGTACTCCTACAGGTGGCCCCCCCCCATGCATTTACACTGGCACACCACACCCCGTACACTTGCACAGGTTGAACTCTGTCTCCCTACAGATGGACCCCGTCCCCAATGCACTCACATAGGCACACCACTCACGCGAGTACTCAGCACACCGTACACAGCTCACCGTACACTTCACAGGTAGAACTC
Organism: Triturus cristatus; assembly: GCF_964204655.1. Taxonomy (NCBI): domain Eukaryota; kingdom Metazoa; phylum Chordata; class Amphibia; order Caudata; family Salamandridae; genus Triturus; species Triturus cristatus. Next base: position 1,267,929,169 of record NC_140582.1, read on the forward strand.
TGTACTGCTACAGATGGATCCCGTCCCCATGCATTCACACAGGCACACCACTCACGCGAGTACACAGCACACCGTACACAGCTCACCGTACACTTCACAGGGAGAACTCTGTACTCCTACAGGTGGACCCCGTCCCCAGGCATTCACACATGCTCACCACTCACGCGAGTACACAGCACACTGTTCACAGCTCACCGTATACTTCACAGGTAGAACTCTGTACTCCTACAGATGGATCCCGTCCCCCATGCATTCACACAGCCACACCACTCACGCGAGTACACAGCACACCATACACAGCTCACCGTACACTTCACAGGTAGAACTCTGTACTCCTACAGGTGGACCCCGTCCCCAGGCATTCACACAGGCACACCACTCACGCGAGTACACAGCACACCGCACACAGCTGACCGTACACTTCACAGGTAGAACTCTGTACTCCTACAGGTGGACCCCGTCCCCAGGCATTCACACAGGCACACCACTCACGTGAGTACACAGCACACTGTACACAGCTCACCGTACACTTCACAGGTAGAACTCGGTACTCCTACAGATGGATCCCGTCCCCCATGCATTCACACAAGCACACCACTCATGCGAGTACACAGCCCACCGTACACAGCTCACTGTACACTTCACAGGTAGAACTCTGTACTCCAACAGATGGATCCCGTTCCCCATGCATTCACACAGGCACACCACTCACGCGAGCACACAGCCCACCGTACACAGCTCACCGTACACTTCACAGGTAGAACTCTGTACTCCTACAGATGGACCCCGTCCCCAGGCATTCACACAGGCACACCACTCACGCGAGTACACAGCACACCGTACACAGCTGACCGTACACTTCACAGGTAGAACTCTGTACTCCTACAGGAGGACCCGTCCCCAGGCATTCACACAGGCACATCACTCACGCGAGTACACAGCACACCATACACAGCTCACTGTACACTTCACAGGTAGAACTCTGTACTCCTACAGATGGATCCCGTCCCCCATGCGTTCACACACGCACACCACTCCCCGTACACTTACACAGGTAGAACTCTGTACTCCTAGAGATGGATCCCGTCCCCCATGCATTCACACAGGCAGACCACTCACGCGAGTGCACAGCACACCGTACACAGCTCACCGTACACTTCACAGGTAGAACTCTGTACTCCTTGAGGTGGACCCAATCCCCCATGCATTCACACAGGCACACCACTCCCCGTACACTTACACAGGTAGAACTCTGCACTGCTACAGATGGATCCCGTCCCCCATGCATTCACACACGCACACCACTAACGCGAGTACACAGAACACCATACACAGCTCACCATACACTTCACAGGTAGAACTCTGCACGCCTAGAGGTGGACCCCGTCCCCCATGCATTCACACAGGCACACCACTCACACAAGTACACAGCACACCATACACAGCTCACCGTACACTTCACAGGTAGAACTCTGTACTCCTAGAGGTGGACGCCGTCCCCCATGCATTCACACAGGCACACCACTCCCCGTACATTTACACAGGTAGAACTCTGTACTCCTACAGGTGGATCCCGACCCCCATGCATTCACACAGGCACACCACTCCCCGTACACTTACACAGGTAGAACTCTGTACTCCTACAGGTGGATGCCGTCCCCCATGCATTCACACAGGCACATCACTCACGCGAGCACACAGCCCACCGTACACAGCTCACCGTACACTTCACAGGTAGAACTCTGTACTCCTACAGGTGGACCCCGTCCCCAGGCACTCACACACACACACCACTCCCCGTACACTCGCACGGTTAGAACTCTGAAGTCATAGAGACCGACCCCATCCCCTTTACCATGCACAGGCACACCACTCCCCGTACACTTACACATGTAGAACTCTGTACTCATACAGACAGACCCCGCCCCATTTACCATGCACAGGCACACCACTCCCCGTACACTTACACATGTAGAACTCTGTACTCATACAGACAGACCCCGCCCCATTTACCATGCACAGGCACACCACTCACCGTACACTTGCACAGGTAGAACTCTGTGCTCCTACAGATGGACCCCGTCCCCCATGCACTCACACAGGCACACCACTCCCCGTACACTTCACAGGTAGAACTCTGTACTCCTACAGATGGATCCCATCCCCCATGCATTCACACAGGCACACCACTCACGCGAGTACTCAGCCCACCGTACACAGCTCACCGTACACTTCACAGGTAGAACTCTGTACTCCTACAGATGGATCCCGTCCACAGGCTTTCACACAGGCACACCACTCAACAGCCCACCATACACAGCTCACCGTACACTTCACAGGTAGAACTCTGTACTCCTACAGATGGATCCAATCCCCAGGCATTCACACAGGCACACCACTCACGCGAGTACACTGCACACCGTACACAGCTCACCGTACACTTCACAGGTAGAACTCTGTACTCCTACAGATGGATCCCGTCCCCCATGCATTCACACACGCACACCACTCCCCGTACACTTACACAGGTAGAACTCTGTACTCCTACAGATGGATCCCGTCCCCCATGCATTCACACAGGCACACCACTCACGCGAGTGCACAGCACACCGTACACAGCTCACCTTACACTTCACAGGTAGAACTCTGTACTCCTACCGGTGGACTCCGTCCCCAGGCACTCACACACGCACACCACTCACGCGAGTACACAGCACATCGTACACAGCTCACCGTACACTTCACAGGTAGAACTCTGTACTCCTACAGATGGACCCCGTCCCCCATGCATTCACACAGGCACACCACTCCCCGTACACTTACACAGGTAGAACTCTGTACTCCTACAGGTGGATCCCGTCCCCCATGCATTCACTCACGCACACCACTTACACGAGTACCTAGCTCACCGTACACTTCACAGGTAGAACTCTGTACTCCTACAGGTGGACCCCGTCCCCAGGCACTCACACACACACACCACTCCCCGTACACTCGCACGGTTAGAACTCTGTAGTCATCGAGACCGACCCCATCCCCCTTTAAAATGCACAGGCACACCACTCCCCGTACACTTACACATGTAGAACTCTGTACTCATACAGACAGACACCGCCCCATTTACCATGCACAGGCACACCACTCCCGGTACACTTACACATGTAGAACTCTGTACTCATACAGACAGACCCCGCCCCATTTACCATGCACAGGCACACCACTCACCGTACACTTGCACAGGTAGAACTCTGTGCTCCTACAGATGGACTCCGTCCCCCATGCAATCACACAGGCACACCACTCCCCATACACTTCACAGGTAGAACTCTGTACTCCTCCAGATGGATCCCGTTCCCCATGCATTCACACAGGCACACCACTCACGCAAGTACACACCCCACCGTACACAGCTCACCGTACACTTCACAGGTAGAACTCTGTACTCCTACAGATGGATCCCGTCCCCAGGCATTCACACAGGCACACCACTCACGCGAGTACACAGCCCACCGTACACAGCTCACCGTACACTTCACAGGTAGAACTCTGTACTCCTACAGAAGGATCCCATCCCCAGGCATTCACACAGGCACACCACTCACGCGAGTCCACTGCACACCGGACACAGCTCACCATACACTTCACAGGTAGAACTCTGTACTCCTACAGGTGGACCCCGTCCCCAGGCATTCACACAGGCACACCACTCACGCGAGTAGACAGCACACCGTACACAGCTCACCGTACACTTCGCAGGTAGAACTCTGTACTCCTACAGGTGGACCCGTCCCCAGGCATTCACACAGGCACACCACTCACGCGAGTACACAGCACACCGTACACAGCTCACCGTACACTTCACAGGTAGAACTCTGTACTCCTACAGATGGATCCCGTCCCCCATGCGTTCACACACGCAACACCACTCCCCGTACACTTACACAGGTAGAACTCTGTACTCCTACAGATGGATCCCGTCCCCCATGCATTCACACAGGCACACCACTCACGCGAGTGCACAGCACACCGTACACAGCTCACCGTACACTTCACAGGTTGAACTCTGTACTCCTAGAGGTGGACCCCGTCCCCCATGCATTCACACAGGCACACCACTCCCTGTACACTTACACAGGTAGAACTCTGTACTCCTACAGATGGATCCTGTGGGAGCCGGCCTCGTGGCGTGGTCCTGTTTCCCCGCGCTAAGCCGCACGAGGTCCCATGCACATCGGGATTCCTCCATCTTGGATTGCACGTCACTCCACGTGACCATCTGTATGACCCTGCTCTACCCGGCCTCGGTCCCAGCGAGGCCCGACATCGAGACGCCAACCCCTGGCCCGGGGGATACCACGTGAGCCCTTCCCACTTCCGGCGGAGGGCAGTATCGATGGGACCCCCAACCGTCTCTCCACACCTGGGTGTGACCGCCCCACAGCTCTCTGGGGCCTGGCGCCTCTCCTGCTGGGTGTCTGGCCGCTCCCTACCCGGCCTCTCCGCCCCCTCCGGGGGCGCAAGAGTCCGGACATCAAAGGGCTCCCGTCCTATATCTGGGGCGACCCGACAACAGGGCATTAGTTGTATCCTGGAGTCAAGAGCCCTGCTGATCGGATCGCGGCTGACCCTACGGAAGAAGACTCACCCTGAACCACCACTTGAGCCCTGCTGACGACGTCGCGGCTCCACCGTGCTTAAAGACCTTCACGAACCCTTGGGGCCCTGCTGATGCTGTCGCGGCCCGACCTTGTTGAACATTACCACCTGAGCCCAGCTGACCTCGTCGCGGCTCGACCGAAGCGGACCTACTACCAGAGCCCTGCTGACCGTGTCGCGGCTCGACCTAAGCGGAACTACCATCCGAGCCCTGCAGACGCCGTCGTGGCTCTCCACGTCCGAGCCGCTCTGAGACCAGCATCCAAGGTCTGGCACCGAGCCCTCCCGTACCTGGTTGGTACTAAGACTGTCCCGCTACCCTATCCTCTTAACGACCACTGAGACTCTGATAGGATCCCTCGATCCCTCTGTAAATATTGCCCGTATTACTGCCGATAAAGAATCTAATCTTGCAACTGCTATTGAGTCCTGTGTGGTGGTGTTACTGGGCCTAGTACGATCATAGGAGTAGGACCTCCCCGAGGGGGCTTCTCAGCGGCGCTCGGCTATACCTTTGCGGTAGGAAGGTGCCCGGAATAGTCTCCCCGACTACCCGGTGGCCCTCCCTACAACATTTGGTGGCCAGCGACGGGATCCGAGCCAGACGCAATCGTACAAGCAAGTAACGCAACCACTGCCGGACCAGACGGGAAAAGAAAACCATGGTTGGCCAAGAAGCAACCGTGGCCGCAACCTTCCAGGTGGAGAAACTGGAGGAATACACCCACAAAGAACTCAAACAGTTCTGCAAGGACAAAGGGATCCCAACCACAGGATTGGGCACCAAGGAAGATATGCAGAGAGCCCTGAAAGCCTGGGCAGAACTCGAGACCCCTCCACCCCGAGCCGAAGGGACCTCGGCCCGGGACGGAAACCTGCCGACCACGACCCCGACAAACGGGGAGCGAACCGTCCCGGACACCAGCCTTTCCCACGAAGAGATACGAGAACGGGAAAGGGCACGGACACACGAAATGGACCTTGCCCGACTCCGGCTGGACGGTGAGCTCCTACTGGCGGAGAAAAAGATAGCCCTGGAGCAACTACGGCTGCAAGAAGAAATCGAGGAGAAGAAAAGGCATCGGGAGCTAGAGGAGATACGGCTAACCCTCGAGCACGAGAGGAGCCTTAAAGAACTTGAACTAAAAGCTAAAACTGGGGAGACCAGCAACCCCGGAGCCCGGGACACTCTGCCCCTGACCGAGCCAAAGGTTCACATCCCCAAGGATGTCGTCAAGGAGTACTATAAAAATGACGACATCCAGCAATGGTTCCGAGCGTACGAGGTAGCCATGACCTCCCATCGGGTACCCCGGAAGGATTGGGGCGCCGGCCTATGGGGGAGGTTCCTCAGCGAGGGGCGGGATACCCTGCTGCAACTCCCCGACGCCGTGATTACCTCGTACGACCACATGAAGGAAGCCCTACTCACCCGCTATGGACTATCGGCCGAGATGTACCGGCAACGCTTCCGGGACTGCAAGAAGATCCCCGGTACCACATGGGTCGAATACGTGGACTTCTTCAGCCGAGCGTTGGAAGGATGGATAAAAGGGAGCAAGGTCACCTCATATAATGAACTGTTCGACCTCATTGTCTGGGAGCACCTCGCCAACAACTGCTTTGTGGAACTAAGGCAACACCTCGTGGACAGTAAACTGACCGAGCCCCGGAAGCTCGCCGCCGAAGCGGACCGATGGGTCAACACCCGGGTCCCCCGGAACCCTGTGGGGGACTACACCCGGAGTACCATGGGACCTCCCCGCCAGCGAGGCGGAGGAGGGGGGTCCCACCGCAGTCGGGAATTCCCAGCCAGGCCGCCCAGAAGTCCGCCACGAGGGCAAGCAACCAACCCCACTTCCCCGACCCAGGGCCGAAGAGGGACCCCTATCGCCCGGTCTGGACCACGACCGACAGTGACCTGCTTCGGATGTCAGCAGACCGGCCATTATGCAAGCGACCCGGCTTGCCCCGTGAACCGACGGAACGGGACCACGGGGCCACCTCCCCGACACATAGCCGCCGCAGCCCTGGGGGAGAGAGAGGACGAGGAGGAAAACCACGACGACGGATCCCCCGTTTGGGAACCAGCCGCCATGTCGCTTGTATGCCTAGGCTCCCGAGAAATGGTGCCCCGAGCCACCATCCCAAGCAACACCCAGAAGTACCAACAGTGGGTCACCATCAACGGGCGACGGGCCGAGGCCCTCCGGGACACTGGGGCCAGTGTGACCGCTGTCCGCTGCCATCTGGTGACCCCCGAACAGATCCTGCCACATGTCCTCTGCCCTGTCCGGACCGCAGACAACACCGAGAGCATGTGCCGGATGGCCCGAATCCCCTTCGAGTGGGGAGGAGTGTCCGGCACCCTAAAAGTAACTGTCCGCGACGATGCCCCGGTGGACTGCCTCCTGGTGAACGACCTAGAGAGCTCCCCCTGTGCCCAGGTGGAGCGCCGAGAGCATCTGGGGATGCTAGGACTACCTGAGTGGGCCTGCGCCACCACTCGGTCCATGACCACCCAGCCAGCCGCGGCCCCGGCCCCCGACAAGCCGGCGGGCCCCGAACAATCCACCTCCTCCGGCCCGGAGGACCTTGACGAGGAGGCCGGGCCGTCTGAACTTTCTTCCAACGAGGCCGCTCCCCTCAGCGAGATCCCCGAGCTGGCCCAGTGGCGCCACGACGGCGGCCCTACCCGCGAACAATTCCAGCAAGAGCAGAAGGGCTGCCTGTCCCTCGAGGGGGCCCGACAGCAGGCGGCCGCGCAGGCTGCGGGGGACCCCACGGGAACCCACTGGGTCTATTGGGACGATGACTTATTGTATAGCGAGCAGAAAGTCGCTGAACTAGGGGCCGGCCGGGTGCTGGTGGTTCCCCTCCGATTTCGAGAGTTCCTCTTGAACCTGGCACATGACGTGCCCCTCGCCGGACATCTAGGGCGGGACAAGACTTACAGCCGCCTCGTGACCCATTTCTATTGGCCCCGAATGAGACGAGACGTGGACCAGCACTGCCGGTCCTGCCCGACCTGCCAAGCTAGCGGGAAGACTGGGGGACGAGTGAAAGCCCCCCTACAACCATTTCCAGCCGTCCACACCCCGTTCGAACGAGTGGGGATCGACATCGTGGGGCCCCTCCCCCTCCGAACTGTGACAGCTCCAGTGGTGGGCCGGGCCCTGATGGGCATCTTCTCCAGGGTGGGGTTCCCCCGAGAAGTAGTGAGCGACAGGGGGACGAACTTTATCTCGAAGTAAATGAGATCCCTCTGGCAACAATGTGGGGTCACCTATAAATTCACTGCCCCTTACCACCCCCAGGGGAACGGACTGGTCGAGCGGTTCAACCGAACCCTGAAGGGGATGATCAAGGGCCTGGAAGAGCCCCTCAGGAGGAGATGGGATGTCCTGTTGCCCTGCCTCCTGTTCGCCTACCGGGAGGTACCACAGAAGTCCCTGGGCTTCAGCCCCTTCGAACTGTTGTATGGGCACCCCGTCCGAGGGCCCCTCAGCCTGGTCAAGGAGGGTTGGGAGGCGAACGTCCAAAGTGCCCCGCCCGACGTCTACCGGTACCTCCTGACCCTGCGGAACCAGACTCGGAAGTTCCGGGCCCTGGCAGAAGCCAACCTTGAAGCCAGCCAAGAAGACATGAAACGCTGGTATGACGAGAATGTCTCCGCCGTCGAGTTTGAGCCGGGCCAGCAGGTCTGGGTCATGTCACCCGTGGACCCCTGCGCCCTGCAGGACAAGTGGACCGGGCCCTTCAAGGTAGTTGAGAGGAAGAGCCCCGTCACGTACCTGGTCGACATGGAATCTCTGAGGAACCCCCTCCGGGTCCTGCACGCCAACCGGCTCAAGCCCCACTTTGCCCGAACTGAACTAAGCTTACTGCTGGCTACTGACGATGGCGGTGAAAGTGACTCCGAGCCCCTACCAGACCTCCTGGGGTCCTCGAGCCAAGACGGCTCCTTGGAGGGCGTCCGCCTCTCCGCCACCCTGACACCAGAACAGCGCCATGACTGCCAGAAGCTGCTGCAACCCTTCGCTGCCCTCTTCTCTCTCATGCCCGGGGTGACCCCCTGGTGCGTCCACGACGTGGACACGGGGGATAGCCCCCCTGTACGACACCGCGCTTATAGAGTGCCTGACCGAGTCCGAGCCTGCATAAAGACCGAGGTCGCCAAGATGCTCGCCCTCGGAGTCATCGAGCCTTCCGACAGCCCGTGGGCCAGCCCGGTAGTCTTGGTACCAAAGGCCGCCGCCCCCGGCACGGCCCCCGAACTCAGATTTTGTGTCGACTACCGGGGCCTGAACGCAGTTACCAAGACCGATGCCCACCCTTTGCCACGAGCCGATGAGCTGATTGATCGCTTAGGGGCCGCCCGCTACCTAAGCACCTTTGATCTCACCGCTGGGTACTGGCAGATCAAGCTCACCTCCGGCGCACAAGAACGATCAGCTTTCTCTACCCCCGATGGCCACTACCACTTCCGGGTGATGCCCTTTGGCATGAAGAATGCCCCAGCGACCTTTCAGAGTCTGGTAAACAAGGTCCTGGCCGGTCTCGAAGCCTTCAGCGCGGCCTACCTCGATGACATTGCTATCTTCAGCGACCACTGGGCCGTGCACCTAGGACACCTTGGGGAAGTCCTGGCCGCTCTCCAAAGAGCCGGGCTCACCATTAAAGCCAGTAAATGCCAGATCGGTCAAGGCTCTGTGACCTATCTGGGCCACCAGGTGGGGAGTGGCCCCCCTCCAGTTGAAAGTCGACGCCATCCAGGCGTGGGAGCCCCCCGCAACCCAAACCGCTGTCCGGGCCTTCTTAGGCCTCACAGGTTACTACCGACGCTTCATAAAGGATTATGGCAGCATTGTGGGCCCCCTTACGGAACTCACTTCGAAGAAGCGGCCCAAGACGGTGCACTGGACGCCCCGCTGCCAGGCCGCGTTTGATGCTCTCAAGGCGGCCATGTGCGCTGCCCCTGTGCTACAGGCCCCCGACTACAGCAAGGAATTTGTAGTCCAGACCGATGCATCGGAGTACGGGGTCGGGGCAGTCCTCTCCCAGCTGGACGCCAAGGGCCTCGATCGACCGGTGGCCTTTATCAGCCGCCGACTGCTGCCGCGAGAACAGAGGTGGAGCACCATCAAGCGGGAGGCCTTCGCGGTGGTATGGGCTCTCAAGAAGCTCCGGACCTACCTTTTCGGTACCCACTTCAGGGTCCAGACTGACCACCGGCCCTTGCGGTGGCTCATGCAAATGCGGGGCGAGAACCCCAAGCTGTTGCGCTGGTCCATCTCACTGCAAGGGATGGACTTCACTGTAGAACACCGGCCCGGCAACGACCACGCCAATGCTGACGGCCTGTCCCGATTTTTCCGCCTCGGCGAGGAGAACCCCCAAGAAGATGGGTGACTCTCCCTGCCTTCAGCTGGGGGGGACGCGTGTGGGAGCCGGCCTCGTGGCGTGGTCCTGTTTCCCCGCGCTAAGCCGCACGAGGTCCCATGCACATCGGGATTCCTCCATTCTGGATTGCACGTCACTCCACGTGACCATCTGTATGACCCTGCTCTACCCGGCCTCGGTCCCAGCGAGGCCCGACATCGAGATGCCAACCCCTGGCCTGGGGGATACCACGTGAGCCCTTCCCACTCCCGGCGGAGGGCAGTATCGATGGGACCCCCAACCGTCTCTCCACACCTGGGTGTGACCGCCCCACAGCTCTCTGGGGCCTGGCGCCTCTCCTGCTGGGTGTCTGGCCGCTCCCTACCCGGCCTCTCCGCCCCCTCCGGGCGCAAGAGTCCGGACATCAAAGGGCTCCCGTCCTATATCTAGGGCGACCCGACAACAGGGCAGTAGTTGTATCCTGGAGTCAAGAGCCCTGCTGATCGGATCGCGGCTGACCCTACGGAAGAAGACTCACCCTGAACCACCACTTGAGCCCTGCTGACGACGTCGCGGCTCCACCGTGCTTAAAGACCTTCACGAACCCTTGGGGCCCTGCAGACGCTGTCGCAGCCCGACCTTGTTGAACCTTACCACCTGAGCCCAGCTGACCTCGTCGCGGCTCGACCGAAGCGGACCTACTACCAGAGCCCTGCTGACCGTGTCGCGGCTCGACCTAAGCGGAACTACCATCCGAGCCCTGCAGACGCCGTCGCGGCTCTCCACGTCCGAGCCGCTCTGAGACCAGCATCCAAGGTCTGGCACCGAGCCCTCCCGTACCTGGTTGGTACTAAGACTGTCCCGCTACCCTATCCTCTTAACGACCACTGAGACTCTGATAGGATCCCTCGATCCCTCTGTAAATATTGCCCGTATTACTGCTGATAAAGAATCTAATCTTGCAACTGCTATTGAGTCCTGTGTGGTGGTGTTACTGGGCCTAGTACGATCATAGGAGAAGGACCTCCCCGAGGGGGCTTCTCAGCGGCGCTCGGCTATACCTTTGCGGTAGGAAGGTGCCCAGAATAATCTCCCCGACTACCCGGTGGCCCTCCCTCCAACAGATCCCGTGCCCAGGCATTCACACAGGCACACCACTCACGCGAGTACACAGCACGCCGTACACAGCTCACCGTACACTTCACAGGTAGAACTCTGTACTCCTCCCTGTGGACCCCGTCCCCAGGCACTCACACACGCACACCACTCACGCGAGTACACAGCACACCGTACACAGCTCACCGTACACTTCACAGGTAGAACTCTGTACTCCTACAGATGGACCCCGTCCCCCATGCATTCACACAGGCACACCACTCCCCGTACACTTACACAGGTAGAACTCTGTACTCCTACAGGTGGATCCCGTCCCCCATGCATTCACACACGCACACCACTTACACGAGTACCTAGCTCACCGTACACTTCACAGGTAGAACTCTGTACTCCTACAGGTGGACCCTGTCCCCAGGCACTCACACACACACACCACTCCCCGTACACTCGCACGGTTAGAACTCTGTAGTCATAGAGACCGACACCATCCCCCTTTACCATGCACAGGCACACCACTTCCCGTACACTTACACATGTAGAACTCTATACTCATACAGACAGACCCCGCCCCATTTACCATGCACAGGCACACCACTCCCGGTACACTTATACATGTAGAACTCTGTACTCATACAGACAGACCCCGCCCCATTTACCATGCACAGGCACACCACTCACCGTACACTTGCACAGGTAGAACTCTGTGCTCCTACAGATGGACTTCATCCCCCATGCAATCACACAGGCACACCACTCCCCATACACTTCACAGTTAAAACTCTGTACTCCTCCAGATGGATCCCGTTCCCCATGCATTCACACAGGCACACCACTCACGCGAGTACACAGCACACCGTACACAGCTCACCATACACTTCACAGGTAGAACTCTGTACTCCTACAGGTGGACCCCGTCCCCAGGCACTCACACACGCACACCACTGACGCGAGTACACAGCACACCATACACAGCTCCCCGTACACTTCACAGGTAGAACTCTGTACTCCTACAGGTGGACCCCGTCCCCAGGCACTCACACACGCACACCACTCAACCGGGTAGCTCGCCGTACACTTGCACAGTTAGAACTCTGTAGTCCTAGAGACCGACCCCGTCCCCCTTTACCACGCACTCACACAGGGCACCACTCACCCTGCACTCACCGTATACACAACTCATCGTACACTTACACAGGTAGAACTCTGTACTCCTCCAGATGGATCCCGTTCCCCATGCATTCACACAGGCACACCACTCACGCGAGTACACAGCACACCGTACACAGCTCACCGTACACTTCACAGGTAGAACTCTGTACTCCTACAGGTGGACCCCGTCCCCAGGCACTCACACACGCACACCACTGATGCGAGTTTACAGCACACCGTACACAGCTCCCCGTACACTTCACAGGTAGAACTCTGTACTCCTACAGGTGGACCCCGTCCCCAGGCACTCACACACGCACACCACTCAACTGGGCAGCTCGCCGTACACTTGCACAGTTAGAACTCTGTAGTCATAGAGACCGACCCCGTCCCCCTTAACCACGCACTCACACAGGCACACATCTCACACATGCACACCACTCACCCTGATTAACAGCTCACCATACACTTTCACGAGTAGAACTCTGTACTCATGCCTACCTTTCCCCATGCTGTCACACAGTCGAGCCACTCACCCTGCACTCACGCAGGTACACAGCTCACTCTAGGCTTACACAGGTAGAACTCTCCCCTACAAATTGATCTCGTCCCCCTTTACCAGGCACTCACACACACACACACACACACACACCACTCACCAATCACTCGGGTACACAGCTCACCGTACACTTACATAAGTTGAACTCTGTACTCCGAGAAAGATCCGGTCCCCCTACCACCATGCACGCACACAGTCTTGCCACTCACACTGGTACACAGCTCAGCGTACACCTACACAGGTAGTACTCTGTAGTCATACAGACGGGCCTTGTTCCCCTTTACCTCACGGACACCACTCACCCCCCCCCGCTTACAGGCATTACACATAAATTGGACAAATACCACTTTGCGTTCCTCATTGCTTTGGCTCATTGAGTATACATCATTCGGTGATCTTGAGCGACCCTACTGAAAACAAAGTCTTTGAACATCCCTTGGGTTAGAAATGGGTGGCCTGAGGCTGCTTCTTTCTAATCCAACACCGTATCAACCCTCTTCCTATGCAACCGAAACAAGCAGGTGACTGGCTGAAGATGACATATGAAGTTAAACGCTTGGGCCATGCTGCAGTGGAGGAAAAACCATTGGTAACTGCAGGGCCTCCAAAGGCCAAGACACAAATCTTCAAATTCTTGTCACCCGAACGGAGGTCGTGGCACACTAATCTGCCTCCCAGATGTACCACTTATTATTTAACTTATCAAATGGACCTCACTCAATATTTTTTCACAGGGATGGACAGTTTTCCCCCCAAAATTGCGCCCTGGATGCCAAAATGACCAGAACTTAAAACTCTTTGAAAACTGGTCACACCAAAGCAATCCAAATCTAAAACATTATAACCTGCCGAACATCACCACCTTGGAAATGGCTAAATGGCTCTCACTAATACAATATTTTTCTTCAGGAAGAGGAAAGGCCAGGAGAACTCCTGCACGTCACTCTGTGACCATGACGTCAATGGAGGCTCCTGCATTAGGTGCTGGATTCCACTGCGCCACCACGCTTCTAAAGTATATGCTGGCCACGCTCTTAGTATGTCGGAGGTAATGAATTATCATTGTGTTTCCGTTGTAGGTCTGGAACCTGCAGCGAAAGGCACTTCCATTATCCACAGGTACTCTTGGATTAAAGTGACTCACCGCTGCTCTTAAACCTCTGGGTCATATGGACCATGTCTTGTAAAGATCTGCGTTCGTGTACCCAGCTTGCAACGGTCTCCAACGGTGCTAGTAGTGCTGTCGGATAGTGAGTGTGGCATGAACTACTACCCATGCACACTAGTTATTTTTGTAAATGATAGTTTGTTCACCTTCACATTGCATAAATACAGACTTCCATCGGCTCTAACATGTCCCACCAGCGCACGTGGCCCATGGGTCAGAACGTTACAAACCAACTGATCTCTACCCACTGTGCGTCATTACCGCCGACGCCCACTGAATGCACCGTGGCTGCATGGGGAAGGTATGGAAGAGAATCAGTTTCTCTATCAAGATGCACATGTGTAAGTGAATGCCTAAAACATTGTCAAACCTATCAGTTTACCGTCTCATTATGTCACACACTGATGTCAACCCAGGGAAATGACATACCATGGACTGATGCAGTGTGTAAAACAGCAAGTCCGGCTGGAGTCGGAAACCAGTGGAACAACCAAAGGTGGATTAACCCTGCGAGAGCCACTTAAATCCATAGAAAGCACAGCAGCAGGTGCATGAACCTGAAGAGTATGTTTACAAACCAGCCTTTCGACCCATGCTGATGACATCTGCCAGCTGCTGAATTGATAACCTGAACACCAACCGTGAGGATGAGACCTTGCCCCACAGCACTAAGTATTAATATTATAGTTATATGGGAAGTGAAACCATGGACAGACTGGGCTTTGCTTAAGCAGATGTTTTACGGGCACACCTGAGTGACTGTTCCCACTGTATCTTGCAGCTGCTGCCCCAGATGCAGGATAGTAGCATTGTAAAGTTAAGAAGGAATGTCATCACTTAAAGTAATGTACTTGTGAAAGGGAGGGGTTAGTTTACAGTATGATGATACACCGAGATCTCTGTAGAGGCTGAATTAGCCTCCTGAGGTATCTTCCTTCTCAATATTTTAAGAGGGAGATGTTTCCCAGCCACTTGAGTTCCAGCGATGAAGACCAGGGCTATGTCCTATTGATCCTTGGTCTAGGTAGCCAGCAAACTTAACCGGTCACCGCCCATGCGCAAGCTTAACTTTAACTTTATACTTTAACTAACCTAAAAATGCATCTCCAGCCCAAACACAATTGGAATTTGGGCTATTTTAGCAAACAATGGCAAGAAAAGAGGTTTCTATTAAATGCCTGCTATAGGCTGAAGGCTTCAATTGATAATTCCTTATTTATAGTGTTTGGGCAGAAATAGCAAATGGCACAGGTGCATCGGCAGGGCTTTATTTAGAATCCACCATATAACCTTTGTGACCTTACAATGCCTTATGCTGCCTTTAAAAAACCCAGCAATACAATAAACAAGTTTTCCTTTGCTGAGGATAAGACCGTCTTTTCAAGCAGATCGCCTGCTTGGATGGTACAAAACAACTACAAAACCACAGCAATATCTCGAATCTTGATACTCTGTTTTAAAAACCAAAATGTATGACCTACAGATTTGGAGGTCTGCCCTCACTCATGCATAATCTGCATTCAGAACACCCTGGGGGGCTGCACGCTAAACAAGGCAATGAAGTCTACCATGGGGGCAATGACCCTACCTCCCTGGGGCGATGCACGCTAAACAAGACAATGAAGTCTATCATGGGGGCAATGACCTTACCTCCCTGGGGCGCTGCACGCTAAACAAGACAATGAAGTCTACCATGGGGGCAATGACCCTACCTCCCTGGGGCGATGCACGCTAAACAAGACAATGAAGTCTATCATGGGGGCAATGATCTTATGTCCCTGGGGCGCGGCACGCTAAACAAGACAATGAAGTCACCATGGGGGCAATGACCTTACCTCCCTGGGGCGCTGCACACTAAACAAGGCAATGAAGTCTACCAAGGGGGAAATGACCTTACCTCCCTGGGGCGCTGCACGCTAAACAAGACAATGAAGTCTAGCAGGGGATGGGTCCCAGCCTCACAGTTTAGCAATCCACCTAGGGTGCAATGACCTTATCTCCCTGGGGCACTGCACGCTAAACAAGGCAATGAAGTCTAACATGCGGGCAATGATGATACCTCCATGGGGCGATGCATGCTAAACAGGACAATGAAGTCTACCACGGGTGAAATAACCTTACCTCTCTTGGGTGCGGCACGCTAAACAAGACAATGACGTCTACCATTGGGGCAATGACCATACCTCCGAGGGGCGAGGCACGCTAAACAAGACAATGAAGTCTATCATGGGGGCAATGATCTTATGTCCCTGGGGCGCGGCACGCTAAACAAGACAATGAAGTGTAACATAGGAGCAATGACCCTACCGTACCTAGCAGGGTGTGGGTCCCAGCCTCACAGTTTCGTAATCCACCTAGGGGGCAATGACCTTACCTCCCTGGGGCGCTGCACGCTAAACAAGACAATGAAGTCTACCATGGGTGAAATGACCCTACCTCCCTGGGCACTGCACGCTAAACAAGACAATGAAGTCTACAATGTGTGAAATGACCTTACCTCCCTGGGGCGCTGCACGCTAAACAAGACAATGAAGTCTAACATGGGAGCAATGACTTTAACTCCCTAGGACGCTGCACGCTAAACAAGGCAATGCAGTCTACGATGGGTGAAATGACCCTACCGTACCTAGCAGGGTGTGGGTCCCAGCCTCACAGTTTCGTAATCCACCTAGGGGGCAATGACCTTACCTCCCTGGGGCACTGCACGCTAAACAAGACAATGAAGTCTACCATGGGTGAAATGACCCTACCTCCCTGGGGAACTGCACGCTAAACAAGACAATGAAGTCTATAATGTGTGAAATGACCTTACCTCCCTGGGGCGCTGCACGCTAAACAAGACAATGAAGTCTAAAATGGGAGCAATGACCCTACCGTACCTAGCAGGGTGTGGGTTCCAGCCTCACCGTTTCGTAATCCACCTAGGGGGCAATGACGTTACCTCCCTGGGGCAAAGAACGCTAAACAAGACAATGAAGTCTACCATGGGTGAAATGACCCTACCTCCCTGGGGCACTGCACGCTAAACAAGAAAATGAAGTCTACAATGTGTGAAATGACCTTACCTCCCTGGGGCGCTGCACGCTAAACAAGACGATGAAGTCTACAATGTGTGAAATGACCTTACCTCCCTGGGGCGCTGCACGCTAAACAAGACAATGAAGTGTAACATAGGAGCAATGACCCTACCATACCTAGCAGGGTGTGGGTCCCAGCCTCACAGTTTCGTAATCCACCTAGGGGGCAATGACCTTACCTCCCTGGGGCACTGCACGCTAAACAAGACAATGAAGTCTACCATGGGTGAAATGACCCTACCTCCCTGGGGCACTGCACGCTAAACAAGACAATGAAGTCTACAATGTGTGAAATGACTTTACCTCCCTGGGGCGCTGCACGCTAAACAAGACTATGAAGTCTACCATGGGGGCAATGACATTACCTCCCTGGGGCACGGCACGCTAACCAAAACAATGAAGTCTACCATGGCGGCAATGACCTTACCTCCCTGGGGTGCGGCTCGCTAAACAAGACAATGAAGTCTAGCAGGGGGTGGGACCCAGCCTCACAGTTTCGTAATCCACCTAGGGGGCAATGACCTTACCTCCCTGGGGCACTGCACGCTAAGCAAGATAATGAAGTCTACCATGGGAGAAATGACCTTTCCTCCCTGGGGCACGGCACGCTAAACAAGGCAATGAAGTTACCATGGGAGAAATGACCTTCCCTCCCTGGGGCGCGGCACGCTAAACAAGACAATGAAGTTTAGCAGGGTATGGGTCCCAGCCTCACAGTTTAGTAATCCACCTAGGGGGCAATGACCCTACCTCCCTGGGGCACGGCACGCTAAACAAGACAATGAAGTCTACCATGGGAGAAATGACCTTTCCTCCCTGGGGCGCGGCACGCTAAACAAGACAATGAAGTCTAGCAGGCTATGGGTCCCAGCCTCACAGTTTAGTAATCCACCTAGGGGGCAATGACCTTTCCTCCCTGGGGCACGGCACGCTAAACAAGACAATGAAGTCAACCATGGGTGAAATGACCATACCTCCGAGGGGCGCTGCACACTAAACAAGGCAATGAAGTCCACCATGGATAAGATGACCATACCTCCCTCGGGCTCTGCACGCTAAACAAGACAATGAAGTCTAGCATGGGAGCAATGACCTTACCTCCCTGGGGCGCGGCACGCTAAAAAAGGCAATGAAGTCTAGCAGGGGATGGGTCCCAGCCTCACAGTTTAGTAATCCACCTAAGGTGTAATGACCTTACCTCCCTGGGGCACTGCACGCTAAACAAGACAATGAAGTCTAGCATGGTGGCAATGACCTTACCGCCCTGGGGCGCGGCACGCTAAAAAAGACAATGAAGTCCAGCAGAGGATGGGTCCCCGCCTCACAGTTTAGTCATCCACCTAGGGTGTAATGACCTTACCACCCTGGGGCACTGCACGCTAAGCAAGACAATGAAGTCTACCATGGGGGCGATGACCTTACCTCCCTGGGGCGCTGCAGGCTAAACAAGGCAATGAAGTCTACCATGGGAGAAATGACCTTACCTCCCTGTGGCGCTGCACACTAAACAAGACAATGAAGTCTACCATGTGTGAAATGACCATATCTCCCTGTGGCGCTGCCCGCTAAACAAGGTAATGAAGTCTACCATGGTGGCAATGACCTTACCTCCCTGGGGCACTGCCCGCTAAACAAGACAATGAAGTCTACCATGGGGGCAATGACCTTACCTCACTGGGGCACAGCATGCTAAATAAGGCAATGAATTCTACCATGGGGGCAATGAACATTCCTTCCTGGGGCACTGCATGCTAAACAAGGCAATGAAGTCTACCATGGGGGCAATGACTTTACCTCCCTGGGGCGCTGCACGCTAAATAATGCAATGAAGTCTATCATGGGGCAATGATCTTACCTCCCTGGGGCACTGCACGCTAAACAAGACAATGTTGTCTACCAAGGAGGCAATGACCTTACCTTCCTGAGGCACTGCACGCTAAACAAGGCAATGAAGTCTACCATGGGGGCAATGACCTTACCTCACTGGGGCACTGCACAATAAACAATGCAATGAAGTCTACCATGGGGGCAATGACCCTACCTCCCTGGGGCACTGCACGCTAAGCAAGATAATGAAGTCTACCATGGGAGAAATTACCTTTCCTCCCTGGGGCACGGCACGCTAAACAAGGCAATGAAGTCTACCATGGGAGAAATGACCTTCCCTCCCTGGGGCGTGGCACGCTAAACAAGACAATGAAGTTTAGCAGGGTATGGGTCCCAGCCTCACAGTTTAGTAATCCACCTAGGGGGCAATGACCTTTCCTCCCTGGGGCACGGCACGCTAAACAAGACAATGAAGTCTACCATGGGAGAAATGACCTTACCTCCCTGGGGCACTGCACGATAAACAAGGCAATGAAGTCAACCATGGGTGAAATGACCATTCCTCCGAGGGGCGCTGCACACTAAACAAGGCAATGAAGTCCACCATGGGTAAAATGACCATACCTCCCTGGGGCTCTGCACGCTAAACAAGACAATGAAGTCTACCATGGTGGCAATGACCTTACCTCCCTGGGGCACGGCACGCTAAAAAAGACAATGAAGTCTAGCAGGGGATGGGTCCCCGCCTCACAGTTTAGTAATCCACCTAGGGTGTAATGACCTTACCTCCCTGGGGCACTGCACGCTAAGCAAGACAATGAAGTCTACCATGGGGGCAATGACAATTCCTTCCTGGGGCACTGCACGTTAAATAAGACAATGAAGTCTACCACGGGGGCAATGACCTTACCTCCCTGGGGCGCGACACGCTTAACAAGACAATGAAGTCTACAATGTGTGAAATGACCTTACCTCCCTGGGGCACTGCACGCTAAACAAGACAATGAAGTCTACCATGAGGGCAATGAACATACCGTACCTAGCAGGGTGTGGCTCCCAGCCTCACAGTTTAGTAATCCACCTAGGGTGCAATGACCTTATCTCCCTGGGGCACTACACGCTAAACAAGACAATGACGTCTACCATGGGGGCAATGACCTTACCTCCCTGGGGCACTGCACACTAAACAAGGCAATGAATTCTACCATGGGTACAATTACTATACCTCCCTGGGGCGCTGCACTCTAAACAAGACGATGAAGTCTACCATGGGGCAATGACCTTAACTCCCTGGGGCGCTGCACACTAAACAAGACAATGAAGTCTACCATGTGTGAAATGACCATACCTCCCTGTGGCGCTGCACGCTAAACAAGGTAATAAAGTCTACCATGTAGCAATGACCTTACCTCCCTGGGGCACAGCACACTATGCAAGACAATGAAGTCTACCATGGGTGAAATGACCTTGCCTCCCTGTGACACTGCACACTAAACAAGGCAATGCAGTCTACCATGGGGGCAATGACCTTACCTCCCTGGGGCGCTGCACGCTAAATAATGCAATGAAGTCTATCATGGGGCAATGATCTTACCTCCCTGGGGCACTGCACGCTAAACAAGACAATGTTGTCTACCAAGGAGGCAATGACCTTACCTTCCTGGGGCACTGCACGCTAAACAAGGCAATGAATGTTACCATGGGTGAAATGACCTTACCTCCCTGGGGCACTGCATGCTAAAGAAGGCAATGAAGTCTACCATGGGGGCAATGACCTTACCTCACTGGGGCACTGCACACTAAACAAGGCAATGAAGTCTACCATGGGTGAAATGACCATACCTCCCTGGTGCGCTGCACGCTAAACAAGGCAATGAATGCTACCATGGGGGCAATGACCATACCTCCCTGGGGGCGGGGCACTGCATGCTAAACAAGGCAATGAAGTCTACCATGGGGGCAATGACCTTACCTCCTTGGGGCACTGCACGCTAAACAAGGCAAAGAAGTCTACCATGGGGGCAATGACCTTACCTCCCTGGGGCTCTGCACGCTAAATAATGCAATGAAGTCTATCATGGGGCAATGATCTTAATTGCCTGGGGCACTGCACGCTAAACAAGACAATGTTGTCTACCAAGGAGGCAATTACCTTACCTTCCTGAGGCACTGCACGCTAAACAAGGCAATGAATGCTACCATGGGTGAAATGACCTTACCTCCCTGGGGCACTGCATGCTAAAGAAGGCAATGAAGTCTACCATGAGGGCAATGACCTTACCTCACTGGGACACTGCACAATAAACAATGCAATGAAGTCTACCATGGGGGCAATGACCATACCTCCCTGGGGCACTGCACGCTAAGCAAGATAATGAAGTCTACCATGGGAGAAATGACCTTTCCTCCCTGGGGCACGGCACGCTAAACAAGGCAATGAAGTCTACCATGGGAGAAATGACCTTCCCTCCCTGGGGCGCGGCACGCTAAACAAGACAATGAAGTTTAGCAGGGTATGGGTCCCAGCCTCACAGTTTAGTAATCCACCTAGGGGGCAATGACCTTTCCTCCCTGGGGCACGGCACGCTAAACAAGACAATGAAGTCTACCATGGGGGAAATGACCTTACCTCTCTGGGGCACTGCACGATAAACAAGGCAATGAAGTCAACCATGGGTGAAATGACCATTCCTCCGAGGGGCTCTGCACACTAAACAAGGCAATGAAGTCCACCATGGGTAAAATGACCATACCTCCCTGGGGCTCTGCATGCTAAACAAGACAATGAAGTCTAGCATGGGAGCAATGACCTTACCTCCCTGGGGCACGGCATGCTAAAAAAGGCAATGAAGTCTAGCAGGGGATGGGTCCTGTTGGACTTGGCCCTTTTTGCAGGGTCATCCCTAAACTTTTTGCCTTCCTCCTGTATCTTTTCTGACCTGGTGTTGGCTGTTTTATAACTCTGGGCACCTTACCACTGCTGACCAGTGCTAAGGTGCATATGCTCTCCCCATGGTAAAATGTATTATGTGAATTGACTTCCACGTTTGGCATATTTGGTTTACTATCAGTCCCTAGTAGAGTGCACCAGGGGTGCCAAGGGCTCGTATATCCAAATGCTGCTAGTGGGCTTGCAGCACTGGTTGTGCCACCCACCGAAGCAGCGGGGTAAAATGTGTCTAGGGTCTGCCACTGCAGACCCTGCGCGCGGTCTGGTACCGTCGCGCTGACTGAGCAAGTGTCCCCACTTACCAGTCCCTAAACCTTCCCTTAACTACATGTTAGTCACCCCTCTGGTAGGCCTGAGCGCAGGGTGCATTGTAGGTATAAGGTAGGACATACCCTGATGTGTGTGGCATGTCTTAATAGTGAATTACAGCCACTTTCGTTTTTCACTATTGAAGGCTACCTGCTCTCCATAGGCCAGAATGGGCTGCTGGGATCGCTACACGCTGTGACCCCAGTGGACTCAGAGAGCATGGTAGAAAGTCATGTTTAGTATGCCTGAACTCGGGATAATAAAATACGTCTTTTAGTAAAGGTTATTTTAATATCCTGGGTTTGCAAATGCTACTTTTAGAAAGTTAGCCTTTGCGTGCCTAACCATCTCAGTCCGCCTCTGCTGTGTGTGTGTGTTCTGCCTAGCAACAGTACAGGAGCAGGGCTGGGGGATTCCAGGAGACAGGTTGGCTGCCAGGTGGTGGGTAGAGAGCTTACACCAGGATGGGTGGGAGGAGTGCACCCTGACTCTTGAATAGACCTGTGCTCTGCCACCACAAAGCCGGCGCCGCCCCCTGTGGAACGGCTGATGTCTCTGCCCTGCTGCTGAAAGGAACAAGCCGAGTCACCACAACAGAGTGCTCCAAAACTGGACTGAGCCAGGCCCAGGCCCCCTGGCGCTAAAGAACAAAAGAATCCCTGTATAAAAGTAGGAGCCTGGCTCCTAAGAAATCAGATCCAGATTGAACCACGAAGGAACTCTGCCTGACTAGAAGGACCTGGAAGAAGCTGAAGGAGGAGTAACTTTCCCTGACCTGAGGGACTGGCCTGCAGTAGGTGCCTTGCTAAGGAAGGAGAGGAAAAAGACTGAAAGAGACTTTTGCACTTTGTTCTTCAACTATCTCCAAGGGCTTGGAAGAAGAGCTTGCCCCCTGAACTGAACCCCAGGACCAGTGGGTTCACCGTGTCTCCGCTCGTCTGAGAATTCGAGCCGTGTGCTTTCTCCCGCCGGAGTGCCCTGCGCACCTTCGCATCCCTCCTAGGGCCGTGACACCCAGAAGCCTGGCCGCCTCCACTCGCCAAGAGCCCCGCTCTACCTGAGTCGCTCTGGACCCATCGAGTCTGGCTGTCCCGCTTCCCTGTCACCTGCCTGCTACTGGAGCGCGCTTGGTGCCCTTTCGCCCTCCCGCCGGATTTCTAGTGGGGAAGTGAAATCCAGCCTCGGACGGCCGCCCGTACGTCGTAACGTATCCGGCCGCCCCGCTTCACCTCCCAGCCTGAGTCTGACCGTGCCGCCCTCCGCAGTGACCTCCCGCACAGTCCGTGTCGGAGGCCCGGGGCCGCACCTGTCTACCGAGAGCCGCCCGCTGAATTCTTGATCCGGAAGACCCACGAGGTGCAGAACCTGCATCTCTCCTGAAGACTCGTCCAAGCACATCGCACGTTCCCAGGTACAGTGAACTCTCTATCGGACTCGGGGTCCGCAACGTTCTGATTTCCCCGTATCACTGTACCCTGGGTGCACTGCGCGTCATCGTGACTGGACCGACTCACCCGAGCCCTGTGAAGCGCTCGTAATCGAATAAGTTACCAAAGACAAGAACAGTGCCTAATTATCATCTTGTGGCCTCCATTTCGCAAACGTTATTGATGGTCTTGTACATGCCTGCGTAACAAAGAATCTTTTATATAAAGCCTCCGTATTTTTGATACAACTTACGCCTGGTGTCCGTTTGTGGGGGATCATTGTGGTTTACTGTGTGTGATCATAAATGCTTAACTGACTAGCGCCCTGAAGTTTAGCCCTGACTGCTCGCGCCACACTACCTATAGGGTGAGCAGGGGTTGTTCTGAAGGGGTAACTCTCTCGCCCTGAATGGAAGAAGGGACCACTGCTTGTCACAAGTACCTACCTGTGCCAACCAGGGGTTCCCCATTCTAACATTGGTGGCAGCGGTGGGATTTCGAATTTGCATTTATGGTTTACATACAGTGAACTATTGATCACCACGTAGAGCAGACCTATAACGCAGCCACAGATTGAGTGACAGTTGTTGCTAAAGAAAAATCTCCACCTTAAGAAACCATGCCTAGCTCAGTCAACGGAGGCGGAGCGCCCTCTGTATTCTCTGGAGTAGATGACATCGATTGGGAGCCCGAGGCACTGAGGAAGTGCACAAGTGAAGTCTTGAAAGGATACCTCTCCAAGTACAGAATTAAACAAACTAAATTGAAAAACAAGGAGCAGTACACAAAGGCGCTGAGGGCCTGGTACGAATCAAAGTTCCCAGAGAATGGGCAGGAGGTGACGCCCCCAGAGGGTGCTTCTAAGCCTGGCAGAGGCCTGTCGCCAGAGGAGATGGCCGACAGGAGGGCTGCAAGAGCACATGAAGTGGAGATGGCAAAACTGAGAATGGAAATGGAAAGACAAAGGCTGGCCATGGAGCATGAAGTAAGAATGAGGGAGTTGGATCTCGAGGCCAGGAGTTTAGACCGCTCTCCCTCTGGTGGCAGCAATATTGAATTTTCTAGTGCTGAGAGAGTAGTACGCACACCCAGAGATGTGGCACCTGACTTGAAGGAGGGGGTTTACATACACCAGGAGGTTCAAGGGCATGAGGTAGCTCCAGTAGTGCGCAGTATCCCTGAAGGGAATAGGGTAACTGGCGTAGGGGTTCAAGGTCCTAGTGGAGGGAGGGACACTCTACTGACTCTAGATGAGGGGTGCAGGGAGAGGGGTTCCCCCAAAATTGAAGTCCTGGTGGGTGAATGTGAGGACCGCCCAGAAGAGTGTGGGTTGTGTGACAGAGACAGTCAGATACTGTCTAACCAGTCTCAGGAGAGTGGTGTGGAGTACGTGTGTGAGGCACTGGATGGTAAGGTGAAGGATAGTTTGGTTAACCCTGCTAGGGGGCTGTGTGATCCAATTGTGGGAGAGCATATTGTAAGTCCCTGTTTTCCAGAGCTATGCCAACACCTGTGTGAGGGTGAGTTCTCTGACCGCAGAGAGCCCACATTGGAGGCAGACCTTTTGGTGGATTCCAGAGGGTCTGGAGAGGCATTGGGGAGTGACCCCGTGGGGAGTGGCTCAGGTATCTTCCAACCCAGAGTGGCGGAAGTGGTGCAGAGTAGCCCAGCTAGGTCCCATGGTAGTGGGAGGGGTGTAGGGGCTCACGTCCTGTCTCAGTGGAGAAGGAGTGAGTGTGGGGCTGCGTGCCCCCCGGTGCCCGAAACCCAGTCTCAGAGCCTGGATGGTTCTTTAAGGGAACACCAGGCGGGGAGCCTAGGCTGTCCTGATGGTCCGCCCGTTGAGGGGGATCCCCTAGTGTCTAGTGGACGGGGAGTGTCTGTAAGCAGGCCTCCCCCGGTTCTGGTATCTGGCAGTACCGCTCCAGTTGGGAGGGTGCAGAAGTCCAGAGTGAGGGGTGAGAGGGGGAAAGAGTCCCCAGTGGAAGAACCATTGGGTCAGGGGCCAGCCAGAAGGGCTGCGTCACCAGTAAAGGACCATGGTGACATCACTTCTGTCCTGGGGGATCTTCAGGCACTGTCAGATGGACAGGGGTCGGGAGATCAGCGCCAGGCAGACTGTCACACGACACATGAGTTATGTGTCACCCTCAGGGGGGGCATGCGTGCTCCCCGGGAAGTCCTGGTGCGTCAGGCGAGCGTTCAACCGCATGGGTTGGTCCCAGGGTTGGGAAGCCAGGTTCAGGTGTTGTCTGACCTGGAGGGTGGGACCACTGTAAGCAGTGTCCTGACCCATGTTGCTTCTAGGGGTACCCCGCCAGTTGGGAGTGGGCAGTACTCTGGAAGGGGGTGCAGAGGGAGGGAGTCCTCGCCTCTGACCCCGGCTCAACTGAAGGGTTTAGACCCTAGGTTGGAGGGCCAGGTTCAGGGTGTCCCCCCTGACCTGGACGCCCAGTTGAAGGATAGAACCCCTGAACTAGTGGGTGAATTGCGCAAGACACCTGCCACAGGTGCCCTGGCAATTCTGGAAGGGAGTATCACTCCAGGTGGGAGGGTACTGAGCCGCAAGGAGGAGGACTGGGTGTGGGAGAGACCACCCCAGTCTTTGGTCCAGCCGCCGGGTAATGTCCTGGGGCTGGTGGGTCAGTGCCAGGATGTCATACCTGACCTGACAGGAGGGAGAATGGACAACGGGTGCCAAGCACCTGGGGCTACTGCCCCCCGCTCCCTGGAGCCACAGAGGTTTGAGAGCCCTGAGAGGCATACGGCCTGGGTCTCATCCCTGACTACTGTCAGTGGCCACTGTAGCATTTTGCTGTCTGTCTGTTGGGACACACCTGTGGGCCGGTTAAGGTTAGGTGTTGCGCAGGTGGTGTCCACAGGTGAGGAGAAGGGTTCCCCATGGATTGGCTTGGTGGGCCCTGAGAGTATGGACAGAGGGAGTCCAATAGGTTCAGATTGGCATAGAACTGGAGTCTGCCCCTGCAGTTGCGGGCCAGGTCCTTGTTCTATCGCCCCAAGCAGGGAAGACCATCACGGTGGTGATTGGTCTACCCTGCGTTTTGGCTGGAAGGGGGTTGTGTTGGACTTGGCCCTTTTTGCAGGGTCATCCCTAAACTTTTTGCCTTCCTCCTGTATCTTTTCTGACCTGGTGTTGGCTGTTTTATAACTCTGGGCACCTTACCACTGCTGACCAGTGCTAAGGTGCATATGCTCTCCCCATGGTAAAATGTATTATGTGAATTGACTTCCACGTTTGGCATATTTGGTTTACTATCAGTCCCTAGTAGAGTGCACCAGGGGTGCCAAGGGCTCGTATATCCAAATGCTGCTAGTGGGCTTGCAGCACTGGTTGTGCCACCCACCGAAGCAGCGGGGTAAAATGTGTCTAGGGTCTGCCACTGCAGACCCTGCGCGCGGTCTGGAACCGTCGCGCTGACTGAGCAAGTGTCCCCACTTACCAGTCCCTAAACCTTCCCTTAACTACATGTTAGTCACCCCTCTGGTAGGCCTGAGCGCAGGGTGCATTGTAGGTATAAGGTAGGACATACCCTGATGTGTGTGGCATGTCTTAATAGTGAATTACAGCCACTTTCGTTTTTCACTATTGAAGGCTACCTGCTCTCCATAGGCCAGAATGGGCTGCTGGGATCGCTACACGCTGTGACCCCAGTGGACTCAGAGAGCATGGTAGAAAGTCATGTTTAGTATGCCTGAACTCGGGATAATAAAATACGTCTTTTAGTAAAGGTTATTTTAATATCCTGGGTTTGCAAATGCTACTTTTAGAAAGTTAGCCTTTGCGTGCCTAACCATCTCAGTCCGCCTCTGCTGTGTGTGTGTGTTCTGCCTAGCAACAGTACAGGAGCAGGGCTGGGGGATTCCAGGAGACAGGTTGGCTGCCAGGTGGTGGGTAGAGAGCTTACACCAGGATGGGTGGGAGGAGTGCATCCTGACTCTTGAATAGACCTGTGCTCTGCCACCACAAAGCCGGCGCCGCCCCCTGTGGAGCGGCTGATGTCTCTGCCCTGCTGCTGAAAGGAACAAGCCAAATCACCACAACAGAGTGCTCCAAAACTGGACTGAGCCAGGCCCAGGCCCCCTGGCGCTAAAGAACAAAAGAATCCCTGTATAAAAGTAGGAGCCTGGCTCCTAAGAAATCAGATCCAGATTGAACCACGAAGGAACTCTGCCTGACTAGAAGGACCTGGAAGAAGCTGAAGGAGGAGTAACTTTCCCTGACCTGAGGGACTGGCCTGCAGTAGGTGCCTTGCTAAGGAAGGAGAGGAAAAAGACTGAAAGAGACTTTTGCACTTTGTTCTTCAACTATCTCCAAGGGTTTGGAAGAAGAGCTTGCCCCCTGAACTGAACCCCAGGACCAGTGGGTTCACCGTGTCTCCGCTCGTCTGAGAATTCGAGCCGTGTGCTTTCTCCCGCCGGAGTGCCCTGCGCACCTTCGCATCCCTCCTAGGGCCGTGACACCCAGAAGCCTGGCCGCCTCCACTCGCCAAGAGCCCCGCTCTACCTGAGTCGCTCTGGACCCATCGAGTCTGGCCGTCCCGCTTCCCTGTCACCTGCCTGCTACTGGAGCGCGCTTGGTGACCTTTCGCCCTCCCGCCGGATTTCTAGTGGGGAAGTGAAATCCAGCCTCGGACGGCCGCCCGTACGTCGTAACGTATCCGGCCGCCCCGCTTCACCTCCCAGCCTGAGTCTGACCGTGCCGCCCTCCGCAGTGACCTCCCGCACAGTCCGTGTCGGAGGCCCGGGGCCGCACCTGTCTACCGAGAGCCGCCCGCTGAATTCTTGATCCGGAAGACCCACGAGGTGCAGAACCTGCATCTCTCCTGAAGACTCGTCCAAGCACATCGCACGTTCCCAGGTACAGTGAACTCTCTATCGGACTCGGGGTCCGCAACGTTCTGATTTCCCCGTATCACTGTACCCTGGGTGCACTGCGCGTCATCGTGACTGGACCGACTCACCCGAGCCCTGTGAAGCGCTCGTAATCGAATAAGTTACCAAAGACAAGAACAGTGCCTAATTATCATCTTGTGGCCTCCATTTCGCAAACGTTATTGATGGTCTTGTACATGCCTGCGTAACAAAGAATCTTTTATATAAAGCCTCCGTATTTTTGATACAACTTACGCCTGGTGTCCGTTTGTGGGGGATCATTGTGGTTTACTGTGTGTGATCATAAATGCTTAACTGACTAGCGCCCTGAAGTTTAGCCCTGACTGCTCGCGCCACACTACCTATAGGGTGAGCAGGGGTTGTTCTGAAGGGGTAACTCTCTCGCCCTGAATGGAAGAAGGGACCACTGCTTGTCACAAGTACCTACCTGTGCCAACCAGGGGTTCCCCATTCTAACAGGTCCCCGCCTCACAGTTAAGTAATCCACCTAAGGTGTAATGACCTTACCTCCCTGGGGCACTGCACGCTAAACAAGACAATGAAGTCTACCATGGTGGCAATGACCTTACCTCCCTGGGGCACGGCACGCTAAAAAAGACAATGAAGTCTAGCAGGGGATGGGTCCCCGCCTCACAGTTTAGTAATCCACCTAGGGTGTAATGACCTTACCTCCCTGGGGCACTGCACGCTAAGCAAGACAATGAAGTCTACCATGGGGGCAATGACCTTACGTCCCTGGGGGCGCTGCACGCTAAACAAAAAAATGATGTCTATCATGGGGGCAATGACAAGTCCTTCCTGGGGCACTGCACGTTAAATAAGACAATGAAGTCTACCACGGGGACAATGACCTTACCTCTCTGGGGCGCGACACGCTTAACAAGACAATGAAGTCTACAATGTGTTAAATGACCTTACCTCCCTGGGGTGCTGCACGCTAAACAAGACAATGAAGTGTACCATGAGGGCAATGAACATACCGTACCTAGCAGGGTGTGGGTCCCAGCCTCACAGTTTAGTAATCCACCTAGGGTGCAATGACCTTATCTCCCTGGGGCACTACACGCTAAAGAAGACAATGAAGTCTACCATGGGGGCAATGACCTTACCTCCCTGGGGCACTGCACACTAAACAAGGCAATGAAGTCTAGCAGGGGATGGGTCCCAGCCTCACAGTTTAGTAATCCACCTAAGGTGTAATGACCTTACCTCCCTGGGGCACTGCACGCTAAACAAGACAATGAAGTCTAGCATGGTGGCAATGACCTTACCGCCCTGGGGCGCGGCACGCTAAAAAAGACAATGAAGTCCAGCAGAGGATGGGTCCCCGCCTCACAGTTTAGTCATCCACCTAGGGTGTAATGACCTTACCACCCTGGGGCACTGCACGCTAAGCAAGACAATGAAGTCTACCATGGGGGCGATGACCTTACCTCCCTGGGGCGCTGCAGGCTAAACAAGGCAATGAAGTCTACCATGGGAGAAATGACCTTACCTCCCTGTGGCGCTGCACACTAAACAAGACAATGAAGTCTACCATGTGTGAAATGACCATATCTCCCTGTGGCGCTGCCCGCTAAACAAGGTAATGAAGTCTACCATGGTGGCAATGACCTTACCTCCCTGGGGCACTGCCCGCTAAACAAGACAATGAAGTCTACCATGGGTGAAATGACCTTGCCTCCCTGTGACACTGCACACTAAACAAGGCAATGCAGTCTACCATGGGGGCAATGACCTTACCTCACTGGGGCACAGCATGCTAAATAAGGCAATGAATTCTACCATGGGGGCAATGAACATTCCTTCCTGGGGCACTGCATGCTAAACAAGGCAATGAAGTCTACCATGGGGGCAATGACTTTACCTCCCTGGGGCGCTGCACGCTAAATAATGCAATGAAGTCTATCATGGGGCAATGATCTTACCTCCCTGGGGCACTGCACGCTAAACAAGACAATGTTGTCTACCAAGGAGGCAATGACCTTACCTTCCTGAGGCACTGCACGCTAAACAAGGCAATGAATGCTACCATGGGTGAAATGACCTTACCTCCCTGGGGCACTGCATGCTAAAGAAGGCAATGAAGTCTACCATGGGGGCAATGACCTTACCTCACTGGGGCACTGCACAATAAACAATGCAATGAAGTCTACCATGGGGGCAATGACCATACCTCCCTGGGGCACTGCACGCTAAGCAAGATAATGAAGTCTACCATGGGAGAAATTACCTTTCCTCCCTGGGGCACGGCACGCTAAACAAGGCAATGAAGTCTACCATGGGAGAAATGACCTTCCCTCCCTGGGGCGTGGCACGCTAAACAAGACAATGAAGTTTAGCAGGGTATGGGTCCCAGCCTCACAGTTTAGTAATCCACCTAGGGGGCAATGACCTTTCCTCCCTGGGGCACGGCACGCTAAACAAGACAATGAAGTCTACCATGGGAGAAATGACCTTACCTCCCTGGGGCACTGCACGATAAACAAGGCAATGAAGTCAACCATGGGTGAAATGACCATTCCTCCGAGGGGCGCTGCACACTAAACAAGGCAATGAAGTCCACCATGGGTAAAATGACCATACCTCCCTGGGGCTCTGCACGCTAAACAAGACAATGAAGTCTACCATGGTGGCAATGACCTTACCTCCCTGGGGCACGGCACGCTAAAAAAGACAATGAAGTCTAGCAGGGGATGGGTCCCCGCCTCACAGTTTAGTAATCCACCTAGGGTGTAATGACCTTACCTCCCTGGGGCACTGCACGCTAAGCAAGACAATGAAGTCTACCATGGGGGCAATGACAATTCCTTCCTGGGGCACTGCACGTTAAATAAGACAATGAAGTCTACCACGGGGGCAATGACCTTACCTCCCTGGGGCGCGACACGCTTAACAAGACAATGAAGTCTACAATGTGTGAAATGACCTTACCTCCCTGGGGCACTGCACGCTAAACAAGACAATGAAGTCTACCATGAGGGCAATGAACATACCGTACCTAGCAGGGTGTGGCTCCCAGCCTCACAGTTTAGTAATCCACCTAGGGTGCAATGACCTTATCTCCCTGGGGCACTACACGCTAAACAAGACAATGACGTCTACCATGGGGGCAATGACCTTACCTCCCTGGGGCACTGCACACTAAACAAGGCAATGAATTCTACCATGGGTACAATTACTATACCTCCCTGGGGCGCTGCACTCTAAACAAGACGATGAAGTCTACCATGGGGCAATGACCTTAACTCCCTGGGGCGCTGCACACTAAACAAGACAATGAAGTCTACCATGTGTGAAATGACCATACCTCCCTGTGGCGCTGCACGCTAAACAAGGTAATAAAGTCTACCATGGTGGCAATGACCTTACCTCCCTGGGGCACTGCCCGCTAAACAAGACAATTAAGTCTACCATGGGGGCAATGACCTTACCTCCCTGGGGCACAGCACACTATGCAAGACAATGAAGTCTACCATGGGTGAAATGACCTTGCCTCCCTGTGACACTGCACACTAAACAAGGCAATGCAGTCTACCATGGGGGCAATGACCTTACCTCCCTGGGGCGCTGCACGCTAAATAATGCAATGAAGTCTATCATGGGGCAATGATCTTACCTCCCTGGGGCACTGCACGCTAAACAAGACAATGTTGTCTACCAAGGAGGCAATGACCTTACCTTCCTGGGGCACTGCACGCTAAACAAGGCAATGAATGTTACCATGGGTGAAATGACCTTACCTCCCTGGGGCACTGCATGCTAAAGAAGGCAATGAAGTCTACCATGGGGGCAATGACCTTACCTCACTGGGGCACTGCACACTAAACAAGGCAATGAAGTCTACCATGGGTGAAATGACCATACCTCCCTGGTGCGCTGCACGCTAAACAAGGCAATGAATGCTACCATGGGGGCAATGACCATACCTCCCTGGGGGCGGGGCACTGCATGCTAAACAAGGCAATGAAGTCTACCATGGGGGCAATGACCTTACCTCCTTGGGGCACTGCACGCTAAACAAGGCAAAGAAGTCTACCATGGGGGCAATGACCTTACCTCCCTGGGGCTCTGCACGCTAAATAATGCAATGAAGTCTATCATGGGGCAATGATCTTAATTGCCTGGGGCACTGCACGCTAAACAAGACAATGTTGTCTACCAAGGAGGCAATTACCTTACCTTCCTGAGGCACTGCACGCTAAACAAGGCAATGAATGCTACCATGGGTGAAATGACCTTACCTCCCTGGGGCACTGCATGCTAAAGAAGGCAATGAAGTCTACCATGAGGGCAATGACCTTACCTCACTGGGACACTGCACAATAAACAATGCAATGAAGTCTACCATGGGGGCAATGACCATACCTCCCTGGGGCACTGCACGCTAAGCAAGATAATGAAGTCTACCATGGGAGAAATGACCTTTCCTCCCTGGGGCACGGCACGCTAAACAAGGCAATGAAGTCTACCATGGGAGAAATGACCTTCCCTCCCTGGGGCGCGGCACGCTAAACAAGACAATGAAGTTTAGCAGGGTATGGGTCCCAGCCTCACAGTTTAGTAATCCACCTAGGGGGCAATGACCTTTCCTCCCTGGGGCACGGCACGCTAAACAAGACAATGAAGTCTACCATGGGGGAAATGACCTTACCTCTCTGGGGCACTGCACGATAAACAAGGCAATGAAGTCAACCATGGGTGAAATGACCATTCCTCCGAGGGGCTCTGCACACTAAACAAGGCAATGAAGTCCACCATGGGTAAAATGACCATACCTCCCTGGGGCTCTGCATGCTAAACAAGACAATGAAGTCTAGCATGGGAGCAATGACCTTACCTCCCTGGGGCACGGCATGCTAAAAAAGGCAATGAAGTCTAGCAGGGGATGGGTCCCCGCCTCACAGTTAAGTAATCCACCTAAGGTGTAATGACCTTACCTCCCTGGGGCACTGCACGCTAAACAAGACAATGAAGTCTACCATGGTGGCAATGACCTTACCTCCCTGGGGCACGGCACGCTAAAAAAGACAATGAAGTCTAGCAGGGGATGGGTCCCCGCCTCACAGTTTAGTAATCCACCTAGGGTGTAATGACCTTACCTCCCCGGGGCACTGCACGCTAAGCAAGACAATGAAGTCTACCATGGGGGCAATGACCTTACGTCCCTGGGGGCGCTGCACGCTAAACAAAAAAATGATGTCTATCATGGGGGCAATGACAAGTCCTTCCTGGGGCACTGCACGTTAAATAAGACAATGAAGTCTACCACGGGGACAATGACCTTACCTCTCTGGGGCGCGACACGCTTAACAAGACAATGAAGTCTACAATGTGTGAAATGACCTTACCTCCCTGGGGTGCTGCACGCTAAACAAGACAATGAAGTGTACCATGAGGGCAATGAACATACCGTACCTAGCAGGGTGTGGGTCCCAGCCTCACAGTTTAGTAATCCACCTAGGGTGCAATGACCTTATCTCCCTGGGGCACTACACGCTAAACAAGACAATGAAGTCTACCATGGGGGCAATGACCTTACCTCCCTGGGGCACTGCACACTAAACAAGGCAATGAAGTCTACCATGGGTACAATTACTATACCTCCCTGGGGCGCTGCACTCTAAACAAGACGATGAAGTCTACCATGGGGCAATGACCATACCTCCCTGTGGCGCTGCACGCTAAACAAGGTAATAAAGTCTACCATGGTGGCAATGACCTTACCTCCCTGAGGCGCTGCACACTAAACAAGACAATGAAGTCTACCATGTGTGAAATGACCATACCTCCCTGTGGCGCTGCACGCTAAACAAGGTAATAAAGTCTACCATGGTGGCAATGACCTTACCTCCCTGGGGCACTGCCCGCTAAACAAGACAATTAAGTCTACCATGGGGGCAATGACCTTACCTCCCTGGGGCACAGCACACTATGCAAGACAATGAAGTCTACCATGGGTGAAATGACCTTGCCTCCCTGTGACACTGCACACTAAACAAGGCAATGCAGTCTACCACGGGGGCAATGACCTTACCTCCCTGGGGCGCTGCACGCTAAATAATGCAATGAAGTGTATCATGGGGCAATGATCTTACCTCCCTGGGGCACTGCCCGCTAAACAAGACAATTAAGTCTACCATGGGGGCAATGACCTTACCTCCCTGGGGCACAGCACACTATGCAAGACAATGAAGTCTACCATGGGTGAAATGACCTTGCCTCCCTGTGACACTGCACACTAAACAAGGCAATGCAGTCTACCATGGGGGCAATGACCTTACCTCCCTGGGGCGCTGCACGCTAAATAATGCAATGAAGTCTATCATGGGGCAATGATCTTACCTCCCTGGGGCACTGCACGCTAAACAAGACAATGTTGTCTACCAAGGAGGCAATGACCTTACCTTCCTGGGGCACTGCACGCTAAACAAGGCAATGAATGTTACCATGGGTGAAATGACCTTACCTCCCTGGGGCACTGCATGCTAAAGAAGGCAATGAAGTCTACCATGGGGGCAATGACCTTACCTCACTGGGGCACTGCACACTAAACAAGGCAATGAAGTCTACCATGGGTGAAATGACCATACCTCCCTGGTGCGCTGCACGCTAAACAAGGCAATGAATGCTACCATGGGGGCAATGACCATACCTCCCTGGGGGCGGGGCACTGCATGCTAAACAAGGCAATGAAGTCTACCATGGGGGCAATGACCTTACCTCCTTGGGGCACTGCACGCTAAACAAGGCAAAGAAGTCTACCATGGGGGCAATGACCTTACCTCCCTGGGGCTCTGCACGCTAAATAATGCAATGAAGTCTATCATGGGGCAATGATCTTAATTGCCTGGGGCACTGCACGCTAAACAAGACAATGTTGTCTACCAAGGAGGCAATTACCTTACCTTCCTGAGGCACTGCACGCTAAACAAGGCAATGAATGCTACCATGGGTGAAATGACCTTACCTCCCTGGGGCACTGCATGCTAAAGAAGGCAATGAAGTCTACCATGAGGGCAATGACCTTACCTCACTGGGACACTGCACAATAAACAATGCAATGAAGTCTACCATGGGGGCAATGACCATACCTCCCTGGGGCACTGCACGCTAAGCAAGATAATGAAGTCTACCATGGGAGAAATGACCTTTCCTCCCTGGGGCACGGCACGCTAAACAAGGCAATGAAGTCTACCATGGGAGAAATGACCTTCCCTCCCTGGGGCGCGGCACGCTAAACAAGACAATGAAGTTTAGCAGGGTATGGGTCCCAGCCTCACAGTTTAGTAATCCACCTAGGGGGCAATGACCTTTCCTCCCTGGGGCACGGCACGCTAAACAAGACAATGAAGTCTACCATGGGGGAAATGACCTTACCTCTCTGGGGCACTGCACGATAAACAAGGCAATGAAGTCAACCATGGGTGAAATGACCATTCCTCCGAGGGGCTCTGCACACTAAACAAGGCAATGAAGTCCACCATGGGTAAAATGACCATACCTCCCTGGGGCTCTGCATGCTAAACAAGACAATGAAGTCTAGCATGGGAGCAATGACCTTACCTCCCTGGGGCACGGCATGCTAAAAAAGGCAATGAAGTCTAGCAGGGGATGGGTCCCCGCCTCACAGTTAAGTAATCCACCTAAGGTGTAATGACCTTACCTCCCTGGGGCACTGCACGCTAAACAAGACAATGAAGTCTACCATGGTGGCAATGACCTTACCTCCCTGGGGCACGGCACGCTAAAAAAGACAATGAAGTCTAGCAGGGGATGGGTCCCCGCCTCACAGTTTAGTAATCCACCTAGGGTGTAATGACCTTACCTCCCCGGGGCACTGCACGCTAAGCAAGACAATGAAGTCTACCATGGGGGCAATGACCTTACGTCCCTGGGGGCGCTGCACGCTAAACAAAAAAATGATGTCTATCATGGGGGCAATGACAAGTCCTTCCTGGGGCACTGCACGTTAAATAAGACAATGAAGTCTACCACGGGGACAATGACCTTACCTCTCTGGGGCGCGACACGCTTAACAAGACAATGAAGTCTACAATGTGTGAAATGACCTTACCTCCCTGAGGTGCTGCACGCTAAACAAGACAATGAAGTGTACCATGAGGGCAATGAACATACCGTACCTAGCAGGGTGTGGGTCCCAGCCTCACAGTTTAGTAATCCACCTAGGGTGCAATGACCTTATCTCCCTGGGGCACTACACGCTAAACAAGACAATGAAGTCTACCATGGGGGCAATGACCTTACCTCCCTGGGGCACTGCACACTAAACAAGGCAATGAAGTCTACCATGGGTACAATTACTATACCTCCCTGGGGCGCTGCACTCTAAACAAGACGATGAAGTCTACCATGGGGCAATGACCATACCTCCCTGTGGCGCTGCACGCTAAACAAGGTAATAAAGTCTACCATGGTGGCAATGACCTTACCTCCCTGAGGCGCTGCACACTAAACAAGACAATGAAGTCTACCATGTGTGAAATGACCATACCTCCCTGTGGCGCTGCACGCTAAACAAGGTAATAAAGTCTACCATGGTGGCAATGACCTTACCTCCCTGGGGCACTGCCCGCTAAACAAGACAATTAAGTCTACCATGGGGGCAATGACCTTACCTCCCTGGGGCACAGCACACTATGCAAGACAATGAAGTCTACCATGGGTGAAATGACCTTGCCTCCCTGTGACACTGCACACTAAACAAGGCAATGCAGTCTACCACGGGGGCAATGACCTTACCTCCCTGGGGCGCTGCACGCTAAATAATGCAATGAAGTGTATCATGGGGCAATGATCTTACCTCCCTGGGGCACTGCACGCTAAACAAGACAATGGTGTCTACCAAGGAGGCAATGACCTTACCTTCCTGGGGCACTGCATGCTAAAGAAGGCAATGAAGTCTACCATGGGGGCAATGACCTTACCTCACTGGGGCACTGCACACTAAACAAGGCAATGAAGTCTACCATGGGGGCAATGACCATACCTCCCTGGGGCACTGCACGCTAAACTAGACAATGAAGTCTACCATGGGTGAAATGACCATACCTCCCTGGTGCGCTGCACGCTAAACAAGGCAATGAATGCTACCATGGGGGCAATGACCATACCTCCCTGGGGGCGGGGCACTGCATGCTAAACAAGGCAATGAAGTCTACCATGGGGGCAATGACCTTACCTCCTTGGGGCACTGCACGCTAAACAAGACAATGAAGTCTACTACGGGGGCAATGACCTTACCTCCCTGGGGCACTGCACACTAAACAAGGCAATGAAGTCTACCATGGGGGCAATGACCATACCTCCCTGGGGCACTGCACGCTAAACTAGACAATGAAGTCTACCATGGGTGAAATGACCATACCTCCCTGGTGCGCTGCACGCTAAACAAGGCAATGAATGCTACCATGGGGGCAATGACCATACCTCCCTGGGGGCGGGGCACTGCATGCTAAACAAGGCAATGAAGTCTACCATGGGGGCAATGACCTTACCTCCTTGGGGCACTGCACGCTAAACAAGACAATGAAGTCTACTACGGGGGCAATGACCTTACCTCCCTGGGGCACTGCATGCTAAACAAGGCAAAGAAGTCTACCATGGGTGAAATGACCTTACCTCCCTGGGGCACTGCACGCTAAACAAGACGATGAAGTCTACAATGTGTGAAATGACCTTACCTCCCTGGGGCGCTGCATGCTAAACAAGGCAATGAATGCTACCATGGGGGCAATGACCATACCTCCATGGGGCACTGCACTCTAAACAAGGCATTAAGTCAACCATGAGGGCAATGACCTTACCTCCCTGAGGAACTGCTTGCTAAACAAGGCAATGAAGTCTACCTTGGGGGCAATTACCTTACCTCCCTGTGGCGCTGCATGCTAAACAAGACAATGAAGTCTACCATGGGGGCTAATTACCTTACCTCCCTGGGGCACTGCACGCTAAACAAGGCATTTAAGTCTACCATGGGTGAAATGACCTTACCACCCTTGGGCACTGCATGCTAAACAAGACAATGAAGTGTGCCATGGGTGAAATGACCATACCTCCCTGGGGCACTGCACGCTAAACAAGGCAATGAAGTCTACCATGAGGCAACGACCTTACCTCCCTGGGGCGATGCACGCTAAATAATGCAATGAAGTCTATCATGGGGCAATGATCTTACCTCCCTGGGGCACTGCACGCTAAACAAGACAATGTTGTCTACCAAGGAGGCAATGACCTTACCTCCCTGGGGCGCGGCATGCTAAAAAAGGCAATGAAGTCTAGCAGGGGATGGGTCCCAGCCTCACAGTTAAGTAATCCACCTAAGGTGTAATGACCTTACCTCCCTGGGGCACTGCACGCTAAACAAGGCAATGAAGTCTACCATGGGGGCAATGACAAGTCCTTCCTGGGGCACTGCACGTTAAATAAGACAATGAAGTCTACCACGGGGGCAATGACTTTACCTCCCTGGGGCGCTGCACGCTAAACAAGACAATGAAGTCTACAATGTGTGAAATGACCTTACCTCCCTGGGGCGCTGCACGCTAAACAAGACAATGAAGTCTACCATGAGGGCAATGAACATACCGTACCTAGCAGGGTGTGGGTCCCAGCCTCACAGTTTAGTAATCCACCTAGGGTGCAATGACCTTATCTCCCTGAGCACTACACGCTAAACAAGACAATGACGTCTACCATGGGGGCAATGACCTTACCTCCCTGGGGCACTGCACACTAAACAAGGCAATCAAGTCTACCATGGGTACAATTACTATACCTCCCTGGGGCGCTGCACTCTAAACAAGACGATGAAGTCTACCATGGGGCAATGACCTTACCTCCCTGGGGCGCTGCACACTAAACAAGACAATGAAGTCTACCATGTGTGAAGTGACCATACCTCCCTGTGGTGCTGCACGCTAAACAAGGTAATGAAGTCTACCATCGTAGCAATGACCTTACCTCCCTGGGGCACTGCCCGCTAAACAAGACAATTAAGTCCACCATGGGGGCAATGACCTTACCTCCCTGGGGCACAGCACACTATGCAAGACAATGAAGTCTACCATGGGTGAAATGACCTTGCCTCCCTGTGACACTGCACACTAAACAAGGCAATGCAGTCTACCATGGGGGCAATGACCTTACCTCCCTGGGGCGCTGCACGCTAAATAATGCAATGAAGTCTATCATGGGGCAATGATCTTACCTCCCTGGGGCACTGCACGCTAAACAAGACAATGTTGTCTACCAAGGAGGCAATGACCTTACCTTCCTGGGGCACTGCACGCTAAACAAGGCAATGAATGTTACCATGGGTGAAATGACCTTACCTCCCTGGGGCACTGCATGCTAAAGAAGGCAATGAAGTCTACCATGGGGGCAATGACCTTACCTCACTGGGGCACTGCACGCTAAACAAGGCAATTAAGTCTACCATGAGGGCAATAACCTTACCTCCCTGGGGAACTGCATGCTAAACAAGGCAATGAAGTCTACCATGGGGTCAATGACCTTACCTCACTGGGGCACTGCACGCTAAACAAGGCAATTAAGTCTACCATGAGGGCAATGACCATACCTCCCTGGGGAACTGCATTCTAAACAAGGCAATGAAGTCTACCATGGGGTCAATTACCTTACCTCACTGGGGCACTGCATGCTAAAGAAGGCAATGAAGTCTACCATGGGGGCAATGACCTTACCTCACTGGGGCACTGCACACTAAACAAGGCAATGAAGTCTACCATGGGGGCAATGACCATACCTCCCTGGGGCACTGCACGCTAAACTAGACAATGAAGTCTACCATGGGTGAAATGACCATACCTCCCTGGTGCGCTGCACGCTAAACAAGGCAATGAATGCTACCATGGGGGCAATGACCATACCTCCCTGGGGGCGGGGCACTGCATGCTAAACAAGGCAATGAAGTCTACCATGGGGGCAATGACCTTACCTCCTTGGGGCACTGCACGCTAAACAAGACAATGAAGTCTACTACGGGGGCAATGACCTTACCTCCCTGGGGCACTGCATGCTAAACAAGGCAAAGAAGTCTACCATGGGGGCAATGACCTTACCTCCCTGGGGCGCTGCACGCTAAATAATGCAATGAAGTCTATCATGGGGCAATGATCTTAATTCCCTGGGGCACTGCACGCTAAACAAGACAATGTTGTCTACCAAGGAGGCAATGACCTTACCTTCCTGAGGCACTGCACGCTAAACAAGGCAATGAATGCTACCATGGGTGAAATGACCTTACCTCCCTGGGGCACTGCATGCTAAAGAAGGCAATGAAGTCTACCATGAGGGCAATGACCTTACCTCACTGGGACACTGCACAATAAACAAGGCAATGAAGTCTACCATGGGTGAAATGACCATACCTCCCTGGTGCGCTGCATGCTAAACAAGGCAATGAATGCTACCATGGGGGCAATGACCATACCTCTCTGGGGCACTGCACGCTAAGCAAGATAATGAAGTCTACCATGGGAGAAATTACCTTTCCTCCCTGGGGCACGGCACGCTAAACAAGGCAATGAAGTCTACCATGGGGGCAATGACC
The DNA here is from genome assembly GCF_964204655.1 of Triturus cristatus. Lineage (NCBI taxonomy): Eukaryota > Metazoa > Chordata > Amphibia > Caudata > Salamandridae > Triturus > Triturus cristatus. The sequence goes on from NC_140582.1 coordinate 1,267,970,298, forward strand.
TTACCTCCTTGGGGCACTGCACGCTAAACAAGACAATGAAGTCTACTACGGGGGCAATGACCTTACCTCCCTGGGGCACTGCATGCTAAACAAGGCAATGAAGTCTACCATGGGTGAAATGACCATACCTCCCTGGTGCGCTGCATGCTAAACAAGGCAATGAATGCTACCATGGGGGCAATGACCATACCTCCCTGGGGCACTGCACACTAAACAAGGCAATTAAGTCTACCATGAGGGCAATAACCTTACCTCCCTGGGGAACTGCATGCTAAACAAGGCAATGAAGTCTACCTTGGGGGCAATTACCTTACCTCCCTGTGGCGCTGCATGCTAAACAAGACAATGAAGTCTACCATGGGGGCTAATTACCTTACCTCCCTGGGGCACTGCACGCTAAACAAGGCAATTAAGTCTACCATGTGTGAAATGACCTTACCACCCTTGGGCACTGCATGCTAAACAAGACAATGAAGTCTGCCATGGGTGAAATGACCATACCTCCCTGGGGCACTGCACGCTAAACAAGGCAATGAAGTCTACCATGAGGCAACGACCTTACCTCCCTGGGGCGATGCACGCTAAACAAGACGATGAAGTCTACAATGTGTGAAATTACCTTACCTCCCTGGGGCGCTGCACGCTAAACAAGACAATGAAGTCTACCATGGGGGCAATGGTCTTACCTCCCTGGGGCGCTGCACGCTAAACAAGGCAATGAAGTCTACCATGGGGGCAATGGTCTGACCTCCCTGGGGCGCTTCACGCTAATCAAGGCAATGAAGTCTACCATGGGTGAAATCAGCCAATTCATGGGGCATAGCAAGTTATGTTGGTCTGAGATAATTCCCCACAGGGTCTGGCATGGAACAAGATCAGGCAATGCTATTGAACATTACACAGAAGGGTGAACTGTGCCATGAACGGGTTCACCAGGCAGAGGAACTTTGGTTTCATTAGGCATGTCTTAATAAATTCAAGCAATGTGGGGTACTTCTAAAAGGATGGGTACTCCTGTCGGAAGTTGGGATGGAATTGTTCTTCTTGTACCTGCAGGAGGTGCTTGAAGCTGTGGGTTGCATGTGATTAGAGAGCCTACCATAGTGGGGGAGCCCAGAGGTGCGGCGCCCATATCCGAGCCATTGGTGCAGTGAAAGGGCTGATCCAGTGGTAACTTTGGTAAATAAGGCTACCATCACAGGGAGCACAGCAGGGGTCCTCTATGCCAAAACCTGGGAGTCTTTACATTAGGACACTGGGATGTAACCAACGGGGCCCGTTAGTCCCTTGGGTGGTTGCAAGGCTGAGCACCCGGGGCTTGCTTGGTGATGCCCCACCCTCAAAGACAGTAATTCCACTCCTGGCCTCGGCCCTCCTGGTCCACAGTCTTTAAGGGAGGAAAACTCCCAAACTAAAATTTAAGCACCAAATGGGTTGTCCCACGGTGCCGTTTGGCTCATGAGGCAGGTGGGTTGCTTAGGTCTCTCAGCACTGGCTGCCCTTGAATCGCCCAAAAGTTAACCCAACAGTTGGCACATTTCATTTCCTGTAATAAACCTGCAGCAAAATCTTTTTTTTCCACCAAACCAGGTGTTGTCTGAGTTATTTTATTCATCGTGTGCTAACCAGTGTCTACCAATTTTGCTGGGGAAGTTTTTTGATATCAGCACTATGCTACTGGCCTGTTGGCCCCACACACTGGAGAGCCCACCCTATGAGGGCCTTGTTTCCCAGGCTGTTATTTCATGCAAACGAGAGACATGCAAAGCGCAAAAGTCACAGTAACCTAGGCTCAGATTTACTATGGACTTGCGTTGTCCCTGCGTCATGGAAGTCCCAGAAACTAAAATAGCACAATGTGAACCGCTCATTGGTGGGAAACTAAATTCATCAGGGGCATTGGTTTCTTTTTTTATAAACAACCCCTGTTTTTCACTTTTGTTTAAAAAAAAACTGAACATGCCCATGAGGACACCTTGAACTGGTAGCACAGCCATCACCGAGCTTCCTCCAAAGTAATGTTGCTGTTTACTGACCCACTTTCAATGAAAAGGTTCCATGGTGGACAGCATTACGTGTTTTGGGAGGCCCTATGGGGCATACAGAGGCGCAGTTGGTGCCACCCAGTGGCCCACCAGCCTCTCTGATGACTCTAGATGAGTCCCTAACATGTAATGACTTTTATTTCTCCCATCAGCCCAAACAAATCAACCTTTGGATCCAATTCTCATCTCCCCTATTGAGCAACAGATGCAGCATAATAAATAACTACAAGAAACTGTTATTTCTTTGCAATTCTAGGTTGTGTCTGAATATTTCCCTTTCCTGCGTCACACTTAAAGGAAGAAGGTCACAATCAGTTTACCGTAGAACGTCCGCAGGACAAGACTCATTGTAGAATAAAGGCAGTTCACTTTGCCCTGATTGCCTCTTCCTTTGCAGAAAGAGGTCCTTCCGCCCGTCCCTTCTTCCACTTCACATGTACCTCAGGGGTAAACATGTTTCCATATCATTTCCACTTGGTGTATTATATACAGTGAAGACCAGCACATACATTAACCTATACTAGTGACCTGCTCTGTGCTTGTAGCTCCCTTGAGGGCGAGCTCTCACCTAAAGCTTTGCTCTGGTGTGCCTCTAATGGGTAAACATTTACCTACGGAGAATGCTTCACTTCAAACTGTGGTACAGTTGTTGCCTGAGGCCGTTCCCTTGTTTGCACACCTGTCTGGCCTCAAACCTTATGCGTGTCTCTCTGATGTCAGTTCTGGAACCTTCCAGTGCTGAGAAAATGTATAGTGCCAAATAATGCACAGCACAGCCTCCTTGAAGACGCTCTTTCTATCCCGGCTGCCAGCTTGTATTTTTCATACATTAAAGGCCCCCGGTGTAGACTGCGACGCAGTGGACAGTGGTTATATGCAGACACCATTTAGACACCTCTGACTCTCTCCCAATAAGATTCAACATAGACCACGTGCCTCAGTTTTTCTAACATTACAACAAATCCTAACACTTGGATGAAGACATCCTATTTATTCTGCTTCAAACAAGGCTAGTTAGTGTTATATCACAAATTATGGTATGTCAGCATACAGTACCACATAAACACACAGACAGATGCACACAGACTGCAAGACAATTGCTCTCTCTCTCACACATACACACACATAAAAACACTCACATGAATAGATAAACAGACAGAAACACACTCACAAACACACTCTTAGACCCATCATCCTCAGAGTGGTCTTTCCCTCAACTCGTATTTTCTGATTCTTATTATTGGCCTTAGGACTTTGAGCACTTTACCACTGCTAACCAGTGCTAAAGTGCATGTGCTTCTCCCCTAAACATGATGACATTGGTGTATACCTGATTGGTATATTTGTTATACAGGTAAGTCCCTTGTAAACTGGTTAACCAAATACTTCAAATGCTACTGGTGGGCCTGCAGCACTTAGTAGCCTTTTAAACCTATCTCAGGCATGCCACTGGAATGCCTTGATCCAGCTGCGAAGGGGGGCGATGATGGCAGTGGTATCCATTGGGCATGTTAAAGACTTGATGTATACAATGATGGTCGGTCCAGGAGAGCCCGGTGGTGTGGCTGTATTTGAAGTTCCCGCTGGCGGAGGAGACGTGCTCGACCGTGTGTCCTGCTATGTGGCTTGTTGCGGTGACTTGCTGCTTGCGTCTGATGTTGGGGAGCTTCCCCAGGAGGGGGCGGTGTTCTGGTCACTGGGGTTGTCCAGGTGGAACTTAAGTTCACCGTGTAGGATGTTGTCAGTGGATGGGAGAGCCTGGGGTGCAATGAGGTCTACAATGGTATTGGAGAATGGGGGGCCATGGCCCGGGGGGCCTGCACATGAGTAAGTAAGTTAAAAATGTATTGTTTCAGATTAATTAAAACCATTACAAGATCATAGTAAGTACATATTTCATCAATTTTTGAATTTGAGAGCAGTCTTAAAAGAGAAATGGGTTAAAAAAAAAAAGTTTAAGAAATGTTCATAATTCCTTGGTTTTCTATGCACCTTCATCTGTTTTAGGTTGTTTGAGCTTAACTAGTTTCAGAAATTTTACCAACAGACCATTCAGATGTAAAAGTCTTGGGTCAAAGCATGCAATGACTGCTTGTCTCCGTGTGCATATATTAAGTTCGTTGAAGGTGGTTTTCAGGAGAGCTACTCTTTCTTCTTTTAGCTTTTTGCAGGAGCATATCAGGTGTTCCATATCTTCTTTCCCTGACCCACACAGCCTACATGTGGGCCCACAATCTTTTCTCAGCCAGGGTTGTAAGTGGGGGTGGCTGGTAAAATTTCGAGCGTGTGTTTTAAAAATGCTTCTTATGATTTCCAGCCAATAAACCAGCCGGAAGTATGCCTGTAGCCTGGGTGATTTATAAGAGCTCAGTATCATCCATGCGTGGGGTCTGTGGGCAAAGGTGGCTTTGTCCTCTATAAAGGATATAAAGGAGAGTCGCTTTATGTTCTTATTTACAACACGTTTAAATTGTGCGTTCGAAATGGAAGTTTCCCATAGATATTCTAGACCTGTCTTTGCTAGTGACTCCTCTAGGTAGTTTTTTGCAAGTGCGATGGAGCTGCCAAGCAGGTTTTCCCAGAGCTGGTGATTCAGTGTGTTTTCAGGCGAGTTCTTTATTTTGTACCAGTATTTGATGTATGATCCTCGCCTAGCGAGTAGTTGCTTGGTTAAACCAAATTCTAACCGGATCTGAGCCTGGGAGGTGTATGATGGTAGGTTTAAGAGGACTCTGTAAGCTTATGAGATAGTTGTGTCCAGCAGTTTTGCGTCTGTACCTCTTAATGCTTCACTACCGTAGGTAATTGATGACTCGATTTTTGCTTGGGCAACACGCAGTAGTGGCAGAAGAGTTGGCCCAGACTGATTGGTTTTAAGTTGTCTGAGAGTTGTTGCGATCAGCATATCTTTCCTCTTGGTGGCCTCAAGATGTCTTGAAAACTGGCCGCCCCTGTCGACAATGACGCCAAGATATTTGTATTCAGAGCAGTTCTCAATTGCCCTTGTCCCAAAGGACCACAAGAAGGATTTTTTTTTCTTGGATATTGTCAGTGTTTTGTTTTTTTCAATGTTGACTTCGAGCAGATTGTCCTCAGCATATCCGTGTAGTGTGTTGATAAGGTGTTGCAGACCTCCCTTAGTGTGACTGATCAAAACCACGTCGTTTGCATAGGATATGCTGGGCAGGGTTCGGCCCCCCAAACGAGGGGCGTGTGCGTTGCAGGCCTCTAGAGCTGGTGGCAGATCAGCTGTATATAGGTTGAAGAGAATTGGTGCTAAAACGCACCCCTGCTTGAGGCCTTTTGTTGTTGTTATGCGCCTTGAAAGGTGGGTGCCTTTTCCAAGCTTCATTTGGACCCATGTGTTGGAGTGCAGTTCTATCAGAAGATTTAAGAGTGGTGCAGGAATCCCCTACAAAGCTAGTTTCCTCCACAGATTTGCTCGATTGACATTATCGAAGGCTGCTTTGAAATCTACGAAACAGAAGTGGAGGCTTTGTTTGGTCTGTTTAGCTTTATCAATGAGTAGTGATAAAGCTAAGAGATTTGTGGTTGTTCCAGCGTCTCTGCAAAATCCTGTTTGGCTGGGCGGAATTAAGTTGTTCTTGGTAGCTCAGTCACGCAGCTGAATCAATAGTAGCCCTGCGAAGTTCTTTGCCTCGATGTACAGTAGAACGATCAGGCGATATTTTTTTGGAAGAGCTCTGTCGCCTGCTTTGTATATTGGTGAGATGACTGAGCCCTTCCATGACGCTGGGAGACCCCCGGACAGGCTGGCCGAGATGAAGAGTGGGGTCAGAATTTCTGACCAGTACTCCGGATCATGATTAAAGAGAGCTGGTGGTATTCCATTTGGCCCTGGCGCTCCATCTTTCCGCCCTTTGCAAATTAGTTCCCTGATAATAACAGCACTGATTTCAGGTGCTGCCTCTTCATGTAGTGTTATTGTTTGCTCTGGGTTGGTCGCCTGAGCATTCTGGCGCTTAATTGTTCCTACAGCCTGCTGATTAAAATGGGTAGCTAAAAAGAGTTCCCAGGAGTCATCAGTTACATAAGATGTTATACCTCCATGTTTGGGGTTTAAAAATGTATTCAGGGTGGACCAGAAACACGCACTGTTATTTGCTTTAATGTCACAGTGAAGTTTAGCCCAAAAGTCATCTTCTTGGCATCTTTTGATCTCCCATTTGAGTTTTTTAAGGTCAGCCTTTCGTCTGCGGAGCTGTTGGAGAGTGCTCGTGCCCCCCTGATGTGTCCTCTGCAGCCTTAGTAGTCTATTTATGGCATTTTTTTGATGTTTCAGGGCCGATTTCTGAACACTGGATATCTTCCCTGTAGTCATTGAGCCGTGAGATGGGTGGTGACGAACTGTGGTAGCGTAAAGGTTTGAAAACACATCCGTGAAGGTCACCCATAGGGCTATGGGATTACCCATGGGATAGTTCAGACTGTTTAATTGAGATTTGGCTACCTCCTTTGTATTTGCCACTGATGATTTGATTCTTTTAAGATTTATTGTGTGGCAAGCCTGGGATCCTATAGGATTGGGGAGGGTTAAATCTGGAGAGGCCAGAATGGAGACTTCCTGAGGTCGGTGGTCACTGTCTCCTTTATCTGCTAGGCTGAAGTTTAAGATATAATGGAAAAATGGGAGAGATACTAGAGTGTAGTCAATTGTGGAGGACATGTTGCTTAAGTGGAATGAGGCGGCAGATGGTGAATAGTCTGCAAATCTTCCATTTAAGACTATCAGCACTAAGTGCTCCATCTCTTCTAGAAGCTCCTTTCCCATTTTGGAGATTTTTCCCTGGCCATTGGTGGATTGGGTTGGAATATTCCAGTAGAGGGACTGGGCTTGAATTTCATTGTTTGTGGATGAGCCTAGAATATGTTGATTGAAGTCCCCTGACAGAATGAGTTTAGAGGTGGTTTGCGTGGACATCAGTTGGTGCAGGTAGTCCAATAGGAATTTCGACTCCTGTTTTTTCTTTTTTGGATTTATGTAGGTGTTGATCACCAATACCTCTTCTTTTTTCCCTTTAAGGTTTAATTTGATCTTTACTGCGTTTATAGCTGGGGATTGATGAGTTAATTCCAGGGCACTGTGAATGTTTGTAAATTTGATGTAAGAGGCTAAGCTGCCCTCTAGCCGGCCATATTTACTTTTCCTTGTGGCTAAGGTGTAAAAACATGTGTAACCCTCTATTTGCACCGGGTTTTCTGACCATGTTTCCTGTAGTAGGATGATGTCAAATGATTTTACGTATCGTAGGAATTCCGCGTCTGCAGCCTTATTGTTTTGCCCGTTTATGTTCCATGAGCACAACTTTAGTGGCGTAGTGTCTAAATTCGGATCTGTCCTTATCAAGTTGCCCTGTCATTGTGGATAGTTCATAGCGTTGATTGTCCTAAAGATCCGGATGTTTTCGAAGTTTTCTGAGTGGGGAGCCGTTGCGCTGAAGGTTCAGCACCTGCCTCTTTAACAGTGGACGACCCTGGGCGCCCCTTAGGACTGACGTGGTCTGTGGGTTCCTCAAAGGTAGTCCTTCCTGGGGTCTCTCAAGCAGGGGGAACGGTTATCCTGTGTTGTAGTATAAGGCTGATTGGATCCCCCATGCTTTGAGGGTAGTCTGCGACTCCAGAATTTTATTAGCGATTTCGGACGACCTCCAGGTTGCTTTTGTGGCTTCCAAGTTCTGTAATTTATCCACTTTTATAAATTCTACTGAAAGAAGATCAGCTGAACATAAGTGGCTTAGGGTTGGCATGGTACTTAGGAGTCAAAGTAGGTAACCCCTATTCAAAATGTCGAATGGGCCTTTTGATTCATACTCTGGAGTGAAAACAATAATGGAGGGATTCGTGGTTTGGGGTCCCGGCTGAGCTATTGGATTGTTGCAACCCAGGTTGGTTCCTCCATTGTTTGATATAGACTGTTGTAGAGGTCTCAGATTGGTTTCAAGAGTTGGAGGGTCTTGAGACCTAGAAACTGAGGGGGCTTTAGGGGCTCCGTCTGGGTGGAGAGGCTGTTGAGCACGGAGACCCAAGAGTCCAGAAAGTGTGGGCCCCTTGCCCGGTGTGTGGAGCGAGAAGAGGATGAACGTAGATTCAGGTACTGAGTCAGTGCCGTGTGTGAGTGGCGCCTCCTTTGGCATATTTGGTGGTGGTTGACTTGGGAGGTTAACAGCTTCCCTGTTACTAGTCCCACTGAGGACCATAGTACTGTAAGAGCCGGTGTGGCTACTGGACTGGGCCCGGCCTGCCCCCAATATTGGGGCCTCTTTGAGGGCTGCCGTGTTTCCCCCTATTGTAGGATCATTTGTCTTGATAGGAATTTGTTCTGCACTTGTGGAGAAAGCTGTGAGAAGTTTTGGTTCAGATTGCTCCTGTCCAGATTCTGTCTTAAAAAGGGGATAGACCTCAAGGGGGGCTAAGGTTGGTTTTTTGTTACGGCCTTTCCTTCTTTGTTTACGGCGCTGCTTGGCATTCTGAGTTGGATTATGGTGCTCGGAGGGACAGGGGTGGCATTTAGGAGAGGTGCACTCTGGGGATGACAGAACAGATTTGTCAGTTGTTTTAGCTGTTGAAAGATCCTTTTTTGGGATTTCAAAGCTGGTATTTGTGCTAGTGCTAATGTCTGGTCCCTCTTTATTAAGCCCCCTTGGTAAACCTTCAATCAAAGTGGATACTATTTCTGGAAGTGACGATAGTTTGTCAATAATTGGACCGCAACTGCAGATTAGCTTTGCTTCCTGCTGAGCTCTGCCAATTAGAAGGTTTAGTTGGCCTAATTTTTCGTCGATCCGCCCCACAAAGAGGGCCAAGGTGTCAAGTATGGTCAGTTGTAGATCCATTTTGTCGGACTGGTAATGTAGAGTGTCAACCGTTCGTTGCATTGTATTTAAAAGAATGTCCCACGTTTTAGATGCGTTCGATGTTTGGGTCCCTAGTTCAGTCTCAGATAAGCTTGGGAGGCCTGGGGATTATAGTTAGGACCCTGTTTCCATAGGAAAACCGCAACATTCTATTTGGAATAACTTTGGCGCCGGTCGATGAATCCTCGCGAAATTTTCAAAACTAATGGGGCGCTATGCTCCGCTCCTACCCTAAAAGTCTCGGGGGGATTCGTCAAGCGGGGGCTGAGATAAAAGGGGGGTCCCAAAACGCGTTTTTCCCATGCATTTTTCCATAGGACCTTTAGACACAGCTACAGCCCGAACGGCTGAACAGAGTTCCTTGAAATTTGGCAGAGAGGTAGTCTACAGGCCAAGGAAGTGCCTTTTGTAGGTTTGGTGTAAATCTGTTCAGTAGATTCTGAGAAAATAGCCTTTAAATCAATATATATATCTGAGCCAGCTTACAGTGCGCTTACGGTGCGCTTACCGTACGCGCACGCCGCCGTGCGCGAGCGCGATTCTGATTGGCTGTTAGATCTTAGTAAACATTCGAATCGGTCGAAACAAGGAAGCGGCGGCCGCCATTTTCTCTCTCGCAGTCTGAGAGGGGGTTAAAAAACAAAGGCCAAAAACATGTAAAGGGGCTGTTTAGACAGCTCCTAAGCACCCAGCCATGTTGAGGGAGTCCTCACAGACCCCCCAAAGCCAAAAACGGAATTTTAATTTTTTCGCTAATTTCTCCGATTATGCTTAATGTACGTGTACGGTAAAAATTAATAAAAAACAAAAATTATCCATAATCTCCCCACCCCATGTGCAAATGGTGCCCGAGGTGCACCATTTGTGCATGGCATATAACAGATGTGAAAAATTATAATATTACCTTTCACAACGAAGCGCATCATATGTCCTCTATGTGCGCACGGTGCGCGAAGCGCATCGTGCGTACATGGCCCATCTAGCGTAACGTGGGCACGCGGTGCGCGTAGCGCACTGCGTGCCCACCGTGCGTGCATGGCACTAACTGCGTAAAGTGGGCGCGCGGTGCGCGAAGCGCACCGCGTGCTCACTGTGCGCGCACGGTGCGCGAAGGACGGAACGAACTGCGTTAAGTGGGCGCGCACGCCACGAATGGCGTAAAGTAACTTAGCATTTAAAAAAACGTACAAATTCACTGAGAAAACCATAGGTTTCACACACGTTATAGTTAGCTGGAAATTTTACTGATAAAACCAATGAAATTCCCCCATTATAGTTAGTGCAGGCAACTATAACTCACGCGACCGCAATAAGGTGATTGAGGTAATTGTGGGCTTTTGAGCAGACTGTAAACCGGAGGGGGACTGCCCTCCCTTACCTTCCTTTTGCTGGGCTTCTTTGCTGGTAGTACCCCTATTGTCGGGCACCTTTTTATCGTTTTTTCCGCTAATTGACAGGGGAGTCGTGGAAGGGGATGTGTTGGTGGCGTAAGGGGAGGCCGGTCCCTGCAACGCTGGTGCTGGTAATTCTTTGCAAGGTAGACTGAGAAGGGGGTCCTGGAGGCCCAAGATTTTCCCACTAGATGAGAATATAGATGAAGGTGGGTCTTTTAGGAAATGAAATTTTGTTGTAATTTTTGGTTGACGAAGATGGTGATGATGAGCTCCGGCCTGATAAACTGATCCGCTACTGGACCCTTGTGGGGATATGACCAAGCTCCCGCTGGCCGAGTTGTTGTCATCAGTTTGTTTGGCTTTAAGCTTGGGCTTAGTCACTGGCTGGCCTCTTTCCTTGCCTGACCTCATTCTTGAGGCTGTGTCGATTGCTCCGTATAGTGACCTGGGGTTCAGAGGTGGCTGTGGATGGCGGAGAGTGGATAACTGAGAGTGGTTGGACTCTCTCTGCTGCAATGCCTGCTGCTTGAAAGGGGTTTTTGGAGCAATTAGTGGTTCAGGGGCGCTAGGATGGACACGGACTGACCCTGCGAGGCGGCAATGCAGCAGATGTCGCCAGTGGGGGTATGCCCGCGGCTTCTCCTGCCGCTGAGGTGCTTGTCCACTCCCTGCTGCTGTTCCTGCCTCCTGCCTCTTGAGGGAGAGTCTCCAGTGGCAGTGGGGGCGCGGGGCACTGGCTACTGCCTACTGCCTCCAGCCACTAGTGCAGCACCAGTGCAGTTCCCACGGCCCTCTCGGCACCTCCTCCAGCAGCCAGGCGGACTGCAGACCAGCCAGATTCAGTCTCTCACCCTCACTGCAGCCACCCACTTATTGCGGCCTGCGCTTGCCGTTGCAGTGTGGGTTTTGGGCTTGTTACGGTGGCTATTTTCAGCTTGGTCTCACCTAACTCACTGCAGACTCACCCCCTGGTAGCGGCCGCACTTACCGCGCTTGTTGCTCAGAGGGGGATCGCGAGCTAGTCCAAACACTGCCAAGGAACCGCTCAGCTCCGCTAGAAATCGCAGCTGGCTCCTTCGCGGCGGATTCTGGCGAAACTAGCTGCGAGCAGTCCGCACTCCTGCAGCTCTCTGGAGAATCCGGACCGAGGTAGCCAGGCACTTGGTGTGGAGGCCAGGGGCTGGTGAGGTTCAAGGAGGTTGGAAGTTGTCAGAGACTGGTGGCGCTACACGGGAGATTGCAGGCCGGCCGGCCGATTGTTTGTGTAGTTGTAGATTCAAGATTCAAGATTGTAGAGTCGCTCACTATGTGATCACTGCACCTCGCTGTGCCGCACCTCTCCATAAGAAATCAAGCTGAAATCCCCACCTCCGCAGCCTGCAGGGAGTCCGCCGTAACTTCGGCAAACTTCGCCGCCGCTGCCCCTGCTAGGAGGTAGATGGTGAAGGCGGGCGGTGACAGGGCCCACAACAGGCGGCGGCGAGGCTGGAGGAGGCAGACGGTAAAGCACAGCGGCAGCAAACGGCGGCCAGCGGCGGGAGGGCGGGAGGGCGGAGCACACCAAAAACCAGGACTGGAATCGCTAACACAATCAGCTCGAGGGTGAAGCTAGTTAGAGAATTTGGAAAACGGGAAAGAAATTACCACAAAGGTCGATGGGTGAAGGGTGAAGGGTGATGCAGAGGATGGGCTTTGGGTTGGTCTGGATCCGGGAGTTGAGGTGGTCCATGGTCACCGTTGGGTCATTTGAGTGCATGGTCAGTCAGAGTGTGCTTCTGTAGGTGATGGCAATGCCTCCTCCTGGCCAGTTGGGGTGGTTCTTGCATGTGATTCAGTAGCCGTCAGTGATGGCGATGCTGATGTCCGGTGTAGAGCAGAGGTTGGTCCTGGTAGGTGATGTGGAGTCCAGGGTTGATGGCGAGGAGGGTGCTGGTGTCGTAGGAGTGGAGTGTCAAAGAGGAAGGGTCCTTGGTGCTAAACACAGTCCAGGGGCAGACGGATGCAGACGGGCTTTCCTATGGCTTGCCTTTGGCATGAGAGACGTCCATTACAACGCAGACATTACATCATAATGCCTTTACATCACAACTTCAACAATGGCAGGTGCCTTTACATCGCATTCCATTACAACGCATTGTGAGGTCAGTAATAGGGTAATTTTAAGTTTTTCGGGTGGGTATGGGTTTCGGGTGTTGGAGTTGAAATTTGGGGGGTATTCTGGGGTAAAATTTGAAAATTGGGGTGTGTTTTGGAGTGAAGTATGAAAATGCAGGTGTGTTTTGGTGTCAATTATGAATATGCAGGTGTGTTTCTCGGTCAAATGTGAAATTTGGGGTGTGCATTTGGGTCAAACCTGATTTTTAGGGTGTGTTTGGGGGCTCAGAAATGAATTTAGGGTTCACGGTTTGGTTTGGAGTGCAATGGTTAGTTTTAGGGTTGCACTCACTAAAGTGTGAATAGTAATTTTTATGTGGTCGCTATGCAACACCTTACCTACTGTTGCAATATGCCTAGTATTAGTATGCATTGGAATGGAATGCGATGTAATGGTATGCACCATAACTCCATCTATACCTTTGGCAGATCAGTGCTACGCCTGCATTGTCGCACAGCGGCCGCCATTGAGAAGTGCTGCGGGGGGACTGGACAGCTGGGAGGTGGGAAACACCAGGGAGAACACAGGATAGGGCGTGAATGTGAGGGGGGTGTGAGCGGGTGTTGTAAATATTTTGATGAGGGAATACTTACCTCCAGGCCGGGTCCCGTGTCTTCGTTGCTCCTGCTTTCCTGAGTCGGCCTCCAGGAATAGGAAGTAGGGAACTAGGCTGTCTCCACTGAGCCAATCACAAATCACAAACACGTTGGAATTGGTCAATGGTGCCGGGACAAGGCATGCAGCTGGAGGGGTGGGCATGTTCTCCATGTAGGCTGTAATTCAGCCTACATTGAGAACAGGACAGTGTGCATGACTGCCTTGGGCGGCCTGAGCAGGCCGACCAAACAGTCAGTCATAGCACACTTGAGTGGGCATGCCAATCCGCCCCTGCCCTGCTCCGTGATTGGAGAGCCCTGACCACCCTCCCACCTGCAAAGGAAACATAGCATGATTACACCAGTAAGTTATCATCAAGTAATGATTTTTCCTCTTCTTGCACTGCTTGGAAGCAGTGGGGCGACGCTTTTCCACCATATAGGATGAGCTGTCACTGGGGGTGCATCATCTATGGTGCTAGGCCTGGAGACTCGACCACCGGGCCTCCTCCACTGCGTGTCCCACCCTCTCCTTACCTAGACATTTACACCGTGGCACAATTCACTGCACTCTCTCCATATCAGTGACTCAGCCAGCAGAAGCCTCAGCCAGGTGGGATTTCACAAGCCTGAGTACAGCAGTCACTGCCAAGTCTACTGGTGAACCTTCCGATGCAGTTGATGCAGCGCCCCCTCATGCGTGAAGTTGCAGCGCTCCTGCTACACAAGTTCAGTGCAGCTCAGGGACTCCCTCCACAGCGTCTGGCCAGCCCAACATCATCTGGCCTGTGATGCAGAGAGGCGTCGCCCACCATTGGTAATCCCCTCCGTTCACCCCACTGTAGTGGTGGATGGTAGTATGAGATGCAGACTTCCCTACGTTGGTGCGCAGGAGCACCTCTACCATTCACAGCTCCAAGGGGCACAAGGCGGTCTTCTCATGCAGGTTAGCAACGTGTCTCCATGCGACGTGCAAGACTTCACCACCAGGTACGATCGCGCCTCAAGCTCTATCGCCACTGCTCATCTACTCCACAGCTCCTCTGCATCCCACTCCAGGCTCCAGACGCAGGTCCAGTGCTGCATCCAGGCTCCAGACGCCAGTCCAGCTCCGCATCCAGGCTCCAGACGCAGGTCCAGCGCTGCATCCAGGCGGAATCCAGGCTCCAGACGCAGGGACAGCATTGCATCCAGGCTCCAGATGCCAGTCCAGCTCCGCATCCAGGCTCCAGACGCAGGTCCAGCGCTGCATCCAGGCGGCATCCAGGCTCCAGACGCAGGGACAGCATTGCATCCAGGCTCCAGACGCCAGTCCAGCTCAGCATCCAGGCTCCGGACGCAGGTCCAGCGCTGCATCCAGGCTCCAGACACAGGTCCAGCGCTGCATCCAGGCTCCAGACGCCAGTCCAGCTCCGCATCCAGGCTCCAGACGCAGGTCCAGCGCTGCATCCAGGCTCCAGACGCAAGTCCAGAGCGGCATCCAGGCTCCAGATGCAGGTCTAGTGAGGCATCCGGGCTCTCATTCTGGTCATCCTGGATGTTGGGTTGCTTGAGGGGGTTGTTGATGTGTGCTACACTTGGCCCTGGCTGCTCCATTGTGCATTTAATTGATTTTTGGGCCTATTTCCTTTTGGAGGTCGACTGAAAAACCTCACATTGGGCTGACTGACACGAGTTTTTTGCCGCTAATGGGCCCTTTGTTAATTTTCGCCTGCTAATGCTGGAATTCCTATCATTGTTACACTAATGTTAGTGGCAGTTTTCGCCCCTGATCCCTGAAGCTATCGCCATGTAGCGATGGCTTGTAAATACGCCGCTAACGTGGCAATAGTGTTCAGCGGTACACGGTGGTAAGAAAACTGCCGCTAACTAGCGTTAGCTATAGTTTCCGCCAGTCCTTGTACATATGGCCCTAAATAGGCTGTTTGTCATCACCAGGACATACAAACCATACAGGTACATGCCCTACCTTTTACTTACATGGTAACCTACTCTTGGGTCTATTTAGGGCCTATCTTAGGGGTTGACTTATATGTAATGGAAGGGGAGTTTAAGGCCTGGCAAGTAGTTTTGAATGGCAAGTCGAAGTGGCAGTAAACTGCACACACAGGCACTGCAGTGGCAGGCCTGAGATAGGTTTAAACGGCTACTTGCGTGGGCTGCACAATAAGTGCTGCAGGCCCAATAGTAGCTTTTGAAGTGCAGGCCCTGGGTATATGGTAAACCACTTTACAAGGGACTTACCAGTACAACAAATATGCTGTTCAGGTATACCCCAATGCCATCATGTTCAGGGGAGAGGCACATGCATGGTGGCACTGGCTAGCAGTGGAAAAGTGCTCACAGTTCTAAGGCCAACAAAAGAATCAGCAAAATTGAGAGGCAAAAGGTAAAACATTGGGAGAAAACCGCCCTAAGGATGACAGGTCTAACATGAGACCCCCTCAGTTGAAAGTGGGGAGAACTACTGAACCTCTAGGTAAATCTCATCACGAATGTGAAAACACCTGGACAGACTGTCAGCACTGGCGTGGTCTATCCTGGTCTGTGTTACACCCAGACTTTCATACTCTGTAGGAAAATGAACAACCTCAACAAATTTGGATAATCACCCCTCATTTACATAAGCCACCAGAGGGGCCTGTGGTCAGTTTGAATCAGGCAGTGTGTCCCAAACAGGTGTGGCCTCAACTTCTTCAATGCCCAGACCACAGGAAAAGCTTCTCTCTCAATAGCACTCTACCTCTGTTCTCTGGGGAGTAACCTCCTGTAGATGGAGGCTACAGGTTGGTCTAGGTGCTCTTCATTAAGATGGGATCGTACAGCCCCTGTGCCGTGCTCCGAGGCATCTGTCTGAATGATAAACGCCTGTGAAAAATCAGGGGTCTTGAGCACAGGAGCTGCGCATGTGGGATACAAATGCAGTTTGACATGTCTCTGTCCAAATCACATGTCTGGGCTGCTTCTTGAAAGTCAGATCAGTCAAGGGGGCAACAATTGTGCCATATCCCTTGACGACCCTCCTATAGTACCCAGTGTGGCCTAACAATGCTTTGATCCCAGTCTGGGTTTTGAGGGGGCTGCAAGGCCATGTTGGTTTTTATTTTGACCTGAAGGGTTGCCCTGCCCACCAGGTGACCCGAGTACACCATAGACCACTGCCCTATCTGGCACTTACATGCCTTGATATTCAGGCTTGCCTGTTTCAGAGCCTGAAGCAATTACTGGAGGTGAAAAAGGTAATTCTTCTAGCTGCTACTGAAGACCGCTATATAATCCAAATAAACAACAGAGAAGGCCTACATACTAGCAAGGAACTAGTTCATCAGCCTCTGGAAGATGGCAGGGGTGTTCTTCAATCCAAAGGGTATCTCCCTAAACTGATAGTGGCCCTCTGGGGTGGAGAAGGATGACCTCTCCTTTGCTCCCTCTGTTAGGGTGATTTGTCAGTACCCTGATGTAAGGTCAAAGGCATTGAGATACTGGGCAGCCTCTAACCGATCAATCAGCTCATCAGCCCAGAGAAATGGGTTGATCATCAGTCTTAGTTACAGAATTTATCCGCACAAAATCTCAGTTCAAGTGTGGCCCTCACTGGAGCAGCTTTTGATACCAGAACAACACGATTGGACCAGGAACTACTGAAGGCTTTTATCACCCCCAACTCCAGCATCTTGGATACTTCAGCTTCAATGCTGGATCTCACCTTATCTGACAAGATGTATTCTTAACAGGGAGGTTGTCTTCTGTGTCTACATCATGGGTACACAGGTGAGTAGTCCCAGGGACAAGGCAGAACGGAGACGAGTATTGCCGCAAAACTTGGTGGCAGACTCTCTGTTGTTCAGGAGTTAGAGCGGGGTAGAGGATTCCTCCTTCCACAGACCCATCCATCTCCTTGGGGTTCAAGAGGTTAGGGAGGGGTTCACTCTACTTTTCCTCTTCTCCATCAGCCACCAACAGCATGGTGAGCTCCAAGTTCTCAAAGTGTGGTTTGAGGCTATTTACATTGCAGCACCCTGTATGGTTGCCTAGGGGCCTTGAGGTCCATCATACATGTGGCCTCACCTTTTCTTTCAATCACCTTATATGGCCCATTACATCAGTTATGGCTCTATTGGCTCCTTCTCTCACATTTCCTGACCAGGTTGAAATTCCACACTAGTAGTATTTTGTCATACCACTCCTGGAAGCTTGCTTCTATAACTTAGCCATTTGGCTTCTGAAGGCCAGCATGTAGCTCACTACATCCTGGGGTACTTTCCTGGCAGCTTACTCCGTCCCTTTTTTTACCAAACTCAGAGGTCCTCTTACCAGGTGTCCATACAACATCTCAAATAAGCTGAAACCCACCACTCTCTGTGGCACCTCACAGTAAGCAAACAACAGGCATGGTAAGAGGATATCCACATTTCCTTAAGACCTCAGGCAGGCCTCTGATCATGCCCTTCAGGGTCTTGTTAAACCTTTCAGCAAGCCGATTGGCTTGTGGGTGGTAAGGGGTAGAGAACCTATGTGTTACCCTACACTTCTCATTCATTGACAGTATAGAAGCAGACATGAAGTTTGTGACCCTGTCAGACACAACTTCCTTAGGGAAACCCACTCAGATAAAAATCCTCATCAGGGGCTTTGCCACTGCGGGTGCAGTTGTAATCCTTAGAGGAATTGTCCCTGGATACCTCATGGCATGATCCACCAGAACCTGATGAACCTGTTGCCTGATGCAGTCTGGGGATCCATAAACCCTACAATGTTGATGCCACCTTCTTAAAGGAGGTGCTAACAACAGGCACATGGTTTAAGGGGGGCTATCAGCATCTGGTCTGTCTTCTCACTAGCCTGGCAGGTCACACATGTCCTACAGAACGCATTTGAGGAATTCTTGATCCTGGGCCAATAGATGTTAGAGACAATCCTTGCAAAGGTCTTGTCTTAGCCTAGGTGTCCTGCCAGGGAAATCACATGAGCCAGCGCCAGTAAGAAGGATCTGTAGCATTGGGGAACCACCAGGGCCCTTGATGTCCCATGACCAGGATCATTAGTCTCATTGTACAGAAGGTTTTCCTCCCAGTAAATTTGGTGATTACAAAAGGCATCACTTGCTGCGTGGGCTTCAGCCCATTTCCTCATGCCCACAAGAGTTGAGCACTCCAGGCCCGATTCACAGAACTAAGTTAAGACAAAATCCTAAACTTACTACTTTTGGCATTCACAGAAGTTAGGATTTTGTCTTAAGTTTGTCTTAAGACAAACTTAAGACAGACTTAAGACAGACTTAAGACAAACTTAAGACAGATTTAAGACAAAGTTAAGACAGACTTAAGACAGACTTAAGTTAGTATTTTTCTTAAGTTTGTCTTAAGTCTGTCTTAAGTCTGTCTTAAGTCTGTCTTAAGTTTGTCTTAAGACAAACTTAAGACAAAATCCTAACTTCTGTGAATACCAAAAGTAGGAAGTTTACGTTTTTGTCTTAAGTTAGTTCTGTGAATCGGCCCCTCCCCTTGTGCCCTATGGAACTCCTCCTTGGTGGGACCTCCTTCCAAATGCCATCCAGCAACCTCAGGCATATAAGTAAGGAAAGCAATGTCCTCCTCGGTGGACTCTGGGGCGGTCACCACAGGTGCGCCATCCATCTCACTGGAGTTACATTCTGGGGTTGGATTACCACACCCTCTGACTTTACCCTTCTTAATTGCTGTCTGGGCCATTATTCCTAGCTTTAGCCCTTCTTGACTCCCTTCCCTGGCATCCATGGACGTTGTTGCTGCACAGATCCACTCAGGTAACCCTGACACCATCAAATTAGGATCAAGGTCCAGTACCTTCCAGCCAGTGTGCTCCAGGGCATTACCTAACCAACAGTCCACAGGCATGGCAGGGCTCACTGCAACATTCAGAAGACCTGAAATCCCTCCCCTCTCAAATGTAACTAGGGCCACTAGACAGAGATTCTCTCTTTTGTCAGACACCACAACCTGGTGGAATGCATTAGGAATTACCTGCTCTAGGGAAATCAGCCAACTCCTTACCATTGTCATACTGGCTCCTGTAACCCTCTGAGACTCTTGCCCATTGAAAGTGACCCATTTCCTACACTTTGTAGTATTGGAGGGCACATGGAAGTTCGCTATCAACCAGGTGTTGCTGCAGCTCTGGAAAACAAGTATCAGGAATGTGCTCCTTCAAAAACAAGTTATGCAACCCTTCATAATCATTAATTTTGCTGCCCCTCACTGAGCCCTTCAGTGCATTACCAGCATAGTCTGTAAAATCCACCCATGTTTGTGTAGAGAGTTTGTGAGTAGCCTTGGTACCTCTCAGCTGTCAACCCAAATGTACTGACTAAAGGGGAGAAGCACAAGGGGCCCGATTCACAGAACTAACTTAAGAAAAAATCCTAAACTTACTACCATTTTCGTATTCACAGAAGGCACTTACTCATTTTGGTATTCACAGAAGACACTTACTCACTTCGGTATTCACAGAAGTTAGGAGTCCTAACTTTAGGACTCCTAAATGCCTTCTGTGAATACCGAAAGTCTTAAAATTAGGATTTTTCTCAGTTTAGGAGTCCTAAAGTTAGGACTCCTAACTTTACTACTACTAAACTGAGAAAAATCCTAATTTTAAGGCTTTCGGGAGTCACAGAAGGCATTTAGGAGTCCTAAAGTTAGGAGTCCTAACTTTAGGACTACTAAATTGAGAAAAATCCTTATTTTAAGACTTTCGGTATTCACAGAAGGCATTTAGGAGTCCTAAAGTTAGGAGTCCTAACTATACTACTACTAAACTGAGAAAAATACTAATTTTAAGGCTTTCGGGAGTCACAGAAGGCATTTAGGAGTCCTAAAGTTAGGAGTACTAACTATACTACTACTAAACTGAGAAAAATCAAAATTGTAAGACTTTCGGTATTCACAGAAGGCATTTAGGAGTCCTAAAGTTAGAACTCCTAACTTCTGTGAATACCGAAATGAGTAAGTGCCTTCTGTGAATACCAAAATGAGTAAGTGCCTTCTGTGAATACCAAAATGAGTAAGTGCCTTCTGTGAATACCAAAATGGTAGTAAGTTTAGGATTTTGTCTTAAGTTAGTTCTGTGAATCGGGCCCTCACACTTTAGCACTGGATACCAGTGTTAAAACGCTCAGAGTCCTAAGGCCAAATAAAAAGTATCAGGAAATTTGAGAGCCAGAAAGTTGGGGGAAAGGCCACTCTAAGGATGAAAGGTCTCACAGTGTGTTTGTGTGTGTGTATCTGTCTGTTTATCTATTTATGTGAGTGTTTTTCTGTGTGTATGTATGCGTGTGTGCATGTGTGTGTGCTAGTCTGTGTGTGTGTAAGTCTTTGTTTCTGTCTGTGTGTGTCTGTGTGTGTGTGACTGTCTGGATCCTGTATCTGTCTCTCTGTGTGTCTGTATGTGCGTGTATGTCTGTCTGTGTGTGTGTTTTTCTGTCTGTGTGTCTATCTGTGTGTGGCTGTGTGTGTGTCTGTGTGTTTGTGTGTTTGTCTGTGTCTATATCGATTGATTAAAGGGTTGGCGGATCAGCTACTCGATAAACACAGATTAAAGGTCTTAATATACAAGGATGGACCGTGTGAGATATTAATGGAAGATGTCTATATACATTGGACAGTGATGCTTTTTCAATCCCTATAAAGATATACAGGGAGAAACATTGCAGTAAGTGCAAGAACTGATTTGTTTGAGCGCGTCGATTGACTTATTGCAAAACGTGATGGTTATATATTTGGGCCCAGTTGTTTTTCTTGTGTTCGATTCAATATTCATGCCTTGAAAAAGTCTTAGAATAAGACGAATCACGTGTCGACTGGCATGTTGTATGCTGGAAATCTTTTATTCATCTATAACTCTAATAAAGACTGCTGAAGAGCAAAGAAGATCGTCTGATTCTTTTGGATTATTGTCTGAAGTGATCTCATTGAATTGTTACTGTCCATGACGAGGATACATATATATGTCCAAAGGATATCAATAACAGTTTATGGTGTGCTATATATGCCTATGTTTTTTGTGAAGTTTGGTTGTACACCTAGGTGTGCTATTAACACCTTTTGGTCGCCCAGGGTTTTGGCTAACCCTGGGCGTAGTTCGCGAAGTAGCGCTATGCGTAGCTAAGCAAAGTGCACTTCGCACTATGAGAGCTACGCGTAGCACTTCGCTAACTGCGTAGTACCCTGTTCGCACTGTGCAAGATGCCATTTTCATCCGGCAATGTGCAATCATTGAAAACGGTATCTTGCACAGTGCGAGCTGTAGTTTTCTGCCGCTCTAGTAGATTTTTACTCGAGCTGCAGCTTTCTCAACGCGGACTGGTAGTTTCTCATCGCGAGCGGTCGCGAGCATACGCGACCACTCACAATGAGAAACCTGACCTCCCCGTGTTGAGAATCTCCCCGGGAGGTTTATTTTCCACGCTCCCGATCGCCAACTTGATGTTGCTGATCGCGAACGAGGTAAAAGTCTCGGCGGGATTTCATTTTGCATGCCCGTTGTCGCCAACTTCACGTTGAGGATCGCGAGCAAGCAAACAATGACCGCTGCACTACACAATGCTACGCGTGTTTGCACTGTGCTACGTGCAATTTGCGTAGTGCGAAGTAGCGCAAACTTCGCAAACTACGCAATCGTAGCGTAGTGCTTTGCCCAGGCTTAGTTTTGGGCCATTCAAGCACCCGTATAGTAATAGCTTAAAAGTAATAGTAAGAATTCTCTATATACTTTCTATCTTGTCATTATAAGACGCTTGGCTGCTTAGTGAAGGTGCGGACATTTCCCCTGTAGGGAACACTACTACCTGTTTTGTCTGTGCTTAACTGTTAGACTTTTGCATGGTGTAGAAATGGGTTACCTTAGCTCCACTGCCCCCTTTAAAGCCTGTAGCTTCATTAACCCCTGTGAGAAGTTGGCCTGGTATATGCTGTATTAAGAATAAAAGCCCATTCAGGAGTTGAGTTGTGGTATTTATTTGGCAGCATGTTCAACAGGTACAAGCATCTTCCCAGTCTAGGTAGCCACAACTGATTCACCACAACATCTTTTGAGTTTAGAAGAGAATCTGGATGCATTAACACAAAGGCTGGAGGCACTGGAAAGTAAAGTGGGAGAACTTGGTCAGGAGGTTAAGGATAATGTGCAGGAAGTGGTGAGTTTAAAAGAGAGAGAGCGTGATATTGCTGAGAGGCTTGAAAATATATCCAGAAGGAACAATATAAGGATACTAGATTTAAAAGAAGGACTGGAAGGGGATAATTTGAAAGCATATATTATAGATACTCTTGTAAAAGTATTCCCCCAGCTTGCCTCAGCATCAATATGGGAGAAAGAAATACAGCGCATTCATAGAGACCCCTTCAGGCTAAACCCTGCACGAAAGAAACCAAGGAAGATCCTTGTATGCATCCAATCCTATCCCTTGAAAGAGCAGTTATTGGGGGCAGCCCTTAAACTTAAATCTAAACAGGTTAATGACACCTCCTTTAAGATCAGGTCTGACATCTCTAGGGTAATAGAAGATAGGAGATGGGAACTAGGGAAGCGGATGGATGCGCGGAGAGAGATGGGGGCACAGGTGCAGCTGAGATTCCCAGCCTTCCTGAAAGTTCTCTGGGCTAATAGGATGTTCAACTTCAGATTCCCAGAAGAAGTAGACAAATTTCTAGAACAAACCAAAACTAGTAATTAAGGCAAAGGAAGGTCGGTCCCATATATACCTATTATTTTTTACTTTTTTCTCTTTCAGGCAGGAGACGGGAGAGGCACGACTCACAGGGCAATAATCATTGCCCCGGTTAGACAGGGAGGGTTCCCGGGGGTGGGTGTTGTTGTGTATAGGGGGAAGGGATGGTGTGGCGGGGCTTTGCACCTGTGTTGGTGGGGAGCATTGGGAAAAAATAAAAAAAAGCAATGTTAAACCTTTTTGATATAATAACCTTCACTAGCTCTAGCAGAGGGTGGGACCAGGACAATGATGGTGGATACAAGACGGAATCTGGGGTTTTTATGCTGGAATTTCAATGGGTTGAGAATTAAGAGAAGACAGCGTTTGATTCTTCAATACCTAAAAAATAGTTTGGCTACAATTTTTATGATTCAGGAAACTCATCTTTTACAATCTGAGTGTAAGGCATTATTTGATAAGGCAGGATGGGTAGACAAGACTATAGCTTCAGATCAGCAGTGTTGTTTGAAAGGAGCTGCCATTATTCTGAAATCAAATTCAGGGATTGAGCTTATTAAATCTCAGGTAGACACAATGGGGCATTGGGTCATAGCAGAAATACAATCTCAGGCTTGCAAATATACTATGGTTAGCTTCTATGGCCCGAATGAGGATGACATAGGGCCATTAAACAATCTCTGCTTTTCTCTGGCTGACTTTGAGTCCCCACTTATAATGGGAGGCGATTTTAATGTTCTTTTGGATAATAGGCTGGACAGATCCTCCCCTCGGAAACAGATTGCGGCCCGCGTGTCAAAGCCCATCTTATGATTACTCTAAAAAACCTGAACTTATGCGATGTATGGTGAAAAAAAAAGGGTGAGGTGAGAGAATACTCCTTTTTTAGTAAAAATAATTCACATTTTTCCAGGTTAGATTACATATTTTTGGATCATTCTGAGGTGAACAAAGTAAGTCATATAGAGTACATGCCCATTCATATTTCTGATCATGGGGCTATAGTTCTTAATTTGGAGCTCCCTTAAAAATCTCAGTTGAAGAGATGGAAATCTAAAACTGCTTGCTTCCTACAAGATAACATCGGATCGACATCCCTGCATAATGTTTGGGAGACTTATAAAGCCTGGCTGAGGGGAACTCTAAAGTGGGCAGTGGTGGGATGGTCTAGAGCAGAGAAGAGTGAGTTGGTCGGTTTAGAATCAGTAGAGTCAGAGCTTAAGTCTAGGAGTATAAACGCTATAGAAAAGGAAAATTTAATAGGGAGACTTGAGGGAGCACAGTTAAATTTCAGGCTTAAGTCTGAAGAGATTTAACTTCAAAAATGGGAAGCGAGCAAGATGACCGATTTCGAGCAGTCGGAGAATTGCGGTAAATCTTTGGCAATAAAGAGTCGAATCGATAGATCCTATAATTACATCAGTAGCATCAAATTACATGCACACATTACCGAGGATAAAGATAAGATAGAACAGGCTTTTCTTCAGTTCTTCCAAGAGTTATAATAAAGAAGACTCTTGCACGGTGGAAGAACATATAGATTTCTGGCTTACTGAGAAACTACTCCCGAAGCTCTCAGAGGATAGCCAAAACTTCCTAAAGTCAAAAATAACTGGAAGTGAGATTCTGGCTGTACTAGATAAATATAAGAGGGGAAAGGCCCCCTGCCCGGACTCGATCCCAATTGAAGTCAACTCCCTATTAAGGGATCAGATTGTCCCAGTTTGGCTGAATTTATTCAATGATATTTTAGGTGGTCTTTCCCCCCTGCCAGACTCCTGGAATGGAGCACTCATATCACTTATCTTAAAACCAGGGAAGGATCCGACACAATGCCAGTCATATCAGCCGATTTCTTTATTAAATGCTGACTATAAAGTATTCGCAGGGATATTGAACAACCGCCTGTCTAAAATTATAGGTCCTATTATACATGAAGACAAGAAGGGCTTCATTCCTGGTAGGCAGATGTCTGAGCTGGTATATACTCTAACTGGGGCAGCTGACTTGGCAGTGTCACAGAATATGCCTCTTTCCATCATTACTCTTGACACTGCCAAAGCCTTTGACCGTGTGAATTGGTACTTCTTAGACAGGGTCTTGAAGGTTTTGGTTTCAGTGAAGTGTTCCGGGAAGTACTCAAGAAAATATATAGGTCAACCTATGCCCAGATACTGCTTAATGGAAGCCCCTCCCCAATTGTTAAAATAAGTCGAGGAACTAGGCAGGGATGCCCCCTGTCACCTATTCTGTTTGACTTACACATCGAACCGCTCGCCCAGAGCCTACACCAGAATCAGAAGATAACTCCTTTCGTAATAAACAGATTTGAGAGGAAAGTCACACTTTACGCGGATGACTTAGTTTTAATGTCTTCAAATGTTACTGTCGCACTCTCAAAGCTTATGGTTTAAGCACAGGTGTTTGGGAAATTTTCAGGATATGAAGTGAACGAAGATAAAATGGAGATTATGGTTTGGAATATTCCAGTTCATGAAAGTAAACCTGTCAGGGAGCTCAGATATCTTGGAGTTATAATCACTCAAGATCTTGAAAAAATTCCAAAAACGAACCTAGATAGGGTCTCTAAAGAGGTTCTGCTGAAAAGATGGCAGAGTATACCTCTCTCCCACTACGGAAGGGTAAATCTTATAAAAATTAACCCTGGGCGTAGTTCGCGAAGTAGCGCTACGCGTAGCTACGCAAAGTGCACTTCGCACTACGCGAGCTATGCGTAGCACTTTGTGAACTGCGTAGTACCCTGTTCGCACAGTGCAAGATGCCGTTTTCAATGATTGCACAGTGCGGACAAGCATCCAGCACTGTGCAATCATTGAAAATGGCATCTTGCACAGTGCGAGCTGTAGTTTTCTGCTGCTCGAGTAGATTTTTACTCGAGCTGCAGCTTTCTCAACACGGACTGGTAGTTTCTCATCGCGAGCGGTCACAAGCATACGCGACCACTCGCAATGAGAAACCTGACCTCCCCGCATTGAGAATCTCGCTGGGAGGTTTATTTTCCACGCTCGCGATCGCCAACTTGATGTTGCTGACCGTGAACGAGTAAAACGTCTCGCCGGGATGTCATTTTGCTTGCTCGCGGTCGCCAACTTGACGTTGAGGACCGCGAGCAAGCAAAAAATGACCGCGGCACTACGCTACGCGTGTTTGCACTGTGCTACGTGCAATTCGAGTAGTACTTATCTGTTTAATAACATTCCTCTAGCATTCGCAAAAGCGGATTTGCTTTGAATTCAAGGCAAGATTTCGTCTTTTATATGGGCAAGTAAGGGGATTCATTTATCTTGGAAAAAACTTAGGTTCAGCATGGGGGTATGGGTTTACCTGATTTACAACTCTATTGTTGGGCCTACCAGTTAAAGAATTACAGGTTGCTATTGCTTACCCCAGATAATCCATTAATAGGGAGCATGTTCACTGCAATGTTAGCTGGCACAGAGACATCAGGATTCATGTATAAATTTGGCTCCTTTAAATTCTTCAAAAAAGTGCGCTTGAAGACTTTAGAAATGGCGGCCAAACTATGGTCAAGTTGTCGTGACTGTTTGGGCCTCTGATACTACAGCGAGTGGGCGCCTGTGTGGGGCTCCCTTGGAACTCCGGAGTGCTTACTAGATTTTTTAGCTCGTCCTCTGTTAGAGGCTGGTGTCATGCACTGGAAGGATATTGTCTCAAGCAATGAATGTTTTTCTTGGGATCATTGGAACATCATCACTAGACGCACCCTGTTGAGGTTTAAATTCTATCAGATTGCTTCGTGGTGTAAGAACCAATGTTGTCCGCCTTTTGAGGAATGCCCAATGGAAAGTGACTTACAAGACGTGGCCCCAAGGAAAAAGGAGGTGGCTCTTTGGTATGGGTACCTTCTAGCTGCAGCAGACAGGAAGATCGACAAGCCAATTTGAGTCTGGGAAAACTACTTGCCGAGAGAGGAGCTAGACCAATTATGGCAAGTATCAATAGACACTCTTTATTCAATAATCAAATCTGCTGCTCTCAGAAAGAACCACTTCTTTACAATTCACAGTCTATATTGGTCTCCCCTCAAAATTTCAGGAATGAGTGGCGGTGGAGAAGCAAGATGCCTTAGCTGCGGCTCCTTGAATGCAGATGATATCCACCTATTTGTCTCCTCTTCCAAGCTACATGAATATTGGAAAAATGTGGGTAAGAGTATCTCGAGGGTGTTGGGCTCAGACGTAGAGGTAAGCCCATCTCTTATACTTTTTGGGATAACCCTTAAACCTGGGGGGAGGCAAGACATGAACGTATTGCAATATAAGTTGGTGTTTTATATGATCCTTCTGGCCAGGAGAGAGATGCAAACTGTGGCGTCAGACGGCTCCACCCTCTTGGAATGCCTGGTGGAATTCAGTTATTTATGTTAGAGCTCTGGATCAAAGGGTGAATACCTACAGAGGTAGGCCCGCTACTGGGTTATTTTGGAATTTGTTGGATGAGAACACAACGGATAGTAGATTAGACTAGCTCAAGGTCAAATTCCAATGATTAAAACCTCTTGGTCAGCTCATGATGTGTACTTTGGGCGGTCCCCGAAGGAACAACAGCTGAGACTGAAACCACCAAGTCATCAGCATCAGTGGTGCATCAGGTCGAGAGGTTGCTATGGCTACGGAGGTTATATGAGGACATTTTTTTTTTTTAAAAACCAACATCTTTTGAAACTAACTACCACTCGTGGAATATGGAACTCCATTAGAAACATTACATGTCGCATGCAAAGGCATGCGGCAGAGTACAAGTAATTTAAAGAAACACCGTCATAATATTAAACAGAGATTGCAACACACCCCCCTTATTAAACAAAAGAAGGAAACATGAAGAAACAGAAAAAGAAAACACAACCAGAAAAAAAATATACAGCATAAAATAATAATAATGCAGTTACGTGAAATTTGCATATCTTTTTGGTATGTTAATAATACGTCTAAAATCTTTGACTCTGTGAGCAACAGAAACATATTTGTCAAGATTGGCATCAACGTCAGATTGATTTTTTCTTGTAGGGTTAAGCATGGGACACTTAGCCAACCTTTTCACATTCCAAAAGTTCCCATCTTGTGTCATTACACTATTGGTAAAAACTCTTTTAATTTGAATTGACTCACTGAACCTATCAGCGCCTTTACTTATCAAACCTGGTTTTAGAATCTTTACCCAATCTCCTACTTGGAAAAATTGTGATCTTGTTTTCCATTTATTATCATACCAACTTTTGGTTTTAAATTGTTTTTTGTCTTCCACACGTTTAGCAATATCACTTATATTCTCTTCATTAGAGACAAAATGATGCGATTTCTCTCTCAACCACCACGGTAACATTTGTGATGCAGGATTTCTTCCTTTGAAAAATCTAAAAGGACTCACCTCAGTGGTGGTGTGAGGTGTTATGCGGTAGGTCCACAAACGTTCTCTTAAAGCACTTACCCAATTCACACCAAAGTTTACGGATTCAACAACGAAACTCTTTAGAACTCGATTAAAACGTTCCACCTGACCATTTTCATGTGGTTCATACAGTGAGGTGAAGCTGTGAATGATATTACACCCTTTGAGGAAATTATCCATTTCTGAAGAAGTCAATTGTACTCCATTATCTGTGACTAAACATGACGGGCATCCTTCTCTGGTGGAAATGTCTTTGAAAAAATTAATAACTGCATTGGTGGTGGCTTTTGGGACAAACTTTACTTCAGGCCACTTTGAGTGATAGTCAATGATCACTAAAGCATACCATGAGGATTCTGGTAGCATGTGAAAGGGCCTGAAATGTCGAACGCAATCTTTTCCCATGGTTCAGATGGCCATTTAACTATCTTAAGTGGTGGAGTGTGCACCTTAAGTATCCTCTCACTTGAGACACAATCGGGACATTCTCTAACAGTTCTGTCAATACATTTGTCAATTTCCGGCCACCAAAAGCATGTTCTTAATAAGAGTTTCATAGAGGATATGCCTGAATGAGTTCTATGTGCAATATGTAAAATGACTTCATGCACACCCTCTGGAGGAATACATTTTCCTGGCTTGAAAATGAAATCACTTTTTAACTCTAGCTCTTCCAATACATTGTAAAAGGGTAAAAGTTCTGACTTTATTCTGTCTTTTTTGGCCAGCCATTTTTTATGTATTCTTTTACTTCTAGCAAAACACACAAAATGCACAAAATGATGAACGGAATGTTGCACATTGGCAAAACATTCACCCCCAGTCACAGATCTGGGTTTAATCCACCGTTATTTTGCTCACCACGCCACCTCATGGTCACACCAGAACATGGACTTCTATTGGAATTCCCAAGGGCATATTATCAAGCCCATTATCGCCGCTTAAGTGCCAATAATTTTTAATGCCGTCCCTGATAATTTTCCCCATAGTCGTGTGCCCTCCATTGCAAAATGCGATGCAGGGCGCACCATGAAATCCATTCAGTCATCCAAAGGCAACTTACCTGCATCCACACATATCCCTGTCCATAATACCCACCACCCTCCCCCGCCCCACGTCAACGCATGTCATGTACTATTTTCTCTTGCAAATTTAAAAACTCTTCATGTCTGCGAAAGCCAGATCTTCAAATCTAACAATTGCGCCAACCTAGGGACATATTACCAAGATCAGCTTTAAAATTATCGCTGCCTTAGCGGCAGGAAAGTGGCGGCAATGAGCTTGATAATATGCCCCTGTAAATTCCCATAGAAGCCCATGTTCACACCAGAACATGGACTTCTATGGGAATTCACAAGGGCCGATCATCAAGCCCAACACCACCGCTTTAGTGGCAGTTACCTGCCGCTAAAGCCGCAATCATTTTAACGCTGATCCTGATAATATGGCCCCTAGTCCCTCTCCCCTCACTATGGTGTTCAATTTTCTGAGCATAGGATCCTTGGCTTGTTACTATGACATGTCTCCTCTACTACCTTTAATATTAGGAACCATGTAAAAAGGGGTATAACATCCAATTTACAACACAGGCCATATAAACAAACATCACCAGCACAAATCCATACGAAAGTCTATTTCACAATCCCTCAAGGCATATCACTACCCATGTTGCTCTGTACTCCTTGATAGCCTTAACAGTGCGTAATCTGTGGTATCCAGAAGGTAAACACTAACAACACAATATACAGGCTGCCGCTTTAGATTCACCCATCATGCATGTCTACAATGGTGTCGAATGGTCACATCTACGGGCTATAAATGCCCTGCCCTGGTACCGGCTCACCTGGCTCAGTGTTGACATCGCTCTCGCTGTCTCCTTCCACCAATGTTGCAAAGAAATGGTCCCATGCCCAAGCTGCCTCAAGTGATCCCTTGCCCACTGTACCCTTGACCAGTAGTAGCCTAACTATCCCATCACACTCTGTCCATTTGGTGAACTTGCACTCCCATTGATCTAAACTCGTGTCCCCACTTGCCTTCCAGTGCATCGTAATATCCCCTCATGGCCACTAATAATCCCCTATCCATAAACTTGCAGCAAGCCCACTTAGAGCCGTGTGTGGGAAGCAATGTAGGATATAAGCCCCCTATGACAGATCTACCTCCCTGTATGTCAACACTGTCAATAGTGTTATCACTACTATCCAATAAGTAGCCTAAAGTGGTCACCCCAAATCATGAGAGGGAGGTTTGCCCCCTCTCCCTGAACCCTTGTGCATGCCTATGAGTCAGTGTAGAAACATGCATTGACTTTTTGCCGGTGTGAGGTAAGGCGATGTAAAACATAAAAAATAAGTCTTTGGAAGCGTGTGCCTGCTGCACCTCCATGCTTACTCTACAATCTCAGCACAAGCCCTTTCCGGTATCTCTCTCCCTACATCTACCTCCCATTTCAATTAAGTATGTCCAAAGGGGGCAGCTCCACGTGACCCATGCGCATGTACAGGCATGTGACTGCCTTAAACTTTACAGCTGCTGTCAATATTTATTGGCACCCTAAAGAAAGCTCAGGTCCTGCTTGGTCCCTTTTACAATGCGCACAAATATCCGCTGTGATCCATGCATGGAGTATGTAGTCCCCCATTCTAAAATTGTTAGAAATGAGGGGGCACCAACCCGTTTCCTTGGGGGTGGTAAGGGGTGGTGAACTTGTAGGTTACACCACACTCTTGCCAAAGAGATTTCATGTACTTGGACATGAAATTGGTACCTCGGTCAGACACCACTTCTAGAGGGAATCCCACTCGGGAGAAAATTCCCATCAGTGCCCGTCCCACCACGGGGGCCGTCACTGTCCTTAGAGGAATGGCTTCCGGGTACCGGGTGGCATGGTCCACCAGGACCAGGATGAACCTATTGCCCATCGCTGTCCTGGGGTCCAGGGGCCCTACAATGTCAATCCCCACTCGCTGGAATGGGGTACCGACCACAGGGAATGGCTGGAGTGGAGCCTTCTGCTCCCTTCCACTCTTTCCACTTGCCTGGCAAGTCTGGCATGTCCTGCAGTGAGTATCTGAACTCCTGCGCATTTGAGGCCAATAAAAGTGGGTGACAAGCCTTTCAAAGGTCTTGTCCTGCCCCAAATGCCCTGCCAATGGCACATCGTGAGCCAGCCCCAGTAGGAAGGCTCTGAAGTCCTGGGGTACCACCAGCGCACGGGCTGACCCAGGCTCAGCAACCTTAGGCTCTGTATATAGGAGGTCGTTCTCCCAGTAAACGAAATGTGATCCTGACTGATCACCTGCGGCCTGGTCTGCAGCCTGCTGCCGCATACCCACGAGAGAAGGGCACTCCTTCTGTGCCTTGCAAAAGTCCTCCCTGGTGGGACCCCCTTCCTGCTGCCAATGGGTCAGCTCCGGCAGGTCTCCCAGTTCAGCTATCTGCTCCCCTGTAGGCTCCAGGGCATCCCCCTCAAGGTCTGCTTCCTCCTGGACTGTGGGAACTTCAGGGGCCGGCTTCCCGCGCCCCTTGCTCCTTCTCTCTGAGGCCGGTTCCTGGGCCTCCCTCTCAGGCTCCAGGACCTCTTGAGTACCTCTACTGGCTGCCATGGACCGTGTGGTGACACACGCCCAATCCGGCATACCCAACATCTCCAGGTGAGCACTCCGCTCCACCTTAGCCCAAGGTGAGCTCTCCAAATCGTTCCCTAACAAACAGTCTACAGGCATGGCGGGCCTCACAGCTACCTGAAGAGTACCAGAGACCCCCCCCCCACTCAAAGGGAACCTGAGCCACCTTGCAGTGTCTCTCTGTGTTGTCAGCGGCAACAACGGGATAGAATGCATTGGGGACCACCTGCTCCTGAGACACCAGGTGACACCTGACAGCTGTCACACTGGCTCCTGTATCTCTAAGAGCTTCCACTCTATGGCCATTTATGGTCACCCACTGCCTGTACTTCTTAGTGTTCTCAGGCAGCTGGGTTGGAGGGACCACTTCACGGTCTCCTAGCGAGACCAGGGACATCTCTGCGGGACCCCACCCACCTTGGACATCCCTCTCCTCCCCCAAGGCTACACTAGTCACCTGCCGGGGTGGAGCACCAGTGGGTGCTGGTTTACCAAACAATGGACACTTTACATCAGAGGCAAAATGCCCCAAATTGTTACACCTGTAACATCTTACGGGCCCCTTTGGAACAGGAGGACCTGTCGGGGCCCCGGTCGGTTTCTGGGGTGGGGGAGGCTGAGAACCCTTCCCTTGGTTCCCTTGGGGACTATTTTGGGGCCCTTTTTGGAACTGCTTCTGTTTACCCCTGTCCCCCCCACTCTTCTGCTGGGGACCCTGCCCACCTTTGGCGGAATCTCCCACGGTACCCTTGTGGACCCTGGTACTGACCCAGCGGTCCGCCTCCTCAGCAAGCTTCCTCGGGTGAGTCAGCTTACTATCGATCAGGTGCTGGCGTAGCTCAGGAAAACAATTACTGGACAAGTGCTCCCATGCCATTAGATCAAGAAGCCCTTGATAATCATTCACCTTACTACCCTTTACCCAACCATCCAGCGCTCTGCAAAAGAAGGTCACATACTCCACATACGTACTATTGGGAATCTTAGTGCAACCCCTGAACCTCTGTCTATATAACTCAGGGGTCAACCCATACCTAGCCATCAATGCTTCCTTCATATGGGCATAAGAATTACGAACATCAACAGGTAAATCTAACAGTGTGTCCCGCCCTTCACTCAGGAACCTTCCCCACAACCCCGCTCCCCAATCTTTCTCAGGGACCCGGTGGGAAGACATGGCTACCTCGTAGGCTCTGAACCACTGCCCGATGTCGTCATTCCTGAAGAACTCCTTCACTACATCCTTGGGAATATAAACTCTTGGTTCCGCCGGTACTGGCGGTGTGCTGCCACCAGAGGGATTAAGCTCCAAACTTTTTGCTTTCAGCTCCAGCTCCCTCAGCTTCATGTCATGCTCTAATTGTAGTTTCTTTTCTTCCATGGCTAATCTTTGTTTTTCCATATCCATCTGCCCATGAAGTTTTGCCATTTCCACCTCGTGTGCCCGGGTTGCGGCCCTGTCTGCCAACTCTTCTGGCGACAGGCACCTGCCAAACTCATGGACACTTTCCGGTGGAACCACTTCCACCTGATTCTCTGGTGCCTTTGACTCATACCAGGCCCTCAGCGCCTTCACAAATTGTTCCTTCTTTTTCAATCCAGTTTGGGCAATCCTGAACTTGGAGCAAAGACCTTTCAAGTCTTCATTGGTACGATTCAGAAGTGCGTCTTCTTCCCAATCTACGTCTTCAAATCCAGAGATTATGGAAGCCGCTCTTCCGGCTGAAAGTGAACCAGGCATGGCTCTAACAACGGAGACTCTTGGCAAAACAAAAACAAATGCTAGCCTTGTGGCTGTGTTACTGGTCTGCTCTCACTACGTGGTGATCAGTGATTCACTATACGCAAACCACAAATGCAAATCCGTAAATCCTCACCGCTGCCACCAATGTTAGAAATGAGGGGGCTCTGGTTGACGCAGGTGTGAACCCACAACAAGCAGGGACCCTTTACTTCTTGTCAGGGCGAAGGATGACTCCCCAGAATAACCCCTGCTCACCCTCTAGGTGCGTGGCGCGAGCAGTCTAGGCTAAGTCTCAGGCGTACACGGTTAAGCAAATGCAATTACACATACAGTAAACCCCTTGCATGCACTACAAACGGACACCAATCAGGAAGTATATAAAAATAAGCTTTTATGTAGATTCAGCAGATTCAAATACAAGGCCCAGTAACGTTGAACTGATGGGGCCACAACTCTTGGAAATACGGTAAAGTTCTCTTTGTTTTATGGAAAGTTCTTTAGGCGGGCACAAGGTAACTGTAGGCCTCAGCGTACTTGGGGCTGAGGCAGCGCCCAGGAAGCACACAGCAGATGACAGGGAAATAAGAACGTTGCGGACCCTGGATCCGATGCGAGCTCGCGGTCGAGTTCGTAAGTACAGTACCTTGTTTCTTGACGCAAAGGCGGGTGCGGGATTTCAGCGGCTCTTCGACAGAAGAGCGAGGCGGCGTCCGGGGCTCCCACACTTCACGAGGGTGTCTGATCTTCAGGCTCACGACAAGAGCGGGGTGTTGCAGGTGGCGGGTGAACAAAGCGGGGCAGCCGGGCACGCCGATGCGTCCGGGCTGTCCGAGGCTTGGAGATGCTCACAAACGCCGATTCCGGCGGGAGGGTGAAGGTGCACAGCGAGCCTCCACGAGCGAGGTGACGGGGCAGCCCAGCACAGCGTAGGGGGAGCAGCTCCGATCGAGCGAGGCTCTTCCCAAGGCGGGGGCGGCTAAGCAGTCCTGGTCACGGCTCAGGGAGGGACTGGGCACGAGGGTCACAGCTCCGGCGAGGGAAAGGACACCACAGTCCAGCAGCAGGCGAGTGAAGATCAGGTAGAGCCCAATGGTCCTGGGGCTCAGTTCAGGGGGAAAAGCTCAGTTCCAAGCCCTTGGAGATCGTTTTGGAAAAGCACAAGTCTTGAAAGTAAAAGTAAAGTAAAAGTCTTCAGCAACAGTTTCTCTTCTCTCCTTTGGCAGCAAGGTCACCACTGCAGGCCAATCCCCCAGGATAGGGACAGTCTTCCTCCTACAGCTTTCCCAGTGCCTCCTCCTCAGGCAGAGATTCTTCTTGGTCAAAAGCGGATCTAGTTTCTTAGGAGCAGGGCTCCTCCATTTATACCACAAATCTTTTGTTCTCCCAGGCCAGGGGGGCCCTTGCCTAGTTCAGTCCGGTTTTTGAGCACTTTGTTTACGTGATGCAGGCTTCTTCTTTCAGAGTGCAGGGCAGAGTCATCAGACGCTCCACAGGGGGTGGAGCCGGCATCGAGGTAGCGGAGCACTGTCCTATTCAGAACCTAGGAGCACTCCTCCCACCCATCTACCTGTCGATCGTCCTATTCATACCAGGCTACCTAGCCCTGCCCATCTGGGTTCCCCCAGCCCTGTCACTCACACCAGCCAGACATCAGATACACATCACGCAGAGGCGGCTGAAATGTTTAGGCAAGCAAAGGCCGACTTTCTAAAAGCGGCATTTGCAAACCCGGAATATTAAAATAAACCTTGCGAAAAGATGTACCTTATTATTCCGAGTTCAGGCATACTAAACTCGATCTTCTACCATGTTCCCTGGGTCGGTTAGGATCATAGGGTGTAATAATCCAGGCCGCCCATACTGGCCTATGAGAACAGGGTAGCCTTGCAGTAGTGAACAACAAGATGGCGGTAATTCACTACTAGGACATGCCACGCATCCAGGCTTGTCCTACCTTAGGCGTACAATGCACCCTGCCCGTGGGCCTACCAGAGGGGTGACTAACATGCAGCTAAGGGAAGGTTTTAGGGACTGGCAAGTGTGGGCACTTGTCGGTCGGCGTGTCAGTACCAGACTGCACGCAGGTTCTGCGATGGCAGACCTTAGACGTATTTTACCGGCCGCTTCTGTGGGTGGCACAACCCGTGCTGCAAGCCCACCAGCGGTGTTCGTATTTACATGCCCTGGCGCCCCTGGCGCACTTTACTGGGGTCTGATAGTAAACCAAACAATCCAATCATGGAATCCAACCAACATATACAATTTACATAGGGAGCACTCGCACCGCGACACTGGTTGGCAGTGGCACAGCGCGCTGAGCGGCCAACACCATAAAAACACATGAGGCACAGCGACAAAAAGAGGAAGGGAGACTCACGCCAAGGTGCCAGGTCTAACAAAAATCAAAGCGCTCATTCAGAGTTTAGAAGGTCAGCGCCTGGTACGATGCACAAAACGGCCCACCACTGCCACACACACTCCACATGTGGGACCAAATCTGTGGGTAATGGGTGTGGACACTGTCTGCTCAGACAGCAACAACAATTCCTATACATGCTGCACCATACTCTGAAAGGGTAATCCAAAAGAAGTGCAGGAAGCAAGATTAAACATGACAGACGCAATGCACACAACACAAATTGCAAGGAGTCAAAGCGACTTAGAGGCACATGTGTCCTACACAGTGCAGCTTTGTAGAAAAAGCACGGCGTATATAACCAAGGACATGAAACTGCCACCAAAGCGGTGATAATGTGCCTGAGAACATGCTGCAGATAATTCTAATAGAAGCCCATGTTCACACCAGAACATGTGCTTCTCCTGGAATTATATGTGGCACATTTCCAAGAACATCATAAAGCGCTGATAACACCATGGACGTCCATAATAGCATGCCCCCAAGTAGGCTCCCATTGCCAATGTGCCAAAAGTGGGCACTCATCACACATCACTAATAGCACACTAAACACATGCACAGTTGCAAGCCCCTGCAAAGCTGCAACTCCTTGAGCCACACTGATAATGCATGTGATAGGGCATGATGGATAGCATGCCTGCAGGACAAAAAGATTCAGGACACCTCACTGATGTTGCGGAGTGTGGAACTCATCCTCAAGGGAGCATGTCACACCATGGCACAAACTTATGTACACACAACCCCTGATGTGAACAAGACACTTGATGACCTACTATGCACAAGTGTCACAACTCTGACAAGGATACACAATCCACACAGATTTCCACATGTCTGCATTGTCCATACACAGAACTCAAAGGCCCATTTCATGAAAGGGACAAGGGGCAGCTAAACAAAGGCAGCAGGTGCCAACATCACACAATGCAGTGTACACACATACTAATCGGAGTACATCAGCATTGCCTAATAGGTGTTGCGGACTGCATCAGTCACATAACACAAACCAGGACACAACAGGTAGCATTTGTGTATAGACACTGCGAAGGCCGGATTCTTGTTTACCCAATTATCTACATGAACCCACTCAGGTCGCCAGGACCTTTTTATTTGCCAAATAGCATAGAGGAAGAAAACACAATTATCAAAACGTATCTACCGCAATTTGACATTATTCAATAAGAGGACTCAAAATTTGAGGTTGTGACCTTTTATTACCAACAAAAACATCTGGGTATATAGGCACCTCAATACAAGGCACAAGAGATAAATGGGCACTAACACAAACGCTAACCTACGAAGTATCCGCATTCGACTAAAAATAAAAATGATTACAGCTTCTAAAAGCATCAGATACAGAATCGCTATGGTGATATCGAATTTCACAGTCATTAATCAAAACATTTCTGTCCCTACTCTATTCTAAAGTGGCCCTACACAACATTCCCTCCCAAGCGAGAAAAGCATATAAAGGTGTCAGAAGTGAAACTTCCTAAGAAGTCTTCACTTAATGAGAGCTCGATCTATGATGCTCCTTCTAGCTTCCCGCCTAAGTCTCGTCTGCTCAACCCACGGGGTACTGTCCCTAATACAAACCCCAAAATCTTTTAACACGCCCTTTAGCACACCCCTTCAAATGGGTCTTCCTTCTGTAAATTTCCATCCAGAGTTTTTCATCTTCCTTTGTTCATTAATTCGACCTTGGGTCCCAGGCTCCTTCTGTACCAGGAGTTGCGAGTTCACATTCCAATTCACTCCCCTCACGTCTGCTCCTCATATCTCAACTCCTACAACAAAGACTTATTCTGACTAACGAGCCAAAAGTCCTTGCACCTGCAACAGAAACATGGGAACGGAAAAAGTCTTCGCATCATGGGGTTTACATTTCATTAAAATTTGACACTTAATAAGAAATCCCTGGCAGCTTAAAATATAGCTAATATAGGAAATAAGTAGGCCTTCTCTCTCACATATGCACTTAGGCCTTGCACAATAAAACGCATTACAATTTACTTACAATTACATTCTAACCATTAATTTGACATGATCATCTTATAACTAAGCGTAAACAACCTACATTCTAACTTCTTAACATAACCTAAAATTTACTTAAGACATAACATTATATGAGACTAATCACAAAACTTAATACAAATACATTTCACGATGACTGATGGCATTAATTTCTCTCAAGCCATGGTTACATTTCTACATCAAACTATTTCATCGAATACATTTCTATAACAATTCTAAGCATACTTGAATTATATACGGGTGCTGACTAACAGTGAATATGATGCGCCCCTACAAATCTTAACACCTACGTCGCTCTATCAGTTCCCCCCTTTGATGACAAGTGTCATCACATCATCACAACCTCATTTTGTCCTAAAGAGAACCAACCTAAACAGTGGTTGTAGCCTTCCTGC
This sequence comes from Triturus cristatus, assembly GCF_964204655.1. Lineage (NCBI taxonomy): Eukaryota > Metazoa > Chordata > Amphibia > Caudata > Salamandridae > Triturus > Triturus cristatus. The sequence goes on from NC_140582.1 coordinate 1,268,008,711, forward strand.
TCTGTCGGAACCCCTCCATTCTTTTAAGGTCCTGATATTGACTATCCTGCATGTGCGCCATTCTTCTTTCATGCGCTCTGAGAGTCCTCTCAGTCCTATTTCCTCTGTACCACTTAAAAGCTTTTACAAGTCCCCACAGACAAATCACACAAACCACCACAAACCAGCTTCAGCACGAATCCAAGAACCCCTTTTCCCAAATTTGCAAACCAAGTCCCTACGTGACCAAATCCCTTGCCAATCTTTTCCCACACATTTTCCTCCGTCAAATCTGCAATCTCTTGGTGAATCGTGGTAATGTTGACTATATATTTCTCAGATCCATGCTATTGTCTGGAATATACGTGCAACATTCCTGAACTTTCAACAATTTACAGACTCCGCCCTCTTTTGCCAATAACACGTCTAATGCAAGACGATTTTGCAAAACCATCGTTCTCATCGATAACATCTCCCCATCCACCAACAGCAATGATTTTGCCGTGTTCATCGACAACTCATCAACCACGGTAGCTAACCTTCGTATTTTCACATCATTCAAGACCACCCCCAGACTGGGTATCATTGCTCCAAAGATATCACCAATCGCCGCTCCTGCATTTGCAGCTCTCCACACTCTAGAATGACGTCCTGTCTCTAGCAGATTCAAGTCTTCTGCATGATATATTTTCGGAAAAATGATAGCCAAGTAACAAGTACCATACCACTTCGCCGGCAATCTCACATATGCATTCTTTCCGCATACATAATACATTGTTGGAATCACTTGCACCGGACCTTGCAAAAAGTTCTTAGCTGAATCTTCCATGGTAAAAGTATGATCACACGTACTATGTCCAACCCAGGTCTTGTCATTATCAGTCTGAGGACGAGCAACACACAAATTCCCCTTCTGTACGTGGTCTAATGCTATAGGTCCATAACTTCCCTTTGACTTATGTAGTTTTTCCTCATCGGTCCAATTTACTGGCCTCTCTCCTTCGTTTCGTTTCTGGGTTAATTTTCTATACCTATCTTCAATTTGACCAATAAACTTTTTTTCAGTTTCTGATAACAAACACGTCAAGTTATGTCTATGTGCATAAGCTGTATCTAAACTCGTAGTTGGTATGAAATAAGTCTGAAGTCTTTCTTCCTTCTTATAATAATCATACTTATTCAAATGCTTAAATACCGGAACTTCAGGAAGTACCGTGTCGTAATTAGAAAAATAATACTCAAACTGTTTCCTTTCATAGAACAGGCTAAGCAATAAACTGCAAGAGATCCCATATGTTAGTGGAAGGTGATGATATCTAATACCCTCATCTACGGAAGCAGGCAGCTGCATACACACATAGCAATCCTTCGCATCCATCGCATCAACATACTCATACAATAGCTTCACATAAGCATTAAGTTTGAAGTCACCTCTAGATACATCTATATGAAACATACGACTTTCTTCTAGTGTCAAAGCTCTTCGGGCTCCTATGGTAACCCCCTTCTGACTGGAAGTGGTAGGTGTAGGTGTCCCCTGAACCTCCCCCTCCTGCTCGTGTGACACTATATAAGACGCTACAACTATTGCAAATATAGCAACTATCACTACCCCTAAAAGTGTACCTATCACTAATTTGGCTCTACGATGAGTATTTCCAGCTTCCGCCATCTTCACACTGTGCTCAGAGTTCAGTTCAATGATAATGGGCAAAAGCATCTTTCTCATCCAGACTTTCGTATCAACTTAGTGCGATCGTCCTCTAAAGCTGTGATTCCCTAACAAAATTTTCAGTTCCTTATTTACACTGTTCAGAAAAGACTTCCCTAACCCTCTTTCGATATCTCCAACGGAAAGTCCCTAAGTTTATTCTTCTTCCATTCAGGCCTATGTTATCTTCTTTTCAAGCGTATATACAATAAAAGTTCACCATCAGTCCAGAATAACTGCCGGTCCCAACAGCTCCAGGACCCCCTGCAAGATTTCAAGTTTGAGGTTTTTCAGTTCTTGGGGAGCTGGTATAACAGCAAAGGTCGGGAAAACCAGTGTGTCCAGGATCAGACCACGGACATTACTCAGAAGCGGTGGACTCAGAATATTGATGGTCAATATTCCCTCGATCTCCAGTCCTGGAATCTTCAGCAGCACTTCCACTTTCGGATTCGGAGAGCTGCTGACCAGTGTGATAGATCTCAGCCTCCCCGTGCTCAGCAAACCTGGCATCAGTCACTACGTATGTCCACTCTGGTGAGCCGTACTTTTGACACGGCACTCATGTTCTCCTCGATCTTCTCAGAGCACCTTGGGTTTGTTCTTCGTCACTCCGCTCTGATTCTGATGCTTCAGAAACTGGGGCAAGATCTCTTCCTGGTGCCAATCGCAAGTTTGCCCGTCTCTGACTCACGGGCCAAACCCTTTCTGCTTCTGTGGCACTTCTGCTCTCCCTTCCGGTACCCTGTGCACTGCTTTCTTCTTCGGCAGAATTTGACTCAGTACTGCCCGCTGCAACTCCTTCTTCTGAGTCTGATTCAGGGCTACTCTCACATCCCCTTTCAGCTCGGTCTAGTGAACAACCAGCTGCGTCAGCAACCCCTACAGCTTGACTTGCCCTCTCAGATGGCTTTGCCAACTCAGCTGGGTTTTCGTTCAGAGGGGCTGTATCTTCCAAGGGTGCTGGGACTCTACGGGTATGGGAGGCATGCACCCAGTTCGGCAATCCCCCACACTTCACTGCCGTATTCGTAATCAGGATGACCTGGTATGGTCCACGCCGACGAACATCCAAGCAACTCTTCCTCACGTGTTTGCGCACAAGTACCAAATCTTCTGGGCGCAAGTCGTGGCACAGGTCACTTGCGGCTGGAACAGCTACTGCTGGGGCACAGAACGGACCACGTCAGCCAGGCCTTTACAATAGTCGAGAATTATATCATCAGTGATGTTAATCAAAGCAGTGGCAGGTATTGCTGGAACACGCATCACTCTCCCCATGAGGATCTCATGGGGTGACAATCCAGTCCTCCTATCAGGCACACTATGGAGACTCATGAGAACCAAAGGCAATGCGTCTGGCCACTTCAAAGAGGTCGACGAGCACACTTTTGCCATCCGGGCTTTCAATGTCCCGTTAACCTGTTCCACAATCCCAGAAGCCTCGGGTCGGTAACTGCAGTGCAACCTTTGGTCTATATTTAAGGCAGCACAAAGCAATTTCATGATTTCTTTATGGAAATGCGTTCCTCTGTCCGATTCAAGAGAGGTCGGGAAACCGAACCTCAGGATAAGCTCTCTCAGTAGTAATTTAGCTATGGTTAGTGTGTCACATCTACGTGTTGGGTAAGCCTCCACCCATCTAGAAAAGACACATACAATGACTAATATGTACCTCAACCCATTACACTTTGGCATCTCAATGAAATCCAACTGCATTCTGTTGAAAGGCCCACCTGACCTCCCTATATGACTCAATGTCACAGCTGTCCTCTTCCCTACATTCATTTGTTGACAAGTGACACACATCTGGCACACAGCTTCGGCTACTGCACGAAACTTCGTATTATTCCATGTTTGGCGAAACACTCGCACCACTGCATCTCTACCGAGGTGTACAACACCATGTATTAATCTCGCCATTGGGTTCAACAGACATTCCGGTAACACAGCTCTCCCATCATTTGAAACCCACACATCCACGTCTCCTTTCTCACATCCAGCTCGCACCCAACTACCCCATTCCTGGTCGGACACTTCGTCCTGCAACTGTTTTAGTTTTTCCCATGTATCAGCCATGGCTAACATCACGTTGAAGTCGGTTCTCTCTTGGCTTCCCTCAACATGTCTTTCCGTAAAATGACATCCCTGTTCTGCACAAAATCGAGCAACTTCATCTGCATAGTTATTACCTAGTGACACAAAATCATTTCCCTTGGTGTGTGCAGAACACTTTACAAGTGTGATTTCTTCTGGACATTGCAATGCTTCCAACAATTGCCTCACATAATCCCCATTTCTAATGGGTGAACCAGAAGATGTCATGAACCCTCTCTGGGACCATAGCTGTCCGAAGTCATGAATGACACCAAACCCATACTGGCTATCCGTATAAATCGTTATACGGATCTCGTCAGCAGCCAAACAGGCACGAGTCAAGGCAATGAGCTTGGCCACTTGTGCGGAGTATACTCCTTCTAAACAAGCGGCTTCAACCACTCCTGTGATGGTACATACAGCAAACGCTGCTTTCAATTGACCAGCACTGTCTCTCAAACATGAACCGTCTACGAAGAAAATTTCATCTGAATCTGGAAGTGGTTCATCGACAATGTCAGGTCTCGGTTTGGTGCACAATTCAGTCACATCGAGACAGTCATGATCCTCACAATCTTCATCATCTTCATTTGGGATAGGTAACAATTTGGCAGGATTCAAAACAGAACACCTCTTCAAAGTCACATTCTCTGCCGCGAGGATGACTTGTTCATAACGCATCAACCTATTGTTCGTGAGGTGCTGTGTTTTGGTCCTGGTCATCAATAGTTCAACAGAATGTGGCACATGCGCAGTAAGCGGGAGACCCATTACAATGCTGTCACATCTTTCGATACTGACACCAGTTGCAGCAACGGATCTGAGACATCCGGGCAATGCAGAAGCTACTGGATCTAGGTTAGCTGAAAAGTAGGCAACTGGTCTACGGACATTCCCATGAACTTGAGTTCATTCTGCCAATGCGCAGCTTCCCTTTTGCAATAGAATAGTGCGAACGCCTTGTTATAGTTAGGCATCCCCAGGGCTGGAGCGCAACACAAGGCTTCTCTCAATCTGAAAAATGACCTTAAACAGTCTTCATCCCATGGTACCGGATCACTCACATCCTTGCGCGTCAGCCGCTGTAAAGGCTTCGCTTCAAAGGAAAAGTTTGGGATCCATTGGCGACAGTAACCAACCATTCCCAAAAACATTCGAACTGCCCTCTGGGTAGTTGGAACATGCATTTTCAGAATAGCCTCAATACGATCTGGTGACACCTTCCTTTTACCTTTCTCAATCCGGTGACCCAGATACTGTACTTCACTCAGACAGTACTGTAATTTACTCGGAGACACCTTATGCCCGTTCTCCGCCAGGTAGTTCAACAGCGCTACCGTATCAATCCTGCAGGCGTCTTCAGTTTTTGACACCACGAGCAGATCATCAATGTACTGCACAAGGACGGAACCCTGTGGAAGCACCAGACGTTCGAGGTTTCTTTTCAAAATCTGATTGAAAATAGACGTGTTCTCAGTATATCCCTGTGGGATACGACACCATGTTAACACACGATTTTCCAGCCGGAAAGCGAAAAGAAATTGGTTCTCCTCATGCAGAGGGATCGAGAAAAAGGCTTGACACAGGTCAACCACTGTGAACCATTCCGCTTCGCATGGGATCTGGAACAGGATCACAGACGGATTCGGTACCACGGGACAACATGGGAAAACTATCTCATTGATTTTTCGCAAATCTTGCACAATCCGGAATTTTCCACTCGGTTTCTGTAATCCCATAATGGGCGAATTACATGGGCTACCCATGATCTCTCTCAGAATTCCCTGCTTAATCACAGACTTAATTACGGGTCTAATTCCCTCAATAGTTTCAGGCGATAACTCATACTGGAGCATTCTCGGGACTCTACGTTTGGTTTAATCTGGATTTTCACTGGGTCTACTCCTTTAACTAGTCAGATCTCCTCACCACTGAGGTCCCATACATCAACCGACACGGAGTCCCTCAGATCGAATGGGAGTTCTTCCACCATTAGTGCTGGATACATTTCCACACACCAACGCTGGTTTGCAACCTTAAAGGTTGCATCATCGTCCCTCGTCTGCACTTCCACTCCCTTCGGGGTGTAGTAGATAGTGCACTTAAGCTTGCACAATAGTTCTCTTCCTAACAAGCAGACTGTACTAGAATCACACACCAAGAACTGGTGTCGATCCCTGAAATTCCCTATCCTGATGGGTATGGGTTCCGTCAGCGGACTAGTCAGTTTCTTATTTGCCACGCCAATAACTTGGATCGGTTGTCCAGAAAGGGGTAGGTCTGGGATCACTGCAGACCTTACAGTCGATCGCGTAGCACCCGTGTCAACTAAAAAGGTCGTAGGGTGACCATCGATATCTGCTTCTACAAAGGGCCCCCTCTGATCTACCTCTAGGACAGCTCCGAGCGTACAATCATTTTCTCCCCTCAAGCAGGGTCGTACCACTGAATCTGGGTGCTCTTCCCCGTTCACTTCGAACAGAGGCATCAGCACATAGGTCCGAGCTCCCTGCTGCATATTCGGTATCCTGAGCGGTTGGGGAACCTGCACCTGCAGAACACCTGTCCCCCCTTTGGCCATCCTAGGTTGAGTCACTGTAGGGACCATGTCCGCCACAGGAACCTGGACTATCTCCCCTTCTTGCTGTATTTGGATCAACGGGTTCAAAGGACACTCACGTCTCCAGTGTCCAATCTGATGACAAAGATGACATGCTGTGGTCTTTTTCAATATTGCCACATCTATTCCTGTCCTAGGGTCTATTCCCCTTGGCCTTCCCTGTCCCTGGACATTCTGCACTCCTCCTTGATTATTTCCCTGCCTCCTTCCCAATGGTCCTCCATTAAACTGTCCCTGGGCTGTTTGCATCTGCACCAACAGCAAATTATCTTTTCAATTTCCTGTGCTTGGATTCTATCTCATCACTACAGAATCTAGCGTACCGTAAAATCTCATCCACTGGCTTGTTATGCCAACTAATCAAATGCTGCTGTATCATGAGACTAACCTCTGGCCTCAATCCCAACACAAACTTAGAAACAAACTGTCCCATATCTTTGGTATCCAACGAATCTAAGCCACTGTACTGATTAAAAGCCTGCAAAAGCCTCTCGTAGAACTCATGCACGGTCTCCTTAGGCTCTTGCACTGTCCTATCTATCTTCCCCCAATCAATGTCTTGAGGTGAGATTTTCGACTTCAACCACGTAATTACCTGTTCAAACTTTTTCATCACTATTGGCGATGGACCATTTGTAATCGGGTTCCTGTCGGGCTCTGAGGTCGGCCACTCAACAGCAATTTTACATGCCGACCACAGATCACCCGGAACCACTATATCAAACAAAGTGTTCAAATCAATCCACAATACTTTTGAGGTTTTGACAAAGCGGTCAACTTGCTTATACCACTCCACAGGCTTTTCCCTCAAGCGGGGAAAATCATTTGTAAAGGCAGCCAAATCACCCCTACTCCAAGGTACATGTACGTATCCTCCATTCTGCACCTCCCGTAAAGGGTAATTCCCTATCTGCGTTATGCCTCCACCCGGAGGTGGCGTCTCTCCTACTGCTCCCCTGGAGCTTTTCTCCTTTGACCACCTTTCTTCCCACTTATCAAGCATAATCCATGCCCGCATTGCTATGATTAGATCTTTGACATGGGTTCTCAATCCCATGACTCTTTTCTCTTCTAGTTCCTGATCCTTATACTGCAACCTGTGAGTTCCTTGCAATGCTTTGGTCTTCGACAAATCCACCCCATACCTCTTGGCCAAATCTGACAACTTCTCATGAGCAGTCCGCGCTTTGCGAGTCACATCCTTCGCTACAAAGAGTAATTCATCCTGTTCGTATGTTAACATTCTCTCCAGGGGTAAATTTTCACATATTATCTCATCCACCTCTGCCTTTAGTCTTACGACATCTAAGATTCTCCCTCTCAGGGCTCCCTTCAGTACTTCTCGACAACCTGCACCATCCCTTTCGTTGTACCCACATTGTCGTTCCTGTGACCTACTCTCTTCTGACATGCTCATAGGAACAGAATGATTCGCAATTGTCCCTCATTCTCTCTCTGCTTCTAACACACTTTGACTTTGGTTTCTCACTGGTGGTGTCCACGTTCACAAGTCTGATCTTGACTCAGCCAAAGACCTCGGTCTCCCTGGCCTCGACTCTCCCTGTCCCCTCGAGGAGTCTGCTGTAGCTGGCAGCGGCGTATTCCATTCTATAGGCTTCAGAGTCTGCTCCATTCTCCTCACTGACCCACTTCCCTCGACCACACTCCTCACCCCTACCTCTGACTGTACTGAGCTTCCACCCTTCTCTTGCTCTGGATCGTACACTGACACAATAGGTCCAATAGTGACCGGTATTTTCAGAGCATCCGGTAACCTCACACCTCTCTCAACCTCTACACTAGTTGCAGGCTTATTCCTCGTATTCCCGGTTCCTGTCGAGATTTTTTCTTCCACTCTCACATCTGGTTGGGGTGGTACTCCCCTAATCCCTTCTATCTGATTCACATTTCCCTCTGAGGTACCTGGGTTATATGGAGGTGGTCTCTCAGATAATAACCTCTCTAGTAGGCTGTCATCCGTGTCACTGCCCTCCTCCTCATCTATCGCCTTCTCTTTTTTATTGTCTGTTTGTACTAATAAGGGATACAGTCTATGTCCATCTATTGCCTGTACTCTCCATCTTTTCTCTTGCGCATCCCATCTAGCATCCTGGAACGCCTTAATCGACGTTTTCACTCTTTCCTGGTTTCTATCCCTATTCCTATCATGCGCTGCTCTAATCCACACATGCAATGCATCAAATTGTGTTGGCCTCGGCAAAGGTCGCAAAGCAGCCATCGCGGACTTCTACTGGTATAACACTTCCAGCCTAAATGAGCCATATCTCGAGAAAGCTAATTCTCCTTCATCTTGGGTCAATTTGTGCCAATTTTCAAGCCAAATTATAGTATGCAACCCCACATTTCATGCCATTTAGTGTGCTGGCGTATCCTCGGGAGGGGCTTCTTCTTTCCCACGAGTAACCACATGTTTATCACCTCTACACAGTTCTCGAAAAACTTTAAATCATTTCATAATGGCCAAATTCTGAACACCCACAATTTTCTGTTTACTTCCTGGTAACTATCCATCAATGACGACGTCTCTCACACCAACCAACCTATTGCAGCGCGACACCCCTTGACGTCACTTCTCTCTCCACTCGCCGCAGTTCCCCTACTTCCCAGCTCACGTCTTACTCTTGCATTCGTTCCATTCATACACTGAAATAACTTTGTTCCCAAACAAGTTACTTCTCTGGCTGTCCATCCACAGCCTCTGACTGTCCGTCCACAGTCTCTGACTGTCCGTCCACAGTCTCTCGAAGTTGTCGACCTCGGTTGGCAACTGTCTGTCCCGGTCCGGCCAGACAAATCACCTCTGATAGGTTACAAATACTCAAATCCACATACAGCAACCCACGACCAGCGTCGGGTTGTCATGCACTCACACATTCGCTCCCCCTATCTCGGTCCAGGTGATCGATGGTACCTCACGATCTCCTTTTTGGTGGTCAACAAATTCTACCACAGGTGTATTCTACACCCAATTGCTTAAGCTACTCGTTGAGCCTAAGACTTACCCGGGCTGCGCGCGCTCACAGCCTGATCTCACAATCACTCAACATTCACACCAACTCCGCAAGACATCTCACAACAAATCAGCACCGCAATCTACAACATCGCATACTATTCATACTCACTCCTTGAACTGCTGCTTTCTGCCGCACTGCTACTCGCCATCAATGTCCATCCGCCGTCGTCGTCGTCTGCTGCCCACCTTCTGATGATTCAGCATCACTTAACATTTATGGGCCTCAAGGATCACTTATCCTAATCTGAATCTTCCCTCGCTATCGGAAATAACCATCCTCTGCTACCAACTGCGAAGGCTGGATTCTTGTTTACCCAATTATCTACAAGAACCCACTCAGGTCGCCAGGACCTTTTTATTTGCCAAATAGCATAGAGGAAAATTTGAGGTTTTGACCTTTTATTACCAACAAAAACATCTGGATATATAGGCACCTCAATACAAGGCACAAGAGATAAATGGGCACTAACACAAACGCTAACCTACGAAGTATCCGCATTCAACTAAAAATAAAAATGATTACAGCTTCTAAAAGCATCAGATACAGAATCGCTATAGTGATATCGAATTTCACAGTCATTAATCAAAACATTTCTGTCCCTACGCTATTCTAAAGTGGCATCCCTACACAACATTCCCTCCCAAGCGAGAAAAGCATTTAAAGGTGTGAAAGTGAAACTTCCTAAGAAGTCTTCACTTAATGAGAGCTCGATCTATGATGCTACTTCTAGCTTCCCGCCTAAGTCTTGTCTGCTCAACCCACGGGGTACTGTCCCTAATGCAAACCCCAAAATCTTTTAACACGCCCTTTAGCACACCCCTTCAAACAGGTCTTCCTTCTGTAAATTTCCATCCAGAGTTTTTCATCTTCCTTTGTTCATTAATTTGACCTTGGGTCCCAGGCTCCTTCTGTACCAGGAGTTGCGATATCGCATTCCAATTCACTCCCCTCACGTCTGCTCCTCATATCTCAACTCCTACAACGAAGACTTATTCTAACTAACGAGCCAAATGTCCTTGCACCTGCAACAGAAACATGGGAATGGAAAAAGTCTTCGCATCATGGGGTTTACATTTCATTAAAATTCAACACTTAATAAGAAATCCCTGTCAGCTTAAAATATAGCTAATATAGGAAATAAGTAGGTCTTCTCTCTCACGGATCTCTGACATATTATCGACAGACACATTATCGAACTACACAAATATCGCATCAAATATATTGACATCAAAAATATCGACATTGTATACTTATTTTAAAAAACTACACTAATATCGACACTACAATATCGTAATACAATTATATCGATCACACAACAATCGCACACATAAATATCGCAATACTAAATATCGACATGAGTCAATAAATATGACACATGTCACAAATATCGATAACCAAAATATAGACATCAATAATATCGTTTTTTTTAAATATATCGACAATTCTAATACTAATAAAACCAATACTTTAAACAACATAAAGACAATATTTTCCGAAAACATAAATTTTCAAATGAGATTCTACTTAAACATAAACATAACATTTATAGCGATCTCAATATTTAACAACATAATAAAAAAAACACTGAAATAATTATCACATTGGCATTTTGAACACATTTAAAAAAATTTACTACACATTATAAACAATCTTTTTATATATAATGATTTAAAACTCTCCTCCTTTAAAACTAAATATACTCTTAGTTAGCATTTTCCATAAAAGGAAACCATTTAACTAAAAAAAATTCAAACCATCCAATAGAACGGCCACATGCAGAAAACAACCAATAACATTCAAGAAACAATTTAAAACCACTATATAAACCAATTAAAACAAGTCTTCTACTGTGCCTTAAACCAAAGCATTGAACGAAGAAGAAACTCTGCTAAACAGAAGAAACCTACATCCTACTACTATTCTAAAAACGTAAGTAAATATTCTTTTCTAACTAAACTGCCAAATTAAACTAAAACACTAATTTATCTTTACTCAAATAAATAGCTAACTTATATATTCCATCTCTTTATGTTTCCACTACAGATATTACTCCAAACAGCTAAAGAAAATATTGAAGATTGCCAGAAAAAACTCACTAAAAAGTAAGTATACTAACAAAATACTTTATAAAATATTAATTAAATCCTACTCAAACCCCAAAACATCCTAAACCCCTAAACAAATCCATGTTCTCTTTTTTAAGTTTTAAAAAACCTGTATAAATTAACACCTATAGTCTATACCACTGGGCATGAGGGAAGGCTCTGTTTGCTTAGGGAGAGGTTGGGCTACTGCATCTTATTTATTAGGGAGGAGGGGCACATAGTAAGAGGGGTAAGGGACGGGGGTACATTGACATGTGGTGGGGGAGGGGGGGTAGAGAACTGAGTGGAAAGGTTGTTCCTTCTCCTGAATAATTGGTCTTGATGATAAATGTGTGGTACTTCCGGGACAGGTGAAGGCGGGGGAATGTTTTTTGAGTTGTTGATTTGTAAAACAATAAAATACGTTTCAACAAAAAAAATATAGTCTATACCAAACAGCAATACCACCCCACTTAAAAAAACTAAAACAACCAAAACAATATATGTTCTTTAACTTTCAGAGACTACATCAACTAAACAGCATTTTGTCTACAAAGAACATCTTCATTCAAATACAACCAAAAACACTTGGTAAGTATATATAAAAAAAATGCTTTTTTGCTATTTTCATTTAAATATATAAAGTACTGTTGCATATATTTTCATATACATTTTTTCCAGATTTCTAACACATCACGATGACAGAAGAAGCCCAATTTATAACTTCGCAGAAAGGAAAATTCCTATTGTGTTACATGGGTTACACATACACCCAAGAAAAGCAGACAGACCGAAAAGTGAACTGGAAGTGTACTAAATATTATTCTAACAAATGCTACGGACGAGCAACAACAAGAGAAACAACTGTACTATATACAAGAGAGCATAACCATCCACCCAATCTCTCTGAAATAGAAGTCAGATCAACCCTTGAAAATATCAAAGAATTAAGCACTGGTTCACAAACTGCTACAAGTGTAATCCTAAAAGAACTATTACCTAGAGTGCCCAAAGAAGCAAGAGGCCAATTACCATCAATTGCTTCTATAAAAAGAACTATTGCTAGGACCAAAAAAGCAACCACGACAACTATACCATCCCCTAAAACTTTTCAAGAGATCATCATTCCACCAGAATTAACTATCACCCACAATAATGAACCTTTTATTTTTTTTGATAACAAAAGCACAGAAAAAAGAATAATAATGTTTGCTACTGCAAACAATATAACTAAACTGCAACAATGCCAAACATGGATGATGGATGGCACCTTTACAATATGCCCAAAACCATTCTACCAGCTTTACACAATACACGGTCAATATCACAACACTTCCATACCTTTAATTTATGCACTATTACCTAACAAACAAAACACAACATATAATGAAATGCTAGGAAAACTTAAACAAGAATCAAATGATTTTTACCCTCAAAGAATTATCATAGACTTTGAGCAAGCCATGATAAATTGCATTCTAAAACTGTACCCCCATACAGCTATCCAAGGATGTTACTTCCATCTAAACCAATGTATATGGAGACATTTACAAAAATCTTCACTAAGGTGCCAATTCCGATCCGGTAAAAACCGGGTACGAACCGTCGGACGGAGCCTTTTCTCCGTCCGACTCGTACCCGGTGCGAAATCCATCCGAAAATGCAAGTACGATTCATACGGAAACACCATTTCCGTACGATTCGAACAAAACACCGACCGAACAGAAACTAAACACAATTCCGATCCTGAAAGGAGCCGACGTGACGTCGGTACGCATCCAGCCTACGTTTCACGAACCAGGAAGTACGATTCGAACCGACGTCATCCCGCACGGAAAATATTTACCGGCTGCCAAAAACTGCCGGGAAATCAGGACGACACACGCAAGGAGCAGCTGGACGCGACGAACAGACATGGACCCGAACCTACGTGCCATCCCTGCCCTCCTAGCAGTCCACCTGGCGTACAGGAACCGACGCAGACGCCGCAGAAGGTCAGCACAACAACCAGGGGCAAAGGGGGGGGCAGGGGCAGGACACACAACACCAACACATGGTACCAAATCACACATGGCCTGGACATACCTGACCATCAGGGCCTGGTCACTTCCAGGGGGTGGGGGCAAGGCCAGCAACGCAAGCGTCCGCCACAACGGAAGTGGATGGTCACGCGAACCGGTACGTACCCTACCCAGGCCGCAAGAGCGTGGGTACGGAACGTACCACGCGTCCCCCTACGTCACTCCAACAATAGCGGTACGGCCCGTACCCACGTCAGAAAGGCCTTGGTACAGCTCGTACCAGCATTGCTGGGGTCATGTAGGGGTACGCGTGGTACGACCCGTAGCCACGCCCCCAAGGCCTGTGTACGGTGCGGACCCCACGGCCCGCAACAATGGTGGGACGCACCGTACCCACACACCAAAGGCATGGGTACGGCCCGTACCCAGGCACGCAGAGCGTGGGCAGGGGTATGTACGGACCGTACCCCCACCCGTGGAAGTACGGCCCGTACCCCCACCCGTGCATGTACGCCCCGAACCCCCACTCGTGTATGTACGCCCCGAACCCCCACCCGTGTATGTACGCCCCGAACCGCCACCCGTGTATGTACGCACCCAAGCGCCACCCGTGTATGTACGCCCCGAACCCCCACCCCACCCTGGTATGTACGCCCCGAACCCCCACCCGTGTATGTACGCACCCAAGCGCCACCCGTGCATGTACGCCCCGAACCCCCACCCCACCCTGGTATGTACGCCCCGAACCCCCAGCCGTGTATGTACGCACCAAACCCCCACCCGTGTATGTACGCACCAAACCACCACACCAGCCGTGTATGTACGCACCAAACCCCCACCCCAGCCGTGTATGTACGCACCGAACCACCACCCGTGTATGTACGCACCGAACCCCCACCCCAGCAGAGTATGTACGCCCCGAACCCCCACCCGTGTATGTACGGACCGAACCCCCACCCGTGTATGTACGGACCGAACCCCCACCCCAGCCGTGTATGTACGCACCAAACCACCACCCGTGTATGTACGCCCCCTAACCCCCCCCAGCCGTGTATGTACGCACCGAACCACCAGCCGTGTATGTACGCACCAAACCCCCACCCGTGTATGTACGCACCTAACACCCACCCCAGCAGAGTATGTACGCCCCGAACCCCCACCCGTGTATGTACGGACCGAACCCCCACCCCAGCAGAGTATGTACGCCCCGAACCCCCACCCGTGTATGTACGGACCGAACCCCCACCCCAGCCGTGTATGTACGCACCAAACCACCACCCGTGTATGTACGCCCCCGAACCCCCCCCCAGCCGTGTATGTACGCACCGAACCACCAGCCGTGTATGTACGCACCAAACCCCCACCCCAGCCGTGTATGTACGCACCGAACCACCAGCCGTGTATGTACGCACCAAACCCCCACCCCAGCCGTGTATGTACGCACCGAACCACCACCCGTGTATGTACGCACCGAACCACCACCCGTGTATGTACGCCCCCGAACCCCCCCCAGCCGTGTATGTACGCACCAAACCCCCACCCGTGTATGTACGCACCTAACACCCACCCCAGCCGTGTATGTACGCACCGAACCACCACCCGTGTATGTACGGACCGAACCCCCACCCCAGCAGAGTATGTACGCCCCGAACCCCCACCCGTGTATGTACGGACCGAACCCCCACCCCAGCCGTGTATGTACGCACCAAACCACCACCCGTGTATGTACGCACCAAACCACCACCCCAGCCGTGTATGTACGCACCAAACCACCACCCGTGTATGTACGCACCAAACGCCCACCCGTGTATGTACGCACCAAACCACCACACCAGCCGTGTATGTACGCACCAAACCCCCACCCCAGCCGTGTATGTACGCACCGAACCACCACCCGTGTATGTACGCACCGAACCCCCCCCCAGCCGTGTATGTACGCACCGAACCACCAGCCGTGTATGTACGCACCAAACCCCCACCCGTGTATGTACGCACCTAACACCCACCCCAGCCGTGTATGTACGCACCGAACCACCACCCGTGTATGTACGGACCGAACCCCCACCCCAGCAGAGTATGTACGCCCCGAACCCCCACCCGTGTATGTACGGACCGAACCCCCACCCCAGCCGTGTATGTACGCACCAAACCCCCACCCGTGTATGTACGCACCAAACCACCACCCCAGCCGTGTATGTACGCACCAAACCACCACCCGTGTATGTACGCACCAAACGCCCACCCGTGTATGTACGCACCAAACCACCACACCAGCCGTGTATGTACGCACCAAACCCCCACCCCAGCCGTGTATGTACGCACCAAACCACCACCCGTGTATGTACGCACCAAACGCCCACCCGTGTATGTACGCACCAAACCACCACACCAGCCGTGTATGTACGCACCAAACCCCCACCCCAGCCGTGTATGTACGCACCGAACCACCACCCGTGTATGTACGCACCGAACCCCCACCCCAGCAGAGTATGTACGCCCCGAACCCCCACCCGTGTATGTACGGACCGAACCCCCACCCGTGTATGTACGCACCAAACCCCCACCCGTGCATGTACGCACCGAACCTGCTATAAGAATGGGGTGTGCAAAACACCCCCAGCAGTGCCCAGACACAGGAGGGGTGGGTGCAGGGTCCTCCCAGCAGTGCCCAGACACAGGAGGGGTGTGTGCCTATCACTCCCAGCAGTGCCCAGACACAGGAGGGGTGTGTACCTATCACTCCCAGCAGTGCCCAGACATCGGACAATATACCCCATCAACAAGTTCAGTGACCTACAAGGGTGATACCCCAGATGCAGGCGGAGCCATCGCTGAGCCAGCATGGCTATATTGAAAGGCAACCCTCACACATCCAGGAAATGTAGACACAGCACAGCACAGCATTTGGGAGACACCCTGCAGGAAAAATGGCCTGGGCCACAGAGGACGGAACACACCTTGGGACAATGTCACCATACAGTGAGAGCAAACATGACCAAATACCATTTGCAGAGACCTTTGTGATGGCACGCAGATGGCAGGGTACACCCCATGAGCAGCACACTCCAACATTTCACAGACCCCTAACACATTATCACCACCCCAACGCAGGGAGCACCAGCACCAACAGCAAGTCCAGGAAAGCATCAGTGTGCAAAACAAAAAGAAAAGGCTTTATTCAGCAGGAAAATATATCAGAGAAAATGTCCACTATGTACAAGGGCCATGGGCCAGCCCAGCAGCAATGTCCGGGGGGGGGGTACACATCGGGACGTGTGTCCCCTAGCTTGCCTGCACAGTTCACAAGTCCATTTCATCCACAGAAGAGGGGGCATCAGGGGGGAGGGTGGAAACAGGCACCGCAGGGACAGGAGGGGAAAGGGTAGGTGTTGTGGGTGCAGGGAGGGATGAATCTGCCACAGGGGGGGTGCCAGCGCCAAAGGTGGAGGACAGAATGGCGCTGCACACGTCGGCAAGTTCCCCCAGCGACTCCCCCGTACCCAATCCAACCACAGGCCCCAAGGAGGGGGGGGGGCAAAGGGATGGGTCGCAGCGCCACTGGGGGAGGGTGTGGACAGGGTGGGGGACTCAACTCCCCTGGCCGGGTCCCGCCTCCACCGCTTGCGGGGTGGTGTCATCCTGGGGCTGGGGGGCACACTCGCAGTGGATGATGCTGTCACTGACTGTTGGCCAGGAGAGCTAAGGGGAGTGGATTTGGAGGGAGTGGGTTGTGTGGAATGCGGACTCCCACTGTGGCTGCGTGTTCTACGTTTCCCCCCCGACCCAGTGGGTGTGCCTTCCTCACCCTGTGTGTGCGTGACAGGAGGTGTGCGCTTCGACTTCCCTGGTGGTGTGGTGCCTGTGTCTGTTGGGGTGCGTGCACGCTGACGTCTGGATGTGCGTGGGACAGGCACGGGAGTGGGAATTGTGGATGGGGCAGGGGTAGGGGGTGTTACGCAGCGCTGCAGGAGATCCAGTGCTGCAGTCAGTGTGGAGTCTATGGACCTCAGCAACTGCCGTTGGTCAGACTGCGCAGCCGACATGCCCTCCATGTATGCCTCCATCTGGGTCAGCACCTGGGTGTGGGCATGGAGGACATTTAGCATCGCAGTCTGACCAACCTGCAACTGCCTCAGGATGTCCACAGACTCCGCACTCACCGCAGCAGTGGTGACAGGGGCAGGGGGTGCGGTGCCTGGCAGGAAGGAGACATGTGGGGACCGAGCACGGAGGGAAGGGCCACGAGCATGTGGGAGGCCGGTGATGGAACCTGAGGTGGCGGGGGGATGTGGAGGGCTGCCATCAGCTGGGGGGGCAGACTCCGCCACCTCTGTGAGCTCAGCCTCGGACCCGTCTGCGTCATAGTCTGTGTTGGCAGTCAACAGGTCCTCCGCCTCACTCCCTTCGGCCTCCGTGCCACTCCATGTGCCAGACAGGACAGCACTGCTGGTACTGGTGCTCAATCTCTCCTCCCGGTCCGTGCTAGTGTCTCCTTCCGTGTCCCCCGGCGATGCTGTGGGCAAGGTGAAGAGACAGGAGAAAATCAGACACCTGTACACTTATGTCACATGAGTCAAATATACATAGGTCACATTGCATAGCCTGAAAAGCAACAGGAGTAACACCTACAAAACAATGTACACATGTAGGCCATGGAACACACAGTTTTTCTACCCACCATGCCACTGAGACACAATGGAGATCATGACACAACAGCAAATCACTGCACCTGAAATTTTAGAGAGGAGTCAGCCTCTGGGGACAAATGTGCACGGCACCTGCACCACACTGCGTCGTCAAAAAGGGATGAGCATGAATCATATCCATTTACTCTTGCCGCATGCTGCAAAGGCAATACATGAAACCAGGCCACACATGACAGGGTCACTGCACCTTGAGCGTATGTCCAGTCAAACATCACACACAGGCTAAACCCAGCAAGGAGGATGAAGCTTCTGACATGTAGGCCTTGTACGCACAAACCACCCACACCTGAGACAATCTCATTGAGACGGAGAAAGTATGTACACCTCTTACTCTGGGATGGAAACACATGGCCTCCACTAATTCATGACTGTAAACACACAGCCCCTGGTGGCCATGTCCACACATCATTGACAGGCAAACATCATCAGATTGTCTCAACAACACACACAGGTAATGCCCACTGTGAGTATGCACAAGCAAAATGGGTCCCCCTGTACAGTGGACACATGTAGCAACCTGTAGGTCCTAACAGTTGAGCCCAGGGTACAATGCCACCCTACGCAACCCATGGCAAAGACACAGTGAATGGCCATATTGTTGGATGACGCACATGATACCTAGGAAGAGGTGCCCCAGGGCACAGTAGTGCCCACACTCCTCCATGGTCCAGGATGGACATGACTGCAAATTAAGCAACCGTCCCTGCACTTAGCAGGCCTCCCACTCAGGCACATCATGTCAGAGGGCACACAATTGGACATGCATGCTGGAAGGCTGTACATTTTGGAGACACACCCCTATGTCGTGATTCACAATCAGTGCCAAGTGACATGGACACCACAATGACTGAAATTGGCCATGGCACACGCAAGGTCCCCATACCTGTGGCACATCACCCCCACACATGATGCTGATAGCATAGGGCACCTGCATGAACTGCCTGCATAAATAACCTTGTGCAAGAGTGGCGACAGACCAGGGAACACATTGCAAGGAGGGGAAGGGAGGGAGTGAGAACAGCACTGTGCTACTTTGTGGAGAAGTTGACGCACTGCACAATCAAACCCTGGCAGTGTATCCATGCAACTGCACACTTACATTGGCTGGGGACACACAACTGACACACATGTACCTACCCCCTTCCTGCTGCTGCCTCTCCTGTAGGCGCCTGTCCATATCGGGGAAGACCACCGCCAGCACACGCTTCTGGATGTGGGTCAGACGACGGCGGCCACGGTTCTTACGGCTCTCAGGTGAGTCCCCCAGCAGGAGCCGTGCAATCCTCCTCGTCCAGCACCGGATGTCCTGCCAGCGTTTCCTCACCTGAGACAGGCTCCGCCTCCGACCCTCTGTACCCCTCACGGCACTGACGGCTTCCCTCCAGATCTCCCCCTTGGCAATGGCGCCTACCTGTGAGGATGCAAAAGAGAGAATACATTAATCCACATGAGCAAAGACACAGAGACACACATATAGAACAATCCTCATTATGAACAGGCCATGGTATGCATGCAACTAATTGCACCTTTGTCATAGGGACATTATCCACTGTGGAAGGCCAAATGCACTACGTGCCAGTGGAAGCACACGGGTGGCATGAGGGGTACCACACACTCACTGACCAGGGATCACACTGTGCCTCACAGGCTACACCAGGATTATGTACAGCACCTCACAGCAGTCACCTGCCCCAGCACACTGATGCTACCTCAGCAGAGTACACAGACACACACAGGTACAGGACAATCACATGGCATTGCCAACTGCGGGTACACACCTCACTCTGCCCATGTGCCAGTAGACGGGGGTGTCACAGGTGTGGGGCTGGCTCAGCACGGCATGCACACAGCACTGCTCCCTGCTCACATCCGATGGCCAGGCCATATCCATCCCTCATGCTGCTTGTGTGCAACACTCCCCATATGCACTCACCCACATGACAGGGGACTAACACACACACCAATGTGCAGGGGACGAACACGGCCTTTGGACACTCACAGCACAGGTACACTGAACAAACACACATCCATGGGTACTGACACCTGTCACACTGGGGGGAACACAGGATCACATCAGGACTGTGGAAACAACATCCCCAGGAGGAGTATGCAGGCAGAATGTGGCATGCACCTTGCATTCATTGTCACAGTAGGCACTATGCAAGTGAGGAGTGCACACAGGAAACACAGCATGCTCTGCATGGGTGACATGAGGCCTTCCACACCCTGGGACCCACTCCAAACAACAGTGCATGTCTGTCACACATGGACACAATGCCAGAAGTCACTGTCACACAAAAGGGGCACAGTCTAAGCTAGTGGAGTCTGCACTCACCTGAACCCCTGGTCGACCATACAGGCTCTGGAACTGTGGGAGGATCACATCTATCAGGGCAAGGTTCTCCTCCTGGGTGAATGGCTGTGACCTCTCCACAGTCCTGGACATGGTGCCAGAGGAATCACTATCAGCAGCAGTGGTCATGGATGAATGGATGTGCAGGCAAGTGCTCTCTCATGGGACCTGGCTGCCTTATATATGCCTGGCTGGCCTGTTCATGTATAGGAGTACAGATTGATTGGTCAGTCACATTAGCATCCTACGTTTCATCCAATCCCTTCAAACCTACCCCAGTGTGTGGCTTTGCATGGTTTCAGTTTTGATAATGATGTCAAGTCAACATCCACATTGCAACAATGTAGATTCTTTCAAACTGACTTCTGCTGTGCACCTGGTGCTCAAATTCAAAAATTTAACTCAGTCTCCATGGCAACCATCAGGCATTTAGGCCCTTATACTTGTCCCTCATGTGTCCCCTATGTGTTTTCATACATTTACACACAGGTACGGTGCGTTCCACGCCCTAGGGCACCCCACAAGCAGTGATACCGACCGTACATGCGCTTGTACGGTCCGGATCACAATATGGGCGCTGGCGTATGCGTACGCCACAGTAGTACGGACTGTACACGCGCTTGTACGGTCCGGATCACAATATGGGCGCTGGCGTATGCGTACGCCACAGTAGTACGGACTGTACACGCGCTTGTACGGTCCGGATCACAATATGGGCGCTGGCGTATGCGTACGCCACAGTAGTACGGACTGTACACGCGCTTGTACGGTCCGGATCACAATATGGGCGCTGGCGTATGCGTACGCCACAGTAGTACGGACTGTACACGCGCTTGTACGGTCCGGATCACAATATGGGCGCTGGCGTATGCGTACGCCACAGTAGTACGGACCGTACAAGCGCGTGTACAGTCCGTACTACTGTGGCGTACGCATACGCCAGCGCCCATATTGTGATCCGGACCGTACAAGCGCGTGTACAGTCCGTACTACTGTGGCGTACGCATACGCCAGCGCCCATATTGTGATCCGGACCGTACAAGCGCGTGTACAGTCCGTACTACTGTGGCGTACGCATACGCCAGCGCCCATATTGTGATCCGGACCGTACAAGCGCGTGTACAGTCCGTACTACTGTGGCGTACGCATACGCCAGCGCCCATATTGTGATCCGGACCGTACAAGCGCGTGTACAGTCCGTACTACTGTGGCGTACGCATACGCCAGCGCCCATATTGTGATCCGGACCGTACAAGCGCGTGTACAGTCCGTACTACTGTGGCGTACGCATACGCCAGCGCCCATATTGTGATCCGGACCGTACAAGCGCGTGTACAGTCCGTACTACTGTGGCGTACGCATACGCCAGCGCCCATATTGTGATCCGGACCGTACAAGCGCGTGTACAGTCCGTACTACTGTGGCGTACGCATACGCCAGCGCCCATATTGTGATCCGGACCGTACAAGCGCGTGTACAGTCCGTACTACTGTGGCGTACGCATACGCCAGCGCCCATATTGTGATCCGGACCGTACAAGCGCGTGTACAGTCCGTACTACTGTGGCGTACGCATACGCCAGCGCCCATATTGTGATCCGGACCGCACAAGCGCGTGTACAGTCCGTACTACTGTGGCGTACGCATACGCCAGCGGCAATATTGGCCCAGGGACCCTATACACGCGCTCCGAGCGTATGTACGGTGCGTATAACAACTGTCAGTGGTGACAGGCGGCACACAGACAGGAATGGAGCGGACAGGTATTGCCAAGGGTGGACACCAATGCATTGTCTGTGCAATACCACCTGTGTGTGACACAGGTGTGTCAGGATGTGATGTGGCACTTTACCCCTGAGGTGTGGGCAAAGCACATGTACGATGAGCTGTGTACACATGTCGTGTGTGATGGTGCGCATTGTACCACACATCCCCTGCACTCCTTTGACATGTGTGCATGTCGTACACACTAGTGGAGCCATGAGTCACTTGCATGTCCCAGTCACGGACACCCGCACCTGTCCCCTGATGCCAGGTACACGGAATATTACATATGACACGTGTATGGCTGCGTTGCATGCTGCAACCATGTCATGTGTGTGGCATGTCTTTCCATGAATTTGCTGTAGGTGTGTGATTCAATGTGTCAGCAGTTGCTGCTGCCAACATGTGTCTGTGTGTCGATGGGCATGGCACACTGTTCCGCACACCAGCCCACATATGTGATTTGCCATGAGGTGTGTATGTATCCAACTACACGGAGTATCAACACAAGTACATATCCACATGCTCCCTATGTATGTTCTGTCTCGACATGTACTCCTCAAAGGCAATGTGTGTGGCCTGTCCTATTCCTATGACATGTGACCAGTGCATATCGCATCCAACTACCTGTCTGTACCATACGCATACTACCTCTGCACATGTGTGGATGTCTGTGAATCCTGTGATGCGTGTGCATGTTCACTTACACTGGCCCACAGCTAGTCTCATGCCATGTCATCGTGATCTTGCCCCCCTCCGTTAGTGGCTGTCCGTTGGTAGGAGTGTAACCTGACTGGCGTTCGTGTCCAGGAACTGTGGCACAGACCTGACTCACAACGTGGCATATGTGTATTGGCTGTGTAACATGTGCTCAGTGCATTGACGATGTTGTTGTACAGTGCTCACTCTTAGGTGTTCCTTCCATTTCACTGCAGGGCTCCGCCTCTCCCTCGACGTATGCCAGACATTGCTGCCCTGCATGAACGGGACTGTATACGCCGCTACAGATTCAGCCAACGGTTGATTGATGAGTTGACTGGCCGGCTGGAAGCACAACTCCTCCCGCGCCACAGGTATCCAAGTGCACTGACACCCAAGTTGAAGGTGATGGCAGCCCTACATTTCCTTGCCACGGGTACGTTCCAACATACCATTGCTGATGTCGGGGGCATGTCCCAGACGATGTTCAGCCGTGTTCTGCATGATTTCTTAGAGGCCATGTTGGTTCACCTGGATGAGTACATTAAATTCCCAAATCGTGAGCAGTTGACAGATGTCAAGCGTGAGTTCTATGCCCTGGGAGGGATGCCCCATGTCATTGGGTCCATAGATGGGACACATGTTGCGTTGGTACCACCACAGGCACAGGAGGTGGTGTATAGGAATCGCAAACATTATCACTCCATTAATGCCCTTGTGGTGTGTCTGTCCAACATGGTGATTTCACATGTCTGTGTTCGCTTTCCAGGATCAGCACACGATGCCTTCATCATGAGGCGTAGCAGGGTGCCAGAAATGATGCTGCAGCTGCGGAACGAGCGAGCATGTATTGTTGGTGGGTAGACTCTGGCAGTTCAGTGTTTGGCGTCATCTTCCAATCTCACTGCCTGTGCTGACACACTTCTGTCCATGATGTTTCCTTGTAGGGGACGCTGGCTATCCCAACATGCCATGGCTGATGACGCCTGTCCGCAACCCCAGCACGGCTGCCGAGCACCTCTACAACAACGCACATGGGCGGACCAGGAGAGTCATTGAGAGGACGTTTGGACTTCTGAAGAGCCGATTCCGGTGCCTCCACAAGACCGGCGGAGCACTCCCATATGCCCCGGTGAAGGTGTGCAAGATCATCATCGTCTGCTGCATGCTGCACAACATGGCAGTGGAGGAAGCTGTTCCACTCATACTGGATCAAGATGACCAGGACCATCCACCCGTGGAGGATGAAGGGCTTGGTGACGGGGCAAGTGATGTGGAGGAGGAGGAGGCTGTGGAGGACATGCGGAGTCGGCTCATACGCAACTTCTTTGCTTAGTGGTGAGTTCCAGTGTCTGAGTGTGCACGCATTGGGCCGTGTGTGGCATGTGTTGCAATGTGTGTGTCCATCTGCATGTCTGCCAAGTGAGTCAGTGGTGTGTATTGAAGTGTCACTCAAGTGATGGCGCAATGGAAGGATGTTGTCTGAGGGTCATCATTGTCACCTGTCATGTTAACAACATGATACGTGTTAAGTACATGCTTGCGGATGTGCTCCTTTGTGCTGAATCCTTGTGTGTCTCTCTTCCACAGGTCCATGTGCATGCTGTCTGCTGGTGGCATTGTTGTGCTCCTGCTACTCCTCATGAACACAGCGACATGTGCTGATTCAGCGTCACATGCACGGGCAAGTGTTGAAATCTCCTCAGGGTAAGGGATGCCTCACGTCGTTTTGGGTGTGTGAATTGTTTGTAGTCTGTGTGCACTTCTCCGGTTCATGTGTGTTCCATTTGCATACATGGTGATCCTACATGGGGAACATGACATGGGGCAGGCTTCACCTGGAGCCATGCTCAGACTTGGTGACTGTCATGTGGCAGGGGATTGGGGATTGTGATGAGGCCATCATTGTGTGTAACACTGGCCTCGGAAACATACAGGTTGCACCGGGTTGACATGGTGTGTGATTGCCCCATCAGTGCCTCAATGGTGTATAGCGGCCTCTCCGTGGCAGCAGGGGGTGTTTAGCTGTTATCCGTCACTTGTGTGCCAGGTCAATGGGATGCCAGCATCTGTGTTGCAATGGGGGGTGCCAGTGTTGCTCCCACATGTACATCCACATGACCTGTGTATGTGTTGACAGAGTATCATTGTCATTCCAACACACATGACTAATAAATTTGTCCCTCTGTCTCCAAGGTGCCTCTTCCCTGTCAATGGTGCCCTGTTGCCACTGTGCGTGCCGCAGGTCTGGCATAGTTTTCATAGGTGGTGCATATGTGTCTATGTGTAGAGTGACAAGATGCTAGGGGTTTGTCAGGGAGTGGGAACTGTATTATGCACAAGATGCACAGTTCCATCCACCTCAAGGCAAGAGAGACCATCCCCCAGGGAAACTACAACATCTGTGTAGAATCCTACCCTGCAGTCTACGGACATGTGCCTCACGACTCCCATGGTACTTGTCCATATCCGGAGTGCATCTGCACAGCTCTGCTACTGCGTCGGGCAACCAGGCCACATCAACGTCCTAACGGGATGGGGGGAATGTTTCACAGCCAGCTGCAGGATGACCTTCTAGATCCACGCCCACACTCATGATGCAGCCCACAACCCCAACACAACCATGTGGCACAGTGATCCTAAACTGCATTCTGGCATCTCCATGCATCCAACCTTGGCCTAGCCACCATTCTCAACATCCGCCTGACGCAAGCATGCTGCACATTGTAGGGACACATGTCTAGACATACCTGGGAGCGGCAAGCCAGGTCACTCCACATGATCCCTGACCTCTGCGCATGACTGTTGCTCCCCTGAATGTGTCTGTAGCCACAGTTGTGCGGGAACCACTCAGCTGGTTGGGCCCAGCACAGGTGAGTTTGTTACTCCATGTCTGTATCAGATGAGACATTGGGACCCATGTGTGTCCTGGGCAAGACTGCGACCCCACGGTTTGGATGGTTGGAGTTAATTCTGAGATCAGGCATGCTTTGACTGTACGACACACACATGTATTGTAATAATGTAGAATCACGGCATCATCTTGTAAGTGTGATTAATTTATTTGTGGTGGGGTACGGGTTTGTGGGGATGACAAGAGGTGCACAGCGGGAGTGTAGAATCCAAAGTTCACTGGGGGAGTTGGTATCCTTGTCGTAGCAAAATGTCAGAGTCCATGCCACAGTCTTCGTCAACATAGGTCAGACAGTGACCAGCAAGTCCATGTGGCAGAGAATGTCATGTGCTGCTATTGGGCCAGAGGGCCAGGTGCCAGGCCAGGTGACCTGGGAGATGGTGATGTTCTGCTGACTCTCACAGTCTTTTTCGTGGACGACCCACCTTCCTGCGGGGACCCTCGGAAGCAGTCCGTGACGATGTCTGTGACGCTCCGTCGGATGAATCCTCCTCCTCCTGATCCCTCCCTGTGTCTGGTAATGGCCTTCGCCTGGTGCCACAGGGAGGGTTGCCCATGTTGTCGGCAATCCGACGGAGTACACCGGTCATTTGGGTTTGCACCGCCACGAGCTCAGCCTGTCTATCCTCCATCCTTCCTTGGTGTTGCAGTTGACAGGCATGTTGCTGGGACTGCAGGGTCTTCATCTCCTGGAGGGTCCCCTTGATGTCATTGAGGGTGGACGCAATCTGGTCCATGCCCCTGGTGTCACGCCGGTATGTATCCAGGATGTTGCTGACCTGGGACACTACCGGGTCCTGAGCTGCCTGGTCAGGTTCGCGCCTCCGCCGTCCTCCACTCCCGCCACCCCTGCCCACGTGCACCTGGCCTGCCGTTGTGGGTGCATCGGGTCTCCGGGACCCCTGAGGGATGGCATCTGCGTTGCCGCCTGCCTCCTCCTGGGTGCCCGGAGGACCGTGTCCCTCCTGGGCAGACTGGCTGGGTGGTCGTGTGCGGGCAGGGCTCCTGGACGTCTCCTGGGATGTGGCAGGAATGGGGGTGGTGGTTGGCACAGTTGTACCTGACGCAGGTGCTGCAGGTGGTTGGACACCAGAGGGGCCAGGTTGGTCTGGGTCATCCACGGAGTGGTGAGAGTCATCGCTGGCGGTGGGGTCATCATCCCGCGGAGCCTGGTCCTGTGTGACTTCCCCCCCAGTGTTGGGGGGTGTTCGTCGACGTTGACCTGTGTGTGAGAGAGACAATGTTAACAGTGTCACATGTGGCATCCATGTTGCATGCATTTCTGATTTGGCACTCTTCCTCTGGGTAGTTGGATCTGTCCTGCATTCCTCTCACAGTGCACTTGTGCATGGCTATGTCCCTTGGCCACAGCTGTCAGGGCTTTACGCATGTGTGAGACACAATCTTAGTTGATGCATCTATTTGGGTACACAGTCAGCAGTGTGGTGTGCGGGCGTAGCGAGCCATGCAGAGGCGCCTTACGTGTTGCACTGTACGTGGCCAAATGGTGTTTTGGCAAGGCAATTTGATGTTGCAGGTAGGGGACTGAAGCATTTGTGACAGGGTTCTTACCGACACGGTGGGTGGGTATACTGGGTGTGTGGTTAGGTCTGTGCCTGCAGCACGGATGGACTCGTGCACAGATTGACACATGGACCGGTCTTCATCTACGGAAGGGGGGGTTGAGGCACTGCCAGACCTGGTCTGCATGCACACAGTCCACCGGCTGACGAGTGGACATGGCCACACCACCCAAGGGTGATTTAGTCTCCCTGTGTCTCCCTTCCTCCCTCCCTCTGTCACCCTCCTCCCTCCCTCTGTCGGTCTCCCTCTGTCACCCTACTCCCTCCCTCTGTCTGTCTCCCTGTGTCCCCCCTCTGTCTCCTTCCCTCTCATTCCCCCTCTCCCTCCCTCTCTTTGTCACTCTCTGTCACCTCAGGCCAGCTTCCTGGGCACACACAGTTAGCCGGTCTTTGAATGGCCATTGGCTTGTTCATGTGAGTTAGTCCCTGTTCTCCGGGCACCCATTGGGCAGTGTGTCTGAGTGTAGGCTGCTGCTGTGGCGGTGTGTGCTGAGACTCTATCAGAGCGATGCATCTTCATTGTCTGCTGTTATGTGCAAATTGTGCCTTCAGACCCATGGCATCCTGCATGGCAGCCATCATTTGCAGGCAAGACAGTACTGTGTGGGTACACACAGTTTGTATGGCTGTGCCCTGGGCCATATGGGCTGAGGGCATTGTTGTGTGCTTGTGAGTTGCTCAATGTTAGTTTTGCTGCCCCCACTCCCAGCATCGACCACATCCTGTGTTGTGTTGGTGTTTTGTGTGGCCTGTGACTTGGCATGGCCCTGATTGATGCATGGGGCATGGAGGTGCCAGTGGCATGTGTGTGTTTGTGGAGTGTTGTTGTGTCCGGTGGTGGCTTGGGGGGGGTGGCATGCATGATTGATTGTGTATGGCATCCCCCCCATGTGAGGTGAGTTGTTTGTGTACTCACCAGGGTCTGGGAGTCCTGGCAGTCCGTGTAGTCCCTCCACCGCCAGCGTGGACATCACCTTCTCCTCCCAGGGATGGTATTGTACCGGTCTGGGGGGCGGCCCTCCTCCAGTGATGTTCCCCTGGTTGTGATTGTCAGTCATCTTCCTCTTGACCGTCCTCCGCAGATCGTACCACCTGGATTGGCACTCGTGCCTGGTCCTTCTGGTTGTCCCAACAGCATTCACAGAATCGACGATCCTCTGCCACATGGCGGTTTTTTCGGATATGCTGGTCTGTCTGACCAATGTCCCAAAGAGCTGTGGCTCGACTCTGAGGATTTCGTCGACAAGGATCTCCAGCTCCTCCTTTGTGAACTTTGGATTCTTGGTGGTGGACATGGCGTGGGGTGTGGTTGTGGGGGTGTGGGTGTGGATGGCTGTGGGTGTGTGGGTGTGGTAGTGGAGGTGTGTGTGTGAATGTGATGAGGGGGTGTTTGTGTAGGTGGTTGTGTGAAGGTATGCAAGTGTGAGGTTCAAGTATGGTGGTGTGGGTCGTCTGTGGGCTCTGGCAGCAGTGGGTCTGTTGCAAAGGCTCATGGTTTGTGTGTGTGGTCCATTTTTATTGGTCCATTTGTGGGTGTGGCTGTGTTTGAAATTTGTGTGGGTGTGTTATGAGGAGTGATTGAGTTTTGGGCCTCTGTTTGGCAGTTTGGCAGTTGCAGGTGAGTGTATGTGATGTTTGTGGGGTTGTTGGGCCTGTTTGGTGGTGTGGGGAAACTCTACTTGACTCTCCTTGTGTAAATATGGTTTGTCCGGGTTCAGTACGTGTTTTTTTGGCGTCAGTACGGTCCGTACATGCACTGGTGGGGGTGCGGTCCGTACATTCCCTGGTGGGGTGGTGGTTAGGTGCGTACATACACGGCTGGGGTGGGGGTTTGGTGCGTACATACACGGCTGGTGGTTCGGTGCGTACATACACGGCTGGGGGGGGTTCGGGGGCGTACATACACGGCTGGTGGTTCGGTGCGTACATACACGGCTGGGGGGGGGTTCGGGGGCGTACATACACGGGTGGGTGTTTGGTGCGTACATACACGGCTGGTGGTTCGGTGCGTACATACACGGCTGGGGGGGGGTTCGGGGGCGTACATACACGGGTGGGGGTTCGGGGGCGTACATACACGGCTGGTGGTTCGGTGCGTACATACACGGCTGGGGGGGGGTTCGGGGGCGTACATACACGGGTGGGTGTTTGGTGCGTACATACACGGCTGGTGGTTCGGTGCGTACATACACGGCTGGGGGGGGGTTCGGGGGCGTACATACACGGGTGGGTGTTTGGTGCGTACATACACGGCTGGTGGTTCGGTGCGTACATACACGGCTGGGGTGGGGGTTTGGTGCGTACATACACGGCTGGTGGTTCGGTGCGTACATACACGGCTGGGGGGGGTTCGGGGGCGTACATACACGGCTGGTGGTTCGGTGCGTACATACACGGCTGGGGGGGGGTTCGGGGGCGTACATACACGGGTGGGTGTTTGGTGCGTACATACACGGCTGGTGGTTCGGTGCGTACATACACGGCTGGGGTGGGGGTTTGGTGCGTACATACACGGCTGGTGGTTCGGTGCGTACATACACGGCTGGGGGGGGTTCGGGGGCGTACATACACGGCTGGTGGTTCGGTGCGTACATACACGGCTGGGGGGGGGTTCGGGGGCGTACATACACGGGTGGGTGTTTGGTGCGTACATACACGGCTGGTGGTTCGGTGCGTACATACACGGCTGGGGGGGGGTTCGGGGGCGTACATACACGGCTGGTGGTTCGGTGCGTACATACACGGCTGGGGGGGGGGTTCGGGGGCGTACATACATGGGTGGGTGTTTGGTGCGTACATACACGGCTGGTGGTTCGGTGCGTACATACACGGCTGGGGTGGGGGTTTGGTGCGTACATACACGGCTGGTGGTTCGGTGCGTACATACACGGCTGGGGGGGGTTCGGGGGCGTACATACACGGCTGGTGGTTCGGTGCGTACATACACGGCTGGGGGGGGTTCGGGGGCGTACATACACGGGTGGGTGTTTGGTGCGTACATACACGGCTGGTGGTTCGGTGCGTACATACACGGCTGGGGGGGGGTTCGGGGGCGTACATACACGGGTGGGTGTTTGGTGCGTACATACACGGCTGGTGGTTCGGTGCGTACATACACGGCTGGGGTGGGGGTTTGGTGCGTACATACACGGCTGGTGGTTCGGTGCGTACATACACGGCTGGGGGGGGTTCGGGGGCGTACATACACGGCTGGTGGTTCGGTGCGTACATACACGGCTGGGGGGGGGTTCGGGGGCGTACATACACGGGTGGGTGTTTGGTGCGTACATACACGGCTGGTGGTTCGGTGCGTACATACACGGCTGGGGTGGGGGTTTGGTGCGTACATACACGGCTGGTGGTTCGGTGCGTACATACACGGCTGGGGGGGGTTCGGGGGCGTACATACACGGCTGGTGGTTCGGTGCGTACATACACGGCTGGGGGGGGGTTCGGGGGCGTACATACACGGGTGGGTGTTTGGTGCGTACATACACGGCTGGTGGTTCGGTGCGTACATACACGGCTGGGGGGGGGTTCGGGGGCGTACATACACGGCTGGTGGTTCGGTGCGTACATACACGGCTGGGGGGGGGGTTCGGGGGCGTACATACATGGGTGGGTGTTTGGTGCGTACATACACGGCTGGTGGTTCGGTGCGTACATACACGGCTGGGGTGGGGGTTTGGTGCGTACATACACGGCTGGTGGTTCGGTGCGTACATACACGGCTGGGGGGGGTTCGGGGGCGTACATACACGGCTGGTGGTTCGGTGCGTACATACACGGCTGGGGGGGGTTCGGGGGCGTACATACACGGGTGGGTGTTTGGTGCGTACATACACGGCTGGTGGTTCGGTGCGTACATACACGGCTGGGGGGGGTTCGGGGGCGTACATACACGGGTGGGTGTTTGGTGCGTACATACACGGCTGGTGGTTCGGTCCGTACATACACGGCTGGGGGGGGTTCGGGGGCGTACATACACGGCTGGTGGTTCGGTGCGTACATACAGGGCTGGGGGGGGGGTTTGGTGCGTACATACACGGCTGGTGGTTCGGTGCGTACATACACGGCTGGGGGGGGTTCGGGGGCGTACATACACGGCTGGTGGTTCGGTGCGTACATACACGGCTGGGGGGGGTTCGGGGGCGTACATACACGGGTGGGTGTTTGGTGCGTACATAC
Organism: Triturus cristatus; assembly: GCF_964204655.1. NCBI lineage: Eukaryota > Metazoa > Chordata > Amphibia > Caudata > Salamandridae > Triturus > Triturus cristatus. The sequence goes on from NC_140582.1 coordinate 1,268,040,464, forward strand.
ACGGGTGGGGGTTCGGGGCGTACATACGCGGGCGGGGGGTGGTGGGGTGTTCGGCGCGTATGCGGGCACATGTCTCCATGGTTGCTATGGGAGTTCGGTTCGGACGGTGTTTTTTGCGTACGGTTGTGAAATGGGGAGGACGGGAGGGATCGTACTTGCGCAGTCGGACTTTATTTTTCCGCACGGTGGGTTTCTCGCCCGGGGACGTGTCGGTGACTTTTCCCGACCCGAGGACGTGTGGGGAAATCTTCCCAATGCGATTCGTATGGACTTTTTTCCGTTCGAATCGTACTTGGCAGTTTGTACGCTACTTTGACGATTCGGACGGAAAAAAATCCGGATACGAGTCGGACGGGGAATTTTTTTACCGGATCGGAATTGGCACCTATGTGTAGAATATGCCACTAACATAAGTTTTGCACATCAAATAAAACTTCTAATAGCCCTAGCTTATGTACCAACCACAGATGTTGCAGAACATTACAATCTTGTATTAGAAAGTCCATTCTACAAACAAAATGAAGTAAAGTTATCTCCCCTCTTAGATTATTTTGAGGATACCTGGGTGGAGAGACTACACAGATCAGGCCATAGACGTCAGCCCAAGTTCCAAATACCTTGGTGGAATGTATATGTAAGTACACTCAACCAACAAGCCAAAACTAACAACGCCGTCGAGGGCTGGCATAATGCATTCCTAACTTCTACTGGGAGAACAACTCCAACACTACAAAAACTACTAATTGCCATACAAAAGGAACAAAGTTTCCAAGAATTAAGAATGCAACAATCTGTCCTACAATTAAAACCAAAACAATCTAGACAAACTACTCAAATGTATAATTACCTACAACAACAGGTACAGCTATACCCATCCACAAGAGGACTTGAGTACTTAAATATAATAGCTCAAACTCTCTTCTAAACCCTTTCCTAAATATTAACCCACAATTCTACTAAAACAACTATCACAACATAAATAAACCACTTTATTATATCACATATTTAATTATGTGGTCTAAAATATATAAATCAATTACATCGACATATATTTAGACAACATAATTAAACAAACCAAGCACACAACAACAATATTAAATATATAAAGTTTTGCCACCAACAATTAAAATATTTAAATGAACTTACCTGTGTAGTTGCTCCAATGGGATAATAATATTCCTTCCAAATAAATCCAGGTAGTTCAAAATCCATAGGTATAAAAAAAAAATCCAAATAAAATGTAAAAATACAACTGTTTATTGAAAAAAACGTGAACGCAAAAAAACGACTATCCATTAACCATAAAAATCCTGAAAAATATTAAAAAGGTAAATAACCGCTCCTGGAAACCCGAACAATAAAGGAAATGTAAAATAAAGATTAGTAAACACAACTAATACACACTTCCTTTAAAAAAAATAAGGTGTTTGAAACCGACGAAAATATCTTCTCCGTAAAACCTACAAAAGAGAAACAAACATTCCCACCCACACACAAACACACATAAGGCACCTAAAAACATCACTACTAACGTTATTCAAACACTATGAAACTTTAACACACCGAAATAACAAAACACTAACAAAGCCACAAACACGGAACACAACGTAAATTATAAAACCGTATACAAACTATTACTAACACCCTAACTTCTAAAACATCAATCCATACACACTTATTACAACATTACTACTTCCACAAAACACTTAAAACTATTTAATAATAAAGAAAATAACTCTTACCTTCTCAAACGTGAAACAGCTCCCGACCGCGATCTGGATTCTACCAAAATAACCCAAAACAACAGCGAGCGGTTACAAAATAAAAGAACCAAACAAACATAACAACTAAAACAATACCAATAAATGCCCTAACTATTTATTTAACATTACACATTACTTGAAAAATTAGTAAAACATTAGAATAAAATATTCAAAAAGAATACCTATTTTTTTTATCTATGTGAAAATTATTTAACGTATAATAATAAATGTAATAAATAAAATATTTTTATTAATATAATAATAAAACTGTATATATTACCAAAATAAATTGATGAACATGATATAATTAATATATTGTATCTACAACATACCAAAAAAAAATAAAAAAATACATATTCTAAAATGTAAACAATTTCAATATTAATTATGTAATATAAATATTAATAATTAAAATATATTAATCATGTATTTCAAAACATACAATTTCTTATAAATTCAAATAAATTCTAAAAATGTAGAGAGTACACAATATAAATTTAAAAATATTAAACAGCTATAAAAATCATTTTTTTTATTTTTAATTATTTTGTGTGTTCATATATTCATGTCCAAAATATACATTAAACAAATATATATCCATTATAAAAAAATTATGACTATAATCCAAATGTAAAATATTAATTATTTTATTACATGTTTATTTCAATGATTTAATTATTAGAATATGCGTAATAATAAACAATATTTTCTCTCTAATGAATATACATTCCAACAACTATAAAACAAATCTTATTTTCCTTTCTACTATTTTTTTTAAAAATTTGGAATTTGCATTCTGATATAACTTCTATCTTTTATCCAACCAAAACTAAAATCTACAGATTTTTTGTAAATTAAAACAAATTAATTTAACTGTTCCTATTCAACTCTATATTTAATTCTAATATTTGCTATTTACCAAACTTAATTAACATACTACTCCCACTACAGACTGAACTTAATTAATTTACTATTCTCACTCCAACTTATATTAAATTATAGTAGGTGCTGGACACTGAACTAAATTAATTTACTATTCCCACTCCAGTCTATATTTAATTAAGATAAGTGCTGGACACTGAACTTAATTAATTTACTATTCTCACTCCAACCTATATTAAATTAGGGTAGGTGCTGGACACTGAACTAAAATAATTTACTATTCCCACTCCAGTCTATATTAAATTAAGATAAGTGCTGGACACTGAACTGAATAAATTTACTATTCTCACTCCAACCTATATTTAATTAGAGTATGTGCTGGACACTGAACTGAATTAATTTACTATTCCCACTCCAGTCTATATTTAATTAAGATAAGTGCTGGACACTGAACTAAATTAATTTACTATTCCCACTCCAGTCTATATTTAATTAAGATAAGTGCTGGACACTGAACTTAATTAATTTACTATTCTCACTCCAACCTATATTACATTAGAGTAGGTGCTGCACACTGAACTTAATTAATTAACTATTCCCACTCCAGTCTATATTTAATTAAGATAACTGCTGGACACTGAACTTAATTAATTTACTATTCTCACTCCAACCTATATTAAATTAGGGTAGGTGCTGAACACTGAACTAAAATAATTTACTAATCCCACTCCAGTCTATATTAAATTAAGATAAGTGCTGGGCACTGAACTTAATAAATTTACTATTCTCACTCCAACCTATATTTAATTAGAGTATGTGCTGGACACTGAACTGAATTAATTTACTATTCCCACTCCGGTCTATATTTAATTAAGATAAGTGCTGGACACTGAACTTAATTAATTTACTATTCTCACTCCAACCTATATTACATTAGAGTAAGTGCTGGACACTGAACTTAATTAATTAACTATTCCCACTCCAGTCTATATTTAATTAAGATAAGTGCTGGACACTAAACTTAATTAATTTACTATTCTCACTCCAACCTATATTACATTAGAGTAGGTGCTGGACACTGAACTTAATTAATTAACTATTCCCACTCCAGTCTATATTTAATTAAGGTAACTGCTGGACACTGAACTTAATTCATGTACTATTCTCACTCCAACCTATATTAAATTAGAGTAGGTGCTGGACACTGAACTTAATTAATTAACTATTCCCACTCCAGTCTATATTTAATTAAGATAAGTGCTGGACACTGAACTTAATTAATTTACTATTCTCACTCCAACCTATATTAAATTAGGGTAGGTGCTGGACACTGAACTAAAATAATTTACTATTCCCACTCCAGTCTATATTAAATTAAAATAAGTGCTGGACACTGAACTTAATAAATTTACTATTCTCACTCCAACCTATATTTAATTAGAGTATGTGCTGGACACTAAACTGAATAAATTTACTATTCCCACTCTAGTCTATATTTAATTAAGATAAGTGCTGGACACTGAACTTAATTAAGTTACTATTCTCACTCCAACCTATATTACATTAGAGTAGGTGCTGTACACTGAACTTAATTAATTAACTATTCCCACTCCAGTCTATATTTAATTAAGATAACTGCTGGACACTGAACCTAATTAATTTACTATTCTCACTCCAACCTATATTAAATTAGGGTAGGTGATGGACACTGAACTAAATTAATTTACTATTCCCACTCCAGTCTATATTAAATTAAAATAAGTGCTGGACACTGAACTTAATTAATGTCCTATTCTCACTCCAACCTATCTTTAATTAGAGTAGGTGCTGGACACTGAACTTAATTAATTAACTATTCCCACTCCAGTCTATATTTAATTAAGATAAGTGCTAGACACTGAACTTAATTAATTTACTATTCTCACTCCAACCTATATTAAATTAGGGTAGGTGCTGGACACTGAACTAAAATAATTTACTATTCCCACTCCAGTCTATATTAAATTAAAATAAGTGCTGGACACTGAACTTAATAAATTTACTATTCTCACTCCAACCTATATTTAATTAGAGTATGTGCTGGACACTGAACTGAATTAATTTACTATTCCCACTCCAGTCTATATTTAATTAAGATAAGTGCTGGACACTGAACTAAATTATTTTACTATTCCCACTCCAGTCTATATTTAATTAAGATAAGTGCTGGACACTGAACTTAATTAATTTACTATTCTCACTCCAACCTATATTACATTAGAGTAGGTGCTGTACACTGAACTTAATTAATTAACTATTCCCACTCCAGTCTATATTTAATTAAGATAACTGCTGGACACTGAACTTAATTAGTGTACTATTCTCACTCCACCCTATATTAAATTAGGGTAGGTGCTGGACACTCAACTAAAATAATTTACTATTCCCACTCCAGTCTATATTAAATTTAGATAAGTGCTGGACACTGAACTTAATAAATTTACTATTCTAACTCCAACCTATATTTAATTAGAGTATATGCTGGACACTGAACTGAATTAATTTACTATTCCCACTCCAGTCTATATTTAATTAAGATAAGTGCTGGACACTGAACTTAATTAATTTACTATTCTCACTCCAACCTATATTACATTAGAGTAGGTGCTGGACACTGAACTTAATTAATTAACTATTCCCACTCCAGTCTATATTTAATTAAGATAAGTGCTGGACACTGAACTTAATTAATTTACTATTCTCACTCCAACCTATATTACATTAGAGTAGGTGCTGGACACTGAACTTAATTAATTAACTATTCCCACTCCAGTCTATATTTAAGTAAGATAAGTGCTGGACACTGAACTTAATTAATTTACTATTCTCACTCCAACCTATATTTTATTAGAGTATGTGCTGGACACAGAACTTAATTAATTTACTATTCCCACTCCAATCTATATTTAATTAAGATAAGGGCTGGACACTGAACTTAATTAATGTACTATTCTCACTCCAACCTATATTAAATTAGAGTAGGTGCTGGACACTGAACTTAATTAATTTACTATTCCCACTCCAGTCTATATTTAATTAAGATAAGTGTTGGACACTGAACTTAATAAATTTACTATTCTCACTCCAACCTATATTACATTAGAGTAGGTGCTGGACACTGAACTTAATTAATTAACTATTCCCACTCCAGTCTATATTTAATTAAGATAAGTGCTGGACACTGAACTTAATTAATTTACTATTCTCACTCCAACCTATATTTTATTAGAGTATGTGCTGGACACAGAACTTAATTAATTTACTATTCCCACTCCAATCTATATTTAATTAAGATAAGTGCTGGACACTGAACTTAATTAATGTACTATTCTCACTCCAACCCATATTAAATTAGAGTAGGTGCTGTACACTGAACTTAATTAATTTACTATTCCCACTCCAGTCTATATTTAATTAAGATAAGTGCTGGACACTGAACTTAATTAATTTACTATTCTCACTCCAACCTATATTAAATTAGGGTAGGTGCTGGACACTGAACTAAATTAATTTACTATTCCCACTCCAGTCTATATTAAATTAAAATAAGTGCTGGACACTGAACTTAATTAATGTCCTATTCTCACTCCAACCTATATTTAATTATAGTATGTGCTGGACACTGAACTGAATTAATTTACTATTCCCACTCCAGTCTATATTTAATTAAGATAAGTGCTGGAGACTAAACTTAATTAAGTTACTATTCTCACTCCAAACTATATTAAATTACAGTAGGTGCTGGACAATGAACTGAATAAATGTACTATTCCCACTCCAGTCTATATTTAATTAAGATAAGTGCTGGACACTAAACTTAATTAATTTACTATTCTGACTCAAATCTATATTTAATTATGGGATTTGTAAAATTCTAAATTATATTTAAATTTTCTAAATAATTATTTTTTTAAATTAAAAAATATATAAACATTTTTATTTAACTTCCCACCCTTATCCCCTATAACCCAACATTCCACTCCTAAAATTATTTGTAAAATTCTAAATTTAATTTACAATTTCTAAATAATTTTTATAAAAAATTAACAAATATATAAACATTTTTAAAACACTTCCCACCCATATCCCGTATAAACCAACATCCCGCTGCTAAAATTATTTGTAAAACTCGAAATTTAATTTACAATTTCTAAATAAATTTTTACAAAATTTAAACAATATATAAACATGTTTAAAACACTTCCCACCCTTATCCCCTATAAACCAACATCCCACTCCAAATTTTTTTTGTAAAAATCTAAATTTAATTTAAAATTTCTAAATAATTTTTTTTTAAATTTAAACAATATATAAACTTTTTTAAAACACTTCCCACCCTTATCCCCTATAAACCAACATCCCACTCCTAAAAATATTTGTAAAATTCTAAATTTAATTTACAATTTCTAAATAATTTTTTTTTTAAATTAACAAATATATAAACATTTTTAAAACACTTCCCACCCATATCCCCTATAAACCAACATCCAGCTCCTAAAATTATTTGTAAATCTCAAAATTTAATTTACAATTTCTAAATAAATTTTTACAAAATTTAAACAATATATAAACATTTTTAAAACACTTCCCACCCTTATCCCCTATAAACCAACATCCCGCTCCTAAAAATATTTGTAAAATTCGAAATTTAATTTACAATTTCTAAATAATTTTCATAAAAAATTAACTATATAAACATTTTTAAAACACTTCCCACCCTTATCCCCTATAAACCAACATCCCACTCCTAAAAATATTTGTAAAAATCTAAATTTAATTTAAAATTTCTAAATAAATTTTTTTAAAATTTAAACAATATATAAACATTTTTAAAACACTTCCCACCCTTATCCCCTATAAACCAACATCCCACTCCTAAAAATATTTGTAAAATTCTAAATTTAATTTACAATTTCTAAATATTTTTTTTTTAAATTAACAAATATATAAACATTTTTAAAACACTTCCCACCCTTATCCCCTATAAACCAACATCCCGCTCCTAAAATTATTTGTAAAATTCTAAATTTAATTTACAATTTCTAAATTATTTTTGTTTTAAATTAAACAATATATAAACATTTTTAAAACACTTCCCACCCTTATCCCCTATAAACCAACATCCCGCTCCTAAAATTAAATATACATTTCACATTTTAAATAAAATTTACTAATTAAATTTTACAATATATTAAAAAAATAAATTTACTTTTTTAAAACACTCCCCACCCTTATCCCTTATAACCCAACATCCCGCCCCTAAAACAATATACATTTTTCTCATATTATACACATTTTAACTATTTATACAAACAACTTCAAAATATTTACTAAACACACAATGACGATATTTTCACATGTCGATATTATTACTAACGATATTACTTACATCGACATATAAGTAAAAAAAAAAAACGATATTTTTCACATCGATATTATCTATTTCGATATTTTGTACATTCGATATTTTTGACTTGATATTTATGTCCCTCGATATTAAAAAGTCGATATATAGACTGCTCACCCTCTCTCACATATGCACTTAGGCCTTGCACAATAAAACGCTTTACAATTACATTCTAACCATTAATTTGACATGATCATCTTATAACTAAGCGTAAACAACCTACATTCTAACTTCTTAACATAACCTACAATTTACTTAAGACATAACATTATATGAGACTAATCACAAAACTTAATACAAATATATTTCACGATGACTGATGGCATTAATTTCTCTCAAGCCATGGTTACATTTCTACATCAAACTATTTCATCGAATACATTTCTATAACAATTCTAAGCATACTTGAATTATATACGGGTGTTGAATAACAGTGAATATGATGCATCCCTATAAATCTTATTCTTAACACCTAGGTCGCTCTATCAACACTGTCAAGACTCATTTCTCACCTAGGCAACTTGTGATATTACAACGTACAAGTACACCCACACATCCGTGATGTCTCTGAAATAATCACCATCCAGAAACTAGCATGCATATTGTACAAAATATCTATAATGTACAGTCTCCCTCAGTCTGATTGTTAAGTCAAAAAATGCATGCCCATCCATGGATACCACTGTTGAAGTGTATCTCCCATGAACATTTCAGAGGGAGTGACAATACCTCCTGGACAGCTGGATGACCCACTCCACCACGATGACTCTTCCCAAACACCAACCATCAATGTGGACGAGTTTCAGCATCTCCTCGATTCCTTCAACACACCAACTCCAGTAGCAGGGCTACCCACCAGCATAGCGCCCAGCCCACCCCCAGCACAAACCACCCAGCAGCAAGCACCTCCCACCACAGCTGCCTTCCAGGACGCAGCGAACACATATGCGGCCTTTCACATCATGGTGCTGGAGGTCCAATGGGAGACACGGGACTTTGTGCGGGTGGGATTGGAGAGCCTGTCAGCCTGTCAGCCAAGTTTGAGGAGCTCAGTGGGTGTCTGAATTGCCTCAATAACAACATGGCGAGGATGCCAGACATCCACACTTCCCTCAATAACATCCAACGCGCCCTGGAGCTGGGGTCCTGATCCGGAGAGCGGACACACTGTCCCTGCAGGATAGCTCCAGCAGTGTTTTTGCTGCATTATCCCGACTTGTTTTTGCATTTGTCACCCCGAGTGGGAAGGGTATGCTCAGACGTGAGTCCCTTGCTCTCCATGCCACTGGAATCAAGCTATCCTGGCTGACGAGGGCTGAAAGCCCGAAACCGGTCCTAGGATGCTTGTTTCCAGTCCAGGGAGGACCTGGCTTGGCAGTTCGGGCTGGACTGTTCCCATGGGGCACAGGGGCAAGACTGATTTACATATGGCTGGGTTCAAACTGGAATGGCATGGTGAGCAAAAAAACGATGGATTTAGGCCCAGATCTCTGTACTGAGGTGAATGTATGACATTGTTCTGCATTCTGTCCATCAATTGTTGTTTTTGCATTTGTCACCCCGAGTGGGAAGGGTATGCTCAGACGTGAGTCCCTTGCTCTCCATGCCACTGGAATCAAGCTATCCTGGCTGACGAGGGCTGAAAGCCCGAAACCGGTCCTAGGATGCTTGTTTCCAGTCCAGGGAGGACCTGGCTTGGCAGTTCGGGCTGGACTGTTTCCATGGGGCACAGGGTCAAGACTGATTTGCATATGGCTGGGTTCAAACTGGAATGGCATGGTGAGCAAAAAAAACGATGGATTTAGGCCCAGATCTCTGTACTGGGGTGAATGTATGACATTGTTCTGCATTCTGTCCATCAATTGTTGTTTTTGCATTTGTCACCCCGAGTGGGAAGGGTATGCTCAGACGTGAGTCCCTTGCTCTCCATGCCACTGGAATCAAGCTATCCTGGCTGACGAGGGCTGAAAGCCCGAAACCGGTCCTAGGATGCTTGTTTTCAGTCCAGGGAGGACCTGGCTTGGCAGTTCGGGCTGGACTGTTTCCATGGGGCACAGGGTCAAGACTGATTTGCATATGGCTGGGTTCAAACTGGAATGGCATGGTGAGCAAAAAAAACGATGGATTTAGGCCCAGATCTCTGTACTGGGGTGAATGTATGACATTGTTCTGCATTCTGTCCATCAATTGTTGTTTTTGCATTTGTCACCCCGAGTGGGAAGGGTATGCTCAGACGTGAGTCCCTTGCTCTCCATGCCACTGAAATCAAGCTATCCTGGCTGACGAGGGCTGAAAGCCCGAAAACGGTCCTAGGATGCTTGTTTTCAGTCCAGGGAGGACCTGGCTTGGCAGTTCGGGCTGGACTGTTCCCATGGGGCACAGGGTCAAGACTGATTTGCATATGGCTGGGTTCAAACTGGAATGGCATGGTGAGCAAAAAAAACGATGGATTTAGGCCCAGATCTCTGTACTGGGGTGCATGTATGACATTGTTCTGCATTCTGTCCATCAATTGTTGTTTTTGCATTTGTCACCCCGAGTGGGAAGGGTATGCTCAGACGTGAGTCCCTTGCTCTCCATGCCACTGGAATCAAGCTATCCTGGCTGACGAGGGCTGAAAGCCCGAAACCGGTCCTAGGATGCTTGTTTCCAGTCCAGGGAGGACCTGGCTTGGCAGTTCGGGCTGGACTGTTCCCATGGGGCACAGGGTCAAGACTGATTTGCATATGGCTGGGTTCAAACTGGAATGGCATGGTGAGCAAAAAAAACGATGGATTTAGGCCCAGATCTCTGTACTGGGGTGAATGTATGATATTGTTCTGCATTCTGTCCATCAATTGTTGTTTTTGCATGCATTATCCCGACTGGCAGAGGTAATGAAGTCCAGGGAGCGGAGGGAGCTTCAACAGCTGGCTGCCACGGCTCAACACCAGCATAATCTGGAACAGAAATGGCAGGCCATGCTTCTCCACATGACATCTTTACCTCCCCACGGTCTTGCGACATCTGCTGCTTGCACATCCACATCCTCAGCTCCGCACCCTGATGTGTCTGTGCCTCACAGTGCTGCTCCCACCATACCACCACCCACATGTGAGACACACGACACATCATCGGATGACTCTGAGGATGAAACTGCCACCATGGTGATGCGCATGTTCAGCTAGCAGTGATGTACAAAGGCCTGTTGGTTTGTACATAACATCATTTCACTGCCCTTCATCTCCCACTGTCTGCTGACGTCCATCAACACCCAGAGTGGGCCCACACATTGACCCATAGCAAATCTCCTCTTGTTCATTGATAATGGCACTGCTAAATCCGCCTCCTACCCTGGCTCTGTCGGTCACAATGGACTGCTACTCCAACAGGCATCCTGCCAATCCCATATCCTATGGTCCAGTTCTGGTCAATGCACAACCTGTTTTTTGTAAATAAATTCACTTAAATCACACAGGTGCGTGTTTCCATGAACAATCTAGTATTTAACTTAGGCAATACGTAAGGGGCTGTGAATTCACAAGAAGGTCCAGCAAGGCTAATTCAATCAATGTACATGTGTCACCTGACACGGATAGGTAGTGAGATGGCCGTGTATGGGCAAAAGCAATCTAGATAATTTTCCTATGACAACATCTTTAAAGTGCACCACTAACCCTGAGTGTCTCAAGGAGCGGGGGGAGGGGGGAGTCTGCCACTGCTTGGAAATCCCATTCTTGAGGAGTCACATTATTGTCAGCATGTACTGTGCCTGCCGCAGGAGGGTGGGGTGAGTGTTCCAGTTCTTTGCGTTGAGGTGACATAATGATCTCCTGCAGGAGTTAGCTGTCCAGATGCGGGGGACTGTGGCGATTGCAATGTCAGCGTAGCGGACCTGCTGGATTGGGGTGCAGAAGCTGAGTCTTCTGTTGAGGTATACATGTCTGGTGTTGTGGAGTGGCTTGTGTGCGTGGTTTTTGCGCGTGGAGGTGATACACTTGTTGGCGGTGAGCCAGTGCAGGTCTCACAGGTGGGGTGTGATGTGCTGTCAGCGAGGGATGTTGAGGACCAGACGTGCAGAGGCGTTTTTAATGCGTTTAAGTTCTTATTAGAGTTTGGTCGAGGCTCCTGCATAGAGGATGTTACCGTATTCCAACTTGCTGCTGCTGAGTGCCCGTGTGACTGTTCCCCATGTTTTGGTGGTAATCCACCTGTTGAACTTGACAAGCATCTGGAGGGTGATCAAGCAGGAGAACGAGACGGCATTTTCCTGCTTTGGCATGGAGAGAGTAGAGTTGATGTTGAACCCCATGTTGCATGCGAGGTTGGTTGGTGCTGGATCTGTTCCCAGGGCGGCCGCACACCAGGAGGTGTATCATGCATAGGGGGTGGATTCGAGGATTAGCATTTCTGTCTTGTCTGATGTTCATCTCCTGTTGGCAGTTCTTCGTCCGCTCAGCAATGTCTTACAGTCCTACATGGTGTATGGTTGTGTCAGTGTGGGTGGCCATGGTGAGGGAGAAGATTAGCTGGCTGTCATTCTCATAGGAGATGATGTTGAGGTTGTGCAGTCGGGTAACGTGTGCGAGTGGTGACATGTACATGTAGAACAATGTTGTGTGAGGGATGAGCCCTTGGGTAATCCGCAGAAGATTACTGTGGACTCTGAGCAGGAAGGGTGGAGGAGGGCGGACTGAGTTTTGCCGTAGAGGAAGGAGTTTGTCCAGTCACGAGCCTTGTCTCGGATCTCGTTGTCGTGTATGCGTGTGCATAGTGTGCAGTGCAAGACAGTGTTGAAGGAAAATCACTAGTACTGGTCAATGAGTGCTTCTCTTTCACTGTTGTCCATCCGTGGCATTATGTCATTGGTGGCGGAGATGTGTCTAGTTTACTGCAGGAGTTCCTGCTGAAGCGCAAATGGGACGGATCCTGGATGCTGTTCCCATAGAGTTAGTGGGTCAGTTGTCTGTTGATGGTCTTCGCAATGACACCTCAGAGGAATGGTATCAGGGAGCTGGGACGTAAGTTCAGGTGGTCCTTGGGGTCAGTCTTTTGTTTGTGGAGTAAGGGGTTGATATTGGTGTGCTTCCAGCTCTACGTCAATGTTGAATTTACGAGGGAGATGTTGATGCTCATCTGGAAATGGGGTGCAATGGTGGGGCTGGCTTTGGAGCAGATGTGGTGTGGGCATGTGCCTGACTTTGATCCGGAGTGGATGTTGTACCAGATGTGCATTGTGTTTGTGTTTTTTACGTTGGTCCAGGAGAGCAGGGGGTTGGTGCGTATGGGATCTGTGGTGATGGAGGTCTCAGTGCTATTCGTGGCAGTCGTGGCATTGTAGCTGTCGTGGGTGGCTACATCCTTGCGATGGACGAAAGTATCAAAGGAGTTGCACAGGTCTTGCGAAGGTGGGATGGTGTTGGTGTTGGAGCTGGTGTTGGAGAGTTCTTTCACTAGGTTGAATGTGGTCTTTGAAGGAGGCCCAATTGCGTATCTGATGAGGTGATGGTGTCTGCGTGTGGCATCTTTGTGGGTTGCGTAGCTGTCCACTGTCTGTTCACGCAGCAATTTCTTCACTAGCTCATGGCAGGTCGGCATTGAGGCCTGGTGTTCTGCATTGAACCAGCTGGCTTACTTGCTGGTGTGTCTGTTGGAGTGTGTCTTAATCTGGGCGAGTGTGTTTGCACAGTTGCCGATCCCTTGTCTGAGGTTCTGGGCGGTGGAGTTAGTGTCGGTGGCTGTGCTCCAGGCACGGCTGCTGGTTAGCTATGCTTCTGTGACTTTGCTCCAGCAGTGCCAGTGGATCTGTTGGGTGTGGTGGCGCATGGTGTCTTCATGGAATGCGAAGTTGATGCATTGATGGTTGTTCCAGTGGAGGTTGGGTGGGTGGTTGGAGTAGACGTGGGAGCTTGTGGATAATATTTGGTTAAGCGTGTGGCGGTTGTGGTGGGTGGGTGTTGTGACAAGTTGTATGAGGGCAAGGTTGGCCAGGGTGTCGATCAGGGTGGTGGATACGGTGCTGTTAATGTACACGAGGTGGAAGTTCAGCTCAACGTGAAGGATGTAGTCTGTGGATGTGAGGGCGTGTGTACTGACAAAGTTGGTGAAGGAGTTGCAGAACTGTGTTAGGGGTCTGGAGGCTATGTGAACACGGGTTACTCTGAGGGTGGTTTAGAGATTGTTGTGGATCTGGACGTGCATGTATTTGGCGTTGATGAGGATGTTGTCGTTGTTGGTTGAGACTCTGAGAGTGTTCCTGTTGAAGATGGCAATTCCTAGTCCTACTCCGTTGGTGCGTCCCTGTGATTGATCTTGTAGCTGCACAGGATGGCTATGGCGAGGTAGTGTTCTGAGGAGGGGTACAATTAGGTCACTGTCATGGAGACCATGCCTGGGGAGGTTGAGTTGAGTAGGTCCAGAGTTCACTTGTGTGTTGGCATCTGTGGCAGGTGTTGGGGACAATGCATCTGAGGTAGTTGGCTTCCAACACAGTGGGTGAATTTGCAGCGCAGGAAGGCGCAAGGGGCTTGTAAATCTGCCCCCTAGTATTTAGAGGCACCCTGAACATTCCTTCTCCAGATTCCGAAAAAGCAAGGAAGAGCAAGAAGAAAGAAACTGCCGTGCAGCTGCTAAGAAGAGGAAGACACCAACTGCTTTGGCCCCAGCCCTACAGGCCTGTCGACCCTTGAACCTGTTCCTGCCACAGCCCAGACCCACTTGTGGCCAGCAACCTCACAAACCACGGCGGACCTGGCTACCTTGTGACTCTGATTATCTGTGAGTCCCATGAGCAGTAGCTCTGCTCAAAGCAAGTTTCTAACCCCTGGCATCATCCCGGAACCACAAACCCTGCACACTTTGCACTGGACAAGCCTGGCCTGTGTCGGAGTGGACAAAGACCTCAATGACATCCCCCCGGCGACTGTGACCCCAAATCTGCCCACCAAGGTCTCACCTTGACGCTCATGACGACGCTTGCAGCCTCAGAACCAGGGACCCCCCCGACCACTATCAACAGAGGGTAAGAGATCCCAAGACCAAAAGTCACCACAGCACCCGGCGCACTGCGGCCCCCTGTGCCCGACTCCTGGGTACATAACCACCCTCCAACTACCCAATTTACCTCCCAAAGTGGTGGGGGCACATGAAGAATCTGCGACCCTGAGCTTGCAGCCTCTGTTTTTCCAGAGGCTTTCACATTGTATTGAGCGCACGAAGGGTCAAAGGCACCCTGCACCCACGGGCCCGAGTGGCCCTGGCAGTGTAACTTCTACTCCTACTTACTTCACCATTTGCCCTGAGCAAGTGACCAGGAGCCCAGCTCCCACAGCCGTGCGGCCTGCTAGTCAGCAGCCACCAACCAAGACCCCCCTGCCTCCCATAGGATAACATCGTGCCAAACATACTCTGCCCCCGTCCGACACAGTCCCGCAGAGGGTGTAACAACTGTACAGACCTGACCCTGGGGGAACCCTGAGTCTGTGGCCGGAACCTTAACTCTGCCAGTCGAGTACTTACCCAAAAGCAGATAACCCAATTGTATTCCATAGGGTAACATTGATTGGTTTCATCAGAAATTTCTTCAAAGGTGCCGATCACGATCCGGCAAAAAATTTCCCCGTGCGACTCGTATCGGGTCTTTTTACCGTACGAATCGTACAAATGCCGTACGAACTGGCAATCACGATTCGCATGGTAAAAAGTCCATACGACCCGCACCGGGAATCATTCCCCACACGTCCTCGGGTCGGAAAATGTGTCCGACACGTCCTCGGACGATTTACCTTACAAACGTAAAAATCCAAGTCCGACCGAGGAATCACGATCCATCCCGTGCGTCCGAGCCTACAACCGTATGGAAAAAACACTGTCCGCACCGAACACCAATAGCAACCATGGAGACATGTGCCCGCATACGCGCCCAACACTCCCCCCAGCCCCCGTACGTCCGACACGTACCCCCCGTATATGTATACCCCCACCCGTCTATGTACACCCCAGTACGTTCCAGTCGTACCCCCACCCCAGTACGTGTCGTACCACCGTCAATGTAAACCCCCCCACCCCTGTACGTGTCGTACCACCGTCTATGTACACCCCAGTACGTTCCAGTTGCACCCCCACCCCAGTACGTGTCGTACCCCCCGTGTACCTACACCCCAGTACGTTCGAGCCACACCCCCACCCCAGTACGTGTCACAGCCCCGTCTACCTACACCCCATTACGTTCCAGTCGTACCCCCACCCCAGTACGTGTCGTACCACCGTCAATGTACACCCCCCCACCCCTGTACGTGTCGTACCACCGTCAATGTAAACCCCCCCACCCCTGTACGTGTCGTACCACCGTCTATGTAAACCCCCCCACCCCTGTATGTGTCGTACCACCGTCAATGTACACCCCAGTACGTTCCAGTTGCACCCCCACCCCAGTACGTGTCGTACCCCCCGTGGCAGCGGAACACTTGAGCCACAGGTCACATGACATTACACTAGGCCTGCCCACACACCTTGCCATGAAGGTGCACATGTCATGACTCACCACACATTCCTTGTGAGGATGCTGACATGGCCTTGTCACGCTACTCCGTGTCCCATGCATACATGTGCACCTCACATCAGACACCACATGTGGCATGGTGTGCGGAACAGTGTGCAATGATAATCTACACACAGACACATGTTGGTTGCAACGGCTGCAGCTTTTGAGGGTGCTACAACATCAACCTGATGTAAATCCCGGACACATAAATGACATAGTCACATTGTGCACTGTGGGTAGTGACAAGTCAGGTTTCATGACCCCTGTACCGGCCATCATGGGACACTTCCGTGTGTTGGTGTCCGTGCCATGCCAGTGACGCTCACCCCAAGTGCGCAGTACGACATGCACACATGTCAAAGGAGTCAAGGGCATGCCTGGCACACATTGCACCCTCACACAGTACACCTGTACACATCTCATCATACATCTGGTGCCTTCTCCACTCAGGAGGCATGTTCCACATCACAGCCTGTCACACCTGTGCCCCACACATGTAGTAATGCACAGACGATGCCTAGATGTCCATTCCTGGACAAGTATGTCCATCCATGGACAAGTATGTCCGCCCTATTCCTACCTGTGTGTCGACTATCACCACAGTGATGTGTACAAACCGGCGTACTGCTGCTAAGAGGGCCTGTGTATGTTCCCCAATCACTGTGGGAGTGCTGCCGTATGTGTACCCATCGTGATGGCGAGTGTACAGGCATTTGTACGGTCCGTACCACAACGAGTACGCATACGCGTGCAGAACCATAGTGATAGTGAGCGTACAGGCATTTGTACGGTCCGTACCACAACGAGTACGCATACGCGTGCAGACCCATAGTGAGAGGGCCGTACACTCGCATGTACGCTCACTATCACTATGGTTCTGCACGCGTATGCGTACACGTAGTGGTACGGACCGTACACTCGCATGTACGCTCACTATCACTACGGGTACACAGACCCATAGTGATAGTGAGCGTACATGCGAGTGTACGGCCCTCTCACTATGGGTCTGCACGCGTATGCGTACTCGTTGTGGTACGGACCGTACAAATGCCTGTACGCTCACTATCACTATGGTTCTGCACGCGTATGCGTACTCGTTGTGGTACGGACCGTACAAATGCCTGTACGCTCACTATCACTATGGTTCTGCACGCGTATGCGTACTCGTTGTGGTACGGACCGTACAAATGCCTGTACGCTCACTATCACTATGGTTCTGCACGCGTATGCGTACTCGTTGTGGTACGGACCGTACAAATGCCTGTACGCTCACTATCACTATGGGTCTGTGTACCCGTAGTGATAGTGAGCGTACATGCGAGTGTACGGTCCGTACCACTACGTGTACGCATACGCGTGCAGACCCATAGTGATTTTGAACGTAGGCATGCATGTACGGGCCGTTGCCATGCTTTTGGGGTGCCCTAGGGCCCGGAAACGCACCGTACCTGTGTGTGATTCTCCTAATTACATAGGGGACAAGTATTAAGGCCTACATGCATGCTGGTTGTCATGGCGACCAGGTTCAAATTTCGATTTTGTTCTGGAAGGTGCACAGCAGAAGTCAGTTGGAATTCTTCTACTTTGTTGCAATGTGTTTGTGGGGCTGACATCATGCAGGAGAATGAAACCGATAGAGAACCCACAGACTGCTAGGTTTGAAGGGATTGGTGGAAACATAGGATGCAAATGTGAGTGACCAATCACTCTGTACTCCTGTGCATGAGACTGGGCAGAAGGCCACATATAAGGCAGCCAGGTCCCATGAGGGATTACTTGCCTGCACATCTTTGCATTTGTCGACCAAGCTGCTGCTACTGATTCCCTGGAAACATGTCAAGGGCTGTGGAGAGGACACAGCCATTCACCCTGGAGGAGAACATGGCTCTGCTGGATGTGATCCTCCCACAGTACCCCATGCTGTATGGGCGACCAGGGTATCAGGTGAGTGCATGGGCCACTGCCACAGACTGTCCCTATGTTGTGACTGTGTCTTCAGGCATTGTGACCCGGTGTGACACACATGCCATGTACTGTCGGGGGGGTACCAGGGGGGGGGTGCCTGATGTCTCCCAGCAGTGCCCTGAGACAGGAGTGGTGGGGGCCTATAACTCACAGCAGTGCCCTGAGACAGGAGGGGTGGGTGTGGAGTCCTTCCAGCAGTGCCCTGAGACAGGAGGGGTGTGTGCAGAGTCCTCCCAGCAGTGCCCTGAGACAGGAGGGGTGTGTGCAGAGTCCTCCCAGCAGTGCCCTGAGACAGGAGGTGTGTGTGCAGAGTCCACCCAGCAGTGCCCTGAGACAGGAGGGGTGTGTGCAGAGTCCTCCCAGCAGTGCCCTGAGACAGGAGGGGTGTGTGCAGAGTCCTCCCAGCAGTGCCCTGAGACAGGAGGTGTGTGTGCAGAGTCCACCCAGCAGTGCCCTGAGACAGGAGGGGTGGGGGCCTATACCTCACAGCAGTGCCCTGAGACAGGAGGGGTGGGTGTGGAGTCCTTCCAGCAGTGCCCTGAGACAGGAGGGGTGGGTGTGGAGTCCTTCCAGCAGTGCCCTGAGACAGGAGGGGTGTGTGCAGAGTCCTCCCAGCAGTGCCCTGAGACAGGAGGGGTGTGTGCAGAGTCCTCCCAGCAGTGCCCTGAGACAGGAGGTGTGTGTGCAGAGTCCACCCAGCAGTGCCCTGAGACAGGAGGGGTGTGTGCAGAGTCCTCCCAGCAGTGCCCTGAGACAGGAGGGGTGGGGGCCTATACCTCACAGCAGTGCCCTGAGACAGGAGGGGTGGGTGTGGAGTCCTTCCAGCAGTGCCCTGAGACAGGAGGGGTGGGTGCGGAGTCCTCCCAGCAGTGCCCTGAGACAGGAGGGGTGGGTGTGATGCACAGTGTGAGCCTTGATCATTGATTGTGACATTGCCATCATTCCACCTGAGTACCCACTATGGCACGTACTGCCTTTTCCCTCACCAGAGGATGATGTCCCTATGACAGAGGTGCAATGCGTTGGCTGCATTACATGCCATGTAGTAACCAGCTATTATGTTCACATATGTCTCTCTGTGACATGTGGCTGGTGTATTGATGTGGTGTCACTTGTACTTCCTCACAGGTAGGCGCCTCTGCCAAGGAGCAGATCTGGCTGACCGCCGTCAGTGCCGTGAGGCGTGTGGATGGTCGGAGGCGGAGCCTGTCCCAGGTGAGGAAACGCTGGCAGGATATCCGGTGCTGGACGCGGAGGATTGCACGGCTCCTGCTGGGGGACTCACCTGAGAGCCACAAGAACCGCGGCCGCCGCCGTCTGACCCACCTCCACAGGCGTGTGCTGCCGGTGGTCTTTCCAGACCTGGAGAGGCGCTTACAGGCGATGCAGCAGGCGGAAGGGGGTAGGTACATGTGCGTTTGTTGTGTGTCACCGGCATTTGTAAGGGCACAGTGGCATTCATTCACTGGCAGGGTTTAAAGGTGCTGTGCCCATCCAGTTTGCCCAAGTGTAGCGCTGCGCCCCTGCCACCCTTCCCCTCCTTGCAATGTGTTCCCTGGTCTGTGTGTAGTCACTCCTTCACAAGGTAATGTAGGCTGGCGCTTTGTCCACGAGAACAATGACTGTAGCATCATGGGTGGTAGTGGTGGGTAACAGGTTGTGGGACCTTGCCTGTGAACTGTCAAGTTCACTGCATGTGGGTTCCATGTCAGTTGGCACTGATGCTGGCTCCAGACATGGGAGTTGGTCTCTCATGTGTCATGCCTTACAGCGCGCATGTCCTATGTAGTGGCCTGTGACATGATGTGCATGAGTGTGCGCTACGCATAGTGCAGGGATGGTGACGTGTGTAGCAGTCATTCCCATTCAGCCATTCAGTAGCATGTAGTTGCGTGCCCAATACTGTCCCCTGGGGCACCTTATCCTCAGTGTTGTTTGTGTCATCATCAACGTGGACACTCTCACTGTCTACAGCGTAGGTTGTGCTCTGTGCCATTGTCCCCTGTCACCATGTATATAGACGTGCTATTATGTACAGGTGTCCACTGTGCAGCCTGACCTGATTGTCCCTCTTCATACTCACAGTTGCCAGTGCCTGTGTGTCTTGTTATACTCATCTGAGGATGGGCACTGGTACCTCATTATTTGTACAGGCGCACCTTTGCTGATTTGCGTCCAATCTTGCCTTTTGCCTGCCACTGTGTTTATCACCCAGACTATGAGATGTTGGTGCCACCTGTGTCTCAGCAATTAGCATCGTGTGGGGGTTGCTTGGGGCGGGCAATGCCTATGTGTCAAATCCTGATTCCTAATTGCTGGGTCTGGACAGTGTGTGATGTTACTGGACACACACGCAAGGTGCAGTGACCGAGTTATGTTGGGCATGTTTGCAGCATTACCTATGCAGCATGTGTCTCAAGTTCATGGATATTGTCCCTGGTCATAGGTATTTTCACAAACGCTGTGTGGTGCAGAGGCAGTGCAGGATTGTCCCCAGGGCCTGGGTGCTATGTCAGACTCCGTTTCCTGTCATCAGCTATTGTCTCATGCTCTCCATGGTATTTCAGTGGCATGGTGGCTCAACCAACTGTGTTTCATGCCCTACATCGGTACCTTGTTTTGCAGATGTTAGGGATCTGCCTCTTCAGGCTATGCAATGTTGACTATGTAGATTGGACTCATGTGACAGATGTGTACAGGTGTCTGATTAATTTCTGTCTCTCCACCCTGCCCACAGCATCGTCGGGGGACACAGAGGGAGACATGGACACGGACCAGGCGGAGGGACCGAGCACCAGTGGCAGCCGTGACATCGGGGCTGGCACATCGAGTGGGACAGAGGCGGAGGATAGTGTGGCCGAGGACCTGTCGACTGGCACATCAGACTACGAAGCTGACAGGTCCGAGGAGGATGTCTCAGAGTTGGCGGAGGCTGCACCAGCAGCTGACAGTGGAACAACACCTGCCACCGCCCCCTCAGTTCCCACCAACCGCCTCCCACTTGCTCGTGTCCCTTCCCAGCGTGCCCGGTCACCGCATGTCTCCTTCCTGCCAGGCACCGCACCCCCTGCCCCTGTCTCCACTGCTGCCGCCAATGCTGAGTCTATGGACATCCAGCGGCAAATGCAGGTTGGTCAGGCTGCGATCCTGAATGTCCTCCATTCCCACGGGAAAACCCTCAGCAACATCGAGGCATTCTTGGAGGGCATTCATTCTTTGCAGGCTGACCAACGCAACTTGCTGAGGTCCCTAGACTCCACACTGACTGCAGCAGTGGGTCTCCTGCAGCGCGACCTCCCCCCACCTACCCCTGCCCCATCCACACTTCCCACTTCCATGCCTGTCCCACGTACACCCAGACGTCGGCATGCACCCACCACAACAGACACAGGCACCACACCAGCAGGGAAGGTCCACCGCACTCCTCCTGACACGCACACACAGGGTGAGATGGGCACACCCACTGGGTCGGGGGGCAAACGTGTGACACGCAGCCAGAGTGGGAGTCCGCATTCCACACAATCCACTCCCTCCAAATCCCCTCCCCTCAGCTCTCCTGGCCACATCTCCCCCAAGGACTCCTTCATGGCCGCTCTGTCCTTGAGCCCCACAGTTACGCCACCACGCAAGCGGTCAAGGAAGTCCTCGGTCAGGGTGGTTGAGTCTCCCCCCCTGTCTCCACCCTCCCCCGGTGGCGCTGCAACCCATCCCTCTGAACCCCCCCCCTCCTTGGGGCCTGAGGTCACTTCGGGTGCAGGGGACTCCCTGGAGGACCTTGCTAAGGTGTGTAGTGCCATCCTGGCCTCCGCCTTTGGCCATGACACACCCCCTGTGGTTGAGTCCTCCATCCCTGCACCCACAACGCCGCCCCTTTGCCCTGATGTCCCTGCGGTGCCTGTTGCTTCCCCCCCCCCTGATGCCCTCACCAGTATGGAAGACGATGGCATTTGACTGTGCAGGCAAGGTAGGGGACACACATCCCACTGTGTCCCCCATGCAGCTGGGAATAATTGACTGCCCTATGGCCTTTGTTGACTTTGAACTGCCGTTGATCCACGGACATTGTGCTCATGCTGATTAAAGCTTTATTTTTTTTTTCATTATCACACTCCTGCTATGGTGGTATTGGTGTTGGTGGGGCTGCTACATTGTTTTGGGTGGTGTTTAAGGCTTTGGGTGTGTGGGATTTGTAGTAGTGTTCTGCTCTTTGGGGCCACCCTAGGATCTGTGTGCCATCACAAGGTGTTGGCTAACTTCCTTAGGTCATGTCAGCAGTTACTGCATGGTTCAATTGTCCCAGGGTGTATTCCTTCCTCTGTGTACCCAGTTTCTTCCCTGCAGGGTGTTCCCAATGTTTAGCGCAGAGCTGTGTCTACATGAGCTGTGTGTGTGACGGAGCCCTTCTACTTTGGCCATGCATGCATGGCCATGTCTCCACCTGCAACAATCGTGGCATCCTTGCTGATCACTGTACTTGTGTGTGGAGTCAGTTGACATGAGTTCATGGGGACATGTTCCCTTGTAGGCAGTATGGATGTGGGTAATTGTGGCATCACACACATGTGTTACACCCCTCCTGGGTGTGGACACTGCTGGGAGGACTCTGCACCCACCCCTCCTGGGTCTGGACACTGCTGGGAGGACTCTGCACCCACCCCTCCTGTGTCAGGGCACTGCTGGGAGGACTCTGCACCCACCCCTCCTGTCTCAGGGCACTGCTGGGAGGACTCCACACCCACCCCTCCTGTCTCAGGGCACTGCTGGGAGGACTCTGCACACACCCCTCCTGTCTCTGGGCACTGCTGGGAGTGATGGGCACCCACCCCTCCTGTCTCAGGGCACTGCTGGGTGGAGTCTGCACACACACCTCCGATTTCTGGATATGTGCGCTTGGCACATACACGGTGGGGTTACGCACACTGCATTAGAGGTGAGGGTACGAGTCTACTGACACTGGTGAGGTGGGGGTACGCTCCGTACGTCCGCGGGTGGGGGTACGGGTCGTACTTACACTGTTGGGCTGGGGGTACGCTCCGTACGTCCGCGGGTGGGGGTACGGGTCGTACTTGCACTGTTGGGCTGGGGGGTACGCTCCTTGCATACGGGGTGGGGGTAGGGTCCGTACATATCCGTCCCCATGCTATGTGATGTTTGTGCGGCCCGTACCCAGGCCTTTGCCACGTGGGTGCGATCCGTCCCGCCATTGTTGGGGTGACGTGTGTGGGCGTGGTCCGACTCGTACCCACGCTCTTCAGGCGTGGGTACGGGACGTACCTGTCTGGTTGTGTTGCCGGTTCGCGTGGTGACGGACTTCCGTTGTGGCGGTCGCTGGCTTATCAGGACACGCCCCCACCCCCTCGTGGTGACCAGGGCATGGGAGTCAGGTATGTCCAGGCCATGTGTAGTGTGTCACTCATGTGGTTGTTTTGTGGCCTGCCCTGGTCGTGCCACCCCCACCCCACCCCACTTTCCCCCCTCCCTTAGTTATTCTGACCTTCTGCGGCGTCTGCGTCGTAACCTGTAGAGGAGGTGTACTGCTATGAGGGCAGGGATGACTCGTAGGTTCGGGTCCATGTCTGTCCGTCGCGTACTGGTACTCCTTGCTCGCGTCGTCCTGTCGCGTACGGGTCCTCCTTGATCGCGTCGTCCTGTCGCGTACGGGTCCTCCTTGGTGGCGTCGTCCTGTGTGTCCGTCACGTACTGGTCCTCCTTGTTCGCGTCGCCGTCTGTCCGTCGCGTACTGGTGGTCCTTGTTCGCGTCGTCCTGATTTCCCGGCAGTTTTTGGCTGCCGCAAAATATTCACCGTGCGGGGTGACGTCGGTGCGAATCGTGATTCCTGGGTCGTGAATGGCTGGCTGCGTGCGTCCCGACGTCAGGTCGGCGCTTTCCCGGATCGCATTGGTAGGTGTTTTTTGTTCGGTCGGTCTTTTTTACGATTCGTACGGTAATGGTGTACCCGTGCGAATCGTAATTCCATGTTTGTATATTTTGACGACCGGGTACGCGTCGGACGGAGAATATGCTCCGTCCGACGGTTCGTACCCGGTTTTTGCCGGATCGTGATCGGCACCTAAGTGTGCAGATTCTAAAAGTTAAAATATTTTACTAAAATCAACCAACTAACAAAAATGGAAAATCTCAACTGCTATTAGGAGAGATTCCAATGCTGGATCTTGGTGCCCAGCACTGACCCTGAAAAGCACTCACAACCGTAATTGCCAATAACACAATTTTCTTCCATCGGAAATCATTGACAGTTTCTCTGTAAAATTTCTTCTTGTTGTCAAGTTTAGAAATAGCAAAATATTGCCTGAAAATCACAACAGCAACTACAACGGATATACTCACATGTTTCCAAGACCTTGAACAGGACTGAATATAGGATCCAGTCCATGATTTAGGAAAGTAATCCTGGAAGTAATCTATTGCAAATCACTTCAAACTCACATTGAGCCCAATGTATTACTGTGTTTGAAATTGTGCTGCCTATTGCAACAACTTGTAACTATCACCTACCAAAGTCAATTGCAAATTGCCAAAGTATGTAACTAAAGACTCGCAATCTGAGGAAGTATATTTTTATACCTATTGTTGGTTATAAAATAAAACAAACATATATTTTTATATACACACCATTGGCCTGGAGTTCAGTTATTGAGTGTGTGAGACCATCTGCTGACTGAGTGTATACAACAAATGCTTTACACTGTCCTCTGATACCGCCTTACTGTCTGACCAAGCTAACACTTCACAGAGTAAGGTTATATCTAACTTTAACCTCTGCCCAAACTCTGGTGACTGTGGCCTCTGTGCACACTGTACCTATTTGTGAACAGTATAGACCTAGACACTTTCTCACAATATGCATGTGTGACAACATGTACAAGTCTGTTGCAGAACACAAGTAGTGTCGCCAAGAATGATAGCAAAGCATAATCTCCTGGCATATCGCCAAACACAGGACGTGTTGGACAAAGGTTGTTGTGATGTAGCACATTGCATGTCACATCTCTAGGTATTCACAACAGATTCATATTGCTGAGGAGACCCAAGGGCACAGGTCTAACATACATACATGGAACTACAAAGTGAGCCACACAGAAGTTGAATCCACAATACTTACTGAAGCCAAAGTGCATTGCGTCAGTCAGCCCCTACCTGTGCACAAACAATGCCAAAGCAACTTCTGAGCACTGCCAGGAAGTGCACACATATTGGCCAATGTGCCCACGGATGTCAGTTGAACTGCACTTAGCATATAGTCTGAATCAGTAGCAAGATTACAAGGGTGTCATCACTATGAGACAATGCAAAAGTTACAGCTGGGATGAGTGGCTATGGCACTGTTGGTACACGGAGCAATGCAGCATGTCACCACTTGTGTGCAGCAGAACTGTGTATCTGCAAACCAACATCATCATGTCCCAAGGCATAACTGTAATGATTAAGTGTGTCACAAAAGCAAGAAACTCAAAGCTAAGTCTGTATTCCGGACAGTGCTAATACTCCAAGACACCTGTGAGTGACCTCTATTCCAAACTCATTACTCAGTCTCATATAACTCATGTGACTCACTAACACTGTTGTGCCATGTGACGTTAACAATGGACCCACAAATGACCAACAGCATGCATGGAATGGAGATCGATTGGCCATGGCCAGGAACATGTGAGATGTTTTGCGCTCACAATGAACTATCACCAGAGTAGGCCGTAAACCATAATTGCTAATCTATCAGACATGCAAGGTCATTGTGCTCACATCTAAGGTATCTGGCCTCAATCCATCCTGCAGAGTGACAGGTCACGACCATAGTTACACATACAATGATTACTCGAATGATGGTAAGAGTTGCACACGATGGGGCAAGCCCCATTCCCCAGTGACAGCCATGATATAAGTGCAAGCAGAAATCTATTAGTAACAAGATTTATTATACAATAATATATATATATGTAAAACAACCCTACACTAATCTATGTCCCTAACTCTAGCCCTAAACTAACTACAATTATTGATTCTAACTAAAGCTATCTTACCTAACTATTTACAAACACAGAAAATGAATAAATACATCAATCCCCACCCAAAGATAAATGAAACCTATCCCCAAATCCTATAACATTCAATAAGTAAAAACAGTCTAAAACTAACCCTAACTAAGCCTACACTAAAACTATGCTAAACAACACACACAACTAGGACATCACACAACACAATAATAAAAGGAGGACAGTGTGGGAAGGGAGAAGAGGTGGGGGGTGAGAACAGGGGCAGTGTTCATGGCAGTCCGAGGTGGGCCCTGATCTCGTGGATCTGCTGGTTCAGATACAGGAACTCCCGGCGGATGTCCTGGAGGAGGGTAGTGTGGCCCTTGACAATCCGCATGATTTGGGCGAGTCCAGGATCCATGGGGGACGGTGTTGGTGCTGGTGCTGGTGATGGTGCTGGGGCCGGGGCTGGTGCGGGTGGCGGTGCATGCTGGCCTGGCACCGGCGCGGGTGTGGCAGCAGGGGGATTTACATCTTGGGATCCCACAACGACACCTGAGGTGGATGGTCTTGAGCCGCTGCCAGTCGTGATGCATTCCGGCAGCAACGGCCAGGTCCCTGCCCTCTTCCCGGCCCAGTACCTCCTTGCCATCAATCTGTAACCCTCATGAACCTTTCGCACATGGAGGTACCAGTCCTTGGCGACCTGGAACCGGTGCTGTTCCGCAGGTGTCATGTTGTCTGAGAGAAAAAAAAAACAATGTCAATTTTCCGTCCCCTACACTATGTAACCGTACAATATGAGATCTGTATCACAAGTGAAAAACAACACGTTAAGTCAAGGACGGACCTGGTAAACACAATGTCTATGCATGATTAAATAACTACATGCTGTTGAGACTGACATGACAGTGCATGGCATGGTACATGCACTGACACAACTGAAAGCTAAGGATACGCTGCAAACATGGCACCATTGGACAACCGGGCTGTGGGTGACCTGTACAATTGACTTCATTCGGGAGGCATAAGCCCTACGTGCACAGCACAACCCTCTCCCATCCTGTGACAGACAGCTGCATCAGAATTACAATGCACATGTGCAGCCATGTGTGTCCCCCATGAACTGTGTGCAGTACATCAAGTCAGTGCCAAGACAGGCAAGGGTGTATGTGTGCAGGTGTGAATAACTACCTATTGTAGTCTCACACTACATGCACAATAACAGGCCTGGGACTGCCCTACTCACACTTGTAATCAGGCTGCATCATGCAGCACACATGGAAACATGTTTAGGGTATGAATACGGACTTAGGCACTTACTCACTCCACCATTACTATGCAATTGGTGATAGTAATCCACTGCGAGGGGGATACATCATTGACCCACAACTGCCAGTCATGCATGTGTTGTAACCCCCAATCTCACTCCATAGTAGAGATGAACATGCATGCATCAACTATGCAAACTGTTACAATGGAATACACATTGTAATGGCACACTGGGGTCATGAGGGTTGTGTAATTGTTATGGCTAATGTGTACACACAGATCTTGTTTCCGCAGTCCTGATTTGCAAATCTATGTGACATCAAATGATGCATAGCTAATGCATGGCCATGAAATGTGTGTTAAGTGATGTCAACAATTGTGTCAGATGAGTTGGGACGCATGATCCTGATTCCAGCCTGGTATGCCCACACCGACATAGCCTGTCAACACCATTGCAGTGCACAAATATCAATTCTCAATTGACGTACACATCTATGGAATGTGTTTGTGTAACACACCATTGACAATATTGGATCTGAGCTACACCCTGGCACTTCTGTGCTATGCAGCATACCTTAGGTATCACTGTGCCAAGATGTCTGACCTTGTACGGACATAATAGCACTGCCTCATTGTGCACAATGCTACACCCACTGCACGCCCCTTGGACGATGTCTACCGCATGTAAGTGTGCCATCTTGACTAGGCTGCGCAAATGAACATGGAAGTAAATGCTAGTGGCCTATTGACAACACAACTGCAGTGTAAATGCCTAGTTGGCAGCATTATTAGCTCGGAAATAGGCACATACATTGACACGTGTATCAATGACTGTTGATGGACAAACTCACACCTCTGAATGAGATGCATTGTACCCCTTTACACGACCATATTAGACACAGTACGGAAAGGCTGAATACCTCTGCACATCATGACATGCGATACACACCCATACTGCTAATCAACAACGTGCTGCATTTGGCACAAACCCTCATGACCACGCAACATGCCAATATTTCTTGTCACTACTCACCAGTGGCGTGTGGGTCCCGGAAACGGTCAATGTCCCCCTGGGTGATCGGTTGACCTCCATCTGTGAGAGGACAAAAGCAAATAGGTGTTGTTAGGAAACCCCAGCAAACGTTTCATATTCACAATGTGAATTGTTACAGTTACAAACAATGGTACATCCCTGTGGTGTTGACTTTATGTTGGCCACATGACTGGGCCTACTTTGAATGGCATCCACACACAAACATGTGGAAGCAGAGGCTGCACAGCCAAAACATCACTGCTGGCCGAGCTGCACATCTGAGTTGTTTCACGCAATACCAAGGCACCTCATCCACACGGAGCGCAAAAAAAAAACTTTTTACTCATCATCCTTGACCAATTGCTGCGGCATTCAGCACTGTCTCACAAAGCCCACCAATATGCAGACTCCACAACAAAGGGATCCAAGACAAGGCCCTCAACTGGATCTGCTCCTTCCTCAACGTACATACGTGTGGGTCAGACTCCCCTCCGTTGTCTTGAAGCCTCCAACAACCAGCCGTGGAGTCCCCCAGAGATCCTCATTCAGCCCTACAATCTTTCACATCTACATGTCTCCGCATGCCACAATCGTGATTAGCTATGGACTCAACATTGTATCATAGGCATATGACTGGCAACTCCTCCTCGACACATCCAGCCAACACAACTCCAGCAAACACAAGTATGTCAAAGAGCTGCATAAAAGTGAGCAACAACAAAAGATAAGGACCCATCATGCGCCAAAATATCCACGCATGTAATTACACAGGTTCCTCACACGGCATGGGGAACCCACACCCCAACACGGCCAAAGCACGTGACATGTAATCCATCATGGACTCCGATGTCCAAGATAATTGCAAGATCTATCCAGTCTCATCATTGTGCTTCCACACACTCTGCCTCCTATGTCAGACACTCAAATGACTCCTATTCAAACACACATAGACACTCACTCATGCCCTGTGTAATAGCTCACCCTACTACGGCACCACAGTCCATGACAGATTTGACATGAACGACATCCGAAAGCTGCAGGACATCTCAAATGCAACCACAGGACTGATCCTCACACTGCCAGGACCCTGTCACACCTCCCAACACCTGCGCACACTCCACTGTCTCCACATCAAAGCTAGAGTCACATTCAAGATGTGCACCCAGGCTCACACAGCCATCCACAACACTGGGCAAACATACCTTAACGTCCAACTCTATTTCATGGCACATCAAAGGACCCGACGATCCAACCAGCTGGCCTATGCTGTGTTTCCCCACCCCAGAGGGACCAGATTGTGAGTCTGCTCCTTTTCCTACCTTGGAGATATGGCCTGTGGCCAACTTCCGCTACACCTCTGACAGGCAACGTTGCTCCCCATCTCCAAGCACTAACTCTGAACATTGCTCTTCGACAGACACACCCCTTGCTATTCTTCAACATGCAAACACCGCCATGCCCCTGCAATCCTTCCTGCAGAGTATTTGCTCACATTAAGCATGTGTATTTTGGGATGTTTAACACCGGGGATCTCCATTCCTATGTGGCATTTCCAGTGGCACACGTAATCTACGCGGTCATTGCAACGCCAATCGTCACTCCACCTTGCACTGCATGGCGTACATCAATAATGTGTATTTTGATTGACTATCCCAACACCTTCCGTACTGTTGCACACACTGTAGTGGGAAGAGTGAGTCATGCAAATCCAAGGTCAAGGCCATCATGCGCAAGTATTTTTTGCAAGTCGCATTGCATTAACCACGTTGTTACAGTGTCACGGTCTTGGGACAGCATTAAGACATCTTCTCTTCTTCTCACACACGTCACTCATATATGTACATAACATTAGTTGTGGAAAACAAGGGAATTGGTACTTACCACCCTGGATGCCAGGTATGACTCCGGTGTAATCTAGCAGGTCCGACTCCAGCGTGAGCATGTCCTGCCAGTGGTGCTTCCACTGGCGCACGGTCCGGTTCACCTTAAAGCAGCGGAGCATCTGCGCCCGCACACGCTCCCACCGCAACTTGCGCACCGCCACACCATAACCCTGGAGAATACCTCCTCCCCTCTCCAGCATCAGAGGCACGTATCACCGCACCAGCCACAGGAAGCCCCCCAATGCCCCCTCCGACATCCGCCCTGACCTTCCCACCGCCGGCATCTCCACACACCCCAGTTCTCACCCCAGACTACAAAAAGAAAACCCAAGAATGACAATAACGGAAAATAACCCACAACAAACACAACAAGACTGAGGACAGTAGACAGAAAAAGTAATTAAAATGTGAAATAATCCAAAAAAATATGTTAGACAGGACACAGCAACACAGCAACACTCCAAACTACACTCTCCACCAGCACAATCCCAAAAACATCTCCTCACTCAGCCAAATCCAACACAATGTGCTCAAAAGACAAAGTGAATGTGAATGCCACACACATGGAGACAGGAAGCAGGCATACATCACTTCCTGTATGTTAGAGGCATTTTTTGTACAAAGCTACGAGAAACTGCACGCTAAGGGGCCGCTAATGTACTCTGGCTGATACTGTAATGTGTATGCGGCCCGTTTTCATGAAATGCGATTATAATCTGAACGCTAAGGGGCCGCTGATGTCATCAGGCTGAATACATGCGATCAGAATCTGCACGCTAAGGGCCCGTTAATGTCCATAGGCCTACTGTAATGTGTATGCGTCCAGTTTAATGAAATGCGATCAGAATCTGCACGCTAAGGGGCAGCTAATGTTATCAGGCTGAATACATGCGACCAGAATCTGCACGCTAAGGGTCCGCTAATGTCCATAGGCCTACTGTAATGTGTATGCGTCCAGTTTAATGAAATGCGATCAGAATCTGCACGCTAAGGGGCAGCTAATGTCATCAGGCTGAATACATTCCACCAGAATTTGCACGCTAAGGGCCCGCTAATGTTCATATGCTTACTGTGTATGTGGCTGTTTCATAGTTTTCAATGGGTTTCCTCACGTTAAGAGGCTGCTACTGTCCTGATGCTGATACAGTATTGGGGAGTGTGTCCAGCCATTTCCTTTTAAATGCGCGGGGGACATATCATCGTGCTTGCGATGAGAATCTCACGGCCTGGAATTTATATAGCAATGATGGACATTCAGGCCAAAACTCTGGTCACAGCACAATAATACAATGTGAAGATAGGTTTGCACAATGAAGGCCGACTCCATTATAGGGTTACCTATTTTTATAGGAAGGCAGGCTAATGTGGCCAACCCAGCTTGCTGGCTACATCCGGATGTCGGATGTGCAAGCATTGTGGGCATTTACACAGCGTTTAAGCCGCCACCCAGAGGCATACCGGAAGAGCAAACAAGCCACTAAGAGCGTATACCATTTTCCAAAGCATAAGCATGTAAAACAGAGAAGTGAAACAATCATGAACAAGGGAGAAAAGACACCCCTCCCCCAATAACCCTCCTACAACCCCACCTTCCGCACTAGTTACAGCCTACCTAGATGATAGCAAGCATACGCAATATGTGTGGAAGGGAGCCCCCTCGTCACTCCACTGGGTGAGCGGCAGAGGATGATTGCCCCATCGGTGCAATGCGTCAGACCTGCAAGTACTTTGGGCATGTGACTTCCCTAATATCTCTCGACAATGAAATCACAAAGGGGCAACACAGAGTTGCAAAATCTCTCACCCTTCCCTCTGCAGCCCGAGACAGACGCTCCCGAGCTAATAGGTTCCTTAGATGCTGTAACCAGGACAGGAGCCCTGGAACTGCCAGTGTACCCCACTGTGATGGATAACCGGCCTGTCCGCCAGCAACGCTGGGACTATTTGCCTACCCCTGAGGGATGTTAGTGAGAAGGCCTTCGGATGTGAGAGGCCGAGGAGAGTGTACTCCGGTGCACCGGGCATTGCAATGTCGCACGCTGTATCTATGTTATCTAAGGACTCACCCCAATATCTCTACAATTTTGGACAATGCCAGAGTAAGTGCACGAGGGTACCAGTCATCCAGCATCCCCAACAGCAGCGATCTGGCTTGCTTTTATCCCAGACATATAGTTGCACAGGTGTGAAACACCAATGAGAGCAAACCTTGTAGGGGGTTCCAGCCCCCGCTATACTGTGCGCAGTGTGGTGTGCGCAATACAGGATACGTTCCCATTCCTTGGCTTAAATTGGCCTCCACAGCTACATTTACAACAAAACCTGCACTTTTGTGCACTGACACTCAGACTGGTGAAAAGCATTTTGTACAGCTCAGATATGAGGGAATGTTTGTCCTTCTTACGCGCTAACCACTTCGCATATGACGTAACCAACGTAGAGTCCTGTGACCCAGTGTGTTATTTGGCATTATGAATACACAACAGCAGTGGGAAATTCATAATCCTGTATGGGCCACAGATATGGCACATGCCCTTCTAGATCAAAGATAGACCCTATGCTTTTGCAGCCCTGTTTTTGCCAGCGATGGAATATCACTGATTCCTGATCCGGGGGCAAGTCTGGGTTATCCACGCTGTAGTTCGTCGGTGAGGGGATAAAGACCCACCCCTTCCTTACTGCCACCCTGTCCAAGACCTTGTGGGTGGGCGCCCTAACCGGCAAAGAGTACAAGACCCAGGGCCAGTGCTTATGGTCTAGCCACAGTTCGATCCAGATGTTTTTGCACGCCACAGACTGGTCCATGACGTTCCATTGCTTCTCCCATTGAAGTCTATTCCATTCAACCATATATCAAAGGCATGTGGCTTGTTAGTAGCCACCAATGAGGGGCAATCCCAGGCAACCTTGAATTTTCGGCCATGTAAGCTGCACATGTGAGAGGCAAGTCCGCTTGCCCTCCCTGACAGACTTAGTTATGATGGCTTGCAATGGTATGAGTGCACGGGGTGGGACACCATGTGTCCAAATTGACATACTTCGGAAATGCGTGGAAGACTCTACATTTTCCCTCCCGCTATGCCTCGAAACCATGTGAGGCTCAGTTTTGAGCAGGCGTCCGGCACCCTATCTGTCTCATCCAACAGTGTTGAATATTTGAGCTTCGCTGTACAGGCAAGAGTCGGAGCACATTGTAGGCCCGGGTACTGTGTATCCCCCTGCACCCAACAGAATGGGAATTGTTGTTCCATAGCCAACACTTCCTCAGGGGTATACACAGACTACCTTTTATGTTCCATAACAGTCGACACCCAAAATGGCATGTGACATTACTCACCCCCACATCTTTGGGTAATTTCACAGACATTTATTCTAAAAAGAGATGTGAATTGTAAGGGTACTACTCCCCTGTGGTGGTCTGTAGGTGATGAGTATGTGTGCATATCAATCCGACAATACGGGTGGGCATGATGTGCCCTACTCACATGTGAGGCTCCCAAGTCGCTGTCGGGGAGTGGGAGTGCAGCTCCACCTCAGCCAAATAGACATGTCTTGTTGTTCCGCATGTAAGCATGCTGGGTGTGAGATTGTTGGAAGTTGACTTTCATCTCGTCCATGGCTTTGCTTGCGGCATAGGTGGCAGCTCTCCCTCTGCCTTGTGATTTTCCGATCCCGGTCGAGTCTGCAAGGGCAAGGTTGTCAGAGCAGCAGTTCCTCTTGGGGATGTGGAGGTTGACTCTCTCGTGGATGTCTTTGTGGTTGATGATGTGTAGTGAATTGTATGTGTGTGTGAGTAGTTAGCGGCCTACTTTCTCCTTATTAGTACTACATTGGATGTTCTGTATGTGTTGCCTCTTGTGTTTGGGATGTGGGTTTCTAAAGACAGGTGTGTCTGCAGCTTTCAGGCTGTGTTAGAACTTGTGTAGTGGCGTTTTGTATCTCCCTTCGTAGATTTTGTTGCAGCCCAGTCTGCTGGGGATGAGTGTGTTTGTGCCAATTTTAATGCATCTTGGGGTTATCCATTGTGATGGATTAGGCTCGGTCTGTAGACAGCTGTAGCATGCAATGGAGTAGATCTGGCTGGGCAGAATGATGGTTGTTAGACCTGGCACCATTGGCGTGGGTCACCCTTCCATTTTTGTCTGTGCCTCAATGTGTTTTTGTGTTGGTGTTAGCTGCTCAGGGCGCTGTGCCACTGCCATCCAGTGCCACAGTGCAAGTGCTCCCTATGGTAAAATGTATTATGTGAATTGACTTCCACGTTTGGTTTATTTGGTTTACTATCAGTCCCTAGTAGAGTGCACCAGGGGTGCCAAGGGCTTGTATATCCAAATGCTGCTAGTGGGCTTGCAGCACTGGTTGTGCCACCCACCGAAGCAGCGGGGTAAAATGTGTCTAGGGTCTGCCACTGCAGACCCTGCGCGCGGTCTGGTACCGTCGCGCTGACTGAGCAAGTGTCCCCACTTACCAGTCCCTAAACCTTCCCTTAACTACATGTTAGTCACCCCTCTGGTAGGCCTGAGCGCAGGGTGCATTGTAGGTATAAGGTAGGACATACCCTGATGTGTGTGGCATGTCTTAATAGTGAATTACAGCCATTTTCGTTTTTCACTATTGAAGGCTACCTGCTCTCCATAGGCCAGAATGGGCTGCTGGGATCGCTACACGCTGTGACCCCAGTGGACTCAGAGAGCATGGTAGAAAGTCATGTTTAGTATGCCTGAACTCAGGATAATAAAATACGTCTTTTAGTAAAGGTTATTTTAATATCCTGGGTTTGCAAATGCTACTTTTAGAAAGTTAGCATTTGCGTGCCTAACCATCTCAGTCCGCCTCTGCTGTGTGTGTGTGTTCTGCCTAGCAACAGTACAGGAGCAGGGCTGGGGGGATTCCAGGAGACAGGTTGGCTGCCGGGTGGTGGGTAGAGAGATTACCCCAGGATGGGTGGGAGGAGTGCACCCTGACTCTTGAATAGACCTGTGCTCTGCCACCACAAAGCCGGCGCCGCCCCCTGTGGAGCGGCTGATGTCTCTGCCCTGCTGCTGAAAGGAACAAGCCGAGTCACCACAACAGAGTGCTCCAAAACTGGACTGAGCCAGGCCCAGGCCCCCTGGCGCTAAAGAACAAAAGAATCCCTGTATAAAAGTAGGAGCCTGGCTCCTAAGAAATCAGATCCAGATTGAACCACAAAGGAACTCTGCCCGACTAGAAGGACCTGGAAGAAGCTGAAGGAGGAGTAACTTTCCCTGACCTGAGGGACTGGCCTGCAGTAGGTGCCTTGCTGAGGAAGGAGAGGAAAAGACTGAAAGAGACTTTGCACTTTGTTTTCAACTATCTCCAAGGGCTTGGAAGAAGAGCTTGCCCCCTGAACTGAACCCCAGGACCAGTGGGTTCACCGTGTCTCCGCTCGTCTGAGAATTCGAGCCGTGTGCTTTCTCCCGCCGGAGTGCCCTGCGCACCTTCGCATCCCTCCTAGGGCCGTGACACCCAGAAGCCTGGCCGCCTCCACTCGCCGAGAGCCCCGCTCTACCTGAGTCGCTCTGGACCCACGAGTCTGGCCGTCCCGCTTCCCTGTCACCTGCCTGCTACTGGAGCGCGCTTGGTGCCCTCTCGCCCTCCCGCCGGATTTCTAGTAGGGAAGTGAAATCCAGCCTCGGACGGCCGCCCGTACGTCGTAACGTATCCGGCCGCCCCGCTTCACCTCCCAGCCTGAGTCTGACCGTGCCGCCCTCCGCAGTGACCTCCCGCACAGTCCGTGTCGGAGGCCCTGGGCCGCACCTGTCTACCGAGAGCCGCCCGCTGAATTCTTGATCCGGAAGACCCACGAGGTGCAGAACCTGCATCTCTCCTGAAGACTCGTCCAAGCACATCGCACGTTCCCAGGTACAGTGAACTCTCTATCGGACTCGGGGTCCGCAACGTTCTGATTTCCCCGTATCACTGTACCCTGGGTGCCCTGCGCATCATCGTGACTGGACCGACTCAACCGAGCCCTGTGAAGCGCTCGTGATCGAATAAGTTACCAAAGACAAGAACAGTGCCTAATTATCATCTTGTGGCTTCCATTTCGCAACCGTTATTGATGGTCTTGTACATGCCTGCGTAACAAAGAATCTTTTATATAAAGCATCCGTATTTTTGATACAACTTACGCCTGGTGTCCGTTTGTGGGGGATCATTGTGGTTTACTGTGTGTGATCATAAATGCTTAACTGACTAGCGCCCTGAAGTTTAGCCCTGACTGCTCGCGCCACACTACCTATAGGGTGAGCAGGGGTTGTTCTGAAGGGGTAATTCCCTCGCCCTGAATAGAAGAAGGGACCGCTGCTTGACACAAGTACCTACCTGTGCCAACCAGAGGTTCCCCATTCTAACATTGGTGGCAGCGGTGGGATCTCGAGTTTGCATTTATGATTTACATACAGTGAATTATTGATCACCACGTAGAGCAGACCTATAACACAGCCACAGATTGAGTGACAGTTGTTGCTAAAGAAAAATCTCCACCTTAAGAAACCATGCCTAGCTCAGTCAACGGAGGCGGAGCGCCCTCTGTATTCTCTGGAGTAGATGACATCGATTGGGAGCCCGAGGCACTGAGGAAGTGCACAAATGATGTCCTGAAGGGATATCTCTCCAAGTACAGAATCAAGCAAAGTGGACTAAGCAACAAGGATCAGTACGTGACAGCACTGAGAGCCTGGCACGAATCAAAGTTCCCAGAGAATGCCCGGGAGGTGATACCCCCCGAAGGTGTGTTTGAGCCTAGCAGAGGCCTGTCGCCAGAGGAGTTGGCCGACAGGAGTGCCGCCCGAGCACACGAGGTGGAGATGGCAAAACTGCAAATGGAGAGAGAAAGGCAGAAACTGGCCATGGAGCATGAGGTAAAAATGAGGGAGTTGGATCTCAAGGCCAGGAGTTTAGACAACTCACCCTCTGGTGGCAGCCATTCAACAGAGTCAAGGGTGCACATTCCTAAAGATGTAGTCAAAGAATATTATAAGCAGGATGATATTGGGCAGTGGTTTAGGGCCTATGAAGTAGCCATGTCCTCCCACCGGGTCCCTGAGAAGGATTGGGGAGCGGGGTTGTGGGGAAGGTTCCTGAGTGAGGGGCGGGACACACTGCTAGACCTCCCCTCTGATGTCCACACATCCTATCCACACATGAAGGAGGCTCTTATGACAAGGTATGGGTTGACTCCTGAATTGTACAGACAGAGATTTAGGGATTGCACCAAGAAACCTGGTACCACTTATGTAGAATATGTGACCTTTTTTTGCAGAGCGCTGGATGGTTGGCTGAAGGGTAGCAAGGTGGATGATTACCAAGGGCTGTTTGATTTAATCGCATGGGAGCACTTGTCGGATAATTGTTTTCCTGAGCTACGCCAACACCTGATCGATAGCAAGCTGTCCAACCCGAGGAAGCTTGCTGAGGAGGCGGACCGCTGGATCAGCACCAGGGTCCACAAGGGTCCCGTGGGAGGCCCCGCCAAGGGTGTTCAGGGTCCCCAGCAGAAGAGTGGGGGGGACAAGGGTAAACAGAGGGAGTTCTACCAAGGGCCCCAACGTAATTCCCAAGGGAACCAAGGGAAAGGTTCTCAGCCACCCCCACCCCCGAAGCAGACCGGGGCCCCGACAGGTAACCCTGTTCAAAGAGGGCCCCTCAGATGTTACAAGTGTAACAACCTGGGGCACATTTCCGTGGATCCCAAGTGCCCCCTGTATGGTAAACCAGCACCCTCTGGTGCTCCACCCCCCAAGCAGGTGAATAGTGTAGCCTTGGGGAGGGAGATAGACGTCCAAGGGGCGGGGGATCCCGTACAGATGACCCTAGTCTCATTAGGAGACAGTGAGATGGTCGCTGAGGCCCAGCTGCCCCCCAATACTCAAAAGTATGGGCAGTGGGTGACCATAAATGGCAAGAGGGTGGGGGCTCTTAGAGATACTGGAGCCAGTGTGACTGCTGTCAAGCAACACCTGGTGTCTCAAGAGCAGGTTGTCCCGCACGCATTCTGCCGTGTTGTCAACGCTGACAACACAGAGAGTCAGTGTCCAATGGCTCAGGTTCCCTTTGAGTGGGGGGGGGGTCTCTGGTACTCTGCAAGTGGCTGTGAGAGAGGCCATGCCTGTTGATTGTCTCCTAGGTAACGATTTGGAGAGCTCCCCTTGGGAAAAGGTGGAGAAGACGACTCACCTGCGGATGGTGGGCTTGCCTGATTGGGCGTGTGTGACCACCCGGTCGATGGCAGCCGGTAGGGGTGTTGAAGGAACCCTGGAGCCTGAGGGAGAGGCCCAGGAACCGGCCTTAGAGAGAGGGCAAGGGAGGCACGGGAATCCGGCTCCTGACGTTCCCACGGCCCAGGAGGAAGCAGACCTTGAGGGGGATGCCCTGGAGCCTACCGGGGAACAGATAGCCGAACTGGGGGACCTGCCTGAGCTGACCCATTGGCAGCAAGAAGGAGGCCCCACCAGGGAGGAATTCTGCAGGGAGCAGAAAGAGTGCCCCTCTCTAGAGGGTATGCGGCAGCAGGCTGCAGCCCAGGCCAATGGTGATCAGTCCGGAACTCACTTGATCTACTGGGAGAACGACCTCCTATACTCCGAGCCTAAGGTTGCTGAACCTGGGTCAGCCCGTGCGCTGGTGGTACCCCAGAAGTTCAGAGCCTTCCTACTGGGGCTGGCTCACGACGTACCGTTAGCAGGACATTTGGGGCAGGACAAGACCTTTGAAAGGCTTGTCACCCACTTTTATTGGCCCCAAATGCGCAGGAGTTCTGACACTCACTGCAGGACATGCCAGACTTGCCAGGCAAGTGGCAAGAGTGGAAGGAAGCTGAGAGCTCCACTCCAACCTTTCCCTGTGGTCAGTACCCCATTCCAGCAGGTGGGGATTGACATTGTGGGGCCACTGGACCCCAAGACAGCCATGGGCAACAGGTTTATCCTGGTCTTGGTGGACCATGCCACCCGGTACCCTGAAGCCATCCCTCTGAGGACAGTGACGGCCCCCGTGGTGGGACGGGCACTGATGGGAATTTTCTCACGAGTAGGATTCCCTCTAGAGGTGGTGTCTGACAGGGGGACCAACTTCATATCGAAATATATGAAGTCCCTTTGGCAAGAGTGTGGTGTAACCTACAAGTTCACCACACCTTACCATCCCCAAGGAAACGGGTTGGTTGAGCGCTTCAACCGAACCCTGAAGGGCATGATTATGGGTCTCGAGGAACCCATGAGGCGTAAGTGGGACGTCCTCTTACCATGCCTTCTCTTTGCGTACCGCGAGGTGCCACAAAAGTCTCTAGGGTTCAGTCCCTTTGAGCTTTTGTATGGCCACCCAGTACGAGGACCTCTTAGTCTGGTCAA
This sequence comes from Triturus cristatus, assembly GCF_964204655.1. Classification (NCBI taxonomy): domain Eukaryota; kingdom Metazoa; phylum Chordata; class Amphibia; order Caudata; family Salamandridae; genus Triturus; species Triturus cristatus. Next base: position 1,268,080,592 of record NC_140582.1, read on the forward strand.
GGAAGGCTGGGAGCAATCTCCCAGGAAACCTCCCCAGAATGTATACAGTTACATGCTGGCTTTCCGGAACCAGACTAGGCGTTTCAGGCAACTTGCTGAGGCAAACCTGGAAGCCAGCCAGGAGGAAATGAAGCGGTGGTACGACCAGAATGCCACTCTGGTTGAGCTTCAACCTGGCCAAAAAGTGTGGGTCCTGGCCCCTGTGGAGCCTTGTGCACTCCAGGACAAGTGGACAGGACCCTTTGAGATTGTGGAGCGCAAGAGTTCTGTCACCTACTTGGTGGACTTGCGGTCTCCTAGGAACCCCTTACGGGTCCTACATGTCAATCGACTGAAGCCCCACTTGGAGAGGTCCGAAGTGGGCATGCTCTTGGCCACCGATGATGGGACGGAAGAGGAGTCCGAGCCTCTTCCTGACCTCTTGGTCGCCTCAGAGCGCGACGGGTCAGTGGATGGAGTTAACCTCTCACCCACCCTGACCCCTGAGCAACAGGGTGACTGTCGCCAGCTGCTGGGGCAGTTCCCTGACCTGTTCTCCCTGGTTCCTGGTATCACAACTTGGTGCGTCCATGATGTGGATACGGGAGACAGCTTACCTGTGAAGCACAAGGCCTACCGGGTAACTGACAGGGTCAGGGCCTGCATCAAAGAGGAGGTCTCGAAGATGCTTGCCCTAGGGGTGGTTGAGTCCTCCAGCAGTCCTTGGGCCAGCCCAGTGGTCTTGGTCCCAAAGGCTGCAGCGCCGGGTGCCACGCCCGAACTCCGGTTCTGTGTGGACTACCGAGGACTCAACTCAGTCACGAAGACTGACGCGCACCCCATCCCCAGAGCTGATGAGCTCATCGATCGGTTAGGGGCTGCACGGTACCTCAGCACGTTTGATTTAACGTCTGGGTACTGGCAGATCGCCTTAACTGAGGGGGCCAAAGAGAGGTCCGCATTCTCTACACCAGATGGGCATTACCAGTTCCGGGTGATGCCCTTTGGGATGAAGAATGCCCCTGCCACCTTCCAGAGGTTGGTCAACCAGGTGTTGGCTGGGCTGACCGAGTTCAGCGCCGCCTACCTGGATGACATCGCAGTGTTCAGCGGCACATGGGAAGAACACCTGCAACATCTCTGGGAAGTGTTGATGGCGCTGCGCAAGGCAGGCCTCACGATCAAGGCAAGCAAGTGTCAGATCGGGCAGGGTTCAGTGGTGTACTTGGGACACCAAGTGGGGAGCGGCCAGGTGGCGCCCCTCCAACCCAAAGTTGAAACCATCCTGGCTTGGGAGCCCCCAAAGACCCAGACGGAGGTGAGGGCCTTTTTAGGACTCACCGGGTACTACAGGAGGTTTGTCAAGGGGTATGGCAGCATCGTTGCCCCCTTGACAGAGCTGACTTCGAAGAAGCAGCCCAGAAAAGTGATATGGACTGACACCTGTCAGAAAGCCTTCGACACCCTGAAAACTGCCATGTGCACGGCGCCCGTGCTCTTGGCTCCTGACTTCTCCAAAGAGTTCCTGGTGCAGACGGATGCATCAGAGCATGGTGTAGGGGCTGTTCTCTCACAGATCACTGAGGAGGGCTTTGACCAACCCGTAGCCTTTATTAGCAGGAGGCTACTTCCCCGGGAACAAAGGTGGAGTGCGATAGAACGAGAAGCATTTGCTGTGGTCTGGGCGCTGAAGAAGCTAAGACCCTACTTGTTTGGGTCTCACTTCCGGGTTCAGACCGACCACAGGCCCCTCAGATGGTTGATGCAAATGAGGGGTGAGAACCCAAAACTGTTGAGGTGGTCCATCTCCCTACAGGGTATGGACTTTACGGTGGAGCATCGCCCTGGCACAGATCACGCCAATGCTGACGGTCTGTCCAGGTTTTTCCGCCTTAGTGATGCAGAACTCCCTGGGGTAGGGTAGTTCTCCCCACTTTTCAGCTGGAGGGGACACGTGTTAGACCTGGCACCATTGGCGTGGGTCACCCTTCCATTTTTGTCTGTGCCTCAATGTGTTTTTGTGTTGGTGTTAGCTGCTCAGGGCGCTGTGCCACTGCCATCCAGTGCCACAGTGCAAGTGCTCCCTATGGTAAAATGTATTATGTGAATTGACTTCCACGTTTGGTTTATTTGGTTTACTATCAGTCCCTAGTAGAGTGCACCAGGGGTGCCAAGGGCTTGTATATCCAAATGCTGCTAGTGGGCTTGCAGCACTGGTTGTGCCACCCACCGAAGCAGCGGGGTAAAATGTGTCTAGGGTCTGCCACTGCAGACCCTGCGCGCGGTCTGGTACCGTCGCGCTGACTGAGCAAGTGTCCCCACTTACCAGTCCCTAAACCTTCCCTTAACTACATGTTAGTCACCCCTCTGGTAGGCCTGAGCGCAGGGTGCATTGTAGGTATAAGGTAGGACATACCCTGATGTGTGTGGCATGTCTTAATAGTGAATTACAGCCATTTTCGTTTTTCACTATTGAAGGCTACCTGCTCTCCATAGGCCAGAATGGGCTGCTGGGATCGCTACACGCTGTGACCCCAGTGGACTCAGAGAGCATGGTAGAAAGTCATGTTTAGTATGCCTGAACTCAGGATAATAAAATACGTCTTTTAGTAAAGGTTATTTTAATATCCTGGGTTTGCAAATGCTACTTTTAGAAAGTTAGCATTTGCGTGCCTAACCATCTCAGTCCGCCTCTGCTGTGTGTGTGTGTTCTGCCTAGCAACAGTACAGGAGCAGGGCTGGGGGGATTCCAGGAGACAGGTTGGCTGCCGGGTGGTGGGTAGAGAGATTACCCCAGGATGGGTGGGAGGAGTGCACCCTGACTCTTGAATAGACCTGTGCTCTGCCACCACAAAGCCGGCGCCGCCCCCTGTGGAGCGGCTGATGTCTCTGCCCTGCTGCTGAAAGGAACAAGCCGAGTCACCACAACAGAGTGCTCCAAAACTGGACTGAGCCAGGCCCAGGCCCCCTGGCGCTAAAGAACAAAAGAATCCCTGTATAAAAGTAGGAGCCTGGCTCCTAAGAAATCAGATCCAGATTGAACCACAAAGGAACTCTGCCCGACTAGAAGGACCTGGAAGAAGCTGAAGGAGGAGTAACTTTCCCTGACCTGAGGGACTGGCCTGCAGTAGGTGCCTTGCTGAGGAAGGAGAGGAAAAGACTGAAAGAGACTTTGCACTTTGTTTTCAACTATCTCCAAGGGCTTGGAAGAAGAGCTTGCCCCCTGAACTGAACCCCAGGACCAGTGGGTTCACCGTGTCTCCGCTCGTCTGAGAATTCGAGCCGTGTGCTTTCTCCCGCCGGAGTGCCCTGCGCACCTTCGCATCCCTCCTAGGGCCGTGACACCCAGAAGCCTGGCCGCCTCCACTCGCCGAGAGCCCCGCTCTACCTGAGTCGCTCTGGACCCACGAGTCTGGCCGTCCCGCTTCCCTGTCACCTGCCTGCTACTGGAGCGCGCTTGGTGCCCTCTCGCCCTCCCGCCGGATTTCTAGTAGGGAAGTGAAATCCAGCCTCGGACGGCCGCCCGTACGTCGTAACGTATCCGGCCGCCCCGCTTCACCTCCCAGCCTGAGTCTGACCGTGCCGCCCTCCGCAGTGACCTCCCGCACAGTCCGTGTCGGAGGCCCTGGGCCGCACCTGTCTACCGAGAGCCGCCCGCTGAATTCTTGATCCGGAAGACCCACGAGGTGCAGAACCTGCATCTCTCCTGAAGACTCGTCCAAGCACATCGCACGTTCCCAGGTACAGTGAACTCTCTATCGGACTCGGGGTCCGCAACGTTCTGATTTCCCCGTATCACTGTACCCTGGGTGCCCTGCGCATCATCGTGACTGGACCGACTCAACCGAGCCCTGTGAAGCGCTCGTGATCGAATAAGTTACCAAAGACAAGAACAGTGCCTAATTATCATCTTGTGGCTTCCATTTCGCAACCGTTATTGATGGTCTTGTACATGCCTGCGTAACAAAGAATCTTTTATATAAAGCATCCGTATTTTTGATACAACTTACGCCTGGTGTCCGTTTGTGGGGGATCATTGTGGTTTACTGTGTGTGATCATAAATGCTTAACTGACTAGCGCCCTGAAGTTTAGCCCTGACTGCTCGCGCCACACTACCTATAGGGTGAGCAGGGGTTGTTCTGAAGGGGTAATTCCCTCGCCCTGAATAGAAGAAGGGACCGCTGCTTGACACAAGTACCTACCTGTGCCAACCAGAGGTTCCCCATTCTAACAATGGTGTACTTGGGATGATGCCAAACTTGTGTGCATACTCTGTCAGTGAGGGCGGGCTCACAAGGGCAGACAACCACCAGAGGTTGTCCCATGCGGATATGGATGGAGCGGAGATGAGGAGGTCAGTCTTCTCACAGTTGATCTTTATGCCGAGGTGTGTCATTCAATCTGCTAGTTTCGACGTTCATTCCTGGGAGCTGGCTTTTGTGTCTTCTGTGTTATTTGTAAGGGGGAGGATGAGCTGTGTGTTGTCTGTGTCGGATGATATGCTTCCCCCGTGCTGTCTAGCAATGGCAGTGAGTGGGGACATGTGCATATAGCAAAACGTGTGTCTTAGTGACGCTCCATGTTGTACTCCAGGAGAGGGCTTTTCCTCGTATCCCCATGTGGTGGTGTCTGGCATCTGGGATGTGGTGTGTGAGAGAGTGTTTGTGGCTGCATAGAGGTGTAGTAGGATGTGTTGTCCACAATGTGACACAGGTCAAGTGGCATGCATATTTAAGCATTGTCAGCATGGTGTACGTTCTTGGTGCTGTGCTTGATACCCAAACAAGACTGGGAGTGGTCAATGATGGAGTTCTCTTCAATGTAGCCAGTCAGCTGGGTGTTTATGTGTCTCTCAGTGACTTTGTCCACCACGGGGTGCAGGGAGATGGTCAGATAGTTCATCTTGTCTGTTGGGTCATACTGCCAATGTGCTGATTTGTTCAAAGTAGAGACCGGTCTTGACGGTCTTCCTTAAGGTGTCCAGAGATGGTGTGCATGTGAGCTCTGCTGGTGGCTCATTCAATGTCTTGGATGCATGCAGAAATATATTGTCAGGATTGGCACCATTTCACACCCACTTTTCATAATTGCACCCAATTTAGGACCCATATTTCCGACTTGAGCCCCATTCAACACCCACTTCTCAGATTTGAGCAACATTCCACGCCCAATTTTCAGATTTGTCCCAAAAATGTAACACCGAAGTAACCAAGAAATTCATTATTTGGCCCTTACAAACCCATAAATTTCAATTTTTAATGATAAGTTCACCCTGTGAATCATGAATTACAGGCTTTTTGACACAACCATTGATGAATTGTGTGCCAGATTTTACTCCTGGTAAAGTCAAGTTGCGCACGATTGACACTCTATTAGCTCTCTGTGATGATGAAACATACACACCAGGATTTTATTTTTGGACTCTTACTTGCAATTATTGTACTATGGTAACATTTCATAGTGATACACTGAGGCAGGAAAGTAACTTGCAGACAGGGTATGTGTGTTGAGTTTGTTTATTGTCATAAACAGTTCTTAAGGTAATTTACCATATACATGTCTTTGTTTTTGTCAGTCACAATGTGATGTGTTCAAGTGAAGTAATTGTTTATTATCCTGTCCCTTCGGGCAATTCCAGCAGCAGTGGCAGTGGTGTGTGGGCCACCTCGTTGATCTTCGTCATCATCTTGGTCATCACCCGGTGCAGCAGGCACTTCGATCCAGGGGGCATTTGTGCGGACACAAATGTTGTGCAATACACAACATGCTAGTATTATTTTGTTGACCATTTCTGGGCTGTACAGCAGTTTGCCACCTGTAATGTCCAGGCAATGGAAACGTGACTTGAGCACGCCAAATGTACACTCCACGATCCCACGTGTGCGTCGATGTGCAGCATTGTTCTGCCTCTGTGCCTGGGTGGTGGGGTTTCGTATTGGTGTCATCATCCACGGGCAGAGAGCATATCCTTGATCACCTATGAGATGTAATAGGGAGATGTGTACATGATTCATTAGGCATACTATGTTGGCAGTGTTGACATATTTTGCGATTTGTCTTTTTGCTATTTTTTGACTTAGGTTAGACATGTGTTGCTTCTGGCTATTAACGGCATCAACGTTGAGTACATTGCCTAAGTGTTGATCCTCCAACCATCCTTTTTGCTGGTGTTTGCTGCACAGTTGCATAAGTGTCACTACAAGTGTACAAAATGAGAATGATACCTGCACAAAAACCACAGACACCGACAGGCAGTCTGGCTCTCCTAACATCTAGCCATGGCACTGATCCACACTTGTTGCAGTCACCGCCATGTGAATGTTCAAATGACATAGGCCACACATGGTACAGCTAACATTCAGACATGCATCTCATGCTGATGGCAGACCTGTGACACCACACAAGCCATGCAATTGTATGTCCAGAGCTAAAATGGAGGAACAGACCACAGCAACCTCACCTGCAGGGCCCACTGGGGACAGTGAAGGTTGGCACACACCATCAACAATAACTTGTGACACAACGTAAACTTACTGGCCTGCGACATCTGTCAGTAGCAGAGCATAAGACTCACATGACACAACTTCTCACAATCATTTTCACTATGTGGTTTATTCGACAAGATCAGACTGCCCACACACTTCTGTTACGAAAAGTACTCCTCACTGTAAACTCGCTAAAGAGTTGTTGGATATATTTGAACAATCCTACAGTTCTGATAGTGTGGAGGTCCCTATGTGAAGTCACTGGAGGACACCACTATTGAGTGGGGAAGGAGGCAACTCCTTTTGTTTTATATTCCCTCACACACCCTAGTGGTGTCATGCTTCATCATTGGGACACCTCGATGCCTAGAAGTCGAGGTGGGCTCATCCATCTTTCAGGGAGCTCTTAAGAAGATGTTTTGGCCAGGGGGATAAAGATTAAAAGCCCAAAAACAGATCCCAGTTTCCCTTTTATTCTTGGATCTGCTGGGGGTGATAGTAAAATACAAGTTAAGGGTCAATGGGGATATTATGGTCCTAAGACCCTATAGCCAACATGTTTCAGTCCTTATAAGCCCCATGAAGAGTGCTGGACTTTCTTCAGGGGTACTTTTTGTAAAATAGTGTAAAGACACGGGAGGGTGCACTCCCCTCATTAGTTCCTCTCGGCCCCCCCATAAGTTTGGAAATCCTTCCTACTTATACTGTGTATTACATAATGTCCACACACTTCCCCATGCTGATACACACGGCATGGCTCACCTTTGCACACTTCTTAGCATTTGTAATGGATTAGCATTTGACAGTTCAATTACATCACACAAGTAGTGACCGAATACACATCCACTTACTCATCGGGCAACCACATGACACACCATATGACAGGGTTGAGACTGAGAAATATGTGTGGCAGATTGAGAGAGGAGATGCTACTAGACACCATCAACAGCAGCACCAACAACACTGCAGTCAACATCAATGGCGCTGTATGGTGGTTTGATGACACATTTTCCGGCCTATGCATGCACATTTGCCACACTCGGCACTTCCTACAATCAAAGTGCTTTGTTACAACCTTGGTCACGACAAACCGCAGACTTGACACACTGATTGTACGTGTGTGAGTCCTTGTGAAACGTTGGCTCACCCTAATAGGTCACCGGCAACAAGAACTGCAACATGATCATCTTCATCAACAATGCGACCACACACCGGACTGGGATACCAGTCTGGATGACTTTAATTAGGTGAATGGATAGCCAGGTGCTGGGGGTTACTCTTCACCATGGGTACTCACATACTTTCTCTCTGGTCCCAAATTTGCTGTGTGGTTTGTGTCATTGTGTCACATGGGTGGGGGTGGGGGCGGGGTCAGTGGGGAAGGGGGCAGGGCTAGTGAGTAAGGGAACTGACCATGTGGTTGGACACAGGCCCCTGGTGCAGACACCCTCGTTCACTGAGCCACCAGACCTGGCATACACACATCTCTCTCTCTCTTTCTCTCTCTCTCTCTCTCTCTCTATCTCTCTGCCTCCCTCTCTCTGTCTCCCTCCCTCGCTCTGTCTCTCCCTCCCTTGCTCTATCTCTCCCTCCCTCTATCTCCCTCCCTCGGTCGCCCTCGGTCTCCCTCCCTCTGTCGTCCTCATCCCTCTGTCTCCATCCCTCTGTCTCCCACCCTGTGTCTCTTTGCCTGTCTCTCCCTCTGTCACCCTCTGTCACTTCCCCCCCTGGCAGCCTGGGCTGGGACAGCTTCCTGGGCACACACACACAGCCACACCCCAGTACTTCACAGGTCTTTCATGGATCATTTACTTGTTAACTAGTTTTTGTTATATTTCACCTCTTGGTGCACATGCATCTCCACTCTGACTATCGCTGGACTCGCACAGCCCCCATGGTGCAGAGTCTCTCGGAGTCTGCGCTGTTGCGGCAGTGTTTGGTGGCACTCTTATGAAATCTGCAGACAAGGCACACAGGTACAATGTCTGCAAGGTCCACGGCCCAACAAGAAAGTCTTGCCAGGCCGCTGGCAGCACGTGGGCCATACTATGAGTAGCCGTGCTCTACACAGTGGAGCCTGTATACCTCATCCTCGTACGCAATACATCAACATGTGCCCATGCTTTTTGTGCCACCCCCAATCAGTACCTAGGCAATGTATTTACATCCTCCCTCTAGATGGGTCAACATGATTGTGTTTTTTGTGCATGTGGTGTGTTCAGTTGGTACTTACCGACAAGCAATGCATTTCTATATGTGCCATCCTGGAAGCGCTGGTTTATGATGTATTGTCGGAAGATGAATGCATCATGCACACTCCCTGGAAATTTGGCAACGACATTTGTGAACAGTCCGCGGTGGTCCACTATTGCCTGCACAATCATTGAATGGGTGTGCTTCCTGTTGCGGTAGATGTGTTCGCTGTCCGCAGGGGGCACAAATGGTACATGTGTGCAGTCAATTGCACGGATCACCTGTGGTATGCCAGCAATGGCATGGAATCCTTGCTTGATGGCAATCTGCTCCTGCACAGTGTTGGGGAAGTGTAGGTGCTGAGGAATCGGGCTGAGTATGGCATCCAAGACAGTGGGGAGGAAGGTTGAGTAGGATGCCTGTGATACTCCACCGACGGCTGTTGTTGGTTGGAATGTCCCAGAGGCCAAGAAGTGCAGCATAGCGAGCAGTTTTGTGTGCGGAGGGATAGTGGTTGTCTGCTGTGTTGGTGGCAATGAGGGTCAGGATGTGCTGGATGGATGTCCTCTTGAGCCTGTAGTGGGCTATGACTTCCTCTGGGCTTAAGTCTGTGAGGTAGACACGTCTGCGCAGTGAGCGCTGTCTTCTTCGTCGCTGCATAGGTGGTGGTGGTCCTGGTGGTGGTGGCATTGGCGGTGGTTGTTGTTGTTGCTGCCTTGGTGGGACTCCAATCTGCATGATGACTACCTCCATGGCTTCTGTGGCTGTTCTGGGGAAGCTTGGGCCGACTCTTCCTTATATACTCCCACTTATCTCCAGTGTAAGTCAGGTTTTTATCAGGTGTTAAAAACTGGAGTTAGCGGGAGTTAGCATGCGTTTTTTTGCAGCTAAGCGGTTTGGCGATATCCTTGATAATAGTGAGCAGCTGTGCTAGCGAATTTTTTCGTGGGATTTCAGTCAGGAACGCCTACTTTGCATGTAATTAGCGTTAATTATTGCTGGCTTGAAAGGCGATAAAATTCCGGTCGCTATCGTCGTCGCCTTGTTGATAGGGCGATAATATTATCGCCGGAAACTGGCGCTAAGGCGGCGAAAATTTTTATCACCGCCTTGTTGATATGTCCCTTGGTTTCCCCCTTTTCTCCACAACATGGAAACATACCTTTGTTTAAGTCTTTCAGTGTTGAGGCATAGGCCTGCATTAATGTTACCAAGGTTCAAGGTCTGTGTGCGTGCTTGCGGAATGCACCTCATTTCCAGAGCATGCCCTGCCAATGAACAAGAGAGCAAAGCCAGGCTGCACTCTCACACAGCAAAGACTCCTAAACTACCAAACAACTATCTTTATTGGCATAAACCATCCAATTTGGTGCATGTAACACAATTTTGTTGTACAGGAAACACAACCTCCTGCCACTGACTTAGCTGTTCTGACTGAAAATGGTCTGTTGAGGCCTGTGCACGAGGTGAAAGGGCACCCGACTCACTGACTGTAAATGAACCCCCCCGCAGAATGCGATGAGGCGCCGAGTCTCCACTGTCTCACAGACGTTCATTGACACTGGGCTGAATGGGGGGCCCTTGAACAGTGGGGGGGCCTGTATTGCGCTCCTGAATTAGATCATGTAACCAACACGTTACATAGAAAACTCTACAACCGCAGCTTGAACCTGCTGTCGTGTTATTGGGTTTGACTAATGTAACTTGCACAGTGTACTCCAGGGGCGTCGTACGTAGGTCCAGGAGGGCTGTACTATGGCTAGACTTGCTGTGCGAGTATCTCTATAACTGACATATATATATATTCACTGAAAAAACCATAGGTTTCAGGGGTGTTATAGTTAGCTGGACTTTTCACTTGTACAAAACCATTGAAATTCCCCTGTTATAGTTAGTTCAGCTAACTATAACTCGCGCGCCCGCAATGCACTGCTGATGACGTCACATATTACATCACTCATGACATGGTCAGTGACATCACTCATGACATCACTGATGACATCTCAAATGACGTCACTGATGACATCACTGATGACATCATCCAGTGAATGTCTGTTTTTCTGAAAATTAAATATGTTTTATATATGTATCTCTCAAGGTCGATGGAAGAATAAATGGGTATATAAGTGTCTAAATGGATGATTTGTTTTTGAAAAATTGATTGTGTAACTGACTGATTAAGTGTATCATAGTGAATACATGGCTTAGGGCCTCATGTAGGTAGCATACCAGTTACCACTTCTAAAATACCGAACGTTACCGAATCGGTATTTTAGAAGTGGTAACTCATATGTAGGTAATGAGTCGGTATTTTTTACCGATTCGTTACAATTCGGTAATTACCGAATCTGTATTTACCGATTCGGTAATGAGGCATACCTTCCCATTGAGGGGAAGGTATGCCTCATTACCGAATCGGTAAATACCGATTCGGTAATGGTGGAGAACAAGCAAGGGTGGCAGGGTGTCACATTGACACCCTGTTGCACCCCTGATTCGGCCATGTGTGCACATGTGGCACACATACATGCCCTAAGGGCATGTATGTATGCCACATTGCACACTGCTACGCGCTTCAAAATGCCCATACACATACATTAATTATTTACCACCAACTATAAGTTGGTGGTAAATACCGACTCTTAAAAACACCCACACACTCCCCCTACATCTCGATTTTGGTTTCGGAATTTACCGAATCAGACAAGTTACCGATTCGGTAACATTACCGATTCGGTATTATTACCGATTCGGTAATTTTACCGATTCGGTAAATTCCGAAACCAAAAATTGTCCCCCTACATACCAATAGCCAAAATACCGGTCGGTAACGGTATAATTACCGAAAATCGTCCGTTACCGACCGGTATTTGGCTACCTACATGAGGCCCTTAGTGAGTAATGTTTAAATATGTAAATATCTGTATCAGTCTCTCACTTTGTGTATAAGTGGCTGCATGGGTTGGTGAGGAGCTACATGGGTGTCTATATAGGTTATTAGTTGGTTTTTTGAGTATCAGTCTGAGTGTCTGCATGGTTCGGTGGGGGGTATTACGTAGTGCATAGGTGCATGAATGAGTGACTCACTGTTTGTATGTGTTGAAGACAGCATGTGTGCAGGACTGTATGGGTGGATGAGTGTGTATATGGGTGTGTTAGTGAGTGAATGACTGTCTCAATAGTGTCTTTATGAGTAACTACATATTAGTATATGTGACTATTGGTGTATATAAGTGAGTATATGTGAGAGTGAGAGATTGAAAGAGTTCCTGTATGAATAAGTATGTGTTTCTATAATTGATTGTTTAAAAGACTAAGTATGTGTAAGTTTCCGTAGAAGTAAGTGTGGTGGTGTGTGTATAACTGTATATGCAAGTAAATGTATGTTTGATTCTTTATTAGCATGAGTGACTATGTGTGTGAGTAACTCTATGGATGAGTGGCATTGTGTAACATGATGTATAGGTGTATAAGTACATATGATGAGTGAGTACATGTATGTGGATCTTAGAATTACTGAAGAGGTTGTTGAAACTGGTATTGGTATGTCCATTGTTTTGAAAATTTTAGTCTCTATTTTTGAATGTGTGTATCAAAGGTTATATTAGGGTGAGAGGAGGTCTGCCACTCTATCACAAGGATGATGTGATTTGAGATGTCATCAGTGATGTCATGAGTGATGTCACTGACCATGTCATGAGTGATGTAATATGTGACGTCATAAGCAGTGCATTGCGGGCGCGCGAGTTATAGTTAGCTGAACTAACTATAACAGGGGAATTTCAATAGTTTTGTACAAGTGAAAAGTCCAGCTAACTATAACACCCCTGAAACCTATGGTTTTTTCAGTGAATTTCTGAGGTTTTTTAAATGCTAATTCCTAACTATAACGTGCCTGAAACCTATATTTTTTTCTGTGAATTTCAAAGGTTTTTTAAATGCTAATTTCTAATTATGCCTACAGAGATAGGACATGTGAAGAAAGAAGAAAAAATGCACAGAAAGAAAAAAAAGAAGTGCAGAAAGAGGCAACAGAAGTCCTCAAAGACGAAGAAAAGTGTAGGAAGAAGGATAACGTGCAGAAAGAACAAAAAGAAGAGCAGAAAGAATCCTTGTTGCAAAATCATCCTGTACCCTCAACTTTTTCAGACGGATACTGGTGGTAACTGAGTCTGACTAACCAGTCCTAGAGCCAGTGCTATGTTAAAAGACACTTAGAATACAGTGAAAACACCTACATACACTAGGGAACATTATGCGTTGGGCTCCCCCTGTAGTTAGCATGACCTCCTCTGTAAGCCCCTAGTATATAATAGGGCAGGGGGATTAATACTACCTCTTAAAACAGGCCACAGGGCGTTTTTGCACACGTTAACTCAGGCCCCGTCACCTCCCTTCACCACTGTGTAAACACGCCCTGTGTCCATTTTTAGTTGGGAGATTAAGTTCATTTGAATCCTGAGGGTCCCTAGGGTACAACTAGCCCACTAGGTACCTCCAGTAAGTGCCACAGAGCTGCGTTGCAGAGAGGTGTAAAAAGTGGCACAGCCTGGACCAGCTCTCTGCAATGCAGCTCAGTGGCGCTTACTGGAAGCACTTGGTGGAATAGTTAGCCCCCAGGGGCCCTCAGTATTGAAGGGAAATTATATCTCCAATTTAAAACGTGCCATAGTGCGTGTTTGCACACGTCACTTCAGGCCCCGTCCCCTCCCTTCACCACTGTGTAAACGCGCCCTGTGGCTGTTCTAAGTTGAGAGATTAAGTCCCCTTGAATCCTAAGGGTCCCTAGGGTCAAACTAGACCACTAGGTACCTCCAGTAAGCGCCACAGAGCTGCGTTGCAGAGAGGTGTAAAAAGGGGCTTGGCCTCAGAACACCTGTCTGCAGCGCAGCTCCCTGGCGCATACTGGAGATGCCTGTTGGGCTAGTTGGCCCTCAGGGACCCTCAGTATTGAAGAGGAATTAATTCCCCAACTTACAACTCGCCAGGGGGGTGCGTTTGCAGAGTGCTGCAAGGAGGGGGCGTGGCCTACGGCACGACGCCAGTCTTTTATTTATTTTAATTTTTTAAGAAGGGGGGCTGTGTGGTTCCCCTTCTTATTCTAATTTATTGGCCCTGATGACCCCATCCCCCAGGACCTGTCTCCGAATTATATTTTTTTGACCCCAATCCCCAGGGCCGGCCACTGTTTTTTAGTATTTTTTAAAAATATATATTTATAGACACACCTAGGACATGCTGGACAAACCATACGTACCTATCACCATGACGATTTGAGTGATATTCATTAAAAGGCGACTATGCATACAATGAATCCACGTGGAATGTATTTACACCACTAATGAAGCTCTGTCATGTCTGATGCCCTACCGTGCCTAATCCCGGTAGACACCCTTGTCGTTTATTTATACAAACATGGGTAGCTATTGACAGGCACATTTAATACACATGCACACCAAGCCATTCAAAGGGGATTCGACAAAAATTCGACCAAAACTATGTAAGAAACCCCCCTCACGGTTAATAAACCACACATCCACTGCCGGATGTGTAATACTTTTTATTTTACTCTCTGGAAAGGGGACGAACATCACTAGAGAGTCACAGCGCGCTCCTGGCATAGCCCAATGCTGTGTTACACCCACCATTGCCTGCCGAGTGCCACACACCTCTGTGTTGTATTCCACCAGCTAGTGCATATGCTATGACACTCTCTAGCCCATGTGCACTGTAACACCACCCCGTGAATATGTCATGCCACACTTGTCTTCGCACGGGTTATATTGCCCCATCTAACGTGCCTTCCTTGATGCCTATGTTATAACGCACAGTGCTATGCCATACATATTACAATCTGGGATCCATATCTTTGTCACAGTGCATATGCAACGTTACACTCCCCAGCACATATTTTATATTACAACTTTAGAGACTAGTTAGGTTACACAACACTGCCCTGTGCATATTACACTTCAAGGCGCACATCGCATAGCATGCGCTAGTGCCTGTGCTATCTCGCGCTCTCCAATGAATCTGTCATTGTGCACAATGTATTGCATATTATATTTCACGCCCAGTTCATCTTATATCACACTTTTTGGTGCATAGTTTATACCATACTCTATATCTAGTTTTCATTTTCAATCGTGCTCTCAGGACTATGTTCTACATAACACTGTGTTCCCCTACCCTTTTCACGGGCATTACATTTTGCGATAGGGGGTGGAGGGTCAGGGGGTGTTTCTGCCAAGTGAGCCCAGAGTCACAGTCACAAACGTCCTCTTCTTCCTGAATAAAAGTGAGATTATGCTGCATACTTGTTCATCTTTTAAGTAGTTCGCACAGACACACGTTTTAAAAAAAATAAAGTTCCTAATACCCGCCTTCTCTGATTAGTTAGCTTGCTGCCCCATCCCCCTCCTCCCTATCCTCTGTTGTGTGAATCCATGGACTAGCCTCTTCCCTCCTGCCATGCATGGTCTGATGTGCTGCCACTGCCCTCAATTTAGTATGATGTACCAGTCCCCTCCTCCTGCCCTCCATTGCCCAATTCTATGCCCCATCATTGACCTCCTGCTTAAACTCTGTGCTTAGCTTGCTGCCCCTATTCTCCTTCCCCCTGCCCTCCGATGTCTTTGTGCATGCCCCTGCTCCATCCTTTTTTCCCACCATGTTCCATGGACCTGCCACTCCAATCTACTCTGAGTGTTCTGTTGAGCTGCCACTCCCCTCCCACCTGCCTAGCATTGTCAGATGACTGTAACCTGTCCCTGCCACCTCCACCCTGCCTGTCCACATGCCATGCCCCTATCCTCTTCCTCCTGTCCTACATGGTCCATTGTACTGCCACAACCTTCTGCCCTCCCTGGTCTGTTGTGCTGCAACTGCTCCTCCTGCCTGCCCTGTGCGGTCTGTTGTGAGGCCCCTTCCCCTGAACTTTCTTGTCTGTGCACAGGTCCTGACCCTCCCTTCTATCCTCCATCGTCCTTTGTGCATGCCCCTGCACCCTCCTTCTTGCCCATCATAGCCATTGTGCTGCCACTAACCCTCCCACTTGCCATGTATGGTCTTCTGTGCTGCCATGGCCCCTCCCACCTTCCCTGTGTGGTCAGTTAGCTGCCCCTGACCCCCTCCCACCTTCCCTCCATGGTCTGTGTGTATGCCATCACAGTCTCACTGTTGCTCTTCATGGTGTGTCTTGCTTCTAGTGCCCATCCTGCCTGACCTCCATGGCTATCTTGCTGCTCCTGCCCTGCCCCCTTGCCCCAGCCCTCTGTTTACATGTGCAGACCCCTACTCCCTCCCTCCTGGCTTGTCTGTTCCATTGTAATGCCCCTGATCCATCCCTCCTGCCCTTTATGGTCTGTTATGCTGCAGCTTTCTCTCCTGTCTGTCCATTATGGTAAGCTAGCTACCATTGCCTCTTGCCCCTCTGTTCTCTGTTGTCCATGTGCATGGTCCTGTCCCCTCCCTCTTGCTTTCTATGGATTGTTGTGCTGCACTCCCGTCCCGCATGCCCTGTGTGGTGTATTGTGCTGCTGCAAACCCTGATGCCTGCCCTGCAGGGTCAGTTTGGTGCACCTGTCTATGTCCCTCCTGTCCTCTGTTATCCAAGTCCATGTCCCTACCCCATTTCCTTCCATGATCCAATGTACCATACTTGCGAACATTTTGAACTTGGTAAGAGGGAGATTTTGAAAAAAAACTGGGGTATTGATTTTACCCTTTGAGTTACATTGAAAAAGAGGAGATTGTAGACAGGAGACAGATCAAATAAAGCCCATTTGAGCTTAAAAACATTGGACGTTTCCTGGCTGAAACGGGTCTGTTGGCATGTATGGTTGTACTACCATTGCCTCTTCCTTCTGCCCACAATGGTCTATTACATTGCCACAGCCTCTTTTGCAAGTCCTTTATTGTTGGTTTGTTGCCCCTGCCCCCCTTTCCACTGCCCTCCATAGTCTGTTGTGCTGCCACGGCCCTTCCTGCCTGCTCAGTGTGCTTAAATTGTTGCCTTTGCACCCTCCTACCTGCCTTCAATTTTCAGAGTCCGTGCCCCTGGCCTCTGCCTCTCAACAGTATGCTAACATTCTATATTTATTACAAAAGTGTGGAACGCCTGACGTCATCTTGATGTAATCAAAACTGTAATACCTAGAGCATTTCCTTTAGAAATTACATATATGAGAGGGTCTTATTGGCATCAAAATTATGGTTAGTGCTCTAAAAGACTAAAATAAAAACATATTTTCTGAGTTTTCAAATAGCGACAAAGCACTTTTAAATTATTTGTTATCGTTATGTTTTTTTATCCAGTTGACCACTTGATTAAATGTTGCACTTAGGGGAGAGGATGTGGTGTTACTTCCAGAACTGCAGACTTTGCAACTGGGGAACCAGGTTGGAGTTTCTGCTTCAGCTCGACATTCTGTGATTCTGGTCAAATCACTTAGTCTCCCCATGTCTACAACCAAAATGAATTTGTTCTTGTGTGATGTAACCAATGCTCATGTAAAGCACTCCAATACCTGACAAGTCTGCACTATATAACACTGCAAAAACACAAAATAATAAGTGTTTTGCACACTTCTGTCATTGGGCTATATTTGGGCTACATATGGGTGATTTTGGGCTACATTTGGGCTATTTTGTCTCCGGTGTCCATCTTGGGAGATTTATTTGTTATGAAGTTTCCTAATTTCCTCATGTACTGCAGTCTCCTCAGTAGGAAATGCTTTCAGTTTTTTTACTTTGATTCCATCATGAAGGTATTCAGATATGTCACACATTTGCCATAAATTCTGAAAGTTAGCACTCTAGTTGCTCATTAGATCACTGTAGTAAAACTACTGTTCACCATGGAAGTCTGCTCCTGGTATTAAAAGTGCATGTTTCAGTCTGCATGTCAGAATTTTTTAATGAAATAGAAATGAAATAGAAGAGGATTTGAGAAGTCACTCAAAATGTGCCCTCATTTTCTTTCTTCGGCATTAATCATAATTTCTATGGCAAAATGAACCCCCTCATTGTGTTCCTTTTTAAATTAAATGTTTTAAGTGTTACCAGTTTATTCCAATCAAGATGGCTTCAGGTGTGCCACACTTTTGTCATAATGAAGACAGTAAGCGCTCTAGTTGTTTTTAAGAACACTCTGCGACATTCTGTCATTGGGCTATACTTGGGCTACATCTGGGTGATATTTGGGCTACATTTGGGCTCTTTTGTCTCTGGTGGCCATCTTGGGAGACTTATTTGTTATGACGTTTCCTAATTTCCTCATTTACTGCACTCTCCTCAGTAGGAAATACTTTCAGTTTTTTACTTTGATTCCATCAAGAAGGCATTCAGATGTGTCACACATTTGCCATAAATTCAGAATGTTAGCACTCTTTTTGCTCATTAGATCACTGTAGTAAAGCTACTGCTCACCAGGGAAAACTGCTGCTGGTATTGAAAGTGCATGTTTCAGTCTGCATGTCAGAATTTTTTAATGAAATAAAAGAGGATTTCAGAAGTCAAAATGTGCCCTAGTTTTTCTTTCTGCAGCACTAATCATACTTGTTATGGAAAAATGAACCCCCTCATTTTGTTCCTTTTTAAATTAAATGTTTTAAGAGTTACCACTTTAATCCAACCAAGATGGCTTCAGGTGTGCCATACGTTTATCATAAGTAGGACTGTTAGCGCTCTAGTTGTTCTTTGGAACACTCTGGGAAGCTGCAGTAGAACACAAAGGAATCAACTGACAGTCTCTGCCCTTGTTGGATGTACATGTTTTACTGAGAATGTCAGACTTCATTCTCACATGACTGAGAAAGATAATGTGAATTTACAGAAAATAAGCTCTCAGTTTAGCTTCTAGATCACCTTCCAAACCTCTGTGGGAAAAGCATGAGCAAATATTTTTCTCTCAATCATGATATCCCAGCAGAAGGCTTTTTCACATGGTGAAATCACCTTAGAACATACCACAATTCCTAAAATGAGTATGGTACCATCAACAAATGATTTATAATGTAACTAAAGTCTTAAAACCTTCTATTAACTGCAATGCTTTTTAATGAGGTGCTATCATGTATATTGGTCCCAAGATGGCTGCCAACACTTCTTGGATGAAGTTCAGACAGCCAATCAGATCTCAGGATGAGATGTGTGGTTAGGCTCCGCACACATATATATATGATTTTACTTTTGATTTTCTCAGGAACTACTGAACAGATTGACACCAGACCTGCAAAAGGCACTTCCCTGAGCTGAGGACTACCTCTCTGCCAAATTTCAAGTAATTCTCTTCAGCCGTTCGGGCTGTACCTTGGACTAAAGGTCCCTATGGAAAATTGCATGGGGAAAACGCGTTTTGGGACCCCCCTTTTTTCTCAGCCCCCGCTTGACGAATCCCCCCGAGACTTTCAGGGTAGGAGCGGAGCGGAGCGCCCCACATATTTTGAAAATTTCGCGAGGATTCGTCAACCGGCGCCAAAGTTATTCCAAATAGAATGTTGCGGATTTCCTATGGAAACACGGTCCTAACTATAACTATCTACTGGCGACCGCCAGTAGATAATATATATATATATTCCAATAACCAAGCGCTCCTTAACCTCCTTTACGGCGACACAGACTGCGCTCACTCCTTTTGTTGGTGCAAATGGATTTTTATTTCTCCCTCTCGTTCATGTCATAACGCGTTTAGGCCTTCTTCACATACAGACTGCTTTGCAGTAAGACATTCTATATTTTTTCAACAGTGTCACATATCCCCAAACATAGAAAAAAGACTTTTGCCATTCATATATAGGTTTGTTAAAACCAGCAATTTATCACATTTTTTCACTATTACAATGCCAGCCGACACATTTAAATTAGATGGTTTGTAAATTCCATAATTGTTTGGACATGGATCTCAATTATTCATAAAATATGAGTAAAGAACCGTAAAATACAAGTATGGCCAAGTGATAAAAACATGCTGCTGAAAACACATATAACCACAGCAGCTTCAGGGACTCAATAGTATATGTCAATGTATAAAAATATAAATAAATATATAGGGGCAGATTCATGAGGGACTTGCGCCCCTTTTACGCCACCGTTGCGTCACTTTTGTGACGCAGCGGCGGCGTAAACCTTGCGCCACGTTGCGCCCCATTTACATCGTGACACATCTATGGAGATGCGTCACGGTGTAAAGCCCTGCGCCACGTGAAACCTGCGTCAGGTTTCACGTGGGTGTGTCGACAGAGGGGGGGCGTTCCGTCGCAGGAACGCCCCTGAAAAGTGACTCAGTGAAATCGATAAGATTTCACTGAGTCACTTTCCCAACGCTGATGCGTCAAAACCCTGCACCTGCTTGAAGCAGGCGTAAGGCTTGACGCACCATGTTAGGGATAGGGTAGGTTGGAACAGTGCTGGAGTTGCGTCGCGCTTGCGACGCAACTGAAGCACTGCGACAACCTTACACCATCGGATGCGTCACACATCTGTTTATTCCTGCGCCATGATGCGCCGCATTGTAAATGCGGCGCATCATGTGTGGCGCAAGGGTAAACTTGCGTGACGCATCATTCCTGGCGCATCCTTGCTGATTTGCAGGGATGCGCCAGGAAACATAAATCTGCCCCTAAGTATTAATATTATAGTAATATGGGAAGTGAAACCATGGACAGACTGGGCTTTGCTTAAGCAGATGTTTTATGGGCACAACTGAGTGACTGTTCCCACTGTATCTTGCAACTGCTGTCCCAAATGCAGGATAGTAGCATTGTGAAGTTAAAAAGGAATGTCATTATTTAAAGTAATGCACGTGTGAAAGGGATGGGCTAGTTTAATGACCATACGTCCCTGGGTCACAGCACGCTAAACAAGACAATGAAGTCTACCATGGGGGCAATGACCTTACCTCCCTGGGGCACTGCACGCTAAACAAGCCAATGAAGTCTACCATGGGGGCAATGACCTTACCTCCCTGGGGCACAGCACACCAAACAAGACAGTTAAGTCTACCATGGGTGAAATTACCTTACCTCCCTGGGGCACAGCACACCAAACAAGACAGTTAAGTCTACCATGGGTGAAATTACCTTACCTCCCTGGGGCACTGCACGCTAAACAAGGCAATGAAGTCTACCACGGGGGCAATGACCTTACCTCCCTGGGGCACTGCACGCTAAACAAGGCAACGAAGTCTACCATGGGTGAAATGACCTTACCTCCCTGGGGCGCTGCACGCTAAACAAGGCAATGAAGTCTACCATGGGTGAAATCAGCCAATTCATGGGGCATAGCAAGTTATGTTGGTCTGAGATAATCCCCCACAGGGTCTGGCATGGAACAATATCAGGCGATGCTATTGAACATTACACAGTAGGGTGAACTGTGCCATGAACTGGTTCACCAGGCAGAGGAACTTTGGTTTCATTAGGCATATCTTAATAAATTCAAGCAATGTGGGGTACTTCTAAAAGGATGGGTACTCCTGTCGGAAGTTGGGATGGAATTGTTCTTCTTGTACCTGCAGGAGGTGCTTGAAGCTGTGGGTTGCATGTGATTAGAGAGCCTACCATAGTGGGGGAGCCCAGAGGTGCGGCGCCCATATCCGAGCCATTGGTGCAGTGAAAGGGCTGATCCAGTGGTAACTTTGGTAAATAAGGCTACCATCACAGGGAGCACAGCAGGGGTCCTCTATGCCAAAACCTGGGAGTCTTTACATCAGGACACTGGGATGTAACCAACGGGGCCTCGTTAGTCCCTTGGGTGGTTGCAAGCCTGAGCACCTGGGGGCTTGCTTGGTGATGCCCCACCCTCAAAGACAGTAGTTCCACTCCTGGCCTCGTGATCCACAGTCTTTAAGGGAGGAAAACTCCCAAACTAAAATTTAAGCACCAAATGGGTTGTCCCACGGTGCCGTTTGGCTTCTAAGGCAGGTGGGCTGCTTAGGTCTCTCAGCACTGGCTCCCCTTGAATCGCCCAAAAGTGAATCCAACAGTTGGCACATTTCATTTCCTGTAATAAACCTGCAGCAAAATCTTTTTTTTTCACCAAACCAGGTGTTGTCTGAGTTATTTTATTCATCGTGTGCTAACCAGTGTCTACCAATTTTGCTGGGGAAGGTTGCTGATATCAACACTATGCTACTGGCCTGTTGGCCCCACACACTGGAGAGCCCACCCTATTAGGGTCTTGTTTCCCAGGCAGTTATTTCATGCAAACGAGAGACATGCAAAGCACAAAAGTCACAGTAACCTAGGCTCAGATTTACTATGGACTTACGTTGTCCCTGCGTCATGGAAGTCCAAGAAACTAAAATAGCACAATGTGAACCGCTCATTGGTGGGAAACTAAATTCATCAGGGGCATTGGTTTGTTTTTATATAAACACCCCCTGTTTTTCACTTTTGTAAAAAAAAACCTGAACATGCCAATGAGGACACCTTGGACTGGTAGCACAGCCAGCACCGAGCTTCCTCCAAAGTAATGTTGCTGTTTGCTGACCCACTTTCAATGAAAAGGTTCCATGGTGGACAGCATTACGTGTTTTGGGAGGCCCTATGGGGCATGAAAAGGCACGGTTGGTGCCACCCCAGTGGCCCACCAGCCTCTCTGATGACTCTAGATGAGTCCCTAACATGTAATGACTTTTATTTCTCCCATCAGCCCAAACAAATCAACCTTTGGATCCAATTCTCATCTCCCCTATTGAGCAACAGATGCAGCATAATAAATAACTACCAGAAACTGTTATTTCTTTGCAGTTCTAGGTTGTGTCTGAAGATTTCCCTTTCCTGCGTCACACTTGAAGGAAGAAGGTCACAATCAGTTTATCGTAGAACGTCTGCAGGACAAGACTCATTGTAGAATAAAGGCAGTTCACTTTGCCATGATTGCCTCTTCCTTTGCAGAAAGAGGTCCTTCCGCCCGTCCCTTCTTCCACTTCACATGTACCTCAGGGGTAACTGATTGATCTTGTTGAATTGGTGGCTGTGATGTGTCCCTTTCTATTGTCTCAGTGTTCTGATTTTTGAAGGATTCGTACACTGATGAGACTTTATTCACGAAGTATTCTCCTAGTATGTTGCAGAAGTCTGATGACAGTGCTTCTGGGTTGTTGTTTTCGAACCTTGATAGTTTTTTGACAGTATCAAAAAGGGTTTTGCTGGAGTTTTTTGACTCGTTGATCTTTTTAACGAAGTATTTACTTTTTTCTACTATTATTAGTTTTTTGTAGCTGTTTAGGGTATCTTTGTATTCTTGTCTGAGTTGGGTATCGTAATTAGTTCTCCATTTTTTCTCGGCTCTTCTACATGTTTGTTTCTGCGTTTTTAGAGCTTCTGAGAACCAAGGTTGTGAGGGGGTTTTTCTTTTAAGAGTAGCCTTTTTTTGTGGGACTGTCAGATCGACTGCCTTATCTATCCATTCATTAAATTGTTTGCAGGCTATATTACTGTTATCGTCTAATGTGGGCTGGGATATTTGGAGTTTTTCTATAAATGCTTGGTTGTCAATTTTAGACCAGTCACGGTAGGTTACTTGTTTAATATGTTCCACCGGTCTTCCAGTGTCCTCTTTAACTTCCAGAGTGAATCTTACTAGTTTGTGGTCTGACCATGGGATTGGGAGAATGTCAATTTTGTTTAAGCTCTGACATGATGTGAAAATACCATCTATCGTATGTCCGGCATTGTGGGTACCTAATTGTACTTTCTGTTTCAGGTCGAAGTTTGCCATTGCATCAATGAATGCTGCTATCTTAGGATCTGAATTTTTCTCTAGATGCAGATTGAAATCACCTAAGATGGTGTAGTCTGGACATGACACACTAGATTCAAGAAATGGACTTAACAAGTCTATTAAGGGAGTTTTTGCACTAGGTGGTCTATATATTAGTATTCCATTAAACGTGTAATTGTTTGTAATTTTAATTTGGAAGGTTAATGTTTCACAGTCTGGGGTGCTACCTTTATGTGAGGTTTTAATTCTAAGACCTTCCTTTGCTATGATTGCTAACCCTCCTCCCCGTTTTATTTTTCTGTCAACTCTGTAGAAAGAGTATCCCTCCGAGATCGCTAAGGCCAGATCAGCATCTGATGCCTCATCTGCCCATGTTTCAGTAATGAATAATATATCTATATTTTGTTCATCTATTAGTTCGGCTGTCTGAATATTATGTTTGACCAATGACCTAGCATTAATCAAACCTATTTTCAAAATATGGTTTCTATATCTTGGAATCTCGGTTTTATCCATATTTTTAACGGGAAGAAAGTCGAATGTGAGTGGGCAAGACAGACATTTCTTACCTTATTTGTGTGGCTCTATTTGAGCGCATGTGATGTTTGGTCTCAGCCCTCGAATTTCCTGGCTGGAGTATTTCCACAGTATTTTGTCGGGGTTATTTTGAATAGGGGATATAGCCCTGGGCCCGGTCTTGGCGCGGACGGGCGCAGACGGGCTTGCCTTAGGCGCGCCTGCGTCGGTGGGCGTGGCTTGTACTCGCTCCGATTTTGGCGCCAAGAACTCCGACCCGCCGCAGCCCTGAGATCGGCAGCGCGGGGAGTTCTCAACAGGTAAGGTGGGGGAGTGTTCTGGGGTAATGTGCAACAGTTTTAAAAAGCGATTTTCAGTTAAAAGCTATCTTTAAAAACAGTGCAACCCTTTATCAAAACACAACAATTTTAAAAGTAATCTTTAAAATCAATTAAGTCTCCCGGCTATCTCGCCTCAGGAGTGGTCAGTCTCCGCCTGCTTCGCTCCTCCCCCCTCCGCTCCACAACAGACCCTGAGGAATAAAGCTGTTTTATCCCCCAAACCAGAGGGTGCGTATTTAAAGGATGATCCCCCTGCCACAAGCCACTGGTATTCACAAAATCAAGCGCTTCTCAGACTCTTCTACTCCACATACCGGGTGGGAGGGCTGAAGGGGTCTTCAATAGGCAACCACCCCCTATGTACCTCACGCACCAGAAAGAAAGTTATAACCAGCTGAAGCAGCGCACGTCACGCCTGAACAAACAGAAACTCCTTAAAGAAAAGAGTGCTCACAAACCTAAGAACACGGTCCCAGTAACAACCGAAGTAAAGGGGCCAGTCACCATAGGAGGGTACAATTGAAGACAAGGCAGGACCAAGGAGGGACTAGCAAGCCTACTAAAGAATCAGAAGGCAGCATTTAGGAAAGACAATGACACCAGCTAATGACAGATATCGGCAGAGAGTGGGCGGGGCTTCTCTTTCGTACATGCGTACATGAGCAGCGCATGCGCGCTGACTCAACCTAAAAATGGAAGCACAAACCATTTGTCTCCGAGCCATGCAGCTTCTGCCATCAGCACTTCTCCTCCCTTTTTCAACAAGAGCAGTTCAAGCGTGAATGGAAAATGGAAAAATATCCTAGTTTTGAAATGTTTTTATATAATTCTGGTTCTGCAATATTCACCGCATAATGCATCATCTGCTGCATAATTTCACAATTTTAGCGGCATGTCTGGTGCTTTTCGGAAGCAAGCAGACTACTTCGAGGGTTAATGATTGTCTTGCTACTAGAATGGCTGAGCTAGAGTGCATGAGATGGATCAACGTGATTGGACAGTGTCACTACAGAATATTTGTTGTGCTTGGCGTCGGAAAAGGAAGGGAATCTGATGGACATAGTGTGTTTGGCAGTGAGGGTAGAAAACCCCGGCAGAGCTGCATTTTCATTCTATTGCTGAAAGGTGTTTAATTCCCTTCTCTGTGCAGCATGCAGAGTATTCTAATGAAAGCTCTACTTGTTACTCTTGGGTTCCTGAATCACGTGCACTTGGAATTACCAATCCCATTCCCTTTCCCTGAAAACCTAAATCTGGATCCCTGAAATGATGGGCCCTCAGCAGCTGCTACCGTGTGACAAGGCAGTAAGACTGCGGCGCCCCATCCTTGTGGAGAAGGTGGTAGCTGAGGTAAGGGTTGGGTAATGACCTGAATCTCCCGAAGTCATTTTCCATGGATTTCTTTGTCTTTTTGAGAGGTAAAGCAAGGTTCATTGATGGTGAGACTAGTTAAACGACGAAGATTCGAAAAGTGTGGCAAAGCAGATCATTTCCAAAACAAAGTGTTTTGAAGTTTATAAGCGATTATTGCTTTAAACCCTGATCAAACAAACAGATTGTCTGAAAATATGGATTATAAACTTGTTTAAAAAATGCCTCCTATCTCTGCTGGTCGCACTTAAACACTTGTGTGCCGCTCTGTCCACAATCAAGTCCCGGGATCAAGTGACAAGACCAATACTGTGCCTCTGGTTCAGGAAAGCGCACATGTTCAGAGGGCACGGCAGGGGCTGAGAAGTTGAATGTTTGTCATCGATCTCTGTCCAGGCTGATGCGGGGGCATAGTAGGAAAAGGGCCCAGCAGGCTGTAACACTATAACATCCTGCGCAAGAGGCTCAGGTAATGGGGGATGCGGAAAGGAAAAAGAAAGCTACCACCCGCCAGTGTGTCCAATCTTCGAAGCATGTGTGTGCTTCTGGTCACCAAAAGGGTGGTGTGATTGTGGGAAAACAGCAGGCAAGACCCGCTCCATGGATCACCCTCATGATGGCTGGTACCCCCAGAGTAGACTCTAGGAAGGCTGGTTGGGGCACGGCTAATTGATCTGTTAAATTCTGGCCTGCCTGCTCAGAGCTGTTCATGAATATTCTATCGCTGAAGCACAGCATTTTAAATTTGAAGGCGCAGTTTCATGCTCTCATATGTTAGACAATTTTAGCATGCTGGTGCGGCCTCATTGGCAGTGCGCCTCAATTGCAGTATTGTGAGAGGGGCGCTAGAATGCGTGACTAATGCATTTTAATGTGGTGATGCAGACACTAGCATTAAAATGCGTTAGCCGAAAGCCTGATGTGGCCCTACCCTAACCCAGCCCTGAAAATGCGAAAAGTAAAATTATAATAACGTTATTATAATTTTATTTTTCCTGCTCAAAGAGAGCATTTGTTAAAGTTTTCATGTTAATCGCAGCCGCCCATCATGAACTGAAATTAACATGAAAACTTGAACAAATGTACACAATCACCCCGCAGCCCAGCTCTATTAAGAAAAGAAATGCAGCGACATAGCTGCCTGGGTTTCAAATTGCTATGCGGGACGGGTTCAAACCTGCCTTAACACCGTTCACGTGGATCTGTACGCGAGGAAATGCACCGTCTATTCACTTTTTTAAGCAAACGTTTGGAGTGATATTTGGCACTGCACCCACACGCATGCCTGGTTACTGGCGCACATAGCCTTGGTTGCAGCGCACATGGACCTTATACTGCCGCACACAGAGGAAAAAAATTAGAGGGAACATTGGATGGGATGAGAAGAAATAGGGAGGGAATGAGAAGAAACAGGGATGGGATGAGAGGAAACAAGCACGAGATGAGAAGAAACAGGGAGGGGATGAGAGGAACCAGGGATGGGATGAAAGGAAACAAGGATTGGATGAGAAGAAATAGGTAACAAGCATGGGATGAGAAGAAACAGGGAGGGGATGAGAAGAACCAGGGAGGGGATGAGAAGAAGGAGGGAGGGATAAGAAGAAACAGGGAGGAGATAAGTAGAAACAGGGAGGGGGTGAGAAGAATCAGGGATGGGATGAGAGGAAACAAGGATGGGATGAGAGGAAACAAGGATGGGATGAGAAGAAACAGGTTGGGGATAAGAAGATCCAGGGATGGGATGAGAAGAACGAGGGAGGGGTGAGAAGAAACAGGGAGGAGATGAGAAGAAACAGGGAGGGGATGAGAAAAACCAGAGACGGGATGAGAAGAGCCAGAGACGGAATGAGAAGAAATAGGGAGATAATGAGAAGAAACAGGGATGGGATGAGAAGAAATAGGTAGAGAATGAGAAGAAACAGGGATGGGATGAGAGGAAACAAGCATGAGGTGAGAAGGAACATGTAGAGGATGAGAAGAACCAGGGTTGGGATGAGAAGAAGGAGGGAGGGATAAGAAGAAACAGGGATGGGATGAGAGGAAAGAAGCACAAGATGAGAAGAAACAGGGAGGGGATGAGAAGAGCCAGGGATGGGATGAGAAAAACAGGGAGGGGATGAGAGGAAACAAGGATGGGACGAGAAGAACCAGGGAGGGGATGAGAGGAAACAAGGATGGGATGAAAGGAAACAAGGATGGGATGAGAAGAAATAGGTAGGGGATGAGAAGAATCAGGGATGGGATTAGAAGAACGAGGGAGGGGTGAGAAGAAACAGGGAGGGGATGAGAAGAAACAGGGAGGGGATGAGAGGAACCAGGGATGGGATGAAAGGAAACAAGTATGGGATGAGAAGAAATAGGTAGGGGATGAGAAGAACCAGGGATGGGATGAAAGGAAACAAGTATGGGATGAGAAGAAATAGGTAGGGGATGAGAAGAACCAGGGAGGGGATGAGAAGAACGAGGGAGGGGTGAGAAGAAACAGGGAGGGAATGAGAAGAAACAGGGATGGGATGAGAGGAAACAAGCATGAGATTTTTATTTTTATTTATTTTGAAGGTTTTATATAGCGCTGGCTAGACCCAGAGGTATCTGAGCGCTTTACAAGATAAGGATAGTATAAGGCACATAGGGTATAAAAGCATATGAAAGGTAGTGCAAAAAAAATTTACAAAGTGCAGACAACATGAGCATTATACAAAACCAGATAAATAAACAGGGGCAGGAGCTATAGATTTAAGTAATTAGGTAAATGGTGAAACAGGAGAACAGGGTATAAAATTACTGAACAAAATATCGTGTGATAGATAAGAAATCAGGAGTAGGACAGAGGTTAGGAACCCCAATAATAATTGAGGAGGTGGGTTTTGAGGTCTGTTTTGAAACTAGAGTAGGAGGGATTACAGCGCAGGTTTTTTGGGAGGGCATTCCAGATAATAGGGACATTGCCAGAGAAGGAGCGAGATTGTGTAGCTTTCTTTTTATGCAGAGGTGGGATTAGGAGTAGGGTGTTGGTGCTTCTCAGAGGTCGAGTGGAGCCCGCAGAGTGGAGTTTCTTTGAGAGGTAATGCGGAGTGTTTTGGTGGAGGACTTTATGAGTAATGCAGGCAGTTTTGTAGGCAGATCTGCCTTCGATAGGGAGCCATTTAAGAGATTTGAGAGCTGGGGATATATGATCGAAGCGTTTGCAGTCCGTGATGAGCCTGGCAACAAGGTTGAGCACAGCTTTGATTGGAGCTAGGTGTACTTTGGGCATTCCATTGAGGATGGCATTACCATAATCAATATGTGACAGAACAAGCGACTGAACTACAAGTTTGAAATCATCGGTGGGTATGAATGGTTTAATTTTCTTGAGGTGACGGAGAGTGAAGAGGGCTCCTTTGGCAGAGTTTTTGATGTGAACATTAAGGGTTAGGGTGTTGACGATAGTGATGCCAAGAGATTTGACGCAGTTGGACAGGGTGAGTGAGCAATTGAGTGCATTGAGGTCAGGGATCCATGATTGAACGGGTAGAGGGTTATTTTTGGGGGAGAAGAGAATGATTTCGGTTTTGTTAGGGTTGAGTTTGAGATGATTGGAATGGAACCAGGTTTGGATCTTAGTAAGGGTGTTGTTCAGGTGTAAGATGTCAGCATGAGTTTTAATCTTGTAATAGATTTGGGTGTCATCGGCGTAGAGGTGGTAATTTATGCCTGCTTGGTTAAGAATGAGGGTGAGGGGTTCCATAAAGAGGTTAAAGAGGGAGGGAGAGAGAATAGATCCTTGGGGGACTCCAAGTGAGACAGGAGTGGGGGTAGAGAGACAGTTTTGAATTTTGGTTTGCTGAGTACGGTGTTGTAGATAAGAGATGAACCATTTGTAGGCGGTGCCATTAAGGCCGAAACGGTTCCTAAGCACACTAAGTAGGGCTGAATGGTTGACTGTATCGAATGCTGCGGAGAGGTCAAGAAGGATA
Organism: Triturus cristatus; assembly: GCF_964204655.1. Lineage (NCBI taxonomy): Eukaryota > Metazoa > Chordata > Amphibia > Caudata > Salamandridae > Triturus > Triturus cristatus. The sequence goes on from NC_140582.1 coordinate 1,268,110,164, forward strand.
AGAAGGCAGGTCTTGCCATTGTCAAGTGATTGATGGATGTCATCTATGACATTGAGCATTGCCGTTTCGGTGCTGCAGCCTTTTCTGAAGCCAGATTGAAAGGGGTCGAGAAGGTTGACATTTTGTATGTGTTTGTCTAGTTGTAGTAGGACACATTTTTCAAGTACCTTTGAGAGGAGAGGGAGGTTAGTGACGGGGCGGAGATTATTTAGGTCATTGGGGTCAGCATTGGGGTTTTTGATTATGGGCGAGATTTGACCAAGCTGAAGAGAGGAGGGGACACGGCCCGTGGAGAGAGAGGTGTTGATGATTTTGGTCCAGAATGGGGTGATGATGTGCTTAAGGGCAGGGACAAGGTTGGAGGGCATTGGGTCTTTTGTGTGGGAGAACGGTTTTAGATTGCCAATTATATTGAGGACTTCAAGCTCAGTGACGGGAAGAAAGTTGAGCAAGGAGGCATTGTTCTTAAGTTGAGATTTAGGGGAGTTGGTTACTGGAGATGTGGAAAGTGAGAGGCCTGTGGAGTGGTGGGGGGGTATGGAAATGGGTGGGTGAGGAGGCTCGCTGGGGAGCGGTAGGAAAGAGAGCAGAGGAGAGTGTGTGTTGTCTGGAAGGGGGGATGTGGAGTAGGTATTAGATGTGAGGACAGGATTGGATTGGGAGTTGGAGGATAGTTGAGTGGGAAGGAAGGATTTGTCAATTTTGGCAATTTTTTCCGAGAAGAAGTGGGCAATTTCTTCGCATCTGTCTGATGAGGCTGTCATATTTGGAGGTGCGGGGGAAGGTTGGTTTCGGATGATTTTGAAGAGTTCCCTGGGTCTGTTTTTGGCACGGTCAAGTTGAGTGCGGAAGGAGGATGCCTTTTCCTTGAGGATGTGTTTTTTGTAAGTGGATCTGGCATGTCTGAGAAGTGCAAGATGGGAGGGTGAGGGATGGTGTCTCCAGGCTCTTTCCGACAGTCTGAGTGCCCGTCTCTCATTATTTATCTCTGTATTAAACCAAGAGTTTGAGGGGGTGTTTCTTTGGTTTTTGAGTTTAGGCGGGGCTAGTTGGTCAAGAATATTTGTAACAGTATTGTTAAATAGTTCAGTGAGCTCATTCACATTTTGGGAGGGGGGAATGAGAAGAAGTTGAGCTTGGAGTTTCGATTGTAGAACTCCTGGGGGGATGCCTTTTCAGGTTTCTGGTCAATTTCTTAGGTCTGGTAGTTTTAGGGACAGGGAGGTTTGCTGAGGTAGCAATGGTGAAGAGTATAAGGTGATGGTCGGACTAGTCAGTGGGGATGATATCGGTAACGGAAGTCAGATCATCGTTGGACAAAATGACGTCAAGTATGGATCCTTTAGTGTGAGTTGGAGATTGGCAGAGTTGTTTGAGTTCGTTGATTTCAAAAAGTGTAGTGAGGAGGGAGATGGTGGGGTCATTGGTATCATTCCAATGGAGGTTGAGATCCCCAAGAAAGAGATTTTTTGAGTTGGATAATGTTGATTGCACCAGTAGATCAGATAAGTCCTCAATGAAGGGCTGTGGTGGTCCCGGGGGGGGCGATAGATGTTATGTAGACAAATTGGGCGGGAGTTTTGAGTTAACAGTTCTGCTTCCAGGTATTCGCATGAGGCGTAGCCTGGGTTAGTGATAAGGGAAAACTGAAGTTCCTTTTTGAAGATAATGGCTAGCCCTCCCCAACTCTGTTAGGTCTGTCTTTTCTAAGAATAGAGTATCCCGGGGGGAGAGAAGGTCAAGTATGCTCGTTGAGTGGTCATTTAGCCAGGTTTCAGTGAGGAATACAATATCAATGGATTCACTCAGGATGGTTTCTGAGATTTCAGTGGCGTGGAGGACCGCGGAGCGACAGTTAACTAGCATGCATTTCAGTGGTGTGGGGTTGGGTATGGAGGGTGGGCCAGAGTGGATCAGCAAAAGTTGAGGTGGTGGTCTGGGGGAAGCGGGGGAGGAGGGGGTTCTATTTGTCCCTATGATAACAGGGATGACGGCATAAGGGAGTGGAGGGTTGGTGGTTGGCAGATTAGTAAGGTAGGAGTTACATAGGTCAGCGAGGTCGGATGGGGAGAGATGGTTTGAGGTGCGGAGAGGTCTATGCTTACGGCATCGGAGAGGGAGTGATCTCCAAAGGTTTTGTTTGTTATTGGGGATGTTTGAGGAAGGGAGGATGGTGGTTTTATGGTGAGGGAGGGTTCTGGTGCTGTTGACAAAGAAGTCTTTTCTGAGTTGGGCAAGTTTCGTAGTTAAATTAGATAGGTCACATTCAATGTTGTGTAGGATCTGGCAATTGAGGAGAGGGGAGGTATCGGGAGTGCGTGGCCTGATATATTTGCAGAGGGTGGACTAATGTGAGAGGGGGAGATGTGGTAGATGGTGTGGGGTGAGCGGTGACGGGGCTGTGGTGATTGAGGGGTTCGGAAGTTAAAGTACGTAGGACGAGTACAGTGTTGTGTAGGCTTGAGGTAGTCCGGGTACAGGGAAGTGATGAAGGGGTGTGGGAGGTGGGAGGAGAATGGTCTGGGGATAGGGAGTGGTCGTGATTAGTTGCAGGTGGAGGCCTACTGTGTGAGGGGGGAGATAGGGTAGTAGGTATGGAGTGATGGCTGGCGGATCTATTAAGTGAGAGTGGAGGGGTTAGGTTAAACAGGGGGCAGAAATCTGCAGGTGATGTGGTCAGAGAGGATAAAAGGGCATGAAGCGAGTGAGAAACAAATATATTGGTGTGATGGGGATGTGTGATTATTGAGGGTTGGGGTGAGGGGGTGTGAGGAAGATGGGTGTTTATTGGGGATTGAGGTACGGGGTTGGGGGGTTGGGGGGTTGGGTAGGTAGAGCCTGAGGGGGTGGGTAGAGGGGAAGGGGAGGAGCAGAGAGTGTATGGGATTGGTAGGGGTAGGGGAGGTGAGGAGTTGTGATAGGTGATTGCGGGGAAAAGACGGTGGAGTAAGTGAGTGGTTGGGTCAGGGGGAGGGAGGTTTGGGGGATAGGGGGAGGGCAGGTCATGGGAAGGGAATGATAAGTAGGTGACATTAGTTTGGGGCTACCGTTATGCAAGGAGGGGTCCGAGGAGTAAGGGTTAAGGGGGTTAGGGGGAGAGAGAGAGATAAGTGGGGGATGAGAAGTAGGTAATTGGGGATGGGGTAGTCGTTATCAATGGGGGGTCAAGGGAGGGAGATGGTGAGGTCATTTTTTGGAGGTTGAGAGTGGAGGTAGAGTGGGGGGGAGGAAGAGGTTTGAGGGGTTCTGCTCGCTTGGGGAGGAGGAGTGTTAGGCGTTGAATGGTTAAGGAGGAGAAACATAGTGCTAAAGTGGTGTACAAAGATAGAGAGGTGGAAAGGCGAGGCTTGTATAAGGATATTACCTGTTTTGAAGATGGAGATATCAATGTCACCCTGAAAGGCTGGGGAGGGAGCAGTGGATATTTTAAATCCATTTGGGATATTGATTGATTTAGAGATAGGGTGGTGTTGGAGGAAGATGCTCTTCCATTTGGAAGGGCGTTTGGAGTAGAAGATGTAGTTGGTAATAATGGGGGAGGTGAGGCTGAGGTAGTTATCGACAATGAATGTTTCAGGGTTGCGGATGAGGAGTTTATGTTTGAAATTTTTCCTTGCGTGTTTGGAGAGATTTGTGGGGTAGAGAATGGTCCAGGAGTTGGGGCCGTGTTTAGAGAGGGTATGGTCCTGAGGGGGATGGTCAATGCTGTGAAGGGGCATTTTGGGTGGACGTGAGAGGGAGACAGAGAAAAGAGAAGGACGTTAAAGGAGATGGGGTAGGGGAGGAGATGGGAGGGGGTGCGCTGGGAGAGTGTGGGGTCGAAAAATTGGGGGCTAGATAAGGAGGTAGTGTTAAGCACGAGAGGAATAAAATCAGGAGCAGATTCGATAGCAAAACAGAATTACATCATTGATGTTCAGTAGGGTAGAAAAGGTAAAACAAGCACGGTAGATATGATGAATCAAGCAAGGGGGCAAATAGGCGAGGAAATACAGTCAGGCGCAGATAAGATAGTAAAAGCAGATTCCAGTGCAAATATGGATGACATTAAATAGTTAAACAAACACGATAAAATATGGGAGTAGTATAACCAAGGGAGGAATTAAAAATCAAGTGCAGATTAGGTAGCAAAACAGCTTACATCGTAAGATTGGAGCAAATTAAATAGGTGAACAAACACAAACCTCAAAAAGCAAAAGATAAAATCCAAAAACAATAGTCTGTGGGGGAGCAATTATATTATATTAATTTTATAATATTATATCATATTTAGCAATATGAAGCAAGTAGCTTGGTTTGATAGGCTCAAAATTCCAGGGTTTACTCAGGATTTACGGCGATGGCGATCCCAAACCTCCAGGTCCTAACCATTCAATAAGCATAGAAAAACAAAATGAGGAGGAAAACAATGGCTGATGATCAGTCGGCCCCTCTGCTCACCTTTTGCGATTTAACACCCATTGTCAGCAATATGTCCGACTCTGGCTACTCAGTGCTTTATGTCTACAAAGTGAATATGCACGAAGGGGGTCACACTGCGATCGGGAGACTCAACCTTTCAGTGAACACAATCTGTGATTGTTCGCAGCTGGTCCATACTTTCTGTTCCTGCATTCTGAAGGTGTCTCCAGTGGACGAGTCTCTGGACTTGGACCTCTTTTGGTTGAACAAGAGCTTCGGTTGTGCCCTGTCAACTCTGCCCATCGTAGCCTCCAGCAGGCCTCACAACCGGTAAATTCCCACCAAACCGGGGGGGGGGCAGCGCAACAGGAGAGGAGACCACATGTGCTGCACAGCAAGCTCCCCGAGTCAGCGTTCCAGACAGCACCACAGGCCAGAAGCGGCATAGGACAGTGTCAGGCCGGCAGTACTCACTCCAGGTAGGGGTCTAGCAAGCAACTCGTGGCCCCAAGACAACGGCACTGCTCGTTGTCGCTTATGTAGGTCTTCAAGGCTGTCTCTTCCCTGTAGTTGAGCCCAAGGAGAGGTCGCTCCAATCCCCTACCAAGTTCTTGTGCAGCCTCTTCCTCACACAGGCAGTATCCGATAAGGCGTTTTGCCTCAACCTGCTGGAAACACAACAGAGGTGGGCTCAGCGTCCTCTATAGCCAGATCTAGATCTCTTCCTTATCGTGGACCCGTCTATCTTGCCAATCAGGGTCAAGGCAAGCAATCAGGCAGGGCGCCGTGGCACCCAATGGCAGTTCTAATCTTGAACCGTGCTGGCAATGTCCCAGTGTCCGACCCTGTACCCACTGCGCAGCACCGCTCTCACCTAGGGCCCTCCAATGGTCTCCGCCAATCGTGGCGTGGCAGGACAATTACTGCAGGCACACAGGCTGAGTACACTTAGGGCACCAACTATCCAACACAGCGGCCTCCAGACGTCTGTGTACCAAGACTCCTTGTAGACCCTGCGCTTTGATGTGTGGGGGTGGGGCCGCTGCAGTCGCCGATGTCGAAGTGTCCTCAGAGGACCCAAATTCCAAAGCAGGGCTGCAAGGCTTCAATCCCCTCAAGGCCTCAGGCTCCCCCATGTAGGGCATTCCCCTCCCGCGCAGGGGCCGAGACGTTCAGCGGGGCTCAATTTCAGACCGCACAGTGTCCCGCGCAGCCACACCAGGAGGGAGGGCACTCACCACTCGGTTCCGCAGAGCAAGTCCGAGTGGAAATCGCGCCGCGAGTTCAAGGTGTGGCACTCCGTGTGTGCCCTCAGTCCCCAAGCCGCAGCAGTTCTGGGTGAACGCCGCCCACCACACCCACGCAAGTCCGGTGCTCGAGGCCTAGCCCGGCCGTCCCCAGAAAGCGCCGTAATTTCCTTTAGCGTTGTGGCACGGCAGTCGGGGCATAAGCGTCGCGTTTTGGCAGTGTTCGGGACTCAGATCATATGAGCGCTTCCCCTTCCAGCTTACTCGTCATCCGGGGTTACAGCCGATCTCTGTCCGCCATCTTGTATCCCTCCCAGTCGTTCTCTTCACAAGGGAGGTGCCAGGTACTCCTCCATTATCTTTCGGCCTGCTCAGTGATTTAGATGTGGAGAGGTGCCCAAGTCCGCCTCACCGCTCACGCCCGTACTGCACAACTCGCTCCACTACTAATTTGGTCCCTTTCCACTTCTCTGCGTAGCCGCCATGTCGGGTACTCTGCCTGCCTTTTCCACGGAAATCGAGGTTATCCCAGCCTGTAAATGCCTCGATTTCCACACCTCAGAGCTCCGTCGGTGTTCCGATGTTCTGGGCGCTGTTTGAAGGGCACGGGTGAGTCACTGCTATCCGGTTTTGCAGTGACAGGTTACCACGAGAGAATGGTAGAAATTGTCAGCTGACGGTAGAGGTTAGTGCAGATGCTCGACCAGGCCCACATAACACGTGCCATACCAATGGTCAGGCAACTTGTAATAAGCCTTATTCCCACAAACATAGTACACTCCTGGAAAAATTGTATCTTCTCCACCTCTGAAACCCCAACCTGTTGCAATGAAGTATGTATCATGGCACTCACTAGTCCCAACAAAATATGTATCATATTGGGATTTCCTCCTTGTAATGCACAGTTTACCCTTCTGTGGTGCATCTAGAGCTAAAGTTGGACTAACCCCATTTCTTAATTCTTTTCCCATTTCAATGTCCCAAATTGTCTCACTCACTTTATATTTCCCTACTTTCTCATGCATGTTCAATCTCCTTTCCTCTACCATATCCAGGAAAGCTTTCTCCTCTTCTTTCAGATTGCAAGTTAAATTATTCTTAAAAATGTAATCTAATGTTAATCCTTTTTCTTCAATAAAAATTTCACCAAAAGTGTTAGCTTCTTTAGCTGGATTCAGCTCTTTGTTCATTGGCAAATGCCCAAAAATACTATCTCTGTTAGACATCTTATAATCTATTTTCCCTAACAAATAGAAAACACTACTTAATACACTACATGAAATACCATATGTAGCTGGTAAATGATGATAAGTAACACCCTCTGAAACGGATGCAGGTAATTGCATACAAACGTAGCAATCCCTAACTTCCATTGTTTTCACATATTCGTATAACAACTTCGAAAAAACATTACTAGAAAAATTATTAATTGACCTATCTGTGTGTATGTAAGTATTACTAATCCCAGTTGGAATTATTCTTTGTGAACTCTTCTCTGCATCTGTCACATTCTCTGTATGCATCTCAAATGTAACTTTAAAAGTAACTAATAAAACTAAAACACCCCATAGAAGCATTAATAATCCAGTACAGCAGCAGCACATTCTACACCACCTTTTTAAGAAGGCACATCTACTTTGATTATTCTCTATGTTAGCCATTTTACTACTTAGACCTTGTCTTTCGACTTAGCCTCTACTACTCCACTACTGAAATATGAAACTTTAAAATTCTTCAATAATTCTTTTCAGACTTTTCTCTTCAGTTCTTCCAAATGATTCCTTCTATTCACTTAATCCAAGTGAATCCTTCTTTTATTCAATTTGGATACTTGTCATTCTTCACTTCAATTTCTTCAACATCAAATTGTATTAGATCTCCAACATCAAAATCCTCAGTATTTGACTCTTCTCCAATGTCAGTCAAAAGTACTTTCAGGATTTCACCAGTATCTTCCTCAACCACTTCTCGTACGGTCTCCTCTGGATTTCCTTGACTTTCTGTCTTTTCACCTTCAGACAATGTCATGTACATCCATTCCGGTGACCTATACTTCTGGTTAGGTTTTCTTATTCTTTTGATCTCTTCTGGTTCTTTTGATTCTTTTGATTCTTCTCCTTTTGCTGGATTCTGACTCGATACCTCATTCACTTGTTCAGCTTTCGATGTATTCGCTCTTATTACTCTGTATCTCAGCCTCTTAACTCTGTTGTTAGGCGAACGATCTCCTTTTATCACCTTTTTCGGCCTTATTTCTTTATTATTTCTTTCTCCAATCCAAGTTCTTTTTCTCAGAACTCGACCCTCTGTTTGTTCATTCTCACTCTCATCCAATTCTACTTCAAGTGCCTTCTGTTTTCGTTTTCAAGCAGTTTTCTTTTTCTCCACAGTTTCTTTCACCACTGTTTGAGACTTCCCTACTTCTGTCCCTCCTCGGGTCTCCGACACGCAATCTTCTTGCTGTCTACTTGTCCCTTCACCTAGCTTGTCAAGAATGTTCCCTACACCTCCTCGGGGGTCTTCCGCAATCTGTCCCTCTCTATCTTCTTCTGACCCTGCTTCTTCAGGTATAATCTCAAGTGGTTCTTCAATCTCCTCCTCTTCTGATTCAGGAGTAGTCTCTGTGGAATTACTCTTTTCTTTTCTTTTTCCTTCACTGCTTTTTGAAATTTCAGGCTCTCTTACAGAATCTGATCTCTTTTCTGAGTCTCTCAACAGTTCTCTTGAAGCCTTTTCTGCTTCTTTTCTCACTTGTTCTGTATCTTCATCATCACTGGAATCTGACTCTTCAAAATACTCTTTACCAGTCCCTTCTTTTGGATTTGGAACTCTCAGAGTATGACTCGCATGTACCCAGTTTTTCACTCCAGCACACTTTACTGCAGTTGTTGTAGTCAGAATGACTTGTCTCGGCCTTCCCCACCTTGGAACCAAGCAATTTCTTCTTCTGTGCACCTTAATCCTCACCCAGTCTCCTGGACTCAGATCATGGGCTTGCTTCTTCTCAAGTGTGGTAGCTTCTTCTCCAACCTGGTGAAACACAGAATGAACTGCGTCAGCCAGGCCTTTACAGTAATCCAAAATCATGTCATCAGTTATTGTCATCAACTTATTGACAGGTACAAATGCATGGCGCATTGCACGTCCCATGATTATTTCGTGCGGACTCAAACCAGTAGTTCTATCTGGAGTAGATCTAATAGTCATTAGCACTAGAGGCAAAACATCTGGCCATTTCATGCCAGTGGCTAAGCACATTTTACCAATTCTGTTCTTGATTGTGCCATTAATCTGCTCAACCACACCAGAAGCCTCTGGTCGGTATGCACAATGTAGCTTCTGCTGTATGCTTAATGCTTCACAAATCAAACTCATGAGTTCATTATAGAAGTGTCCACCTCTATCAGACTCAATCGTTACTGGAAACCCGTATCTAGGAATCAACTCCCTTAACAGTAACTTTGCCACTGTTATTCCATCATTTCTCCTAGTCGGATAGGCTTCCACCCATCTTGAAAACAAACAGACTACCACTAGAACATACCTCAGTCTGTTCACTTGGGGCATTTCAATGAAATCAATCTGCATTCTTGTAAAAGGACCTCCTTCTCTGCCTATTGTTCCCAAACTCACCACTGTCTTTTTCCCAGTGTTAAATTGCTGACAAATCAAACACCTTTGACAGATGCTTTCTGCAACTGTCCTGAACTTTGCATTGTACCAGGTTTGCTTGAACGACCTGATCATCGCATCCCTCCCCAAATGTCCCTGGCCATGATACATTCTTGCCATTGACGACAAAATGGAGTTCGGCATTACTGGTCTGCCATCTCTATAGACCCAAACATGGTCTGTTTCTCTTGGAGCACATCCTGCCTTAATCCAATCTTTTTTCTCTTCCTCTCCTGCCTCATCCTGCAACTGTTTCACTTCATCCCATGTCTCTAAGACATTAGTAAACATCACAGAGCAAAAAGACATTTCACCCTCTCGTTCCCGATTAATAGACTGGTTGTATTTTGCACAGTATTGAGCAATGTCATTAGCATAACGGTTTCCAACCGTTACAAAATCTTCTCCTTGTCCATGGGCAGCACACTTTACAACTGCTAACTCTTTAGGCAGCTGTATCGCCTCAAGTAATTTACCAATCACTTCAGCATTCTTTATTGGAGTTCCACTCGATGTCAAGAAACCTCTTTGTAGCCAAAGTTGCCCAAAATCATGCACAACTCCAAATCCATACTGACTATCAGTCATCACAGTTGTCCTCAAATCTTTCCCAATTTCGCAAGCCTTTGTCAATGCCACCAATTCAGCAACTTGCGCAGATTTCACTCCTTTCAATGGTGATGCTTCCATGACCTCTGAAACTTTGCACACCGCATATGCTGCACATAGCCCACCATCATCATTTCTCAAGCATGATCCATCCACGAACAACACATGATCACTCTCATGCAAGGGAAGATCCCTTATGTCTGGTCTCGGTTTTGTACAGTACTCAAGCACATCCAAGCAATCATGATCATCTTCCATCTTCACACCCACGTTTTCAATATCCGGCAAGAGTGTCGCTGGATTCACATTCACACATCTCTCAAGAGTCACATTTGATGCTCCTAGAATCACTTTCTCATATTTAGTCAGCCGACTATGTGACATGTACTGAGTTCTGCTTCTTGTCAAAAGAATTGCCACATTATGAGGTACGAATACCCTTACAGGATATCCCATTATGATTCCCTCACTTTGTTCCAGACTCCTGCATGTTGCAGCCACAGATTTCAGACAACCTGGTAAACCCACAGCTACAGGGTCAAGTGTCAATGAGAAGTACGCAATAGGCCTTCTCAGTAATCCATGCTTCTGAATTAACACTGAAAGTGCACATCCATTTCTCTCACTGCAGTATAATTCAAACTACTTTTCATAGTCAGGCATACCCAAAGCTGGAGCCTCACACATTCTATTTTTGAGCTCTTCAAATGCTGCCATTTGTTCTCCATCTAGTTCCAATGGATCTGTCATCTCACTTTTTGTCAGTTTAATCAGTGGCTTCGCTATCAGGGAAAAATTAATTATCCACTGACGACAATAACCCACCATACCCAGGAACATCCTCACTTCTCTCTGAGTCTTTGGGGGTTTCATTTCTCTGATGATTCTGATCCTGTCATCAGTCACTCTTCTCAGACCTTTTTCAATATTGTGTCCAAGATAATGCACCTCTTTCTTGCAAAATTGCAATTTGGCTGGAGATACCTTTAACCCTCCATCTGCCAGATGATTCAGTAAAGCTATGGTATCCACTTCACAAGCTTCACGCGTCTTTGATGCCACAAGTAGGTCATCAATATATTGCACCAGTACTGAGTTTTCAGGCATGATCAAACTCTCCAACGATTTCTTCAATAACTGATTGAATATCGAAGGACTCTCTGTATACCCCTGTGGGATACGACACCATGCTAAAATACGCTGGCCAAACCTAAATGCAAAAATCGGCTGGCTGGCTGTCATGATGCAATGGAATTGAGAAGAACGCATGACACAAATCAATCACTGTATACCACTCAGCATCATGTGGAATCTGATACAAAATCACTGATGGATTTGGCACGATAGGACAACATGCCACCACAATTTGATTAACTTTTCTCAGGTCCTGTACGATCCTAAATTTCCCATTAGGCTTCTTTAGCCCCATTATTGGTGAATTACACGGACTACTCAGTAGTTCTCTCAGGACTCCCTGCTGAATCATTTTCTCAATTATAGGAGTTATCCCTTCAATTATTTCTGGTGTCATTTTGTACTGAGGAATGTTAGGATATGTAATTCCCTCTTTCACTGCAATTTTCACTGGATCTACATTATTCATCAATCCCACATCCTCTCCAGTAAAATCCCACACTGTCCTTTTCACTGTGTCCCTCAGCTCTCGAGGCAAATCCTCCGGATCAAACACAGCAAATGCACCAATTAACTCACTTTCTCTATTTTCTAGAGTCACTCGGTACAAAACATCCTCATCTGGTGTTTCAAAAGCTATTCCATCCGGTGTACAAAAAATTGTGCAATTCATCTTACACAATAGGTCCCTACCTAACAGGTTCACTGGACTAGTGTCACAGACAATAAATCTGTGCATGTCTGAAAATTTCCCTATCTGTACTCTTACTGGTTCAGTAAGACGTGTCCTAATTTGTGTATTGGCTACACCAACTACTTGGATTGCTTCATCCGAGAGAGGAAGATTTCTAACATCTGTTGACCTGACAGTTGATCTTGTCGCACCTGTGTCTACCAAGAAAGTAACACTCTCTTCATTTATTTTCCCATCTACAAATGGTCCTGCCTGGTCTATTTCTAGAGTTGCACCAAGTATGCACTCTTCCTCCTCTCTTCGGCACCGTCAATAATCACCCTCAGACTCACTCCCTTCATTCTTTAAAAAGTACTGTTGTACCTGGTTAGAACGTCTTGGTTTGTTTACCTGTTCATCATTGTAGAATCCTGAATCCTGATTATACTTTTGTGACCCTCTATTCTGCGGCAAGGGCGGTTTTGGCTCTTGACTCTGCTGTCTCACAACTTTCTGTTGTTGTTGCTGCTGTTGATTATTTCCTTCATTCTGCACCTGTTGATTTAAGAGTTTATTCTCATTACTCGCTAATGGTGGATTCGTACATTCGGATCTCCAATGCCCCAATTGGCCACAGTTGTGACATGGGAACTTCTTCTTTGCTTCCTCAAGATTTCCCTTTCCTTTCCCTGCATATCTAGGTCTATTCCCTGCATTATTTCCTGGATTATTCGCCTGTTCCACTAACTGTGCTTCCTGTCTTTCCGCAACTTTCACTTGTGCCCACATTGCTTTCTCTTTCAGCTTTCTTTGTTTTGCTTCAATTTCATCACTGAAGTATTTCGCATGTCTCAGAATCTCATCTATTTTCTTACTCTGCCAATCCACTGTGTGCTCACAAATTCTTTCACCAATTTCAGGTCTGAGACCATATACAAATCTGTATACAAAATGACTCAAATCTTTGTCACCCAGGTGTTCATCTCCACTGAATTGTTTAAATGCCAGTATCAGCCTCTCGTAAAAAGCATGAACTGATTCTTTTGCTTCCTGTTGTGTTCTATCTATTTTTACCCAGTCTGTCTCTTTTGCAGGTACTTTACTCTTCAGGTATACCATCACCTGGTCATACTTTCTCATTACCTCTGGATCTGGTGCTCCTGTTCTTGGGTCTCTTGGATATTCCTCAGTAGGCCAACTCACAACTATTTTACACTCAGTCCACAAGTCTGCTGGAACAATTATATCAAACAGACTATTCAGGTCAATCCACAGCACTTTTGACAATTTCACAAACCTATCTACCTGCCTATACCACTCGACGGGCTTTTCTCTCAATCGAGGAAAATCATTCGTAAATGATAAAATATCCTGTCTGGTCCATGGAACATGTACATATCCTCCTCCAGGTATTTCTCTCATAGGATAATTATCCACTGGTTTCTCTTTTTCTCTCACTGGAAATGCTGAATAAGTTGTTCTATCTTCAGATTCCTCTCTTTTCTTGTACCACCTATCCTTCCACTTTTCTACATCTCCCCATCTTCGCAATAATGCAACCATTTCTTTAATCTGCCCTGTTCTACCAGTAGCATTCAAATTTTCAATATCCTTTTCTGTAAAATCCATCCTGTAGGTTTTTTGCAAAGCTTTCACTTTATCAATGTCAACTCCCTGTTCATTCGCTATTGCTCTTAGCCTGTCATGTGTATTTCTCGCTCTCCAGGTAATATGTTTGCACATGAACATTAGCTCACCATCATGATGACTCTTCAGAATTTCTGTTGGAACTGTCCCTGTAACAAGCTCCTCTAATTCTACACGTAACCTAGCCACATCAATTGCTTGTGAATCTTTATCCTTTTTCTGAAGAACCTTCATCCAATCATTCAAATCTTCAGCTGTTATTTCAGTAGTTTTTCTCACTGGAACCACTCTCTTTTGCGGTTTTATAACTGGCATCCCTGAACAACTAGCTTCACTAGCATCCAGTATTTCACTACATATGTCATGTCTGGATTGTCTCACGTCTCTACTTTCTGTTCTTTTTCCTGAATCTCCTGAAGGACCAAATGAACTTATCAAATTATTCCCAACATATGGAATCACCAATCCGTTCTCACCCGTCCTCTGCTTGTCAAACACAGGCATAACCGGACCTATGGTTACAGGCACCGTAACAGCTTCTAGATTCTTCGTTAACTCCCTAATCTTTTCAGTCAGCTCTGTTGTAGTTCTGGCTAGTTGTCTTGCATTTTCATTACCACCTCGATTCCCTCTCTCCCTGAAAGAATTACCACTTCTTGATTCAGGTGTCACATTTTCTGTCTCAATAACACAAACTGTAACTCTTATCGGAGAAACAACTGGTGTACTCTCATCTGGTTCTGGTCTATATGGAGGTGGTCTTTTGTAAATCATGTCATTCAAAACCTCATCCTCATACTCATTAACTCCATATCTTCTCATTTCTGACTCAGGAACCCTCTCTGCTCCCCCTTCAACTGTTCTCATCGGATATAATCCCTCTGCCATACTAGCATCTCGCCACCTTTTCATTCGATCATGATGAGTCTCACGATCATGTCTCCTCCCAAACATGTACCTGTACTGTCCTCCAGATCTCTGTTTTTCTCGCTCATGTACTTCCTCTTCCCATTCCACTAAAGCCTCGAACTGTGTAGGTCTTGGTTTCGGGTCTAGACATAACATCTTTTCCCGTAAATTTCTCAACACGGCCAGATTAAATGAACCATGTTCTGGAAATGCTAGAACACCATCTTCTTTAGTATACCTAACCCAATTCTCCAACCATATACAGGTATGATACCCATATCTCGCAGCCATGAAGGATGCAGGTGTTTTCGCTGGAGGTAACAACTCACCCTCTCTCGTCTTAACATCTTTATCCTTGTTAAACCACTTTTTAATTTTTCCAAAGAATGTTTTCTTCTTTTTCTCTTCTTGGTAATACATTTTAGCTTTTACCAAAAACTCTCTACTCTTTTCCGTATTATAAATATACAATACGAATTTTCAACCAATAACAGCGCGACTCACACTAACGCACCAATCCTGGAGCGTCTACGTCACTAGAATAGCTCTTCCGATCCTTGCGCGGCTCACACCAACGCACCAATCCCAGCGCAAACACTATTCTGACCCACTATCCAATCAGTGCACGGTGTTTCTGACGTAAGCAGTCGCTGCAGTCGCTTGTCTCCTGTCTCCTGTCACTCGTCTACCCCTCCTTTACAAAATCTTCTCAGTAGACTTCGTGTCAAAATTCTACAAAATCTATTAGTTACAACATATAAACATCTCCATTGTCTGCTTCGCTAACCACAGAATAGTAAAAGAAAATCTATTTCACAAGAATCAACAAACTTTCATACATCTCTTAACTGTTTCCTCCAGGACTTATCCAAAGAGTCTTACAATCAATTAAATGTATATACATTCACGCACATTCATACAAGAAAATATAGTACAGAATCCTGCTTCCCGAAAACAGCGAACAATCTGTCCTACTACAGAATTATAACACACATCAACCAAGCAGCTTACCTCTGCCTAGTTCCTCAAACAAGCTCAGAGAATACCTATTACTCCTCCGGCGATAAGCTTTAACGGTGAACCTTACGGATCCCTGGGACTTAAGACCAGAGTTTCACAGATAACCTTCACTACCATACACACTCCTAATATACCAGAAATATATTCTAATAGTAACATACAACAATGTCACTGATTCCAAACCCAGACAATGTGAAGCGCAACTTCAATTGTCACACGTTTTTCCTTACAATTCCGTCTTTCCCGAGAGCAGCATATACTTCCCTCTGCCCTACTACGAAACTGCTACCAGCTTCCAAGTTCCAGAAGCACTACATATAACTCAACATGACGACTCCAACATATAGTATTAGTACATATACCAACATCAATAATCAATAATCAATAATCAATAAGTAATCTAATCAGATCAAGACAATCATCAATAACCATCCTACTCTGCTACCAGGAAATTGATAGAGATCAGGGTGTATATAATATCCTTACTTCCACAGATAGAGTAATCTCACAGTTACACGCACATACATTCTTCATACACTAGGGCCCATTTCACTAACATACACTCAAATACTCTACCAGCAATAAACCTGTGGAAAGAAAACTCCTAAACACCCTGCATCTATATCGAGGTCGATAAGACCTTGTTATTGTGACTGCCCTTAAACATAATCTAAACAATCTATACAATAATAATCAAAATATAGTACTCAATAATTGACAAGAAATAATAACCAACACCATATTCAAAATTATAATGCTTTATCTAAAATTAGTCAAAGAAATTCAATCAGAATAAATCATTTTTCTCATAGTTACCTATTCTAGCTAAATGTCAGAACGGGTCAGGACAAGTCTCTCGGTAAAGTCTCTCAAGACGTAGTCCTCTCAGCAACGATCCTCAGCAACGCAGATTCGAACGCGGCAAAAGGCAAATGGCAAGTGGCAAAATACCCTCTCTAGGCTAACAATTCTTATAGTAAATTAAATAAAGGAAAGACACATTTTGTATTAACTTTTCCCGTCGAACCTCTGAGCAAAGCGAGAAGGAAAGGATGTAGCATCGCTACATTTGAAAATCTCCGCTCAGGAAAAATCACAAAATAAAGAAAACGGAACAGGAACCAAGAAACACAACTGTATCATTTAGTCTCTTCATTTCCTCGGCAATGAGATCATAGTTCAGAGTCTTTATTTAAAGCTCCTTTGTTTCCCAAAGCTGCCAAGGACATTTCATTTCATCTGGAGATCGCCCAAAACTGCTGCTGTCCTCACGGAAAGTTTTAACCAGGCAAGGACTGTGGTCAGCTGACTTCAGGACCATATTCAGCAAGGCTCTCTCTCGTCAGAGTTTTCTACTCGAGGCCAGGCTCTAATTTTCGGCCATCTTTATCTAGGCCACAATAGGCCACAATAGAGCATCTTAATTAAAAGAGACAAAAAAACAACGTTACCACAGCATAGTGATTAAACAGTGTTAACCCCACTAATACTCTTATGTGTATGTAATTATCTAGCTCTTGCAACATAGAAAAGCATTAATTCGAAAAGCGTTTTGTGCTCAAAAATAAACAGCACATAGCAACTTTAAACATGTAAACACGCACGTTATTATTAAACAGCACACTTATGCGTTTCCACATGTAATTCTCTCTTGTTAAAACAAACGGATTGATTAGTATAAACACTTACACAAGACAAATAATTATTAATTAATAATTAATAAATTAATATAACAAATAGACGTGCCAGAGCTTCAAAACCCAGTTAATTTTCAAACTGAAAACTCTGCTCTAGCACTCGCACCTTTAGAATGGCATTGAGTATAAAGTGGGGTAGAGCTCCTATATTGCTCCTCTATTGGTAGATCGCGTCTCAGCACTTTGCAGCTAACTTTACTGATTGATGGGTATCGGATCAGCGTTCGCTAATAGCCGCCATTTTGCGGGCCAGTATTAAGCTAGAGAGTGTCTGCAGTTCACGTAAATAGGGTTCATGAAGTGAGGTACCAGGCATTTGTGTTGTTCCCACTGGTTTGCTCAATACCAATGCCGAAATTGGAGAAAACATGGGCAAACCCAGCGTGTGAAGGTGGGCAGATTCAGATTACAGCAATCTGTCGAGTCCCGAAACCGCCGCCATTAGAGGGTCAGGCAAACAGGCGTCAATGTTGAAAATAGTGCCAAACTGTGTCAAACTGAACAGAAGGATTTCAATTTACCTTGACGCTTGTAGGAAGCAGCTGGTTTTTGTGCAAGAGGGTGGAAACCCGTAGTTTGGCGGAGCCGTTACAGCCAATTGAGACCATCTCATTGCGCTTGTCGGGTAGGCGCCATTTTGTGTTTCGATCCCCAGCTCACTATGTAGGTGTAGGCACAAATATCACCTTTATTAGGGCATCAGGATATTCAGCGGAGGTATGGCCGAAAGCAGAGTGAATTCCGATACGGTAATCTTCCTCCACATTGCTTCAATCTCCTTCCGGACTCTGGGAAACCAGCATTTCATCTGAGATGAATGAGGAAAATAAAAATCTATGAGGCCTATGTGTCCCCATGTGCCCCCCCCAACGCTTATGTGCACATACATGTAACCTATGTATTTCCCCTCCATGGCCTTTCTATCATGATGCTTATGCTATAACGTGGCCTGCCATCATCCAGTCTCCCATGAGAGAAACGACAAATCTGTATTGAGGCCTACACGTTTTTCATCATGTTTTCCTGCATTTTCATGAAGCCCATGTTTATGGCTCAGCCAGAGCCGAAAAGAGGTTTCATGCCTCAGAACGCTCTGAAAGCTGCAGCTACGTATCCTTGGCCTTGCACACTTGGGCCTCAGCCAAAGGGGCCCCGACCGAGGTGCCGAGACAGTATTGAGCACGGTTATCTGCTTACTCTTACTGAAACCACATTCCTGCCTGGTGAAGGAGGAATGAACGCGACCCATCTGCAAGGAGGGAGCCCAGCCTTACTGTCTCTTTTTGTGTGATTACAAAGCTCACGTCAGTGAAAAGCCCATAGCCCCCATGTAAGGCCTCTGCAGTAAATGAAGTAACTGAAGAAATAGATGCCACATCGGCTCTTGGTGATGAGCAACCTATGTCACAAATCAGTCCCTGCTCCAGACATCGGATATCAGATAATACAAGATGTGCTGGTCGTTCTGACACTGAAGGCCTCACTCACTGAAGGCCTCACTTCCAGACTTGTCCGGTTGCATAGCAACCCTCCCCACGTCAGTTACACGTCATGCTCGAGTTGAGCACAAGTAAGGCAAAGTTCCAGTACAATTCCAGCAGATCACGCAACCCCCTCCAGGTATCCACCCACACATGACAAATTACCCATTATCATCAAGTGGACGCCCACATGGACGCCCACCTTCCCGCCTACTTACACGCCCACATGCTCTTATCTCATTCTCTCTTGCTCTTTTGCTGACGTACAATTGAGAGATGTATATATACTGTACTCTGTGAATAATGTTTTGAGAATATTGAGAATACTTTTGAGTCCCTTTCCAGATCCTTTTTGGTGATGGTAATATTCTCCCTTTGACTCGAGTTATTGGAATAAAGCCCTTTATGAACCTGATACCACAGACTCAGCCTCTTGCTTTATGCATGATCTTATTTATATTTTAAAATTCTGAGAGCGTAATATTTTATTTACCACATAATGGCGCCCGAACAGTTTAATCTCTTTCCCCACACGCCGGAGATGAAGGTCCAGTTTTGCCCCCTTCCATAGCCGTGACAGACTTCAAGCGCGCACGTCGCGGGTCTTCCCGCCAACTCCCTCAGGCCAACGAAGGGGACGGACTGCGACCAGGCATCCAGACGAGGCGGTGAGGAACGCAGATTGTCCTACCCAGAGCCCACCTGCGAGAGAGCTGTGTCCGAGGTATACAGAGGCCCACCAGATTCCGAAGTTCCGAAGTATCCACGTCACGAGTCGAGTCCAGTCCAGGTTGGTCTAGTCCAGACCAGACTTTCCGAGGCCTTCTGTTCCGTTCCGTGCTTCCCGGTGAGTACCGTTGCTGGGGACGCATCTAGACGTGCACATTGGTTTGTGCCGGTCAAGACGGGTTTGGGTACACAGACCTGGTCTGCACTGTTTCAGCAGTGTATCTGTACTGTTTAGCAGTATATCTAGTATTATGCAGTTAACTAGTTTTATTCTAATTATTATTGTTCGTTCTAAAATGTTTTAATATGTTTTAAATGTCGTGGTATGAGTGATTGTTCGACCTTCATTACTGTGTTTATTGTATTAATTGTGTTCAAGTCCGAGTAAGAATAAAGTAGCAAGGTTTAAGATGCCGTTATTCTCAAAATTAAGACAGATAAAAACTAGGAAAGGAATACTCGAGGAAGCCGTTCCCATTCCACCTAGGGACACTCCAGGGTACTTTTTGTATCATAAACATGGCCTAGATGCCATATTATATCTCGATTTGTGGGTGGACTACACCAAGGATTTAGCAGAGAATCAGAGATGGCCCGCTGTTGGGACATGGGATGCAGTTGCATCATGAGAGTAGAAGAAGTATTATGGAAAAAGAAAGCCAGACAGTCACAGAAAAATGCCATTGAATTATGGCGTAAAGAATGGCATAGACGCACAGAGAAAGCGCTCAGAAAAGAAGAGAAAAGTAGGGAGGATTCAGACAAAGCCCGAGAAAACGTATTAGTTGAGGAAGGTATCCGAGTAAAAGCAGAACAAGTAGACAGACAACGAAACACTCTTATGAAAGAGAAAATGTAGACCAGCTTGGAAGGATGCCATTGAGTTTTGGCGCAAGGAGTCACATAGGAGGACAGAGTAAGTGTTTCACGAAGCAGAGAGAAGTAGACTGGAGTCTGGAAAAGCCAAGGAAAAGATGTTACAGGAGGAAGTGGAGCAGGTAAAATGAGCGCAGGCTGACAGAGGAAGAAATACTGACGTTGCTGGTATTTATCCCGTCCTTTCAGAGGACCTAGCAAGAGTGGCCCCAGTAGAAAGACCAGTTAGAGTGCCACCGCAAGTACCACGATACATATAATAATGATATAGTAGCCCAAAGGTTCTTGAGCCTCCCACCAAACGAACAGCGCATAGCCGGTGTTTACATGGTCCAACATTTGACTACGTTGTCAATAGGAAATTGAGAGGGGTGTAGCTAGAGAAGGAGCAACACCTGTGATTTGATGACACCCCTAATGTACAAAGTGTTAACGAAAAAATAATTAGTGAAAAGTTTAGCTTGAAAAAAGAATTGTGGGTATTTCGAATTTGCAAATTGTTCAAGAATACAGGTTTGTGTTCTTGGTGGTCCAGTGAGCCAATGTGCTGGGTCAAGTCGGTGAGATTGTGACCCCCTGAGTGCAAATTGTATGTAAAAATAATTTTTCAATTGGGCGAATTATTGCAGTTTTTATGGAATTGAGTAGTCTTTTTGTCTTTGACAGCTTCAGAGTGAGGAGAAGGTGGGGGCTGTGTAGAGCAGTATGTGATACAGAAATCGGAGACAGATTCTGACCTTGTAGCCAGTGTAGGTGGGGGCCGGTGAGAGGAGCAGAACAGAGGCACTGCTTAGAAAGCTTCTCTGACATCGCATCTGTGTAATGCCTGCAGCCGGAGAGCCTTGGGGGCCAGGAGTAGGAACAACAAAAAAGTTGGCTGGCAGCCCAGGCTCAGGCCGCGCTGAGGGGCTATTTTTAGCTTCTCTGATAAGACAGGGCAGCTGAGAAATGTAAGTCGAGAAAGATTCCCTTGGTCTATTCTGTGCTAAACCAGTGCCCCGGGGAAATGTCTATGGAGAAGATTTGTTTTATTTTTTAGCAAATGTTATATTGCTTCTGGCCAGAAAGTAAAATGTTGCTCTTGCTTGGAATTTTAAGGGCTATATGCCTATATAAAAACGATTTTCAAATTCAGACATTTTTGAATTGTGGCCACAAGCTGCCACCAGTTGCATTGGATAAATGATCCAGTGGTTAAAAGTCTGTGAGGAGAGATGAGAGGTGCGTCTTCGTCTGGGACATTAGGGTACATTGTGTTGACGAAGATGCATAGGTCATTTTTATGAAAAAACAAACAGGTTCGTGTGTTCTTCGTTTTTGATTATTCTTGCTGATTCTGTGTGTCAGACTTGACACGGTGATTTCAGATGGGGGTGTATAGGGCAGGTAAATCAGTTATTGATTATAAGCCTGACAAATTAAGCAGGCCAGAATGTTCGCCTCTGAGCTGTAGGTACAGAAATTGGGCGTCACTGCTCATTTATATATGTTAACGCAATTTGTTTATGCTTTCTGTGCTTGGTATACTGATGGCTTGGCATATGTATTTTGTATATGTTTTGTTTTTGTGTTGTATTGACCAGTCTGTTTAGCGTTTAATACAAAGTTCTCCTGTGCAGTACAGAGATAGTCGTGACGACGGCGATCTTTGCACAGCGCTTGGCTGGAACTTGTTCACAATTACTAAATTTCACAGACATGATATTACCTTTATCATGCTGTCAAAATAGCAGACAACACGTTATCAGTGTATGTCTAATTGGTGTTGGAGATGAATGAAATAAAAGAAAACGTTATGCAAGACTAAAATATTTTTCACATGACTGCCTTTCTCTTATAGACAGGCAGCCTCGGTCATATGTTTCCAGATTGGACATTAAGGAACCATTATGATCTGTGCACTCGCATCTTAACTCTTGAAAGGCCTGTTTTAGATAAGGACTGCCACCCCAGAGTGACAAATGAGGCTCGGTATTTAGGGTAATGAGAAAATATCTGACAGGATTTCCTTTTTAAAGTTTGCTTTAGTAAGCTCATTCTTGTAAGTGGTGGCCCCAAAAGTTGACTTGTTTTTAAATTAGGCTATTTATTGTATAGGTGGAAATTATTGCAAAATGACTGATTTCTTTAGCAGATAAATTATTAATTATTAATTATCAACATTAACAACTGTTCTTAAACTTGGTTTTCCGAATATTTAGGAAGTTTAGCATTCCTATTAGGGCCTCCTAGCATTAATATTGACTTCAGGTTGGTGTAGGTTCACATAATAGGGACATTTGCATATGAGATGTCATGTGGCCAGCCTATGAGCTCGCACAATGGGGTTTGTACATTTGTTAGAAGGATTTCTCGCAATTTCAAATACGCTGTGCATCTCCTATAATTTTGCTTACGCCCAGTTGCTACACACAGGGTTTGATAGTGTTTGACAGCAGTGGAATCTGTTTCAGATTTCCTCCTGTCAAAAAGGGGGTAAGGAGGAGACTATTGGCTTCCTGCTGGACCCTGAGGAGGTTCGCTTCCCGCTAGCCCCTTAAGAAATTAAGCCCCTTAGAAATTAGCCCCCTTAGAAATTAAGCCGAGGAAATAGGTATGGTGCTTTCCCCTTTTTCTCATGTTTTATTGTGATCTTTCAGGGGAATTAGTTGTGGGCACCGGAACGTATTCAATTGATTTCTGGTTTTTCACAGCCCAAGACACAAAAGGAGGTACGTGCATTCATTGGCCTCACTTCATATTGCAGGCAGTGGATTCCCCAGTATGCTTACATAGCCAAGCCCCTAATACAGTTGACGACACAGGAGGCAGTTTCTACTAAAGTCCTCTCTTGGACACAAGAACACACTGAGGCATTTGAAGAATTAAAGAGAGCTTTATGTCAAGCACCAGTTTTAGCAAACCCTGATTACAACAAATCGTTTATGCTTTTTGTGACAGAGCGGGATGGAACAGCACTATCTGTCCTAACACAAGATCATGCAGGAAAACACGAGCCCTGTGCTTATTTTTCTAGTACATTAGACCCAGTAGCACAGGCTTTGCCTGCGTGCCTAAAATCAGTTGCAGCAACGGCCTTAGCCATAAGACAAAGTGACTCGATAGTGCTGGGCCACCCTCTGACAGTACAAGTACCACACGCAGTAGAGGTTCTCTTGAACCGGACACAAACACAACACCTGACTGTAGCTAGACTGACAGGTTATGAGTTGACGCTATTTCAACCACACATAGAGATCAGACGATGCAACATACTGAATCCTGCTACCCTTTTGCCCTCCAGTACAGAAAGCGTTTCACCACACTACTGTGTTGAAGTAATACATACCGTGACTAAACCAAGACAAGACTTGACAGACGTTGCACTCCCAGACCCCGACCTAACACTATATGTTGGCGGCTCATGCATGAGGACAGGGGCGGGAGAATTAGTGGCAGCATATGCAGTGACTACTGATACTGTAATAATAGAGACTAAAAGAATAGACATATTGTCAGCACAAGCAGCAGAGCTCATCGCCCTGACACAAGCGTGCATAAGAGCTAAGCACCTGAGAGTAAACATTTACACCGATTCTGTGGAGAGAAAGAGGTTTCTTGACCTCTCATGGGGCCAAGATACAGCATGGCCCCCTTATTCAAGCCCTACTGGAAGCAATACATTTACCAACAGCCATAGCTATCCTAAAATGTAAAGCACATACTAGAGCCACAGATACCATTTCCCAAGGCAATGATCTGGCAGACCGAACAGCTAAACAGACAGCTCAGACCCCACTAGACAT
Source organism: Triturus cristatus (assembly GCF_964204655.1). Classification (NCBI taxonomy): domain Eukaryota; kingdom Metazoa; phylum Chordata; class Amphibia; order Caudata; family Salamandridae; genus Triturus; species Triturus cristatus. Next base: position 1,268,134,044 of record NC_140582.1, read on the forward strand.
GACAAAATCACAGATACTATCACTGTCCAAAGCCATGACAGTTAGGGATCCTTCCAGGGATGTACAAGACATTCAGACACATGCTACTATGGACGAATTAAAGAAATGGTCGGAACAAGGAGGGGTACTGACTGATCAGGGTTGGATGAATAAGGGCAAATCCACATGGTTTCTTCCTGATTCGATGGTACAAGTGATTATAAATACCGCACATAGTCCTGCACGCTTAGGAGAGAAAGCAATGATAGATAGCTTACAGAATATATGGTTCAACAAGCACCTGCGTGCAGCAGCGAAACAAAAGGTCAGAACATGTATGATCTGTTGCCAATTCAATCCAGGTAAAGGCATTCCGATGGAACAAGGTGGATTCCATCCACCTGACCACCCTTTTGAAGTTCTCCAAATGGATTATATCCAAATAAACAGATGTAGAGGTTACAAATATGTCCTGGTACTAATGAAGCAGGTTGAGGAAATATGAATTTTGTGATCAGTTATGTCCCCTATCGTAGACCCCAACGGCTCCATGTGCATGCTATAAGTACATGTATGTTCCCTCCTGTTCCAGTTTTGAAGACGCAAATATATGTGCGTCCACCGTCAACATGTCCTCTTCCAGACCCGCCATGAATGGGTCAGATATTCCATTCCTAAGTATGAAAGGCCACCGACTTTATGTGGTTCACTTTCCACATTTTACAGATTCAGGCGAGTAGGCCCGAATTCTGTCATCAAGCCTTTTCCTGCCTTCTGCTTCTGAAAGCTCCAGTCTGAGCCTGCATCTGTGACCATGAACTTTGTCCTACTCCCTGCGCGGCTAACGGTGCCTGATCCAGCATATCGCCTGCCAAAAACTGTATTTCACCTTCAAGATTATCTCCTCCGCTCCTCATCCGATGCATTCCTGTCTAGTAGTTTAGGTAAACATTCCTCCAGCTACCGTGCAAAGGGGCCAGGCCTCGCTGTCCTCATGCAAGTAATTCATAGCCCCGTTACCATGGAATATTCCTACCCCCTCGCATCTAGTGTAGACACTTAGACGCTTGCACACGCACTAACAGTCAGTATAGAATAGATTCTATCCTAGAGACCTCTCCTTTTGGATAACACAGTTCTTTAAACATAGGATATTAGATATGATTTGGGATTAGGTTGACACGACCCCCAGACTTCTGTCTCCACATGTAGAGCTGAATGTCAAGTCCCCTTCACCCTCTAGTTGCACGTCAATCACACTTCATGCGGCTGCGCGCGCATCTCTGCCAAACATTTCTGCTGACATTGCAGGATTCTTTTATGGATCCACCCACTTGTGACATCATGTTTAATGACGTATTTTAGTTACACCCATGTATACGCCTCTATTAGCTACGTATGTACCTTTTATCTATACTATCAGCTGTTACGCCTCTTGCATCTGTTTCACTGTAATGTATTTTCTATAAAACTGCTTATCTGTCAATAATGTATGCCCTTCCTTCCTGAACTTTCGTGGTGATGGAATAGAATGCCTACAATTCGAATTGTATTCCTTTGTATAGGAATAAAGCCTTTTAAAACCTCTAATACCACGGATTCTGCCTCTTATATTTACTGAGTTATTCTTAATAGACTTTACCGCATAAAAATAGTACCGGTAACGAAATATTTACCACATAAATTGGCGCCCGAACAGGGACACTTTCTCATCTCACGCGCCGGCGGTGCGTTGCAGGCCCGGTCTCCTGCCACAGCTGAACGGACAAAAACGCGTACCTGCAGGATTTCCTGTATCTCCCTCCGGCCAAGCGGGGACGACTGAGGCTGCGATCAACACCCAGACGAGGCGGTGAGAAGTGCGAAGTATCCCGACCAGAGCCTAGCTGAGAGAGCAAGATCCGAGGTATACAGAGTCCCACCAAGTTCCGAAGTTCCGAGTCCAGTCGAGTCGAGTCCAGTCCGGTCCAGTTTCAGTTCCGTTCCGAGGCCTTCCGTTCCGAGCTACCCGGTGAGTACCATTACCGGGGAGGCACTTAACGTGCACATAGTCTGTGCCGGTCAAGACGGGTTTGGGTACACAAATCCGGTCTGCACTGTTTTAGCAGTGTATCTGTACTGTTTAGCAGTATATATAGTATGTCTTGCATATAAATAAGTATTATCTAGTGTCAGTATTATGTCAGTAACCAGTTTTCTATTAGTTATCATTGTTCGTGAAACTGTTAAACGTTAAATGTTTTAAATACGTTCTATATATTGTGGTGTGAATGACTGTTCATTATTGTGTTTTCTTGTATAAAGTGTGTTCTAGTAATAAGGTCTAAAAATGCCGCTCTTTTCGAAACTAAGACAGATCAAAACTAGAAAAGGTGTACTCGAAGAAGCCGTTCCCATCCCACCTAGGGACACTCCAGGATACTTTATGTATCATAAGCATGGCCTAGATGCCGTATTATTTCTTGATTTATGGGTGGACTACACCAAAGAATTACCAGAGAGTCAGAGATGGCCCGCAGCGGGGACCTGGGATGCAGATTGCATCATGAGAGTAGAAGAAGAATTATGGAAAAAGAAAGCCAGACAGTCACAGAAAGATGCCATTGAATTATGGCGTAAAGAATCATATAGATGTACAGAAAAAGCACTCAGACAGGAAGAGAAAGGTAGAGAGAATTCAAATAAAACCCGAGAAAATCTATTACTTGAGGAAGGTACCCGAGTAAAATCAGAACAAGTAGATAGACAAAGAAACGCTCTTATGAATGGTATGTATCCTCTCCTGGCCGAAGGGTTACCTAAGGCCACTCCGGAAATACCAAAAGACTTAACTCCTCCATTGCTCCCGATAAAAGCACATCCCAAATCACATCCCAAAACAGCAAAGGACATTTTCCTTTCCTCCTATTTAGATGACGCAGCTCCCGAGTATGCTAATGCCATACCACCCACACCGCTTGCCGATGGTGTTCAACACCAAGAGCATTCGTCTATATCCCCACAACTACAAACTCCTACACAAGTTCAAACAGGTCCGTCCGATTCTACAGTTTTTCCCGCATCTACGATCTCTATCCTACGCCCAACGAATCCTTTCGTGTCTAGCACCTCAGATGGTGCTACAGGAGGTACGACAGACATGTTTGCCACACCGCCGCGAAATAAACAGACCCTTAGAGATTTAGCACTCCAACGTACACCCCAACTAGCGACATCCGACATGTTTAAAGAACAGCTTGTAGATTGTAGATACGACCCAGTACCAGGTAGACAGGATAAATTGCTCATATCATCACTACGTATAAGACGAGCTACATTATATTTAATGACAATACCAGGAATGGGTGAGCACCTAGACGAAATATATCGCTTTGTCCAAACAGGGCAAGGTCCAGAAAGTATTAACGAAGCTATGGAATACCAGAAAGTGGATGTCCAAAGACAACTACTACGTTTTTTTATAAATTGTGTAATTAGGAATCAAGACAGGCCAGGGGCAGATCAGGATACCATGCAAAGACTTGCCAAATGGGGTCAGAACATATCAGAAGAGAAACATGATAGACAGGCGTGTATAATCGCCATGTGTCGAAAGATCCGCAAGGAAGTAGAACGAATACATAAAGAAAGACGAGAAACAGACAGAGTAGAATCAGAAGAAGAGGAGGAGCAAGAGTCAGAGCAAGTAGAAACGATAGCTTATGTAGGTAGAGGAAGACCCCATAATAATACCAGAGGTTTTAACGATCCGATACGTCCAATACGTCCAGAATATAATAGACATTTTCCAAACCCTATGTTAAATACAAAATCCCCTGAACACCTATTCCAAGCCGCTGATAAATTACTCCGAGATCGAAGGGGGTACCACATGCTCGATTCCATGGACGAACAAGAATTAGCCAGGTCAGCAGTACAATGGGCTGACGGTCCCGGTGAATACAATGATGATGTACTTGCACACACGTTTCTGAATCTAGACCCATATGAACAGCGTTTAGCTAGTAAATACATGATTCAACACCTCCTTATATTATATAAAAGCCAACACTCCGATCCAGGACCCTTACCTGACATATTGACAGAACTGCTCACGAACATATGGAGAGGGTCAGGTACTGATTTGATTAAAGAAATTCTAGAATCCCGAAACCAATATTTAAATTTCGTATGCCCAGAACACGTTCCAGTTCCCATTATGGGAAGAAAAATGTATCACATAGATAGACAGAACCCGTTACGCGAAGTGCACCCAATCAGAGGTGCCGGTGATAATTTTACACGCGTGTTTGTGTACACGCCTATAACTAAATTAGAATTATTAGAAATGAAGAAAGTAGTACCCAGCCATGACAAGGACCCAGCAGGTTTCCACCGTGAAATAAAGGACATGTTACTCATGGGAGAGTATACCTACCCCGACATTATGAAAATATTAAAAGTCCTATTACCCGCCGGTGTTTATGAGAAACTCAAAGAAAAAGAATGGGAGGTGGGAGACCAAAAGATAGATTGGACAGCATTGGAAAACGAAGAAAAAGCCCGAGCTGCAGGAGCAGGGCTTGGGGAAAAGACTACAGCACTAGCAGGATTACTAATACAGGTATTGCCACGTTTATTAACTACGAAAAAGGAAGACTGGGGTGCAATCTCAGCCTGTAAACAAAAGCCAGACGAAGACACTAGTGATTTCTATTCCCGATTTGAAAAATGTCTTGGTATAAATAGTGGTATAAAAGCAAGTAGTGAGTCATATCCACATCTGTTTGTGACAAAATTAGTTGAGAATTCTCTGCTGCAAGTCAAGAATAGAGTATTGAAATTCGAAAGTACCTGGCAGGGTAATACCCCATCACAGATGTTACAGATGTTACAATATCACCACAATAGAATTAGAGAAGAACAAGAACACGAACAAAGACGTATGAAAGATACAAAAATGAAAATGCTTGTTGCACAGTCAGTTCCAGCCGATGGTCATCAAAAGGGTGATTCCGCAGGTCCAACGAAAGGGACATGCAACTATTGTAAACAACAAGGTCATTATATACACGATTGTCCAGTCCTGAAACATAATATTGCTACAGGTAGAACTCAGGAGAGACCACGTCCACCTAGACAGGATCAGAATCAACAACAAATCCCTCAACATGCACAACCTAGGTTAGCTCCGCAACAACTAGCTCCGCAACAGACAGCTCCACAACAGATCGTAGCACCACCACAAGCACAGCCTATTGCTGCAACACAAGCGACAACACAACAGATGTATCAGTATGCACAAGCAGATTATCCCGATTATCAACGATACTCATGAGATAGCCTAGAGAGGGAAGTTGGCTTACCCCTTATTGAGGTTCCTGTAGACCAAGAGGGACCTTATGTACATAGTGAACTATTAGGGGAAGACAGAAAGTTTTTACTTGATACAGGGGCAAGCAGAACAACTATAAGACGCAGTGAAGTTCCAGGGGCACCCCTCTCAGGCTCACAGAATATTTCCCTTGGATTCTCAGGAAAACCTATAATCAATGACGTAACACAACCTCTTCCACTTACGGTCGGTCCATTGACATGTACTACAGATTTATTGCTTACTAAATCATGTCCAGAAAATTTGTTAGGTATAAAAACATTGAAAGCTCTAGGAGCCATAATATGTTGTTCTCCGGAAGGAGTACGACTATTTTTACGTGACTTTAAAGGTCACTACGTGTCCAGAGACATGGATCACCGACTGCAGAATTTACCTACACATTTATGGGCACAAGGCCCCACTGATGTTGGTTGCATGAACATTACACCATATCGAGTTACCCTGAAAACAGGAATAGTACTACCACGAATGCGACAATACAAGTTACCACCAGATGCTGTAGTGGCTTTACTGCAAATCATTGACGAGCTCATTGCAAAAGGAGTGGTTGTCGAAACCGACTCCAATGTATGTAATTCTCCGATAATTCCGATTCTTAAAAGAACGGATCCAAAAGCACCACCAGTATATCGATTAGTTATTGATCTGCGCGAATTAAATAAATGTATTGTACCACAATACCCTGTGGTCCCAGATATCTCTTCATTACTCACAGCTATTGACTCAGAAGCAACGTTCTTCACTGTAATTGATCTCAAGAAGGCTTTCTTTAGTGTCCCAATCGATCCGGAAAGTCAATATTTGTTCGGATTCAGTTTAAATGGACGAAGTTTTAAATTCACACGCGCACCTCAAGGATTTACGGAAAGCCCCAGCATCTATAGCCAAGCACTGAAACGAGAACTTGACAGTATCCACATGCCAGTTAACACTGCCTTGCTTCAATATGTCGATGATCTGTTGATCACCGCTCGAAGCGAACCTGAATGTGAAAAAGCGTCACTGACGGTTTTGAAATTTCTGGCCGACAAGGGGCACAAGGTGTCCCCTTCTAAGCTGCAATTCTGTGTCCAGCGAGTTGTTTACCTTGGGCACTCGCTGTCCAAGGAGGGAAGGCAGCTTACACCCGACCGCATCCAGTTAATTGCTAACATGCCACCACCCAAGACACAAAAGGAGGTGCGGGCTTTTATAGGCCTCACTTCATACTGTAGGCAGTGGATCCCTCAATATGCATTCCTAGCAAAACCACTCATCCAGTTGACAACACAGGAGGCAGCCACATCGACTGTCCTCCCTTGGACTCCAGAACATACACATGCCTTTGAAAGCTTAAAGAAAGCTCTATGCCAAGCACCTGTTTTAGCAACACCATGTTACAATAAACAGTTTACACTCTTTGTTACAGAACGCGAAGGTACTGCCTTGTCAGTACTCACTCAGGAACAAGCAGGATCACACAAACCATGTGCTTATTTCTCTAGTACATTAGATCCAGTAGCTCAGGCTCTTCCTGCGTGCCTGAAATCGGTGGCAGCAACAGCTTTAGCTATCAGACAAAGCGATGCCATAGTGTTAGGACACCAATTGACAGTACAAGTACCACACGCAGTAGAGGTTCTTTTGAACCGCACACAAACACAACACTTGACTATAGCGAGACTCACGGGTTACGAATTAACATTGTTTCAGCCACACATAGAAATCAGACGTTGTAATACGTTAAATCCTGCCACACTGTTACCAGTGGGCGGAACAGATCCATTGGCACATGATTGTGTCGAAGTCATTACTATCACGACGAAACCCAGACAAGACTTGACAGATATCCCTTTGTCAGATCCAGACTTGACATTGTATGTAGATGGGTCATGTATGAGAACAAGTACAGGAGAGTTAGTGGCCGCTTACGCAGTCACAACAGACACTGAAGTCATTGAAACAAATTGTATTAACACTTTGTCAGCTCAAGCAGCAGAGCTCATCGCTCTGACACAAGCCTGTATTCAAGCCAAAAATAAGAAAGTCAACATATACACGGATTCACGTTATGCATTCGGAGTCGTCCATGACTTCGGCGTGCTATGGCGAGAGAGAGGTTATTTAACTTCTCACGGTGCCCACATCCAACACGGACCCCTCATTCAAGCCCTATTAGACGCGATTCATCTACCTACTGCAATATCGATTATGAAATGCAAAGCCCACACAAAGGTTACCGATATCATTTCTCAGGGTAATGACCTAGCTGACAGAACAGCTAAACAGACTGCTCAGAATCAGACTCACACAACTGACATGACAAAGACAATAGTTCCGACACCAACACATTGCATGACAGTTAAGGATCCCGCCCTTGATGTAATTGACATACAGACACATGCTACACCAGAAGAAATAAAGAAATGGACTGAATTAGGAGGGATCCAAACAGATCAGGGATGGATGACGAAGGAAAAATCTATATGGTTTCTTCCCGACTCAATGGTTCAAGTCATCATTAACACTATACATAGTCCAGCGCACCTAGGAGAAAAAGCTATGCTAGACAGCATTCAACACATTTGGTTCAACAAACACTTGCGAGCAGCAGCTAAACAAAAAGTTCGTACCTGTATGATATGTTGTCAGTTTAATCCAGGTAAAAGCATCCCCGTAGAGCAGGGTGGATTTCAAACTCCCGATCATGCTTTTGAAGTCCTCCAGATGGATTATATCCAGATGGAACGATGTCGAGGATTCAAATATGTTCTCGTAGTTGTCTGTGCTCTTTCCCGTTGGACAGAAGCATACCCGGTTTCAGATTACACTGCCCCGACTACTGCCAAACAGTTAGTTCGAGAATTCTTCCCACGGTACGGTTTACCACGTGTTGTCTATTCAGATAATGGCCAGCCGTTCTCGTCCGAACTAATGAAACACGTTTCCCTTTTACTAGGCTACCAATGGAAATTCCACTGTGTTCGACATCCCGAGGCGGCAGGTCTCGTGGAACGTCATAATCAAACTCTGAAAATTAGATTGTCCAAAATATGTAGAGAAAAAGGAGTTGATTGGATAGTAGCCTTACCAGTTGCGCTCTTTTACATGAGAATGGTAGCACATTCTCGAACAGGGCTATCCCCGTACGAGGTGATCTTCGGTAGACCACCAAATATGTGGGGGACGCCTATACCTCGCAAAATCACTGATGTTGACTGTAATATGCTGACAGATTACCTGGCTTCCTTGATGTCTGCACTACAATCTTGTCGTTCACAGGTATCCGCAGCTTTTCCCGATAATACTGAGGTGAAGCCCCATGACGTGGTTCCTGGGGACTTGGTTCTGGTCAGGAATTTTGACCGGAAGACCCAACTGGATCCTAGGTGGAAGTCGCTTAAGTTAGTTCTACTGACTACAAGAACAGCCGTGAAGATCGAAGGACGGAAAGGGTGGTTGCACTCGAGTCATATCAAGAAATTTTATGGACTACCATCCAGTGAGAATACTCAACCCTGTATTCCCTCACAGACAGACTCAAAGCTCCCCTTGGCTGAATTAACAAAACCAGAACTTTACAAACTAAAATTAAGGTCTAGTAAGTCAGACAATTTGATTGTTTAAGTCCTCTCCAAGGTGAATCGGTTGAATTTGTCTCTGACATGTATCCTCTAGACCGGAATAGAGAAAGAAATCATCAGATGCAGCTCAAAAAGCATGCGTATTGTAAATCACTTCGTAGTCACTGCACAGTAACATTATTAATTTTGTTTTCTCTAAGTCTTCTGATTATTTTTTCCAGCATACTATTGCACATGTATTACCCTATTCTTAAACGTGCTTACAATATAACTGCAGAACATTCTTTTAGCGAATTTCCTCCGCATGAGTTGTCCTATAGATTTGCGCTGCGCAACAACACATTCATTAGTATGTTACATCATTCCCATCAAACCAGCAATGCCACGAATTGTTGGATATGTGGCCGACTCCCTCCCTATCAGAACTATAAGGGAGTTTTGCCCCTCTTTCCCTATCCGTTCACACACAATGGCTCCTGTGGAGCATGGTTTAGTTTGATTAATTCCCTAGATTCAAATTCCGCAGTTTATCAAGACAACTGGGTATGGGGAAACCTGAACCTAGTTTTGCTTAAAGTCTGCTATCCTAACAAGGAGGGACTTCCCAGAAGAACAGGAACTGATCTAGAAAATGAAGTATATGGATTAGGTAATTTTACACTTAACCTCATGATCCTGAACGTTGAATCTGAAGCTACACCAATCTTGCCCGCCATGTCAGTATTCCCAGTAAAAGGGGAATTATGTATAAGAAAGAATGGTTCCATACACATGGGCCATAGTAAATGCACCACTGTAATAAAATTCAGTGATCAAGGCAAGTCTACATTTAGAGCTTCCCATCATTCCTACTTCATATGTGGCCAGACCGCATATATATGTCTACCTCTAGATTGGGATGGTACCTGTTACATAGCATTCCTTCTGCCACCTGTTTTCCTAGCTCCTCCTGATTATCATAGAAATACCCATTTAGTACACAATAGACAGCAGAGAGATCTCCCAATTGTCAATTACACTGAAACAGCATGGGAGAAATACACAGATTTCAATAAAGGTTTCTTTCCCTATATAGGTACAGTCACTAATAGTAAGCTGATACGTAGATTAACCAGAACCCTTGAAGCAGTAGTGAACGAAACTATTTCCGCCTTAGGCAATTTAACAGAAGATCAGTCTGCTATGCGGATTGTTGTGCTTCAAAATCGTCTCGAGCTTGTGTCATCCTGGCCGATAGGGGCGGAGCTTGTAGGGTCATCGGATCAAGTTGCTGCATTTTCATACCAGAAAATTCGCCGTCAGTATATAAAGCCATAACTCGCCTTCATAAGATTGTAAGCCAGATACACCAGAGTCCAGGCACCTGGACTTGGTCCGGTTGGTTCTGGGGCGTGTTGTCAGCCTGGGGATGGAGAATCCTATCCTTCCTAGGTATTGGCTTTCTCATACTATTCAGTTGCTGCTTATGTCTACAATGTGGGCCAGCGATTTGTGGTCTGTGTGCCACCTCGTGTATCCCACATCCAAGTTTTCGTTCAAGATCCCGGAAGAAGAAAGAAGAACAAATGATGCTATATGAACAGATCGATGGATTGATGAAGATCGATATCTCCTGAGGGTCCGTAGGGGACAAGGAGGGAATGAGGAAATATGAATTTTGTGATCAGTTATGTCCCCTATCGTAGACCCCAACGGCTCCATGTGCATGCTATAAGTACATGTATGTTCCCTCCTGTTCCAGTTTTGAAGACGCAAATATATGTGCGTCCACCGTCAACATGTCCTCTTCCAGACCCGCCATGAATGGGTCAGATATTCCATTCCTAAGTATGAAAGGCCACCGACTTTATGTGGTTCACTTTCCACATTTTACAGATTCAGGCGAGTAGGCCCGAATTCTGTCATCAAGCCTTTTCCTGCCTTCTGCTTCTGAAAGCTCCAGTCTGAGCCTGCATCTGTGACCATGAACTTTGTCCTACTCCCTGCGCGGCTAACGGTGCCTGATCCAGCATATCGCCTGCCAAAAACTGTATTTCACCTTCAAGATTATCTCCTCCGCTCCTCATCCGATGCATTCCTGTCTAGTAGTTTAGGTAAACATTCCTCCAGCTACCGTGCAAAGGGGCCAGGCCTCGCTGTCCTCATGCAAGTAATTCATAGCCCCGTTACCATGGAATATTCCTACCCCCTCGCATCTAGTGTAGACACTTAGACGCTTGCACACGCACTAACAGTCAGTATAGAATAGATTCTATCCTAGAGACCTCTCCTTTTGGATAACACAGTTCTTTAAACATAGGATATTAGATATGATTTGGGATTAGGTTGACACGACCCCCAGACTTCTGTCTCCACATGTAGAGCTGAATGTCAAGTCCCCTTCACCCTCTAGTTGCACGTCAATCACACGTCATGCGGCTGCGCGCGCATCTCTGCCAAACATTTCTGCTGACATTGCAGGATTCTTTTATGGATCCACCCACTTGTGACATCATGTTTAATGACGTATTTTAGTTACACCCATGTATACGCCTCTATTAGCTACGTATGTACCTTTTATCTATACTATCAGCTGTTACGCCTCTTGCATCTGTTTCACTGTAATGTATTTTCTATAAAACTGCTTATCTGTCAATAATGTATGCCCTTCCTTCCTGAACTTTCGTGGTGATGGAATAGAATGCCTACAATTCGAATTGTATTCCTTTGTATAGGAATAAAGCCTTTTAAAACCTCTAATACCACGGATTCTGCCTCTTATATTTACTGAGTTATTCTTAATAGACTTTACCGCATAAAAATAGTACCGGTAACGAAATATTTACCACAAGGTGTCCCTTCTGTTAGGGTATACCTGGAAATTCCATTGTGTGCGACATCCTGAAGCAGCAGGCCTTGTAGAAAGACATAATCGGACATTAAAAATTTGCGCAGACAAAGGTGTAGATTGGATGGTAGCCCTGCCGGTTGCCCTCTTTTACATGCGAATGGTAGCTCATTCTAGAACAGGCTTATCTCCCTATGAAGTGGTCTTTGGTAGACTACCAAATATGTGGGGCACTCCAATGCCTAAAAGATTACTGATGTTGATAGTAACATGCTGACAGATTACCTGGCTTCCTTGATGTCTGCACTACTCTCTTGTTGTTCGCAGGTTGCTGCCGCCTTCCCTGACAACACCCAGGTCAAGGGACACTCCATCGCTGATCCGGAACTTTGATAGATCAAGCCCTCTTAAGCCGAGGTGGGACGGAAAGGATGGATACATCATTGCAAACGTTACTTTGGGAATAACTGTACTTTCCAAAAGAACACTGACTGCTTGGACTTTGAGCCCCCTTTTCTAGAGGAGACTCCCCAGCAGGAGTTAAACTCAGATCTAAAAAGTCAGAACCCGTTTGATCAATTAAGTCCACTAGGTGGTGAAGCGGTTGAACATGTATTCTGGCTTGCATAAGATCTTGGACAATAACATTGATAAAAAGAGCAAGATAAAAAGCAAATACTGTAAAATATTACATGGTAGATGTATAGTGACTGTGATTTTTCTATCTCTTCTGTGCATCACGATAATATGTATCAGCTTAATACTACATGCTATTTTTCCTCCTATTGCCTCACTTTTACACTCCTCCACTAATGATACCATAAAGCACACATTTTAGTGATCTGCCATCCCATGAGTTATCATATCGACTTGCCTTACGCAACAATACCTTTATTCAGATACTGCACCATTCACATCAGACTAGCAATGCTACAGACTGCTGGGTCTGTGGCCGATTTCCCCCGTATCAGAAGGTAAAGGGAGTGTTGCCTCTTTTTCCTTTTCCGTTCTCCCATAATGGTTCTTGCGGAGCATGGTTTGCCTTAATGACATCCATCAACGGTGATGCCAAAGAATGTCAAGACAAGGAGTGTAGGGGCGAGTGGGTATGGGGTAACTTGAATAAAGTCATGAACAAAGCATGTTTCCCAGATGAAGAGGGACTTCCCCAAATGAAAGGTACAGATCTAGAAAATGAAGAGTATCTGCAAGGAAATGTGACCCTCGACTTTATAGTGTTGAATGTCAAGCCCCAACACATGTCAGGTCCGCCTTCAATTACTGTTCTGCCAGTAAAAGGGAACTTGTGTGTCAGAAAAGAAGGCTCAGTACATTTGGGGCACAGTGAGTGTGATACTATAATAGTATTCAAAGGCAAAGGAAAGTCCTATTTCAGAGCATCACGACACACCTACTTTATTTGTGGCCAGACAGCCTATGTGCAACTGCCCTTAGACTGGGGTGGGACGTGCTACATATCATTTCTTTCATACCTAATAAAGGCACCATCTGTATACAAAGCAATAACAAGGCTCCACAAGATTGCCCAAAACATACATCAAGACCCAGGCACGTGGACATGGTCCGGTTGGCTCTGGGGATTAATATCGGCTTGGGGATGGAAAGTGTTGACCGTCTGTGGGTTGATACTATTAATGATATTCAGTTGTTGCCTATGTCTGCAGTGTGGCCCGGCCATTTGTGGCCTGTGTGCTACTGCATGTGTTCCACATCCCCATTTACAAAGCATTGAAAATGGAAAAATAATGCTGCAAGAACAGATCGACTGTCTCATGAAAATAGACGTTACATAGGGGGTTCACTAGGGTACAAGGAGGGAATGAGGAAAATAAAAATCTATGAGGCCTATGTGTCCCCATGTGCCCCCCCCAACGCTTATGTGCACATACATGTAACCTATGTATTTCCCCTCCATGGCCTTTCTATCATGATGCTTATGCTATAACGTGGCCTGCCATCATCCAGTCTCCCATGAGAGAAACGACAAATCTGTATTGAGGCCTACACGTTTTTCATCATGTTTTCCTGCATTTTCATGAAGCCCATGTTTATGGCTCAGCCAGAGCCGAAAAGAGGTTTCATGCCTCAGAACGCTCTGAAAGCTGCAGCTACGTATCCTTGGCCTTGCACACTTGGGCCTCAGCCAAAGGGGCCCCGACCGAGGTGCCGAGACAGTATTGAGCACGGTTATCTGCTTACTCTTACTGAAACCACATTCCTGCCTGGTGAAGGAGGAATGAACGCGACCCATCTGCAAGGAGGGAGCCCAGCCTTACTGTCTCTTTTTGTGTGATTACAAAGCTCACGTCAGTGAAAAGCCCATAGCCCCCATGTAAGGCCTCTGCAGTAAATGAAGTAAATGAAGAAATAGATGCCACATCGGCTCTTGGTGATGAGCAACCTATGTCACAAATCAGTCCCTGCTCCAGACATCGGATATCAGATAATACAAGATGTGCTGGTCGTTGTGACACTGAAGGCCTCACTCACTGAAGGCCTCACTTCCAGACTTGTCCGGTTGCATAGCAACCCTCCCCACGTCAGTTACACGTCATGCTCGAGTTGAGCACAAGTAAGGCAAAGTTCCAGTACAATTCCAGCAGATCACGCAACCCCCTCCAGGTATCCACCCACACATGACAAATTACCCATTATCATCAAGTGGACGCCCACATGGACGCCCACCTTCACGCCTACTTACACGCCCACATGCTCTTATCTCATTCTCTCTTGCTCTTTTGCTTACGTACAATTGAGAGATGTATATATACTGTACTCTGTGAATAATGTTTTGAGAATATTGAGAATACTTTTGAGTCCCTTTCCAGATCCTTTTTGGTGATGGTAATATTCTCCCTTTGACTCGAGTTATTGGAATAAAGCCCTTTATGAACCTGATACCACAGACTCAGCCTCTTGCTTTATGCATGATCTTATTTATATTTTAAAATTCTGAGAGCGTAATATTTTATTTACCACATGAGAAGAAACAGGGAGGGAATGAGAGGATACAAGGATGGGATGAGAGGAAACAAGGATGGGATGAGAAGAAACAGGTAGGGGATGAGAGGAACCAGGGATGGGATGAGAGGAAACAAGGATGGGATGAGAAGAAATAGGTAGGGATGAGAAGAACCAGGGAAGGGATGAGAAGAACGAGGGAGGAATGAGAAGAAACAGGGAGGAGATGAGAAGAAACAGGGTGGGGATGTATGAGAAGTTGGCCTGGCATGTGCTGGTCACTAGTTATAGTGGCCACCTTGCACCAGTCCAATTCGACTCTTATGGTAGATAGGTTTAAGACAACCTTTTAAAGAAAGCTATCCTAGTGGTAGCTGTGGAGAGCAGCCTTCAGGCTAAGTCTCTGAGGAATGTAAAGCAGCTTGTTTTACCTTATAATCTCTTGAATTACCAAATGAAAGGACACCACACAGGTATATATATCAAATATATATGTATTTATTTCTAGACACACTCTACTAATCTCTTTATGAGATTAGAAGCCAGGTACACATTCAAATGTCAAATTTTCACAATAAATTAAGCACATATATGGCTGGAGCCCTAGGGGCGTACCGGACCATATAGGGCCTGGAGAATCGCTGGGGCTTCACTACTGCAGTGTTAAATCCGAAGGTGGATTGAAGATGTAGAAGACCTGAAAATTGAGGGGACAGTGTTCAAGGTCACTTGCCAGTGACCGGTGGCCAGCAAGATGGATGACTACAGATGTTGCGTCGATTCAGGTCGTCAATGGTGTTTTGACTCTTTACTCACGAGGTCCAGGAGGGATTGATGATGACCAGCAGCTGGATTCGGAGTGTCCCACAATGTCTGCAGCTGATGACGGTATTGTGAACCGGATTGGAGCCAACAAGCCTTGGCAACTGAAAGTCTTGTGTAGACTGAAGAAAGTCGATGGTGCAGACCAGCAAGGCTGATGGACTCACCCAGCAAGGGTAAGTGAGGGCAGGCCTAGAGCAACCAGGAGAGATCTTTGAGTTGATGAGAAAGTCTTCGGGGGACCAACTAGCCAATGGGCAAGTGATCACAAAGATGCCTCCTCAGGAAATGCTTCACAGGAGCCCACGGTCACTCGGTATAGGGTAGGCAGCTGATTTTTGGTGCAAGACCTGCTGGACCACAAATGGTCCAATGCACAAGTTCGTAAAACATTGTTTAAGGTTTGCACTTGACAATAGTGCACGGTCCCCAGGTATTGCTGTTCCTCATCACTCGTGGGGTCCACTCGCCACAGCTTTGCTGGGTACTCACAATGGCCATTGAGAAGTAACAAAATCTACTTCTGGGGCAGCAGGGACTTCGAACTCTGGCGGGAGCGGGAAAGTTTGCAACCATTGATTGAGGTTTTTGGTGCTTGCCAAGCAGCGGAGTCACCCCTTGACTCCAAGGGAGATTCTTCTGTCTTGCAAAGGTAGTGGAACATCTAAGGGCCAGGATTCTTCTTTGGAGAGCGTCATCCAGGGTTACCTGCTTTGCAATGGCAATGCTTGCTATCTTATAGTGAAGATAGGGGAGGGACTAACTCTATGACCACTCCTCTAGAAGGGTCAGGGTAGGGGGTGGTTACACCCACTTCCCTTTGTCCAGTTTCGTGCCAGAGCAGGAACAGGCAGCCCCTGAACTGGTTTGAGCTGGCATATGCACAGAGGAGCCTACTGCTCCCCCAGGGCAGGACTTCAAAAGAACTCTAGGAGTGCACCCACCCAGCCCCAATACACTAAATCCTGTCTGGAAGGTGGTGACACCTCCCTGTGACAGGATGCCTTTTGTTGGGCTTCCTCCACTGTGAGTTTCGGTCAGCAGCAGGAGGGCAGCCCAGTGTCTGTGCATCGATTTTGTGATGCCAGGGCTCTTTCAGATTTCTACCGTTTAAGTACAGTGGGTACATGTCATCCCCTCTAGAAGGGTGGGATCATACTCCCACACAAGTTACTGGTGTGGGGGTATGATTCTAAGTTGTTTGACACTAAACACGACATGTTTTGATGCAGTCATTCCAAAGTTAGCATTACCGCTATAGGGGTTTATATGTGTGTGTATGGTGAGTAAAGGAACCTATACCTCAGTGAGGAGTGCTAACACTACCTCACACAGGCTGCAGTAGCAGGCCTGTGGTGTCAGATTGAGAATGCTTCACAGGGGTGGCATAATACATGCTGCAGCCACTGGTAGGGGCTCATAAGGTACCACAGTATCCAATCACTAGTGATTCTAATATGCACACCAAGTCGTTTAAAGAGAACAGAGAGACTGGGGCCCTGATTAGCAGGGACCCAGCCAGGCTATAGCCAGAAACCAGTGTATACATCAGAAAAAAAGTGAGGGCAACATAAGTGCAGATCCTACTCTCCTTCAGGATGAGAAAAACAAGAGACGGGATGAGAATAGCAAGGGATGGAATTAGAATAAATAGGGAGATAATGAGAAGAAACAGGTATGGGATGAGAGGAAACAAGGATGGGATGAGAGGAAACAAGGATGGGATGAGAAGAAATAGGGAGAGGATGAGAGGAACCAGGGATGGGATGAGAAGAAACAGGGAGAGGATTAGAGGAATCAGGGATGGGATGAGAAGAGAGAGGGAGGCGATGAGAAGAAACTGGGCAGTGTACGGATAAGTTAATTAAACACGTGCTCTCGAAGGTTTTGCTTAAGTAGCTGGAGTCATTTTACTTTATTCTAGGGTGTGTGTAAGAATGAAAAGACAGGTATAAAGTACTATTTGATGCTCCCAGAAAGATCTACTGTGCTAAAAGAAGCACAAGCTGCTGGCCCAGTGTCATTTGCCTGTGGCGTTCGCTCTCTCATTGATTTGACAAAATGCCAGCTGGCAAGCTCCACGTCACGCTGCAACCAAGGGCCTTTCCAAGCACAGCCCAAGAGCTCCGAAGATGCTGTGGAAGTTCCACGTAAATGAAAACTGGAACCTGCTGCCCCAGTAATGGCCAAGAAAGTGCCATGTGTGCTGAAGCTGTTCAAAGTAAATACAATCTGGAGTCTCTGCTGAGACCGCTGCCGGGCCGTGTCTGGCGCCACGTCTGTCTGTCCGTGTGATGTAAACAGTCTCCTCAGGAGAGCAAAGGAGACCACAACTGTCCCACAAAATGAAACCTGCCCGAAGATACTGTTCATCTTTAGCTCTATTACGTATAAATCGACAGCTGTCAATCAATCATCTATACACTGCCGAGATACAAAAGGTGAGGCACACCTGAGTGTAACACCTACCGCATTAATGAATGGTCCAGAGGGCATCTATTCATACACTTGGAGTTTGAGGCGATGGCGCACAAGGATGTAGAAAAAGTACATATCTCAATGATAATGCCCTGTGCAGCATGCATTAATGCTGGGAGCAGCAGTACTCTGGTCAATGGTTTGATTTGAACAGTTTTTGCCTATTGGGTGGGCCTGGGTAAAGGGAAGGATTGATTTTTAATCGGGATGAATTTGAAAAGTGATATAAAGTGCCCTACGCTGGCCTCTTCACAGCGCATTTTAGATCAAGTTTGGAGAGCCAGGAGTGGGTGTGAGAAGGAGAAGAACCAGAGACAGGATGAAAAGAAATAGGGAGGGGTGGTGATAAGTTAAACTAAAAAAAGGAAGACTACATGGGTGGGAGATGTGAGAACAAATAGGGACGGGAGGAAGGGGTGAAGAAAGAGGTAAGTGTTGGGTAAAAATTAAATAAGATGAAAAAAGAGCTATGATACGACCAGTGTTAACCGCATCATAGCTCAGAAGTGGTACCCGACTTCCAGATCAAGCAGCAGATGGCCAGAGCAGGGTCAGTAATCAAAGAAAATGAATCTGTACTTGGTCCGTGCACCATGTGAAAAAAAAGAAGTGATGCATGGATGTGACAGTGATGTAAGCAAATAGTAAGCTGTGGGTGGGTCCCAAGCCCATTATTGCGTACAAGAGGCTGGCGAGCGAGAGCGCATGCACTAGCACAGGCCCTACCAGGCTCGACCTAGAAAAACAAATGAGCCTCCAGTCTTGTTCTAGAATCACATATCAACATAGATACTATTCGATGTCCATATATCCACCCGCCATAATACACCAAAACATCTCAACCACACGCCCACTCACCCACCATGATATGCACACACATCCCCAGGACACACATAATCATGTTCCTAGACAGACTCCATTATCTCCACAAACCACCTCCATCATATTCACAGACCCCCACCCGATATACTCTGTAACTCTGTTTATTCTGTAAGTAGCTCTGTAACTCTGTACTCTGTAAGTAACTCTGTAACTCTGCGTAGCCTGAAAGTAGCTCTGTAACTCAATGTAGTCTGTTAGGGTCTCTGTAACTCTGTGTACTCTATGCATAACTCTGTAACTCTGTGTACCCTATAAGTATCTCTGCAACTCTGTGTACTCTGTAAGTAACTCTGTAACTCTGCGTAGCCTGTAAGTAGCTCTGTAACTCAATGTAGTCTGTTAGTGTCTCTGTAACTCTGTGTGCTCTATGCATAACTCTGTAACTCTGCATAGCATGTAAGTAGTTCTGTAACTCTATGTACTCTGTTAGTGTCTCTGTAACTCTGTGTACTCTATGCATAACTCTGTAACTCTGTGTACCCTATAAGTATCTCTGCAACTCTGTGTACTCTGTAAGTAACTCTGTAAC
This sequence comes from Triturus cristatus, assembly GCF_964204655.1. Lineage (NCBI taxonomy): Eukaryota > Metazoa > Chordata > Amphibia > Caudata > Salamandridae > Triturus > Triturus cristatus. The sequence goes on from NC_140582.1 coordinate 1,268,153,483, forward strand.
TCTGCGTAGCCTGTAAGTAGCTCTGTAACTCAATGTAGTCTGTTAGTGTCTCTGTAACTCTGTGTACTCGATGCATAACTCTGTAACTCTGTGTACCCTGTATGTAGCTCTGCAACTCTGTGTACTCTGTAAGTGTCTCTGTAACTCTGTGTACTCTATGCATAGCTCTGAAACTCTGTGTACTCTGTAAGTAGTTCCATAACTCTGTTTACTCTCTAATAATTACCTAAAACTAAATGCAAATAGCATACTATTGACTTTGTTAATCCTTCAATCTGAAACTCAGGGCCGGAAGAAGTGCCCCTGTCCTACTCGGTCTGCAAATAGTCTAGGCACAATATTTACAACTGAATTTAATTTCAAGATCAGATTTCTAAAACAGGGCTTGTTGCTTTCTCTTACTCAAAGTATTAAAGGAAGTCCTTTCATTCATCGCTCTGGTGCAGAGAAAAACTATACTTCAAGCCAGCTTTGTGGCAAGACTAAACTACTGTAATTTGATCCGTCGTGGCCAAAAGAACAGACAAGACACTTACAACTGGCTCAAAATGTTGCGGCACAATTTCTGCTGGACATTACCCAATGTGACTCATTGCTCCTTACCCAGGAAAACAACACAGGCTTTCCTTTGGAAAAAGAGTATTTGCCAAGCTGCTCTTCATCTCTAGGGTCCCTCCTGTTTGCAAGCTTTGTTTCAGGAATATAAGCCTTCACATTCACTTTGTTTTTTTCAGGATTCCTTCCCTCATATTAGGAGATCTCGACTTCGCGACCGTACCTTTGGCTATCAGACTACATCACTTTGCAGCACCCTTGTTCCCATGTGACATCCTTGTTACCATGTGACTCCCTTGTTCCAGGTGACACCCTAGTTACCATGCAATACCCTTGTTTCCATGCAATATCTGTGTTCCATGCAACACCCATGTTCCTATGTGACATCCGTGCTCCAGGAGAAGCCCTTGTTCCCATGCATTACCCTTGTTCTCATACAACAAACTTGTTACCAAGTGACACCCTTGTTCCAGGTGACACCCTTGTTGCCATGCAACACCATTGTTCCATGAGACACCCTGTTCCCATGTGATATCCATGTTCCCATGCGACACCCTTAGTCCCATACAACACCCTTGTTCCATGCGATATCCATCTTTGCATGCCGCACCGTTATTCCCATGCCACACCCTTGTTCCCATGTAACACCCTTCTTCCAGGTGACACTCTTGTTCCCAATGCAAACCCTTGTTCCCGTGCGAGACCCTTGTTCTGTGCAACACCCTAGGACACATGCGATGCCCTTGATCCCATGTGACACGCTTGTTACCATGCAACATACTTGTTCCAGGTGACATCCTTGTTTCCATGCGACAGCCTTCTTCCCATGTGACACCTTTGTTCCAGGTGACACCCTTGTTCCATGCGACACCCTTGCTGCAGGTGACACTCTTGTTCCCATGCCACATCCTTGTTTATGTGACAACCATATTCAAATGCAACACATTTGTTCCATACAACACCCTTATTCCTGTGCAACACCCTTATTCCCTTGAGACTTCCTTGTTATCATGTACACATACTTGTTGCCAAGCAACACCCTTGTTCCATGCCACACCCTTGTTCCAAGCCACTCTCTTGTTCCATGCCACACCCTTGTTCCCATTCAACACCCTTGTTCCTATGCGGCACCCTTGTTCCCATGGTGCACCAGCTTCCAGTTATACAAGGAAAACCGTTTAAAGATGCTGCTTAACTCTCTCTCTACATGGAATGTCTTCAATATTTGTAGCTAGGCACATTAATCTATACGTACCTACTCATACTTTATGCTCATCGTCAGCAAACTACTTAATAAAACCCAGATATGGCAAACAGAGTTCAGGAGGTCACTGCTTCTCTGTGCACGCGCCAGCACAATGCAACTCTCACCCAGATCACTTACAGATGTACGTTTTTTAGAAAAAGGTAAAAACATGTCTCTTCCAACAGGTCTACCTAGCTCAGTGCTCTTCCCACTCTGCTCATTCACATGGATTTAGTGATGCACCCAGCGCCAAGAAACCAGTGGTGAACATGCTCTGTCCCAAGGCTGTGTAACAGGACACAGGTCGAGGGTACACATGGGTACACGGGGTCCACCCACTATTTTCACAGCTTCGACCCCTCCACCCTGTTAAGAAGTTGGCCCTCATTCAAATATGCTGAACTCATCCCAGTGTCATTTTCAGACACCAGGAACATTCAGCAGCGCCTGCACGTAGTCTGTTTTCATTCCCAGCAGCAAAGTGCAGGGGGCTAGGGAGCCTTGACAATTGAAATTGCAGCTGGGCCCAAAACAAAGAGGAAAGTTGAGGGGGCATCAGGCCTCCTTTTGTTTAAGTATCTGGGCTGGCAGCTATTTGGAGCCGCATACTTAGGTGAACATGTAATGGAGGGGAAACAAAGGTGCAGAGCAAGATATCACTTCAAGGGTACTTAAGAGAGGCGAGGTTTGACTTTGATCAGTCCCTGAATATAAGAGATGTGTAAGCACTGTAAGAATGTCAGGTGTGTTGGCCTGTCCCAGTATTTACACAAATAACAATTTAAATACAGGGATAGAATAACAGTATGCAAGGTCCGACTCCCTCTTCCTGTCGAATGAAATACCCCAAATTTCTTACAGGTGAACACTCCGATGGGGCTTGGACCCTTTTTACGCCAATAACAAAGGGCTTGAAAAGAGAATAGAGGTGTTGTCCCTTTCAGAGTAAATCAAAGAGTCATCCCTTCATTGTTTGGCATGGTCTCCTTTATTGTAAGGTAAGTAATTTCATATTCTGATAGGAGTGAAATATGCCATTTAATGTTTAATAAGATGTGTAGACAGCCGACACGAGTTTCGCCCCCTGTGGCTAATGTGCCTGGTCTATAGCGGACAGATGGATTATTACCAGCAAGCCAGGAAAATCACCAAGTGCCTGTACTGAGGGAAAACAATGCATAAAAGTGTAGCAACACAAAGTCTATTTTCTGTATCCAACAGGAATTTCATCTTACATGGTACCAAAAAAAGTGGCAGCAAGCCAACTGTTTGAGTTCATCACTACACACAACCATGGCCACCACCATATATGGACAACTCTACAAAAACACTGGTCCCTCCTCACCAGTAATCCCACCACACGGGAAACCATCTTAACTTTCCCACAACTGAGTTACAAACGGGCACCAAATCTGGGACACAAATTATCTCTCTCTTTGTTAGAGGATAAAAAAACGCCTTCTACTTTCCTCCAGCAACCAAAAGGCTTCTACACCTGCAGGAATTGTGCAAACTGGGTACATACAAAACTAAAGAACTGCTAATCAATGGTAGACTTCACAAACTGTGAAAGTACCAATGTGGTCTATCTAGTAACCTGTCCTTGTAACCAACAGTATACAGGAAGCACCACCAGACCACTCAAAACAAGAATACAGGAGCACTACCGCAATATTCAGAAAGACGACCCCAACTACCACTAGCAGAGCATTTCATAGCACACCACTAGCATCAACGTGCTTTCCGTTCCTGTGGCTTACTGAAAGTGAACCAGAACCAATGTGGGGGAGTTGCAAAATTAAAACTGCGACAGCAAGGAAGCGCTCTGATTATCCGCTTTGGTACACTCCAGCTTGGTTTAAATAAAGACGCAGAATGGCATGATTGGCCAGCGATGGACGTTACCTGTCCAATCTCCAGACATGAGGCAGGATGACCTGTCAAACCTCCATAAATGAGCCTACGTGCGGCAAGGACCTTGATGTGATAACAATGAAGGCATCTCCTATTGGTACACCTCACGTAAACAACCAACAAAGTAACTTTCTTCTGTACTCCTCATGTAAACAACCAACAACGTAACTTTCTTCTGTACTCCTCATGTAAACAACCAACAACGTAACTTTCTTCTGTACTCCTCATGTAAACAACCAACAACGTAACTTTCTTCTGCACTCCTCATGTAAACGCCCGACAAAGTAACTTTCTTCTGAACTCCTCCCGTAAACAACTAATAAAGTTTCTTTCTTCCGTATTCCTCATGTAAACAATCAACAAAGTAACTTTCTTCTGTACTCCTCATGTAAACAACCAATGAAGTAACTTTCTTCTGTACTCGCCAAGTAAATAACAAGCAAAGTAACTTTCTTCTCTTATGGTATGTTATTGAAGCTTTTAGAGCGCACTTATACCCAAAGGTGTCCTGGCGCTGAGCACTATCTCACTGAATCCACAGTTAAAAATGTCTTTTACAGTGAATAGCCATGTCTTCAGCCCCTTCCTAAAAGGAAGGTGCTCAGTGGCATTCCTAAGCTGCGCAGGCAAGGTGTTCCAGGCTTTTGCGGCACAAAAGGAAAAGCTGCTGCCGCCCCACTTGTCTTTATTCACTCGGGGGACAATTACTAATTTTCCTTCCGAGGAGCGCAGCGCTCTACCAGGGACATACTATTTAAAGCGTCTACTCAAAAATTCAGGACCACTACCCATCAACGACTTAAAAACAGTACACAATGCTTTGAATTGTGCTCATTTTGTTATTGGCAGCCAGTGCAATTGCCGGAGTCCATCTCTGACTGAGACAAATCTTGGTATGCCTGTTAGAAGCCTAGCCGCAGCATTTTGCACTAGCTGGAGTCTGTACAGATGTTTTTTTTTAATATTCAGGTACAGACTGTTGCAATAATCCAGCAGTGACAAAATGAGGGCTGAGACTGCTAATCTAAAGCTATCCTCTGGAAGGAAAAATTTTATTTTCCTCAGGATTCTAAGGAGGAAAAAACAAGTCAAGGCAACTCCGCTGACCTGATCTCCAAAGTCGAGTTTATGATCCATAATCACTCCCAGGTTCTTCGATTTAACCGTGGGGGCAGGGGGCTTGGCCATTTCTTCGGGCCACAGGTCCAGTGTCCAGAGATTGGGATTTTTCCCAAATATAATGACCTCGGTTTTGCCTGCATTAAGTTTCAGGCAATTGGAGGCCTTCCAGACAGAGATGTCTTTCAGGCAACCATTACATCTAGAGTAAGCCTGGGCGTTGATCTACGCTCCGCTCGCGGAGCTTGCGAAGTTTAGGTAACTTTGCGATTCGCGTAGAGCGCGAAGTTGCAGATTGCTATGCAATCTACCACGTAGCGTAGTAGTTTTGCTTCCTCGCGCGCTCAATATTCATTCTCGCGCGCGGTAACGTCTTACCCTGATTCTGCATACGCCAACTCGCCTTTCTGTCTGTTCGCGTGCGCCACGAGATTTGTAATATGGCCGCCCAATCCCGCGAGAGTGTGCGAACATGTCATTCGGACACGCGAGCTGACTTGCGGCGGCTGTCTTGGTAAGATTGCGATCCTGAACATGCAAAAACTACAATCTGGTGAAGAATATCTCTCGAGCTTCATAAAACCTTCTCTAAAATGATCATTTTGCTCAGAAAAACTCCTCAGATTGCGATTTGGCTGTAGTCTTTTGTGTAAGGAGTCCTTTATTTTTTTTTACTCTTTTTTTTCAAGAGGAAGGAAGTGCCCCTGAGTCTCCAACTTCCTGTTCCTGTCCAGCAGGCTCCTCCCAGTGCTTTGTCCATGTGCTGTTCACTTTCATTTGGATTTGGAGCTGGAAGGATCACGTTTTGTGTCTGTCTGCTGCATCATGACATTGGATTGGATTTATTTGAGGACTTTTTGATTTGAGATTTAATTTTACAAGTAAGTTGGAGAATTGGTGCACATGTTTGTTTCTTTGGGACTTGTTTGTACCTACATTTTTCTGGGATTTTCATTGTTTTTAAAAATTATTGTTGTGGGTGGCCTGCACTTTCAATAGTGGCCTAGTTGTTTTTCTTTGCAATTTCAGCCAGTAGGGTACCCATGGGTCCATGTTTCTGTGGTGTCTGTTGAATTTAAACATCATGTAGGGCATGGATGGCATAGGATTGAAATGCTAAATGTGGCAGTGGTGTATTTCACTGTTTGTGTGTGTGTGTGTGTGTGTGAAATAACTTTGTTGGATGTGTGTGCTTGATGTGTAACTTCTTTACAATCCTTTCGTAGCCCTGTTGATTTTCATTTTTGTATTAAAGCTGTGTTGTTTAGCAGGACTCCTTTGTCCGGTCATATATATATTCCTGCTTCAGTTCATTGGCCTGCTTCACTTCATTGTTGCATCAAGCCCATGTGGCTTGTGGCAATTTTGTGGTGGTAGTTTAGTAGTGTGTGCTTCTTTTTCTATAAAGGCCTGCATTTCTTTTCTTTGTTCCCCTTGGCTTATGCTTGTTGTTGTTGTGTCCTGGCCATGTGTGTGGCGGCCATTTTGTAAAGGCAGGCATTGTGCTTTTGCCATAGGCTTACATTGTATGTCTTCCATTTCTTGTTGTTGTGGGTGGGGTGGGTAGCGGCCATTTTGTGGAGCCATCCAAGCAGTGTGCTTGCTTTTGCCATTCTGTTCCAAGCTTGTGGCGTAGTCTGCCAGTAGACCCAGAGGTAGTCATCCTCAAATCATGGGTGCATAAAAACAGTTTGTGTTGTCTGTTGAATTTTAACACCATGGATAGCTTTGGATTGAATTGCAAAAGGTGTTTTTTGGGGTGGAATTGCAGGTTTTGGGTGTGTGTTAAATAAACAGGGTTTTTCAGCCAGTAGGTAACCCTAGGGATTCAGCTCGCGTACTTTTGGCAACTCTGCACAGCGCGACAACACGGACTTACAGTTTTTGTCATTTTCGCGCTCTCAATATGCGTGTTCGCGCACGCGATGACGACTTTTTGAACAGTTTGCGATGCCGAACACACAGAATTTGCAATCTGACAAACAATATCTCGCGAGCAACATAAAACCTTCTCGAAAACGCTGATTTTGTGCATTTTGCTAAAAAAAAACTCTACAGGTTGTCATTCTGCTGTAGTTTTGGAGCACGAAGTCACTTTTATTTAAAAAAGAAATATTTTTAGGAGAGGAAGTAAATTCCACAGAGACTCCAACTTCCTGTTCCTGTCCTTTGTTATTATTGTGGTGGGTGGCCTGAGCATGTGGGTGGTGGCCATTTTGTGAAAGCAGGCATTGTGCTTTTGCCATAGGCTTACATTGTCTGTCTTCCATTTCTTGTTGTTGTGGGTGGGTAGTGGCCATTTTGTGGAGCCATCCAAGCAGTGTGCTTGCTTTTGCCATTCTGTTCCAAGCTTGTGGACTAGTCTGCCAGTAGGCCCAGTGGTAGTCATCCTCAAATCATGGGTGCATAAAAACAGTTTGTGTTGTCTGTTGAATTCTAAAACCATGGATGGCTTTGGATTGAATTGCAAAAGGTCTTTTTTGGGGTGGAATTTCAGTTTTTGGGTGTGTGTTAAATAAATAGGGATTTGCAGCCAGTAGATAACCCTAGGGATTCAGCTCATGTACTTTTGGCAAATCTGCACAGCGCGACAACGCGGACTTACAGTTTTTGTCATTTTCGCGCTATCAATATGCGTGTTCGCGCATGCGATAATGACTTTTTGTACAGTTCGTAATACCAAACACAGAATTTGCAATCTGGCAAACAATATCTCGCGAGCAACATAAAACCTTCTCGAAAATGCTGATTTTGTGCATTTTGCTAAAAAAACTCATCAGGTTGTCATTTTGCTGTAGTTTTGGAGCACGGAGTCACTATTATATTTTTTAAAATATTTGTAGGAGAGGAAGTAAGTTCCACAGAGACTCCAACTTCCTGTTCCTGTCCTTTGTATTCACTTATTTGTTATTATTGTGGTGCGTGGCCTGAGCATGTGGGTGGTGGCCATTTTGTGAAGGCAGGCATTGTGCTTTTGCAATAGGCCTGCCTTGTCTGTCTTGTATTCCTGACCTTTTCTTGTTTTTGTGAGTGGCCTGGCCATGTGGTGGCGGCCATTTTGCGGGACCAGCCACTGTGCTTTTTCCATCGGCCTCCAAGCTTGTGGCCTAGTCTGCCAGTAGACCCAGGGGTACTACTCACCAATCATCACGGGTGCATGGAAGTTAAACAACTGTTTTTGTGTTGTGCGTTGAATTTCAACATCATGTATGTTTTTGGATTGAATTGCCAAATGTGGGCTCTACTTTTTTTTCTGGGGTATATTTCACTTTTTGGGTGTTGTAAATAAATGCCTTTAGTTTTTATGTGTATGTGTTCATTGTTGTTGCTCCCTGATGCTGCATCCATCCCATAAGATGCACACATTTGTATTTAGGGCAAACAGGCTAGACTACATTTATGTTTTTGTTCTTTGCTATTCTTATTCTTTCTGAGTGTACACAGTACAGTAGTACACCAGGAGCCCTGGCCTTTTCAGTCTCATAAATGACTATACTGTTGTTGTTCACTGACTTAATAAAATTTAATAATTGTGACCACCCACCTCACACTAAGATGTTATATATTATATAGATTTGATTGTACTATCTTTTAACTGATGTTCTTCTGGCTTTTTTGCTTTTAGGTGCACAAAAGACGGAGGAGGTGTGTCATCATCGCCCGTTGTGGTGTCAGACCGACGTCCTGCTGCTGTACACGACGTGACGTGACGTGTGAGTGACTTGACCAGCTATCTCTACAACTTGTGCAAGTGAGTGCTGTTTTGACATCTGAAGAAGATGCCCCCAAAGAAAGCAGGTAGCAGGTTCTCTGGTACCAAGAAAGTTGCCATGGAGAAGAAGGAACAGAAGAAGAAGGAAGTGTCACTTAAGTCTGGTGTGCCTCCCAAAACCTTTTTTGGGACACTGAAAATGACGTCTGCAGCAGCGGTGTCCGGGGGCCAAGCTGGGGGCAGCACCTCCGCATCAGTGGGCCCAACTCACTAACCCAGGCCCAAGCAGATGAGTGTGGAAGAGGTAGCCAGCCTAATGGTGGAAAGCAGTGATGCTGAGCCTGAACTAAACTTATCGCTGACTCGTGTAGCTCTGGGGACGGAGTTGTGTTCAATACTCCGGGGGCGGCTGACATCTTGGGAGGAGGAGGTCAGCGGTGCAGCTGCCACGGGGAATTTGCGCGTCCTGGCTCAAAAGGGGCAGATGTGGCGAACGCGCACTAGAACCTAGTCGGCGGAGAAGTAAGCTGCGTGTTCAACGAGCTGTGCGTCGTCTTTTTATTTAAAAATCCAAATCTTTTAAAAACGTTTGCTATTTGCACATCTTACCTGTACTGTCAAAACTGTGTCGGGTAATTGACTCGTGTAGCTCTGGGGACGGAGTTGTGTTCAATACTCCGGGGGCGGCTGACATCTTGGGAGGAGGGGGTCAGCTGTGCAGCTGCCACAGGGAATTTGCGCGTCCTGGCTCAAAAGGGGCGGATGTGGCGAACGCGCAGTGGCCGCGCCCAGCGGGCGCAACGCTGGCGCGCCGAAGGCGCGCCAAAGGCAAGCCCGTCTGCGCCCGTCCGCGCCCGACCGAGACCAGAGTCCAGGACCCCTGCTCCCGCAGCTGCGGCACCATGCCCTTACACAGCCGCTCAGCTAAGAAAGCTCTGTGGTATGCACAGGTGTCACCATTGTTTGGGCCCCCCCTTTGACCAGACCCACTGCGCTCAATGCCCTTTTGCCCTGAATATAGAGGATCAGGCGGGTAAAATGTGTCCCTCAACTTCGGATTTTAAAATGAAGTTGCTCAACTGCCGTTCGTTGCCAAAACACTCGTTAGAAATGCGGCTGCTTCTGGAAGATACCAGCCCGGATGTAATGTTTCTTACTGAAACTTGGCTTACGGATTGGTCAAACCCAGCAGTGGTTCAGGCACTCCCCCAAGGTTACACCATCCAGAGGCAAGATCGATGCCTGATTAGAGGAGGAGGGCTCGCCATTATTCACAGGGAATCTTTCAGTTGTCGTATTTCGGATGGGCTGATCCGTGATTGCGAAAGTTGCTCCTTCTCTATCAAGCTTACACCTGCATGCACATTTTCAGGCATGTTATTCTACCGGCCCCCAGGAGCGATAGGATCCTTCATTGGTGACTTGGTGGATAATACATCCATAGTGGTCAGCTCCTTGCGGAACTTCACTGTCCTGGGAGATCTCAACCTGCACTTTGAAACTCGCTCCGCCACTAATGTGGAGGAAGTGTCTGACGCCTTAGAGGTGTTACTTCTCTCCCAGAAAGTGATGGGTCCGACTCATGTCAAGGGACATCTGCTGGACCCGATTTTTACCAACACTCACATTCAGATGGAGGATCCCCACCCGCTCCCTTGGATGGACCACTACTTAATTTCATTCTCCTGGCCGTCCTCCACGAGCAGGAAGGTTGAAAACCACACTAAAATTTTGAACCGGAACTGGTCAAATATTTCTATGGAGGAATGGGCCGCTATTCTTAAAGAAACTTGCCCCCGACTAGACGTCGACCCTGAATTGGCAAATTTGCAATTTAATCACTGGATTAAAAATACACTGGACGTGCTAGCCCCTATAAAACGCAGGGACATTAAAAAGGGTCCCAAAAAAGTTGCATGGTATACCACGGAGCTCAGAGAGCAAAAACGGAACTGTAAGCAACTTGAGAGACAGTGAAGGAAAGATTTTTCACATGAGAAAAAGAAAGTCTATCGCGATGCGCTAAAACTGTATAAAGTAGAGATTACCAAAACAGAATCTAAGTACTATGAAGCAAAAATTTTATCAGCACCTAATATCCCACGAGAAATCTTTAAAATGTTTAAATCCTTGACCACCCCTCCATGTACCACAGCGAGTCCCACTGACCTACAAGGACGCTGTAATAATATAGCAGAGTTCTTCCAGGATAAAGTACAGGCGATTTACTCAGCCTTTCCAGCAGTGGATAATTTCGCCTATGATCCTCAGATGGAAGAAATAAGAGACCTTCTAGATCAGAGCTTGGAATCTTTTCCGCCCCTGGACTCAGACAAAGTGGTCTCTTTACTCAACAAACTCAAATCAGGTTCCCCTAAAGAACAGGCACCCCCCACTGTGTTGTGTAAGGTTGCCCTAGAAGTAGCCCCCGTCATCGCAACACTTATTAATTCCTCACTGGCAGCAGGTAGGGTTCCTTCACTATGGAAGGAAGCGATGGTGAAGGCCCTGCTGAAAAAGCCAGGATCAGACCCGGAAGTAATGGCCAACTACCGTCCAATCTCCCTGCTCCCGGGAATAGCCAAAATAGCGGAGAAACATGTCAACACTATTCTCTCCTCCTATCTGGAGGAGCATGACTGCTTGCACCTGACACAGACCGGCTTTAGATCTCTTCAGGGCACTGAAACGGCCCTGATCGCGGTAGTGGAGGAGGCAAGAAAAATCATGGACTCAGGAGGATCAGCTGCAATAATCCTCCTTGATCTTAGTGCGGCTTTCGATACCGTCAACCATCGAATCCTTATCTCCAGATGTCATGAGATGGGGGTGACCGGAACCGCACTGAGATGGATAGTCTCCTTTTTGGAAGGCCGTACATTCCAGGTTTTTGAGGATAACGTGACTTCCAGGAATGTGCCTTTGAAGAGTGGAGTGCCTCAGGGCTCATCACTAAGCCCCACTCTTTTTAACCCCTTCGACGCGCATGATGGAGCGGTTCCGTCATGCACGTCGGTTGCGCTGTGCGCATGATGGAACAGCTCCGTCATGGCCCCGCCCGCGCTCAGAACCTTCAGCGTGGCGCGGAAATCTGCGCCGCGCTGAAGGGGTTAATATTTATATGAGTCCATTAGCTAAAATAGTGGAGGTGTTTGGCATACAAATTGTCACGTATGCCGATGACACCCAGCTGATAGTCTCCCTCAAAGGCCCAGGACAGCCGGGAAGTAATCTCTCCAGATGTCTTGAGGAAATATCAGTCTGGATGAAACAGTCCTGCCTTCAGTTAAATGGAGCAAAAACAGATCTTATGCTGCTGGGTAGGCCTCTGCCTCCAATCCTTCTTCTGGCATGGCCTAGCTGTATGGGAAAACCGCCTACTCCTAAAAATCATATTAAGAGCCTAGGAGTCTGGCTGGATGCCAAACTAGACATGAAGATACAGGCTAAAAAGGTAGCTGGGTGCTGTTTCGGGATACTGAAAACAGCGGGAAAGATCCTGCCTCTTCTCCCGTTTCATGCAAAAAAACTGCTTTTCCAAGCATTAATTCTGTCACGTCTGGATTATGCTAATGCCCCCTATTTGGGAGTCCCTCAATCCACAAAAAGCATACTTCAGAAGGTCCAGAATTGTGCGGCAAGAATTCTCTTGCAAATTCCGCGGAGAGAATCAGCGAGAGGAGCAATTAGACAACTGCATTGGCTTCCTATTGCAGAAAGGATCAAATTCAAGGCCCTTTGTGTTACGCACAAGATCATGGCCGCTAAGGGTCCACTAATCCTTCGAAGGATAGTTTCCCCATACCGTCCCAGAAGGTGCCGTCGCTCTGGAAATAAACGCCTGGCCATGGTTCCTAGAATTTTCAGGTCCAGAAGTGGAGGCCGCTGTTTCTCCTATGTCGCCTCCAAGGCGTGGAACACCCTCCCAGACTCTATCCGTCTGGAGGAGGAATACCTTCCCTTTCGGAGACTTTTGAAGATGCATCTCTTCCCAACTGTCTAATCAGTCTGCTTTTCTGTTTGATTGGTTCGTAGTGCTGGGAGGCCTTAGGGTAGCCATGCGCTTTATAAATGCTTCTTTCATTTCATTTCAAAGTAGTACACAATCAACGCAGGAGGGAACACAGCAGATAAGTGGTCAACAACGACAGCCGCAACCACCGCCCAAATAGTAGCTGTTGTTCCTTCCGAAGTAGGGGCAGTTCAGGAAATTGATCCTCATACAGAGGAAGAAGAGGAAGCCACTCCTTCAGAAGTTCCATTGTCCCCAGCAAGGGTAAAGGAGGGTTAGTACATCAAGTTCTTTGCCAAGCCCCCCTTCTGATGATCTATAAGCCACTTGGAAGCCACAAACTGAGTCTGAGAGGGAGACACGTCACAAGAGCAGGCATGGGAAAAGGAAGGTTCCAGAAAGCCTTACACGTATGGAGGTTGATGTAGAACAGCAGGATGATGATGATGATGAGCCAGTCATCACGAACATCACTCCCAGCCCAGAGGAGATGGAGACCAACATTTTTACACTATCCAAAAGGGCTGCGAGGAATGTAGCACACATACCTCCAACACAGGTAACACCAACACGACCTTCAGCTTCTATATTTACATTAGCAAAGGGCCGGCAGCATCCTACATCCAGCACAAGCACCACCTCAGCAGAAGTAGTTAGTGGTACTGCACAGAGTCAAATTCAACACACACCCTCCAGTTCATCCGGCATTGGAAGTGGCACCTCCAGCAGGAGACAAAAGTTAAGCTCCCCAGTGTGGGACTTCTTTACGGTTAGCGGAAAGGAGGAGAACATTGCTATATGCTCCGTTTGTCATACCTCTGATAGTCGTGGTAAGCTTGGTACAAACTACGGTACCGGAGGCCAAATGACCCATCTGAAAAAACACCACGCGATCCAGTGGGAGGAGCACCTTCGTCACATAAAAACTGGAACCATTGCTGTTGGTGGGGATAAACGAGTAGAAAGTCTGCTCACGGTGGAACAGCAAGAAGAAGAAGAGGGAGACATTCTCTGTGGTAGTGGTACACAAAGTAGCCCTGTCCTCAGCACTGCAGTGGTAACACCCACATTCTCAGCAACATTTCAGTGGCACAAGAGTAAGAGTCAGCCTGAGACACCAAGGAGTACTGCTTTTAAAAAAAGTGCGACGTTGAGCACAGGAAGGAATACCACGCAGCCTACCATTCTTAGCATGTTTACTAGGCCGGAGGGGCAGTACAAACGCAACCACCCAATAGAACGTTTGTACAATGCGAAGCTGGCTAAAATGTTAGCACTGGAGCTTCTCCCTTTTTCTTTTGTTGAAGGGGTGGGTTTTCTGGAATTTGTGACACCATCTGCCCAAAATGGAAGGTCCCTGCCGCTACTATTTTGCAAGAGTTGCTGTTCCAGCACTACATCACGACGTGCTGAAATTGCTTGGAAAAGCCTTAAAACAGAGTGCTGTTCAGAGTATCCACCTGACAACAGACATGTGGACGAGTTGCCAAGCCACTGTTTACATGTGCATCACTGCACACTGGGTCTCTTTTTCGGGTTTTAAAGATAAGATATCTGAAGGTGTTGTTGACACCGCTGAGATTTTTAAAGACACTCGCAAACATGCAACTGTAGCAATGTTTGCTATGGAGAAATCTCATACTGCTGCAAACATTTTGGATGAGTTTAACAGCAAGGTGTTTGAGTGGCTGTGACCAAGAGGGCCTAACATTGGTTTTGATGCCACAGACAATGGCAGTAATGTAGTTAGTGCCATGAAAGATGGTGGCTATTTCAGGGTCCCGTGTTTGGCACACTGCATTAACATTGTTGTTCAAGACTTTCTGAAAAATGAAAGCAAAGTCAGCAACTTACTGACCACCTGCAGAAGAATATGCACACATTTCAACCATTCTTTTAAAGCCCGGAAGCAGCTGAGGGTCATTCAACGTGAGCATAAAATGCCAGTCAAAGCACTCATCCAGGAGGTGCCAACACGTTGGAACTCAACTTATTACATGCTTGAGCGTATGTTTGAGCAGTACATACCACTCAATGCTTATGTCATGAAAAGTTCAGGAGATCCTACTGTGAAAGGCATGACCATTGAGATGGCCCAATGGGACCTCGTTAAATGCCTGACAGAGATGCTACTTCCTTTTGATGTCTTCACACGTGAAGTCAGCAGGGAGGACTGTACTATGGGCCAAGCTATCCCATTGTTGTACATGCTAGAGCAAGAGCTGAAGGAGGTGTCAGAAATGTACGCAGGTGTTGATGACAAATTAGACACATATTATTTGGCAGACACCTTAGCCGTTCGCTTATCTGACAATACAAATTATTGCTGAGCAGTAATGAAGTCATTCCTTTTTCAGAAGTGGATGTTGCCAAGTACAAAACTTTGATAGCTGAGGAAGCCACTGACTTTGAAAACGAACGGATCTTAATTAGAGGCCCGCCACCCCAGGGCAGAAAAAGTACTACAGGGCACCCAGAGTCAAGTTCTACTTCAGAGACCGAGAGCAGTGCATTTGCCTCTCAGCAGTCAACAACACTGCCAGCAATAACATCAACAACAGCACCAACAGGATCATCAGCCACATTTAAAAAAATGGCAGGTGATTGGTTTCTACGGAAAGGGTTTTGTACGTCCATTACTGATGCAAAGGCAAAGGAGGCCAAGCAAATCGGAGCACCCCTGAACATTGAGCGGATGGTTCAGGCCTATCTAGATGACACAACAGAGGTCTTCATGGAGCAAAGCCCATTGGTGTATTGGTATGGGAAAAGAAGCCAATGGCCAGTGCTCAGCAGGCTGGCGATAAAGTATGTGGCTTGCCCTGTTGCAAGTGTCTCTTCAGAGCGTGTTTTCAGTGCTGCTGGTGCCATTTTTACTGTGAAAACGACCAGTCTCTCGCCCAAAAGCGCGGAGAGGTTAACCATGATCAAAATGAATCAGCACTTTATACCACCGGAGTACAAAATATGTGAATCACAGCAGGAAGAGGAGAGCGACTTCGATGACATAAGTAGTGGGTTATTACATGACGTACTTCTGTCTGAACCACCAAAGTTTGAGGACGAGCTCCTCTTCCCTGACAACTAGGCTTTCAAATTGCTCTTCCTTCCTTTATTTGTGTGCGTATCTGTTTTTCTGTTTCAAATCTAATCACAACAAATCCATCAACAGTCTCCTCTTTTTCTTTCCCTATTGGAGTTGCACGTCTGTGCGTAACTGTTCATTCCACTCCTCAGAGTCCTGCTCCATCTTCCTTACTCTCCCTAAATACATTTCAAGCAAGCCAGACATTGGATGGAGATGGAGAATAGTACAATACATGTTGCCTCTAACAGTCCCTCCATAAGAAGTTAAACGTGACAACAGCTATATTCAGTTTTGTTTCCAAGCCGAAAGAAACTCAATACTGACTGTCAGAAGGCTAGGCAGCTGACCTGACAGCCAAAGAGAAGAGCAAGACAGGTAATGATTATTTAGAATGATGGCATGCATTGCATTGGATGCTTGCTGAGTACGAGTGAATGTGCATGAAGTCAAACTTTACTAGTTTATCTACAAAGTAAAAGTGACTCAGGTGACAGTCAATGTTTCCTTGTTGTTTAATAACCACATTGTACTCCTACTACTGCAGGTGCCGGCCAATATCCGTTGCAATTTTGTGATATGGAATATATTATAAACTTAATCAGTCACTACAGACTGAGTTGATGTTGGAGAACACGTACCACACGGTCATGATGCTGAGCATACTATCTTTGCATACAGTCAGTCAGTGGGATCGGAGATAATTGATGGAATAACTGTGTTTCATGGACTGCCTTGAAAGGTAAACAGTTTCAACAAGAACCATAGCAGACCTAGGCTACTTGTCCGTGTAGTGGTGTGGACTGGAGTAGAGTGTAGTGGTATGAGGGACAGTGGTGCATTGAATTAGTCACTTCATTTGGAAAATGCTAGGTTGCAGCAGTGCATATGCCTTTTGTCTGGCTCTGTCAAAATTTAAGGTAAATGGGGGTAGGGTGCCTGGCCTGTGCCGTGGTTGGCCTGTTCTGTGCTGGCTCCTGTCCCATTGTTGTTGTAGCTTAATGCTGTAGAGTAGACACTATGTATCCAAGCCGCCTTAGTCTGAAAGTGTTCTCTCAAGAGTCTTGTCTTCTCTTCTTGCAGTCCACTGTAATTGATTTTATTTTTTTTAATTCAGTTATTTTTCAATACCCCTTTTGTTTTTCCATCTACACTTACAGGCTGGCCTTTAACCTGTGCTATAGTGGGAGAAACAATTCACATTTACCTTACCAATCCGCATCAGGCAGGCAGTGGTACCCAAGACTGAAGTGTGGAGTGTCCATGGATGGGAGGACCAAGAGGAATGACGAGAATGATGCAACTCCACATTTGGACCAGGATAATACAGTAACTTTAGTATCATTCATCATTCGTCTTTAAATTTATTTGATTCCTTTTTTCTCTTCAATCATTACGACTGTGTGTTGTGGTTTGTTTGGTAATTGATCCCTACAACTATTTTTTCATTTTCTTTACTAGCTTGAAAAATAAAAGTAAGCCCGGTACAGCATGTAATTTGGTTCGCTCTGAGGGCAGACAGGCTAGGAACATTTCATATTAATAATTTCTGCCCTGTACTGTCTAATTGTGTAGCAGTAGTTAGTAAGTACAGTTCATTATCATTAACCATCAAGTTCTCTTCATCAGCGTGCATGCATTTCCTTTTTCTCACTTTATAGATTTCTTTGATAATGGATCGTGGTCGTCTTTGTCAAACCTTTCCCAAAACACCCCTTCCCATCCATTAATCAATCCCTAACCCTCTTCCCCCGGGCTGTGTGATTTATATTGAGGTGTGATGTGACTACATTAAATGTACATCAAAAATTGATCACACGCTTGCTGGGGCAGATGTGGTGAAAGCACCACTAATTGAATTTTAACTAAGGCAGGGCAAGGATCTTCTTCTGCTTGCCCACCCATGCTGTACTTTACTTTGTTCTACTACTCCTCCCATAGTCTGTCTCAGTCAAGTGACTTTCTCTTTCTTTTTTCAAATGCTATTGCCAGTGTGTACTACTACCAGCACAATAATGGCATCTTCTCCATTCATTTGGGAAACCAACCATGCAGCCATCACTGTGCCGAACTTCATCATCATCAATCACAGGAAAGATACGTTTGGTGGGAGGTATTATGGACTAGGAGGAGAGACTGACAGTACTAGTATGACAGTTAAAAATAACTCAGTGAGGGGTACCACATCAATCTGTTTGTGTGTTACAAAATTGGCAGAACACTGGCTGCGGGCATGCAGCAGCAAGGAAACAAATTAACAAACCATGTGATGTAAATTGAATTCGTAAAACAGTAACCCACCACAAAACATTAACATCGTATGTGTAAGTAAATAATATAAAATGTAATATACCCTAACAAAAATAAACTATCCCACTCTGACCTAACCCACCCCCCTCCCTAACCCCAACAAATGTCCAAAACGAAAGTCAAAGTCCGAAATGTCCATAAAAAAGTTAAACCCAACGCCCAAAACCCACTCACCAACAAAAGGAATTAAAAAAGGGGCAAATTACAAGGTCCTATAGTCGGCGAGCCTTCAGGTGTTTATCCACAAGGATTTTTACACGCTCTTCTAGGTGCTCCTCCAAGCAGGCCATCCGGCGGAGCATCTGGCTGCAAAATGCCCTGCAGTTACATGCAGGGTGGGGGGCAGCAGTGGTAGATATCGAGGCACGACGGCGGGCGGCTGCCGGACCACGGCACCGTAAAACTGGAGGCAGGGCCTTACTGGGGCCCGGGGCATTGGAGGAGGCTGCAGCTGCAGCCGCCTCCTCCTCCTCCTCCGCCTGAGCCACCAGCCAGCGATATTCATCACAAATGGCCTCCAGTTTACGGCGCCGGGCCCTGGTTGCCAGCTCCTTCCTCTTTGGTTTTGGTTGGGAAGGAGTATCTATATCAAGAAAGAAAAAGAACATGGTGTAACCAATACTCTTAGCAAAACAGAAACACTAAATTCATTCAACACATAGTGGCACAGTATCACTAGCAAGCACAGTACATAACATTTGTGATTTGGTGGTTAGTATCTATACTCCTTCTTCCTCGGACTCTAACTTTTGTGGGAGTTTCTGACATTATACTCGTACTATGTACTCCAGTACCATCCAGTCGTGTTGTTCTTATCTCTAGTTTAGCGCAATTACATAACCTTGTTGTAGCCGGCATGCCAGCTCAGTCAGCTAAGCTTTCACCCTAGAGAAACAGATATGAGTCACATGATGCAGACTCACGTTAGTTTTATTTACTACCACTGTCTGCAGGTGGGGAAGCACATATTTTTGTATTACGGCCGGTGGCACTGGCCATACTGTGTCTTTTACATGAGGGCAAATGCTCAATTTCACTTTCACCCTGCCCTGGGTACTACAAAAAGGCTGATTATTTATCAGATCCAATGATCATTGCTTATATTATAGATGGTAATACGACATCAGGTCAGTAGCGGTCGGTGGTGGGAGTGCTGCCGGGTGGTGACATGGGAAGGTGCAGGGTGGGAGTAGAAAACTATGGATTACGGACAATCACAGGTAATTAAACAATACATATAAATAAATAAAACAAATTTCGTTGCACGCACTGCATCGCATTTGGTGGTGCAGTGCACACAATGAAAATCATTTTATATGTTTACTTACCTGTATTTGGCCGTAATACATAGTTTACTTGCCACCCACCCTGCCCCTCCCCATGTCACCACCCGCCAGCACTCCCACCACCGACCGCTACTGCATAGGGTACTTTGCTTTCATTGATTGTGTAACCAACAGATAGGCCACCCTTTGCAGGCTGGCTCACACAATCGAAAATACATTAACATAGGTAGGGAGTGGTCCTCGGAGTCGGAGTAAGGCGCTTCGGCTTAATAATATATATATATATATATATATATATATTATCTACTGGCGGTCGCCAGTAGATAGTTATAGTTAGGACCCTGTTTCCATAGGAAATCCGCAACATTCTATTTGGAATAACTTTGGCGCCGGTCGATGAATCCTCGCGAAATTTTCAAAATAGGTGGGGCGCTACGCTCCGCTCCTACCCTGAAAGTCTCGGGGGGATTCGTCAAGCGGGGGCTGAGAAAAAAGGGGGGTCCCAAAACGCGTTTTTCCCATGCATTTTTCCATAGGACCTTTAGACACAGCTACATCCCGAACGGCTGAACAGAGTTACTTGAAATTTGGCAGAGAGGTAGTCCTCAGGTCAAGGAAGTGCCTTTTGTAGGTCTGGTGTAAATCTGTTCAGTAGTTCCTGAGAAAATAGCATTTAAATCAATATATATATGTGGGCGGAGCCTAACCACACATCTCATCCTGAGATCTGATTGGCTGTCAGCACTTCATTCAAGAAGTGTTGGCAGCCATCTTGGGACCAATATACATGATAGCACCTCATTAAAAAGCATTGCAGTTAATAGAAGATTTTAAGACTTTAGTTACATTATAAATCATTTGTTGATGGTACCATACTCATTTTAGGAATTGTGGTATGTTCTAAGGTGATTTCACCATGTGAAAAAGCCTTCTGCTGGGATATCATGATTGAGAGAAAAATATTTTCTCATGCTTTTACCACAGAGGTTTGGAAGGTGATCTATAAGCTAAACTGAGAGCTTATTTTCTGTAAATTCACATTATCTTTCTCAGTCATGTGAGAATGAAGTCTGACATTCTCAGTAAAACATGTACATCCAACAAGGGCAGAGACTGTCAGTTGATTCCTTTGTGTTCTACTGCAGCTTTCCAGAGTGTTCCAAAGAACTACTAGAGCGCTAACCGTCCTACTTATGATAAATGTATGGCACACCTGAAGCCATCTTGCTTGGATTAAAGTGGTAACTCTTAAAACATTTAATTTAAAAAGGAACAAAATGAGGTGGTTCATTTTTCCATAAAAAGTATGATTAGTGCTGCATAAAGAAAAATTAGGGCACATTTTGAGTGACTTCTCAAATCCTGGCATGCAGACTGAAACATGCACTTTCAATACCAGCAGCAGTTTTCCCTGGTGAGCAGTAGCTTTACTACAGTGATCTAATGAGCAAAAAGAGTGCTAACATTCTGATTTTATGGCAAATGTGTGACACATTTGAATGCCTTCTTGATGGAATCAAAGTAAAAAACTGAAAGTATTTCCTACTGAGGAGACTGCAGTAAATGAGGAAATTAGGAAACGTCATAACAAATAAGTCTCCCAAGATGGCCACCAGAGACAAAAGAGCCCAAATGTAGCCCAAATATCACCCAGATGTAGCCCAAGTATAGCCCAATGACAGAATGTCCAAGAATGTTCTTAAAAACAACTAGAGCACTTACTGTCTTCATTATGACAAAAGTATGGCACACCTGAAGCCATCTTGATTGGAATAAACTGGTAACACTTAAAACATTTAATTTAAAAAGGAACACAATGAGGGGGTTCATTTTGCCATAGAAATTATGATTAATGCTGAAGAAAGAAAATGAGGGCACATTTTGAGTGACTTCTCAAATCCTCTTCTATTTCATTAAAAAATTCTGACATGCAGACTGAAACATGCACTTTTAATACCAGGAGCAGACTTCCATGGTGAGCAGTAGTTTTACTACAGTGATCTAATGAGCAACTAGAGTGCTAACATTCAGAATTCATGGCAAATGTGTGACATATCTGAATACCTTCATGATGGAATCAAAGTAAAAAACTGAAAGCATTTCCGACTGAGGAGACTGCAGTACATGAGGAAATTAGGAAACTTCATAACAAATAAATCTCCCAAGATGGCCACCGGAGACAAAAGAGCCCAAATGTAGCCCAAAATCACCCAGATATAGCCCAAATATAGCCCAATGACAGAAGTGTGCAAAACACTTATTATTTTGTGTTTTTGCAGTGTTATATAGTGCAGACTTGTCAGGTATTGGAGTGCTTTACATGAGCATTGGTTACATCACACAAGAACAAATTCATTTTGGTTGTAGACATGGGGAGACTAAGTGATTTGACCAGAATCACAGAATGTCGAGCTGAAGCAGAAACTTCAACCTGGTTCCCCAGTTGCAAAGTCTGCAGTTCTGGAAGTAACACCACATCCTCTCCCCTAAGTGCAACATTTAATCAAGTTGTCAACTAGATAAAAAAACATAAAGATAACAAATAATTTAAAAGTGCTTTGTCGCTATTTGAAAACTCAGAAAATATGTCCTTATTTTAGTCTTTTAGAGCACTAACCATAATTTTGATGCCAATAAGACCCTCTCATATATGTAATTTCTAAAGGAATGCTCTAGGTATTACAGTTTTGATTACATCAAGATGATGTCAGGCGCTCCACACTTTTGTAATAAATATAGAATGTTAGCAATCTAGTTGTTCATTAGGATACTGTTGAGAGGCAGAGGCCAGGGGCACGGACTCTGAAAATTGAAGGCAGGTAGGAGGGTGCAAAGGCAACAATTTAACCACACTGAGCAGGCAGGAAGGGCCGTGGAAGCACAACAGACTATGGAGGGCAGTGGAAAGGGGGGCAGGGGCAACAAACCAACAATACAGGACTTGCAAGAGAGGCTGTTGGAGGGAAGATCTATTACGGGTCAAGGAAGCTAGGGGCGGTCCCCAGAGCCCCGGGAGCCACCACAGAACTGAGCAGGAGAGTGAGTCAGGGACAAAAGGGGCACCTTAATTTGAGCCGGGGTGCCTAGGAACGCTTGCTCCAAAAATGAAGAAAACAGACATATGAGACATGGAATTGGAGGCAGAATACAATGGCAGTTTAATGAGAAGATGCAACTTCAAAGAAACCGCAGAATAGAGACCTAAAGTACAAAATACAGAATCCAGATAATCATACAGCTGTCATGATATTCTCTGTATCTCAATTAATGGACTGACAGAGAGAGAGAGAAAACACATCTATAAATGCATCATGAGAAACAAGTTACACCAAGGAAAATGTTACCTAGGGACACTCACATTTACTCTTAGAGCAAGCATTCCTGCAATTACAATACAACATCTTTTAAATGCAAAAGTAAAGAGAACAATGGTTAAACATAACATGACATTTCATATAGGTAAAATAGAATAAGATACTTCAAGTAAAGCCGAGCAAGACATTTTAAGCAAAGGAAGACAAGAGCTCCCAGTTCTTGGGGAAAACCTGCACAGCCTGTTAACCTACATACAGACGGCGAGGTTGTCCGTCGATATCTGTGGGTGCTCCCTTTTTATATCATTTTGTGGGCTCCTTTGCACGCTACATCTACCTACGTATGCTACCGAAAAGCTTCGTCTGCAGATTTTACCAGACATTTCGTCATTTACCCACTTAATGCTGACAATGGACTGGGTGAAAAGGTCAGTCTCTCAGGCCAATCGCTTATCGTAAGTTCCATAGAGCAAGCAGAAAATAATGGGTATTGTACAGGAATTCAATATATTCATGTATAAAATCTCCTCAGTTCTCCTAACTTGACGCTCTGCGGTTGCCACTTCCTTAAAAGCGGGAAACCTGCCCAGGAAGCAAGTACCAGTCCAGGATGCAGCCTACTGTATGTCGACAGCTTCAGGGGGATGTTGAACTTTGATACCGAGCACGGAGCACACGGGTAGGGTGGGGGCTACTAGTTTGGAGCAGAAGGCCTCGCAGACCTGCCTTCAGACTGCTATACACTAAAATTGCAGAGCTATGGTCAATTTAACAAAGAGGCCTACATATTGAACAGAAGGGCCTACACAGGGGTTTTATGCTGGCTGAGTGGTAAGGATGTCTCAGGATAATTATATAGCAACACAGGACCCGCTGGTCAATTTAATACGGCCTACAAATGCGGCTGGCAGGGCAAGGACAAGGGTCTCATACTTCAGGTGTGGACAGAACGGGCCAGGGGCCCCCTGTGATACAAAATCTACCCTCCTTCAAGGCTGTGGCAATGTAATAGACCATTGTGGGCAGAAGGAAGAGGCAATGGTAGTACAACCATACATGCCAACAGACCCGATTCAGCCAGGAAACGTCCAATGGTTTTAAGCTCAAATGGGCTTTATTTGATCTGTCTCCTGTCTACAATATCCTCTTTTTCAATGTAACTCAAAGGGGAAAATCAATACCCCAGTTTTTTTTCAAAATCTCCCTCTTACCAAGTTCAAAATGTTCGCAAGAATGGTACATTGGATCATGGAAGGAAATGGGATAGGGACATGGACTTGGATAAAGTTGTAATATAAAATATGTGCTGGGGAGTGTAACGTTGCATATGCACTGTGACAAAGATATGGATCCCAGATTGTAATATGTATGGCATAGCACTGTGCGTTATAACATAGGCATCGAGGAAGGCACGTTAGATGGGGCAACATAACCCGTGCGAAGACAAGTGTGGCATGACATATTCACGGGGTGGTGTTACAGTGTACATGGGCTAGAGAGTGTCATAGCATATGCACTAGCTGGTGGAATACAACACAGAGGTGTGTGGCACTCAGCAGGCAATGGTGGGTGTAACACAGCATTGGGCTCAGCCAGGAGCACGCTGTGACTCTCAAGTGATGTTCGTCCCCTTTCCAGAGAGTAAAATAAAAAGTATTACACATCCGGCAGTGGATGTGTGTTTTATTAACCGTGAGGGGGGTTTCCTGAATAGTTTTGGTCGAATTTTTGTCGAATCCCCTTTGAATGGCTTGGTGTGCATGTGTATTAAATGTGCCCGTCAATAGCTACCCATGTTTGTATAAATAAACGACAAGGGTGTCTACCGGGATTAGGCACGGTAGGGCATCAGACATGTCAGAGCTTCACTAGTGGTGTAAATACATTCCACGTGGATTCATTGCATGCATAGTCGCCTTTTAATGAATATCACGCAAATCGTCATGGTGATAGGTACGTACGGTTTGTCCAGCATGTCCTAGGTGTGTCTATAAATATATATTTTTTAAAAATAATAAAAAACAGTGGCCGGCCCTGGGGATTGGGGTCAAAAAAATATAATTAGGAGACAGGCCCTGGGGGATGGGGTCATCAGGGCCAATAAATTAGAATAAGAAGGGGAACCACACAGCCCCCCTTCTTAAAAAATTAAAATAAATAAAAGACTGGCATCGTGCCGGGGACCATGCCCCCTCCATGCAGCACTCTGCAAACGCGCCCCCAACAGGCATCTCCAGTATGCGCCAGGGAGCTGCGCTGCAGACAGGTGTTCTGAGGCCAAGCCCCTTTTTACACCTCTCTGCAACGCAGCTCTGTGGCGCTTACTGGAGGTACCTAGTGGTCTAGTGTGACCCTAGGGACCCTTAGGATTCAAGGGGACTTAATCTCTCAACTTAGAACAGCCACAGGGCGCGTTTACACAGTGGTGAAGGGAGGGGACGGGGCCTGAGGTGACGTGTGCAAACACGCACCATGGCACGTTTTAAATTGGGGATATAATTTCCCTTCAATACTGAGGGCCCCTGGGGGCTAACTAGCCCACCAAGTGCTTCCAGTAAGCGCCACTGAGCTGCATTGCAGAGAGGTGGTCCAGGCCGTGCCACTTTTTACACCTCTCTGCAACGCAGCTCTGTGGCACTTACTGGAGGTATCTAGTGGGCTAGTTGGACCCTAGGGACCCTCAGGACTCAAATGAACTTAATCTCCCAACTAAAAACGGACACAGGGCGTGTTTACACAATGGTGAAAGGAGGGGACGGGGCCTGAGTTAACGTGTGCAAAAACGCCCTGTGGCCTGTTTTAAGAGGTAGTTTTAATCCCCATGCCCTATTATATACTAGGGGCTTATAGAGGAGGTAAGGCTAATCACAGGGGGACCCCAACGCATAATGTTCCCTAGTGTATGTAGGTGTTTTCACTGTATTCTAAGTGTCTTTTAACATAGCACTGGCTCTAGGACTGGTTAGTCAGACTCAGTTACCACCAGTATCCGTCTGAAAAAGTTGAGGGTACAGGATGATTTTGCAACAAGGCTTCTTTCTGCTCTTCTTTTTGTTCTTTCTGCACGTTATCCTTCTTCCTGCACTTATCTTCGTATTTGAGGACTTCTGTTGCTTCTTTCTGCACTTCTTTGGTTTCTTTCTGTGCATTTTTTCTTCTTTCTTCACATGTCCTATCTCTGTAGGCATAGTTAGAAATTAGCATTTAAAAAACCTTTGAAATTAACAGAAAAAACCATAGGTTTCAGGCACGTTATAGTTAGGAATTAGCATTTAAAAAACCTCAGAAATTCACTGAAAAAACCATAAGTTTCAGGGGTGTTATAGTTAGCTGGACTTTTCACTTGTACAAAACCATTGAAATTCCCACGTTATAGTTAGTTCAGCTAACTATAACTCGCGCGCCCGCAATGCACTGCTGATGACGTCACATATTACATCACTCATGACATGGTCAGTGACATCACTCATGACATCACTGATGACATCTCAAATGACATCACTGATGACATCACTGATGACATCATCCTTGTGATAGAGTGGCAGACCTCCTCTCA
Source organism: Triturus cristatus (assembly GCF_964204655.1). Lineage (NCBI taxonomy): Eukaryota > Metazoa > Chordata > Amphibia > Caudata > Salamandridae > Triturus > Triturus cristatus. The sequence goes on from NC_140582.1 coordinate 1,268,179,592, forward strand.
CCCTAATATAACCTTTGATACACACATTCAAAAATAGAGACTAAAATTGTCAAAACAATGGACATACCAATACCAGTTACAACAACCTCTTCAGTAATTCTAAGATCCACATACACATCCACTCATTCACCAACAGTCCAATACAGTCACTCATACATGTACTCACTCATCATATGTACTCATACACCTATACATCCTGTTACACAATGCCACTCATCCATAGTTACTCACACACATAGTCACTCATGCTAATAAAGAATCAAACATACATTTACTTGCATATACAGTTATACACACACCACCACACTTACTTCTACGGAAACTTACACATACTTAGTCTTTTAAACAATCACTTATAGAAACACATACTTATTCATACAGGAACTCTTTCAATCTCTCACTCTCACATATACTCACATATATACACCAATAGTCACATATACTAGTTTAAAACATATGTAGTTAATCATAAAGACACTATTGAGACAGTCATTCACTCACTAACACACCCATACACACACTCATCCACCCATACAGTCCTGCACACATACTGTGTTCAACACATACAAACAGTGAGTCACTCATTCATGCACCTATGCACTACGTAATACCCCCACCGAACCATGCAGACACTCAGACTGATACTCAAAAAACCAACTAATAACCTATATAGACACCCATGTAGCTACTCACCAACCCATGCAGCCACTTATACACAAAGTGAGAGACTGATACAGATATTTACATATTTAAACATTACTCACTAAGCCATGTATTCACTATGATACACTTAATCAGTCAGTTACACAATCAATTTTTCAAAAACAAATCATCCATTTAGACACTTATATACCCATTTATTCTTCCATCGACCTTGAGATATACATATATAAAACATATTTAATTTTCAGAATAACACACATTCACTTGATGATGTCATCAGTGATGTCATCAGTGATGTCATTTGAGATGTCATCAGTGATGTCATGAGTGATGTCACTGACCATGTCATGAGTGATGTAATATGTGACGTCATCAGCAGTGCATTGCGGGCGCGCGAGTTATAGTTAGCTGAACTAACTATAACGGGGGAATTTCAATGGTTTTGTACAAGTGAAAAGTCCAGCTAACTATAACACCCCTGAAACCTATGGTTTTTTCAGTGAATATATATATATATATATATATATATATATATAAGACGTGCTTGCAAACTACTGCGAGTCAACTGTATTCTGAAAATACTACTTATATTCCCCTCCGCTTTGCTACTCTGCGCAGTTTCTTTTACATTTTCTTCAAAGTAAGACTCTCCAGTGACAGTCTCCACCTATGCTGTCTATTGATGATAGTACATCCAGGCATACATCCATTAACCCCTTGTGTGCCACGCCCTTTCCCCGCCCTGTGCCGGCCGTTACATTAGCGGGCTGGGTTTATGACGAGCTGGACTCGTCATGGGCACAGCGCAACCGCGGCCCATGACGAGTCCAGCTCGTCATGGGCACACAAGGGGTTAAAGTAAACGTCTATCCTTCTTTTTTATATATCTCTTAACAAACCTTAGTTGGTTTCACCAACAACCACCCATGCTTCTGCTCCTTCCTTGCTTGCCTTGGCTTTGAGTTTGAACCAAACACCCCTGATTCTTGCTATCTAGTACTATCCACCCATACTGTGTCGCCCACCCAGGCAGGCATCCTCTTTCACCTTCCACCCATCCTTCAACAACCCATGCATCTGATCTGATTACTATCAGCCACCTATGCATGCTTCCAACAACATATCCTTCTCTGCCAGTCAGTCATATTATTTATCTCGCCCGTCCTTCCGCCCTTCTTTCACTCTTTGTTCAACACATCCATCAAGGTCATCTGATCTGAGTTTGTCTTCTCCATAAAACCTTCACAGCTGAGTTGATGTCAAATAGAAGAGGCCATTGGTTACTCAACTCACGCTGCTAATGCTAAGTAAAGGGTGTCTTCTTCAACCGTTGTATAATGTTCACTACAACTTAATAAGTCGCACAGTACAGTGAAGTAGTGAACACACTTCCATCTAGTAGTAATGTCAAGAAGTAATGAATATAACTTACCACCGCCCGCCACTGCTGCTGGCTCCCCCCCTGTCGCTCCTGCAGGTGCCGCCAGTTCTCCCGCCCCTTCCAGAATGGCCGCATCGCCATTGACGCTGGCCCCGCCGGCATTGGTGGTTGGTAGTATGCCTAGAAAAAACATTACTAATTTTTAGATGCCTGGAAACCTCCCCCTATTTTATTAGTGTTCACTTGGAACATTGAAAAAAAAGTTAATACAACATACATCAGCACTAGAGTAGTACAGTCAGTAGACAGACACTAGTAGTGATATGGTTCCTAGTGTCACCTAGTCCTACTCTACTCTTTTGAAAGTTAGCCTGAGCCATGTGTAACCCTTTCAGATTCATCATGTCGACTACTACTCTTTTGGCGCATATTTAATTATACCTCGCAGCTTATTGACATGTGCAGTAGACGCCTTTGAGACCACATGACGGTTGCGTACAAGTGAAGAGGTCGAAGAACAAGCCACTTTGCTATTGAGTTTGGTTAGTCCGTATTGCTTAGCCATCACATACATGTTACACTTTTTGCCATGACTGCGAAATGTTTGCATTCAGCATAGTTCTGTATGTGGCTCTGCAGAATCACTACAACAGTAGTAGTATCATGTACTATCCGATCCAAATACTAGTCAAATATCTGGTTGGGCATTTTGTTTGTGGGAATTGTCAAAGCCTCAACATTAAGAAGACTAGAAGAGGACAACCCAAAGGACAGGACACAGTGACTAGAGCTATTGGTCAATCTGAGTTTTATTATTCCAAAGTAAACCTTCAATAAAGAGTGGGCAACTGTGCAAGCTTCGCTACAGACAGAATAATAGCAGAAGTAGTGGTACAGAGAGTCATAGCAGAGGCAGTAAGAAGGAACTTAGTTAGAGGCAGGGATAAAGAGAATTTGGAAACAGATAGTCAAGGTCAAAAAAGCTTTTGTAAAAAATAGAATTAGAAAGTGGAACCATAATTTATAGTTCGGAAAAAAAAGATGCAGTAAAAGTTAGGGAAATATAATTGTTAATATAACCACTGGAGGACTTGCTGGGGCCAGCAGCAGGAGGCTCGGTAGAGGAGCGGTCCTGTGGTTGTCCCGCCGACTCAGACTCCGTCTTCTTGCCCCTGGGTGGTGCTGATGATCATGTAAAATATAATAAAGAAAGAGACAAACATTAAGGAGTGCTGTGAAACAAATAAATCATTTGGAAAAATAAGTCAAAAAACATTTTAGGAAACAACATTTGCAATAAAATTGACCTATCCCCTCAGATGGATCGACTACTGGGCTGATGGCTGGATTCACGGATCGTCTACTTATTTATGAACACTCCAGTGTTCCATAATCATTCTGATTACAAATACTAACGAAGCCTAGTAAGTACCACCTGACCTACACACCACCTATTCCAGACGGGCCAATTGTTCACTAAGTCTGAATTTCCATTTTTTCAGCCATCAAATGCATAGATGAGATGGAGGACACATGCATACATTAGTGCATAGACATACAACAAATTGTGGGTTGGTTTCATGATTCTGATCTAATTCTGCTACTGACTGACCCTGCTAAGCCTACCACTCACTAAACAAACTACAAAAGGTTCTACGGAGGACTGGGGTAAGCAGCACTCAGTGACAGAGGAGGCGTCACACAGACCGCGTAAAACAATTATTAACTAATACTAACTAAACCTAGTATCCAATATCCATCCACCACTATTTCACAGGAGGACAATGGAAGGACTAGAGTCCCTCTAGCAAATTGCATTACCTAACTTCAGTTCTCTAAAATAAACTCTTACATTAATCAGCACAAGCTAGCCCAAACTAAGTTGCAAACAAGTAAGAGTACCACCGAGCACCTGGGTCCTACAATCACAGAAGATTTTGATTTTTGGAACGTAATTTACCAGCAATGCGTAGCACGCAGCAGTAATCTTGTTATTCGTCAGAAATGTAATTCATACACAATGAGTTACTCACCAAGCCCAACAACCTCGACACCTAGCATGTCCAACAGGTCCTGCTCCCGGTCCAGGATGTCCGACCTCCGGTGGGCCAGCTGATTATCGGTGCACCGGACCCCTGAGCACCGGAACACTGCCCGGCGCACCTTCGCCCACCGACGGTGACGCTCCTGGGTAGCGTACCCTGAGCCGGGCCTGCCACCTGCTGCCAAGGTCAAGAGGAGGTGGCACTGAATGAAAAAAACAAGGGCGGCCACCTCCGCCTCACCAAAAAGTTGCCGGGCCTGCACCCCTGCAGGACGCATTCTGCCGCAAGGCAGGTGGCTCTTGTCCGCAGGCCCCTTGCCCTTTGCGCTAGATGATGTGCCCTTGGCCATGGTTCTGGGCTGGGTGGGAGGCGGAAAAGAAAAGTTAGAAGGGGAAAAAAAAGTCAGGGGGAAGAAGTAATAAAAGTAAATAAAACACAGTAAAAGTAGAAATAAAATACAAAATATAAACTTAGGGAAAGAGAGAGATAGATGATAACTAAAAAAAGTCAGAAAAAATGTTTTAAATACTAAGGATTACAAAGATTAAGGGAGGATAGAAAAGTAGGCCCAGAACCATAGCATAGAGTGAAAAACAAGATGGCCGCGCCCATTCACGACCGCGTGGGTAAGTTCGCGCAATATTTCTTGCGAGCATGCAATAATCGTCGCGAACAAGTAAAATGCGCTCCCGAACATGACATGCGCATCGCGAACACGCTATACGTGACCCGGAGCAGGAAATAAGGCATCGCGAACGGGCGGGCCAATTGAAAAACAAGATGGCCGCGCCCATTGGCGACCGCATTGGTAAGATCGCGGGATATTAACGCCCGAGCATGCAAACAGCTCCCCGAACACACTCACCGCGCTCCCGAACAAGAAAGAGGCATTGCGAACGGGCTTCCCAAGCAACTACACGCACTCGTGAAGCTACGTGTAGCTCGCGTAGTGCAAGAACATCATCGCGTAGCTTCGCGAAGCGCGACTACGCGAACTACGCCCAGGCTTAATCTAGAGGCCATTTCCGCTTTTTTCCCTCGTTGTATGGACAACACAATTTGTGTGTCATCCGCATAAGATGTTAGTTGCAGCCCAAAGGATCTTATCAAAGCTGCATGTGGACTAACATTATATTAAAAAGCGTGGGACTGAGTAAGGAGCCCTGAGGTACCCCGCACAAGAGGGTGAAAGGCTTAGATCTATCACGCCCCAAATCCACTGTTTGTATTCTATCGTCCAGAAAAGATTTCAGGAGGCTCCAGGCCCTACCCAGCACCCCGCCAGTGACAATCGGTCCATCAAAACATCGTGATGGACCGTATCGAAAGCTGCTGACAGGTCCAGCAGAATCAGGACCACCATGCCTCCCTGATCGACCGCTTCTCTAACCTCCTCAGTGGCTTTGATAAGAGCTAGCTCCATGCTGTGTCCTGCACGAAAGCCAAACTGAGTGGGATCAAGTGCGTTAGAACTCTGAAACATTTTGCTGAGTTGCCCGTTGATGGCCTTCTCTATCATCTTCGCTGGCAGCGGAAGTCGTGATATGGGTCTGTAATTGTTGGGATCATTTTTATCCAGACTTTGTTTTTTTAATCAGCAGAAGTATTGATGCTGATTTCCAGATTCTGGGATATTGACCTGAGTCAATAATGGTGTTAAACAATGGTGTAAGGGAAGCTGCGATGACCCCCGGGATGTTTTTGATCACCGACCCTGGACAAGGGTCCAGGGGAGACCCGGACCGAGATGCCAACAAAAGGTTTATGACCTCAGAGGTCTCCAAAGGTTTCAAACCCTCTAGCCTATAAGATGCAGATGTGGCCACCAACATAGGACTGACTATCACTTCACCCACCTCTCCTTGAGAGTTGGAAAAGGAGGAAAAGATAGTTTCCACTTTGTTAAGAAGGAAGGAGGCTAGCGATTCACACAGTATAGGGCTACTATGCGAATTAGATTTGGTGGGATTCGTAAGGTTAGTAATGGTCCTAAACAATTCTCTAGACGAGGATTTGGCCTCTTTTATCTGTTCTGCGAAATACGCTTTTTTGCTTCTAGGAGTAATTTGTTATAGGTGGTGAGGCTTTCTTTATAATCTTCTTTGTTTTTATTGTTGTACCCTTTCCTCCAAGCCCTCTCCAGCCTCTTGCAGTCTGTTTTATGCTTTTGCAAATTCGCAGAAAACCAAGGTGCTGAGGGCTGGACTCGCTTAGGAGTATACAACTTAACCGGGGCAAATTTATCACAGTCGGTCTCAATCCACCTCGAGTACACCGCCGCAGCCTCATCCACACTTGATGGGAGATTCGGACTAGTTAACGTAAAAAAATTCCCCATGTCAGTGCTATCTATGTTTTTCCAAGCCCGTATAAATATGTTCTCATTGGGCTTGGATTTGGACCGGTTGTGAGGCATCTGCGAAAGAGTAAAAACGATGGTGGCATGATCCAACCAAATGAGTGGCAGTATTTCCGACAAAGAGAGACCGGTGTTGTTAGAAAATATGCCATCCAAGGTATGTCCCGCAACATGTGTAGGGCCAACTGCCCGTTACTCAAGACCCCCTCCGCTCATTAATTGCTTCAGTCTCAAATTTTCTGAGTCTGGGGAGTCCTCCAGATAGAAATTGAAGCCTCGAATGAAGGAGTTCGCACACAGCCCCTTCTCCAAAAGAGTACTAATCGAGTCAAGAAACGTGCCTCTGTGGCCTGGAGGGTCGTATATAAGCATGGCTTTAAAAGTATCCTGGGGGATAGTCGTACGCTAAATGACCGAGCTTCACAGGATGGATTGGAAGCTGTCGCGAATGTGGGCTCCAGGCTGTTATGATAGATAACAACCAATCCTCCAACTCTTCTTGAAGGTCTGTCCAGTGTATTTACAGAAAATCAGTGGGCGGGGCTTTAACGATATCAGATCCTGAGGTATTGTCCGTCCATGCCTCCGTTATAAATGCCATCATGATCTTGTGAGCTTCGATAAAAAGGCAGCATTCCAAGCTGTGTTTTCTGAGCGACATGGCATTTAAAAGCAGACATTTAATGTGGGCAGCTTCACAAAGCTTCTTTGAGCCCCCGCCTGCTTAACAGAATGATTACTAGGACGGGCCAAAATGTGAGGGAGGTAGCGATGACAGTTGGCGTACGCCACTGCCAAGTCTCCCAGCATGGTACTGGGTATGAACCTAGGACAGCATGCCTTCCCATCCTCCGCGTCCAGAAATTTCCAGAATTTGTCAATATATCTGACCTGACAGAGCCAGGGGGATGGCCCTGAGCCCGGTCCGAGTTCGGACAGGCGCAGACAGGCTTGCCTTAGGTGCGCCTTGGGCGTGCCAGCGGCGTGCCTGCTTGACGCTTGCGCGGTCGCGCCAGCGTACATCTTAAGTAGAAGTAAGGGATACCCCGCCCAGTGGCTGCTGAGTTCCCCACCCCCTATTCCACCAATCAGCCCGGCGGCGAAAATGAGGAAATGTGGGAGGTCGAGTTGTGAAGCCAACAATGCACGCTGGTAAAATATTTTTAAAAAAACAGTATAAAAAATGTTTCCCAGCAACACAAAGCAGTTTAAAGAAACATATTTAAAAAGCTCATCCTGACGTCCTGGCGGGTATTGCACACAACCCGTGAATCCAGGGAGATGGGGCTGTCGCACCAGCATACGTCTTAAGTAGAAGTAAGGGATACCCCGCCCAGTGGCTGCTGAGTTCCCCGCCCCCCTATTCCACCAAACAGCCCGGCGGCGACAATGAGAGGAAATGCAGGAGATCATGTTGTGAAGCCAACAATGCACGCTGGTAAAATATTTTTAAAAAACAGTATAAAAAAATGTTTCCTAGCAACACAAAGCAGTTTAAAGAAACACATTTAAAAAGTGCATCCTGGCGTCCTGGCGGGTATTGCACACAACCCGTGAATCCAGGGAGATGGAGCTGTCGCACCAGCATACGTCTTAAGTAGAAGTAAGGGATACCCCGCCCAGTGGTTGCTGAGTTCCCCGCCATCCCTATTCCACCAATCAGCCCGGCGGCGACAACGAGGAAATGACGGAGGTCGAGTCGTGAAGCCAACAATGCACGCAGGTAAAATATTTTTAAAAAGACAGTATTAAAAAATGTTTCCCAGCAAACACAAAGCAGCTTAAAGCAACACACTTAAAAAGTGCGTCCTGGCATCCTTCCGGGTATTGCACACAACCCGTGAATCCAGGGAGACGGCTCTGCGCGGTCGCGTCAGCGTACGTCTTAAGTAGAAGTAAGGGAAATCCCGCCCAGTGGCTGCTGATTTCCCCTCCCCCCTATTCCACCAATCAGCCCGGCGGCGACAACGAGGAAATGTGGGAGGTCGAGTCGTGAAGCCAACAATGCACGCAGGTAAAATATTTTTATAAAAATTATTAAAAAATGTTTCCCAGCAACACAAAGCAGTTTAACCCCTTCAGTGCCCGCCCCTTTCCCCGCCCAGTGCCGGCCGTTGCATTAGCGGGCGGGGTCTATGACGAGCTGGACTCGTCATGGGCACAGCGCCACCGCGGCCCATGACGAGTCCAGCTCGTCATGGGCACTGAAGGGGTTAAAGCAACACACTTAAAAAGCGCGTCCTGGTGGGTATTGCACACAACCCGTGAATCCAGGGAGATGGCACTGTACTCTTCATGTAAACAACCAATGAAGTAACTTTCTTCTGTACTCCTCATGTAAACAACCAACAAAGTATGTTTCTTCTTCACACCTCACGTAAACAACCAACAAAGTAACTTTCTTCTGTACTCCTCACGTAAACAACCAATGAAGTAACTTTCCTCCGTACTCCTCATGTAAAAAACCAACAAAGTAACTTTCTTCTGTACACCTCACGTAAACAACCGGCAAAGTTAATTTCTTCTGTACTCCTCAAGTAAATAACCAGCAAAGTAACTTTCTTCTGTACTCTTCATATAAGCTACCAATGAAGTAATTGTTCTCTGCTTTTCACATTTGTACGACAGGTCTCGACTGCACTATAGGATAGCGGCTATTGATGGAGTAAAAGTTCTGCCAAGGTCAGTTTTGTACCATAAATCGATAAGCAGAAAAACTCCACCAGTGATGACACTGGATCATTTGAGTGACAACATTTCTGAGACTCATAAACCCGTGATGACCTACAGCCTCACATATTGCAAATACCCGAACTGTCTTACTGTCATTCGACTCACCACACATGTCAGTCTGGCCATTCACTGATAATCCACAACCCCACAAAATGCAACTCCCCAAATTGTCTTACCAGCGGGAATTCACATTGGATTTACTCCAATTTATTAAAGCCCAGATAGTGTTCTGTGGTCGACCGACTCTCCAAGTACTGGGGCTCGGTTTTCGCTGGTGCGTTGGATATAAAGAATGATGTAGTCTGCATAGAGTGGAATCAACAGCGGGCTGGGCTTAAATGCCAACCCCCTGTGAAGGTGGCGCTCTTGCAAGTGTCGTACTAATGAGTCAAGGGCAATGATAAATAATGGGGGCGACAGCGTGCATCTCTGTCTTGTGCTCCGCGTCAAGGGGAAGGGGAGAGTCGGAGTCCCATTCAATTGAATTCTTGCCAGGGGCTGAGTATACAGCAAGGTTATGTGCAGCACCGCAAATAGCGTGCATCAGTTCTTGGCCGTTGACCAGTGTGGGACAAAACAAAACCCACTTTTGCTGGTGCAATTATTTGTCAAGCAGAAGGGTGAGTCGGGTGGCAATCATTTTGGCCAGAATCTTATTAGCAAAATTCAGTAGTGAAAGTGGCCCGTACGATCCAAACAACTAGGGAGAAGTATAATTACTGGCTCTCGCAGTGTGGGGGGCAGTATACCATGTTCCAGGTCTTTCCTATATACTTCGATGAGATGCGGTGCAAGTAAATGTTTATACGTTTTATAAAAATACCAATAAATACCTCTAGCCCTGGCGCCCTCATGCCATCCATTGCATCGATTGCTTGAATAATTAACTTCGCTGTGAAGGGTTCCCCCAGGAATTGCTGGTGTGCGGAACTAAGCCACACCATTGCTATCTCCTCCAGGTACTGTGTTCTCTCCTCCACGTCATCCATGACCTGGGTTGTGTATAGGTCCGTATAGTATGGAATAAGTTTATTTTGGATGGCTAGTGTGTCAGTTATTAGAGTGCCTTCTCCATTTCAGACACTAGCGATGTATGGATGGATTCTAGGTGGTTGCAGTGATCGTTCAAGTGTACGCCCCAGCTGCTCCCCCTCACCGTATTTCCTGGTGGTAGTATATTTACTTAAAATTGGGTATCCCTATCTGCCGCTTCACAAAACTCTGTTAGTAAGGCTTCATGTCAATGTAAGGTCGCTTGTGCACCCTGGGGCATGTGCTTCCGGTTCAGCACCTCGAGTTGCTCCTCAAGTTGGAATATTGTACGCATCGGTCTTTTAGTAGCGCAGCACGCTTGGAAATGCAAACCCCTCTCACATTGGCCCTAAATGCTTCCCGTAGTGTGGCCCAGGATGACACCGACCATTTGTTCAGGTCAAAGTACTCTACAATAGCTGCACACAGTTTAGACTGAAATACCTTGTCTCTAAGTGCCAACCAAGGGAATCTCCATTGTCTTTAAACTCCGCCTGCTGTAGGTATGCAAAGTTTAAGCAAAACTGGGGAATGGTCAGAGAGCGTTCTGGGGAGGTGGCGCGTCTCGCTGTACCATGTCGTTATATTAGAGGAGTGCAGCCAGTAATCCAATTCTGTCAATGTGTCATGGGGGCCGCCTAGTGTGTCTTGGATGTTTCCGCTGGATGCCTGTGTCTCCAGATATCCGCTAAATTGTGTGTGTCGCAGACCTGTTCCAGCGCAAGGCGTACCTGTGTCTTGGGATCCAGGGTTTTGGTCATGTTATCCCGTTTGGGGTCTAGAACTATGTTGCAGTCACCCTCCATGCTTATGTAGTCTGCTTCTGCGTGGTCTAGCCGCGCCTGTAGATTGTGAATACATTCTGGGCTGTCAGTGTTGGGAGCATAAATGTTCATAAGGGCTATGGTGTGCCCATGAGGTGGCCAACCACTAGAAGATAGTGACTCTCGCTGTCTACCCGAGGCGTTAAAGGTTGAAATGGTATTTGTTTGTGTATGAGGATAGCAGTCCTCCTGGCCTAGTTGCTATAGCCTGCAAAATACCTATATGTCCCCCATGTGGTTGTGAATCCCGGTGATTGTGCGGGGGGAGATATGTCTGCTGCAAAAAGACTATATCTGCCTGGTGTCTTTGCAAGTAATGATGGACTTGCTTGCCTTGTGCGCATTGTTCAGACCCCTGACATTCCAGCTTAATAATGTTAAGTCGAGGTTAGGGCTAATCCTATTGTGAGCACTCATATGAGATGTCTTGTGAATTCTGCTGTCTGTGACAGGTATCGTTGTGTAGAGAGAACATTGCCCAGAACATATAGCATTTTGTCAACTTTCCCCTGTAAGCCCAATATCTTCCTTACCCTCCCCCCGCCCATCCCTACTGTGAACCTAGCAGGGACTTCCCAAACTTTAACTAAATTACTGAGCATTGTAACAATCCCAAAAAGTTAAAAAAGTTGTGATAAACACTAAGGGGGTGGCGACGCCTCATCTGCTACCCACAAATGGTATGTTGGAGTAATGCACAATGTTTGCCATTTTTTTTAAACAAAGGTAAAATGGAAACTTTAAGGTGATGTGCGGAGTTTATCTTAAGCATCTGAGACTATCATGTCATTCAATTGGTCAGACTTTCAAGGCTTCACTCTGTGGAGGAGAGGTCGGTTCTGGTTCCCGAGTTACTGTCAGGGGCGATCCTCGCACTGTTTCTTTCCTGCATGTTCCTTTAGCCCCAGAGTAGTTGTGGCAGAATTCCTGTGCCTTCATTGTTGTGTTGAATAGTCGTTACCTTGCCATGTACCATGATCCGAAGATGAGCGGGGATATCATGCCATATGTGACTCCTAGGTTGCGCGGGGTGGCATTGACACCTGTGTATTTACTACACGCATCCTGCTCCATGGCGGTGAAATCTGGATACAGGGACACTGAGGACCCCAGCCAGGTTAATGGCCCCTTTTATCTGGTCAGCTGTAAAGCTGTGTCCCTGTCCAGGTAGTTGAGGAGCCCAGCCACGATAGGTCTCGGGGGGAATCCAGGGTTTTGCCACGGTCCTTGCGTTCGGTGGACCCTCTCCACCACAAACATTGTTGTAAAGGGTTCCTTACCAAATAAGTCCATGAGGAGCTTTTCTATGAAGAGGTCCAAATGACACATGTTTGTGGTCTCTGGGATTCCTAAACTGCATACATTGTTGCGCTTGCCCCTCGCTTCTAAGTCTTCATTCTTCATTGCAATGATTTTCACTAGTTTTTCCATACGGTCCAGCTTTTTTTGTAGCTTATCTTGCTCAGTCTTTAAGATCAGACACCCTGCCCTCCAGTGTGTCCAGCCATGTCTCCAGCCCGTCAAGCACCCATCTAGGGCCTTGAAGCCTCCACAAAGCTCAAACATAAGGGTATCTACCCTTGCCAGTTTCACAGTTGCAGGGCCCGCCACTCCACCGTTCTCAGCAAAGGCTGCACCAGGGTCCTCTGTGAGACCTTTGAGTTTTTCAAATTGTAGGTGCTTCTGCTTGGGTTCCCCCACTGGACCATTGCCCTTTTTAAAGTTGCCTTCCTTTGACAGCACAGTCTTGCAGTTCTACCGCCACAGACACTTATTAACGGAGGGCTGAAGCAGGCCACCTGTGTTGGCAGCCTACTCTGGGTCACTGCTAGATTTCTTCTTCTCTGGAGGGGGGCTCTCAGCTCCACAGGGCCCGCTCGTCTCACCACAGCCAATCTTTGTTACCCTAAATGGGTTTTGTGTATGGGAACACCTGTCTGCGCACCACCCACCCCTGTTGTGGACTCAGTTTGTCCCTGTGCCGGAGGAGGAAGGGACGTCTTTAACCACTGATCTCTGGCTGGTCCGCTCATCCCCAACGGTGGCTCAAGTTTTCAAAGGCAAGGAGGCAGGCGGACTCTGCAGCCTACAAGCAGGCCTGACGCCGCAGGCCCACCCAGCTTCACATCCTGGGTTGAGTGCGACCACACCCCCAGATGTTTCAGCTGAAGCGCAGATGTAGGCGCAGTCTGCCGAGCATGGTGCGGAGAGTCAGAAGCTATCCAGTAGTTAGGTTCCAGGGTGTTCAAGAGCCACTGCGCTCACCCGTGGCCCCTGTCACCGAGGGGCCTCTGGAATTGCTTGACTCAGCTTATCTGCGGCTCGGCGCGATCTTCCTCACTCCTCCATCTCTTCAGGCTCTGAGGCTTCGGCAGAGAGGCCCCGTCCTCCAGTTTCCTCCACACCACTTATTTATTTATGTGCTTCTGCCCCGGTGCACTATCCCCGACCACCTCATTCGCAGTTGAATGTGTTTATAGGCCACTGGAGCAGGCGCTCACCACTTCACCGTAGGGCCATACCACGCGGGCCACTCACAGCCGGCCGTGGCCCACACACAGAAGAGTCACTGCCCTTGCTTTCATTGCCTCTGCCACTTCTGTCCCCACAGTTCTTCGCCCTGCACCATCGTCCTCCTATTGATTCGATTCCACAGGCAGGATGTTACCGAGGGGATGGCGTCTTGGCATGGATTATGGGTTGGTTGGCCAAGCTACAGTGCTACGCGGACATCTCGGTCGGCAACCTGACCATGCCCTTAGATAGATGGTTATTGGTTCATTTGGCCCTTTGCATTTTCAGACATATTTAGGATGGTTGAATGGATAAAATCCAAAACTAAAGCTTCTGCGCTTCCGACTTGGAGACTAGCAAATTTGTTTTAAATCATAGTTTTGGATGAGAGTATTTAAGGAAACGTCATGTCATCTTTGTAATTATTATGGTGAAGCCATTTGTCACATTGTTTGCTGCTGCCCAGCCCTAATGAAAGAGCGAAATAGACATTTGAGACAGTTTTTTAATCGGAACTTCACACAAACATGTTGGCAAGCAGTTATAGCCTGTCTCCAAGGGGAAGATTTGATATTGTGCTGTTTTTTTTAAATGTATGTCCACTGCTGAATCCAAACTTGCAACGTGTGAGCTGTAATGGCCACAGGGTTACCCGCAGTGTATAGGCTTCCTATCTACATTGTGTTAGCTTTATTTTGAACAATTAATTTTACTGAATTGTATTGAACGTGCTAAACTAGATGGTTTTCAATGCGATTATACTTCACTCTTAGAATGAAAAGGATTTTATCAAAGGCACGCGGCACTTTTCTGACTGTTTCGCGCAAATTATTGTTTAGCCAGTGATATTGTTAGTAGCGCACTCTGGGTGTAGTAGCAATAAGTAAGAACACCAAGTATGGAGAAATTTAAACATTGTAGATCAGTGCTCTCCAAATGATCTCTCAGTTTGTAGCTTATGAAAATATTCTTGAGGGTTTTTAACTGTTTGAAGATGGTTTTTAAAATGCTATTTATTGATTTTGTGTTATTCGGTTATTCAATTGTGCTATATTCTAAGTATTTATTAGATGAGTAATGAAGGATCGTTATTTCCTTTGTAACCAGGCCCTCAGTACTGCCAGCACCTGACACCGAGTTAAACACCAATCTTTCTTCTTTCCCTCTGCGGATCACCAGTGAACTCCTATTGTGCTTTATCGCTACCACAGGAGAATAGAATGACCAGCTATCTCTAGTCTCTGCACATGGAGAAATAGGTGCCCCCTCACGTCACCCCTGGGGATAGGCATTCGGGAACATAGGACTAATCCCGGGCGTAGTACTCTGCTCCGCCCACGGAGTGTACGTAGCGCTGCCTGCTTTGCAGTTTACGAAGTAGGCGTAGCAGGCAGTGCTACGCACACGCCGCAGCGAAGCAGAGCTGCCCGCCACCCGCCGCCCGCCCGCCCTAATTTGCATGCGCATTTGTGAGAAGAAGTTGCCGGTCAAGCAGGAAGAGGGAGCCCAGGGACGCTGCACCGCAGGTAAGGTATTTTATTTACTTTTAAATTCTTTCATTTATTTGAAAATTAGAGCGGGCAAGAGGCGGGCGGCGCATAGTGGGGCTACGCGGAGCACGCAAGTGTGCGTAGATTTGGCCACACTACGCGATGCTCCACGTAGCCCCACTACGCCCACTACGCCCAGGGTTACATAGGACCCTAAGCTTTGACCAACTCTGGGGCATGTTATCAAGCCAGGCGATAAAATTATTGCCGCATTAGCGGCAGAAAACTGCCGCTAAAGCGGCGATAATGGGCTTGATAATATACTCTATGGAATTCCAATTTAAGCCCATGTTATACATCCTTCACATTTAACATGGGCTTCAATTGGAATTCCATAGAGCATATTATCAAGCCGATTATTGCCGTTTTAGCGGTAAATTTCTGCCGCTAAAGCGGCGATAATTTTATCGCCTGACTTGATAATATGCCCCTCTGTTTTTTCTCTTTTGTCTCTTGCAGCCTTGCGAAAGCCGCAGGCACATTATCCATAGGGGGCGAAACATGTGTCAGCTGTCTACACGACTTAGTTCCATCAAATGGCATATTTCACCCCTATCAGAACATGGAATTACTTACCTCAAAATAAAGGAGCACATAGCAAACAATGACTGGGATACTCTTTGATGTACTCTGAATGGAAAGACACCCCTATTCTGTTTTCAAACAATTTAATGCAAATATTTTGATTTTTTTTCTAGCGCTACTCATCACAATGCAGGGTGTCAGAATGCTTGACATCACGCATACACTTTATACAATGACAATACATCATATGTGTGTAAATCAAAGTATAGGATGTGCTACGAAGTGTAGAAGTCACAAATCCTTCTTAGCCCACTGTGCTATATTAGAAGTTTTACAATTTATGAACTGCAAGTAACAAAATGATCTCTGGTTAAAAACAGTAACCCGCTTATCTAGTAGGTCTCGCCTTTGGGACCTAATAAGTGGTTAGCTAGAGGTTTTGGCTTGGCCTTTGTTTTTAAGCTATGTTGTAGAGCAGTGTGTCTGCTGTGGAGCATCTTGAAAAGTTCTAATACACAGACTGGTGGTGAGCGGTTGAATTTTTTAGCATGATGTGGAATTATGTGGTTTGGATTGGATGTATGTGGTGTTATGTAATTATGTTGTTGAGTTGAGTTGAATTATGTGGTTTGTTGGTGAATTATGTGTTGTGGAATGGAAATGTGTGGAGTTGAATTGTGTGGTGTGGAAAAGCAAAGTGATAGAGCGATAAGGGAAGGAAGGGAAGAAAAGGGGAAGGAATTAAGAGAAGGAAGGGAGGAAAGATGAGAGGATGTGATAGAGGAAGGGGAGGGAAGAACAGAGTGAGGGAGAGAAAGCAAGAAGAAAAAAGAAAGCACTTAGTCAAAGGCAGAATTGCAAGATATGGGTGACTGGAATAGATGAAGTTGAAGTAAGGTTTGAGGAAATAAGGCTGTGTATAGGATTAAGGAGTGAAGAGAGTGATTAAGATGGGAAAGAAGGAATAAGGAGGAAAGGAGGTAATGGAGAAAGATAGGGAGGCAGAGAGGAAGATAGGAAGAAGGGACAGTGGAAGTAAATAGGAAGGAAAGGTTTGAGGGATGGAGGAATCGAGGAAGGGGGAAGAGATTGTTTGAGTAATGAAGAGTGGGAAAAGGAGGGAGGGTGAGGAACGAAGAAAGGTAAGGAAGGAAGGAAAGAAGGATGGGGATTAAGGAGGTCAATAAGGAATAGAGGAGCGATGGAATAAGGAGGAGAGAGATAAACTGTGAAAGTAGGTCTGGGGTCGGCAGTCAGTCAGTCAGTGCTGGAGAGCAGTGGTTGGAAACGCAGCCGTGTATTCGTGGTAAAAGGGCATGGCATACATCAGTTGATGCGCTGCTCAGCCTGTTACTGCTCTTCTGGCCTCTTGTTGCTCTGTATTGTCATTCTGTTAGCCATTGATACCGATCAATAACCTCCATAAAATATAATGAGGAGTGTGTATGTTTCACTGATGCAGGAGCTGCTTTGATGCCTCTGCGAACAAACCGCATACTCTTTTCTATACATTTGTGACTTCACTGTCCAACTGCAGGGAGACTCTCTCTGGAGAGACTGTGTTAAGTGCTTGTTCTGCCGTGGCGGCACTTTTAAGTTTTAAGATATCTACATAATATGAGGCCCCACAAGGACTTCTCATATATCTCTCTCACACACACACACCACGCTAAAAGGAACAGAAGCCCTAGGGATGAGATGACACCCATTCTGAACATTTAACCTCAAACAGCCACCTACAGCCACAACCGCTGGTACAAAACGAGGGACAGGGAAAGTAGTTTCAAAGTTAATGCTTGTAACATTGCCCCAAGTCTATTCACATACTATCTACAGTACAGGTTTTACCAGCACACAGTACTTAATACTAAAACACACTGGGCCTTATTTATGAGCCCTTGCGTCACTTTTAAGCCGCCGGTGCGTCACTTTTTGTGACACGCCAGCAGGGTATAGAAAGTGCCATGTTACGTCATTTTTACAAAGTGACGCATCTAGGGAGATGCATCACTTTGTAAACCCCTGCGCCACATTATACATGTGCCAGGTTTAATATATGCAGGGTGGGCGTTCTGACGCAAGTAAGCCTCGTAGAAGTGACGTAGTGAAATCTATGAGATTTCACTGTGTTAACTCTAGGACGCAAATGTGTCAATATCGTATGCCTGTCTCACAGCGGGCTTTAGACTGACGCAGGCACATTTGAAATGGGACTTGCCGATGTGAAATGACCCATTGCTGGAGTTGCGTCACTTTCATGACACACTCCAGCAATGCGTCTTTTTTGCGCCGACTGATATGTCAGAAACACTGAAGTATCTGTCACTCCTTGCGACATGATGCGTCATACTGTAAATATGACGCATCATTGTTGTCGCAAGAAGGTCGCAATGAAAAGTGTGAAAACAGCAGTGCGTCACTTTTCATAAATGAGGCCGACTGTTGATATCAGAATGGAGGATACAACACAGCCGACAAATATAGAACTCCGGCACAGCTACTGCCAAAGCTTTTTAAAGGTATTTCTAACAACCGGATGGAAGGAGGGACAAAAACAAGGGATCTGGTTTCAATTAAGAAAAACTTTGAGGGTAAAGAAAATTCCACTGTTCATATATGTTTTCAATAGTGTAATGGTGTAACACTGCCAAAGGAAAACGTGGACGTTGTTTTGTGTCATTTATGAGGATGTTTGAGAAAGAAGCTTGAGTTGCAGCCGACAGTCCTACAGGTGTCACCTGCAGCTGCACTGGTGCAGACTTGTAAGATTGTCATCTTCCTGTCACTATTGTAATTACCCAGAGCGTCTCTCCGTAGAGCACTCAAGGGCGAGCGCCACCCACCACACAAAGTGCAAATGATGTGACATTTGCTTAGTGACATTTTCAGTTCCAAGAAAGAACAAGCATTAGAAATGTAATAGGTCTCGCATTTGATTGTGTTAGAGCTATTGGTGTTGTAAATGACGAAGGGGCATATTATCAAGCATGGCGTTAAAATTATCGCCACTTTAGCGTCAGAAAACTGCCGCTAAAGCAGCGATAATGGGCTTGATAATATGCCGCAGAGAATTCCAATAGAAGCCCTTGTTGACACCAGAACACCGTTTCCTGATAATATGCCCCAATGTGTTTTTCCTATGTGTTTTGGAGGGTATGTATCAGGTATGTAGAGGAAATATGTGGGTTGAATTGGAATTGTTAGTTGTGGAATTGTGTGGAGTGGAATTGTGTGGTGTGGATTTTTGTTATGGAGTTTTGTGGGATGGTGCACAGTGGAATTATGAGGATAGTAATTATGTGGTATTGAGTGAATGGGAATTATGTGGAATGGTATTTGGTATTTTGTGTTGTGGAGTGGTATATAGTGAGTTTAATTATGTGGTGTGCTGTAGAATTTTGTGGTCTGATGTGTAATTCTATGCTGTGGATTGGATGTATGGGGTGTGTTGAGCAATTTTGTTGTTGAGTTGAATTATGATGTTTGGTGTTGAATTATGTGATGTGTATTGGAAATGTATGAAACCAATAAATGCTAAGCAATGGGCGGGCTCGAAGTCCCGTGTGCACAATAATACGTTCAACGTGGAGCTTTCCTCTAAAGGCTGCAGATACAAAGCGAGATGCAGTGAGACCAGTGAAGTCAGCCACTGGTGATGACCTCAGGCTGCTTCCAGCCAATCATTTTAGCGCATCTATGACTGCCCTAGGCACATTAGCATCGGCCCTTAGCCAATAGGAAGAGTTCGGCCTGAACTTTTAGACCATGTCCTCACTCGACAGTGTTTCACTTGCACTTGGCTTCCCCTGTGAAGTCCAGCTTGAGTCTGATGTCCACTGATGAGAGAAGCTGTAGAGCCCACATCTCTTCACAACTAGGCCCTCTTAAGAACAACAGAAACAAGTTTGAAATGCATGTTTATCTGGTCCCAATATCATTTGCAAAAGAAAAAAAACAGTGCAGTTAATAATAGAAAATCTACACTGGATGGGATGTATATTTTTGTACACAACATTTTGAAAACATTATTTATGTTCAAGGACATTTCTGAATATGATGTTCTGACTTACAACCATTGACAGATACAAAAAGTGCCTTGATGTCACTTATTTTAGACAGTCAAGTACCTTCAGTGCATTCAGCTGTTACTTCATAACTCCTATAGGAAAATATAAGATGAACACGTTTTTATCTTTCCAATATTTAACCCAGAAAATAAGGTAGACATGTCAGCAGTTCATGTTTAGGACTTCAAGAGATTTCCCTTCCATGGGCCGATGTGATGTAGAAGAGGAAACAGATTAAGAACCTCTTAAAAAGTCATTGGTGCTCCATAAACATTTGTAAAGAGGCATTGTGGGAGCTTCTGTTCCTCAGATGATGTTTGTTTTGATAAAATGGCCATAGTTATATTCCATTCTCAAACAAATTCTTCAGGAAGGCCTGTTGTGCTTTACAGTTTAGCATCCCATGGTAGGGGCCCTCCCCCTCCAGGCCGCTCATATCACAGTTTCCAGTCCTGGACTTCTGTGTGATATTCAGGGTATTGCAGTCTTGTTTTGCTTCCATTGAACTAATCAGACAAACAGACATGAAATCAATGATTCCAGGTACAATCTGCAGGACTGCAGATGGGTTGAAGTGCTTGAGTGAGTCTTGACCCGTCTCCATGTGCTCACTGGTATCTTCATGTTCATGAAGGGGGCGCATCCCACTCAAACCTTTGCACATTCGACGCACACTTCCAATTTGATAGCATATTATGTTCTACATTGTCTGGGGACCAATGAACCTTTCTCAGTTCTGCCTTCTGCTCAGTAAACCAGACCCGAATGATGGCCTCTTGTACAAGGTGTGTGACCAGGTCCACATAATGTGAAAGGAAACAAGGATGACTAACCAAGCAATTGTTCCATCTGATTGGTCTTCTAATGATGTTGTCATCAATGATCAATTTGCATCCATGAGTGGTTTCCAGGAGAGCTCACAGTTCATGATGGACCTTCAGTCCCAAAGCAGATCAAACCTTTCCATCCTCCAGCTGTTCAGAGGTTTGATTCTCTAAATATTGTGGTTTTAGATTCAGAGTGATTATTAACTTGGAGTGAGTTGCAGACACATTATCTCCCAAGCCAGTCGATAGGACGTTGTAAGCTTCTCGTTGCGTGACGCTGGGTTAGAGTTCATGTCTACTTTGGGTGGGCTCCGGCTCACCTTCAGCAATTCTGTCAGAGATGAGAAAGTCAAAGAGAAAAGGTGCAAGGAGCGAAGTCTTCCTAACTACTTTGCCAGCATTTATATATGAGATTTAGGGGCATATTCACAAGCCCCTATCGCCAGCACAACGCCACTTTCAGTGACGTTGTGATAGCAATACAGGCCTCGCCTTATTCACAAGGCAGCATTAAGCCATTGAACGCGGCTTAACGCTGCCTTGGGAATAAGGCACCCTTTCACGCTGTATTTAGCATGAAAGAGGCGTGCAGTGGGTGTTGCGGTGGGAGTTCCACCGCAGCATCCATTGATTTTGACGCTGCCTCCTATTCACAAGGGCTGTGAAAATAGGAGGCAGCGCCAAAATCAAGACCAGGGAAATCCTGGTCTTTAACAGGCGAAACGAAAAAAAAGAATTTGCTTTTTCTCTGTGTCCTGCCTTGAGCAGCACATATGGAAAAGCAAATTGCCAAGGTTTGTTTATGTACAGGAAGGTGTTCCTTCCAGTACATAAAGAAACCTTTTATTTAAATGCCATTTTGTCACTTTCATGTGGGCTGCATAAAGCAGCACGCATGAAAGTGAGAGAATTGCATTTAGGATTGTTTATGTGCAGGAAGGTACGCCTTCCTACACATAACCAATCCTCCCCTGCACACAGACACCCTTGCACTCTGGTGCAGGGTGCCTGCATTGGCGCTAAGTTGCGCCATCGCAGGGGGAAACGTGAGGCTGCACCACATTCTTTCGAATATGGTGTAGCCTTGCGTTTCCGAAGTGGCTGAGAGAGGCGTTAAGCCAAAAAGGCAAAAGTCTCTCTCCGTCACTTCCTTGTGAATATCCCCCATAGTCTTTTCTAAACATTATGCTGAGACTTTCAGGGGTTATGCCATATGAGGTTGGATATCAGGGCAGTTTAAAGGCATTGAAGATTGTTTAGGGAGAGGCATTTGTAGTGAGGTTTCGTGTCCGAGCAGCATAAGGACACACAGCAACCAGTTTGATTTGGCTGTGTGGCATTCCCCATTATGTGAAAAAAATTCATTCTGCCCCAATAAGTATGGGGTGAAAATGGACATGTTCCTGCTGTACATTGTGGGGATACTGGAGCAAATGGGCTTCAATTAGGAGCAAGAGGAGAGGTCGGGGTAGGGGGGAAATGCGCACTCAAATTAGATTTGTTGGCAGACTGTATTATTAAAATAATTTAAATCTCATTAGAAGCAAGCAGTCTGTTGCGCTGTTGTCTCTCCCCTCCATCCAAAGAAGATCACCCCGATTTCCTCAAAAACATTTCACGTTTAATTTGAACAAAGTAAGAGCCAGCTAGCTGCATTAATTACATCTGCAGGCTGTAGAAGATGGCAGCAAATTACTTATAAACATACATTGTAAATATATAAAGTTGGAAAGAGAAGCAATACAGACCTCAGCCGAGCCCTGCTTTGGCGCAGCCCTCTGTGCACACACCATGCATTCATTAGGCTGCAGTGTGCCCACAGCGAGGGCAGACCCGAGCTCTTCCTGGTTCATAAATATAGCAAGCCGGGTTCGAGTGGCAGTCTTCTGAGGGTGGGCAGTGAGTGCATGGGTGGCACAACGCTGCACACATACCTTGGCACACAAGTGACTTCTGGAGAGGCGCTTTGTGATCTCATGTCCGTGTGGCCCTCGCCGCTTCCCCAAAACTCAGATCTCCCAACAACTGCACGTGACAGAAGAGGGCGTTAAAATACCATCCATTCCAAGGAGGAGGCCAGGACTGTTTCAAATAGATGTCTGGCCTCACAAATTTTCATTAATAATATATCAATAAAAAATTCAATTTCGGTACCAGTTTACCGATGTTTATTTTATAAATCCTTATTGTTCCCTGGGGAATGACATTGTTACTTCAGTTTTCTGCTGCTTTGAAAGGAACATTTAAACAAAAGAGGCCGTCAAAACAACAGATCAAGAATACAGGTGCAATAACATTGTACTCGGCCGGTGCGCCTCAGACTTTACCGGAAGTGAGGTATCGGCTGCGCGTGGGAGTTAGAAGGCAGCAAACAAGAGCGAAGCAGGAATGAACCAATGGTAAGGAGAGGCGGGAATAAAGTCGAGTTTAATGATTACAGCAGGTCTTCCAGTCAGGGCATGCGCTGTAGGCTCTACCTAAACAGGGACAAAAGCAAAGAAGGAATGAACCAATGGTAAGGAGAGGCGGGAATAAAGTCGTGTTTAATGATTACAGCAGGTCTTCCAGTCAGGGCATGCGCTGTGTCTTTCTTAAGAATACTTGTCAACAGCGTAAGCAAACAGGGCAAAAGGAAAATGCCAAAGAAGAAACGACCTGGATGTAAAGGCACACACAATTTGACACCTCTGATCCCGTAAAACCATGTGACAACTATAAACGAGCTTCGGGTCTGCGCGGATCCCTGTGCTCACATGAGAGAAGGGCACAAGAGGTACAGCATGTCTGCTTCAAATAGATCACAACCAAATCAAGGGTACTTGTTGGAAACAAAATTACCGAGGGGGAGGGAGATCAAAGGCCTGATTTCATCCGCAGCTTGGTGTTCGCACCCTTCATGCCCCGGAGGAAGAAGCTCTCTCGCTTGGGAAATCTGCCAGCTCCCTCACCAAGAAAGAGAAATATCTAACCCAGGGAGAGGAAAAGAAAATAATGGACATGTGTGCGTCCCCTCCAGAGCCGAAAGCATTAAAATACGTCCCAGCACGCGCTGAAGCAAAGAGAAAGAAAGTGGCTTGTGGCTATAGCATAAGAAGCAGGAGCAGTCAAGTCCTCGCGTTCCTGTACTGGCATTCTCGACTCCCAAAAACAAGCACTGACAAGCGCGGCAGTGATGGCGGTAAGTAAACATTTAAAACAAGGCCGTGTGATTATTTTGTGGATTGCTCTGCAGCGCATCAATGCCCAGAAGCGAGGAGGGGCCATCACTGCTGTGTAAGAAGGAAGCGTGGGATGGCCAACAAAAACAGTCTCTTCATGAAATCACCTCAGCTAAAACAGCAGGGACAGCTGACGGGAAAGGAACAACAGAAGGCCAGCATTGCAGACTGGCATGAGGAAAAAACAATGGCAATTGGTCGATTTGCCAGACCCCTAGAAGAAGTTACAACGTGACGATCAGGCTCAACCTAAAAACTGTCCTCCCGATGTTACATGATGAACTTTGCAGGAGGCACATTAACCCTATATGCAAATGTGATTCAGAACAGAGAATAGACAAAACTCTCCAGCAAATGCATTAACCTACTGAGTTATCTTACCATTATCATTACTCCCTGAGATTTACTGGGCACACAAAGATCTCTGCAGCAGGTGCCTGGACCTCATAAGATATTTGAAAATGCAGACTTTGCAGCAAATGAAGCAAAACAGATTTACTGCCAACTTTCTACTTGTTGCCAATTTTTTTTCTGCCAGTTATTCAAAAAGAAATGTATAACTTGAGGCACAGATTTTGTGTCGGACTCGATGCAAAATTGTGTAATGCGCTGCTATGATAGACCTGCTAAACATATGGCTGAGGTGTTAGGATCTGACGTCACCTCTTGTGATGTCACTTCCTGCAAAGTCATAGGTTGTGATGTCAGTTTCTGCAAGGTCATTGGTTGTGATGTCAAGTCTGTGATGCTGATCCAGCGGTAATTACCTGGTAATTTCCCTATTCAAAACCACATTACCTATGGTTTACCGCTGTAAAGGGTGAAAAATGATGGATCTTTTGATGACCGTGTTTCACCAAACAGGAGACTTTACATATATATGAAAATCAAAAGCAAACAATATTAGAGGCAATAATGAGAGTGATGAGTTATTTTAAAGGGTTTTATTTAAGTCAAAAGTTAAGGTTCTCTGACTCTTTATTCATTAGTCAAATATCAATCAGGTTACAGAATTGAAAAATAGGAAAAATAGCATTAATACAGAACATATTGCAGTCTGCATATAAGCATCACATATAGGAAGGGAAATGTGGCACAAATTGTCAGTCAAAACTCTTAAAGAGTTTCTAAGAAAAAGAGTAGGTACTACAAGGTTAATCAATAATTAATAATGGCAAAAATATCACATAAAGAGAAATAAATGCAGTTTAGCACCTAAAATCTAAATCTGTTCTGATCCTTTCAGCTCTTTCCCCCTCCCTCTGCCTCGCTGTGCTAGTCTGTGTCTCTGTCTCAAGCTGCACCATAGCCCCCACAGAATGCAGCCCCTCCCTGTCTCTGTGTCCAGCACAGAAACTGGGCCTGGAGAGAGGCAAATAGCAAGGCAAAAAGGAGGCTCTCCTCCCACTTGTAAGCCATATTTCAAGTAAAAGTTCACGTGCTCAGTCCTCATAGCTGGTCCAATCAGAACTTCAAGACATATCATCTCCCCATGGGGTGACTGAATATGTCATTAATCAGGCGTGTTCCTGTTCAAATTTCAGTCTTGTGATTTATGGAAACGTGTGCTCTTCTCTCCACGTTTAAACAGGCTTTAAAAATTTGCAACATTTTGAAGGTCGGAGGAAGCGGTAGGCAGGTTTTTTTTTTATCAGAGCCCGATCATTGAAAGTTGCTAGGGAAAAAGTAGCACATTCCAAACTGTTTCAGTTTAGTCCACTAAAGCAAACTAAAATCACGTGCTTTTCTAGACTGTGAAACACAATTCAGCACATTTCTACCCTTGCAAAAATACATGATGCCATTTTAAAAGTACAAGTACATTTTCTAAATTAATGTGCATTCTATAGTGAGATTACATATGGATTAATCACATATAAGCATGGCTGTTCAACTAATTAAGCATGTTTTCACATAAAAGCACCTCCAAACTGAAGCCCTATGCTGTTCCACAATCTGCGTGCCATTATAAAACTCATGTCTGCAGCTTTTTGTCATATAATAATGCATATATTTTATAGGTGAAATCTAAGCTCCATCAATGCCACCTGTGATGTCATGCGCCATGATGTCACTTGCATACTGCCTAACTTGGTTAGACCCCCCACTTCTTTCTTTACACCTCGTGCCCTGCCCCGTCACATAAGACCATAACATATGAAGGGATTGCTTCAAGTCGCCTCAGTGGGTTCTGTCCGACAGCGGCTTAATTTGCCTCTCTCTGATCTCCTGATAATCTTGCCTCAGCTTGTCTTCTGGGGATGCATAATGCTCACCTCAGCTGCATCCATGACTGTATGTTTGTATCTCCCAAGTATTCTTTGGTTTGCTTCTTCTTTACTTCTGTACATGGACAACCTTACCATCTGCTCTGTTCATATCATATTTACAAGTACTTGCAAAGTGCGAATAAACACTTGCATGAACTCTCATTTTCCACAATTAAACTAACCTGATCGGGGTTTGGACTGGTGTGTGACGGAGGAGAAACAGGTTTATGAAGCAAGGGGCTGCCGGGGTAACATGGAAGGGTGTGGGGCAGGAGGCTGGGCCAGGTGGAGTGAACTGAATGAATCATGCTAATTGGGTTCTCTGGTGGACTTGTATCGATATTTCTCAGTGTTGTAATCTGTGCCATTTGTAAAACACAATTCATGGATCAAGATGTGATCCGTCAAGCTATCATGTGGCCACTTTTCACAATTCAACAGCAAGTACAACCATAGACTATACATTTACATAATTGTCACTGTTCAGAAAAGTCTCTGACTTCCGAATAGGAACAATGGACGTTAGCAATCACTTACCGCAAGAGATCATCCTAAACATTCAAGGGGCAGTGTCAACCTTTGCCAGCTGCAATTCGGCGATCTTCTCTCTCAGTCATACATAATAGAATAAAATGCAATAAGCGCAATTTGGAAAGCTTTGAGATGGAAGCAAAAATCCTTTGAGAAAAAAGCCCAGCGATTCATATTGATAACTTAAGACGCTGGGAGCTACTTACTAACAGCCTTGGGGCTGCACACATAAAGAGAAAAAAGGATCAACCAACTACTGATGCTCAAAAGCAAAAAGGGCCTTCCCCCGAAACTCATAGTGTGGGAGGCCACGGCTTGTCAACAGAGCAAAAAACCAACCTAAGGCTCATCAAGAGTAACAATAATGAATTACTGCAGCGTTTACGCCAAGCCGGCCCATATAAGGCTGTTCAAATGGAATCTGGCACTCAAAAAGGGAAGCAGAGGAAGAGCTGTGGGCCAAGCTGCTCCATGATGCGAGAAGGACCATCAGCGGAAGGTTCTGGCTTTTACTGTGAACAGTCTTCAGAATCCAATAGCACCTTGCATTAATTTGCACCTAACAGAAGAAGCTTGGGCTGATTACCTTTGACATCATTTCAACGCAGCATCAATGGATAAAACAATTGGGCCATCATCGGAGCCAGCTTGAATGGCCTTCACAGAAAAACAAATTACAAGAAGGATAGCGAAAGGCAAGACGGAGGGGACACCGGGTCCTAACGGTATCCCCCATCCTGTACAAGCGGGATCCAGAATATTGTGCAGCGGCTTTATTTCCTCTTTATAAACAGATTCTAGAAACTGTGACAATTTCCGACTCATGGAAGGGGTCAATAATAGCCCCAATCCACAAAAAAGGCAGCATAAATGAAGCACAAACTACAGACTCATGGCCTTAATAGACAACAACACCAAATACTATGCTGACCTCTTATTAGAAGAGCTCACGGACTGGGTCGATGAAAATGCAGTGATCCCCATCAACCAGACAGGTTTCCACAAACACACGGGAACAACAACAAATATCCTGGCCTTAACACTTCTAATAGATGCCGCCAAATCTGCCAACTATCCACTCTATGTCTGCTTCATCGACTTCACCTCCACCTCCGATAACATCAACAGAAATACACTGTGGGATAAGCTCTCCAAAAGAAAAATTCCATCAGCCTCACTGTCTCAATTATTCAGCCGAACGCCGATTGGTTTACAACATCTAATTGACACAACACATACGTACTCGGTAACAAACGGCTTAACTATAAACCACTCTAAAGCAAAAGCGATGAGGTCTACACCCAGGTTCCTCTGGCAACTGGGAGGACTATCACTGGAAATTGTGGATGAATACAGATATCTGGGTGTGATAGTCGATAGTAAAGGGACATTCCAACCACAGGAAGATGCAGCAGCAAGGAGGGGGATTGCAACGGCGGTCGCATTGAAAAGTCTCAAATTGAAAACGGCCGGCCACAGCTTTACTCCTTTGCTACGAGTGATCCAAGCTAAACTTCTACCAGCCATCGCCTATCGAAGTGAATGCCTACGAGATGGTGATGTGCGGACCTTGGACAATACAGTAGCTAGGGCAATGCAAATGATATTCAACCTCCCTAAACATACATCTCAGGCACAGATAAGGCTTGAATTTGGCCTGAGGAACCAAAGAATAGCACGAATGGGGCCTACGCCACATGTTGGCATCAAATACAGGGAGCTGAAGTAACAACAATGGATCACTGTCTCTGGAAGGAGCTAGAGACAAAAAAAGGCAGCGCAGCTACAATCTACCTACAGCATTCAATAGACCCCCTGGTGCTGCGAGATCTCTGGGAAGGCACCGGATCGCACAATACGTTCAAACAACTGGTAAACAAAACAGTAAGGATCATCTCGCAAGTAGAGGATAAAGCAATGCTAATTAACGGGCCCGTGGTTGGACTGTCATTCAAAGCTACACCAGAGGCTTCCATCAACCCTATCAAGGCGTTGGCTTCACTCGGACAATGAAGGAGACGTTTCTACTACTATGGCTCGGCATCCTTCCATCATAGTATCATCTGTCCCCGTGGAAACGCCCACAAACAACAACTAACTGTCGCCTACGTGGGGATTCAAAAGAGGATATTCTCCATCTAAGATGCGTCTGCAAGAAACTGGACAAGGAGCGCAGATCCCGATTAAAACCTGCCATAAAGAAAATGGGAATAAGACCATGCAGGCAGGGGGTTAAGGCATGCTTTGATGCGTGTCGCCTTGTCCAATGTCTAGATAAAGCAGAAATAAAGCTGAACTCTAGTTGGCAGCGATCAGACGATGACATTTTATGCTGTACCTAAGATTCACTGCCTTTGGCAAGAAATAACAGAAAATCAGCAGTAATCTGAAATGATGTAAATGCAAAACATTTAACCATTCTATTTTCCGTTGATTCAGCAGACGGCTTTCAAACCCGGAGGCTCATGAAATGATACGCGCTGCTCCACAAACGACGTCCTGACTGTAGAGAGCCACCCGGACTCTCCCCAACAGTGTATCACACCTCACGCATCCCTACATCCCTCGGGGCGGGCTCGTCCCGAGGGGATAAATAAAGGTGGGCAAGACCGCACGTGGTCTTCCAGCCCAGAACTATACAGTGGCGTCCGTGTGTCCTTTACTGTTGCTCAACCCCAGTAACTGCGACACCAGGCCGCGCCGCACTACACTGACCTTTGAGCACCGGGCTGTGTCCATTTACCATCACGCCCGCGGCTTTAAATACCTTTGTGAAATTCAAATTGTTTTTTTTTTCTCTTTTTCTTGATACATTGATTTTATGTTTGTATGGTTCTAACTAATCACTCAATAAAGCTATTACTATTATTATTATCATTATTATTATTATTATCATTAATGTGGCTGTATTGTTTGTATTGAAATCAATAAACTTGATTATCAAAAAAAATAAACTAAGCTGATGAAGTCAGTGAGGCAGTGTTTGATGGCTTCTGTTCTCTGTGTCTGTGTGTGTGTGTGTGTCTGTGTGTGTGTTTATGTGGTACTGTATGCAGACATACCATAACCTGTGATATGACACTAACTAGCCGTGTTCGAAGCCGCATTGATAGGATGTCTCCTTCCAAGCGTTAGGATTGTTGTAATGTTAGAAACACTGAGGCTTGTGGTCTGTGTTAAATCTTCTTGGCCGAGAGTCCGATGTGTCGAAAGTGGTCTGTACATATATCTACTGCCCGCACCGGGGACCTTTAATGTGTGAAAAATACAAGCTGGCGGCCGGGATGGAAAGAGTACACAAAGAGGCTGTGCTGTGCATTTTTTGGCACTACACACCTTCTCAGCACTGACAGGCTCCAAACCTGGCATCAGAGAGAAGCGCCTGAGGTTTGAGGCCAGACAGGTGAGCAAACAAGGTACCGGCCTCGGGCAACAATTGTACCAAGGTCTCAAGTGACGCATTCTCTGTGGGTACATATTTACCCGCTAGTGGCACACAAGAGCGGAGCTTTACACGAGAGAGCATCTTCCAGGCGCAACAGGCACAGAGCACGTCACTAGAGGAGGATAATGTATGTGCTGAACCTACAAGCACTGAGCACAACACTAGTGTAGGTTGATGTATGTGCTGGTTCAATTAGCGCAGAGCAAGTCATGAGTGTAGGTTAATGTATGTGCTGTTCCTACAGGCGCAGAGCTCATCACTAGTGTAGGGTAATGTATGTGCTGTTCCTACAGGCGCAGAGCACGTCACCAGTGTAGGTTAATGTATGTGCTGGTTCTACAGGCAGAGAGCTCGTCACTAGTGTAGGTTAATGTATGAACTGGTTCTACAGGAGCAGAGCTCATCAGTAGTGTATGTTAATGTGTGTTCTGGTTCTACAGGTGCAGTGCATGTCACTAGTGTAGGTTAATGTATGTGCTGGTCCTACAGGCGCAGAGCTCATCAGTAGTGTATGTTAATGTGTGTTCTGGTTCTACAGGCGCAGAGCAAGTCATGAGTGTAGGTTAATGTATGTGCTGATCCTACAGGCGCAGAGCAAGTCATGAGTGTAGGTTAATGTATGTGCTGATCCTACAGACGCAGAGCACGTCACCAGTGTAGGGTTATGTATGTGCTGGTTCTACAAACGCAGAACACGTAACCAGTGTAGGTTAAGGTATGTGCGGGTTCAACTAGCGCAGGGCACATCACTGGTGTATATTCATGTATGTGCTGGTCCTCCAGGGTGCAGCACACATCACTAGTGTAGGTTATAGTATGTGCTGGTTTTACAGACGCAGAGCACGTCACTAGTGTATAATAATGTGTTTGCTGGTCCTACAGGTGCAGAGCACGTCATTAGTGTAGGTGTATGTGCTGGTTTTACATGCACAGAGCACATCACCGTTGTAGATTAATGTATGTGCTGGTTTTACCTGCACAGAGCCCGTCATTAGTGTAGGTTAATGTATGTGCTGGTTCAACAGGCGTAGAGTTTGTCACTAGTGTAGGTTAATGTATGAACTGGTCCTTGAGATGCAGAGCTCATCACTAGTGTAGGTTAATGTGTGCTGGCCCTATAGGTGCAGTGCATGTCACTAATGTAGGTTAATGTATGTGCTGATCCTACTGGAGCAGAGCACGTTCCTAGTGTATGTTAATGTATGTGCCTGTTCTACAGGCGCAGAGCACGTCACAAGTGTAGGTTAATGTATGTGCTGATCCTACAGGTGCAGAGCACCTCACTGGTGTAGATTAGTGTGTGTGCTGAAAAAGGCAACTAAAAACCTTAAGGCTAGCCAGGAACTGCAAAACAGAGGTTATCGCTACTTTCTTGTCGCTATGCTGCTTTGCGTGAGGCGTTATCCTGGGGAGGAACGCCCACTTTGCATCTCATTAGAGATGCAAAGATTGGGGTTAAGGGAAATGGCGATCAGGCAAGGTTTCACGTGATAGCATGACCTTGCTGATCAGGCGATACAATTATCGCCGCTTTTCGCCCGAAAACAGATGCAAAAGCAGCGATAATTTTCTATCGGCTCATTGCTGGTATGCCCCATAAGTACATTAGCTTCCCTTCTGCGGCTTGAGTTCACTTAATAGTGAATAAATTCCTCTCATGAGAGTTTCTAAAGACCAGTGGGGCATATTATCAAGAACAGCGTTAAAATTATCGCCGCTTTAGAGGCAGTAAATTGCCGCTAAAGTGGCGATAATGGGCTTGATAATATGCCCTTGTGAATTTCAATAGAAGCCCATGTTCTGGTGTGAACCTGGGCTTCTATTGGAATTCTCTGCGGCATATTATCAAGCTCTTTATCGCCGCTTTAGCGGCAGTTTTCTGCCACTAACACGGCGATAATTTTAACGCCGTACTTGATAATATGCCCCAGTATTTTTATTTTCTGTGTTTTGCCATTCAAACAATTCTCAAGAGAATATTCTTGTATTCATTTGAAATTGTCTTTGAAGGCACTTTCTGGTCCATGAACACTATTAAGGTAATGTAGACCTCAGTGGTAAATAGGGGCATGTGGCATTCTCCTTTGCTTTAGGGGCTCCGAGTTTTTTCATCTGCTTTACTGATTAGTACCAGAAATGAACGATAATGAGCCAGAATGTTACCTGTGCGCATTGTGCGTCACTTCTTGCCGCTAGCGCCATGGCTTGCATGGGCAGGAATCACCAGGCGGATGGGGCTTGGCCCTAAGTGCTGCTTCACCTCTATTAAGGGCTGGTTAAAATGTGTGCAAGGGTTAATTTTGCTATATTTCAGGCTAGTGCACGGGTATAAATGGCACTAAATGAAATGTTTGGTTGGATTCATAAAGTGTATTTGATAATATAAGAGGCACTTTGAAGGACTGCTCTTGAAACCAAGACAGCCCAAGAGATGCTGATATGAGAGGAATGGATGCAAGCACAGCGCTCTTTGAAACCCTACTTTGTCAGGGTTTTTCATGGGCACTGCCACCAACCACAAGGTAATGGCAGAGGCTGGGGTAGTGCCCATGCAATGGCACTGCCCCGGCTCTGCCACACTCCCATCATGTCCTGATCAACTGGTATTTTCTTACATCCGGTTTCGACATGGCCTTGAAGTGCAGAAGGATGGGGGAGGGAGGTGGGGGGACCCGCAATCTCAGAACTGGTGAAGCTGTAGAGGAGATGCTGTAAGGGGAGATGCTGTAGAGGAGATGCTGTAAGGGGAGATGCTGTAAGGGGAGATGCTGTAGTGGAGATGCTGTAAGGGGAGATGCTGTAAGGGGAAATGCTGTAGTGGAGATGCTGTAAGGAGAGATACTGTAAGGGGACATGCTGTAGAGGAGATGCTGTAAGGGGAGATGCTGTAAGGGGAGATGCTGTAAGGGGAGATGCTGTAGTGGAGATGCTGTAGAGGAGATGCTGTAAGGGGAGATGCTGTAGAGGAGATGCTGTAAGGGGAGATGCTGTAAGGGGAGATGCTGTAGAGGAGATGCTGTAGAGGAGATGCTATAAGGGGAGATGCTGTAAGGGGAGATGCTGTAAGGGGAGATGCTGTAAGGGGACATGCTGTAGAGGAGATGCTGTAAGGGGACATGCTGTAAGGGGACATGCTGTAGAGGAGATGCTGTAAGGGGAGATGCTGGAAGGGGAGATGCTGTAAGGGGAGATCCTGTAAGGGGAGATGCTGTAGAGGAGATGCTATAAGGGGAGATGCTGGAAGGGGAGATGCTGTAAGGGGAGATCCTGTAAGGGGAGATGCTGTAGAGGAGATGCTATAAGGGGAGATGCTGTAAGTGGAGATGCTGTAAGGGGAGATGCTGTAAGGGGACATGCTGTAGAGGAGATGCTGTAAGGGGACATGCTGTAAGGGGACATGCTGTAGATGAGATGCTAGGGGAGATGCTGTAAGGGGAGATGCTGTAAGGGGACATGCTGTGGAAGAGATGCTGTAAGGGGACATGCTGTAAGGGGACATGCTGTAGAGGAGATGCTGTAAGGGGACATGCTGTAGAGGAGATGCTGTAAGGGGAGATGGTGTAAGGGGAGATGCTGTAGTGGAGATGCTGTAAGGGGAGATGCCGTAAGGGGAGATGCTGTAAGGGGACATGCTGTAGAG
This sequence comes from Triturus cristatus, assembly GCF_964204655.1. Taxonomy (NCBI): domain Eukaryota; kingdom Metazoa; phylum Chordata; class Amphibia; order Caudata; family Salamandridae; genus Triturus; species Triturus cristatus. The sequence goes on from NC_140582.1 coordinate 1,268,213,216, forward strand.
GAGATGCTGTAAGGGGAGATGCTGTAAGGGGACAAGCTGTGGAGGAGATGCTATAAGGGGAGATGCTGTAGTGGAGATGCTGTAAGGGAAGATGCTGTAAGGGGAGATCCTGTAAGGGGAGATGCTGTAGAGGAGATGCTATAAGGGGAGATGCTGTAAGGGGAGATGCTGTAAGGGGAGATGCTGTAAGGTTACATGCTGTAGAGGAGATGCTGTAAGGGGATATGCTGTAAGGGGACATGCTGTAGAGGAGATGCTGTAAGGGGACATGCTGTAGAGGAGATGCTGTAAGGGGAGATGTTGTAAGAGGACATGCTGTAGAGGAGATGCTGTAAAGGAAGATGCTGTAAGGGGAGATGTTGTAAGGGGAGATGCTGTAAGGGGACATGCTGTAAGGGGACATGCTGTAGAGGAGATGCTGTAAGGGGACATGCTGTAGAGGAGATGCTGTAAGGGGAGATACTGTAAGGGGAGATGCTGTAGAGGAGATGCTGTAAGGGGAGATGCTGTAAGGGGAGATGCTGTAGTGGAGATGCTGTAAGGGGAGATGCTGTAAGGGGAGATGCTGTAAGGGGACATGCTGTAGAGGAGATGCTGTAAGGGGACATGCTGTAAGGGGACATGCTGTAGATGAGATGCTAGGGGAGATGCTGTAAGGGGAGATGCTGTAAGGGGACATGCTGTGGAAGAGATGCTGTAAGGGGACATGCTGTAAGGGGACATGCTGTAGAGGAGATGCTGTAAGGGGACATGCTGTAGAGGAGATGCTGTAAGGGGAGATGGTGTAAGGGGAGATGCTGTAGTGGAGATGCTGTAAGGGGAGATGCCGTAAGGGGAGATGCTGTAAGGGGACATGCTGTAGAGGAGATGCTGTAAGGGGAGATGCTGTAAGGGGACAAGCTGTGGAGGAGATGCTATAAGGGGAGATGCTGTAGTGGAGATGCTGTAAGGGAAGATGCTGTAAGGGGAGATCCTGTAAGGGGAGATGCTGTAGTGGAGATGCTGTAAGGGGAGATGCTGTAAGGGGAGATGCTGTAAGGGGACATGCTGTAGAGGAGATGCTGTAAGGGGACATGCTGTAAGGGGACATGCTGTAGATGAGATGCTAGGGGAGATGCTGTAAGGGGAGATGCTGTAAGGGGACATGCTGTGGAAGAGATGCTGTAAGGGGACATGCTGTAAGGGGACATGCTGTAGAGGAGATGCTGTAAGGGGACATGCTGTAGAGGAGATGCTGTAAGGGGAGATGGTGTAAGGGGAGATGCTGTAGTGGAGATGCTGTAAGGGGAGATGCCGTAAGGGGAGATGCTGTAAGGGGACATGCTGTAGAGGAGATGCTGTAAGGGGAGATGCTGTAAGGGGACAAGCTGTGGAGGAGATGCTATAAGGGGAGATGCTGTAGTGGAGATGCTGTAAGGGGAGATGCTGTAAGGGGACAAGCTGTGGAGGAGATGCTATAAGGGGAGATGCTGTAAGGGGAGATGCTGTAAGGGGAGATGCTGTAAGGGGACATGCTGTAGAGGAGATGCTGTAAGGGGACATGCTGTAAGGGGACATGCTGTAGATGAGATGCTAGGGGAGATGCTGTAAGGGGAGATGCTGTAAGGGGACATGCTGTGGAAGAGATGCTGAAAGGGGACATGCTGTAAGGGCACATTCTGTAGAGGAGATGCTGTAAGGGGACATGCTGTAAGGGGAGATGCTGTAAGGTTACATGCTGTAGAGGAGATGCTGTAAGGGGAGATGCTGTAGAGGAGATGCTGTAAGGGGACATGCTGTAGAGGAGATGCTGTAAGGGGAGATGCTGTAAGGGGAGATGCTGTAAGGTTACATGCTGTAGAGGAGATGCTGTAAGGGAATATGCTGTAAGGGGACGTGCTGTAGAGGAGATGCTGTAAGGGGACATGCTGTAGAGGAGATGCTGTAAGGGGAGATGTTGTAAGAGGACATGCTGTAGAGGAGATGCTGTAAAGGAAGATGCTGTAAGGGGAGATGTTGTAAGGGGAGATGCTGTAAGGGGACATGCTGTAAGGGGACATGCTGTAGAGGAGATGCTGTAAGGGGACATGCTGTAGAGGAGATGCTGTAAGGGGAGATACTGTAAGGGGAGATGCTGTAGAGGAGATGCTGTAAGGGGAGATGCTGTAAGGGGAGATGCTGTAGTGGAGATGCTGTAAGGGGAGATGCTGTAAGGGGAGATGCTGTAAGGGGACATGCTGTAGAGGAGATGCTGTAAGGGGAGATGCTGTAAGGGGACAAGCTGTAGAGGAGATGCTGTAAGGGGAGATGCTGTAGTGGAGATGCTGTAAGGGGAGATGCTGTAAGGGGAGATGTTGTAAGGGGAGATGCTGTAGAGGAGATGCTATAAGGGGAGATGCTGTATAAAGGGAGATGCTGTAAGGGGAGATGATGTAAGGGGACATGCTGTAGAGGAGCTGCTGTAAGGGGAGATGCTGTAAGGGGACATGCTGTAGAGGAGATGCTGGGGAGATGCTGTAAGGGGAGATGCTGAAAGGGGACATGCTGTAGAAGAGATGCTGTAAGGGGACATGCTGTAAGGGGACATGCTGTAGAGGAGATGCTGTGAGGGGACACATGCTGTAGAGGAAATGCTGTAAGGGGAGATACTGTAAGGGGAGATGCTGTAGAGGAGATGCTGTAAGGGGAGATGCTGTAAGGGGAGATGCTGTAAGGGGAGATGCTGTAGTGGAGATGCTGTAAGGGGAGATGCTGTAAGGGGAGATGTTATAAGGGGACATGCTGTAGAGGAGATGCTGTAAGGTGAGATGCTGTAAGGGGACAAGCTGTAGAGGAGATGCTGTAAGGGGGGATGCTGTAGTGGAGATGTTGTAAGGGGAGATGCTGTAAGGGGAGATGCTATAAGGGGAGATGCTGTAGAGGAGATGCTATAAGGGGAGATGCTGTAAGGGGAGATGCTGTAAGGGGAGATGCTGTAAGGGGACATGCTGTAGAGGAGATGCTGTAAGGAGAGAAGCTTTCCCTGATGCAATAGATCCCAAATTTCACCCCATTAAAAGTTTAAGCACCAACACCACTCGCTGGCATCCTCTCCCCACTCTATCCGGAAGGAGGGCCACCCCACGCCATCCACTGTGTCTTCCTGGGTGTTGTATCCACAGGCTTCGGCTCCCTTGGAGTGTCACTTGGAGGCCGTGAAGGTTCTCCTCGGCAACTTGGTTCCAGACCCTTGGGCTGTGGGAAATACCCAGAGATTCCCTTACTGGTACTGAGCACACGTGTCATCCCAGCAAAGGGAATATGTGGGAATTCCTTATTGCCAAGGTACATTTGCAAGGCTCTATTCCCTGAAGGCCTCTAGCATGAACAGGGACAACAGCTGGGCACCACTGGCACCACCATGCTGATGTCCACAACCACCCCAACATTCTCCAGCCATGACCATGCCACCCTGAGGGCCATGGTGGGGGTGATGGGGTGGTGATGATGTTGAGACAAGGGTGGAGTCAGCGCCTTCAACCTGAGTAACAGTGGAACTAACTTCTCCATTTGAATATATACTTAGATTTTTTTTTTAAATGACAACAGATTTGTCTATATTTATAAACATACGTTTTGGGATGTTCACCTACTTCAACAGGTCAACTCACCCGGAACAGCCCACATCTCGACCAGACTAGGGAGCATCTGCATTCTGACGTGCACCTTATGAACTATATATTGTGCAGCAGAATTAAGATTTTAAAATTGTAAAGTGCTTTTTTGCCCACCAAAGTTAAATGTGAGTGTGGCAGAATGCTTTGTGCATGCGACCCCATCAGACTTATGTATCATAACCTCATAGTATCTAATTCCACAGGTACCGTTGTTTTTCCTATATAACTATTACCCTGGTTCCTTAGTGAGTAGGGTTCCCCTGTTTTCTGTTGAACCATCAGATTTAATGTCAGATAAAGGCCAGAGGACTCCTCTATTCAGTCCTGCTCTTACATAAAACGTTGACATGATCTTCGGCATGTAGACCTTTGCATTCTTGATAAAATGAATCTCCTGTTTCTTTTGCAGCACTTTGTTTAATAATGTTCTGCGTAAAATTATAAGTTTCGAATTCTTCCGTTCCATTGTGTTAGTGTAAACGCGAGGCTCACATAAACGTATCTAGAGTTGGAAATGTAATCCTTTCTTTTCTTGGGATATTAATATAATAAACATTTCTTCATTTGACAAAAATGCTTCTGTCACAATTTGCGACTTTTACGGAAGAGCAATTTGCAATTCTCTATTTTACAAATGTAGATGTTAATGAACTACATTACATACTCTTATGCATATATACATACAGTTGCTAAATTATTACTTAGAAATTGGAAAATCAATTTTTATCAAATTTAGTCTATCAAAACTATCGCTTCCCATTGCACATTATTAATGTGGGTTCAAACCGATATTTAGTTCGATGAATTACACTTTTTGGGCAATTGCACATGTACATCCTGTGGACGTTCTGTAGGTGGTAGTAATACTGGCTGAACTGGGATATTACCACTTCAAAATTCCAGTTTTGTAATGTTGCATTCTGGTTGTGAAACAGTCGGTTTTCCATGGTGACGCTGATTTTTCGCAACAGGGAGAAATATTGAGGTGAACTTGAAAATCTACAAATATGTAAAGCAAATATTTTCACTGGTCTCTTTTTTGATTACGGTTTGATTCAAAATGCACTCAGGGATGTGTTCTTGTACAAACTGTTAATGAATGCGGACAGTAAATCACATATCTTTCATCAAAATATATATATTTAGAACCATGTTCAAGTGTAGGCCTTTTAAATGACCTCAACCAACAATGTCAGAAATAGGAGTGAAAATATAATACTTGGAAAAGGAAGGGAATCAAGGCAAGGGTCTGGCTTTGGACTTACAGACAAAGAGAGGTGCCAAAGTGATGATTTATGGCCTCAGAACCTCGGCAGCAAAATGCTGGCACCACCATACACTGAAACTCCGCCTTGTGTCACTGGACCGTACAAGCATAAGGATATGAGTCCAGTCTTTCGCATGGCCTGGTACTGTCCGCCATTGCGGCTCACATGGCGTGCAGAAAGGAAAACAGCATGGCCGCCCTGTTGCCATGGTCAACAGACAAAGGCTCAAAAGCATATTGATGCCCTCCTGCTCCCACTGCTGTCTAATACACAACAAGAGTCTTTGCTCTATGTAGGCTTCTGTTTGAGTCTGTGCTAGTTTCAATCCAATTAGTTTAGGAAAGATGTTGACCTACTAGTTAAATTGTCAACTGGCCACAGAGAGTGTATACTGGGAAAAATTTACAAGATGTTTTCATACTGCTGAACAATTATAAATGTTCTACTATGTGCGTATGAATCATGCCTCCCACGGTTGGGTATTCCATGTTCCTTAACCTTATCGCTTCAGAGAAGTCGAATCCTGATTGTCAGAACCACTGGGCCTTCGACACGAGTAGTTAATGCGATTAACACATATCCGAAAATAAGCGGGAACAGGAGAAGTGGAAAATGCACAAAAGATCGCGCTTGGAGTGCCTTGCTGCAAAGAAGACATTCCAAGATGGCCGCCGCGGTACAATCGCGGTAGCGGTCTAGTCTTTGTCTTCACACCTGTGTGGAGCCTTGGTGGAACGCGCTCTCCCTAACGAGTGCGCACTTCACCGAAGCGTCGCCCGAGGTTGGAGCTGAACTCGCGCGTCTCTGGAAAATCTTAGAATTTCAAAGATAGTGATTAATTCAGTTTACAGTAAGAGTTTGGAGAGCCAAGACCTTGTTATCTAGTTCTTCCCCGATATTTTCCCCAAGTCAGGAGATTTCAAGACTCGTGTGAGGAACCTTTCCTGACGTAACCACTCCGCCACAGAAACTCTTGACAGGAGTTATCTCTAGCGGCTCGAAGGAAGAAGAACACTGAGCCGACTTCGAAAGCTAAGTTATATGTTGTTCATTTGTGGAAAGAGTATTACGAAAAATGCATTGCTAGTAGAAACAAAAATATAAAAGACATAGTCACTGTATAAGAAGAGAAAAAAACTTACCTAAGTATAGCGAGAGATAATTGCTAAAGTATCAAGCTAGAAGAAAGAATGAATACAAGATAAAATAACTGAATAAATGCAATAACAAGAAAACAACTACGCAGAACATAATCCTAGTGAAGGAAAAGACGACGAAATCTTATGACAACAATACAGAGAAGAATAGAGAACACTACATTAAAAAGATACTGGTAGGTTGTTAGACGGCGACCTCAGAGGAGCCTGGGAGGGGTCCTGACTACCCTGAGACCCACCCTCAAAGTATCGTGGCCGGGCACTGGCGGGAGACTCCCCAGGGGGAGGAATCTCACATCTAGGATCGTACTTCTGGCACCACACGACACAGAGTGACCACACCGGGTATTCTGAGAAAACAATCTTTATCAAGTAGGTTATCACTGCAAATATGTACAAGGTGAGCACGGGCTCAAGAGTCTCGGAAGGGGTAGGGGGTAGCGGGACAGTCTCTGGTAAAGGTTCAAACAGGGATGTATCCGGCGCACAGCTCACAATCCTCGAGCTGGGGGATACGATGTTGTAGTCGGGGTCCGGCGGGACCGTGAGAGTCGGTTGGAGCCGCGAGTCACTCAGCGGGCTCAGGTACAGGTTCGGAGGTCTTACGATCTTCAGGGAGCTGCGAGTCACTCAGCAGGCTCAGGTACAAGGTCGGAGGTCTTACGATCTTCAGGGAGCCGCGAGTCACTCAGCAGGGCTCAGGTACAAGTTCGGAGGTCTTACGATCTTCAGGGAGCCGCGAGTCACTCAGCAGGGCTCAGGTACAAGTTCGGAGGTCTTACGATCTTCAGGAAGCCGCGAGTCACTCAGCAGGGCTCAGGAGGGTCCAAGTTCCAGGAGCTGCGACCACGTCGGCAGGCTCTCGTTGTTCCAGCGTCGAATCTGCCGGACAGACCCAGTGCACCCCTTGTTATAGGTCGACCCCTCTTTGATGTCCGGAGTCTGTGCAGGCAGGGGTCTTGTCACCTGGGGGTCGCTTGTCGGGATTTCCTGCTATAGTCTTTTGATCCTTTCAGGGCCGGGTCGGGAGGAGTCCCAGACACCCAGCAGGCACGGAGCCAGCCCTCAGGGAGGCCGGAGGGCCGATCGAAACCCATCGTCCCGGGGGAGTTCAGAGGTGCGATAGAAACTGCTCCTCCCTCTCTCATCCCCTGGAAGCGTGATGTCCTCCAGCCGGAGTGGCGCCTCTAGGCCCGGGTCGCGCTGGGGCCGGGCCGCCATCTTGGTGCATGAAGTGGGCACGCGGGCCCGGGGTGGCCGAAAGGAGAGAGGCCATGGACGGGGACGTCCGGGTCGGTGCGTGTGTCCTGGTGGGGAGGTTCGGCTGGGCCGTGTGCTTGGGCTGCAGGTACCAGGTTTCGGTGGTGCGGGGGCACGGAGGGCCATTCTACGAGGCCGGGTCCAACATAGGTGAGCTGATAAATAGAATAAATAATAATTAGAATTAGATTAAAGGACAGGTATTAACCATGCAATGTTTATATGTCTCAGGTAGAACTGTACAGAACCAATAAGAGAAAAGACACTCCAGGCAGTCAACTACCACCACACGAAGAGGGGCTAGTTCAAGAGGATTAAGGGGTACGTTCCAAGGGTACAACTAAAGAATTGTAGAGTTGGTAGACAAGAGAAGAGTAGACTAGGGTGCTAAGTATTGTGCTCTATTAGTTCCCTCAGGCATCGTTCAAGAGAAGGTCCATAGAACGGACTGACAAGAAGAAGGGTGCTGCGGGGGAGCTCCGAAGAATCCAGAACCAGTCTCTTCTTTCTTTCTTTTATTATTTTGTCCACTCCCCCTTCCCCCTTTGGGGTTGTTTAGAGACGTGATCTAATTCGGTCTCTGGAGGATCCTGGAGGGGGCATTGGGAACTAGCATCTCTGTTCCTGTGCAAGTACATGGTAAGAATTCCTCTGTTATAGATTCTGACAGAGTGAAGTGCCCACGTTTTAAAACTTGCACCCGGACAGAATGGCTGAAGGAATAAACTTGCAAACCTTGGGATCCGTTTTAGAAGCTATACAAAAGGAGTTAGTCGCAGTTAGAGAGGACAATCAGAGTTTACGACAAGAAGTAATAAATTCTAGGAAGGAGACAGCAGAACAGGCCCAGAGAGTTAAACAACCATTAGGCCCAGGGAGAGACAGCATAAACTCATCCATTGGAGACCCTAATAAAGTAACCACACAAGTCATACACTCTTTATCCCCTGTCATTCCTTTGGCACCCCCAGAAAGGTTTAGTGGAGACCCCCAGAAGGCCCAGGTTTTCATTACTCAATGTTCTTTACACTTTATGTGTCGCCCTTCAATTTTCTCTAATGCGCAATCTAGAGTGGCCTTTGTTTTGTCATATTTAAGTGGTGATGCAGCGTCGTGGTCCATGCCCTTGGTTTCACGAGACGACCCACATTTGCAAGATTATGACCAATTCAAACAAGAATTCCTTCGAATCTTTGATAGACGAAGAATTTCTCAGGCTGTAGATAATGAACTGCTTGAATTACGTCAAGGGAATAGAGACCTCGTGGCTTATTTGGCTCAGTTGAATAAATTAGTGATGGAAACAGACTGGCCAGAAAGCAAAAGAGCAGCAATATTTTATCGAGGCTTGAGAGATGAGTTAAAGGACGTTCTGGCGCAAATTCCAAATAGACCCACAGAGATCTCAGCCCTGATAGACCTGGTTTTAGAACTGGACTTCCGTCATGGAGAAAGGAAAGGCGAAAAACGAAGAGATTTCAGACCGATAGCCCCACGATTCGACAGAGTAAAAATAGAAGCTGGAAAGGTTGCAGAAGGAGCATTGAACTCTGAACCTATGCAAATTGGAACTATAAGAGGTCCACTTTCGAAAGAAGAAAAGGATAAAAGAAGAATCGGCAATTTATGCATGTACTGCGGCTCAAGTGGACATTTTGTGAGAAATTGTCCAAAGAAACCAAAAAATTCCTTTAAACCGAAGGAAAACTTTCAGCACCACCTGTAGAAGGAGTTGGACAGGTGGATGCTAATCAGGAATCAACTCCGAAAGGACACCAAGTGGCGAATACCTTGCAATCATCGTCACCACACTTAATCTTGCCCATGACGATAAAGTTTCGACAAGTTACATTGACGGGAGTGGCAGTAATGGTGGATTCGGGAGCTACCGGAAACTTTTGTGATCTAAAATTTGCAACCAAGATTGGGCTGAAGGCCATTCCAAAGACCAAGAGGGAGCCAGTCCGAGCGGTGGATGGAACGAATCTTTCCTCCGGACCCATTGTGAGCCACACGGAATCAATGCAAATGATTTCTGAAGATGGGCACCGTGAAGATATCCAGTTTAATTTAATTGATGCCCCACAGTTTCAACTCATATTAGGGTTACCATGGCTCACTGAGCACAACCCAGCCATCGATTGGAGTACCAGAACTATTGAAATGAATTCGAAATATTGTGAAAGAAACTGCTTCAAGATGAAATGTGGAACAACTGAAGAGAATCCGGCAATCTCCTTATGCATGGCAGAAGCTTCGGTCTGCGTCATAAATTCACAAGAAATACCACAAGAATACCAGGATTTTGAAGATGTGTTCAACGAGCAAGAAGCCGAGCAACTACCACCTCACCGTGTTTATGATTGTAAAATAGACTTCGAACCAGGCTCCAATATGCCTTGTAGTCGGGTCTATGCGCTGACGGAAAAAGAGCACCAGCACCTGAAAGAGTACATAGACAAATATCTGGCGAATGGTTTCATCCGACCTTCTCAATCGCCGGTATCTTCACCTTTGTTTTTCGTGCCAAAAAAGGAGGGAGATTTGAGAACGTGTATCGATTATAGAGCAATAAACAAAATTACCAAGAAAAACCGATATCCTCTTCCGCTCATCTCCATCCTATTAGATCAGGTCAAAGGGGCACAGATCTACACAAAGTTAGATTTGAGGGGAGCCTACCATCTAATCAGAGTGAGAGAAGGCGATGAATGGAAGACGGCATTCAGAACCAGGTTTGGATTATTCGAATACGAAGTTATGCCGTATGGACTGTGCAACGCTCCAGCTGCCTTTCAGCACTTTATCAATGATGCTCTTAGCGAATTTATCGATCAATGTGTAATTGTGTACATTGACGACATTTTGATTTATTCAGTCGATCAGAGCCAGCATCGGGACCAAGTTAGAAAGGTGTTACAAAAACTCAGAGAGAATCGACTGTTTGTGAAATTGGAGAAGTGCGCCTTCAATGTGTCACAAGTGGAATTTTTGGGTTTTGTGATTTCACCATCTGGAATCAACATGGATAAGCGAAAAATCCAAGCAGTAATTGATTGGAAGTCTCCAACAAGTGTCAAGGAGGTTCAGGGATTTATTGGGTTCGCAAATTTTTATCGAAGATTTATCAGTGAATTTTCACGAAAAATACTCCCACTTACACGCCTGCTCAAGAAAGGAGTACATTTTGAATGGTCGAATGAAGCTGAGGAAGCCTTTGAATCCTTGAAGGAAGACTTCACTTCGGCGCCCATCCTGTTGCACGCTGACCCAACTGAGCCATTTTATGTAGAGACTGATGCCTCCGATCTGGCAGTGGGAGGAGTTCTATCCCAAAGGCACAAGCAAACGGGTCAGCTGCATCCTGTTTCTTATAGATCTCGAAAATTGACACCTGCTGAAACTAATTACACCATAACCGAAAAAGAGCTGCTAGCTATAAAAGACGCCTTCAAGGAGTGGAGACATTATCTCATGGGAGCTAACCACGTGGTAACAGTCTTCACTGACCACCGTAATTTGAAGTTTTTGAAGTCAGCCAGAACCCTCACGCCTCGACAACTTCGATGGTCTCTGTATTTTGCTGACTACGACTTTGTGATTACCTACAGACCAGGGGCCCAAAATGGGAAAGCAGATGCCTTATCTCGAATTGGAACTGAAGAAGAAAAAGGAATGCCCAAAAATCAAACAATAATTCCAGATTCCAAAATAATTTGTGCCTCCACTCTAATTAATTTGAAGGAACTAATCACTCAAGTCTTAAACCCAGAAGACATGCAGAAATGGGCCCAACAAGAGGAAGGAAGAGAAGTCCAAAACCGTTTACCTTACCATAAGGGAGCCCTATACTTGCCTACGCGTGAATTGCAAACTCAAGCACTGTATGAATGCCACGATGATCTCTTGGCAGGCCACAAAGGAGAGCTCAAGACTGCAGACCTGGTAAAGAGAAGATACTGGTGGCCTCAAATGAATAAAGACATTGAACAATATGTCAAGACATGTGAGATTTGCGCTCAGGGAAAATCGGAACGGCAGGCTCCAAAGGGTTTATTGCAACCTATGCCAACCCCCCCTTTTCCATGGCACACAATCACCCTAGACTTAATAACTGACTTGCCTTCCTGCGAGGGAGTTAATACAGTTTTAGTGGTGGTAGATGCATTTTCAAAAATTACTCATTTCCTAGCATTAAAAGGGGTTCCTACAGCAAAACAGTTAGCTACTCATTTTAGCACACAAATAGTGAAACTACATGGGATTCCGAGGGTCATCATTTCGGATCGGGGTTCACAATTCCTGTCCCATTTTTGGAGAGCTTTTGTAGAAGGTCTGGGAATTGAGACTAGGTTTTCAACCAGCTATCACCCAGAAACAGACGGTCAGACAGAGAGGGTGAATCAAGAGTTAGAGCAATACTTAAGACTTTTCCTGTTAAAACAAGACAAGGATTGGCCAGACTACCTATGGGCAGCAGAGTTTGCTCATAATAATGCAAAAAACGTATCCACTGGTTATTCTCCGTTTTACCTAAATTATGGGAGGCATCCTAATTCCACAGTCCAAGAAGTTGAAATCTCCGTCCCAGCAGTTAAAGATTTAGTCTCTCATCTTACTCAAGTTCACCAAACAGCATCAAGGAATTTGGAACAAGCCAAAGAAAAATATAAAATCTATGCAGACAAGAAAAGAAGGGAGGGCCCTCCCTTAGTAGAAGGAGATGAAGTTTGGTTGAATACAAAGAACCTCAGATTAAAAGGAAATCGAAAATTCCAACCTAGGTTTATTGGTCCCTATCCAATTGTGAAAAAGGTGAATTCAGTAACCTACAAGTTGAAATTGCCACCCAAGCTTAAGATTCATCCAGTCTTCCACGTCTCTTTGTTAAAACTAGCTTCCCCAAACTTGAGGAATGAACTGCCCCCGAAACCTATTCAATTGGAGTCGGGAATGGAGTTTGAAGTAAAAGAAATCCTGGACTCAAAGAAGGTTAAAGGAAGACTGTACTATCTAGTTGATTGGAGAGGTTACGGGCCAGAGGAGCGGTCCTGGGAACTTGCATCTGATGTTCACGCTCCTAGACTTGTGAGAACCTTTCATCTAAGATTTCCTACGAAACCAAGAGTGGAAGAACCTCCGTTGTTGGGGGGTACTGTCAGAACCACTGGGCCTTCGACACGAGTAGTTAATGCGATTAACACATATCCGAAAATAAGCGGGAACAGGAGAAGTGGAAAATGCACAAAAGATCGCGCTTGGAGTGCCTTGCTGCAAAGAAGACATTCCAAGATGGCCGCCACGGTACAATCGCGGTAGCGGTCTAGTCTTTGTCTTCACACCTGTGCGGAGCCTTGGTGGAACGCGCTCTCCCTAACGAGTGCGCACTTCACCGAAGCGTCGCCCGAGGTTGGAGCTGAACTCCCGCGTCTCAGGAAAATCTTAGAATTTCAAAGATAGTGATTAATTCAGTTTACAGTAAGAGTTTGGAGAGCCAAGACCTTGTTATCTAGTTCTTCCCCGATATTTTCCCCAAGTCAGGAGATTTCAAGACTCGTGTGAGGAACCTTTCCTGACGTAACCACTCCGCCACAGAAACTCTTGACAGGAGTTATCTCTAGCGGCTCGAAGGAAGAAGAACACTGAGCCGACTTTGAAAGCTAAGTTATATGTTGTTCATTTGTGGAAAGAGTATTACGAAAAATGCATTGCTAGTAGAAACAAAAATATAAAAGACATAGTCACTGTATAAGAAGAGAAAAAAACTTACCTAAGTATAGCGAGAGATAATTGCTAAAGTATCAAGCTAGAAGAAAGAATGAATACAAGATAAAATAACTGAATAAATGCAATAACAAGAAAACAACTACGCAGAACATAATCCTAGTGAAGGAAAAGACGACGAAATCTTATGACAACAATACAGAGAAGAATAGAGAACACTACATTAAAAAGATACTGGTAGGTGAGCTGATAAATAGAATAAATAATAATTAGAATTAGATTAAAGGACAGGTATTAACCATGAAATGTTTATATGTCTCAGGTAGAACTGTACAGAACCAATAAGAGAAAAGACACTCCAGGCAGTCACCTACCACCACACGAAGAGGGGCTAGTTCAAGAGGATTAAGGGGTACGTTCCAAGGGTACAACCAAAGAATTGTAGAGTTGGTAGACAAGAGCAGAGTAGACTAGGGTGCTAAGTATTGTGCTCTATTAGTTCCCTCAGGCATCGTTCAAGAGAAGGTCCATAGAACGGACTGACAAGAAGAAGGGTGCTGCGGGGGAGCTCCGAAGAATCCAGAACCAGTCTCTTCTTTCTTTCTTTTATTATTTTGTCCACTCCCCCTTCCCCCTTTGGGGTTGTTTAGAGACGTGATCTAATTCGGTCTCTGGAGGATCCTGGAGGGGGCATTGGGAACTAGCATCTCTGTTCCTGTGCAAGTACATGGTAAGAATTCCTCTGTTATAGATTCTGACACTGATCCCTTGTCAGGACTAATGAAAGGAGTTCAGAGTTCAGAGAAGTCAAATCCTGATCCATTGTCAGGACTAATGAAAGGAGTTCAGAGAAGTCAAATCCTGATACAGAGTCAGGACTAATGAAAGGAGTTCAGAGAAGTCGAATCCTGATCCAGCATCAGGACTAATGAAAGGAGTTCAGGGAAGTCGAATCCTGATCCATTGTCAGGACTAGTGAAAAGAGTTCAGAGAAGTCGAATCCTGATCCATTGTCAGGACTAATGAAAGGAGTTCAGAGAAGTCGAATCCTGATCCATTGTCAGGACTAATGAAAGGAGTTCAGAGAAGTCGAATCCTGATCCAGCATCAGGACTAATGAAAGGAGTTCAGGGAAGTCAAATCCTGATCCATTGTCAGGACTAGTGAAAAGAGTTCAGAGAAGTCGAATCCTGATCCATTGTCAGGACTAATGAAAGGAGTTCAGAGAAGTCGAATCCTGATCCATTGTCAGGACTAATGAAAGGAGTTCAGAGAAGTCGAATCCTGATCCAGCGTCAGGACTAGTGAAAGGAGTTCAGAGAAGTTGAATCCTGATCCATTGTCAGGACTAGTGAAAGGAGTTCAGAACAAGTCGAATCCTGATCCATTGCCAGGACTAATGAAAGGAGTTCAGAGAAGTCGAATCCTGATCCAGCGTCAGCACTAGTGAAAGGAGTTCAGAGAAGTCGAATCCTGATCCATTGTCAAGACTAGTGAAAGGAGTTCCGAGAAGTCGAATCCTGATCCCGAGTCAGGACTAGTGAAAGGATTTCAGAGAAGTCAAATCCTGATCCATTTTCAGGACTAGTGAAAGGAGTTCAGAGAAGTCGAATCCTGATCCATTTTCAAGACTAGTGAAAGGATTTCGGTGAAGTCAAATCCTAATCCATTGTCAGGACTAGTGAAAGGAGTTCAGGGAAGTCGAATCCTGATCCATTGTCAGGACTAGTGAAAGGAGTTCAGAGAAGTCGAATCCTGATCCAGCGTCAGGACTAGTGAAAGGAGTTTAAAGTCGAATCCTGATCCATCGTCAGGACTAGTGAAAAGAGTTCAGAGTAGTCGAATCCTGATCCAGAGTCAGGACTAATGAAAGGAGTTCAGAGAAGTCGAATCCTGATCTATTGTCAGGACTAATGAAAGGAGTTCAGGAAGTCAAATCATGATCCAGCTTCAGGACTAAAAAAGTAATTTGACATATTATTGGGGAGTCATGAAACAATATTCGTCCAATTTAGTACTTTTTTTGTCACATCGACTACAAAAATATCGACCTGCACAAATACTGACTCCACAATATAGACCAATATGCCATGGTAAATACATAGAATAATGTGTAAATGTACTATTCTAACCTCACATATACTTTCTATAACTATACAATGCAAGTCGACAATGTGGAGTCAATGTTATTGCAGGTCAATATTAAAACAATTACATTATTATGCCACACCTTACAGGACACATACAATGCATATTTACGCAGACGTTTTTTCAAATCTTTGCAGAAATATTGCATCACTTATATTTGGAATTATTTTTGGATGATGCACATTTATTAAATATCCATTTTAAGAAACCATATGGGATCCTTGGAAGGTCTAGGTGAACTAACTTGGAATTACTCACATTTCCAGTGTATTCAGATTTTACCAAAACAATCTTACTTTTTGAAAGATTAAGATACTGTTTTTTTGGAAGAAGGTAAAGGTCTACCGCAAGGTATTTATTCCAATTTTTAATCTGTGCGGCAAGGGAGTTTCTTTCAGGGTACTGCTGCATGTTTTAAATCCTGTCAGGGAGTATGGTAAGCCATCACCGTCACAGAGCTTCAAAGTCTTTGGTAAAAATTTGAAAAGCTGAATTCAGCCTTGGTCTTCACTGAAGACACAGAAGGTGGTGGACTACTTCTGATGCCTATCAATGCAGATCAGTGTCAGGGAAATTTGGTTATGTCTTCTCCGTGGTTGGCTTAAGTCTATACCACAACATGTGGATGTACACTCTGCTTCTTCAGGGTTGTGTTTATCTTTTGTGCGAAGCTTACAAAATCATTTGACGCGCACTGCTCAGGCTGCGCATTTCACTTGGAGGTTGGCATTGGGGGCACAAATAATGTTACTCTCTTCATTTTCCCAAGTTATTTGATTTATTATTACTATTTAACAGGAGACTTCGCTTACAAAAGAGAACTCGGACACTGCAATTGTGTTTAAAAACGCGTTTCACACTTTTAACTAACCTATCTCATTCGAAACGGAAACAGCTGAACATATCATGCAACTCTCCATTTTTCATATATTTAATAAATAAACGGTATTGTTTGGAACCCAGCAGAAATAAAGGGATTAGGAGAGCAAGGCCGCGCCACCAGGGCCCATGATATTGGACTAGACAATTTTGTATTGTGGTTAGGACAGACGCCATCTTTAAATGTTACACGTTTAATACAACAAGACGGCGTTTTACATACATCATTCAATATTAATTTATATCATTATGACGCCTAAGTAACTATGGGGCATATCATCAACAACCGGCAATAATTATCTCTAAGCGCACTTAGCGCTAGGATATTATCGCCGGCTATCACTTGTTTTTATCACGGATATAGCGCGCTATCAGCAACGCTTATCTCCAGAGCGATAAAAATACCCAACTTAGCTGCCAAATGTGCAATTATTGCTGGGATTTCAGCGATAATCGCACAACGTTTGGCGCTACGTTGTTGATAGGGCACGGCATACTTAACCATGATATCCACCTTCCATTGGATATCATGGCTAAGTCAAACTAAAAGCAGGCGTAAGGAAAGTAGCGAGAACCGCGGTTAGCGCTACTTTTCTTATCGCATGCTTGTTAGAATGCCGATTGATAACTGGAGAAATGTCGGTTAGCGACATTTCTCCAGTTATTTTCAGAAGGAACACCCACTTTGCATCTCATTAGTGATGCAAAGCTGAGCGTTGTTGTAACAGGCGCTAAGTCAGCAAAACACGTGATAGCGTATCTTTGCTGATAAGGGGATGGAATTATCGCCGCTTCTCGCCCGAAAACAGACGCAAAAGCGGCAATAATTTCATAGCGCCTTCTTGATGATATGCCCCGTAGATTGGAAAAGGCTAAAATGGAGCTTAATACACTATATACTTCAAAAGCAGAATATATTTTATATAGACTTAAGGCTTGAAATTACAAACAAGGAGAAAAAGCTGTCCATTTACTAGCGGCACGATTAAAACAGAGAGAAGCTATGACAACTATTCCAGCTATTTATAATTCTGAAGGTAAGCTAATAACTGAGACGCAGGAAATAGTGAATACATTTGCATGATTATTATGAGAAGTTATATAGCTCAGAAGTTGATGATGATCACCTCAAAGATCAGGAATTCCTTGATAAAATAACAGTCCCCCGCCTCATTGAACAGGATCGGCTCATACTGGCAGGCGAAAACCCAAAAGATGAAATTGCCCAAGCAATCTCTAATCTTCCATACAATAAAGCACCAGGAGAAGATGGTTTTCCTGGGGAATTTTACCGTTGGGTAAAACCAGAAGCAATAGCCGCCCTTTATGAGGCCTATAAAGAAGCAGAGGAAACTGGTAGCCTCTCCTCTCTCACAAATAAAGCTATCATAACGGTCCGTGCCAAACCTGAGAAAGATCCATTATACTGCAGTAACTATCGTCCAATTTCCCTCTGATTACAGATTCGAAGATATTAGCCACCATTCTCGCCAAAAGACTCAAACAAGTTATCGCTAAACTCATACATAATTCTCAAGTGGGATTCATGCCAGGCTGAAATTCTCGTAAACATCTACGCACTTTGGCTCACATACTCTGGCTTTCCAAGGATGCTGGAGAAGACAGAGTAGCCTTATCCTTAGATGCCGAGAAGGCCTTTGACCGTATTGAATGGAGCTATATGTTCCGTACACTACATAGGCTGGGGTTAGGCAATGAATATATCTCTAAGGTCAAATGGTTATATGAAACACAATCCGCATAAGTGAATTGTGGGGGTTTCCTTTCAAAATCTTTTTTAGTGCAAAGAGGAACCCACCAAGGTTGCTCTTTATCGCCCCTTCTGTTCCTTCTTGCACTTGAACCGCTGGCTGCGGCAATAAGACAGTGTTCACAAATAGCAGGCATTCCTACACCAGCAGGGATCTCGAAAATACTTCTTTATGCAGATGACATATTGCTCACACTTACTGATCTGCCTAATTCACTCCCTAGACTCATATCTATCATTTCTCGCTTCTCGATCATTTCTGGCTACAAAGTCAATTGGAATGAGAGTGAAGCTCTACCATTGTCCACGGGTACAACAAAAGCACCTATTTTGGGCCATAATTTTCAATGGAAAGTGGACCGCCTGAAGTATTTAGGTATTTACATCAACACAGGTTTAGAACGTATGATTCAAGATAACTTAGATCCACTTATTGCCAAAACGAAGTCAGAGTATGAAAAATGGTCCCATCTTAGGGGCATATCAACAAGGGCTTTATCTCTGCTTTTTTGGCTTTAAAAGCCAAAAAAGCAGAGATAAAACTAGCACCCTATCAACAACAGGGTGCTAACACGCAAATTTGCATGTTAGCACCCTTTTACTCTACGCTTCCCCTTGCATCTCTAATGAGATGCAAAGGGGGCGTTCCAGAGTAAAATAATAGGAGAAATGTCGCTAAGCGACATTTCTCCTATTATCAAGAATGTCGCTAACCCTGTTAGAGACAAAAAAAGCAGCGCTAACCGCGGTTAACGCTGCTTTTTTACGTCTGCTAATTTTCAGACTTAGCCATGATATCCTATGGAAGGAGGAAATCATGGCTAAGTTTGCCTGTCCCTATCAACAAGGTAACGTGTGATTATCGCTGGGTTTCCAGCGATAATCTCACGTTAGCCTGTTAGCGTGTAGATTTTTATCGCTATTGAGATAAGCGTTGCTAATAGCACGCTATCTCAGCGATAAAAATTCACGCTAGCCGGCGATAATTATCCTCACGCTAAGAGCGCTGAGCGATAATTATCGCCGGTTGTTGTTGATATGCCCCAGTATTTGTCTGTTTGGGGTAGAGTACAGGCAGTGAAAATGATGATAGTGCCCCGTTTCACTTATGTTTTAGGTATGTTGCCTTTGACAGTTAAAATATCAATATTGCGAGATATTGACAAAGGTATTAAAACCTTTATTTGGGGATCCCTGAGACCAAGACTTAAAATTTCAAAATTGATTGCTCACAGGCGATATGGGAGGTTTACTTTTCGTGCATTGAGCATTAGTACAAAGCCCTCCATTTATCTCAATTGGTTTATCTTTGGCCCAGACAGGAAGATCCCCCACTATGGGTTCTCATTGAAAGACAAACTGTACAGGCAACCTCAGGTTTGCACATGTTTTCCACTCATAAATCACCTGCTTTACAAACTTCCAACCCTCCTTAAGAGTGACACAAGACTGCATGGAAAGGCCTCCATATGGCATAACGCTAATATTAGAATAGGTAAACAGACTATATCCTGGGATATATGGGAGAGAGCAGGTATTCTAACATTGGATCACTTACTCACTTTAGAAGGTTGGCTTAAAACTTTTGAAATGCTTCAGATAGAATTTCAACTCCCTGCCTCCCAAGAGGGAAAATACTTACAACTAAAACAAGCCCTATTTCGTAGACTAGGACCATTTCCTTGGATAGTTGAGGATTCCCCAGTGTTACAATACTTAAAAATGTGGGGGAAATTCAAAGGCGCAGTCTCTGGATTTTATAATCTCATAGTACATAAATTACACTCATACCCATTACTAGCACAACTTCACGTCAAATGGCAAGGGTTATTTACTTTAGCTTATTCCGAGGAGGAATGGGAGGATGTTATTATGAACATGGATAAGGGAATCAGAGAGGCCAGAGTGAAATTTACTCATAACTGGTACTGGTCACCACAAAAACTCAAGTCAGCAGGTTTACTACACCTATCTACCTGTTGCAGGTGCCCTCAGGAGGACTGCGATATACTACACATTTTATTCCGATGCCCAATTTTGGAGGAATATTGGTCTTCCATAACTGCCTCTCTACACAGAGCTATACAAGTATCCATTCCTTTAACGGAAAAATGTGTTCTATTACATGATGTTACTGATCTCCTAAATCTCATAAACCAAACAAGACGATTGATAGCTATTGCACTCACTGTAGGATGCTTCAAAAAGGGAGGAACCAAGAGCTTTTGTACTGAGGTCCTGCACAGTGCTCCAAGGTATAGTGAACAAAACCAGGAGTGCAGTTCCTCTGGGAGAGGGGGGGATAAAGGAAGGAGGAGAGTGATTAGTCTCTATAGAATGCCCTCACACACCTAGCAAGGTGTCATGCTTCATCATAGGGCTGTGCTCCTCGTCGGGCCGGCGCTGCAATGCCCGACGGGCTCCCGCAGAGGGGCTCTTTATCGGAGATCTTTTTAGAGACAGCCGTATGGGTGCGTGGGGGTAGGTGCAACAAGTGTAGTGAGTGGTTGTGAGGTGGGTTAAAATAGGTATGGTATTGCCAATCAATGAACCATTTTATTCTAGTGGTATACCAGCCTAATTAAAATCGGTGACCCCCGAGGGATTATAATGCTCCCCAGGGAAGTAGAAAGGTCGACATGTTTCTTGCCCTATGCCCAGTACGGGTCGGTGGCAATTCTTCAGGACCAAGTGAGAAAGTGCTCCAAAAATATACTCTACTACATAATGGGTGATTGAAAAATTATTAGTACATCACCAAGCGAGTCCATTGGGTCCCTAAGGGGAGTGTACCCACTGTTGCGGTACCTAAAAGAAAGAAAGAAAGAGAAGGACAACACAAACACACAACAATTTCAGCATTTGAATTGGGTGCTGTCTGGCTCCCGTGGGTAACCGTGCACCTAGTGTGATTCATATTAGCATGTTTAAATGGGTGCTCACACAACTGTCCATTTAAAAAACTAATCAGGTGGAGTTCGTGCTGAATCGCATAAGTGTTACCAACTACATAATACTGTGAAACCACCATATGTGCCAAATGCTATGAATTGCTTCACGAAGTGCTATATGGCATGGGATCGCAATGTGTGGCCGGGCAAGTTATAGCTACAGTGCATTGTCGTCCCCAGGTCTATGAGCTCATTTGTAAGCGTGGTAAACGAGGGGGGAAGGCCGAAATACGTGTAACATCGCTGCCCTCAAAAGTCGAGTAGCGGGTGATTTTGAAGGAGATAAACGAAGGTGTTTAAAAATGCAAGTGCCGATGGTTACGAGACCCAGGCAGGGAGACTCACCCCCTGGGGGACAGAAAATGCTGTACGGGTTCGCTAGGAAGCACAATGAGACATGCTGCCAGTGACAAATCTGGGATGAGAAAAGGGCGGAGAAAAACACCAGACCATAGCTCACTCCCAGATAAATTGTCTGTGGAAGAATGGCACACTGCTACCTCCGTATTGAGCAGGTAAGTGAACTCTGTACCAGCTAAAAAACAGTGTAGGTCAAGTAGGTACGTAGGCCATACAAAAGATATCAAAACACATATGGAACTTGTGTCCACAGTGGATGTTGCAGTGGTGAGCCTTGGACCAGCCAGGAACCAAGCCATGAGCCCCAGGACACTGCGGCAAACACATCAGCCGGCATAGCAAAACAACTAAAGGTAAAACACACTAACAAAGCGAAACAACACTACAGAGGAAACTACTGGGGAAAACCAAAGGAAAACAAAAAGGGAAGAACAAATCAAACCAGAGAGGCAAGACCAGGATCCAGATTTAACATTATTTATGCAATGCAGCAAGATAACTTGCTAGACTGTGCTGCATGAAAGGGAGAGGGCAGGAATGCAAGATAAGGCACATTCCTGTCCTGTGCCTGCTCTGGTGAACAATCTACAGCCTATCGCCAATGCAGGCACAATTGCTCCTTGGAGTAAGATTGCCTGCGTTACAGGCAGGATTGTTTTGTGCAGGAAGGGACACCTTCCGGAGCAAAAGCAACTTAATTTAATCTTTCTAAGTGTACTGCAGAATGCAGCACACTTAGAACGAGTAAACAACAAGAAGAACTAAAGTTATTTCTCCTTGTTGTTTTTCTGGCGGGAGATGTACAGTTCAGGTGCATTCCCAGGTCTACCAGTGTTGGGAAATCTGGGAATGCTTCAGAATACATGGCTGAATGCATGGAACACCCACACCCTGCCCATGTAATGCCCCATTACACAGAGTAAGGCAAGGCAGCGACTTGCTGCCTTACATTATTCCAGGTCTACCAAGCCACGCAGGGTCGGCTTCACTCGACTTCACACAACTTCATTCTACAATCCCTCTATTATTCACCAAATACATCCTCTACTGTTCCTGTCATCAAGTTGGGTATTCACCCTGCCTCCCTCAAAAACCTCCCAAGTGAGTCCCCAGAATCTCAAACATGCCACCATCAACTTCACACCCAAGTGTACGTCCACCTCCCGTCTCTACATTGCCTGCGCAAAATAAATCCTGCCTGTAACACAGGCACCATTTCTCCATAGTGCAAGTGTGCCTGCATTGGTGCGGGGCTGCAGATTGTGCACCAGTGCAGGCAGAGAGCAGGAATGTGCCATGTCTTGATATTTATGGTGCACTCCTGCCCCCCCCCTTTTAAGCAGCACAGCAACTTGTCATGCTGCATTGTATGAAAAGAGTTGCAATCGGGCCCTCTGTGTGGAGCTGCAAGTGGACATTTGCAAAATACTATAGAGGGTGTATGCACTTTATGTTGCACAGACACACACATTTACACAAGCACAGCAGCACAACAGATAACAGCACCTGAAACCAAATTAACAACCTGAAAAAACTAAACCTTTCATTCATGACTTCAAACTGTGACACACTCC
This sequence comes from Triturus cristatus, assembly GCF_964204655.1. Classification (NCBI taxonomy): domain Eukaryota; kingdom Metazoa; phylum Chordata; class Amphibia; order Caudata; family Salamandridae; genus Triturus; species Triturus cristatus. Next base: position 1,268,235,943 of record NC_140582.1, read on the forward strand.
CTGGTCCTCTCCCAAAGTGACTATGGAAACTCACTTCAGGCCACCGCCCGCACAGTTCACTTAGCCCCAATGAGGGCAACGCTCCATGCGCCAATGAGACTAGCACCCGGAAAGGAAAGGTCTGAGCCCACAAATAAAACACCCTGCTGCTCTTCCTGGGTCTGACCCACACTTTATAGAAATCACAAATAAATAAAAAACATATCCCCGAGGCGCTGTGGGAAAACATTTACTCTTCCTATACATAAAACCCGAAGAGATAATTGAAGTGCAAGCACTAATAAATATGTGAATATAATATCATGACACAATTCCAATTTTGAAATTAATGTATACAATTGTATAGTTTCCCAGGTCCCAGATTAATATACATCGCTCTTTTTCTAGCCAGCTAGTTCGATACTTCATAAACACCACCTTCCTGGCATGGCATGGACTCAAAGTTGAAAAATGACCTTTGACCTGTGATACCTGTACTGCTTACCTCTGGGACAGTCACAAATACCTTCTGTGGGTGCTCATTCAGTGAGTGCTGCCCTCGGAGAGCTCCTCCTGTGTTTACCGGAGAAACAGGACCTGCTTTCATACCCCTATTGTGTACATACTTCAGTTTACAGAAGGGGGGGTCATACATGACTAATGAGGCGGGAAGACAGCCCCTTACACCTCTGCCTCTCTGAGGGAGGTTCATACATCACTTATGAGGAGAGAACACAGTCCCTTATACCTCTGCCTCTCTGAGGGGGGTTCATACATCACTAATGAGGAGAGAACACAGCCCCTCACACCTCTGCCTCTATGAAGGGGTCCATACATCACTAATGAGGAGAGAACACAGCCACATACACCTCTGCCTCTATGAGAAGGTTAATACATCACTAATAAGCAGTGAACACAGGCCCATACATCTCTGCCTCTATGAGGAGGGATCATACATCACTAATGAAGAGTGAACACAGCCCCATACACCTCTGCCCCTATGAGGAGGGGTCATACATCACTAATGAGGAGTGAACACAGCCCCTCACACCTCTGCCTCTATGAGGGGGTTCATACATCACTAATAAGCAGTGAACTCAGCCCCTCACACCTCTGCCTCTATGAGGAGTGATCATACATCACTAATGAGGAGAGAACACAGTCCTTTATTCTTCTGCCTCTATGAGGGGGGTCATACCTCACTAATGAGGAGAGAACACAGCCCCTTACACCTATGCCTCTATAAGGGGGGTCATACCTCATTAATGAGGAGAGAACACAGCCCCTTACTTCTCTGCCTCTCTAGGAGGGTCATATTTAAGTAATGAGGAGGGAATACAGCCCTTTACACCTCTGCCGTTCTGAGGGTGTCATATGTCACTAATAAGGATTGAACACAGCCCCTAACACCTCTGTCTCTCTGAGGAGTGTCATACATCACTAATGAGGAGTAAACACAGCCCGTTACACCTCTCCCTCTCTGAGGGGGTCATACCTCACTAATGAAGAGTAAATACAGCGCTATAAACCTCTCCCACAGCCACAGCCGGTTAAACCTCTGCCTATCTGAGGGGGGTCATCATGATATAGATTATTGCAAGTCAGAACAAACACAAGCACTCCAACACTCTGTTCTTTCTCAAAAGTCATTTTACGTTTGTGCAACAAGGATGTGCATTAATTTCAACATCCTTTATTTACTTTGCATAATCTTCAGAGCAGTCCTCCTCCAGGGTGCACACCACATGACAGCCACGCTGAGTACCGTGTGACTTGAAAGCAAAACAAAAGAATTTTTGGAAACAAAAACGGCATGATGTGTGAAAAGTTATCTAATTTAGACACAGTCACCACCACTAGCAGGACTTTCTTCCACCACAAATCCCCCAGTAAAATGTCGACACTCAGCAAGCTCTAAATGTGGCATTCAAACATGGACTGCAACAGAGGGGCAGGAGGTCTGCTACATGAATTCATTTAGTGATCCATTACAAGGAGGCACCAAACTGCACCAGGAAGACTCAGGCGGCTCTGCATATTGGATGGCTTATTAACCAAAAGTGCGGTCGTCTATGTGACCACACAAGATGCTCTGAATATATACATCATTCACGGGTCACCAGCAGTGTCACCTGTGACACTAGCTTCTCTTCAACTTCTGGTACAGACTTGGCAACCCCTTGCTTTAGAGATCACAAAGACAGCACCACAAAAGAGGACTTAAAAACACAGGTGCATATTTACGAGAGCTTTGCGTCACATTTACATGCACAACACAAAGCTCCAAGTCATATTTATGAAGCCACGCAAAGCCACTTTGCATGGCTTTGAATATCTTCACAAATATGAAGTAATACAACGCAATACAAATCCCTGAGTTGCCTTACACTCGCAAGGGTGTTCCATGTGCATGGTGGTGGGTGTTCACATGTATCTCCCATAACTTTTGATGCATTCTCAGATTTACAATGACTTGTAAACCTGAGAATTTGCCAACATTTCACGCCTTTTTCCTCTTTCTATGTGTATTGCATTCTGCAGCACACATAGAAAGAGGAAAACGCCTCTATAGATTGTTTGTGTATAGGAAGGAGCCCCTTTCTGCACAGAAACAATCATGACTACAACACAGGCACACTTGCACCATTTGACAAATGTGGTGTATTCCTGCCAGTTCTCTGTGGCGCAGGGCAGTGCAGCAAGGTAACTTGCTGTGCTGTCCTGTGCCACCATTCCCGTAAATATGTCCTGCAGGTGCTCTTAACTGCGCTTGTGGAGTCAATGCACAGTTCTAATTGTAACTGGTGCAGTTTGCAGAATCTGAGACAGTGGTTGCAGAATATGATGGCCCCACCTGCACTCATTCTTGTGGACCAGAACTTATTTTTAAATGAAGGAAGGAAGAACAAAAAGATAGGAAAATAAAGGAAATAGGAGAAAGAATTGATGAAAAACAACCTGGAAAAGAGATCTAAAGGGACAGAGAATACAGGGAGAAGGATGGAAGAGGCATGAGGTGAAATCAAGTCTAGACTGCCATGGTATTTTTGCAATGCTGACATTTGGCAGTCCTGGTGGCGGACTTCTGTGAAAAACTCTGGGTCCCAGCACTTAGGGGCAGATTTATGAAGACGTTATTCAGTACAATCCTGCAACCAAAGTACTGTGCTGAATTCCAATAGAGTTAAAGTGCAGTATTGTCCCATATCTACTTACAAATGACACTGTAAGTCTCTCTCTCTCTAGTGATCATGCACATTCAGGATGCCTAGCACCACGAAAACATCTTTGCACCATAGTGCAAAGGTATCTGCTTCATATCTAGCATATGTTTTGTACAGGAATGGCCCCCTTCCAGTGCAAAATACTATTTCTAAATGTAGGAAGTTGGCTCTGTATCTGATATCACCACTAGGTGGTTATATCATGCACAGATTCCAGGGGTTCCCCAAAAGTGTACAGGGCTCAACGTAAAACCCAAAGTGCTCAACTAGTTGTAGTGTGGGTGAGCAGCCTTAAGCCTAACATAGCGGAGTGTAAGACATTTATTGCACAACAGTGATCAATAATGGACACACGACTCAAGAAGGAGATCCGGATCAATTTTAGAAAACTAAGCTTTGTTTGAACTTTATTTTCAGACCAAGGTCTTCGCAATCAGGCAAGTAGGTTTTCATTTAAAAATACTTTTCAGGTTTAGATATCGACAGTGCAATTTCAGAACACCAAAACAATTATGCGGGGTAACAGGCAAGTACGCCATTTACAATTTCAACAAATGAATACAAAGGGGAAAGTTAAAATAGGATCTTACTAAATAGCTACACTAAAACCTTTATGTAAAATATGTCTATATATGTTTTTTACACTCTGTCAAAAACACCCGGTATTCGCGGTTTGTCCTTGACAATTGCACTCATAGAATCCCACAGGCCCTGAATGCACAATCATCAAGGACAATTTCTCCACCACTCTGCAAATGTGCCTCCAGGCACCCTACTAGTTGGGGAATGAAGTCCCCTTGGCTATTGAGGGTCTTTGGGGGCCAACTACCACTCCTGTTACCTCCAGCAAGTCCCACAAAGTTAGTTTTCTAAGATGGTCTACTGAGGCTACACCCCGTTTCTCCACCACTCTGCAAACACGTCTCCTGGCACACCACTGGTTGGGAAATTAAGTTCTCTTGGATGCTAAGGGACCTTGGGGAACAAGAAGCCCTCGTGGTACTTTCTGTAAATCCTAGACAGCGGGATTGCTGAGAGCTGGTCATAGGCCTGCCCCCTTTCCCCACCACTCTGCAAACACCATTGCTACTTAAAAAAACATAGAAATTCACTGAAAAAAAGGTCACAGGGCCGTTATAGTTAGGAAATAGAATTTTTAAAAAGAAAAGTGAGAGTGGCTTTTTTTTACATAACAGGATTAACATGCTCTGTACAAAAGTCATCGCTATCTTCATTTTTGGGCAAGAGGACTGCTTTGCATAATGCAATTATTGATTCAGGTTGATTTACATAATCACAATCATCAACATATTGATCTAGGTAGAACCCCCAAGGCTACCTTTAAGGTATAAAAGAACCACACCTTAATTAGGTAACCCTGCATGCCGAAGGTCCGACACGCAGTGGTCTGACATCCCTTGTGGGGTGTCCAACTCGAGACCAAGACGGGGTCCTTTATTCTCTCACCTCAGATAATAGGATTGGCTCTTTCCTAGAGGATTCTTGGCTTTACACCCACATACATGCTAGGTACATTTAGGTATACTTATATTGGGTCCGCATTGTAGGAGTACGCAAAGATTACTGTTTTTATGTATGTCTGTAATTATTCATTGCTTTAGCACCATGGTGGAAATGTATCTACTGTTTACTCTGTTGGCGCTTGTAATCTCTTTCATTTGCTCTGTCTACTGATTGTTACAGCACATATTTTATGCTAGATTGACACTGGTTCAATAAATGCTTATTGAAAGCGTCCCCAACATTCTTTCTGTGTATCTCTCTGAGATTAAGTGAGCATGAGTGACTGAGTGTAACGAACTGTACTGTTTTCACGATACCTGAAGGGTCGAGGGTTGTCATGGTCAGGGATTTGCCAGAATCTATTCACTCCAAGATAGCTTTCAAGGGCTTATAGTGGCACTGTGAGCTTGCTGGTCTATAGGCCAACATATCCTTACGGGGTGTCCAGGATCAGGCTAGACACCAAGCCCTTCATTTATGTTGTCCAGCAAACGCGTATATCCTATGTATTTTTAGGAACTACACAACATGGTGCTTCCAACGTTTGTTTGGCTCTTATTTAACAGTCAAATCTGAGAAGTTCTGTTGTGCTTTCTCGGAAACCCCTACTCACATTTCACCAGAGATAACTGGCATGGGAAGGGAAATCTGCCTCAGCTGAGTAGGTATACCCTATGTATTGGCTGTAGGTTAAATCAAGCTTGAGGGATTATAGCTTCCCACATTGTGCAAAACCTTATCTCTTTTCCTTACTTCTTCCTCCCACAATGTCTGTTTATGGAGATGGCTATACTGGTACAGGGGTAGAAGAGCAGGAAGACGCTCTTAACGTTACAGAAAATTGCTTACATGCAGTTATTATGAACTTATTGCAATACGGCCTCCCAGCATTGGGTGGTAGTGTTACCTTCGTGATAGAGGCACATGACGCATTCAGAAAAGAGGTATTCTACTCTTGGGTTAAATTCCCGCCTGCAGACACATGCACACAAACAGTTGTTTCATACTTACATTGAAGATCACACACCTCAAGAATACTTTCCATACGTGAACATAGAAGTCCGGTTTACTTACAAAGAGCATATAAATTGGTTTAAAGTGCCCTCCCCCACACCACAGCAAATGTGAGACTTGGTCCGCTCAACAGAGAAGGAGCATTCTGGCCATTCCTAGCTGCTTACACACCTCATATGGACATTGATACATTGTCAGCAGCAGAATTACATACACTTTACAGAGAAGTAGTAAAGCTTTACAGAAACCTTACACAGTTCGTAATGCAAACACTTACAATTCAATCTGTGAAGATTGCTCAAGCTAGTCAACCACAATTGACTATACCAGCTACCAGCCCACAAATGATGAACGCGATTATGGGAAGAATGCCCACCAACCAGAGCAAATCCCATTCTGGATAGCACAGAAAATAGCACAGCTGGAAACAGTATTTCCCCATACGAGCCCGCAGAAAAAACACAGAATACTAACAATTTGCTCGCCAATGGGGATGGCTCCCCCGATAGAGAATTTTACCACTCGAGGTACAATTTACGCTGCTGTTTATATCAGAATTAATTCTACCTCATCGATAGCAGTTTTACCAGATATATTTTAACAGATACAGAATGAGTACGGGGCAGGACCTGACCTGGACTTAGGGATGAAACTGATGGGCAGTTTTGCCCAGGTATCAGCAATTATGTTAAGTAACATAAAAGGAGAGGCAGCAGCGATAGCTATATGCCAACACCTGAGGGAAGTCATTCCTGCACAACTGGAGCGAGAACTGCCTAGGATTATCGTAGAAACCTATGCTTCACTAGGTAGAGATAATTTGAGAGCCAGACCTGGGAAACCACAAGTGGCGGGTAATTCTGAAAAGGATAACTCTAAGCAAGCACCCGATTCATGTAAAAAGAAATGGGATAACAAACAATCAAAAAATAATAAGCAGAATGCATCACAATCACGGGGTGTGTCTCCTCAACAGGAGCCCTCTGAAAAGCGATACAATCTCAAAAACCATGATAATATAAAAAAACCTGACAGGTATCAGGATACTGATACACGTTCCTATTTTTCCTCTCAAAATTCATCAAAACACTCAGAGAGAGAAGGACATTCAGAACACAGATCAGAAGAACGAGTCAAGTCGAAAAGAGAGACACATCGCACTTCAGACTACATAATCAAACAAGAAGATAAACCTAAAACTAAAGCTCTATTTAAAAATAAGAAGGTAGCTGGCCTTAAAATAAGAAATGCCCAGGCTACTGAGAACTCTGCTTCTGAACGGGGAATAGGCTTGTTGTGGAGTTACTAAAAATACATAGGATATGCACGTTTATTGGTCAATTTAAACTAAGGGCTTGGTGTCAAGACTGATTCCAGACACCCCTGCAGGATGTGTTGGCCTATAGACCTGCTAGCTCACAGTGCCACCATAAGCTCCAGAACCTTACCAAGGAGAGAAACCTTTCTGGCAACCACTGAACATGACAACCCTGACCCCTCAGGGATCGTGGAAACAGTACAGTACTTTTCGCTCAGTCACTCGTTCTCACTTAGTCTCAGAGAGATACACAGAATAAAGTTTGGAACATTTTAAATAAGCCTTTATTGAAACAGCATCATTCTAGTATAAAACATATGTGCTGCAACAAGCTTTAGACAGAAGCAAACGTAAGAGATTACAAGCATCAACAGAGTAAACAGTAGATATATTTCAACCATGGGGCTAAAGCAATGAATATACGCAGGAATATATAAAACAGTAATCTCTGCATATACCTATGATGCGGACCCTAAGTGTACCTAAATGTACCTGACATGTATGTATGTAGGTGTAAAGCATGTATGTGTGTGAAGCCAAGAATCCCCTAGGAAAGAGCCAAACCCATCACCTGACGGGAGAGAATGAAGGGCCCTGTCTTGTTCTCAAGTTGGACATCCCGCAAGGGATGTCAGACCACTGCGTGTTGAAGTTTCAGCATGCAGGACCCAGTGTCAGCATGGAAGAGTCTCCTCTGGTTACCCAGTGAAGGTGTGGTTCTTTTATACCAAAAAGAAACCCTCAGGGGTTCTACCTAGATCGATATGTTATGGTTGCAATTATGTTACTCAACCTGAATCAATAATTGCAATTATGCGGCCTGTCGTCCAAGGATGACGATAGCGGTGAGTTTTGTACAGAGTTATTATGCAGAGTATGTTATTCCTGTTATGTACTTTATGTGCAGGGGATTATGATATGATACTAAGAATCCTCATGCATAATAAGTGAGGCTAGTTTTCAAAGAAAACCACCCAACATTTTTACAGCACATAAGGTCAGAGCTAGAACCGTTATGTAGAGAACGGTAGGACGAATGTAGGTGAAGGGTTGCTTTACTACTTACACCTAGCTTATGAAATATAACACCCAATCCTTATCCGAAGGTGGATAAGGTCAACTCATGCTAAAAAGCATAAAAACATTGTTATAAAATCATTGTCTACAAACATGTTTATCTTAAAAGCGGTAAAAGGATGCTGTCAAAAATCCAAAAAGCTCTAAAAGTCCACTAAAAGTCAATATACGATCAGACTGACTGAGCACATCGAAAGCCATGGTGCTCAGTGAGAGCAGAAAAAATAAAAATAAAAGATGTTTCCCGTTTCAATATGGCTTATTTTGGAAAAGGCCAAATTGTTCCCATCACACAGAAAGCCAAATTGTTTATGTGTCCTGTGAAGGAGACACAACATCACTGTTTGTCTCATTGGCAGACGACGGACCCTCTAGCACCTCATGTATCAGGTCAAAGGAGCAAAGGTGATCTTCTCCAGTTTCCACATCAGTCACTGAGGAAGCACTAGACACCTGTTAGCCTGTTGTAGAGGCGGTGTCCATTCCGCCAGGAGCTGAAGCATCCCGTGCAGGCTCTAAGAATGCCATCACCAACATGGGAATACGCTGAGGACATAGATACACAAGGGCCTTTAAGGGGTCCAGTAGTATGTCCATGTCCGGCGGCACAACCTATGAAAGGGTCAGACACAAGTCCAACACGCATTTGTATCCACAGAATATACAGCAGAGCACAGGCAAGATGCAAGTCAAACCAGACAGGTCTGAATGATAGGAACCAATGCTCGCTGAGCTCCTGAAGCCGAGGTGGGCCCAGATGGAGCACCATGCATTCACAACAACATTGCACCAGCTCTTTTTATTTCCCGATGAACTAGGGTGTCAATTGCGAAGCAGAAAAATGTAATCGGGATGCCCACTACAAGTATTAGGACCATCAGGAGCCCTCCAAGAATGCTTCCCAATCCGGACTGTATAAATGCTGGAATTACTCCGAAGATCGTCTGAAAGGGGATAACCAGTCCAGAACTTATACGTTTAAATAGGTTTACGATACCCCTCGCATCAGACATGTTAAAGATATGATTAACCATTTCCCCGAAAAGGAATGGAAAGTTTGTACGGACTAGTGCTTGTATGTCAGATGAAGACCTTGCAACCTGGAGATCAAAAGTCTCTAGGGCTGAGGTTAAGGCCACATATGCGATGCCCACTAGCATGCCACAGCAGCCTAGATCATTCAGTATCAAGTAACACCAGCATGAACACCGGATGAATCACGGCAGCTGGGGAGCCCTTCAAATAACAGAACAAGTTTGCAACCAAAGCGTTACAGGCTTCGTGGAGTGTAATCTCTTTGAAAACTAAGGACCCACTTAAAGCACTTTCACAGTTTGAACCGCTGAGAAAAACTTCAGTGTCCCCATTCCTACACCTAAAACTGTAGGTAATACCCAGTACTCATGTATGTACCCTTCTCCCAGCGCTTCATAGCTGCTTACCTGATGGTATTTGAGACGGTATTGAAATTGGAAACTCATGAGTGATAGAGTGATATAGCCATGGATTAACCATTCTGTGGAAAGCGACTCAGCCACGGTGAAATTCCAATTTTTCAATTTGCAACATGGTGTACTTTGCATCTCTTTGTGCCTTTGCCATCTGTCTTTCTGTTCGATCGTATGCAGAAAACAGAGTCATCCTGTTGATGTAACGCCAGGGCACGTGGCCAGAACGCAAGGATTGTAGTGTCCAGCTTCGCAACATAATTGGACCGCCATTGCGACTCCAGTCTGATTGGCCGCACTCTGCTAGTCCTACCAGCGTGTTACCCCAAAGAATTGTGGTCCATGAAGTAGCGTCGGCGGGTACGCCTATGCCAAAAGTTTAAAATGAAAATAAGTGTTGCGTTAGCCATCCCTGGACACGTGTTTCGAGGTAGTTGCCTCTCGTCAGCAGGGAGTAGGTATGTGTGTAGGGTTGCTGCGTAGGCTGCCAAAAAATATTCTCAGGTAAAGTACCGCTCAAGGCGCGCAGTTGCGTAGCCATGGGCTCGTCAGCCCCACCGGCTCAAGGGAGCCTGAATGTAAACAAAAGTCTGATTGGCCGCACTCTGCTAGTCCTACCAGCGTGTTACCCCAAAGAATTGTGGTCCATGAAGTAGCGTCGGCGGGTACGCCTATGCCAAAAGTTTAAAATGAAAATAAGTGTTGCGTTAGCCATCCCTGGACACGTGTTTCGAGGTAGTTGCCTCTCGTCAGCAGGGAGTAGGTATGTGTGTAGGGTTGCTGCGTAGGCTGCCAAAAAATATTCTCAGGTAAAGTACCGCTCAAGGCGCGCAGTTGCGTAGCCATGGGCTCGTCAGCCCCACCGGCTCAAGGGAGCCTAAATGTAAACAAAAGTCTGATTGGCCGCACTCTGCTAGTCCTACCAGCGTGTTACCCCAAAAAATTGTGGTCCATGAAGTAGCGTCGGCGGGTACGCCTATGCCAAAAGTTTAAAATGAAAATAAGTGTTGCGTTAGCCATCCCTGGACACGTGTTTCGAGGTAGTTGCCTCTCGTCAGCAGGGAGTAGGTATGTGTGTAGGGTTGCTGCGTAGGCTGCCAAAAAATATTCTCAGGTAAAGTACCGCTCAAGGCGCGCAGTTGCGTAGCCATGGGCTCGTCAGCCCCACCGGCTCAAGGGTGCCTGAATGTAAACAAAAGTCTGATTGGCCGCACTCTGCTAGTCCTACCAGCGTGTTACCCCAAAGAATTGTGGTCCATGAAGTAGCGTCGGCGGGTACGCCTATGCCAAAAGTTTAAAATGAAAATAAGTGTTGCGTTAGCCATCCCTGGACACGTGTTTAGAGGTAGTTGCCTCTCGTCAGCAGGGAGTAGGTATGTGTGTAGGGTTGCTGCGTAGGCTGACAAAAAATATTCTCAGGTAAAGTACCGCTCAAGGCGCGCAGTTGCGTAGCCATGGGCTCGTCAGCCCCACCGGCTCAAGGGAGCCTGAATGTAAACAAAAGTCTGATTGGCCGCACTCAGCTAGTCCTACCAGCGTGTTACCCCAAAGAATTGTGGTCCATGAAGTAGCGTCGGCGGGTACGCCTATGCCAAAAGTTTAAAATGAAAATAAGTGTTGCGTTAGCCATCCCTGGACACGTGTTTCGAGGTAGTTGCCTCTCGTCAGCAGGGAGTAGGTATGTGTGTAGGGTTGCTGCGTAGGCTGCCAAAAAATATTCTCAGGTAAAGTACCGCTCAAGGCGCGCAGTTGCGTAGCCATGGGCTCGTCAGCCCCACCGGCTCAAGGGAGCCTGAATGTAAACAAAAGTCTGATTGGCCGCACTCTGCTAGTCCTACCAGCGTGTTACCCCAAAGAATTGTGGTCCATGAAGTAGCGTCGGCGGGTACGCCTATGCCAAAAGTTTAAAATGAAAATAAGTGTTGCGTTAGCCATCCCTGGACACGTGTTTCGAGGTAGTTGCCTCTCGTCAGCAGGGAGTAGGTATGTGTGTAGGGTTGCTGCGTAGGCTGCCAAAAAATATTCTCAGGTAAAGTACCGCTCAAGGCGCGCAGTTGCGCATTTGTATCCACAGAATATACAGCAGAGCACAGGCAAGATGCAAGTCAAACCAGACAGGTCTGAATGATAGGAACCAATGCTCGCTGAGCTCCTGAAGCCGAGGTGGACCCAGATGGAGCACCATGCATTCACAACAACATTGCACCAGCTCTTTTTATTTCCCGATGAACTAGGGTGTCAGTTGCGAAGCAGAAAAATGTAATCGGGATGCCCACTACAAGTATTAGGACCATCAGGAGCCCTCCAAGAATGCTTCCCAATCCGGACTGTATAAATGCTGGAATTACTCCGAAGATCGTCTGAAAGGGGATAACCAGTCCAGAACTTATACGTTTAAATAGGTTTACGATACCCCTCGCATCAGACATGTTAAAGATATGATTAACCATTTCCCCGAAAAGGAATGGAAAGTTTGTACGGACTAGTGCTTGTATGTCAGATGAAGACCTTGCAACCTGGAGATCAAAAGTCTCTAGGGCTGAGGTTAAGGCCACATATGCGATGCCCACTAGCATGCCACAGCAGCCTAGATCATTCAGTATCAAGTAACACCAGCATGAACACCGGATGAATCACGGCAGCTGGGGAGCCCTTCAAATAACAGAACAAGTTTGCAACCAAAGCGTTACAGGCTTCGTGGAGTGTAATCTCTTTGAAAACTAAGGACCCACTTAAAGCACTTTCACAGTTTGAACCGCTGAGAAAAACTTCAGTGTCCCCATTCCTACACCTAAAACTGTAGGTAATACCCAGTACTCATGTATGTACCCTTCTCCCAGTGCTTCATAGCTGCTTACCTGATGGTATTTGAGACAGTATTGAAATTGGAAGCTCATGAGTGATAGAGTGATATAGCCATGGATTAACCATTATGTGGAAAGCGACTCAGCCACGGTGAAATTCCAATTTTTCAATTTGCAACATGGTGTACTCTGCATCTCTTTGTGCCTTTGCCATCTGTCTTTCTGTTCGATCGTATGCAGAAAACAGAGTCATCCTGTTGATGTAACGCCAGGGCACGTGGCCAGAACGCAAGGATTGTAGTGTCCAGCTTCGCAACATAATTGGACCGCCATTGCGACTCCCCATGTTGTAAAATATACAAATCTTGTTCCATTATATCTATTGCAGAAGACACAGTGTTGCCTAGTGAATACATTCTAGACAATACTGTCTCATACCATTGCCAACCACAGCCAAAGCCTTTTCTAGGTTAACCCTATCAATTTCACGTAATCTCTCAGCAGCCTCCTGTTGGGAGATTTTCCATATCTCATTGTAAATAGCATACAAAAAGCGCTTAAGATGTGGCTTCTGGGGACGTAACAAAAAATCCCTGAGATCCATGTTGTCTGATCGAAGGGACAAGTGTTGCTTTTCCTGAGACAGTGTGAAGGTTTTTACTCAATCGAGACATAACTTACCAACACTACAAAATGTCACCACCCGAGTGTTCTGACTGTACATAGCGTAGGTCTGGCCTATGGACACTAAACCCTTCGGTGGTACCCCTGAATCTTGACTGGCACCTATTTGTGTTGATAGGCCAAATCAACCATCCCTTTCAATTGGGGTATGATGAATTGTAAGATCCATTATGCATCAGAGCTTCTAGTGTATCCTCACTATGTAGTGTACAAATTTGGCAACCCTCAAAGTGTGTAGGTGAGAGAATCTGAGGTTTGTTCAAGTCCTAAATCTTTGCTAACCCAAGACAGGAAGTCTGTTATGCCGTTTTGTTCAGGAAGATTATCTGATGTGATATGAGGCAAGCTCTAAATAAAGCCTCAGTTCCCTGAACCTGCCAATCCTTAGTCCCCCAGACAGATGTCTATGGTGTCCCTACAAAAGCCGAAACCCTGTAAAGACAGCTGGGAAATAAAGGATGCAGAGTATATCAGCTTGGTATTAGTGAGCATATTTTTGTTTGCATGTGTTTGTGCAAGCCTATAGTAATAAGAGGCCAGGTCTGAAATGTTAAACCCAGAAAAATAAGCATATGCAATGCAAACGTTGTTGAACTACCTTTTGGTGATGTTGGGCAATGTTCCCATTGATGGTAAGTGATACCATTTTGTGGGATACTTGATTTGTGCAAAAATGGGGACCATAGTCCTGGTAACAAGACATGGTGTCAAAATTAAATGTACCATCATACAGTTCATCGTTTTAAAATGCGGCACATTGTTCTAAATCAGACATCATAGTATGCACAGTTTCAATGTCCCAATCATCAGAGAGGTTTCTAGAGATGATGAAATCATTTAGAGACCTTTTGAATGACTGTGGAATATTACAAGTTCAGTTAGACCATATACATCATAGGAAACTCTGTCCCAAACTATTCCTTCAGTGACTGGAACTGCTGAAATGTTCACTAAGGACAGGTCCCTCTGTTCATGGTGTGATGATGTATGTGGTTTCACCAAGTTCACACGTTGTACTGCAGAGCGTTCTGGGAGGTAATGCCCATTCAGAAGCAAGACAAATACAGTCACTACACAAATCCAAAGGACTAGGAACAGTAGACCAATTGCAATCCAGAGCTATAGCCAGGGAAAGACAAAGTAAGTATTTTTCAGCCAAAGGTATAACCTACAAATTTGTTGTTTGTAGGTAGCAGGCGGTGGCAATGACTTAGGTTCATTTGGATCCGATGAGAAATCGCAAAAGTTCATGAAGTAATCAAAAGCCAACCGATCTATCTTTGGCAGCTCAGCAGGTTTTGTGGAACTGGTAGATGACTCGTTTCGAGACATATTCACATAGACGTGAGTATTTGGCCGAATTGAGATCTGTGTATCATTTATAACTTGCTGTTGTTCAGTTTCAACTGGTCCAAGTTGCAGTCTGTTGTTGGTAACTCCTTCACTTCACAGAGTTGAATCGTCAAAAGTTATTAGTCTTTCCATCTGACATCCTGTTTGGCAGTGAGAGGAGATCGGTGGCTGCACAGGGTCCCACGTGGCCTACTGTTGAGAATCGGCCAAATAGTGTGGTTTGCTCAGATCAGTTGAGGCAAATCTCTTGTCTTTGCACCCGGCAAGGGGCAAAAGAAGTACTGTTATTGTTTCTTCGACAGCCAGGAAAAGTACAGGCATTCTGTTTGATGGCCCAAATTGTTTCTGTCCACAATCTTTTCTGACTAGATCCCCATCTTTCAGGATCCAGGCAGGTCTTGCCGGAACAGCTTTCACTTCTCCAGTGGTGGTTCGTTTTACTTGGACGTTGCTTTGTATTGCCAGGAATTCATTGAGTTGCTGTAAAGCAGCTAAACGATCATTGATGTCAAATAGTTTTTCATCCGCCACTGTGCTGTCACTTTCGAGGTCAGGTACCCACATTCTTATCCTGAACAGGAGCTCATATGGAGTACAGCCCCCTAGGGATTTTCTTGGCATGTTAAGTGCCCTCTGGACCCCATATAGGTGATTGACCCAACTGCCACCCGTGTCTAATACCCTCACTGTTAAGGATTGTATTATGTCCCAGTTCTTCCTCTCCACGATCGAATTTCCCTCGGGATGATATGGGGAGGAGTACTGCAAGGCCAAACCCAAACTTCCCATGGCTTCTTTGTAAGCCAGTGAGTTAAATGCAGGGCCACACAGCCAGAATGTAATGTGTCAATTGCGTATGTCCCTATGAAGACTTGCAAATCCTTTATAACATTCATGCATCAGCCGAGCGCTGAGGCTAACCCCTCAGGAATGTAGAGTATGAATCCACTGCCACCAAGATGTACTTGTAAGCCCGGTCAGATTGTAGGGGGCCACAGTGGTCCAAATTTGTCGTGGACATTCTACGGTGGAACCCTTCATCTGCTGACAGATATCACATTCAAGGACAAAGCTCTAGGTCTGTTTTGCAAGACCTGCCCACAAATAAAGCTGTTTTAGTAGTGAAATAGTCTCAGTGATTCCTTCGTGTGGTGAAGCCACACCCTTGTGTGCAGCTAGAATCGATCCTAATCTGTGATCCATGTTTGGTATTACTCTAACCTTCACTCCTGGAATTTAAGCATGCGGAATATTTTGTACATCTAACTTGTAGGAGTACATGAGTGGAAACACTTTTGGCAAGGCAGAGCTTTTACAAATGGCGTTTACAGCTATCATTATCTGTCCATCAAATCTTGTCCTAGAACGAGTGATTACAGCAATTGCAGCAGTTCGCATTGTCACCTTGGTGGCTTCATCAGCCAATGAATTTTCTTCAACCTGCACGTCAACACGCTGATGAATTATTGTGTGAATTACATGAGCCTGTGGCAAGCATTCTTTCAGCTTTGCCACCTGCTCCTAAAGCAGCTTGTGCTTTACCCAGCAACCTTTGGAATCTCTAAAGCAAATCTGGCCCTAGTAGTGAAGATATTTATTATATAACTGGACACAATAAAACAAATCGCACACAATAAGTGTGGGGAATTCCCGATCCGTGTTTTTCAATGCCACTATCAGTGTTTATAGTTTTGCCAGTTGTGCTGTGCAGTCTCCAAGAGACTGCATCTGTGTATTGCTAGGACAGAACTTGCCGTCCTGCATACATCCCTTCACAATCACACATGCTGCACCGTATTTCTGTTTACTTCCTACTGAAGGTTGAGCAGAACTGTCAGTATAAAGTATCCATTCATACTGATTGAGAGGCAGGATTTAATTTGGGACAGGATATTCTTGTTCATACTGCAGAAATGCTTGTGTTTCAGTGTAGGATCATATCTATAATCTACATCTGTCGCAGTGAGAGAATTAGCCCATTGTATCTATCATGAATGAAGTGCTTTTCATTAGGAACGCTTGCTTTGGTAGCAGCTTCTAAGGTTGGTACTGAAGTTACAACAATTATGTGTTTTCCCTGTGCTAGTGCTCTTTCTCTCACTACAGCAGTCTGCACTGCTGTGAGTATCTGTTCAGTGGATACAAATGCGTTTCAGCATTCTTGTACAAATTTGTATGCAATGGGTACAGTTTTGTCTTCAGTGAAAGTGATATAGGTGTACCCTGCTTGACCCACAACTACACGGATCGCCAGGTTCATGGAATTTACATGTGTGTATTGATGGAGCAGGTTACCAGCTTGGGTTACTCACACATACCATATACTCACCTGGGCCCATAACATTCATACAAGTAAGCTAGTAAAAACCTGCTGTCATCAATTTTGTGATTTACCTGTAATTTGATATTCACCTTTACCAAATCTTACCAACTCAATATCCTTGTCAATAATCTTACTTCGCTCAAAAATCAGGTTGCTGAGTTAGTTTAAAGTAGAAATTACATTAACTTTACCTTTGAAATAACCACAACCTCGAAAAGTTTTAATATCTAATCAATAATTTTGTGAGTCAAATCAAAAACAGTTTAACACCTTCTTTCTTCAAGAAGTCACAAATAAAAGATCAATGAAGATGGTACCTGGAGAGGGAGAAAAAATAGAGAGCAGTACAGGGACATACTACACAGATGTATAATTACCTAGTGTGAGAAGGTGGCCTGATATATCCTAGTAGTAGCTATGGAGAGCAGCCTTCAGGCTAAGTCTTGAGGGAATGTAAAGCAGCTTGTTTTACCAGTCTATAATCTCTTGAATGATCAAATTGAAAAGTCAACCACACCAGGTATATATTCAAAATATATTATTTAAGGTTAAACACACCCCTCTAGTCTCTTTATGAGACTGGAGTTCAAAGTACTAAAGTTACAAGTGATCAAGCATCAGTAAAAGCACAAATACACATTAGCAGGGCCACCAGACTAAGGTCGAAAAACAGTGAAACACCAGCACAAAGTGGGGGTACCCATGTGAAGCAGATCCAAATCTCTTACACAACCTCCCCCAAACACAGGGACATTAAACTAACCTTGACCAGTTGAGTCTTCATGTTCTAAGTGGAAATACCTAGAGAGTCCATCTGCATTGGCATGATTACTCCCAGGTCTATGTTCCACTGTAAAGTCCATCCCCTGTAGGGAAATGGACCACCTAAGCAGTTTGGGATTTTCACCCTTCATTTGTTTAAGCCATAAGAGGGGTTTATGGTCTGCCTGAACAAGGAAGTGAGTACCAAACAAGTATGGCCTCAACTTCTTCAGATCCCAAACCACAGCAAAGGCCTCCCTCTCAATGGCTGACCAACGTTTCTCTCTAGGAGTCAGCCTTCTGCTTATGAAAGGTACTGGCTGATCCCGACCTTCTTCATTCAATTGTGACAGTACAGCCCCAACCCCCAAATTCAGATGCATCAGTTTGAACAATGAACTTTTTGGAGTAGTCAGGACTCTGCAGAATGGGAGCAGTACACATGGCCTGCTTCAGGTCATCAAATGCCTTTTGACAGCTAGCTGTCCACTGAACCTTTTTGGGCATTTTCTTAGAAGTTAAGTCATTCAAGGGTGTCACTATTGATCCATACCCTTTGACAAATCTCCTATAGTACCCAGTCAGGCCTAAGAAGGCTCTCACCTGAGTCTGGGTAGTTGAAGCAATCCATTCCATTATGGTCTGGATTTTGCTCTGCAATGGTTGAACCTGGCCTCCACCTACAAGGTGGCCCAGGTACACAACCTGACTCTGCCCTATCTGGCACTTAGTAGCCTTGATAGTTAGGCCTGCTTTTTGCAGGGTCTCCAAAACATTCCTTAGGTGGACCAGGTGATCCTCCCAGGTGGCGCTAAAGACAGCAATATCATCTGGATATGCTGCACTAAAGGCTTCCAGGCCTGTGAGGACTGTATTCACCAACCTTTTGAAAGTGGCAGGTACATTCTTCAAACCAAAGGGCATTACCCCAAATTGATAGTGCACACTAGGGGTAGAAAATGCTGTCTTTGGCTTTGCATCATCAGCTAGTCTGATCTGCCAGTAGCCAGCTGCCAAGTCAAATGTGCTAAGGTACTTGGCTGAGGCCAAAGTATCTATGAGCTCATCTGCCCTTGGTATTGGATAGGCATCGGTCCTAGTGACTGCATTGAGACCCCTGTAGTCCACACAAAACCTCATCTCTCTTTTTCCACCACTGGTGTGAGGTTTTGGCACAAGGACCACTGGACTAGCCCAAGGGCTATCTGAGGGTTCAATCACACCCAAATCCAACATTTTCTGGACTTTAGTCCTGATACAGTCCCTGACATGGTCAGGTTGCCTATAAATCTTATTTTTAATAGGCAGACTGTCTCCAATGTCCACTTCATGAGTGCACCAGGTAGTCTGACTTGTAGTCAGTGAAAACATGTGTCTGAACAGATTGAGAACCTGTCTGCAATCAGTTTGCTGCTGGGCATTGAGGCTGCCTGCCAAAGCTACACCATCAACTGACCCATCATCAGGGTTCTGTGAGAGGAGGTCAGGGAGTGGGTCACTCTCTTCCTTCTGTCCATCATCAGTTGCCATGAGCAAGCCCATGTCAGCCCTGTCCACATATGGCTTTAGCCTGTTGACATGAAGAACCCTATGGGGACTCCTAGGGGTTCCAAGGTCTACCAAGTAGGCAACCTCCCCTTTCTGTTCAACAATAGTGTGGGGTCCACTCCACTTGTCCTGGAGAGCTGCTGTGGCCACAGGCTCCAACACCCACACATTCTGCCCTGGCTGGTAAACAGTCAGCACAGCCTTTTGGTCATGCCAGGCT
Organism: Triturus cristatus; assembly: GCF_964204655.1. Classification (NCBI taxonomy): domain Eukaryota; kingdom Metazoa; phylum Chordata; class Amphibia; order Caudata; family Salamandridae; genus Triturus; species Triturus cristatus. Next base: position 1,268,255,221 of record NC_140582.1, read on the forward strand.
TTTTGCAGTTCCTGGCTAGCCTCAAGGTTTTTCTTTGCCTATTTCATGTACTCAGCCATCCGGGAGCGGAGACCAAGTACATAGTCCACTATGTCTTTCTTTGGGGGCTTGAGAGGTAACTCCCATCCTTCCTTCACCAAACACAATGGACCTCTGACAGGGTGACCAAACAGAAGTTCAAAGGGGCTGTAGCCAACCCCCTTCTGAGGCACCTCCCTGTATGCAAATAAAAGGCAAGGCAAGAGCAGGTCCCATTTTCGCCAAAGCTTCTCTGGGAGTCCTTTGATCATGAACTTTGAGGTTTTGTTGAATCTTTCAACTAAACCATTGCATTGTGGGTGATAGGGTGTGGTGAATTTGTAATTCACTCCACACTCCTTACACATAGCAGTTAAGTAACTTGACATAAAGTTTGCCTCTCTGTCAGATACTACCTCCTTTGGAAAACTTACTCTTGAGAACACACTCAAGAGAGCTCTTGCCACTACAGGTGCTGTAGTGGTCCTTAGGGGAATAGCTTCTGGATACCTGGTGGCATGATCCACTACCGCCAGTATAAATCTGTGCCCAGATGCTGTTTGAGGATCCATGGGACCAACAATGTCAATCCCAACCCTCTCAAAGGTAACCCCCACCACAGGTAGTGGTATCAGGGAGGCCTTTGTAGTGCCACCTGTTTTTCCACTGGCTTGGCAGGTTACACAGGAGCAACAAAACTCCTTTGTGTCTTCAGACATGTGTGGCCAGTGAAAGTGAGGAACAATTCTGTCCCAAGTCTTGTTCTGGCCTAAGTGTTCTGCTAGGGGAATATCATGGGCTAGTGTCAATAGGAAACCCCTAAACTTTACAGTTATAACCAACCTCCTGGATGCACCAGGCTTGGGGTCTCTACTCTCTGAGTAAAGGAGTCCATCATCCCAATAAACCTTATGGGTACCACTAGCATTCCCAGCAGTCTCATCAGCAGCTTGCTGTCTGAGGGTTTCAAGAGAGGGGCAGGTTTTCTGCTCCGGGCTCAGATCAGATTTGGAAGGGCCCCCTGTCCCCAAGAACTCAACCTTGTCAGGTTCAAGTTCCTCTGGGACAGTTCCTTCTGCAGGCTCAAGATCATCTCCCTGAGGAGACTGATCAGTTTCCTGAGACAGGTGGAAAGGCTCTGCCTTAACCCTACTGCTCCTCCTCTTGTGAGGCACCTGGTCCATTATTCCAGAATCCAGGGCTTGTCCAGCTTTTGACATTTTTGCCTGTGACCTAGTCACAGCAAAGACATGTGCAGGGATCCCTAACGTTTCTGCATGTGTCCTGAGCTCCACTTCAGCCCAAGCTGAAGTTTCCAGATCATTGCCAAGCAAGCATTGTACTGGTAGGTCCGCACTTACCACAACCTTCTTAAGGCCAGTTACCCCTCCCCAGGAGAAGTTAACAACTGCCAGAGAATGGTCTGTTCTTACATTGCTAGCATTGGTCACTTGGTACATTTCACCAAGTATAATCTGCCCAGGATCCACAAGATCTTTTGTCATCATTGTGACACTTGCTCCTGTGTCCCTGAATGCGCAAGATTCTAGTCCATGAATTAAAGGCTGCTGTCTGTATTTGCCCAGGTTACTGGGGCTCACAAAGGGGGACATATCCATGCCCCCATCACTGACAAGCACAGCCTGAGTTTCCACCCCTGGACCCACCATCAGGTGATGCCCCACCCACACTGTCTCCATCTATAGGCCCACTAGGACTTGTGATATCATCCAGTTTCAGTATCTTTATGAGATGCTGGGTGGATGGACTTTTGCCTGTCTTCAGCTTCCTAATGGTACATAAGGCCCTAAGCTGAGCAAAGGAGAGATCCTCATATTTATAGGGAAGGAGCTCACTGGTTCCAGTTAGGGGCTCAGTGGTTCCTGGCTGGTTAGACATTACTAATGTGGTGTGGTGTATTGCACTACCTATACTAGTGTGGCCTACTAAACTCTCTTGAGTTGTAGAAAGGGTGTGCTATCCCTTAACACACAACTCTAAGTTCAGTAGAACTTACTGTAGCTGAACATGATATTATATGAACCGCAGGTACCTTTAGTGGTTTTCAGTTGATCAATTCAATTGAGATTATATAGTAAAACAATAGCAAGCTGGAATCCCACACGCTGCACACCAGTGTGAGAAGGTGGCCTGAAATATGCTGTCCACTAGTTCTAGTGGGCACCTTGTATCAGTCCAAACAACCCCTCATGGTGAATGGTTAAAGACAACCTTATATGAAAGCTATCCAGTGGTAGCTATGGAGAGCAGCCTTCAGGCTAAGTCTTGAAGGAATGTAAAGCAGCTTGTTTTACCAGTCTATAATCTCTTGAATGATCAAATGAAAAGACAACCACACCAGGTATATGTTCAAAATATATGTATTTAAGGTTAAACACACCCCTCTAGTCTCTTTATGAGACTGGAGTTCGAAGTACTAAAGTTACAAGTGATCAAGCATCAGTGAAAGCACAAATACACGTTTGGGCCCTAGGGGCGTACCAAACCATATACTAAAAAAGTGGTATAAGAACCACGACTGGAAAAAGCACTAGGCCTATTGCCTCTAGAATCACTGGGACCCCAAGGAACCACCCATAAGGAAGTATTTCCGAATGCTGCAGAGGGTCTCAGCTCATGCTTGGGCACCCTCTCAAATAAAACCAAGCAATCTGCCTTCAGGATTGTCAAGGCCTGCCATAGAAGTGGCTTATAGGTTTATATGTGTCTGTATAAGGTAGTGCAAGCACACCCTTACCCAGGCTGCAGTAGCAGACCTGTGGCGTCATTTTGGAGTGCTTCCCAGGGGTGGCATAATACATGCTGCAGCTCCTGGTAGGCCTCTGAGGTACCTATGCCCTTGGTACATAGTATACCATATACTAGGGGCTTATAAGGCACTCCAGAATCCAATTAGATATGTACCTAATGTACATGGAAACCATTTTAGAGAGGAAGCAGCTAGGCTGTGGTCTTGATTAGCAGGGCCACAGCCAGACTAAGGTCGAAAAACAGTGAAACACCAGCAAAAAGTGGGGGTACCCATGTGAAGCAGATCCTACTCTCCTACACCTAGGATAGCGCGATGATGAACCCCTGGCCTAGGAGTCGGGTGAAGGTCTCCCAAATAGGACGGGAGATGAAGATCGAGACAGTTTCAAGACCGTTGCACCCCACTCCGGCTCTACTCTCCTTGAATAGTTCTTCCGCAACTCCCCTTCTAGATGATTGGATTATCGATCACTATTTCGGTCTTTTGAGCAGGGCCTCTGGTAAGCCTGGGCAAAGCACTACGCTACGCTTGCGTAGTTTGCGCTACTTCGCACTACGCGAATTGCACGTAGCACAGTGAAAACACGCATAGCGTAGTGCAGTGGTCATTTTTTGCTTGCTTGCAGTCCTCAACATCAAGTTGGCAACCACGAGCAAGCAAAATGACATCCCGGCGAGACTTTTTCCTCGTTCGCGATCAGCAACATCAAGTTGCCGATCGCGAGCGTGGAAAATAAATCTCCCAGCGAGCTTCTCAAAGCGGGGAGGTCAGGTTTCTCATTGCACATGGTCGCGTATGCTCACGACCGCTCGCGATGAGAAACTACCAGTCGACGTTGGAAAAGCTGCCGCTTGAGTAGAAATCTACACGAGCGGCAGAAAACGACCGCTTGAACTGTGCAAGATGCAGTTTGCACTGATTGCAGTGTGGACAAGCATCCAGCACTGTGCAATCAGTGCGAACAGCATCTTGCACAGTGCACTACTCAGTTTGCGAAGCTACGCGTAGCTCACGTAGTGCGAAGTGCACTTCACGTAGCTACGCGTAGCGCTACTTTGCAAACTAAGCCCAGGGTTAGTCCCTGGCATCTGTAAGGTCTGAGACAGCATCTCGGACAGCGTCTGTGGCAGCATACGTGTCGGGTCTGAGTCTGCGTTCTGCATGATCGGTCTGCGGTAGTCTGCTCACTAACTAATTAACCTACATCAATTATACTATTCTGTGTTCGTGTACCACCCACCAATGTTTCAATATTGTGTTTTCCCTATTCTGATTGGACAAGGCAAGGAGGTGAGTTCATCACACCACACTAAAAGTAATATTTTTCTTAATACCATTGTTCTATGTTTCCGCCCCTTAATTTACTTTCCCAAAGCTTTATTCCCACCCGCATTTCACGTTATGATCTATATATTTTGAAACATTATTTAAGTTTCTTCCTTTGTCCGGGTCAATAGGTTGAGTTCTCAGGCGTCTCTGTCCAGTGTGGCCTTGGCTGTGTTTCAATTGTGCCGTCATGGTTTTCGGCAGGTTTCTGTGCCCTGCGCGCAAGTCAGGTGGGGTAGGGATTTCAGTCACCCTCCGAGTCCCATATATGAACTAATAATAAAGTCAAAAAAAGACACGTTAGAATACGAAAATAAATGATTTCACTGTATACCCCTTATCTCTACTCTATCCCCATTTACTTATTTTAATCTTTCGCATTGGTGTTTAGTAGAACTTATAAGGTTATGTTTAATCAATAGCATGAGCATTAACATGTGAGTTTCAAGCGGCCATATTAAGAGCTATTGCGCAGCTGCAAAGTTTTCCCCCTGTAGAAATCAAAAACCTTTTTAGGGGTTCACTGATGCACCTGGTCCTTAAAGCAACGAAGAAGAGATTGGCACGGGAGCTGGAATAGTAAAACACAAGTTTATTAACCTCACATGAGGGAGACTGACATCACATGAAGGAGACTGCATCAATACGGTACCCTCAGGCCACTGGAATGAGACAGTCTAAGGAGTACAGAGAACATGGGTCTTATATATACATTTGTTGCGTAGTCAGCATGAGACCAAGGGGAGGTACTGGCACATACAAGAAAAGTTATTGACTAATATGGGTATAAAAAAATTGCTTGCTCAACAAAGTGGGAGGCGAGACATTTCTCCTTACATCAGTAAAAACAGCCTGACAGTTATATACTAAGAGCAGATGCATTCTGGCAGCTACAGGTCTTTCTGAGCATGTGCAAGGCTCTGGCTCAGTGCTGAAGGAGTTAACCATATCACATGACACACGCAGAATACAAGGGCAGCCAACAATGAAGAGGGAGAAAGCACACGGCGAGCACATGGCTAACTAAAATGGCTGCCACAAACAAAATGGCTTCAGCTGATGCTAACAGCTATTGCAGATAGTTTCCACACCCCAAGCACAAAAGACATCATACTACGTAAATGCAGTAGACGCATGGGCAGTGAAGTTCCCCTGTTTTTTGCGGCCATTTTAAGACACTCAGGTTACTTGTTAGTAATACACATAAAAAAGCTTCACCTAGATACAGTAAGTTGTGTGCAATGCGATATTAGTATTTACAAAACAGATTGGTTACTTGATTACATGTTATTTGAGAGGATTGTATACAAGCAAGTTTCTTTTATACAAACCTTGCTCCATCAATCCCCTCTCTGATGGCACTTAATGCCATCACTAATTTCTACTGAATCAGATGCCAACTTTAGCACATCTCAATTTCTTCTTCAACCCTTTCATTTCTTTCTTTTTCCTTTTTGCATTTTAATCCTCTCATTCTTTTGTAAAAGTCTCCTTTTAATTTTCCCAGCTGTATTTCTTCGAATTTTCTTTTCTTGCCCCTTTCACTCACTTCATACCTCTTTCTGCCTTTGCAGCATTTGTGCCAAATAATTATTTGTAATACTAACAGTGTTATTCCCAATATGGGCAGTATTATTTGACCTAGAATACCTTACCTATGTTGGAAAACCAACTACCTAGGTTAAAAAACTATTGGTCAATTTCTTCCATACACTTTCAACTGCCAGTGGTTTTAACTCTTCTAATTTCGTAAGCTTTTTAATATATCCTCCAATTTCAACACTTTTATCAGGAATATAAGTGCAACAATGTTGTGTTTTCAATAATTTACAGACTCCGCCCGCTTTTGCCAATAATATGTCAAGAGCAAGTCAATTTTGCATAACCATAGATCTGACCGCAACTAATTCAGAGTTAATCATCAAGAATCCTCCAGCAGTGTCAGTAGATAACCGATCAAGTACCGTAGACAACTGACACATTTTCTGTGAATTTAGAAGAACTCCCACTGAAGGTATCACTGCACCAAAAATGTCACCTACTATTTCAGAAAAACTAGCTCTTTTCACACGTGTTAGTCCATTATTGTCTTCATTGCTTCCAGTGATCCTTTTAACAAGATATACTTTAGGGAATACTATTCCAAAATAGCAACTCCCATATCAATGGTCTGGCAGCCTAAAATAGGCCTTATTGCCACACACATAATAGATTCCAGGAAATACTGGATCTGTCCCTCCTTTTAGTCCCTATCCCCCAATTACTAAGAAATTATGTTCACATTCACTGGAACCAATAAACACATTGTTATATCCAGTCTTTATGGACATAGCACCATGAGCCTTGCCATTTGCATAATGCACTTCTTCCTCAGCCCATTTAGGTATCTAAGGTTTAGGTTCAGAAGCTCTTCTTTGGAAATCCTGTCTCCTTGTCTCAACTAAATTCAAAAATATTTTCTCTTCTTCATATAATTTACAGGTTAAATTGTGCTTATGCGCTTCAGCTATATCCATTGCTTTCATGGTTAGAAAATATTCACCCATAAATTGTAAGTCTCTCGTACTAAGGACAGGGTTCATGCTCCTTCACATAGGAACTTCAGAAAAAAATCACATCTACATTAGAATAATAATATTGCAATTCTCTGTTCTATAAAATAGGCTTGATAAAACACTACATGAAATACCATACGTCAATGGTAAATGATGATATGTTACTCCTTCTGCTACAGATGCGGGTAATTTCATACACACGTAAAAATCACTAACCTCCAAGGTCTCTACATATTGTACTAACAGGTTTGTAAAAAAATTTGTCTGTATCATTTTTATTCACAGTGTGATGTAAATGTAGCTCATCTGGTGCTTCTAATTCTACCTTATCTCCTTTGATGTTAGCTACCCTTTCATGTATATTAGTGCTATTCTGTACATTCGTAACCATCAAATAGGGAATGGCCACTGTTAGTACTAACCATATTAGAAGTACTTAAAATATGCTACATATACATATTCTACAACATTTCTTTACACAATTTGGTTTTCCAGCAGCTTTATTGTTAGCCATTTTCAAATGGGATAAGAAGATTTCTCTTCTTCAATTTAGTATTTCAACTTTGTGACAGAATATAAAGGGGGAAAATTCTTTTCAAGTTGGTCTCACTTCTTCATCAATTTGTTCTGCATTTAAGCTTTCATCATTTTCTCCAATTATTTCCAAATTCTCGAAATCTTCAAGAATTACATGTCCACTCAGGACCTTAGAATTTATTTGTTTTATTCTTGGGCATCTTCGTTTTGGTGTTTCAGTAGATGGTCCAGATCGACTGGATACTTTGTCTACTTGCTCTGGTTATTCTGTTATGTTTTTAAAGTGGTATTTCAAGCTCTTGATAACACCAGGCCTATTATTACCTCTTCTGATTCCTTTCAATTTCTTCCAGTGTTATTTTATTTTCATTAGTTTGTGGCTCAACTTGATTATTTTTGTCTTCTGAATCTCTCTCTACCTGACCTTGTCCAGGGCTTATTATTTTAATGTCACTTGCCTGGATGCGTTCTTCTTCCCTAGTCTGACCCTGTTTAGGTTCAGTTTTGATTGTTTTTTCTTCTTTTACCCGAACTTGTTTGACTTTTCCTATCTGGTCCTGCTCAGGTCTTTCTGGTTCTTGATTTTCTTCTGCCTGAACATGTTCTCTAAAACCTAACTATCCCTCCTCAGACTCTGGGGCTGTGACTTCAATTTCATCTGTCTGAGTAGATTGCACTTTCCTTATCTGGTCCTGCTCAGGTTCCCTAACAATCGTGTTTTCTATTTCCCAAGCGTGTTCTTCTGTACCTATCTAGTCCTCACTCTTTTCCTGACTAGCTAATCTAGTTTGGCTTCTGGTTCTTACAATCACTTCTGGTATATCTACTATTGGGATCCAATCATCCAGACTGGTGCTTGGTTGTTCTTGGTCAGCTACTTCAGGATCCATTAATTGGGATCCTTCAGCTGTGCAACCGTCAGCCCCCTCAACTGCTTGAGTCAGTTGAGGTTCTTCCTCGTCAGGTTCTAGTACTCTTTTAGTATGGCTTGCATGAATCCAATTAGGCAAACCTGCACACTTTACTGATGTAGTTGTAACCAATATAACCTGATGTGGTTTGTCCCACCTTGGTGCTAGGCACGATTCTCAATTGTGATTCTTCACTACAACCCAGTCACTGGGATTCAGATCATGCGCTTGGTTCTGCTGCCTGGGGACTGCGTCTTCTCCAACCTGGTGAGATATAGAATGCACTTGGTCAGCCAACTCTTTGCAATACTCCAGTACCAAATCATCAGTTATATTCAACAGCTTGTGTCCTGGTATATATGCCTGCCTCATTGCTCTTCCCATGATTATTTCATGGGGACTCAATCCGGTATTCTTGTATGGAATACTTCTAAGTCCCATCAGAACAAGAGTTAAAGCATCAGGCCAGTCCAGTGGAGTGGATGCACATACCTTTCCCTGCCTTGACCTAATTGTGCCATTCAATTGTTCTACCACTCCAGATGCCACTGGGCGGTATGCACAGTGCAGCTTTTGTTCAATTTTAAATGCTTCACAAATTAATCAAATTATTTCATTATTAAAATGAGACCCTCGGTCTGATTCAATAGTTACTGGAAAACCGAAACGAGGTATAAGCTCTCTAAATAGGAGTTTGGCGACTGTCAAGCTGTCATTTCTTCTGGTGGGGTATGCCTTCAACCACTTTGAGAATAAACAAACGGTGACAAGTACATATTTTAATCCTCGACAAACAGGCAACTGCATGAAATCTATTTGAAGTCTTATAAAGGGACCTTCAGCCTTTCTGATTTTCCCCATACAGACTATTGTTTTCTTGCCTGGATTCATTTGTTGGCAAGTCAAGCATCTTTGGCAAAGACTCTCTGCAATGTTCATGAACCTTGGATTAAACCAATCTCGTTTGAAGAGTCTAATCATTGCATCTCTGCCTATGTGGGTGTCTCCATGATACATCCTGGCCATGGGTGCAAGCATACAGTCTGGCAATACAGGTCTGTCATCTAAGTAAACCCATACACCATCTTCTGCCCTTCTCTGAGAATCAATTTTCTCCCACTCTTCTCTTTCTTTTGTCTCTGCTTCATCTTGTAGTTCTCTTACTTCTCTCCATGTTTGTAATCCTGACAATAGCATAAGTTGGCAGCTGATTCCACAATTTTCAACTTTCCTGTTTACTGCCATTCGATATTTTGCGCAGTGTTGGGCAATCTGGTCATCATAACGATTTCCTGCAGTCACACGGTCATTTCCTGACTGATGTGCGACATATTTTACCACTGCCACTTCTTTTGGTAATTGTACTGCTTCAAGCAATTCTTTAACAAAATTTCCATTTTTAATGGGAGACCCTGAAAAAGTCAGAAAGTCTCGCTGCATCCAAAGCTGGCCAAAGTTGTGCACAACACCGTAACCATACTGTCTGTCAGTGTAAATGGTTACTTTCCAATTTTTCCCATTTTTGAAAGCTTTAATTAAAGCTATCAATTTGGCTACTTGTGCAGACTTGACTCCTGGTAATTAGGATGCTTCGACTATTTCAACCAATGTACACACAGCATAAGCAGCATTCAAACCTCCGTCCTCATGGCGCATACATGAGCCATCTACAAAAAACTCATGCTCAGCATCTTTCAAAGGCTCATCATGTATGTCTGGACCGGGTTTAGTACTGAGTTCTGTGATGTCAAGACATTCGTGTTCAGCTTCATCTTTCACTTCTTCATTGTATGGGTCTGGTAACAAGGTAGCTGGGTTAATAACAGTACATCTAAATATGGTCACATTTTCTGCTCCTAATATGATCCTCTCATATTTTTTCAATCTGCTTGGAGTGAGATACTGAGTTCGAGTTCTTGTTAAAAGAATTTCAATTGCATGGGGGACGTACACCTTTACAGGGTGTCCTATCACAATAGACTCGCTTTTTTCCAGACTCATGCACGTTGCAGCCACAGCTTTTAGGCATCCCGGCAATGCGGATGCTACAGGATGTAAAGTAGCAGAAAAATATGCCACAGGACATTACATTAGACCATATCTCTGTGTTAAGACTCAGAGGGCACAATTATCTTTCTCACAATAGAATAATGCAAATTCTTTCAAATAATCTGGCAAACCTAGAGCAGGTGCTTCACACAAACAATTTTGTAATTTCACAAATGATTGCATGCTCTGATCATTCCACTCTATTGGGTCTGTTGCCCGTTTCTTTGTCAATTGTATCAAGGGCTTTGCCAGTAGAGAAAACCCTACAATCTATTGCCTTCAATATCCCACGACACCAAGGAACATTCTTATTTCCTTTTGGGATTGCGGTAGTTTCATTTGTTTTATTATTTTTATTCTCTCAGTGGTCACTCTCCTTAATCCTCATTCTCTTTGGTGTCCTAAATATTTCACTTTGTTTCTACAAAATTGTAGTTTCTCAGGGGACACTTTATGTCCACCTTTGGCTAGATGGTTCAATAGGGCAATGGAATCAGTTACACAGTCACGCCTTGTTTTGGATGCGACCAGTAGGTCCTCAATATACTGTACCAGGACTGACTCTCGGGGTAGTACTAATGTCTCAAGATATTGTTTCAAAATTTGGTTAAAAATCGAAGGACTTTCTGTGTACCCTTGAGGAACGCAATTCCAAACATAAATACGATCCTCAAACTTGAAGGAAAATAAAAACTGACTATCAGGATGCAATGGGATGGAGCAAAGGGCATGGCATAAATCAATTACAGTAAACCATCTTGCATTCCATGGTATTTGGTACAAAATTGCTGCAGGGTTGGGTTCTATAGGGCAACATGGCACAACAATCTTGTTTATCTTTCTTAAATCTTGATTTACCCTATGTTTTCCATTTGATTTCTTAATGCCAATTATAGGTGAATTAAAGTCACTACTCACGATTTCTTTTAGTATGCCTTGCTCGACCATTCGATCAATTTCTGCTCCAACACCTGCCTTTACTTCAGGACTCCTCTTATATTGTTGAGTATTTGGATAGACTGCACCTTCTTTCACAGTAACTTTAACAGGGTCTATGTCTGTCATTAACCCTACTTCTTTTCCTGTAAAATCTCACACTTCAGGATTCACTTTTGTTTTGACCTCATCTGGTAAGTCATCTTTGGTCATCACTGAATATAATTCATCTACTTCTGTTCCTTGATTTTGTATATTCCATCTTCATCTGGAGTTTGTATGGCAACACCATCCAGTGTGCAAAATATGGTGCAATTCATCTTGCACAACAAATCTCTTCCTAATAAATTCACAGGACTAGAATCACACACTATAAACTTATGCATCTCTTTAAATTTGCCAATACACACCTCCATTGGTTTTGTAATATGGGTCCTAATTTGCTTATAAGAAACGCCCACTACTTGGATTGCATCTCCCGAGAAGGGTAGATTTGGGATGTCTGCTGTTGTCACAGTAGAACGGGTAGCACCAGTGTCCAACAGAAAGGTAATGTCATTTCCTTCTACCTTTCCATCAATATATGGACCCGACTGATCTACCGGTAAGAATGCGCCAAGTACGAACTCCTTTTCCTCCCCTCTCGGGCACCATCATTAATCTTGCTCTTCGAAATAAGTATCCTGCAAAAGAAACTGCGATGTTACAAACTTTGTCTTATCACTTCCTTCTTGGAACCCGGTGTCCGCATTGTACTTGGCTTGACTCACAAAATTTGGCAAAGGGGCAGGTGGCAATTGACTCTGTAGGTTTACAACCTGCTGCGGTTGACTCATTATCACCTCATTCTTCGTTTATGGATTTAAATTTTGATTTGGGCCATTATTATTCTGTACATTTTTGCACTTGTTCTTCCAATGCCCTAATTTTCCACACCCATGACAAGGGAACCTTTTCTTTGCCCCTTCTCTACTCAAACCCCCTTTTGGTTTACCCCCATTATTTCACCCTGACCTTGCCCCCTTCCTGCATTTCCTGCCTGATTATGTAGCTGGAGCTCTTGCTGTTCTGCTAATTTCACTTGTGCCCACATCACTTTCTCCTCTAAATTCTTGCATATTTTAAGATCTCATCTATTGGCTTCGCTTGCCTGCACAAATTATGCTGCTTAATCATTTCGCATATTTCCTTTCTTAACCCTGACACAAACCAATACACAAAATGAGTCATGTCCTTATCCCCAATACTCTCAAATCCACTATACTGTTTGAACACCTGTAGGAGGCACTCATAGTACGCATCTACAGACTCATCTTTTTCCTGGGTTGTTCAATCTATTTTTATCCAATCTTTTTCTTTTGGGGCAATTTTCCCTTTTAAGAAAGTGATTACCTGGTTATATTTCTTCATAACCTCCTCTGACGGGGCTCCTGTCTTTTAATTTCTCGGGTACTCATCATTAGGCATATCGACTGTAATTTTACATTCAGTCCACAAACCAGCAGGCACCACTATGTCAAGAAGACCATCCAGATCCTTCAACAAAACTTTCAAAACTTTCACAAACCTTTCAACCTGTCTATACCATTCCACAGGTTTTTCTCTCAATTTTGGGAAATCATTTGTAAATGATAAAATACTATTGCAGCACTCTTGGTCCCTGAGGATGTCTCTATTTGTACTTCTTTCGAACAACCTGGTGTGACTCTCCTGTGTGTGTCATTTATTTGCCGTCTTATTGGTAAGTTCATTAATGGAATCACTGACTCACACTCACTAACTTGGTCGTTAATTATTATTTTCTCTTTTCTAGCTTCAATAATGGGTGTAGTCATGACAGGTGTTTTAGGACAATTTGATTTATCCCCGTACAATGGGACAACAGGACCTATAGTCATTGGTATAGTCAGAGCTTCAGGACGCGTGTTTAACTGGGTAATTTTCTGTATTAATTCACTTCTATTTTTATTTATCGCTTCCCGTTTTCTTTCTTGAAGTACCCTTTCCATTGTTTTCTCATGTACTATTTGTGGCACCAAGGGTGTGTCTAGAATCGGGGCACTCGCGGTTGTTCTATTCGGTCCTTCCTGATAAGGCGGAGAATTTTTCAATAAAATATCTTCTAATTAATCATCTTCTGACTCTCCACTACCTGATATTGTTAAATACTTTGTTTTCTCTGTGCATTTTCCTCCTGTTTGTTCCTCAGCCATCAATACAGGATATAATTCTTCTGTTACCATGGCTTGCCTCCACTGTTTCATCTGCTTGTCTCTTGTTTCACGTAGAAATTTCAGATAAAATCTGCTCAGATTCCTGTCACTTCTTTGTCTATCTCATTCAAATGCCTCAGTTTCCCATTCTTCTAGTGCCTCATACTGTGTTAATCTGGGTCTGGGTTCTAATTCATTCATTCTAGTGCGTAAGTTATGTAAAACTCTTCCGTTAAATGTTCCAAATTCAGGGAAAGCTAATATTCCATTGTCTTTTGTGTACTCTATCCAATTTTCTAACCATATACAGGTATGATAGGCTCTTTCCACCATCATGTATGATGCAGGCGTTTTTGGGGGAGGGATAAAATCTCCTTCTCTAGTTTTAATGTTCGTAAGCAAATCCAATAAACCCTCTTTCTGGACAGGTCCATATTAAAGTCGGATCGAACGTACAAGTTCCACTATCTATTATTATCCTTGCGATTTCTGTGTTTACAGCTAATCAAATGTTCGCTTTTACTTAAACACTTCTCCATTACTACTGCGTGCTCTAGGCTTTCAACCAATCAGGGTTTGGTTTTCACTGTGCGTTTAGCCAATACTAGCGTGGCTCTCAGTGACGTCAGTATTACTCCTTACCACTGACCTCTCCTTTACAATTCTCGCGTCAGTCACACTCCCGCTGTTACAACCAATCCCAGCGTGGCTCTCAGTGATGTCAGTGCAGCACCTACTTACTCTTCACACACTACGAGTAAAACCTTTCCACTTACTCTTCACATAACATCAGAGAACCTGTTACTCCTTCAGTATTACCCTTTCCAGGTGATATAAGACCAAAGTTTTACCAACAAACTCCTTTGCTATCAATTATTCTCACTTTTATACAGAAGAAATAATCCCTAAAATCAGTGCTTCTAGTTCTGCGTAACCTTCAGCACCTTTCTGAATCCTGACAATTAACCTCAGTGCAGTGTGGCTTCCATTTACCACCCGCTATTCAATATTCCTGGGAATTTCTAGACAACATGAAACAAAACAAACAGGTTTGGTTAATACACAAATCAATAATTCAATCCACAATACTTCTAACTAACTAGAACCTAACAATGCCTCTGCTACCAAGAAGAAACTGATGGAGCGGGTTACCAGCTTGGGTTACTCACACATACCATATACTCACCTGCAGGGGCGTAGCTAGAGCTTCTGGCACCCGGGGCTATCCCTCAGATTGCCGCCCATGGCAGGTAGCGGGAGTGGGGGGATGCTGGGTAATAAGAACGGCGAGCACTTGAAAGAGGTCCTAGAGACACGTGATATCGCTGCTAATAGTTACCTCGATCATGCAAGTTACATGCACATACATGACACAGGCCAAGGCTACACAGTTGAATACACCGGCAGTACAAAGACATACAATTGATGGACGGAATGCAGAACAAATCAAAACATTCACCCCCAGTCAAGAGATCAGGGTTAAATCCGTCATTCTTTTGCTCACCATGCAACCCCAGTTTAGACTTGGTCATATGCAAATCAAGACTGATTTGCATATGGCTGGGTTCAAACTGGAATGGCATAGGGAGCAAACAAATGAAGGCTTTAGGCCCAGATCTCTGTACTGAGGTGAATGTATGACATTGTTCTGCATTCTGTCCATCAATTGTTCTTTTTTGCAATAATAATATATAAGTACAGAAGTATTAAGGTTGACTTGTTTGCAACCTCCAGCATATTTAACCAAAAACATGACCAGAGTCCTATATGCAGTGGCAATGTGTTGGTCTGAATAGATGTTATTACACCTTCCTAAATTGAGGCTATTAATAACTCATCGCAATTTGTTTCTGCTTTTGAGCACTCCTCAGGACTTTAAAAAGTTCATGATTGTGTAGTATGACTGTCAGATGCTTGCTAACCAACATGATTTCAGATCTGTGCTGTGTTTATTCGCAATAGTGGCTGCGACTCTCTCGGTGATGGCTCACAAATATGACTGGACACTTTCATGCAAACTGCGTCCCCTGTCCAGCTTGCTGACCTGATTTCCCACAGTTTGCTGTTGGCTTTTTGTTCTTGGGAGATTATTGATGCCGGAGTTGCTCGTTGTAGAGCCATTGTCTTCGGCCTGGGTCAGGCTTGCCCTCACAGCAGCTCACTTGTAGTCAGTGTCCAAGGACAGTCAAAACCTTGTCTTGTTGCAAACCATTGCAAAGCTGTAAGAGGAACATGTCCAGGAATCAAATGTCACTTTGAAGTTTTAAGGTCCCGCCTTTGTGTGTAAGTGGCCCTAACATCCAATGTCACACTGAGAAAGCATGAGCGGTTCTTGGTGGCCTTTGGTGAGAGGAAGTAAGAAATCTTTGTAAAGGCAGCTGGTTTCCTTTCCTTTCTTTTGCACCCTGCATTCTGAGTGACTATGGCTACTCCAGAGCCATGCATGTAAAACGTGACTTGCATTAACATAGAACACATGCTTGTACATGCTGATCTTTTGTGATGAGCCTACACACATACTAGACCAGAAATTTCACTTATAAGGTGGTGGCTATGGAAGATCAAAATAATGAGAAAAGATACCTATCAACATGCATTTGATAACACAAGTAAGAAGAGTAATGGTTTCATTCTCAGGAATGTTCTAAGATGAAATTGTTCCTAACACTTGCCAACAACACCAAAGACAGCAATCGCAAATTTCGACCTGAAGCAAACTTCAGTTTCTTTATCGCCTGCTGTTCGGTGCTCAGCAGCATAGCAGGCTGTCTCCTAAACCAAGGCTAGCTTGAAACCTATGCTAATTCATTCTGTATCTGGGACCCCATGCTTCTTTACCCCTTTCAGTTCTGAGTTTTTTCTTGGAGATCCGATGAATTTAACCATACATAATAAATAAAGCTTCTTAGGGAGTGCCAGTTTTCCTGACAGAGTTCATTAGAGTGTAAGTCAAAAGCAAACCAGCCGAAGCCTGGAATGGCTTAGGTTACTCTCACAAATTAAGTTACTGTGGGAAAGAATGACATTTTAAATGTGGCCGACAAATAAGCAAGAAATAATCTTTGTGAGATTTTTAAAAACTGATGGTAACTTCATAGCTTTACTTGATCATCCATAGGGGATAAAGGGTGTAACGCACATTTTATAACCCCTTAAAAAACACCAAATAGCTTGTTTAAAGATTCAGAAGGCTTCACAAATAGGGTTAAACCTAACAGTGAAACATAGAATCCTAACAAAACCAGGTATGAGAACAATTGAGAGCTCCTTTAGGCATACATGACAGTAGACTCACATAGCCCCAACATCAGACTACAAGTGTCCTCTGCAATACAGGTTGTTTTGTGTTCAGAAAGTTACAGCCAGTAATTGTATGCACACAAATAACAGAAGGGAGTAGTCCTTTAAAATCTAAAATATATTGATATATGCAGAAGTCAAACAGTGAATCAAAGTTGATACAAGCATGAGTGTACATCATTACAAGTTTCAAGGATCAGGTGCCTTTAAAGCACACTGTTGGGTTCAAAACAGAGATATTAGGATTACATGCATTAAGAAAACGATGAGCCATAGGCACAAAAATCTGGTCACAAAGTACTGGCCACATATTGCGAACAGTTAAGATTTTTAAGAAGTGCTGTAGGTTTACTCTTAAAAATCCAAATCGTTGTGGGTCAGAATCTGACCTACCTTATGAAAATTAAGGTAGATCACAAATTGCGACACAGTACTACTGGAGAAAATTACAGGGATGGTGGCCTGCTGGGGTCAGCAGACCACCATGTCTGTAATTACTTTTTAGTCAATTACATTTGTTATGCTAAGTTGTGTAATATGCCAGTGGTCAAACGTTTTGATTTATGATTGCAAATGCATAGGTCTCGCAATTGTTTGATTTAGAGCTATTGGCATTGCAAATGTTATTGTATATCTGTAATAAAAAAAAGGTAAATGAAGCCTTTAAAGCATGCAGTTTAAATACATGTGACAAACAGTTTCCATTAAAATGACTGTGAGGGCCCCTGAACACCTGTACTGTACAACTTCCTCCTCCCCCGTCACTAGCAATCACCTCAGCGGCCTGCTCCAAATATAATTACCACTCTCCTCACGGTCAGATTTTGGGCACAAATATTTCTCACATCATGTATAATCACCTGGTTAATTATCCATAGTAGCCCTTTTCCCCTTTTTGGGCCTCTGTCTTCGGGGGGACTGGTGCTTGTCCGCTCTTCATAAAGATTGTCTGTGCTTCGCCATGCCTTTGTGTTCAGGCGCCGCTGCCCCCTCATGCTACTATCTCTTACAGTAGCCCTGGTTCTTAGGCCTCGCAGCAGTAGCTGCCCGATGTAACTAACTTGTGTGGTGTGCGGAGCAGGCCCTTTTCTTTTCCTGCTGTTTGGCCCGGCACTGATACGATACTCCCAACCTGCCTTTCAGTTCCATAATTTATGTGGCCACATCCCGACATGGAAGGCGTAGTCGTCATTGGCACGGAGAGCAGTGGTGTAACGAAAGTTGAGGGGGCCCCCTTGCACAGTACACGGAGGGGCCCACTCCGGGTTTAACATAGCTGACAAGGTTTAAGATTGCTAAGTGTGACATTTTCATAATTTCAGTGTGATTATGAGTGACATTTCAACGACTATGAATGACACTTTCTCGCAAGCAAATCAAGCAATGAAGACAAGGGAAACATATAAATATCAGAAATTACACCCATTAAAGCACAGCTGCGAATGTTTCAGATTGGTTATTTTCGACATTTTCATAGATTCAGTGAATTTATGAGAGACATTCAGTGACTAAATTTGTGAGGTGACACTTTCCTGCAACCAAAATCACACAATGAAGTCCATGGAAACAGACAAATATCAGAAAACACACTCATTTGTGCAACATGAAAGTCACACTCTGCAGCAGGTGCTTTTAAAGCTATTTGTTAATTTCTAAATAATCAGCACCCTCCGCCCCAACCACAGTTTCAGGTGAGGCTGAACCACAAGTAACAAAGGGAACTCTGTGACAAAAGCGGCAACCCACTGAACTATCCACATACAATACAGTTCTGTAATATGCTGGTAGACTTTCTTTATAGCAGGCATATTAACTGTCTGCGCTACTTTATGGTGAGAGTGAAAACTATCAGTAGAGAACAGTATGACCTCTCTCCAGTGGGAACTTTAATCACCCGATTTATATGTGACTTTCACTTAGCAAGTCTCTTAGTGTTGCGAAAATAAAATCTGCGGCTTCGTACTGTCAAGCAAAGATATTAAACCCTTTGAACTAATAAATCAGCAAAACAACTGCTAGTTTAATTAGACAAAACTCCCACCTTAGATGGCTCTGTATTTTCACCACAGACAACTTTAGTGTGCCATTTGCGCGGCGCTGTGCTGTGATGGGGCCCCTCCCCATTCTCGTAACAAATATTTTAAAAGGCAGGAGGAGTAAACTATATTAAAATGTGACTTACTTAGTCTCTTGATAGAATGACGCACCGAGAGGAGCTGCTGTGGGACCCTGGAGATTGCTTGCCTGTCTGTTCTTCAGAGTCAGAGCGAGCAGTGCTGCACTGCCTCAGCCTGTGCCACCTGCTCCCTATGAGACTCATCCTGTTAGTGGCGAGTCCGGGGCACAAGTTGGGCTCTGCCTGGGCAGGGCACAGCAACGGCCCATGGCGAGTTCAGGAGGAGGTGATCGGTTCTCGAACACCGGCTTCCTCCTTTTCTCGGCCTGGCCATGTGGCAGAATAGCGAGAAATTTCCTGGGTGCTTGGGGCTCAGTTGGCGGACAGGAAATTGAACATCCTGCTACAGCCTGGGCCCACCGGACACGGCTCCTGCCCAACCAACAGTGGGGCAGATTTATGTTGCACTTGCGCCACTTTTGCGCCGCCGTTGCGTCACTTTTGTGACGCAGCAGCGGCGCAAATCCTGCGCCATGGTGCGGGGTATTTACAACGTGACGCATCTGGGAGATGCGTCACGTTCTAAAGCCCTGCGCCACATGTAGGCATTCCAGGGCAGGTGGGGGCGTTCCGGCGCAGGAACGCCTCCTAAAAGTGGCTGAGTGAAATCTACAAGATTTCACTCAGTCACTTTTAGGCCCATGCTGCGTCAAAACCCTGCGCCTGCTTGAAGCAGGCGTAAGGATTGACACAGCATTGTACAGATAGGGCCCCCCAGAACATTGCTGGAGCTGCGTCGCGCTTGCGACGCAACTCCAGCAATGCGCCACTTTTACGGCACAGATGCGTCACGCATCTGTGCCGTTTTTGCCCCATGGTGCGCC
The DNA here is from genome assembly GCF_964204655.1 of Triturus cristatus. Lineage (NCBI taxonomy): Eukaryota > Metazoa > Chordata > Amphibia > Caudata > Salamandridae > Triturus > Triturus cristatus. The sequence continues at coordinate 1,268,274,839 of NC_140582.1, forward strand.
GCATTATAAATGCGGCGCATCCATGGTGGCGCAGCTGTGGCGCATAATAATTGGCGCATCCCTGCTGATATGCAGGGATGCGCCAGTTAACATAAATCTGCCCCAGTGTGTCCATGTGGGACCTGAGAGGCTCCGGCTTCTTTGTGTCTCAGCCCGTCTTATTGGTGGCCGAAATTCCCCTTCTCTCAGGTGATAGGTAGCGTGGTGTGACGGACCTGGAAAGACTGGAGAGGTTACGTTACACCATGCTACCTATCACCTGAGAGAAGGGGAATCAGCGCGGGGTGGTGGCTCGCGTTACTGCTGCATTGTAACAGCACTGCGCAGGGGCTGTCCAAAACATGATGCCCAGGGCCGTTATTCGTAGCGCTTTTGCGCGCTACATGATTGACGGCCCTGGGAACCACATAACAAGGTTATGCCGCGCACCGCACCACCACCACCACTATGCTAGGTGGTGCGTGCGTGCACTGCAGCCAGTGCGCTTGCTAGCAGTTATTGCATGTCACATGTGCAGACAGGGTTCCTAAGCGACAAACTCAGAGTCGCGCGCGTAGGGTGGGTGCTGGCTGGGTCAGTGACGTGTATGTCAGTGTGTGACAAAAAAAGGCTGCTGCCGTGTGCCACCAGGGTCGTGCAACCGCCGTCCACCACCGCCCCCAAAATAGTGCCGCCTGGGGCGGACCGCCCCCCCCTAGCTACGCCACTGCTCACATGGTCCCATAACATTCATACAAGTAAGCTAGTAAAAACCTGCTGTCATCAATTTTGTGATTTACCTGTAATTTGATATTCACCTTTATCAAATCTCACCAACTCAATCTCCTTGTCAATAATTTTTCTTTGCTCAATGAATCAGGTTGCTGAGTTAGTTTAAAGTAGAAATGACATTAACTTTACCTTTGAAATAACCACAAACTCAAAAAGTTTTAAAATCTTTATCTAATCAATAATTTAGTGAGTCAAATCAAACACAGTTTAACACCTTCTTTCTTTAGGAAGAATTTTAAGTCAAACAAAGCAAAGTCACAAATAAAAGATCAATGAAGATGGTACCTGGAGAGGGAGAAAAAATAGAGAGCAGTACAAGGACATACTACACATATTTATAATTACCTAGGATAGTGCGATGATGAACTCCTGGCCTAGGAGTCGGGTGAAGGTCTCCCAAACAGGACGGGAGATGAAGATGGAGACAAGTTCAAGACCGGGGAGGTAACCTGGCCCAGGTGAATATGTGATGTTGGAGTATCTGCTGTTGGTGCACTGCTGGATCAGTTTTCTGGTAGCAGAGGATGATTATTATTGACTAGTGTGGTGATGAGTATTAATTATTGTTTATTGATTATTGACTATTTTCTTTTATGTTTTACCAATTCTGTTTACGTTGCGTTTTGTGTTGTCTGGAAACACGGGTACAGCGGTACCTGGAATTCCCGGGAAGGAATAGCGGGTGGTGGAAGTAGCCACACTGCTCTGAGGTTACTCGTCTGTTGGAATAGCACTGAGAAGTTATGCAGGGCTGGCAGCGTTAACATAGGGACTATTTTGTGTAAAAGCGAGAGTGATTGAAAGCAAAGAGTTTGTTGGTGAAATTCTGGTGTTATATCACCTAGAAAGGGTAACACCGAAGGAGTAGCAAGTTCTTCTGAGCTTGAGTGACGAGCAAAACAGACGACTTTACTCAATGAAGAGTGAGCGGAAAGTTTTTACTCGTAGTGTATGAAGGGTAAACGGAAGACTTTACTCTGAAGAGTGAGCGGAATGGTTTACTCGCAGTGAAAAGAAATCTAGACTTTCTTTAGTGGAACAGGCAGAGTAGCAAATGTTTTTATATTGTTACTAACGAAGAATTTAATGAAAAGTATTGAGAAAAGTCATCGCATTACCTTGTAAATGGAGGGACAATCGCCGAAGTTAAATTGACGTCACAATGTGCTGCGCTGGGATTGGTGTAAACAGCGGGCGTGTGTGACAAACGCAGATTGTAAAGGAGGGCTCAGTAGTAAGGAGTGAAACTGACGTCACAAAAGGCCGGGCTGGGATTGGTCAAACTACAAGTGTGAGCCTGAGTTTGATTGGTTGGGAAAATAAAAGCTACTTTAGGGTTGGACAAGGAAAAATTATATGCTAAATTGGAAAATGGCTATTGTAGGTAATCGTCGAGATGGGAGATTTTTAGGATTTGCAGAATACAACTTTGTACATCAATATTTACCCAAAATGTATGGGGAGGAGAGAAAAATGTCATTGATAAAAAGAATTAAGAATTTCTTTAAGAAAGACAAGCCCGTATTGACTAGAGAGGAGATTCTTATCCCTCCACCAAAAACACCTGCTTCATTTATGATGATAGAGAGAGGTTACCATACTTGTGTATGGTTGGAGAATTGGGTAGATTATGCCAAAGGTGATGGAGTCTGAGCTTTCCCAGAATATGGTACATTTAATGTGAGAGTTCTTCATAATTTGAGAATGAGAATGAATGATTTAGAACCAAGACCTAGATTAACTCAGTATGAAGCTTTAGAGGAATGGGAGACTGAGTCATATGAGAGAGAGAAGCACGGAAGAGGGAGAATGAAGGGATTTCCACCCAGATATATGAATGGATCACGAGAAGATCAGATGAAACAATGGAGAAGAGCAATGGTATTAATGGAGCAAGGACTTCTGTCAGAAGCGTTATATCCAGTGTTGATGGCTGAAGAACAGACAGGAAGTAAGTGTAGAGGGAAAACCAAGCACATGAGTGTGACAGGGTATGGTGAATCAGACAATAAATTATTAGAGGATATTTTAACCAAAAATCCTCCCCCATATCAGGAAGGACTCAGTAGAGTAGTCACCCCAAGTGCCTCAGTATTAGGAACTCCTTTAGTTCCGCAACTTTTGCATGATAATTCGTCAAATAGAGTACGCCAAGAAAAATAAATTGAGGCTCTGAATAAAAATAGAGAAGAATTGATACAGAAAATAATTCAATTGAATTTGCCCGCAGAAGCTCTGTCCATACCTGTCACTATAGGACCTGTTATACCATTATTTGGAAATAAAGTGAATGTTCAACATTCTCAAACTGTACCTGCCCCAAGCTGGGACGCTTCCGGGCAGCCATGCGCTATACAAATCCCAAATTCATTCATTCATTCATTCCAATGAACAACTCCAGAACAGAAATAATAATTGCGGAAGATCAAGCAAGTGAATGCAGTTCAGTCATTTCATTAATGGATCTCCCTATAGGAGAGCCAGTCACTGTAACTCCAAAAAGAAGTTCATCTGATCATGGGAGGGAAAGAGGGACAGTGGCCCCTCCAATCACAATAAGAACAACAGCGGTCACTCCAGAGAATTTGGAAAGGTGGTCGCAGGGAATAGAAAGACGTAATTCAGTCCCAAAGATTTTAGATATTTATAAATTGAAAGTGGAGTTAGAGGAAATGATTGCTGGAAATGGAGGATTAGGAAGATTGAATGATTACAGTGAAGACAAATTGTTGTTTGTATGTAGGAGTATTACATGGAACGCAAAGATGTATCATGAAAAATTGATGGAAATGGCTGCAGAGATTAGAGTAGACATAGGGAAGTCTAAGGCGTTTCAAAAGCCATATCGAGTGGAATTCACAGACAAGGATTTGGAAAACATGAATGTGTCTGGTAGAAAGTTACAAGTAAAAACATGTAAAAAACATTTTGCAGAAATGGGGAGATAAGGACAAATGGAAAACTAGGTGGACAAAAAAGAAAGAGGAAGCAAAGGCTAGGGAAGCATCGACATCTGCTTTCTTATTGAAAGACAAAGAAAAGGTAGAGAGGTTGTGTCCCATGAGAGAAGTACCTGGTGATGGATATGTTCATGTTCCATGGAGTAGACAGGATATTTTGTCATTCACAAATGATTTTCCAAAATTTAGAGAGAAGCCCGTGGAGTGGTATAAGCAGGTTGAGAGGTTTGTGAAGGTGTTGAAGCTTTTGTTGAAGGACCTGGATGGTTTGTTTGGCATTGTAGTACCCGCAGATTTTTGGACAGAATGTAAAATTACAAATGATTGGCCAAGTGAGGAGTATCCAAGATATGCTAAAACAGGAGCACCCTCAGATGATGTGATGAAAAAGTATCACCAAGTGATTACTTTCTTAAAAGGGAAAATTCCCTCAAAAGAGACAGATTGGGTAAAGATAGACAGAACAACTCAAGAATCAAATTAGTCTGTACATGCCTATTATGAGAGGCTGTTACAGGTGTTCAAGCAGTACAGCGGTTTTGAGAATATTGGTGATAAGGATATGGGATATTTTGTGTATCGATTTGTGTATGGTTTGAATCCAGAGATTAGTCAGATGATTCAACAGCATATGCTTTGCTGGCAGAGCAAAAGCATTGATGACATTTAGAAGTACGCCAAATATTGTGGAGATGATATTGAAGCCAGACTTAAAAAGCTGAAAGAGAAGATGATGCGGGCACAAGTGAAATTAGCAGATCAGCAGGTATTAAAATTAAATGCAGAAACTGACAAAGGTTTGAACCAGAGTGATCAAGGAATGAATGGTGGTAAAATGAGAGGGTGAATGAATAGAGAGGATGCGGAAAATATGTTTCCATGTCACGGATGCAGAAAGCTTGCACATTGGAGAAAGGAGTGTCTGAATATTCAGAATATTAATGGGCCAAATCAAAATATAAACCCACAGACGCAGACTGAAGGGGTTGTGAACCAGCCACAGCAGGTAGTTAATCCACAGTATCAGGTGCCTCCAGCTCCTATGCCAAAGTTTGTGAACCCTCAAAAGCACCACACGGACACTGTATTTCCAGGAGAAAGTGGTAAGAAAAACTATGTGATTTCACGATATCTTTTGAAAAATACATACAGTGACTCAGATGATTGATGGTACCTGAGACGGGAGGAAGAGGAGTGCGTACTTGGCGCATCCTTGCCAGTTGATCAGTCAGGTCCATTTATTGATGGGAAAGTGTAAGGTAATGATATCACTTTTCTGTTGGAGACTGGTGCTACACGTTCTACTGTGAGAACAGCAGACATCCCAAACCTACCCCTCTCGGGAGATAGTATCCAAGTCGTTGGTGTTTGGAACCAACAAATTAAAACCCCACTTACAAGGCCAATGGAGATGCATATTGGTAACTTCAAAGATATGCATTGATTTATCAATTGTGATTCTAGTCCTGTGAATGTATTAGGTAGAGACCTGCTGTACAAGATGAACTACACAATCTATTGCACACCGGATGGTGCTGCTTTCCAAACCCCTGATGAAGATAATGTCTATAAGATTATGTTAGCAAAGCAAGGTACTGAAGTGAATGAAATGCTTTCTCTAATGACCTCAGATTAATTACCAGAAGAGATAAGAACTACAGTGAACCCAGAAGTGTGGGACTTTACAGGAAATGAAATTGTATTGATGGCAAATGTAGATCCTGTGAAAGTAACTGTGAAAGAAGGTGCAGTCTATCCCAAAACCCGACAATACAAGATGAGTCCAGACGTGAAAGCAGAAATAGAACAACTGATTGAGCAAAGGATTTTAAAAGAAATAATGAGTAGCCCTTGTAATTCGTCCATAATAGGAATTTAAAAGCCTAATTGAAAGTACAGAGTAGTGCAGGATTTGCGGAAAATAAATAAAACTGTAGTATCTTGTTGTCGAACAGAGGGAATTGGCGCCCCCAATATCAACCGCATTACCAACAACACTATCAACCACAACAACAATATCAACCCCAACAACAGTACCAACCTCGAACACAATACCAGACACCATTTCGTGGCCATCAACCAGCAAATCAGAACCAATACTTAGAAACCCGGAACGCCCGATAATGGAGACAATGAAAGAAATCCCAATCTTCAATTTGAGTACCTGCATTCTTAGCCAAGCATCTTATTCTCTCCTCTCTAAAGGACTATCTTTTGTGCCTCATTCAGGCCTTAACAAATTTGAGCTATTTAATGACTTGATGTCTTTCTTTCGAAAAATTTGTCTTAAATGGTTCTTTGCTGATGTAGAAGGTGTAGTCCCTGATGTAAATCGGTCAGGTTTAGCACCTAAATCTACATTCACCCCCACTCTAGAACAAATTGCTCCGGAGGTGAAGATTTTTGAGCAAGTAGTATTTAACAAACTTACTACAGCTACTAAATATGTTCCAAAAACTCCCTTCAACATCTCTGCTAAAGAATATGAAGCCCTTAACAACTTCAAAAACTCTCCCGAAATCACGATCAAAAGTAGTGACAAGGGAGGAGGGATAGCTATATTAGATACAGCTAAATATACTAACAAAATTGAGGACATGCTGATGGATAGTAGGTTTTATACTAAAATAACTAGAAACCCTACCCAGACAATCAAAAATAAAATCTATAAACTAACTGCTAAAGCCTTACAACAAGGTCACATTTGCGAAAAGGAGTTCAACTATCTGAATATAGACAACCCTAGATTAGCCAGCCTTTATGGTACCCCTAAGGAACATCAAAATGAGGTTGATCCCCCCTTTCGACCAATTGTCACCACTATTGGATCAATTACTGAACCTATCTCTAAGTATTTGGACCTAATACTACGACCATCTATACATAAAATCCCTGGATATGTGCTAGACACTTGTCAGATAATCAACCTTATGGAGGGCACTCCATTTAACTGCAACAGACAATGGCTTGTCACATTGGATGTGGAAAGTTTGTATTCTAACATACCATGTGATGGAGCTATTATAGCAGTTTATTGATCTTTATGACATCGATTGCAACACAGAGTTTGTTATCAATTGCCTGAAAATCATTCTTTATGAGAATATATTTGAATTTCAAGGGGAATTATACAAACAAATAAAAGGAGTAAGCATGGGCGCTTCTTGCGCCCCTTCAATAGCAAACATCTATATGGCCTACTTCGAAGAACGCTGCATTTTCAATGAAGTAGCTCAGTTTTTCGAATCTATATTACACTGGTCCCGATATATAGATGATATTGTTTTTATATGGGATGATAATGAAGACACCCTGAGTGAATTTATCACTTGGTTAAATCTCTGTGATCCAAACCTAAAATTTACATCCCATATAAGCAATACACACATCAAGTTCTTGGACATTCTAATCAAGCATGAATGTGGCCAGTTGTTTGTGGATTTGTTTATAAAACCCACTGCTCGCAACACGTTGTTGCACTACCAAAGTTTTCATCCAACGAAACAAAAGAGTAGTATTCCGTTCTGTCAGTTCTTGTGCCTACGGCGTAACTGTACTAAACTGGAGGACTATGATCTGAAATCGATGACAGAGGCTACCCTCATAGACTCATACGAGAATCATATAAACGTGCCAGGTTTTATGATCGCCAGCACTTGCTACAGGGTAACAATCAAAAAAAAGAAGCTAACCTAGTTTTTGTCACACGTCATTCATTACTAAATGAGCAGATTCGCCAAATCATTTGCTCTAACTGGCACCTACTCAATGTCAATAAAGCTAAGGCTGACGCTGTTGAAAAACCCATGTTCGCCTATCGCAAAAATAAAAATCTCAAAGATCTCATTGTCAGATCTCGCATGCCTGTAAAGAAAAAGCCAATACAGAGAAGTGTTGTAGACATGCTACCTATTCAGGGTAACTATAAATGTGGAACATGCATAGTTTGCCCTCTGGATAATTGAAACTAAAGAACTTAGGTTCAATGACCGAATAATTGTGGCCAAGGGGATTAGTAATTGTAAAACCAAAAACATTATCTATTTACTAATATGTCCATGCAATAAAGGTTATGTGAGCGAGACGTCCAGATCTCTTAACACCAGACTTACCGAACATAGATCCGCAATCAGAAATAAAAAAAAACCTCCCCTATGGTGTTACACTTCTTAGAAAACAATCACACTGCGGATGATATCCACTGGTACATTCTGGAAAAACTAGTCAACAAGGAAGGATGCAGTTTAGATAAAATAAGAAAAAAGCGTGAAGTATTCTGGATATTTTATCTGGATACAGTTAAAAAAGGATTGAATCTGGAGATACCCTGGGCTCAGGCTATCATGTGAATCAGATGCCCAGATATATATATACTGCCCTGTAGGCGTTTCTCTATACAATGAGCCACCTATATAGAGTTAACTATAATCTACACATTCCCCTTGATAATCTCTTGAAGTGGCTAGCATCCACATTGAATAAGACTTTAGACACTTGGGTATGTTTATTGGAGATATTCTTGAACCAATACTCGTCTTAAATATATTTTTACCTAATTCTATTTTAATTCCTTTCACTCCATTTTATTTTACTTTATCTTATTTACTTTATTGTTGATTTACTTAGTTTTCAACACTAAAACACCATTACATATCTTTTCTATTCTAGACGACGCTAGTGACCTATCATATATCTTGTAGCTCATACCATGTTTGGATTAGGTACATACTCTGAACCATGATAGCAGCCTCCCTATATTTAGCATCATTACTTCTTTACAATACCAAGATGGCGCTGCTGTTGTACTATATATTCGGTTATCCCTACTGTGGTAAATTTAAATTACCTAGACTTAATTTATGCGGTAAAATTCAATAAGAATAACTCAGTAAAAATAAGAGGCAGAATCCGTGGTATTTGAGGTTATAAAAGGGAATTTATTCCTTACAAAGGAATTATGGTTCGAACCAGGCAATCGGGTTCCGTCACCACGAAGGTTCAGGAAGGGATCAGCAATACATTATTGACAGGTTATCATATTTATAGTAAATGCATTACAGTAAAGACATATGCAGAAGGCGTTACAGCTGAGAAGAGAGATAAGAATACACATACGTAATGAAAAAGGCGGTACAATAGGCGTGCATAAAGGCGTATACTAGAAACGTCATTATGATGATGACACAAGTGGGTGGATCCATAAGAGAATCCTGCAAAGTCAGCAGAAATACATGGCAGAGATGCGCGCGCAGCCGCATGACGTGTGATTGACGTGTAACTAGAGGGTGAAGGGGACTTGACATTTAGCCCTACATGAGGAGACAGAAGTCTGGGATGTCAGGACAACCTAATCCCAAATCGTATCTAATATCTTGTGTTTAAGGAACTATATTATCTGGAAGGAAAGGTCTTTCGGACAGAGCCTATTCTATACTGACTGCTAGTGCGTGTACAAGCGTCTAAGTGTCTACATGAGATGCGAGGGGGCATGGGCCTACCATGGTAACGAAAGTCATGAATTACTTGCACGGAGACAGTGAGGCCGGGCCCTTTGCTCTGCAGCTGGAGGGATGTTTACCTAAGCTACTAGACAGGAATGCATTTCTCGAGGAGCGGAGCAGATAACTTGAAGGCTGAATACAGTTTTGGCAGGCAACAGGCCGGGCTAGGCACCGTTAGCCGCGCAGGGAGTAAGACAAAGTTCATGGATACAGATACAGGTCCAGGCTGGAGCATTCAGAGGCAGAAGCAGGAAAAGCTCGATGGCAGAATTCAGGGCCTACCTTGCCAGAGCTGGAAAACGTGAAAGACGTGAAAAGTATACCATATAAAGACGGTGGCAAGGCATACTTAGGAACGGAATATCTGACCCATTCATGGCAGATCTGAAAGAGGACATATTAACGTTGGACACAATTGTATTTGCGTCTTCATAGCTTGAAGTGGAGGGAACATACATGTACTTGTAGCATATACATGGAGCCGTTGGGGTCTAGATAGGGGACACAATTGATCATAAAAATTCATATTTCCTCATTCCCTCCTTGTCCCCTACGGACCCTTCATGAAATATCGATCTTCAGGAATCCATCAATCTGTTCATGTAACATCATTTGCTCTTCTTTCTTCTTCCGGGATTTTGAATGAGAACTTGAACGTGGAATACACGATGTGGCACACAGGCCGCAAATCGCTGGTCCACATTGTAGACACAGGCAACAACTGAATACTATGAGAAGGCCAATACCTAGGAAGGATAGGACTTTCCATCCCCAGGCTGACAACACGCTCCAGAACCAACCGGACCATGTCCAGGTGCCTGGATTCTGATGTATCTGGTTTGCAATCTTGTGAAGACGAATTATGGCTTTATATACGGATGGCGCGTTTTCTGGAATGAAAACACAGCAACTTGATCCGATGACCCTACAGGCTCCGCCCCTATCGGCTAGGATGACGTCAAGGACAAGACGATTTTGGAGAACAACAATCCGCATCGCAGACTGCTCCTCTGTTAAGTTGCCTAGGGCAGAGGTAGTTTCATTCACTACTGCTTCAAGGGTTCTGGTTAATCTACGTATCAGTTTACTATTTGAGACAACACCTATGTAAGGAAAGAGACCTTTATTGAAGTCGGTATATTGTTCCCATGTTGTTTCAGTGTAGTCAACAATCGGGATATCTCTCTGGGGTCTATGGTGTACTAGATTGGTATTTCTATGATAATCAGGAGGGGCTAGGAAAACAGGTGGCAGAAGGAATGCAATGTAACAGGTACCATCCCAATCTAGAGGTAAACGTATATATGCGGTATGACCACATATGAAGTAGGAATGACGGGAAGCTCTAAATGTAGACTTGCCTTGATCACTGAATTCGATCACAGTAGTACATTTACTATGACCCAAGTGTACTGAACCATTCTTTCTTACACATAATTCACCTTTGACTGGTAATACTGACATAGCAGGCAAGACTAGTGCAGCTTCAGATTCAACATTCAGAATCATGAGGTTAAGTGTAAAATTACCTAATCCATATACTTCATTTTCTAGGTCAGTTCCTGTTCTTTTGGGAAGTCCCTCCTTGTTAGGGTAACAGGTTTTAAGCAAAACTAAGTTCAGGTTTCCCCATACCCAGTTGCTCTGGTAAACTACAGTGTTTGAATCTAAAGAGTTAATCAAACTAAACCATGCTCCACAGGAGCCATTGTGTGTGAACGGGTACGGAAAGAGAGGCAGAACTCCTTTGTATTTCTGATAGGGAGGGAGTCGGCCACATATCCAACAATTTGTAGCATTGCTGGTCTGATGGGAATGATGTAACATACTAATGAATGTGTTGTTGCGCAGCGCAAATCTGTAGGACAAGTCATGTGGAGGTAGTTCACTAAAAGAATGTTCGGCAGTAACATTGTAAGCAGAATGAGCACGCTTGAAAATAGGATAGTACATGTGCAACAGTATACTTGCAGCAATAATCAAAAGACTTAGAAAAAACATAATCAACAATGTCACTATACAGTGACTATGAAGTGATTTACAATATGCACGTTTCTTGAGCTGTTTCTGTCTATCTCTCTCTCGATTTTGGTCTAGAGGATACATGTCAGAGACTAATTCAACCGATTCACCTTGGAGAGGACTTAAACAATCGAATTGTCTGACTTGTTAGACCTTAGTTTCAGTTTGTATTCCTGTGATTCGGTTTTCTCAACCAGGGGGAGTTTTGAGTCAGTCTGTGGGGGAAGGCAGGGCTGAGAGTTCAAATCAGATGGTAGTCCATGAAATTTCTTGATATGGCTCGAGTGTAGCCAACCCTTGCGACCCTCGACCTTCACTGCTGTCCTCGTGGTTAGAAGTACCAGTTTTGGCTTTTGCCAGCGAGGCTCCAGCGGGCTCCTCCTGTCGAAATTTCTTATGAAAACAAAGTTTCCAGGAACCACTTCATGGGGCTTCACCTCGGTGTTGTCGGGAAAGGCTGCAGCTACCTGTGAACGGCAAGATTGTAGTGCAGACATCAAGGAAGCAAGGTAATCTGTCAGCATATTACAATCAACATCAGTGATTTTACGAGGTATAGGCGTCCCCCACATATTTGGTGGCCTACCGAAGACCACCTCGTACGGGGATAGCCCTGTGCGAGAATGTGCTACCATTCTCATGTAAAAGAGTGCAACTGGTAAGGCTACTATCCAGTCGACACCTTTCTCTCTACAGATTTTTGAAAGTCGAATTTTCAGGGTCTGATTATGACGTTCCACGAGACCTGCTGCCTCGGGATGTCGGACACAGTGGAATTTCCATTGATAGCCTAACAAGAGTGAAATGTGTTTCATTAGCTCGGATGAGAACGGTTGGCCATTATCTGAGTACACGATACGGGGCAAACCATACCGTGGGAAGAATTCACGAACTAACTGTTTGGCAGTAGTCGGGGCAGTGTAATCTGAGACGGGATATGCCTCTGTCCAACGGGAAAGAGCGCATACAACTACGAGGACATATTTGAATCCTCGACATCGTTCCATCTGGATATAATCCATCTGGAGGACTTCAAAAGGGTGATCGGGAGGTTGAAATCCACCCTGCTCTACAGGTACGCCTTTACCTGGATTGAACTGACAACAAATCATACAAGTTCGGACTTTCTGTTTGGCTGCAGCTCGTAAGTGTTTGTTGAACCAAATGCGTTGAATACTGTCTAACATAGCTTTTTCTCCTAGATGTGCTGGACTATGTATTGTGTTAATGATAACTTGAACCATTGAGTCGGGGAGAAACCATATAGATTTTACCTTCGTCATCCATCCCTGATCTGTTTGGATCCCTCCTAATTCAGTCCATTTCTTTATTTCCTCTGGTGTAGCATGTGTCTGTATGTCAATTACATCAAGGGCGGGATCCCTAACTGTCATGCAGTGTGTCGGGACTATTGTCTTTGTCAAGTCAGTTGCATGATTCCTATTCTGTGCTGTTTGCTTAGCTGTTCGGTCTGCTAGGTCGTTACCCTGGGAAATAATATCAGTGACTTTTGTATGGGCCTTACACTTCATGATAGATATCGCAGCAGGTAGATGTATTGCATCTAACAGAGCTTGAATGAGGGGACCGTGTTGAATGTTGGCACCGTGAGAAGTCAAATAACCTCTCTCTCGCCAAAGGACTCCGAAGTCGTGTACAACTCCGAATGCATAACGTGAATCTGTGTATATGTTAACTTTTCTATTTTTGGCTTGAATACAGGCTTGTGTCAGAGCAATGAGCTCTGCTGCTTGAGCTGATAATGTGTCAATACAATTTGTTTCAATGACTTCGGTGTCTGTCGTGACTGCATAAGCGGCCACTAACTCTCCTGTACTTGTTCTCATACATGAACCATCTACATAAAATGTCAGGTCTGGGTCTGGTAATGGGACATCTGTCAAGTCTTGTCTGGGTTTTGTCGTAATAGTAATGACTTCAATGCAATCATGTGCCAATGGGTCTGTTCCACTTAATGGCAAAAGTGTGGCAGGATTTAATGTACTACAACGTCTGATTTCTATGTGTGGCTGAAACAATGTTAGTTCGTAACCTGTCAGTCGTGCTATAGTCAAGTGTTGTGTTTGTGTCCGGTTCAAGAGAACCTCTACTGCGTGTGGTACTTGTACTGTCAATTGATGTCCTAATACTATGGAATCGCTTTGTCTGATCGCTAGAGCTGTCGCTGCGACTGATTTCAGGCACGCAGGAAGAGCCTGAGCTACGGGATCTAATGTGCTAGAAAAGTAAGCACATGGTTTGTGTGATCCTGCTTGTTCCTGAGTGAGTACTGACAAGGCAGTACCTTCACGTTCTGTAACAAAGAGTGTAAAAGGCTTACTGTAACATGGTGTCGCTAAAACAGGTGCTTGGCATAAGGCTTTCTTTAAGTCTTCAAAAGCTTGTGTATGTTCTGAAGTCCAAGGGAGGACAGTCGATGTCGCTGCCTCCTGGGTTGTCAACTGAATGAGTGGTTTTGCTAGAAATGCGTACTGGGGGATCCACTGCCTACAGTACGAAGTGAGGCCTATGAAGGCCCGTACCTCCTTTTGTGTCTTGGGTGGTGGCATATTTACAATTAACTGGATGCGATCAGGTGTGAGCTGTCTCCCCCCCTTGGACAGCAAGTGCCCAAGGTACACAACTTGCTGAACACAGAATTGTAGCTTCGAAGGGGACACCTTGTGCCCCTTGTCGGCCAGAAAATGTAAAACCGTCAGTGATGCTTTTTCACATTCGGGTTCGCTTCGGGCGGTGATCAATAGATCATCGACATACTGAAGCAGTGCAGTGTTAACAGGCATGTGGATACTGTCAAGTTGTCTTTTCAGTGCTTGGCTGTAGATGCTAGGACTTTCTGTAAATCCTTGAGGTGCGCGTGCAAATTTAAAGCTTCGTCCATTTAAACTAAATCCGAACAAATATTGGCTTTCCGGATCGATTGGGACGCTAAAGAAGGCGTTCTTGAGGTCAATTACAGTAAAGAACGTTGCTTCTGAATCAATAGCTGTTAGTAATGAAGAGATATCTGGGACCACGGGATATTGTGGTACAATGCATTTATTCAATTCGCGCAGATCAATAACTAATCGATATACTGGGGGTGCTTTTGGATCAGTTTGTTTAAGAATCGGAATGATCGGAGAATTACATACATTGGAGTCGGTCTCCACAACCACTCCTTGTGCAATGAGCTCGTCAATGATTTGCAGTAAAGCCACTACAGCATCTGGAGGTAACTTGTATTGTCGCATTCGTGGTAATACCACTCCTGCTTTGAGTGTGACTCGATATGGTGTAATGTGCATACAACCTACATCAGTGGGGCCTTGTGCCCATAAATGTGCAGGTAGATTCTGTAACCGGTGATCCATGTCTCTTGACACGTAGTGACCTTTAAAGTCACGCAAAAATAGTCGTACTCCGTCCGGAGAACAACATATTATAGCTCCTAGAGCTTTCAATGTTTTTATACCTAACAAGTTTTCTGGACATGATTTAGTAAGCAATAAATCTGTAGTCTGTGTCAATGGACCAACTGTAAGAGGAAGCGGTTGCGATACTTCGTTAATAGTAGGCTTTCCTGAAAAACCAAGGGAAATATTTTGTGAGCCTGAGAGGGGTGCCCCTGGAACCTCGTCGTGACTTATAGTTGTTCTGCTTGCCCCTGTATCAAGTAGAAACTTTCTGTCTTTCCCTAATACTTGACTCTGTACATAAGGACCCTCTTGATCTACAGGAACCTCAATAAGGGGTAAGCCAACTTACCTCTCTAGGCTATTTCATGTGTAGCGCTGATAATCTGGATAGTCATTTTGTGCATACTGGTACATCTGTTGTGTCGTGTTTTGTGTTGCCCTGTTCGGGCGCCAATTATGTGGTAAATTTAAATTACCTAGACTTAATTTATGCGGTAAAATTCAATAAGAATAACTCAGTAAAAATAAGAGGCAGAATCCGTGGTATTTGAGGTTATAAAAGGGAATTTATTCCTTACAAAGGAATTATGGTTCGAACCAGGCAATCGGGTTCCGTCACCACGAAGGTTCAGGAAGGGATCAGCAATACATTATTGACAGGTTATCATATTTATAGTAAATGCATTACAGTAAAGACATATGCAGAAGGCGTTACAGCTGAGAAGAGAGATAAGAATACACATACGTAATGAAAAAGGCGGTACAATAGGCTGTGGCTGTGATACCACTACGGTCTGTTGTGGAACCGGCATAGGCTGTACATGTTGAGGTGCTTGTTGTTGGATCTGATCCTGTCTAGGCGGACGTGGTCTCTCCTTGGTTTTACCCGTAGAGATATTATGTTTCAGAACTGCACAATCGTTTATATAATGACCTGGCTGTTTACAATAGTTGCATGTCCCTTTAACGGGAACCGCTGAATTACTGGACTGTGTCGCACCCTTTTTATGACCGTCAGCTGGAACTGACTGAGCGACGAGCATTTTCATTTTCGTGTCTTTCATACGTCTTTGTTAGTGTTCTTGTTCTTCTCTAATTCTATTCTGGTGATACTGTAACATTTGTAACATTTGTGAAGGAGTGTTAGCTTGCCAAGTGCTCTCAACTTTCAATACTCTGTTTTTAACCTGTGGCAGGGAATTCTCGACTAGTTTTGTTACAAAAAGATGTGGATATGAATCGCTACTTGCTTTCAGGCCGCTATTAATACCAAAACATTTTTCCAATCGGGAATAAAAATCACTAGCGTCTTCATCGGGTTTCTGTTTGCAAGCTGAGATTGCTCCCCAGTCTTCCTTTTTCGTAGTTAATAAACGTGGCAATACTTGTACTAATAATCCTGGTAATGCTTTAGTTTTGTCCCCAAGCCCTACGCCTGCAGTTCGGGCATTTTCTTCGTTTTCTAATGCGGTCCAATCAATCTTTTGGTCTCCCACTTCCCACTCTTTTTCTTTGAGTTTCTCGTAAATACCGGCAGGCAATAATACTTTCAATATTTTCATAATGTCAGGATAGGTATAATCACCCATGAGTAACATGTCCTTTAGTTCACGGTGAAAACCTGCTGGATCTTTGTCATGGCTGGGCACTAATTTTTTCATTTCCAATAGTTCTATTTTAGTTATGGGCGTGTACACGAACACGCGTCTAAACGTATTATCATCATTTCTAACTGGGTGTACTTCGCGTAAGGGATTCTGTCTGTCTATGTAATACGTTTTTCTTTCCATGGAGGGAGCTGGGTCATGTTCTGGACACAAAAAGGCACTATATCTGTGTCGGTATTCTAGAATTACTTTAATTAGATCGGTACCTAGACCTCTCCATTTATTCATGAGTAGTTCTATCAGTATATCAGGTAGGGGACCAGGATCGGAGTGTTGGCCTTTATATAATATAAGGAGATGTTGTATCATGTATATACCAGCTAAACGCTGTTCATCTGGGGTGAGATTCAGAAACGTGTGTGCTAGCGCATCATCACTATATTTTTCAGAACTGTCAGCCCATTGTACTGCTGACCTGGCTAATTCTTGTTCATCCATAGAATTGAGCACATGGTACCCCCTTCGTTCTCGAAGTAATTTATCAGTAGCCTGGAATAAGTGTTCAGGGGTCCTTGGATTTGAGATAGCTGTTTGAAAAATTCTGTTACATTCTGGACGCATCGGACGCATTGTATTATTAAAAGATCTTCCTTTTCCTACATAAGCTATCGTTTGTCTAGCTGGTAATTCTAATTGTCCTGTGTTCATTTCTGACTGTTCCTCCTCCTCTTCCTCTGATTCAGTTTTATCTGCCTCTAATCTTCTTTCATGTATTCCTTCTACTTCTTTTCTGATCTTTCGGTACATAACTTCTATATTCTTCTGTTTATCATGCTTTCCGTCTGCTATATTCTGACCCCATCTGGTAAGTACTTGCATTTCCTCCGGATCTACCTCAGGCCTATCTCTGTTTCTGATCAAGCAGTTTATGAAAAAGCGTAACAATAATTTTTGCATGTCCACTTTCTGGTATTCCATGGCCTCGCCAATACTTTCAGGACCTTCCCCTGTTTGGATAAAGTGATATATTTTGTCTAGATGACCAATCATTCCTGGTAGCGTCATTAGATAGGTCGAAACTCGTCGTAAACGTACTGATGATAGCAACATTCTGTCGTGTTTACCTGGCACTGGATCATATCTACAATCTGTAAGAGGCTCATTAAATATATTGTGATTAGCTGTTTGGGGTGTACGTTGGTGTGCTAAATCCCTATAAGTCAATCTAGATGCTGGCGGTGGCGTGGAAAAACCTCCTGTCGCACCTCCTGAGGTGCCAAGTCCAAAAGGATTTGTTGGGTGTAGGGTGGAGAGTGTAGATGCAGGAAGGACTGTAGAAACAGGTGGAACGTTTAGAACGTGAGGAGGAGTTTGTTGCTGCGGAGGTGGGGGCAGCTGATCTTGGGGTTGAGCGTCGTTAACAGGTGGTGTGCGTGGCTGCGCACCATTAGCATATTCGGGGGCTGCATCATCTAAATAGGAAGAAAGGAAAATGTCCTTTGCGGTCTTGGGATGTACTTTAATCGGGAGTAATGGAGGTGGCAGATCTTTTGGTACCTCCAGGGTGGCCTTAGGCAAACCCTCGGCCAGAAGAGGATACATACCATTCATAAGAGTGTTTCGTTGTCTGTCTACTTGTTCTGTTTTTACTCGGATACCTTCGTCAATTAATATGTTTTCTCGGGCTCTTTCTGAATCTTCCCTACTTTTCTCTTCTTTTCTGAGCGCTTTCTCTGTGCGTCTATGCGATTCTTTACGCCATAGTTCAATGGCATCTTTCTGTGACTGTCTGGCTTTCTTTTTCCATAATACTTCTTCTACTCTCATGATGCAATCTGCATCCCATGTCCCAGCAGCGGGCCATCTCTGACTCTCTGCTAAATCCTTGGTGTAGTCCACCCATATATCAAGATATAATACGGCATCTAGGCCATGTTTATGGTACATAAAGTACCCTGGAGTGTCCCTAGGTGGAATGGGAACAGCTTCCTCGAGTATCCCTTTTCTAGTTTTTATCTGTCTTAATTTTGAAAATAACGGCATCTTGAACCTTGCTACTTAATTCTTACTCGGTCTTGAACACAATAATTACAATAAACACAATAATGAAGATCGAACAATCACTCATACCACGACATTTAAAACATATCAAAAACTTTTTAGAAACGAACAATAATAATTAGAATAAAACTAGTTAACTGCATAATACTAAATATATTGGATGTACTGCTAAACAGTACAGATACACTGCTGAAACAGTGCAGACCAGGTCTGTGTACCCAAACCCGTCTTGACCGGCACAAACTAATGTGCACGTCTTGATGCGTCCCCAGCAACGGTACTCACCGGGAAGCACGGAACGGAATGCCTCGGAAGTCTGGACTGGACTAGACCAAACTGGACTGGACTTGACTCGTGACTTAGATACTTCGGAACTTCGGAATCTGGTGGGACTCTGTATACCTCGGATCTTGCTCTCTCAGCTAGGCTCTGGTCGGGATTCTCCGCACTCCTCACCGCCTCGTCTGGGTGTTGATCGCAGCCTCAGTCGCCCCCGTTGGCCTGAGGGAGATACAGGAAATCCTGCGGGTACGCGTAATTGTCCGTCCGGCTGTGGCAGGAGACCGGGTCTGCAACGCACCTCCGGCGCGTGGGGTGTGAGAGGTGTCCCTGTTCGGGCGCCAATTATGTGGTAAATTTAAATTACCTAGACTTAATTTATGCGGTAAAATTCAATAAGAATAACTCAGTAAAAATAAGAGGCAGAATCCGTGGTATTTGAGGTTATAAAAGGGAATTTATTCCTTACAAAGGAATTATGGTTCGAACCAGGCAATCGGGTTCCGTCACCACGAAGGTTCAGGAAGGGATCAGCAATACATTATTGACAGGTTATCATATTTATAGTAAATGCATTACAGTAAAGACATATGCAGAAGGCGTTACAGCTGAGAAGAGAGATAAGAATACACATACGTAATGAAAAAGGCGGTACAATAGGCGTGCATAAAGGCGTATACTAGAAACGTCATTATGATGATGACACAAGTGGGTGGATCCATAAGAGAATCCTGCAAAGTCAGCAGAAATACATGGCAGAGATGCGCGCGCAGCCGCATGACGTGTGATTGACGTGTAACTAGAGGGTGAAGGGGACTTGACATTTAGCCCTACATGAGGAGACAGAAGTCTGGGATGTCAGGACAACCTAATCCCAAATCGTATCTAATATCTTGTGTTTAAGGAACTATATTATCTGGAAGGAAAGGTCTTTCGGACAGAGCCTATTCTATACTGACTGCTAGTGCGTGTACAAGCGTCTAAGTGTCTACATGAGATGCGAGGGGGCATGGGCCTACCATGGTAACGAAAGTCATGAATTACTTGCACGGAGACAGTGAGGCCGGGCCCTTTGCTCTGCAGCTGGAGGGATGTTTACCTAAGCTACTAGACAGGAATGCATTTCTCGAGGAGCGGAGCAGATAACTTGAAGGCTGAATACAGTTTTGGCAGGCAACAGGCCGGGCTAGGCACCGTTAGCCGCGCAGGGAGTAAGACAAAGTTCATGGATACAGATACAGGTCCAGGCTGGAGCATTCAGAGGCAGAAGCAGGAAAAGCTCGATGGCAGAATTCAGGGCCTACCTTGCCAGAGCTGGAAAACGTGAAAGACGTGAAAAGTATACCATATAAAGACGGTGGCAAGGCATACTTAGGAACGGAATATCTGACCCATTCATGGCAGATCTGAAAGAGGACATATTAACGTTGGACACAATTGTATTTGCGTCTTCATAGCTTGAAGTGGAGGGAACATACATGTACTTGTAGCATATACATGGAGCCGTTGGGGTCTAGATAGGGGACACAATTGATCATAAAAATTCATATTTCCTCACTACAGTTGTTGACACTGGGCATGCACAATCTTTATATTATAGATCAAATAAGTGGCCTTTCTGTCCTCTTTCCACCTCTATGCATATACTTACTTAATGCCCACTGAGCCTCATTAAACCAATGTGCGGCTTCTTTTATGGATAACTTTAAGCAACTGTTATTTCCGTAACATGGACTTGACTCTATAGCTTCCAAACCCCCTGATCGGCTTACCTTGGATAGGCGCCATCTTTTACCTTACCTTCATCTATCCATTTTATGGACTGAATTTTCCAACTGCATAGATTGTTATCTATGTGTCCTACTTACAGCTGAAATATGCGTCCCATATACGGTATAAATTGTATGTTGGTTTTTTATATTTATAGGTATAACTTTAAGTAACAGTTATTTCTGTAACACAGACTTGACTCTATAGTCCGTCACTTATGACCAGCTTGCAACTTCTTGATCGGCCTACCTTGGATAGGCGCCATCTTTACCTTACCCTCATCCATCCACTTTCTGCACTCAATTTTCCAACTGCATAGATTGTCATCTACTTCTGCTACTTATAGCTGAAATATACGTCCCATATACTGTATAAATTATATGTTGGTACTTTATATCTATATATATATATTCACAGAAAAAAACATAGGTTTCAGGCACGTTATAGTTAGGAATTAGCATTTAAAAAACCTCAGAAATTCACTGAAAAAACCATAAGTTTCAGGGGTGTTATAGTTAGCTGGACTTTTCACTTGTACAAAACCATTGAAATTCCCCCGTTATAGTTAGTTCAGCTAACTATAACTCGCGTGCCCGCAATGCACTGCTGATGACGTCACATATTACATCACTCATGACATGGTCAGTGACATCACTCATGACATCACTGATGACATCTCAAATGACATCACTGATGACATCACTGATGACATCATCCAGTGAATGTCTGTTTTTCTGAAAATTAAATATGTTTTATATATGTATATCTCAAGGTCGATGGAAGAATAAATGGGTATATAAGTGTCTAAATGGATGATTTGTTTTTGAAAAATTGATTGTGTAACTGACTGATTAAGTGTATCATAGTGAATACATGGCTTAGTGAGTAATGTTTAAATATGTAAATATCTGTATCAGTCTCTCACTTTGTGTATAAGTGGCTGCATGCGTTGGTAAGTAGCTACATGGGTGTCTATATAGGTTATTAGTTTTTTTTTTGAGTATCAGTCTGAGTGTTTGCATGGTTCGGTGGGGGGTATTACGTAGTGCATAGGTGCATTAATGAGTGACTCACTGTTTGTATGTGTTGAAGATAGCATGTGTGCAGGACTGTATGGGTGGGTGAGTGTGTGTATGGGTGTGTTAGTGAGTGAATGACTGTCTCAATAGTGTCTTTATGAGTAACTACATATGTTTTAAACTAGTATATGTGACTATTGGAGTATATAAGTGAGTATATGTGAGAGTGAGAGATTGAAAGAGTTCCTGTATGAATAAGTATGTGTTTCTATAAGTGATTGTTTAAAAGACTAAGTATGTGTAAGTTTCCGTAGAAGTAAGTGTGGTGGTGTGTGTATAACTGTATTTGCAAGTAAATGTATGTTTGATTCTTTATTAGCGTGAGTGACTATGTGTGTGAGTAACTCTATGGATGAGTGGCATTGTGTAACATGATGTATAGGTGTATGAGTACATATGATGAGTGAGTACATGTATGAGTGACTGTATAGGACTGTTGGTGAATGAGTGGATGTGTATGTGGATCTTAGAATTACTGAAGAGGTTGTTGTAACTGGTATTGGTATGTCCATTGTTTTGAAAATTTTAGTCTCCATTTTTAAATGTGTGTATCAAAGGTTATATTAGGGTGAGAGGAGGTCTGCCACTCTATCACAAGGATGATGTCATCAGTGATGTCATCAGTGATGTCATTTGAGATGTCATCAGTGATGTCATGAGTGATGTCACTGACCATGTCATGAGTGATGTAATACGTGACGTCATCAGCAGTGCATTGCGGGCGCGCGAGTTATAGTTAGCTGAACTAACTATAACGGGGGAATTTCAATGGTTTTGTACAAGTGAAAAGTCCAGCTAACTATAACACCCCTGAAACCTATGGTTTTTTCAGTGAATTTCTGAGGTTTTTTAAATGCTAATTCCTAACTATAACGTGCCTGAAACCTATGGTTTTTGTCTGTGAATTTCAAAGGTTTTTAAATGCTAATTTCTAACTATGCCTACAGAGATAGGACATGTGAAGAAAGAAGAAAAAATGCACAGAAAGAAAAAAAAGAAATGCAGAAAGAAGCAACAGAAGCCCTCAAAGACGAAGAAAAGCGCAGGAAGAAGGATAACGTGCAGAAAGAACAAAAAGAAGAGCAGAAAGAATCCTTGTTGCAAAATCATCCTGTACCCTCAACTTTTTCAGACAGACACTGGTGGTAACTGAGTCTGACTAACCAGTCCTAGAGCCAGTGCTATGTTAAAAGACACTTAGAATACAGTGAAAACACCTACATACACTAGGGAACATTATGCGTTGGGGTCCCCCTGTGATTAGCATGACCTCCTCTGTAAGCCCCTAGTATATAATAGGGCAGGGGGATTAAAACTACCTCTTAAAACAGGCCACAGGGCGTTTTTGCACATGTTAACTCAGGCCCCGTCCCCTCCCTTCACCACTGTGTAAACACGCCCTGTGTCCGTTTTTAGTTGGGAGATTAAGTTCATTTGAATCCTGAGGGTCCCTAGGGTCCAACTAGCCCACTAGGTACCTCCAGTAAGTGCCACAGAGCTGCCTTGCAGAGAGGTGTAAAAAGTGGCACAGCCTGGACCACCTCTCTGCAATGCAGCTCAGTGGCGCTTACTGGAAGCACTTGGTGGGCTAGTTAGCCCCAAGGGGCCCTCAGTATTGAAGGGAAATTATATCCCCAATTTAAAACGTGCCATAGTGCGTGTTTGCACACGTCACCTCAGGCCCCGTCCCCTCCCTTCACCACTGTGTAAACGCGCCCTGTGGCTGTTCTAAGTTGAGAGATTAAGTCCCCTTGAATCCTAAGGGTCCCTAGGACCACTAGGTACCTCCAGTAAGCGCCACAGAGCTGCGTTGCAGAGAGGTGTAAAAAGGGGCTTGGTCTCAGAATACCTGTCTGCAGCGCAGCTCCCTGGCGCATACTGGAGATGCCTGTTGGGCTAGTTGGCCCTCAGGGACCCTCAGTATTGAAGAGGAATTAATTCCCCAACTTACAACTCGCCAGGGGGCGAGTTTGCAGAGTGCTGCAAGGAGGGGGCGTGGCCTCCGGCACGATGCCAGTCTTTTATTTATTTTAATTTTTTAAGAAGGGGGGCTGTGTGGTTCCCCTTCTAATTCTAATGTATTTGCCCTGATGACCCCATCCCCCAGGGCCTGTCTCCTAATTATATTTTTTTGACCCCAATCCCCAGGCCCGGTCACTGTTTTTTAATATTTTTCAAAAATATATATTTATAGACACACCTAGGACATGCTGGACAAACCGTACGTACCTATCACCATGACGATGTGAGTGATATTCATTAAAAGGCGACTATGCATACAATGAATCCACGTGGAATGTATTTACACCTCTAGTGAAGCTCTGACATGTCTGATGCCCTTCCGTGCTGTCGTACTTTGATATTCGGAACCGCGTAGGGGACAGGGCCCTACCCCTGTCTATCTTGGTATTAGCGAACCGCAAATGGTAAATGCGGCACGTACGAGTGTTTTGCGTGTCGTTCTAGTTACGAACGCACTGTGTACACGTATTCTGCTCAACTACGCGGGTTCCATTTTGGAAGCAGTGGCCATCTTGTCATTGCCCTCACATAGGCTATGATGGAGTTAATACGGGCCTCACAGTACACGGGCTTTCCCTCTGACTTCTCTGTGACCTGGGCAGCTGGCTCTGCTGCCCCGGGTCAAACCGGTCTCACGAGCTCCCCTTCCTCCTTCCACCTGTGATTCGTATCAGGGCTTGACCCGTCATAAAACCCTTTCATTCTACACAATCCCCCGGCTAATCTCTTCTACACCTGCTTGTTCTTGCTTTATTACTCGTTTCCCAAAACAGGAGATGCTCATGTTTATTGGGGGGTCTATTTACTTCAAACATGGGATCTGAACCTTGTTGTGTAAATCATTGTGGGCTGGCCGAACTGGAATGTGGGATGGTCATCATGACTCTGCCTTTTCTTTGTAACATATCCTTGTATATTGCCGTTTCATAAAACTCAGGAATGTATGCTTGGGGCCAGAAAAGGCCTATTTAAGATGTAGCCTGTTCCTATGATTTTCAGCAGTCTCCTGAGAACATACACGCTGGTGTACTTCTAGGATACCTGTCATTGGTCTGCAGCCAATAAACGATTCTTTGACTTCACCCAGAAGACTCTGTGTTTCTGTAGGTCCGTAACAGGGTGAAACCCCGAAGTCATAGGGTGTGTGCCCCTGCACCGCTGGGACTAAAATACCCAGTACTTCAGTTTGGCGCCCAACGTGGGGCCGATTTCAGCGGTACCAGTCCAAGCCAGAGGTTCGTGAGGAGCTTCGTGTGGAAATTCCGGAGGAAGGCCGCCACTTCATCGACCCCTGCATGTCGACGTGGTCCGAAAGTCTTTTCTGCGAGGTTCTCCGCGTCCCGACAGCTACGAAGGACTGCTGCCCTGATTAATCGACCTGTTTTGGACCCTTGACGAGTTTGAGAGAGCGAAACAATCGAGAGAGTCTTCTGGTGACGTCATCGATCAGCAATATTCAGTTAAGTATAAGTGGAGCGTCTCCCATTTGTTTTGGTATCCCTCGGGATCGTTTGGTTTGATTTGGTAATTGGTGATTTGGTGTTTGCAAACCCCAAAACCAGAGGATTCGTGTATTCACGAGAATATCGTAATCGATAATCCTCTGACGTTTGGATCTAGACTAGTGAGCGAAGATGCCTGGTTCTAGGCTATTTGGTAGATTATTCTGTTTGGGTTGTGGAAAAGATTTCCAGCTAGAGGAATCATGTCCGGTTCCTCCGGTTGGAACTCCAACTTATGAGCTCTATGTGAAACATGGCGTAGGCCCTATTGCATATAACGAAGTGTGGATCCACTACACCAGGAAAGACGGTGTTTTAAAATGGCCCCAAAATGGTAGTTTCGATACCGATATTCTAGATAATCTGGAAATTAAATTGTTTAAGAAGAAAGCCCGGCCGGCGATGTTTGACTCTTTCCGCTTATGGCGAAAGGAAGCCAAACAGAAGGAAATTAAGCTAGCGAAAAAGAATAAGAGAGAGAGAGGTATGTCAGTAATGCAAGCAGCTGTACAATTTAAAGACAATGAAGAGGAGCAAATGAATGAGCAATTGCACAGGCAGCGTAAGTTAGGGATTGACAAATGTTACCCGGCTTTGCCATATTCTAAGCAGGATGAGTCAGAAGAAAAGGAGAAAGATCCCTTGATGTCACATTTGTTGAGTTCGCCACCCCCGTATGCTCAAACTGCCACGGCGCCTCCCCAGCTTGTAAATATGCCACCTCCACTGCATATACTGCAAGCCTTGCCGCAACCGCCAGTTGCTTTGCAACCAGTTCCTATTCCTGTAGCGCAGTCTTCTCAAGCGCCTCCAGTTGTGCTTCCAACTACCTCCGCACTTTCTGCGACTTTGCTTGATCCAGTAACTGCCTCCCCTAATACTCTTCATTCTACCACTCCAGTACCTGTCTCTACATCCTCTTTTCTTCCCTCTGTTTTTCCCCCTGTTCTCGCTTCAGCTTCTCCTTCAGCGTGACAGCGTTTGGCTAATGTGGTTACTACATTAATGTCGCCTCTCTTTGGGTCATCTGGTGCAACTCCTGGTGTACAGCGTAAGCAGTTGCGCAGCCAATTGCCTAACCCCGATGAGAAAAAGGTGATAGATCACATGGCGCGCAGATGGATCGTTTTTCCTTCACTGTATGATGTGGAATCGGTTGTTAACACTTTCCATCAATGGGATGCCCCGAAACAGAGATATGTATTTGAGAAAATGTGCGAATTTCTCTGTGAGGAATTGGAGGATAGTGGTAGAAATCCGAACCCGCAGGAATTGTGTAGAGTGAGGTGCGATTTTGGAACTGGTATAATTGTGGACCGCGAAGTAGATAAAGCAGTTGCGATTGTACTGTCCTTAAGGAATGACGATTGCCAACAGTCATTGTTTGAACAAGAGGTCCTTGTGGGGAAAAAGGCAAAAGCGCGACAATACCCTATGAGAGAAGTTCCCCCGGTATGGAAGGAAGCAGTTGCAGCTGTCGGCAATAACCCCGCTGTGCCAGCGCATTTCCAACGTGTTTGGGTGCACGTTCCGTGGAAGCGCTCTGAGGTGTTAGCACTTAAGCAGACATTGCCTGATCCCCGTAAAAACCCAGCAGGTTATTATAAAGAGTTGTCACAGACGGCAGGGTCATGCATTATGAATCTGGCCGACATAGACATGTTGTTCGGTAATGTTGTTCCACAGCCTCTATGGGGATCAATTCGTAATGTAGATCACAATGCAGAACTAGGGGATACATGGGCTAATATTGTTGCTGCTGATGCTAGACAAACGGGTGGTGCGAAACCAGAACCTTTAGTAGCTGAATTGCCTGGTAGAATCATCACGTATATGAAGACAATAATGCCTGCGATGCGCGTGAATTGGGACAAGTTATCTGCATGCAAGCAAAAGAAAGATGAGACAGTGTCAGACTTCTTTACTAGGTTTGAGGAAACGTTTATTGACCACAGTGGGCAAGATATGAGTACTGAGGGTGGACAACGGTTGTTTGTGGATAAGTTTGTGCAGAATTTACTCCCTGACCTGTGTAAAAAGTTGAAAGATTCAGAGAGTTCTTGGGCCGTTTCCTCTTCAGCGCAAATACTGGCTACTGCACAGTATTATGAAAACAGAGATAAAGACGAGAAAGATAGGACGGAGAAGAAAACGAAGGAACTCAAGACAAAGGTCCTTCTACAGCAGGCCTATCCACCACGTGGCGGTGGTAATAATTATAGACAACCCCAAGGTGTCTATCACCAACCCCAACAATTTCAGACTAATCAGCAAATGAACGGGTATTATCAACCACGTGTCCCTGTAGGTCCCAACCAATGTTCATACTGTAAAGAGGAGGGTCATTTTAAATATAGTTGTCCTAAATTAATGCAACGGAATGGTAATACGTATGGCGCAAAAGGTAGAGGTGGTCAGCAAGCTCCTAGAGGCAGAGGGCGTGGAAGTGTTCCCCAAAATGCGCGTCCTCTTCCGCCCCAAAGCGCCATTAATAGTTTTGATCAGCAAGCTAACGCGACTGGTAATACGGCACAGTATTACAATAATGATTATTATGCAGAAGATGGCGATGCAGAAAATAATGGTTACTAGGACAGCCATAGACAGAGAGAGGGAGTTGTTTCAGTGCCAGTGGATCAGAGTGGACCGTATGTTGAGGTGACTACAGCAAATGTAACGGAGCCTTTTCTGCTAGACACTGGTGCTGCAAAGAGTTCAATCATGCATTCCAAACTCCCTGGCGCACCTTTGTCTGGCGATATAAATGTTTCAGTAGGTTTTTCTGGCGCCCCAGTTAGGAACCCGATTTCCAGTCCCATGTCACTTTCTGTTGGACCTTGCGAGCTGAAAGCGCCCCTGATCCTGACAACAGGTTGTGGTGAGAATTTGCTGGGATTAGATTTGTTGAAAAGATTGCACGCTACACTGTATTGTTCTCCTTCAGGAGTACAACTTACATTAGGCGGGAAAGTGGTTTCCCCAATGTATTTGTCTAAAAACACGATGCCACCTGAATTGTCATCCCTTCCGGATGCCCTTTGGGCTACTGGTCCCAATGATGTGGGCCTCTTGGAAATACCACCATATGTGGTGACTCTAAAGGCTAATGTCAGACTGCCACGTATTCCCCAGTACAAGATCTCTAATGAAGGGCAGAAAGCATTGTTGGACATTGTCAGCGACTTGATTAATAAGGGTGTGATTGAAGAGACAAGAGGCAACGTTTGCAATAGCCCGATTTTACCTGTTTTAAAACGAACGGATCCTTCACAGCCACCTGTTTACAGATTTGTGATTGATCTTAGAGAGGTTAATAAGATTGTCGTGCCTCAGTTTCCGGTTGTCCCCAATATAACTGCCTTGTTAACGATGATTCCAGCCTCTGCTGCATGGTTTTCAGTGATCGATTTAAAAAATGCTTTCTTTAGTATCCCAATTGCAGAAGAGAGCAGAGACATTTTTGGTTTTAGTCTGGGAGGCCGAAGCTTCCGCTTCAAACGCGCTCCCCAAGGCTACTGCGAGAGTCCATCCATATATAGTCAAGCTCTGAAAGCGCAGCTTGATGCACTTATTTTACCTAGTGGCGCTATCCTGATTCAGTACGTGGACGATTTACTGATCGCCGCGGATACTGAGAAGATCTGTAAAGAAGCCACATTGTCACTGTTGCGCCATTTATCCGCATTCCATCACAAAGTGTCTCTCTCTAAGCTGCAATATTGTCGACAAGAAGTGACCTACTTAGGTCATCTCTTATCGAAGGAGGGAAGGAAACTGACCCCAGAGAGAATTCAAGCCATTGCACAGTTGAGTGTGCCAAAGACACAGAGAGAAGTGCGTGCTTTCTTGGGCATTACCTCATACTGTAGGCATTGGATCCCAAGTTTTTCTTTGTTGGCAAAACCTTTATTAGCATTAACATGCAAAGACACACCGAATCCTATCCCATGGTCTGAAGAGTGCCAGAGAAGTTTTGTGGAATTGCGCAATGCGTTGTGTTCAGCTCCTGTGTTGGGCACTCCCAACTACAGTAAGCCTTTTACATTGTATGTTCACGAGAAAGATGGATGTGCGTTGTCAGTGTTAACACAGCCTTTTGGCGACAGACCGCGCCCTTGCGCATATTTTTCATCCACCTTGGACCCTGTAGCGAGGGCATTGCCAAGCTGTCTGAGAGCGACAGCTGCTGCAGCGATGTCTATCCGACAATCTGCTGGTCTGGTAATGGACAACACACTGATTGTCATGGTTCCACACGCTGTAGATACATTATTGAATAGAACCAAGACACAACACTTAACTAGTGCGCGATTATCAGGGTATGAACTCACACTGTTAGCGAATCATATACACATAAAAAGATGCAATACGCTGAATCCAGCTACATTATTGCCGATTCCAGCAGACTCAGATGAGATTGAGCAACATGACTGTCTGTTCAGAACAGAAGAAGAGACGAAAGGGAGAGTAGATCTCAAAGATACACCCCTGACTGAATGTGATGGCACTTTATGGGTAGATGGGTCCTGTTTCAAGCTCCCTAATGGTGACACGACTGCTGCATATGCTATCACGACTTTACACACGGTCGTGGAAACTGCACGAGTACCACATAATTCGGCCCAAGCAGCTGAATTGATCGCCCTCACGAGAGCATGTGTGTTGTCTGAAGGAATGAGAGTGAACATATACACAGATAGCCAGTACGCCTTTGGCGTGGCTCATAATTTTGGGCGTTTGTGGAAAGAGCGTGGGTTCCTGACGTCGCATGGAGCTAAAATTCAGAATGGCAAGTTGGTGAATGATCTCCTTGAGTCACTGACCCTACCTTTGCAAGTTGCGATCATGAAATGTAGTGCGCACAAGAAAGTCACCGATGATGTTGGACGTGGGAATGCGTTTGCTGATGAGACCGCGAGAGAAACCGCACAGAATGTGAAGGCTAGAATGTATGTTGCAGGCCCCGCAAGATGGGTTAATGATGTGGGAATGTGTGAGAACACAATAGAGAGTGTAAAGTCGCTTCAGGCTGAAGCTACAGAAGAAGAGTTAAGCAAGTGGAGAGAGAGTATGGGTAAGTTGGATGAGAATGGTTGTTGGATTGACCTGACAGAACATAGGCGATGGTTGTTGCCTGATGCATATGTGCTTCCAGTGGTTACTATGGCACATGGAATGGCACATATCAGTACGAAAGGTATCTGTAAGTTGTTGGCTCCAGTATGGCAGAATGTTGGGATTCCCAAATGTGCAGAGAATGTGGTCAAGAATTGTATGGTATGCTTGAAATACAACCCTGGTAGGGGGACCCCAACTCCGGCCGGTCACTTTGCACCCCCATCATGTCCATTCGAAGTTTTGCAGCTGGACTTTATTCACATGGAAAGGTGCAACAACCTGAAATATGTATTGGTGGTTGTTTGTGCTTTTTCCAAATGGGTAGAGGCTTATCCTCTGAAAGATAACACTGCCCTATCCACAGCCAAAGCCCTTGTGAAGGAGTTTTTCCCCAGGTTTGGGATGCCGAGAATGGTGTGGTGTGATAACGGAAGTGAGTTTGTGGGTAAAGTGATGAAGAATGTATGTGAAGGTTTAGGCATAAGGCAGAAATTTCACGCTGCAAATCACCCCCAATCAGCTGGACTGGTTGAACGCTACAATGGAGCCTTAAAGCTCAAGTTAGCTAAAATCCAGGCGAGCACTGGTCTTAAATGGCCTGACGCTTTGCCTTTAGCACTCTTGTCCACCAGAATGACGATACACTCACGAGTGGGACTTAGTCCTTATGAAGTAGTCTTTGGCCGCCCGGCCAACGTATGGGGTGTGCCAAGGCCTACGAAGTTCAGTGAGATAGAGCATCCAGTACTGCTCGATTACCTGTATGATTTGACTGTTAAACTGCGTGTTTTGCACCAACAGGTACATGATACTCTTCCCCAAGCCTCTGAACCTCCTGGACACCCCATCAACCCTGGTTCGTGGGTCCTAGTACGGAATTTCCAGCGTAAGGGCAACGACGAGCCTCGTTGGATCGGCCCTCATCTTGTTCTTCTTTCGACAAGATCAGCAGTGCGAGTGAAAGGGAAGAAGCACTGGATTCATGGTACTCACTGCAAGGTAGTTCCCTTGCCTCTGCCATATGACCAGTGGGTCAAAGAGGGTATCGCCGACTCAGAGACAGACATTGTGCCTTGTTTTGTACCATTCAGTGACGCACGCTTAAGAGACACAGCTTCAGTCCAAGAGAGTGACAATATTCTGCAGGAAGCTGTGCCGCCATCGAATCGACTGGACACCACTGAGCCTGAACTTCTGTTTCGAGACCAAACGGCACCTGGCCGTCTCCGCTATAATTTGAGACCTAGGCCCATGGACAAATAAAGATTCCCTCATTATTTCCCTTTTGACATTTTTTGCTCTCCCATCTGAAGAACTTTCTTGATTTTTGTTTTTCGAACCACCATCCGGGTTCTGCCGCAGGGTCGCGGTGCCAAGACTTTGGGGTACAGGCCGAAGACGCTAGGTCGACGGTTCTGGTTGGTCTAGGGCGTTTCCCTGGACTGACAGGCGTACTCCTTAGCAGAAGCAACTCATCCACCGCGAGCGGCCCGAGTAGAGGATGGAGTTTTGTAAGATGGAGAGACCAATTGAGGAAATGACCTTTCAAGCAAGGATGTGTAGAATTGTAAGAAGTAAATGTTTTGTCTTTTTGTGCTTTTTTACACTGTGTAGTATCATGATGTTTATTGTAGGATGTGTGTTTTTCTCTGCTCCAAAACCCATTGCACCCACTCAACAGCCTATACTTCTTTCTACTGCCTCCTCTCACTCTTTTCACCCTTTGCCTGAGCACGAACAGACCCGACGATCAGAGTTCGTAAATAACTCGTTTATCCAACTCTTGCACCAGCACCAACTGGTAATGAATACGACCAATTGCTGGGTCTGTGGGTTAATGCCACACACCATTAACAAGGGTATTCCCTACCTGGTGCTACCGTACAGTTACAATGGATCGTCATGGGCATTCCAAACCATGTTTCTTTACGCTCTAGATACATACTCCCCTCGCCCACCGCGTTCCATCAGACCCATCACCAATAATAAGGCTTTGATGAAAGGAGTTGCCGATATGAGTAGAGATATTAATGCATACTCATCCATTCCCAAAGAAGAGCTGAGACCTTATGTAGGATGGAACGCGACGGGGTATAGTATTAGTCTGGGTGAAAGACAGCGAAAAATCTCATCTCCAATCTGGGTCGTACCCCACATGGGTCGGTTCTGCTTACAGGGTAATGGTCAGAACCCTAGGGCTCAACTGGGAAGAAGTGACTGTACTGAAACGTACACTTTCCCGTCACAGTTTTCCCCTGCGTTTTTGGCTGCTAAGGGCACATATTTCATCTGTCATGACCGAGCATATACATGGTTGCCCCCTGATTTCTCGGGCACATGTTATATTGCGAACTTGCTACCGCCGAAATTTACTGCCGCCTCTGATTATCACAAGACCAGAGTTGTGAGAGGTGTGATCAGTAAGGAGGACACTGCCGGTCAGGAAGCAGGAGACTTCTTCTTGGGTTTCCTGCCGTTTTGGGGACCTATGGTCAATAGTAGGAACCTGAGACAGCTGACTCGTGTGATTGAATCCACTGTCAATGTAACGGCTGGTGCCCTTAGTAATCTGACAGCTGAGCTCCAAGCGGATCGCCTTATGACTTTGCAGAACCGCATGGTCCTAGACGTTATTCTTGCAGACCGCGGTGGGGTATGCAAGGTCATCCAATCCAGTTGCTGCATTTTCATACCAGATAATGCTCCAACAGTGTATCAAGCCATCTCCAAACTCCATAAAATATCTGAAGCCATACACGTGGATAAGGGAGATTGGTCACTGATGGGATGGTTCTGGGAATTGATATCTGCCTGGGGTTGGAAAGTTCTGATGGTCATTGGAATGATCTTAGCCATTCTTTTCCTGTTCTGTCTATGTATACAGTGTGCTCCTGCGATATATGGCCTCTGTGCTACCTTATGTGTAAGGAAACCTGTATCGAGGGACGAGTTAAGTAATAGGATGATGCTACAGCAACATCTCCATGACTTCGTGAACATTGACCTAGACTCGGATTAAGATGAGTATAATGATTGCCTATGTAAGGGCAAAAGGAGGGTCTGTCGTACTTTGATATTCGGAACCGCGTAGGGGACAGGGCCCTACCCCTGTCTATCTTGGTATTAGCGAACCGCAAATGGTAAATGCGGCACGTACGAGTGTTTTGCGTGTC
Organism: Triturus cristatus; assembly: GCF_964204655.1. Classification (NCBI taxonomy): domain Eukaryota; kingdom Metazoa; phylum Chordata; class Amphibia; order Caudata; family Salamandridae; genus Triturus; species Triturus cristatus. Next base: position 1,268,308,123 of record NC_140582.1, read on the forward strand.
GTTCTAGTTACGAACGCACTGTGTACACGTATTCTGCTCAACTACGCGGGTTCCATTTTGGAAGCAGTGGCCATCTTGTCATTGCCCTCACATAGGCTATGATGGAGTTAATACGGGCCTCACAGTACACGGGCTTTCCCTCTGACTTCTCTGTGACCTGGGCAGCTGGCTCTGCTGCCCCGGGTCAAACCGGTCTCACGAGCTCCCCTTCCTCCTTCCACCTGTGATTCGTATCAGGGCTTGACCCGTCATAAAACCCTTTCATTCTACACAATCCCCCGGCTAATCTCTTCTACACCTGCTTGTTCTTGCTTTATTACTCGTTTCCCAAAACAGGAGATGCTCATGTTTATTGGGGGTCTATTTACTTCAAACATGGGATCTGAACCTTGTTGTGTAAATCATTGTGGGCTGGCCGAACTGGAATGTGGGATGGTCATCATGACTCTGCCTTTTCTTTGTAACATATCCTTGTATATTGCCGTTTCATAAAACTCAGGAATGTATGCTTGGGGCCAGAAAAGGCCTATTTAAGATGTAGCCTGTTCCTATGATTTTCAGCAGTCTCCTGAGAACATACACGCTGGTGTACTTCTAGGATACCTGTCATTGGTCTGCAGCCAATAAACGATTCTTTGACTTCACCCAGAAGACTCTGTGTTTCTGTAGGTCCGGAACATGGTGAAACCCCGAAGTCATAGGGTGTGTGCCCCTGCACCGCTGGGACTAAAATACCCAGTACTTCAGTGCCTAATCACGGTAGACACCCTTGTCGTTTATTTATACAAACATGGGTAGCTATTGACGGGCACATTTAATACACATGCACACCAAGCCATTCAAAGGGGATTCGACAAAAATTCGACCAAAACTATGTAAGAAACCCCCCTCACGGTTAATAAAACACACATCCACTGCCGGATATGTAATACTTTTTATTTTACTCTCTGGAAAGGGGACGAACATCACTTGAGAGTCACAGCACGCTCCTGGCAGAGCCCAATGCTGTGTTACACCCACCATTGCCTGCCGAGTGCCACACACCTCTGTGTTGTATTCCACCAGCTAGTGCATATGCTATGACACTCTCTAGCCCATGTGCACTGTAACACCACCCCGTGAATATGTCATGCCACACTTGTCTTCGCACGGGTTATATTGCCCCATCTAACGTGCCTTCCTCGATGCCTATGTTATAACGAACAGTGCTATGCCATACATATTACAATCTGGGATCCATATCTTTGTCACAGTGCATATGCAGCGTTACACTCCCCAGCACATATTTTATATTACAACTTTAGAGACTAGTTAGGTTACACAACACTGCCCTGTGCATATTACACTCCAAGGCGCACATCGCATAGCACGTGCTAGTGCCTGTGCTATCTCACGCTCTCCAATTAATCTGTCATTGCGCACAATGTATTGCATATTATATTTCACGCCCGGTTCATCTTATATAACACTTTTTGATGCATAGTTTATACCATACACTATATCTAGTTTTCATTTTCAATCGTGCTCTCAGGACTATGTTCTATATAACACTGTGTTCACCTACCCTTTTCACGGGCATTACATTTTGCGATAGGGGGTGGAGGGTCAGGGGGTGTTTCTGCCAAGTGAGCCTGGAGTCACAGTCACAAACGTCCTCTTCTTCCTGAATAAAAGTGAGATTATGCTGCATACTTGTTCATATTTTAAGTAGTTCGCACAGACACACGTTTTAAAAACAATAAAGTTCCTAATACCCGCCTTCTCTGAACAGTTAGCTTGCTGCCCCATCCCCCTCCTCCCTCCTGAATCCATGGACTAGCCTCCTCCCTCCTGCCATGCATGGTCTGATGTGCTGCCACTGTCCTCAATTTAGTATGATGTACCAGTCCCCTCCTCCTGCCCTCCATTGCCCAATTATATGCCCCATCATTGACCTCCTGCTTAAACTCTGTGCTTAGCTTGCTGCCCCTATTCTCCTTCCCCCTGCCCTCCGATGTCTTTGTGCATGCCCCTGCTCCATCCTTTTTGCCCACCATGTTCCATGGACCTGCCACTCCTATCTACTCTGAGTGTTCTATTGAGCTGCCACTCCCCTCCCACCTGCCTAGCATTGTCAGATGACTGTAACCTGTCCCTGCCACCTCCACCCTGCCTGTCCACATGCCATGCCCCTATCCTCTTCCTCCTGTCCTACATGGTCCATTGTACTGCCACACCCTTCTGCCCTCCCTGGTCTGTTGTGCTGCAACTGCTCCTCCTGCCTGCCCCGTGTGGTCTGTTGTGAGGCCCCTTCCCCTGAACTTTCTTGTCTGTGCACAGGTCCTGACCCTCCCTTCTATCCTCCATCGTCCTTTGTGCATGCCCCTGCACCCTCCTTCTTGCCCATCATAGCCATTGCGCTGCCACTAACCCTCCCACTTGCCATGCATGGTCTTCTCTGCTGCCATGGCCCCTCCCACCTTCCCTGTGTGGTCAGTTAGCTGCCCCTGACCCCCTCCCACCTTCCCTCCATGGTCTGTGTGTATGCCATCACAGTCTCACTGTTGCTCTTCATGGTGTGTCTTGCTTCAAGTGCCCATCCTGCCTGACCTCCATGGCTATCTTGCTGCTCCTGCCCTGCCCCCTTGCCCCCAGTCCTCTGTTTCCATGAGCAGACCCCTACTCCCTCCCTCCTGGCTTGTCTGTTCCATTGTAATGCCCCTGATCCGTCCCTCCTGCCCTTTATGGTCTGTTATGCTGCAGCTTTCTCTCCTGTCTGTCCATTATGGTCAGCTAGCTACCATTGCCTCTTGCCCCTCTGTTCTCTGTTGTCCATGTGCATGGTCCTGTCCCCTCCCTCTTGCTTTCTATGGATTGTTGTGCTGCACTCCCGTCCCGCATGCCCTGTGTGGTGTATTGTGCTGCTGCAAACCCTGATGCCTGCCCTGCAGGGTCAGTTTGGTGCACCTCTCCATGTCTCTCCTGTCCTCTGTTATCCAAGTCCATGTCCCTACCCCATTTCCTTCCATGATCCAATGTACCATACTTGCGAACATTTTGAACTTGGTAAGAGGGAGATTTGGAAAAAAAACTGGGGTATTGATTTTCCCCTTTGAGTTACATTGAAAAAGAGGAGATTGTAGACAGGAGACAGATCAAATAAAGCCCATTTGAGCTTAAAAACATTGGACGTTTCCTGGCTGAATCGGGTCTGTTGGCATTTATGGTTGTACTACCATTGCCTCTTCCTTCTGCTCACAATGGTCTATTACATTGCCACAGCCTCTCTTGCAAGTCCTGTATTGTTGGTTTGTTGCCCCTGCCCCCCTTTCCACTGCCCTCCATAGTCTGTTGTGCTGCCACGGCCCTTCCTGCCTGCTCAGTGTGGTTAAATTGTTGCCTTTGCACCCTCCTACCTGCCTTCAATTTTCAGAGTCCGTGACCCTGGCCTCTGCCTCTCAACAGTATCCTAATGAACAACTAGATTGCTAACATTCTATATTTATTACAAAAGTGTGGAACGCCTGACGTCATCTTGATGTAATCAAAACTGTAATACCTAGAGCATTTCCTTTAGAAATTACATATATGAGAGGGTCTTATTGGCATCAAAATTATGGTTAGTGCTCTAAAAGACTAAAATAAGGACATATTTTCTGAGTTTTCAAATAGCGACAAAGCACTTTTAAATTATTTGTTATCTTTATGTTTTTTTATCCAGTTGACCACTTGATTAAATGTTGCACTTAGGGGAGAGGATGTGGTGTTACTTCCAGAACTGCAGACTTTGCAACTGGGGACCCAGGTTGGAGTTTCTGCTTCAGCTCGACATTCTGTGATTCTGGTCAAATCACTTAGTCTCCCCATGTCTACAACCAAAATGAATTTGTTCTTGTGTGATGTAACCAATGCTCATGATAAGCACTCCAATACCTGACAAGTCTGCACTATATAACACTGCAAAAACACAAAATAATAAGTGTTTTGCACACTTCTGTCATTGGGCTATATTTGGGCTACATCTGGGTGATTTTGGGCTACATTTGGGCTCTTTTGTCTCCGGTGGCCATCTTGGGAGATTTATTTGTTATGAAGTTTCCTAATTTCCTCATGTACTGCAGTCTCCTCAGTAGGAAATGCTTTCAGTTTTTTACTTTGATTCCATCATGAAGCCATTCAGATGTGTCACACATTTGCCATAAATTCAGAATGTTAGCACTCTTTTTGCTCATTAGATCACTGTAGTAAAGCTACTGCTCACCAGGGAAAACTGCTGCTGGTATTGAAAGTGCATGTTTCAGTCTGCATGTCAGAATTTTTTAATGAAATAAAAGAGGATTTCAGAAGTCAAAATGTGCCCTACTTTTTCTTTCTGCAGCACTAATCATACTTGTTATGGAAAAATGAACCCCCTCATTTTGTTCCTTTTTAAATTAAATGTTTGAAGAGTTATCACTTTAATCCAAGCAAGATGGCTTCAGGTGTGCCATACGTTTATCATAAGTAGGACTGTTAGCGCTCTAGTTGTTCTTTGGAACACTCTGGGAAGCTGCAGTAGAACACAAAGGAATCAACTGACAGTCTCTGCCCTTGTTGGATGTACATGTTTTACTGAGAATGTCAGACTTCATTCTCACATGACTGAGAAAGATAATGTGAATTTACAGAAAATAAGCTCTCAGTTTAGCTTATAGATCACCTTCCAAACCTCTGTGGGAAAAACATGAGAAAATATTTTTCTCTCAATCATGATATCCCAGCAGAAGGCTTTTTCACATGGTGAAATCACCTTAGAACATCCCACAATTCCTAAAATGAGTATGGTACCATCAACAAATGATTTATAATGTAACTAAAGTCTTAAAACCTTCTATTAACTGCAATGCTTTTTAATGAGGTGCTATCATGTATATTGGTCCCAAGATGGCTGCCAACACTTCTTGGATGAAGTGCTGACAGCCAATCAGATCTCAGGATGAGATGTGTGGTTAGGCTCCGCCCACATATATATATGATTTTACTTTTGATTTTCTCAGGACCTACTGAACAGATTGACACCAGACCTGCAAAAGGCACTTCCCTGAGCTGAGGACTACCTCTCTGCCAAATTTCAAGTAATTCTGTTCAGCCGTTCGGGCTGTACCTTGGACTTAAGGTCCCTATGGAAAATTGCATGGGGAAGACGCGTTTTGGGACCCCCCTTTTTTTTCATCCCCCGCTTGACGAATCCCCCCGAGACTTTCAGGGTAGGAGTGGAGCGGAGCGCCCCACCTATTTTGAAAATTTTGCGAGGATTCGTCAACCGGCGCCAAAGTTATTCCATATAGAATGTTGCGGATTTCCTATGGAAACACGGTCCTAACTATAACTATCTACTGGCGACCGCCAGTAGATAATTTATAGTTTGTTTCATGCATCATGGTCACTTTGTTTCTACCTTAATTATCCAATACTGATAGTTTATTTACTATAGCTCGGTATGACTTCCCTTGAACTACATGAACGTACATATAGTTCTCCTATAACATATACTTGGGATATTATTGAATAGGGACCTTTGCTTTATCTACGGGCGTGCGCTATGATTCGTCTATCAATGTGATCTGTGTCCATTCTCTGTTTCTGTTACTTTTTTTTTACCATTTGTCGTATGTTACCCATTACTCTAATTGAGCCCGGTTTGGCGCGCAAATCAGCCGAGACATATATATAGGACGCATTCACGGGCACTTCCTTTGAGTGAAGCACCCTTTTCACATCCTTCGGAGCCATCCTTACAATTAGCTAATAAGAGAATAAGGTATGTCTATATTGTTATATTGTGGGAGGATCTCGAAATACTGCCCTCTGTATATTATACCTTATCAACTTGTTCATACACATATATTGACTTGATCTTTATGTCCAGGTGGTAATATCTGTACTACTCTCTTTCTTTTAAATCACCACCCTAGGACTATCACATCGCTACCTATTACGGACTCTCTACATATACCGGGACCTATTAGGTGCCATTTCTTATGTAAGTTAATGCAGATGCATTAATATTGTTTTTTCTTTTTCTGGTAACATTTTGTAAAAATATGATTTAATTAGACGGACCCGGTTATATCTTTTTTAACCCCCCCCCCCCGTCCTTTACCCCTCCCGTTCTATACAGCACCCATCACTACCCACGTTTGGCATCTCATCCCGAAAGGTCGTCAAACTAAACAAGATAGATAACATAAAGACAGACCCAGGGTCCCTGGCAGACTCATACGAATCATTAACATGTAACTACCAACTAGTAAGTACATATTATCGTTTATATCCTTTTTTCTCTGCTGTATATACTCTTTTATTCCAATCATTCATTTTTTCACCATTTCTTCTCATGTCTTTACCGTATGTCCATGTAGGAGGCCCTTTATACACTTGTTTTGCACAACTTACATCTTGGAGCAATTAAGAGTTGAAACTCCATCTGTGACTTCTTCGGTTTTAGGATTTCTATACCTATATAGAGCAAGTGAGTAATACTACAGTGCATAGGTGTAGATATGTGCTCATCTAATTGAGTATTTTGAGATCATTTTCTCTTTTCCTTTTGAATTTTATTATAACTCTACATTATGACCAATAGTTTATGGATCTCTTTCCTTGGTGTGTTGCTTTGTATCTCATTATGGTCACTGCCTTTACACGTCCTCTATGTCTTACCTTTTTTTGCTACTTATCCCATCACGATTCTGCTCTCTACAATTATTCTCACCACTCTACTCTACTTTAGATATATCCTAAGCTTTGCTTGTCAATACTCTTTAGTTCTATTACCACTATTTTCATTTTATCTTACTACATTATTTTTGTTCCAATATCATGTATTAAATTAAATTGTATTCAATGTAATAAAATGTAAAAATTGAATAATATAGGATGTAAATATTGTACATACTTGTGTATCGATTTTGTAGTGCAACTCTATTTTTGTCTATGTAGTTTCAGTTGACAGCTATCCATATAAATAAGCTATATATAACCATATACCATGATGATTTCCCTTTTTCTCCTTTTATCTATATCTTCCCTTGTTAAAGTGTAGCATTGCGTATTGGTCGTCATCTATGTACAACCTGTATATGTATATATATATATGTTTCTTAAGTTAAAAATGTAAAAAGACTATAAATCTCCAAATCTAGGTGTATCTGTACCATATTCATATAATTGTAACCATCAAACTGTATGTTGTTTATGTATTCTACACAGTTTTAAGCAATAGACGGTTTCCTGACGAAGGCTGCATAGCCGAAACGCGCGTAGTTCTCCATCTACCGCATTGCTTCTATCAACACTATATGTTTAAAATTTGTTAATATGATTGTCTAATGTTTTTTTATCTGTCGTATAGACCCTATCAATCTTATATGCCGACACTGTTTGTATAAATACTTAATGATGAACTATACGCAAAAAAGAACAGTCAATAATCCAATGGTCATCAATGTAAGATAAAAAATGAAAAATAAATATTTTATCTAATATTTATGTGTGGAAGAAAAAATTATTTTCCTCTTTCTGTTTGTTGAGAATGGTTACTTTTTTACTGTACACCTAGTATTTGTTCTATTTCTTATTCATCTGCTTGCTATAACTACTTACCTGTCAAGTACCTCAAGCTGAAGTTTGGTTTCCACAGGAGCAGATGCTTGTTCTCCACTCCCCTACTCCGCTGCCGCGAACTCAAAGGCTCACGAGCAGCGAGGAGGGGGAAAGGGGAATTGGACAGACAAGAGAGACTGCACTGTGTCTTCTTTCTGGACGGGTCTCGAACCTTCTTCTTCTAGATCCCTGTAACGAGAGTTAATAAACAACTGTTCCACAACTACTACCCTTAAGAATTACTAATGAAATTATTCCACACTATACCTGTCCAGACACAGTGGGTAGCTACTCTCTATACTCAATCAGCTGGGTATCTTATTGAGAAAGAGGGGCAGTACTGTTGGCGTACAGCAAATCCTGTAATGAAAATTCACATGTAAAACCCTGTCTTCTTCTTTAAGCCCACTCCACCCAACTCTCTCCCTCCAGCTTACCCTGTTTTTTCCCAACAAGAGGTCATTCAATATTTTAAGTGAAGAGCTGAGATATGAGGTTGAGGATAATTGGCTAATCTTCTTGCTGGACTCTGCACTCCGAAGATGATGCTGTAGGTGAATGCTCTTAAATAAATATATATATATATATTTACAATTGCTTATTTGTGATCAAAGCTGAGGAAGTCTTTATTTGACTCAAAACTACTCCTTCTTCTTTCTCTTGTTTCAGTCTCTTTTCCTTTCTTACTATCCACTGGTATGTTGAATTGATTCTGACTGGCAACTCTTTACTGAAGACTATTGTTGCTGGAATACGTGAGTCATAAGCGGAACTGAAATGCTTACTGACCCACAGAGTCTCAAGTCACAGAAACGAAGTTCACTGGAAGGTTGACGCTCCAAGAATGTTGTGGTAAATATTTCGTTACCGGTACTATTTTTTATGCGGTAAAGTCTATTAAGAATAACTCAGTAAAATGAGAGGCAGAATCCGTGGTATTGGAGGTTTAAAAAGGCTTTATTCCTATACAAAGGAATACAATTCGAATTGTTGGCGTTCTATTCCATCACCACGAAAGTTCAGGAAGGAAGGGACATATATTATTGACAGATAGGCAGTTTTATAGAAAATACATTACAGTGAAACAGATGCAAGAGGCGTAACAGCTGATAAAAGGTGCATACGTAGCTAATAGAGGGCGTAATTTAATAAACGTCATCATACATGATGTCACAAGTGGGTGGATCCATAAAAGAATCCTGCAATGTCAGCAGAAATAGTTGGCAGAGATGCGCGCGCAGCCGCATGACGTGTGATTGACGTGCAACTAGAGGGTGAAGGGGACTTGACATTTAGCTCTACATGTGGAGACAGAAGTCTGGGGTTATGTCAACCTAATCCCGAATCATATCTAATATCCTATGTTTAAAGAACTGTGTTATCCAAAAAGAGAGGTCTCTTAGGATAGAATCTTATTCTATACTGACTATACTGACTGTTAGTGCATGTACAAGCGTCTGAGTGTCTACACTAGATGCGTGGGGGTAGGAATATTCCATGGTAACGGGGCTTATGAATTACTTGCATGAGGGCAGCGAGGCCTGGCCCCTTTGCACGGTAGCTGGAGGAATGTTTACCTAAACTACTAGACAGGAATGCATCGGATGAGGAGCGAAGGAGATAATCTCGAAGGTGAAATACAGTTTTTGGCAGGCAACTGGCTGGATCAGGCACCATTTAGCCGCGCAGGGAGTAGGACAAAGTTCATGGTCACAGATGCAGGCTCAGACTGGAGCTTTCAGAAGCAGAAGGCAGGAAAAGGCTTGATGACAGAATTCGGGCCTACTCGCCTGAATCTGTAAAATGTGGAAAGTGAACCATATAAAGTCGGTGGCCTTTCATACTTAGGAATGGAATATCTGACCCATTCATGGCGGATCTGAAAGAGGACATGTTGACGGTGGACACACATATATTTGCGTCTTCAAAACTGGAGCAGGAGGGAACATACATGTACTTATAGCATGCACATGGAGCCGTTGGGGTCTACGATAGGGGACATAACTGATCACAAAATTCATATTTCCTCATTCCCTCCTTGTCCCCTTCGGACCCTTAGGAGATATCGATCTTCATCAATCCATCGATCTTTTCATATAGCATCATTTGTTCTTCTTTCTTCTTCCGGGATCTCGAACGAATACTTGGATGTGGGATACACGAGGTGGCACACAGACCACAAATCGCTGGCCCACATTGTAGACATAAGCAGCAACTGAATAGTATGAGAAAGCCAATACCTAGGAAGGATAGGATTCTCCATCCCCAGGCTGACAACACGCCCCAGAACCAACCGGACCAAGTCCAGGTGTCTGGACTCTGATGTATCTGGCTTACAATCTTATGAAGGCGAGTTATGGCTTTATATACTGACGGCGAATTTTCTGGGATGAAAATGCAGCAACTTGATCCGATGACCCTACAAGCTCCGCCCCTATCGGCCAGGATGACGTCAAGGACAAGACGATTTTGGAGCACAACAATCCGCATAGCAGACTGCTCTTCTGTTAAATTGCCTAAGGCGGAAATAGTTTCGTTCACTACGGCTTCAAGGGTTCTGGTTAATCTACGTATCAGCTTACTATTAGTGACTGTACCTATATAGGGAAAGAAACCTTTATTGAAATCTGTGTATTTCTCCCATGCTGTTTCAGTGTAATCGACAATTGGGAGATCTCTCTGCTGTCTATTGTGTACTAAATGGGTATTTCTATGATAATCAGGAGGAGCTAGGAAAACAGGTGGTAGAAGGAATGCTATGTAACAGGTACCATCCTAATCTAAAGGTAGACATATATATGCGGTCTGGCCACATATGAAGTAGGAATGATGGGAAGCTCTAAATGTAGACTTGCCTTGATCACTGAATTTTATTACAGTGGTGCATTTACTATGGCCCATGTGTATGGAGCCATTCTTTCTTATACATAATTCCCCCTTTACTGGGAATACTGACATGGCGGGCAAGATTGGTGTAGCTTCAGATTCAACGTTCAGGATCATAAGGTTAAGTGTAAAATTACCTAATCCATATACTTCATTTTCTAGATCAGTTCCTGTTCTTTTGGGAAGTCCCTCCTTGTTAGGGTAGCAGACTTTAAGCAAAACTAAGTTCAGGTTGCCCCATACCCAGTTGTCTTGATAAACTGCGGAATTTGAATCTAGGGAATTAATCAAACTAAACCATGCTCCACAGGAGCCATTGTGTGTAAACGGATAGGGAAAGAGGGGCAAAACTCCCTTATAGTTCTGATAGGGAGGGAGTCGGCCACATATCCAACAATTTGTGGCATTGCTGGTTTGATGGGAATGATGTAACATACTAATGAAAGTGTTATTGCGCAGCGCAAATCTATAAGACAATTCATGTGGAGGTAATTCACTAAAAGAATGTTCTGCAGTTATATTATAAACACGCTTAGGAATAGGGTAATACATGTGCAATAAGATGCTGACAATGATGATCAGAAGACTTAGAAAAAACAAAATTAATAACGTTACTGTGCAGTGACTACGAAATGATTTACAATACGCATGCTTTTTGAGCTGCATCTGATTATTTCTTTCTCTATTCCGGTCTAGAGGATACATGTTAGAGACAAATTCAACCGATTCACCTTGGAGAGGACTTAAACAATCAAATTGTCTGACTTACTAGACCTCAATTTTAGTTTATATAGTTCTGAGTTCGATTGCTCAACCAAGGGGAGCTTTGAGTCTGTCTGTGAGGGAATACAGGGTTGAGTCTCTACATTGGATGGTAGTCCATAAAATTTCTTGATATGACTCGAGTGCAACCACCCTTTTCTTCCCTCGATTTTCACGGCTGTCCTTGTGGTGAGTAAAACCAACTTCGGTGACTTCCACCTAGGATCCAGTTGGGTCTTCCGGTCAAAGTTCCTGACCAAAACCAAGTCACCAGGAACCACGTCATGGGGCTTCACCTCAGTATTGTCGGGAAAAGCTGCGGATACCTGTGAACGACAAGATTGTAGTGCAGACATCAAGGAAGCCAGGTAATCTGTCAGCATATTACAGTCAACGTCAGTGATTTTGCGAGGTATAGGCGTCCCCCACATATTTGGTGGTCTACTGAAGATCACCTCATACGGGGATAGCCCTGTTCGAGAATGTGCTACCATTCTCATGTAAAAGAGCGCAACTGGTAAGGCTACTATCCAATCGACTCCTTTTTCTCTACATATTTTGGACAATCTAATTTTCAAAGTTTGATTATGGCGTTCTACGAGTCCTGCTGCCTCGGGATGTCGGACACAGTGAAACTAATAGAAGGGAAACGTGTTTCATTAGTTCGGATGAGAACGGCTGGCCGTTATCTGAATAGACAACACGTGGTAAACCGTACCGTGGGAAGAATTCTCGAACTAACTGTTTGGCAGTAGTCGGGGCAGTGTAATCTGAAACCGGGTATGCTTCTGTCCAACGGGAAAGAGCACAGACAACTACGAGAACATATTTGAATCCTCGACATCGTTCCATCTGGATATAATCCATCTGGAGGACTTCAAAAGCATGATCGGGAGTTTGAAATCCACCCTGTTCTACGGGGATGCTTTTACCTGGATTAAACTGACAACATATCATACAGGTACGAACTTTTTGTTTAGCTGCGGCTCGTAAATGTTTGTTGAACCAAATGTGTTGAATGCTGTCTAGCATAGCTTTTTCTCCTAGGTGCGCTGGACTATGTATAGTGTTAATGATGACTTGGACCATTGAGTCGGGAAGAAACCATATAGATTTTTCCTTCGTCATCCATCCTTGATCTGTTTGGATCCCTCCTAATTCAGTCCATTTCTTTATTTCTTCTGGTGTAGCGTGTGTCTGTATATCAATTACATCAAGGGCGGGATCCTTAACTGTCATGCAATGTGTTGGTGTCGGAACTATTGTCTTTGTCACGTCAGTTGTGTGAGTCTGATTCTGAGCAGTCTGTTTAGCTGTTCTGTCAGCTAGGTCATTACCCTGAGAGATGATATCGGTAACCTTTGTATGGGCTTTGTATTTCATAATCGATATTGCAGTAGGTAGATGAATCGCGTCTAATAGGGCTTGAATGAGGAGTCCGTGTTGGATGTGGGCACCGTGAGAAGTTAAATAACCTCTCTCTCGCCACAGTACGCCGAAGTCATGGACGACTCCAAATGCATAACGTGAATCTGTGTATATGTTGACTTTTTTATTTGTGGCTTGAATACAGGCTTGTGTCAGAGCGGTGAGCTCTGCTGCTTGAGCTGACAAAGTGTTAATACAATTTGTTTCAATGACTTCAGTGTCTGTTGTGACTGCGTAAGCGGCCACTAACTCTCCTGTACTTGTTCTCATACATGACCCATCTACATACAATGTCAAGTCTGGATCTGTCAAAGGGATATCTGTCAAGTCTTGTCTGGGTTTCGTCGTGATAGTAATGACTTCAACACAATCATGTGCCAATGGATCTGTTCCGCCTACTGGTAACAGTGTGGCAGGATTTAACGTATTGCAACGTCTGATTTCTATATGTGGCTGAAACAATGTTAATTCGTAACCGGTGAGTCTTGCTATAGTCAAGTGTTGTGTTTGTGTGCGGTTCAAGAGAACCTCTACTGCGTGTGGTACTTGTACTGTCAGTTGGTGTCCTAACACTATGGCATCGCTTTGTCTGATTGCTATAGCTGTTGCTGCCACTGATTTCAGGCACGCTGGAAGTGCCTGAGCTACTGGATCTAATGTACTAGAGAAATAAGCACATGGTTTGTGTGATCCTGCTTGTTCCTGAGTGAGTACTGACAAAGCAGTACCTTCGCGTTCTGTAACGAAGAGTGTAAACTGTTTATTGTAACATGGTGTTGCTAGGACAGGTGCTTGGCATAAAGCTTTCTTTAAGCTTTCAAAAGCGTGTGTATGTTCTGGAGTCCAAGGGAGGACAGTCGATGTGGCTGCCTCCTGTGTTGTCAACTGGATGAGTGGTTTTGCTAGAAATGCATATTGAGAGATCCACTGTCTACAGTATGAAGTGAGGCCTATAAAAGCCCGCACCTCCTTTTGTGTCTTGGGTGGTGGCATGTTATCAATTAACTGGATGCGGTCGGGTGTAAGCTGCCTTCCCTCCTTGGACAGCGAGTGCCCAAGGTAAACAACTCGCTGGACACAGAATTGCAGCTTAGAAGGGGACACCTTGTGCCCCTTGTCAGCCAGAAATTTCAAAACCGTCAGTGACGCTATTTCACATTCAGGTTCGCTTCGGGCGGTGATCAGCAGATCATCGACATATTGAAGCAAGGCAGTGTTAACTGGCATGTGGATACTGTCAAGTTCTCGTTTCAGTGCTTGGCTATAGATGCTGGGGCTTTCTGTAAATCCTTGAGGTGCGCGTGTGAATTTAAAACTTCGTCCATTTAAACTAAAACCGAATAAATATTGACTTTCTGGATCAATTGGGACACTAAAGAAAGCATTCTTGAGATCAATTACAGTGAAAAACATTGCTTCTGAGTCAATAGCTGTGAGTAATGAGGAGATATCTGGGACCACAGGGTATTGTGGTACAATGCATTTATTTAATTCGCGCAGATCAATAACCAATCGATATACTGGTGGTGCTTTTGGATCCGTTCTTTTAAGAATCGGAATTATCGGGGAATTACATACATTGGAGTCGGTCTCGACAACCACTCCTTGGGCAATAAGTTCGTCAATGATTTGCAATAAAGCCACTACAGCATCTGGAGGTAACTTGTATTGTCGCATTCGTGGTAGTACCACTCCTGTCTTTAGTGTGACTCGATATGGTGTAATGTTCATGCAACCAACATCAGTGGGGCCTTGTGCCCATAAATGTGTAGGTAAATTCTGCAGTCGGTGATCCATGTCTCTGGATACGTAGTGACCTTTAAAGTCACGTGAAAATAGTCGTACTCCTTCCGGAGAGCAACATATTATGGCTCCTAGAGCTTTCAATGTTTTTATACCTAACAAGTTTTCTGGACATGATTTGGTAAGCAATAAATCTGTAGTACGTGTTAATGGACCAACTGTAAGTGGAAGAGGTTGTGTTACATCATTAATTATAGGTTTTCCTGAGAATCCAAGGGAAATATTCTGTGAGCCTGAGAGGGGTGCCCCTGGAACTTCACTGCGTCTTATAGTTGTTCTGCTTGCCCCTGTATCAAGTAAAAACTTTCTGTCTTCCCCTAATAGTTCACTATGTACATAAGGTCCCTCTTGGTCTACAGGAACCTCTATAAGGGGTAAGCCAACTTCCCTCTCTAGGCTATCTCATGAGTATCGCTGATAATCGGGATAATCTGTTTGTGCATACTGATACATTTGTTGTGTTGTTGCTTGAGTTGCAGCAGTAGGCTGCGCTTGTGGTGGTACTACGATCTGTTGTGGAGCTGCCTGTGGCGGAGCTAATTGTTGCGGAGCTAACCTAGGTTGTGCATGCTGAGGGATTTGTTGTTGATTCTGATCCTGTCTAGGTGGACGTGGTCTCTCCTGAGTTCTACCTGTAGCAATATTATGTTTCAGGACTGGACAATCGTGTATATAATGACCTTGTTGTTTACAATAGTTGCATGTCCCTTTTGCAGGACCTGTGGAATCACCCTTTTGATGACCATCGGCTGGAACTGACTGTGCAACAAGCATTTTCATTTTTGTATCTTTCATACGTCTTTGTTCGTGTTCTTGTTCTTCTCTAATTCTATTGTGATGATATTGTAACATCTGTAGCATCTGTGATGGGGTATTACCTTGCCAGGTACTTTCGAATTTCAATACTCTATTCTTGACTTGTAGCAGAGAATTTTCAACTAATTTTGTCACAAACAGATGTGGGTATGACTCACTACTAGCTTTTATGCCACTATTTATACTGAAACATTTTTCAAATCGGAAATAGAAATCACTGGTGTCTTCATCTGGTTTTTGTTTACAGGCTGAGATTGCACCCCAGTCTTCCTTTTTCGTAGTTAATAAACGTGGCAGTACCTGTATTAATAATCCTGCTAATGCTGTAGTCTTTTCCCCAAGCCCTGCTCCTGCAGCTCGGGCCTTCTCTTCGTTTTCTAATGCTGTCCAATCTATCTTTTGGTCTCCTACCTCCCATTCTTTTTCTTTGAGTTTTTCATAAACACCTGCGGGTAATAGGACTTTTAATATTTTCATAATATCGGGGTAGGTATACTCTCCCATGAGTAACATGTCTTTTATCTCACGGTGGAAACCTGCTGGATCTTTGTCATGACTGGGTACTACTTTCTTCATTTCTAATAATTCCAGTTTAGTTATAGGCGTGTACACAAACACGCGTGTGAAATTATCGCCGGCACCTCTGATCGGGTGCACTTCACGTAACGGGTTCTGTCTATCTATGTGATACATTTTTCTTCCCATAATGGGAACTGGAACGTGTTCTGGGCATACGAAATTTAAATATTGGTTTCGGGATTCTAGTATTTCCTTAATCAAATCAGTACCTGACCCTCTCCATATGTTGGTGAGTAGTTCTGTCAATATGTCAGGTAAGGGTCCTGGATCAGAGTGTTGGCTTTTATATAATATAAGGAGGTGTTGAATCATGTATATACTAGCTAAACGCTGTTCATATGGGTCTAGATTCAGAAACGTGTGTGCAAGTACATCATCATTGTATTCGCCGGGACTGTCAGCCCATTGTACTGCTGACCTGGCTAATTCTTGTTCGTCCATGGAATCGAGCACGTGGTACCCCCTTCGATCTCGGAGTAATTTATCAGCGGCTTGGAATAAGTGTTCGGGGGATTTTGTATTTAGCATAGGGTTTGGAAGATGTCTATTATATTCTGGACGTATTGGACGTATTGGGTCGTTAAAACCTCTGGTATTATTATGGGGTCTTCCTTTACCTACATAAGCTATCGTGTCTACTTGCTCTGATTCTTGCTCCTCCTCCTCTCTATTTAGGTCAGCGGCGTCTACCTCTAATCTTTCTTCGTGTATTTGTTCTACCTCTTTGCGGATCTTTCGGTACATAGCTACTATACATAACTGTTTATCATGTCTCCCTTCTGATATATTCTGGCCCCAAATGACAAGTTTTTGCATTTCTTCCGGATTTACCCCAGGCCGGTCTTGATTTCTGATTATACAGTTTATGAGGAAACGTAACAGTTGTCCCTGTACCTCCGCTTTCTGGTACTCCATGGCTCTGCTAATACTTTCAGGACCTCGCCCCGACTGAACAAAGTGATATATATTTTCTAAATGGGTAGCCATTCCTGGTAGCTTCGTTAAATATATTGCAGCTCGTCTAATACGTAATGATGACAGCAGCATTTCGTCCCGTTTACCGGGCACAGGATCATATCTACAATCTACTAGAAGTTCCTTAAGCATGTCAGGAGTGGCTAATTTAGGCGTACGTTGGTGTGCTAATTCTCTAAGGGAAAATTTATTTCCTCTGGGTGGCGTAGAAAAAATGTCTGTCGTACCTCCTGTAGCACCGTCTGGGGTGCTGGACGTGAAAGGATTTGTTGAGGGTGAGACAGCAACCGTCGTTGCGGGAAAAGCGGTAGAAACAGATGTGTTTGTCGGAATGTGTGTCGAAGCGTGTTGTTGCGGAGGTACAGACGAATGCTCTTGGCGATGAGCATCATCGGCAAGCAGTCTATGTGGTGCGGTATTAGCATACTCGGGAGCTGCGTCATCTAAATAGCGGGAAAGGAAAACATCTTCTGCGGTTCTGGGATGCCCCTTGGGATGTGCTTTTATCGGAAACAATGGAGGTGGCAAGTCTTTTGGTATTTCCGGAGTAGCCTTAGGTAACCCTTCGGCCAGAAGTGGATACATACCATTCATAAGGGCGTTTCTTTGTCTATCTACTTGTTCTGATTTTACTCGGGTACCTTCCTCAAGTAATAGATTTTCTCGGACTTTATTTGAATTCTCCTTACCCTTATCTTCCTGTCTAAGTGCTTTTTCTGTACGTCTATATGATTCTTTACGCCATAATTCAATGGCATCTTTCTGTGACTGTCTGGCTTTCTTTTTCCATAATTCTTCTTCTACTCGCATGATGCAATCTGCATCCCAGGTCCCCGCTGCGGGCCATCTCTGACTCTCTGGTAATTCTTTGGTGTAATCCACCCATAAATCAAGAAATAATACGGCATCTAGGCCATGCTTATGATACATAAAGTACCCTGGAGTGTCCCTAGGTGGTGTGGTAAATATTCTTTTACCTGGACTGAATTTCATACGGAATCTAAAATAAAATAGCTCAGAATAATAAGAGGCAGAATCCGTGGTATAAGAGGTTTCTGAATGGGCTTTATTCCAAAATGGCCGACTCGAGTCGCGGCCTTCAGGTTCCGTCACCACGGGGGTTCAGGAAGTGAAGTACGATACTTTATTGACAGGAAATTGCTTTTATAGGACATACATTACAATGAAACCAATATAGAAGGCGTAACAATTGATAAGAGGAAAGATACAGTAAATACGTAACCGAAACTGGGCGTAATAAGGAGCAAAAAGAAACATGATTGGCTATGATTATCATACATAGGTGGATCTATAAGATAATACTTGACATAGATGCGCGCGCAGCAGCATGACGTGTAATTGACGTGCAACTAGGGGGTGAAGGGGGCTTGACATTTAGCTCTACATGTGGAGACAAAAAGTCTGGGGGGTCAAGTCAACCTAATCCCAAATCATATCTAACATCCTATGTTTAAAGAACTATGTTATCCACAAGGAAGGACTCTCGGACAGAATCTATTCTATACTGACTGTGAGTGCGTGTTCAAGCGTCTAAGTGTCTATATGAGATGCGAGGGGCAGAAAACTTTCCATGGCAACAGGGCTATGAATTACTTGCATGAGGACGGAAAGGCCGAGCCCTTCGCTTGGGAGCTAAAGGAAATGTTTACCCAAACTACTAGACAGGAATGCATCGGCTGAAGAGCAAAGTAGATAATTCGAAGGTGAAATACAGCTTCTTGGCAGGCAGGCGAAACTGGCCGAGGCAGGCACCGTTAGCTGCACAGGAAGTAGGACAAAGTTCATGGATACAGATGCGGGCTCAAACTGGTGCTGTCAGAGACAGAGAGCAGGGAAAGGCTTTGAGGACAGAATCGGGCCTACTCTGCCTGAACTGTAAAAATGGAGTAACTTAGCCATATAAAGTCGGTGGCCTTTCATACTTAGGAATCGAATATCCAGCCCATTGATGGCGGATCTGACAGAGGACATGTTGATAGTGGGCGCATATGTGTTTGCGTCATCAAAACTGGAACTGGAGGGAACATACATGTACTTGTGACATGCACATAGAACCGTTGGGGTCCAAGATAGGGGACATAACTGATCAGGAAAATCCACATTTCCACATTCCCTCCTTGTCCCCTACTTGCCCTTCAAGAGATATCGATCTTCATTAATCCATCGATTTGCTCATGGAGCATCATTTCTTCTTCTTTCCTCTTCCGGGATTTTGAACGAAAACCTTGATATGGAATACACGATGTGGCACACAGACCACAAATCGCTGGTCCACATTGCAGGCATAAGCAGCAACTGAATAGTATAAGAAGGCCAATACCTAGGAAGGACAGAACACTCCATCCCCAGGCTGATATCACACTCCAAAACCACCCGGACCACGTCCAAGTGCCTGGATTCTCGTGTATCTGGCTCACAATCTTATGAAGGCGTGTTATAGCTTTATATACAGATGGCGAATTTTCTGGTATGAATATGCAGCAGCTGGATCCGATGACCCTACAAGCTCCGCCCCTATCGGCCAGGATGACGTCAAGGACAAGACGATTCTGAAGAACAACAATTCTCATCACCGATTGCTCCTCTGTCAGATTGCCTAGGGCGGCTATAGTCTCATTCACTACAGCTTCAAGAGTCTTGGTTAGTCTACGTATCAGCTTACTATTTGATATTGTACCTATATAGGGAAAGATACCTTTATTGAAATCTACATACTTGTCCCATGCCGTCTCAGTATAATTGACAACTGGGAGATCTCTTCGCTCTCTATTGTGTACTAAATGAACATTTCGATAATAATCAGGAGGAGCTAGGAAAACAGGTGGCAAAAGGAATGCTATGTAACAGGTACCATCCCAATCTAGAGGCAGACGCATATATGCGGTCTGACCACATATAAAGTAGGAATGGCGAGAAGCTCTAAATGAAGATTTACCCTGGTCACTATATTCTACTGTAGTAACGCATTTGCTATGGCCCATATATATGGAACCAACTTTTCTTACACATAATTCACCCTTAACTGGAAATACTGACATAGTGGGCAGAATTAGTTCAACTTCGGATTTGACATTCAGAATCATAAGATTAGGTGTAAAATTACCTAATCCATACACTTCATTTTCTAGATCAGTTCCTGTTCTACTGGGGTGACCCTCCTTATCTGGGTAACAGACTTTGAATAAAACTAGATTCAGATTTCCCCATATCCAATGTTGTTGATAAACTGCTGTGTCTGAGTCTATGGAATTTAGTAAACTAAACCATGCTCCACAGGAGCCATTATGTGTGAATGGGTGGGGAAAGAAAGGCAGAACTCCTTTGTTATTCTGATAGGGAGGGAGTCGGCCACACACCCAACAATTGGTGGCATTACTAGTCTGATGGGAATGATGTAACATACTAATGAAAGTGTTATTGCGCAGCGCAAGTCTATAAGATAATTCATGTGGGGGTAGGTCACTAAAAGAATGTTCAGTAGTAACATTATAAACATGTCTAGAAATAGGGTAATATATGTGCAACAACATACTCGTAATAATTATTAAAAGACTCAATAAAAACAGAATTAATAATGTCCCCATACAGTAGCTACGCAGTGATTTACAATACGCCTGTCGTTTCAACATTTTCCGGGTATTTTCTCTACTCAGGTCCAAGGGATACATGTCAGAGGCAATTCAACCGCTTCACCTTGGAGAGGACTTAAACAATCAAATTGCTCGACTGTTTGGGCCTAAGCTTTAATTTGTAGTTCTTAGAGTCATTCGGTTCAACAAAGGGAAGTTTTGAATCAGTCTGTGAGGGAGTGCAGGGCACAGTGTCTATATCCGAGGATAGTCCATGAAATTTCTTGATGTGGCTTGAATGAATCCAGCCCTTGCGGCCCTCGATCTTCACGGCTGTTCTTGTGGTCAACAGGACTAGCTTGGGTGTCTTCCACCTGGGTTCCAGTTGAGTCTTTCTGTCAAAGTTCCTCACGAAGACATAATCACCCGGGATTACGTCATGGGGTTTCACCTCAGTGTTGTCAGGAAAGGCTGCAGCTACCTGTGAACGACAAGATTGTAGTGCAGACATCAAGGAAGCCAAGTAATCTGTCAGCATGTTACAATCAACATCAGTTATTTTACGTGGTATAGGCGTCCCCCACATATTTGGTGGTCTGCCGAAGATCACCTCATACGGGGATAGCCCTGTTCGAGAGTGTGCTACCATTCTTATGTAAAATAGTGCAACTGGTAAGGCTACTATCCAGTCAACACCTTTCTCCTTACATATTTTAGACAATCTGATTTTCAAAATTTGATTATGTCGTTCCACGAGACCTGCTGCCTCGGGGTGTCGGACACAATGGAACTTCCACTGATATCCCAACAAAAGTGAGACATGTTTCATTAATTCGGATGAGAAAGGCTGGCCGTTATCTGAATATACAACACGTGGTAAACCGTACCGTGGGAAGAATTCTCGAACTAGCTGCTTGGCAGTGGTCGGGGCAGTGTAATCTGATACTGGGTACGCCTCAGTCCATCGGGAGAGAGCGCAGACAACTACAAGAACATATTTGAATCCTCGACATCGTTCCATCTGGATATAATCCATCTGGAGGACTTCAAAAGGATGATCAGGAGTCTGAAATCCACCCTGCTCTACGGGAACACTTTTTCCTGGGTTGAACTGACAACATATCATACAGGTACGGACTTTTTGTTTAGCTGCTGCTCGTAAATGTTTATTGAACCAAATGTGTTGAATGCTATCTAGCATAGCTTTCTCTCCTAAATGCGCCGGACTGTGAATTGTAGCTATAATGGCTTGGACCATAGAGTCAGGAAGAAACCATACAGATTTCTCCTTCGTCATCCATCCCTGATCTGTCTGGATCCCTCCTAGTTCAGTCCATTTCTTTATTTCTTCTGCTGTGGCATGTGACTGTATGTCCATTATGTCAAGTGCGGGATCCTTAATTGTCATACACTGTGTTGGTGTCTGAACTATTGGCTTTGTCATGTCGGATGTGCGAGTCTGAGCAGTCTGTTTAGCTGTTCTGTCAGCTAAATCATTGCCTTGAGAAATGATATCAGTAACCTTCGTGTGTGCTTTACATTTCATAATTGATATAGCAGTGGGCAGATGGATTGCGTCTAACAAAGCATGAATGAGAGACCCATGCTGAATATGGGTCCCATGAGAAGTTAAATAACCCCTCTCTCGCCAAAGCACCCCGAAGTCATGTACGACTCCAAATGCATAACGTGAATCAGTGTATATGTTAACTTTCTTATTTGTGGCTTGAATACAGGCTTGTGTTAGAGCAATAAGTTCTGCTGCTTGGGCTGACAAAGTATCTATACAGTTTGTTTCAATAACTTCAGTGTCTGTTGTAACTGCATACGCGGCCACTAAATCTCCTGTACTTGTTCTCATGCATGATCCATCTACATACAAAGTCAGGTCTGGATCTAACAATGGAACGTCTGTTAAGTCTTGTCTAGGTTTCGTCTTTATTTCAATAACTTCAACACAATCATGAGCTAGTGGGTCTGTTCCAATTACAGGTAAGAGTGTAGCAGGATTCAATGTATTACAACGTCGGATCTCTATGTGTGGCTGAAACAATGTCAGTTCATAACCGGTAAGTCTTGCTATGGTCAAGTGTTGTGTTTGCGTTCGGTTCACAAGAACTTCTACTGCATGTGGTACTTGTACTGTCAATGGATGTCCTAACACTATAGCATCGCTTTGTCTGATTGCTAAAGCTGTTGCTGCCACTGATTTCAGGCACGCAGGCAAAGCCTGAGCTACGGGATCTAATGTACTGGAAAAATAAGCACATGGCTTGCGTGATCCTGCTTGTTCCTGAGTGAGTACTGACAAGGCAGTACCTTCGCGTTCTGTAACAAAAAGTGTAAAATGTTTGCTGTAACATGGTGTCGCTAAAACAGGTGCTTGACATAAAGCTTTCTTTAAGCTTTCAAAAGCTTGTGTATGTTCCTGAGTCCAAGGGAGGACAGTCGATGTGGCTGCCTCCTGTGTTGTCAACTGAATGAGTGGTTTTGCTAGGAATGCATATTGAGGGATCCACTGCCTGCAATATGACGTGAGGCCTATGAAAGCCCGCACCTCCTTTTGTGTCTGGGGTATTGACATGTTAGCAATTAACTGGATGCGATCTGGTGTAAGCTGCCTTCCCTCCTTGGACAGCGAGTGACCAAGATAAATAACTCGCTGGACACAGAATTGCAGCTTAGAAGGAGACACCTTGTGCCCCTTATCGGCTAGAAAATGTAAAACTGTCAGAGAAGCCTTTTCACATTCGGGTTCGCTTCGGGCGGTGATCAGCAGATCATCGACATATTGAAGCAGTGCAGTATTGACTGGCATGTGGATACTGTCAAGTTCTCGTTTCAGTGCTTGGCTGTAGATGCTGGGGCTTTCTGTGAATCCTTGGGGAGCGCGTGAGAATTTAAAACTGCGCCCATTTAAACTGAATCCGAACAAATATTGGCTTTCCGGATCTATGGGGACGCTGAAAAAGGCATTCTTGAGATCAATTACAGTAAAGAATGTTGCTTCGGAATCAATTGCTGTCAATAATGATGAGATATCGGGGACCACAGGAAATTGTGGCACAATGCACTTGTTTAGTTCACGCAAATCAATAACCAATCGATATACTGGCGGAGCAGTAGGATCAGTTCGTTTAAGAATCGGAATTATCGGTGAATTACATACATTGGAGTCTGTTTCTACAACTACTCCTTGGGCAATTAGCTCATCAATGATTTTCAGCAAAGCCACTACAGCATCTTGCGGTAACTTGTATTGTCGCATTCGTGGTAGTACCACTCCTGCTTTCAATGTGACTCGGTATGGTGTAATGTTCATGCAACCAACATCAGTAGGGCCTTGTGCCCATAGATGTGCTGGTAAAGTCTGTAATCGGCGATCCATGTCTCTGGATACATAATGACCTTTAAAATCACGTAAAAACAATCTTACTCCTTCCGGAGAACAACAGATAATAGCCCCTAGGGCTTTTAATGTCTTGATACCTAACAAGTTTTCTGGACAGGATTTGGTAAGTAATAAATCAGTAGTTCGTGTCAGGGGACCAATCGTAAGTGGAAGTGGCTGTGATACCTCATTAACGATAGGCTTTCCTGAAAAACCAAGGGAAACATTTTGAGAGCCTGAGAGGGGGGCCCCTGGAACTTCACTACGCTTTATTGTTGTTCGACTTGCCCCTGTATCGAGTAAGAATTTCCTGTCTTGACCTAATAATTCACTATGTACATAAGGTCCTTCTTGATCTACAGGAATCTCAATAAGGGGTAAGTCAACTTCCCTCTCTAGGCTAGTTCATGCGTAACGCTGATACTCAGGATATTCATACTGTGCAGTCTGATACATTTGTCGTGTTGTGGTTTGTGTGGCAGTAGCAGGCAACGGTGGTGCAGCTGGCACAAACTGTATGGGTTGTTGTGAGGCTGGCATAGACTGTTGCTGAGCTGGCATGGACTGTCCATGCTGCGTAGCTCCTTGTTCATTCTGATCCTGTCTCAGTGGTCGTGGTCTTTCTTTTGCAATACCTATAGCTATATTACGCTTCAGGACTTGACAATCGTGTACATAATGGCCTAGTTGTTTACAGTAATTGCACGTTCCTTTTACAGGAACTGCTGATCCTCCGGAATGCGTCACACCCTTTTTGTGACCATCCGCTGGTACTGTCTGAGAAACTAGCATTTTCATTTTTGTATCCTTCATACGTCTTTGTTCGTGTTCTTGCTCATCTCTAATTCTATTGTGATGATACTGTAACATTTGTAACATTTGTGACGGAGTGTTACTTTGCCAGGTACTCTCGAATTTCAATATTCTATTCTTCACTGGAGGCAATGCATTTTCTACTAATTTTGTCACAAATAAATGTGGATACGACTCACTACTTGCTTTTATACCACTATTTATACCAAAACATTTTTCAAATCGGGCATAATAATCACTTGTGTCTTCATCATGCTTTTGTTTACAGGCTGAGATTGCACCCCAATCTTCCTTTTTCGTAGTTAATAAACGTGGCAGTACTTGTACTAATAAACCAGGTAATGCTTTAACTTTATCCCCGAGCCCTGAACCTGCAGTTCGGGCCCTTTCTTCTGCTTCTAATGCTGTCCAATCTATCTTTTGGTCTCCCACTTCCCACTCTTTTTCTTTCAGTTTTTCATAAATGCCAGCAGGCATTAGTACCTTTAATATCGTCATAATATCAGGATAGGTATACTCTCCCATCAGTAACATGTCCTTAATTTCTCGGTGAAAACCCGCTGGGTCTTTGTCATGACTGGGTACTACTTTCTTCATTTCTAACAATTCAATTTTTGTTATGGGTGTGTATACAAATACACGGTGAAACTGATTGTCTTCGCCTTTTATTGGGTGCACTTCTCGTAAGGGATTTTGTCTATCCATATAATACGGCGTTCTTTCCTTGCTGGGCAGCGAGAAAGAATCCGGACTTACAAAAAGGACGTACTGTTTACGTGACACTAATATTTCTTTAATTAACTTGTTACTAGAACCTCTCCATCTGTTTGCGAGTAGTTCCGTTAATATATCAGGTAAAGGACCAGGATCAGCATGTTGGCTCTTATATAATATAAGGAGTTGCTGAATCATATAGATTCCAGCTAAACGTTGTTCATCTGGACTGAGGTTAAAAAACGTGTGTGCTACGGTCTCATCACCGTATTTTTCAGGACTGTCAATCCAGTGGACGGCTGATCTGGCTAATTCTTGCTCATCCATGGAATCGAGGAGGTGGTAACCCCTTCGTTCTCGGAGTATTTTATCTGCGGCTTGAAACAAATGTTCAGGAGACTTCAGATTTATTATAGGCGTCGGATACGTTCTGCTATTATTTGGACATACAGAGTGTATGGGATCAGAAAAGCATCTAGTATTATTACAGGATCTTCCTCTACCTACATAGGCTATGGTCTCTGACTGTCTTACGGAATCCCCTGATTCGGACACTTCATCTTGCCCGAACTCGTCTGTTTCCAATCTTTCTTCATGAATACGTTCTATTTCTTTACGGATTTTTCGGCACATGGCTATTATACAGTTTTGCTTATCGTGTCTCCCTTCTGATATATTCTGGCTCCATCTTGTAAGAATAAGCATTGCATTCGGGTCTACCCCCGGTCGGTCTTGATTTCTGATCACACAGTTTATGAGGAAACGTAACAGTTC
Organism: Triturus cristatus; assembly: GCF_964204655.1. Lineage (NCBI taxonomy): Eukaryota > Metazoa > Chordata > Amphibia > Caudata > Salamandridae > Triturus > Triturus cristatus. Next base: position 1,268,334,277 of record NC_140582.1, read on the forward strand.
CCCCTGTATCTCTACTTTCTGGAATTCCATAGCTCTATTAATACATTCTGGATCTCGCCCTGTTTGAACAAAATGATATATCTTATCTAGATGCGTAGTCATTCCTGGTAACTTCGCTAAATACCCTGCGGCTCGTCTGATGCGTAATGATGCCAGGACCATTTCGTCCTCTTTACCGACCACCGGGTCATATCTACAATCTATAAGAAGTTCCTTAAGCGCACGTTCACTTACGAATTTGGGTGTACGTGAATGCGCTGACTCTTGAAAAACAAGTTTATTTATTCTAGGTGGCGTAGAAGTATTGCTAGCACCTCCCGTGGCCCCATCTGGGGCGTCGGGTGTGAATGGATTCGTCGAACGTGACACAGCAACTATAGGTGTGGACACCACTGTAGAATCGATTGCGGAGACAGATGCGGAAACAGATGTGCTTGCCGAAGCTTGTGTCGGGACTTGCTGTTGCACGGGGACAGATACCTGATCCTGACGTTGAACCCCTCCGCCAGACGGTCTATGTGGTGCGGGGTTAGCATACTCGGGAGCTGCGTCATCTAGATATGAAGAAAGAAAAACATCTTCTGCGGTTCTGGGATGCCCTTTAGGATGTACCTTAATTGGAAATAATGGGGGTGGCAAGTCTTTTGGCATCTCTGGAGCAGCCTTAGGTAGTCCTTCGGCTAGAAGGGGATACATACCATTCATAAGGGCATTTCTTTGTCTATCTACTTGTTCTGATTTCACTCGGATACCTTCCTCAATTAATAGATTTTCTTGAACTTTATTTGAACTTTCTTTACTCCTCTCTTCTTGTCTACTTGCTTTTTCTGTACGTCTATGAGATTCTTTACGCCATAACTCAACAGCGTCTTTCTGTGACTGTCTGACTTTTCTTTTCCATAACTCTTCCTCGACTTTCATGATGCACTCTGCATCCCAGGTTCCCGCTGCGGGCCACCTTTGACTTTCTGGCAATCCCTTGGTATAATCTACCCATAAATCAAGAAATAATATGGCATCTAAGCCATGCTTGTGATACATAAAATGCCCTGGAGTGTCCCTAGGAGGAATAGGAACTGCTTCTTCAAGCACCCCTTTTCTAGTAGTAATCTGTCTTAACTTCGAAAAGAGCGGCATATTGACAACTGATCTGATACCTGGTCTTGAACACACTTAATACGAAAAAACACAATAATGAACAATCACTCATACCACAATATGCAGGACATTTTAACACATTAAATATTGAACATAAAACATTATTAAAAAATGACCAACAATGATGACAGTCTGCATAACTAATCACCAAGCAAAATTCTCGACAACAACTAGATACTTCGGAATACTTGATATACTGCTAAACAGTACATATACACTGCTAAACAGTGCAGACCGGATTTGTGTACCCAAATCCGTCTTGACCGGCACAACCTATGTGCGCGTCAACACGCCTCCCCGGCGATGGTACTCACCGGGTAGCTCCTTGAAACGGAAGGCCTCGGAGAATGGACTGGACTCGATGACTGCGGACATCGGACCCTCTGGACATCGGGACTTCGAAAACCTGGTGGGCCTCTGTATACCTCGGATCTTGCTCTCTCAGCTAGGCTCTGGTCGGGATACTTCGCACTTCTCACCGCCTCGTCTGGGTTGATCGCAGCCTCAGTCGCCCCCGCTTGACCGGAGGGAGCTACAGGAAAATCCTGCTGGTACGCGTTATGGTCCGTCCAGCTGTGGCAGGAGACCGGGCCTGCAACGCACCGCCGGCGCGTGAGATGAGAAAGTGTCCCTGTTCGGGCGCCATTATGTGGTAAATATTCTTTTACCTGGACTGAATTTCATACGGAATCTAAAATAAAATAGCTCAGAATAATAAGAGGCAGAATCCGTGGTATAAGAGGTTTCTGAATGGGCTTTATTCCAAAATGGCCGACTCGAGTCGCGGCCTTCAGGTTCCGTCACCACGGGGGTTCAGGAAGTGAAGTACGATACTTTATTGACAGGAAATTGCTTTTATAGGACATACATTACAATGAAACCAATATAGAAGGCGTAACAATTGATAAGAGGAAAGATACAGTAAATACGTAACCGAAACTGGGCGTAATAAGGAGCAAAAAGAAACATGATTGGCTATGATTATCATACATAGGTGGATCTATAAGATAATACTTGACATAGATGCGCGCGCAGCAGCATGACGTGTAATTGACGTGCAACTAGGGGGTGAAGGGGGCTTGACATTTAGCTCTACATGTGGAGACAAAAAGTCTGGGGGGTCAAGTCAACCTAATCCCAAATCATATCTAACATCCTATGTTTAAAGAACTATGTTATCCACAAGGAAGGACTCTCGGACAGAATCTATTCTATACTGACTGTGAGTGCGTGTTCAAGCGTCTAAGTGTCTATATGAGATGCGAGGGGCAGAAAACTTTCCATGGCAACAGGGCTATGAATTACTTGCATGAGGACGGAAAGGCCGAGCCCTTCGCTTGGGAGCTAAAGGAAATGTTTACCCAAACTACTAGACAGGAATGCATCGGCTGAAGAGCAAAGTAGATAATTCGAAGGTGAAATACAGCTTCTTGGCAGGCAGGCGAAACTGGCCGAGGCAGGCACCGTTAGCTGCACAGGAAGTAGGACAAAGTTCATGGATACAGATGCGGGCTCAAACTGGTGCTGTCAGAGACAGAGAGCAGGGAAAGGCTTTGAGGACAGAATCGGGCCTACTCTGCCTGAACTGTAAAAATGGAGTAACTTAGCCATATAAAGTCGGTGGCCTTTCATACTTAGGAATCGAATATCCAGCCCATTGATGGCGGATCTGACAGAGGACATGTTGATAGTGGGCGCACATGTGTTTGCGTCATCAAAACTGGAACGGGAGGGAACATACATGTACTTGTGACATGCACATAGAACCGTTGGGGTCCAAGATAGGGGACATAACTGATCAGGAAAATCCACATTTCCACAGTGGGATGGGAACAGCTTCTTCGAGTACCCCTTTTCTAGTTTTGATCTGTCTTAGTTTCGAAAAGAGCGGCATTTTTAGACCTTATTACTAGAACACACTTTATACAAAAAACACAATAATGAACAGTCATTCACACCACAGTATATAGAACGTATTTAAAACATTTAACGCTTAACAGTTTTACGAACAATGATAACTAATAGAAAACTAGTTACTGACATTATACTGACACTAGATAATACTTATTCATATGCAAAACATACTATATATACTGCTAAACAGTACAGATACACTGCTAAAACAGTGCAGACCGGATTTGTGTACTTAAACCCGTCTTGACCGGCACAGACTATGTGCACGTTAAATGCCTCCCCAGTAATGGTGCTCACCGGGTAGCTCGGAACGGAAGGCCTCGGAACGGAACTGAAACTGGACCGGACTGGACTCGACTCGACTGGACTCGGAACTTCGGAACCTGGCGGGTCTCTGTATACCTCGGATCTTGCTCTCTCAGCTAGGCTCTGGTCGGGATACTTCGCACTTCTCACCGCCTCGTCTGGGTGTTGATCGCAGCCTCAGTCGTCCCCGCTTGGCCGGAAGGAGACACAGGAAATCCTGTAGATACGCGTTTTTGTCCGTTCAGCTGTGGCAGGAGACCGGGCCTGCAACGCACCGCCGGCGCGTGAGATGAGAAAGTGTCCCTGTTCGGGCGCCAATTTATGTGGTAAATATTTCGTTACCGGTACTATTTTTTATGCGGTAAAGTCTATTAAGAATAACTCAGTAAAATGAGAGGCAGAATCCGTGGTATTAGAGGTTTAAAAAGGCTTTATTCCTATACAAAGGAATACAATTCGAATTGTTGGCGTTCTATTCCATCACCACGAAAGTTCAGGAAGGAAGGGACATATATTATTGACAGATAGGCAGTTTTATAGAAAATACATTACAGTGAAACAGATGCAAGAGGCGTAACAGCTGATAAAAGGTGCATACGTAGCTAATAGAGGGCGTAATTTAATAAACGTCATCATACATGATGTCACAAGTGGGTGGATCCATAAAAGAATCCTGCAATGTCAGCAGAAATAGTTGGCAGAGATGCGCGCGCAGCCGCATGACGTGTGATTGACGTGCAACTAGAGGGTGAAGGGGACTTGACATTTAGCTCTACATGTGGAGGCAGAAGTCTGGGGTTATGTCAACCTAATCCCGAATCATATCTAATATCCTATGTTTAAAGAACTGTGTTATCCAAAAAGAGAGGTCTCTTAGGATAGAATCTTATTCTATACTGACTATACTGACTGTTAGTGCGTGTACAAGCGTCTGAGTGTCTACACTAGATGCGTGGGGGTAGGAATATTCCATGGTAACGGGGCTTATGAATTACTTGCATGAGGGCAGCAAGGCCTGGCCCCTTTGCACGGTAGCTGGAGGAATGTTTACCTAAACTACTAGACAGGAATGCATCGGATGAGGAGCGAAGGAGATAATCTCGAAGGTGAAATACAGTTTTTGGCAGGCAACTGGCTGGATCAGGCACCATTTAGCCGCGCAGGGAGTAGGACAAAGTTCATGGTCACAGATGCAGGCTCAGACTGGAGCTTTCAGAAGCAGAAGGCAGGAAAAGGCTTGATGACAGAATTCGGGCCTACTCGCCTGAATCTGTAAAATGTGGAAAGTGAACCATATAAAGTCGGTGGCCTTTCATACTTAGGAATGGAATATCTGACCCATTCATGGCGGATCTGAAAGAGGACATGTTGACGGTGGACACACATATATTTGCGTCTTCAAAACTGGAGCAGGAGGGAACATACATGTACTTATAGCATGCACATGGAGCCGTTGGGGTCTACGATAGGGGACATAACTGATCACAAAATTCATATTTCCTCAATGTGAGAGAAAAAAGGCACACTTACTTCTCGAAATGCCCAGCTCTCTCGCCTAACCTCTCACCCTCCTTACTCATGAAGAACGAGATGCCCACTTTTCCGCAGATTCTCCCTTCGAAGTCCTTCGAAGAAACAGCGGGCTTTCTCGAAATAATGTCCCACTGCGGGACTGAGTGAAGTTCTCGAAAGGTAACTAGTTTATACTAGAAGTCCAAAACTCTGACTAGAAATTTTACCGGAAGTGGACGGAGCTCGAGAGAACCCCGCCACTCCACAAAATTAGACAGTTGAAGTGCGCCGCGTATTGGAAGCGCGCGCACAACTTCAAAATAGAAACACTGCACCACAGCAGAGGAACAGTGGGAGGGAAGGAGCGGACCGACCAGCGGCCATCTTGGAAGGAAGGGGTAGAAATGTTACTACACTACCAATGACCGTAGGAAGGTGGAGAGCGATCTTACAGATACGCATCGACGCCTTCCTCGGACCAGCCTAGCCTGACTATGAGATTGTTGCCTCAACCGGGGAAAACTAGCCCTTTCAGCTCCAATCCTGACAGTACCTCCCACCAAAACCCCCCTCCTCTCCTCCTTGGGTTTAGTGGGATGAGTGCGATGAAACTCTCTGAGCAAACGTGGAGCATGGATGTTGGAAAAGGGCTCCCAGGATCTCTCTTCAGGACCATAACCCTTCCAATCTACTGAATAGAAAATCTTCCCTCTTTGAAGCCTAGAATCTAGAATTCTCTTCACCTCAAATTCCTCACTTCCCTGCACCAAAACTGACGAAGGGGACCTCTTGACTTTAAAACCCTCAGGACAACGCTGGAGCAAGGAAACATGGAAGACTGGATGAATCTTTAACCTTGGAGGAAGACGAACCTTAACACTGACAGGATTAACCATCCGGTCTACCCGAAAAGGCCCAACAAATCTAGGCTGGAACTTCCGGTTCCCCTTCAGACGTAAGTTTCGGGTGGAAACCCAGACCAGATCTCCCTTCTCATAAACTGGATTTGGACGCCTCTTCTTGTCTGCCTGCTTCTTATAGGAAATCTTAGCCTTAGACAATTTCTAGAAGCTAATCGATAAGCCAAATGTAATTCTTGTACTACTGTCTCCACTGCTGGCACATTGCTGATTTCTTTATCTACCAGTGTGTTAGGATGCCTTCCTGAATTCAAATAAAATGGGGAGTAACCAGTAGATGCATGAACGGCGTTATTGTAAGCAAACTCGGCTGCCCATATCAGGTCAGGCCACTCACCTTCCTGATCCAACAAGAACATGCGCAAGTATTGCTCCAATTCTTGATTTACTCTTTCCGTCTGTCCATCCGTCTCTGGATGGAAACTGGTGGACAGACGAGAGTCAACGCCCAACCTTCTTAAAAAAGATCTCCAAAAACGAGAGACAAACTGAGGACCCCTGTCTGAAATGACTGTCTTTGGAATACCATGTGCCCTTACAATGTGTTGTGTGAACAGTTTGGACAACTGAGTGGCATTGGGATGAGCCTTCAAAGGGACAAAATGACTCATTTTAGAAAAATGGTCCACCACCACCCAAATGACGGAGAGGCCACCACTGGACGGGAGATCCACAATGAAATCCATGGAAATGGTATGCCAAGGGTATGGGGCTATCGGTAATGGCTGTAAAAGACCTTGTGGAGCCCTTCTAGGAGTCTTTCCCTTGATACACAACTCGCAAGTGGCTACATACTGCCGCACCTGAGCTTCCATTGCCGGCCACCAAAACTCTCTTCGGATCAGCTCCAATGTCTTCTTCACCCCTTTATGTCCAGCTAGAGGCTCATCATGGAAGTGTTCGATGATCTGCCTTCGCAAATCCACATTAGATACGAACAACTTGTCTTGAAAATAGGGCCTTCCTTCTTTGACTTGGAATTCTTTTCCCTTGGCAGTCCAATTCCTCACTTCTTCTTGAGACTGTGTATTCTGTAGTTTCTTTTCTATGTCTGTGTAAGTGAGAGTTCCGATAATTCGATCTACAGGAATGATAACTCCCTCTTCTCCAGTCTTGCCCTCTTCGCTCACACTCAAACGAGATAAGGCGTCCGCCTTTCCATTTGCTGATCCAGGCTTGTAAGTTAAAACAAAATCATAATCGGCAAAAAAGAGTGACCATCTCAATTGTCGTGGCGTGAGGGTGCGGGCGGATTTTAAAAACTGAAGATTTCGATGGTCCGTGAAAACGGTCACTACGTGCCGGGCACCCAATAAATAATGACGCCACTCCAAAAACGCATCCTTGACTGCCAACAGTTCCTTATCCACGATGGGATAATTTATCTCTGCAGCTGTTAACTTCCTGGAGTGAAAAGCTACAGGATGTAATTGTCCTGTCTGCTTATGGCGCTGAGACAAAATTCCTCCAATGGCCAAATTGGAGGCATCTGCTTCCACAAAGAACGGTTCTCCAGGATCTGGATGAAGCAACACTGGAGATGACACAAAAATGCTTTTGAGTTCATTAAAGGCTGCTTCTGTTTCCGCATTCCACTCAAACTTCGCCTTTTTCTTGAGCAACTTCGTGAGGGGACAAACTCGTTCTGAAAAGTTCATTATGAAACGCCTGTAAAAATTGGCGAAGCCGAGGAAACTCTGTACTTCCTTCACTGAACTCGGGGAGGGCTACTCCTTGATGGCCCTTACCTTAGATTCATCCATGGAAACACCATTGGGTGACAAGACAAATCCCAAAAATTCCACTTGTATCGAATGAAACACACACTTCTCTAGTTTGACAAAAAGTTGGTTCTCAAGCAGCTTCTACAGAATGGACCTGACGTGCTGACTATGTTCTTCTAAACTGGCAGAAAAAATGAGGATGTCGTCAATGTAAACCACTGCACATCGATCCAAAAATTCTCGCAACACATCATTTACAAAGTGCTGAAAAGAGGCTGGAGCGTTACATAAGCCAAAGGGCATAACTTGGTATTCGAACAAACCAAAACGAGTGCGAAAGGCCGTCTTCCACTCCTCTACTTCAGCCATGTGGACCAGATGGTAGGCGCCTCTCAGATCCAATTTAGTATACACCCTCGCTCCCTTTACCTGATCCAAGAGCTCTGAGATCAAAGGTAGTGGATAACGATTTTTCTTGGTCACCAAATTGAGGGCGCGATAGTCTATGCAAGTTCTCAGCTGGCTATCCTTCTTCGGAATGAAGAAAAGTGGAGACGAAACCGGTGACTGTGAAGGGCGTATGAAGCCATTAGCCAGATAATTACTCAAATATTCTTTTAAATGGACATTTTCTGCTTCGGTCAATGCGTAAATTCGGCTACAGGGCAGAGAGGCTCCTGGCTCCAGCTCAATGCGACAATCATATTCACGATGGGGAGGCAAACGGTCAGCTCCTCTTTCATCAAAAACTGAGGCAAGATCTTCATATTCTTGTGGAATTTGTTGAGTATCTAAAGCACAAATGGTCTTTGGGATGCTGGCTAAAATTTGGGACTGTGAAGCTTGTGAAGCAGATGATGGTTCTGGATGGGATTGGAAACAATGTTGCAAACAAAAATGTGAATTCATGCGAATGGATCGCTGAGCCCAATCAATTTGAGGGTTATGCTCGGTGAGCCAGGGCAGACCCAAAATAAATTGAAACTGCGGAGCATCGATTAAGTTGAATTGTAGAGAGCTCACGTGTTGGCCGGGTCCAAACAACAAAATCTCCTCTGAATCGTAGACTATAGGACCGGAGGACAAACTTGTTCCATCTACAGCACGTACAGGCTCCGGCCGTTCCTTCTTCAAAAAGGCGATTCCAAGAGCTCTAGCAAATCCAATGTCACAAAAATTTCCCGTGGCCCCTGAATCGATCATGACTGACATTCCTTCCTTGATCTGACCTCCAAACTTTATCCGAACCGACAAAATTAAATGTGGGGCCGAAGATTGCAAAGTATTTGCCACTAATTTCGAATCTGGAGTTGACTGTTCCTTAGCTTCCACCAGGGCAACCCCTTCTACTGGTGGAGCCGATCTTTTACCCAGGAATTGTTCTTTGGCTTCTTTGGACATTCCTTCACAAAATTACCAGAGTTCCCACAGTACATGCACAGCTTTCCCAGACGTCTCTTCTCTCTTTCTTCTTTAGACAACGGACCACGAACGGAACCAATCTGCATTGGTTCTTCTTCTGACGTCGATTCTTTTTGCTTTGATCCTTCTGCTTTCATTCTGTCAAAATGAGGAGGGATATACCTGGTTTCTTTCCGCCTCTCATTCTTTCTTTCATTTTGGCGTTGATCAATCTGAAGAACTAAGTCAATTAATTCTGAAACCTCCGTGGGACATTTTGGAATCTGTGATAGACCATCTTTGATCTCATCCTTGAGACCACGATAAAAAATCGCAGCACGTTTAGCCTCTGGCCAGTTGGTTTCTACAATTAATTTATTAAATTGCGCCAAATAAGCAACTAATTCTCGATTCCCTTGCTTCAGATCTAACAACTCATTATCAGTGGATTGCGAGATGGACCGTCTGTCGAAAATTCGTGGAAATTATCTCTTGAAGCCTTCAAATTCATATAAAATGGGGTCATTGTTGTTCACCAACGGCATAGACCAGGCGGCGGCATCTCCACTCAGGTACGACAGCATGAACGCCACCTTTGACTGATCTTCCTTGAAAATAATTGGCCGACAGAGATAGTGTAGGGAGCATTGAGTAAGAAAAATTTGGGCTTTGTTCGGATCCCCACTATATCTTTCAGGAGCAGCCAATGGAATAGTTGGCGAGATAGCGTGGATCACCTGTGTAGTGAGTTCGGCAGCGGAAGGGGCTGGGGCAAAAGAGGAGGGCTTATCTTCTTGGACTGATGGATGGGTTCCCCCAGAAAACTCTTCAAACTGTTTGCGCAAATAACTTGCATCTAAGACAGACTTTCTGACCTCTTCTCTCAAAGACTTATTCTCGTCCATAGTATCACTTAACTGCTTCTGGATACTGTCTAATACTGTAGCTAGAGCCTTAACATCTATCCCCTCAGCCATCGTGCTCGGGTGGAATTCAGTTTTTTGGCACTTCAATCTGTCAAGTACCTCAAGCTGAAGTTTGGTTTCCACAGGAGCAGATGCTTGTTCTCCACTCCCCTACTCCGCTGCCGCGAACTCAAAGGCTCACGAGCAGCGAGGAGGGGGAAAGGGGAATTGGACATACAAGAGAGACTGCACTGTGTCTTCTTTCTGGACGGGTCTCGAACCTTCTTCTTCTAGATCCCTGTAACGAGAGTTAATAAACAACTGTTCCACAACTACTACCCTTAAGAATTACTAATGAAATTATTCCACACTATACCTGTCCAGACACAGTGGGTAGCTACTCTCTATACTCAATCAGCTGGGTATCTTATTGAGAAAGAGGGGCAGTACTGTTGGCGTACAGCAAATCCTGTAATGAAAATTCACATGTAAAACCCTGTCTTTTTCCTTAAGCCCACTCCACCCAACTCTCTCCCTCCAGCTTACCCTGTTTTTTCCCAACAAGAGGTCATTCAATATTTTAAGTGAAGAGCTGAGATATGAGGTTGAGGATAATTGGCTAATCTTCTTGCTGGACTCTGCACTCCGAAGATGATGCTGTAGGTGAATGCTCTTAAATAAATATATATATATATATTTACAATTGCTTATTTGTGATCAAAGCTGAGGAAGTCTTTATTTGACTCAAAACTACTCCTTCTTCTTTCTCTTGTTTCAGTCTCTTTTCCTTTCTTACTATCCACTGGTATGTTGAATTGATTCTGACTGGCAACTCTTTACTGAAGACTATTGTTGCTGGAATACGTGAGTCATAAGCGGAACTGAAATGCTTACTGACCCACAGAGTCTCAAGTCACAGAAACGAAGTTCACTGGAAGGTTGACGCTCCAAGAATGTGAGAGAAAAAAGGCACACTTACTTCTCGAAATGCCCAGCTCTCTCGCCTAACCTCTCACCCTCCTTACTCATGAAGAACGAGATGCCCACTTTTCCGCAGATTCTCCCTTCGAAGTCCTTCGAAGAAACAGCGGGCTTTCTCGAAATAATGTCCCACTGCGGGACTGAGTGAAGTTCTCGAAAGGTAACTAGTTTATACTAGAAGTCCAAAACTCTGACTAGAAATTTTACCGGAAGAGGACGGAGCTCGAGAGAACCCCGCCACTCCACAAAATTAGACAGTTGAAGTGCGCCGCGTATTGGAAGCGCGCGCACAACTTCAAAATAGAAACACTGCACCACAGCAGAGGAACAGTGGGAGGGAAGGAGCGGACCGACCAGCGGCCATCTTGGAAGGAAGGGGTAGAAATGTTACTACACTACCAATGACCGTAGGAAGGCGGAGAGCGATCTTACAGATACGCATCGACGCCTTCCTCGGACCAGCCTAGCCTGACTATGAGATTGTTGCCTCAACCGGGGAAAACTAGCCCTTTCAGCTCCAATCCTGACACTTACCTACATAGAGTAGTACCAAACCCTGCAGTGGTTTTATATCAGATACCCTGGAATGCAGGCTGGTTTACAGTAATTGATTTATGCCATGCCTTTTTCTCTATTCATTTGCAACCAGATAGTCAATATCTCTTTGCCTTTAAGTTTGATGACCGTGTCTTGGCATGGTGTCGAGTTCCTCAAGGGTATTTGGAGATTCTCTCAATCTTTAACCAGATCTTGAAAAGGTGTCTGGAAACACTGGTCATGTCCCGAAAGTCAGTTCTGGTGCAGTATATTGCCCCAAGTTTGGCAAATTTGTATGTTCATAGTTTTGAACAACAATATATTTTCAACGTTAACAATCCATATCGAGATAACATCCGGTTAAGGAGAAGATACATCGATGATGTGTTTGTGGTGTGGAGAGGTACATCATCCTCTATCCTCGATTTTAAAGCTTGGTTGAATGTTCAAAATGATTTTTCGAACTTCACATGTGAATACAGTAAAATCGCACTACCTTTTTTGGATAGTTTGATCACTCCTCAAGATGGTGGTTTGAATACAGAGCTATATAAAAAACCTATGGCAAGAAATTCACGTCTATCTTTTGATAGTTTTCATCCCCAGGCCCTACGGGAAAACTTGCAGTTTGGCCAGTTTTTGCGCATTAAGAGAAATTGCTCCACTACTAAAAAATATCAGGAACATACAAAAAAAACTGTCCATTCAATTACAAGCTCGCCAATATCCCAGGGACCTTGTGAAAAAGGTCTATGAAACGTGCTGCCAATAATAATTGTGCTGCTCTTTTGGAGACCGGGGCTTCTAAAGCATCTTTGGAAAGATTGACTTGTGTACACATATTTTGTAGTTACACCAATAAAATCCAAAAAAGTATTCTGTCCAATTGGAAGATTTTGAACATTGGGGAAACAGCATTACCCCGGCCTTTGTTTGCTTTCAAACGCAGCACCAGCATCAAGGACCGCTTGATACATACACGTCCACGCTACAATAAAACGAATCCACAAGATACCCTGTGGGGTTTACCCCCGGTACAGGGACATTTTCCTTGTGGTTACTGTACAGCTTGTTCTAACACTTCTCATACCACTGAGATTGACATTGGTTCGCCTAAACCGTGGCTATTGACACAACATACGAACTGTAATAGTGAGAACCTCCTTTACCTGATTACCTGTCCATGTGCCTTGCGGTACGTGGTCTTGACCACACGTAAAGTGAAGGTACGAATTCTTGAACACAAGAGCACTATTAGGTGTTGGAAAACCTCTACTAAATTGACCAATCATTTTCGGTCAGCTCAAAACAGTCCTGCTGACCTTAAATGGACTGTATTGGAAAAACCATATATTCCACCCCATATCACAGATGTGACCTCCTTTTTATTTAAACGCGAGCAATGGTGGGTCTATAAATTGAAAAGTGATAGGGTAGCTCTCAATGATGAGATTACGTGGGTTTCTCTATAATAGAGACTTTATATACGCCAGACCTTCCTGTTTTTTGTCTCTAGATTACTGCCTCAGAGACATCTGGTCGTTGAGTTATACTGGATAGTTTGTTCTTTCCAGTAAATAAGAGAGCTAAACTGTAATTTTTTAGGGTTTTTCCTTTCTGTGACTATTTGGTACAGGTCTTCGCTTATTATTGGTGGATGATTACACTCTCTATATTAGTATAGTCACGAAGACGCTAACAACATGAGGTTATTCCTCATTTTTGCATGCTTAGTTATCACCGTTATGCTGTCTATCCTGTGCTTTTTTGAACCTGGGGGCGAGATGAATTTTGACACAGTGAGCCGCGTGGATGCGTTGAGGTAGTGACAGTATCTCCACATATGCGCATTACTTGTCTCGCCTAAACGTGTAAATCAGAATGCCACTAAGTAGAGACTTGTGGCAAACAAATGATGTTAGCACAAATAACGTATTAGTGGGTTGGTAAACGACAGATGATTACGTTTCGCTTTAGAATTTAATTTTGGCAAGTGGTTCCACAGCTGCGCATATGCAGTTTGTCACTGGCCTTATCAGCGCGATTGCGCGTTTTTGTGCACATTTACTTTGGAAGGGGTAAGGCGACTGCGCATGAACAACTGATCAATGTTTCCATCGGCGCGATGGCACAGATCAGTTTGCAGTGGCGTATCGAGCACAGCTGGTGCCGATTTGTTCACACCGCAGAGCACTACTTATACGGCCTCAGTCTCGCAGTCAACTCACCTCTGGTCGCCGGCTCAATTTGTCACGGAGTACCGACGGAGAGGTGAGTTTGACTTTATTGGGCTAATATACCTTTTCTGGCTTGGGAATTTTTCCCTTTTTTATCACCTAGTGGTTCCCTTCTGTTGTCTTTGCCTCTTTGTCAGAGGGTTGTGGACGCTCTGAGAGGACCTTTTTAAATTACTAGGTTGCTGCTCTATACTGGGTTTTGTTAAAACAGGTGCTTGGAAAGTCTTAGAGCGCTGTTTTTCATTGTTCATTGTATGTTGGTCTCTTTTAAAGCTTCTAGGTGCTCAAGTTATTGTGTGTGGGAGAAGTGTGAGAGAGGATTTCTTTTCCTGGGACTTGTTCTTCCTACACAAGAATCAGGCACTAATATTATGATTAATGAAGACACTAGGTTATTGATTTGTTAATTTTTTATTAAACCAATAGATACAGGCCAACAGAGACAATCAGCCTTATTGTTTATGAATTCCCTTGATTGCTCCTTGTTTTTCACTGTTTGCTCTGATTTTCATGCCTCATTGATAGTCTATAGGTTTTTGATCAGCCATAGACTAGAGAGGACATGTCTTTACTAATGGCACTGTACACCGTTTTTTAGAGCGGTGCCCCCTTCCTGAGCGGCTGCCAGGCTGAGGTGGGTCTGAGTACCCAGCAGTTGCGGGTAAGATTTGTTATAATTTAAATTTCACAGTACCACAAGATATATTTGTGCATAATTTGATTATTCTTATTGATTTGCATTATTATTATTATTATTTTAATTTTTATTTTTAGGTAAACTCGTCCTTACTATAACTGCTGTACAGAGGATTGAGATTAAATACCAAAAAACATATATATCCTTTTTTCGCTGCACTGATTTATTTGTTCGCAGCAGCACCTGTTTGAGGTCCTGAAGAAAGCCTAACCCACGTTTGGGTATTATGGCTAAAACATGTTGACCAACTTTCTTTTTCTCCTTAGTGGTTACAAATCCATACCACTGGTGCTCTGGTTTTAATTCTGGCAGTTGGTGTCTTAGAATAAATTCAGTATCGACACCTCCTAGCTAGTTTTAGTTTCACTGTTTTCACTTTTTTTGCGCTGCGCCCTCACTCCTTAACAATCTTATTGCTCTTCATATGAGGTTTAAGATTATCCTCGTTGTTACAAAACATCCCCGAGCTCCCCTCTCAATGAGAGGGTTGTAGCCCTCAAAGGAACTAGGTTTTTCCTTTGAGATGAGAGTCCCTATGATGAAGTATGTCACTTTTTGGTGAGTGAGGGATTTTGTCCTAAAAAGGGAAATGCCCAACTTTTTCCGTGGTGGTATCTGTGATTTTGTTTGTCTTTATTTGCCATGTAGTTGTGAACACATTCTTTAATAGTAAATAGCTTAGACCCAGGGATTTCGTACTGTTATGGCAGTATATTGATGACCTGCTGGTCGCATCAAGGCGACGGGAGGATTGTGTTACTGACTCAATTGCATTGTTGAACCATTTGTCAGAAGGAGGACACAAAGTATCTCCAGAAAAATTGCAATTTTGTACAGAAAGAATAAAAATAATAAAACAAATGTCGCTACCTCACACTCAAAGAGAAATGAGAATGTATATTGTAGACAATGGATTATGGTGTTTTCCTTGTTGGCAAAACCATTAATCCAGATGACCTGAAAATGTGCAAATGACCCAATTGTTTGGACTGATGAATGTGTTAAAGCTTTTGTGAGATTACGAGACTGTCTGTGTGAGGCCCCTGCTTTAGGCATGCCTGACTATACAAGAGAATTCGCACTGTTCTGTTGTGAAAAAACAAATTGTGCACTTTCAGTTTTGACCCAAAGACATGGATTGGGCAGACGTCCAGCAGCCTATTTCTCTGCTACTTTAGACCATGTAGCTTCAGCTCTACTGAGCTGCTTAAAGGCAGTTGCTGCTACTTGTATGAGCTTAGAACAAAGTGAACCTATTGTTATTGTTAAAGTTTTCATCCCACATTCAGTTGAGATTCTCTTAACCAGAACTCGAACTCAGCACCTTACTCCCAGTCGGATGACTAAGTATGAAAGAGTGATTCTGGGAGCAGAAAACGTGACAGTGGTGAGATGTTCAGTGTTAAACCCCGCAACTCTGCTGCCAGATCCCACCTGTGAAGAGGTGATGGATGAAATAGATCATGATTGCTTGGGCGTGACAGAACTGTGTACAAAGCCCCAACCTGACATTAGAGAAGAGCCCTGAAAGACCCAGATCACGAGCTATTTGTAGATGGCTCGCGCCTGAGAATTGAGGGAGGAGGACTCAATGCTGCCTATGCCGGTTGTAAACTTTCAGGTGTAATTGAAGCATCCCATTTACTCGGAGTAAAGTATGCACAAGTAGCTGAATTGATGGCTTTGATTTAAGCATGTAAATTTGGGAAAATTGGAGGATAACCATATTTACTGACAGTCAATATGGTTTTGGAATTCTGCACGACTATGGCCAGATTTGGCTGCAGAGGGGATTTCTGACTTCTTCAGGATCTCCAATAAGAAATGGGGAAATTGTGAAAGAGCTATTGGAAGCAATTCAGTAGCCAAAAGAAGTGGAAGTGGTCGAGTGTGCTGCTCACCAGTCAGGAAATGACTATGTGACAGCGGGTAACATATATGCTGACCAAATTGCTAAATATTGTGCAGAAACTAATATGGCACTGAATCGAAAAATTTAAACAAGTGAAAACAGATGCCAACTTATGTTTTTCTCAGCTCCAGAAACATGGGAAGAAGTAAGGCAGTTACAGGATGAGGTTGAGGTGAGCAAAAAGGAAATCTGGTTGAAAGCATATATAAGACAAATACATATGTATTTACATCCCATATAGTAATGTCTATAATAGACCAATAGCACAACTACACTTTGCCAATCACGAGTAGTTGCCAACCTTTACCGTGCAATACAAACATTGAGTCCTTCGTTAACTTCTATCACCGCTGCCCTTCTTAACGGTAAGCCTATACGGGCGATTCTGATTGGGTGCACCGCAGAAAGGGGCAGATGCAGACAACGAACGTGACAGAACCGGTAAGCTCCGATGGCCGCCGCAATTGGGACAACATCTAAACTAAAGTAAGATGTCTCTAATTTTCCCCACTTGTGCTTTCTTCTTTTTAACTATAGCAATGGAGTTCTCAACCTGCCCCCGGGCATCTCCGAAAGAATATTAATATCTTTATCGAAGGTAAATGCATGTGACACATTACCAAAGCATGATTGAGTTACCTGTGACCTCACCACTGTAAGATGCGACTAAGTATCACTAACTATGTCTTTATAATCGGCATCTTCCACCTATTTATTCATAGATTTACATTCATGATGATACACGATGTTTGTCACGGAATTATTTACCGACCACAAATGATAATGACCACTGTATATTTACCAATTGAACTTAAAATCATTTCCATATTCTAGCCCGAACTAGTGAGAACATCCTGACAGTCACTTTTAATTTCACCTCGCTAAGACTCGCGTCCCCTCTCTTCACGTAACCGCCCCCACTATTCGCCATTTGTTAAGCTTACTTTTTACCTCACCTATTTCACCCACGATAGTAGCTCCTCCAAATGATTTCATGAAGCAGTATTTCATGATCTTGAGTTATCAAAAATATGTGAACCTAACTTTCTCTACCCTTTTTAGGTACAGATACTTTTGATCTGACCTCATTATTAACAAGTGGAATATTTTTTCGCTTTAGGAGCGATAACGCGCCTTCCTACAATTACAGGTCCTGATGAAAGCCTTTAGACCATTACAGAAGGCTGAAACATGTTGACCCTTACACTATGAAAAGTACGGCGGACCAGTAACTCCGTCTCACTCCGCACTTCTTACTTTTTAATTCTCTGATCAAGCTTTCAAGAATAAAGTTACAATGGAAACAATGACCAAGAGATTTTAACTCACCAGATACGAACCCTCTCACACCCCCCGCCCTTATTTTTCATGTCTGGATGCTACTGTTTAACCAGAAGGTCTTCCTCTGGGTGGAGGGCAGCATACATTCTAAAAAGACCCGATGATGATGCTGCACTATTACACATAAGCGGTAATCCAGTTCATGCCGCCGTTGTACCTGTGTATAGTTATGAGGGTTCTTTTATGAAGGAACCAACAGAAAAAAGACCCTGGCTACACAGGACAAGTGGTCCACTCTCTTTTTGATTTTTTTGAAAGCAGTTTGCACCAGAAGAGCAGAAGATGAGGTGTGGGTGTACCCTGATGGCAGACCAGTTATGCCAGACTGCTTACTCTCACCAATGGCCCAATTGTATTATGGTGACACACGTGTAGGCAGGGATGCCATGATTAGGCTTTTCAGACAAAATTGGTATAATACAAGACTTCGGGTGGTCGCTGAGAGCCTTTGCCAGAGATGCTTAATTTGTCAACAGCAAAACCCAGGCAGGAAAACCATAGTCTGTTGGGGAAAAATTGGAAAGGCCGATGGTCCATTTGTGAGACTACAAATAGATTTCATTGAGTTACCTCCATGTAAAGGCCTGAAGTATGTCCTTTTTATAGTGTGTTTGTTTTCACGATGGGTGGAGGCAAATCCCACTAGGAGGAATGATGGTCTCACAGTCGCAAGCTACTGTTGAGGGAATTTATCCCATGTTTCGGTTTCCCAGTCACTTTGGAATCAGATAGAGGACATCATTTTAACAATGAGGTATTTTGATTAGTCTGTGAAGCATTCAAAATTGATCAGAAACTGCCCTGTGCATACCACCCAGAGGTTTCTGTAGTGGTTGAACAAATGAATGGCACAATCAAATCGAGACAGGCTAAAGTGTGTGCATTCACATCATTGCAATGGCCTGATTCATTGCCTCTTGTGTTGATGGAACTCCGAAGTATTCCTGAAAGGAAAACTGGACTAAGTCCCCATGAAATCATCATGGAAAGGGCAATGAGACAAGCATTTATTCCTGGAAATAAATTGATGAGTATAAATGATGATTTTGAATTGGACTATTGCAAAGGATTGGCTGACCAAGTGCGTTCTGTCTCCCACCAGGTTGGAGAAGAAGTATTTGCCAGGCAGCCAATGCAAGTGCATGATTTGAATCCTAGAGATTGGGTGGTAGTGAAGAAACACGCCAGGAAAACGTGCCTAGCACTGAGGTGGGATGATCTGAGGTTCCGTGTGGGACGGAACGACACTTTTTGGGTGGTGACGAATATGGGTGAGTTGGGTATCTATGAACCGCAAATGACGAGTATAGTGGGTGTACGCAGTTTCGCTACGCAACCACGTATGGTTCGTCTGATTTTTGGGTTTGTTCATCTGACCCCTCGGGTTCCATATTAGATACGGCATCCATTTTGTTTCTTGCCCTCAAGTAGCCAGCGAACGGACTTTGTCCGCTTCGTGACCCTGGGACTCCCAAGCTTACACGAGGGACACGTGTTCTTTGGAGTATGACTTTTATGACGAAGGGAACGACACGACGAAGGCAGATGGCCCCGCTCAAGGCTTATCTTGCCGTGCCGGTCTATTGTTTCAGCCATGCATACATTAGACACGGTGTCTCTGATCCCGTTATCAAGTTCCCTTTATTACTCCTAACACTCTTCTCTAATCTGTTGTGCATCCTTGTCCTTTCTTTGCATCTGTTCTTGCCCCTTCTCCTAATGTGTTTACGATCAGGATGGAATGTGTTTTATTGCAGAGAAGATATGTTTTTACAGTTGGGAACTGGCAATACTGTTGTAATTATGTTCCGGCCTCCTGAAACATGAACGCAACCCTTTTGAAGTTTATTATGGGAACTGAGTTGTAATCTTTGTTCACTATACTGTTCTATGGGAAAAACGTGTATAAAAGGAGCGATCCACTTTTGCAAATTGAAGCAGTCTCCGAGAACCTACACGCTGTGTACTTCTTGTGACCTCTGTATCCCTGCAGTAAATAAACGCTGATCTCTGACGTCGCTGGAAGTGTCCCGTGTCTCTGTGTTTGGTACGCCAGAACAGGTAACCCGCGAAGGTTTCAGGTGTTGTTCCCTGGCACCGCTGGGTCTTAGAAAAACCCAGTCCTTCAGTTGGCGCCCAACGTGGGGCGACATCAGCGGTACCGGTCCAAAGCCCGACGATCGTGAGGAACTTCGTGTGAAATCTCCGAGGGAAGGTGCACCCCGCTTCATCGATCCAGTTGTCTAAATAAGTGGCCCGACGTCTTTTCCCGCGAAGATCCCCGCCTCCTGACGGCTGCGACGGACTGATGCCCTGACTGTCGACCTGTTTTGGCGCCTGGCGTAGTCTTTTGTACGGCGAGACGATAGACGGGCCTTCCTGGTGACGCCATTGTTCTTTCAGTTAAGTATTTGTGGGTCGCTCCCAGTGTTCCTTTGTTGTTTGCATGGTACCATAGCATTTGCGGTTCTTAGTTGTTGGGTTTTATTTGACGATTGCAATTGCCAAAAACCGAGGGTCTCGCAAATTTTTTGTGAGGATATCATAAATTCGATAGCCCTTGAAGTTTGTAAACTCGGTTAGTGTGCGCGATGCCTCGCCGTAGTACTTTGTTTGGGTTTCTCAAATGTTGCAGAATGGATTCCCGGCTGGAGGATTCATGTCCGATACCTCCGGTTGGAACTCCAATTTACGAGCTCTATAGTCGCCATGGCATGGGTCCTATCGTGTATAATGAATATTGGGTCCGCTACACTAAAAATGATGGGGTTCTTAGTTGGCCATCTCATGGTAGTTTCGAAACTGCCGTTTTAGATAATTTGGAAGCTAAACTGTTTAAAAAGAAGGCTAGGCCGGCCATGTTTGATTCCTTCCGGTTGTGGCGGAAAGAGGCCAAGCAGAAAGAAATCAAACAGAGTAAGAAAAATAAAAGAGACGGTGTTATTGCGGTGATGCAAGATGCTGAACAGTATCAGCGAGACAAAAATGAGAAAGAGCAGGAAGTTAGTGCTCGACTTCATCATATGGCGGTGGATAAATGTTATCCGGTGCTACCGTCAAATGTCGATAAGTCAGGTGAAGAAGCGGTAGAGGATTCGCTATTGTCTTATCTGTTGAAATCACCACCTCCCTATGCTCCTGATACTCTGGGTCCTGTGATTCTACCTCTTCCTCCACCTGCTGTTTTAGCGGCCGCTGGTCAGCCCGCTGTTCCTCCCGCTCTCCCGCATCCCTTTGTGCCACAAATCGTCCCTCCTCTTTTACCGGCTTCTCTTCTATTGCCTCTACCCCTACTGTTGCTGCGCCTGCATCTTCTTCCTCTTCTCCTTCTGTTCGTAGTCGTCTCCTGACTGCTGTTGCTACTCTTTATTCTCCGCTTTTTTGGGCCAATACTCGGCTCGACTCTTTCTGATGCCGCTCAGCGGCGTAGTCAGCTTCCTGATGATAGGGAACGTGAATCGCTGGTAAAAATGGCACGTAAATGGATACGTAATCCCGTTAAATACTCTTCGCGTGTAGTGTTTGAAACATTTTCTCAGTTTAATGCGCCCACTCAACGATTCGTGTTTGAGGAATTGTGTAAATCATTGAAGGAGGAGTGGGATCACGATGTGGTAGATAATGTACCGTCAGAGGTTTCTGATCTCCAGCATCGGTTCACAACTGGTGTGATCGTGGGTGACAAGGTTCGAGAAGCTCTAGAACGTCTGTTATCATTTCGATGTACAGTGCAACCTCGAGCATTGTTTAAGGAAGAGACTGCAGCGTGGATGGCACAACCTGGTCAATATCCGATGCGGGAAGTTCCCCCAGTATGGATGCCAGGTGATCCTACTGCTAACCCTGCTGTCCCAGGCCGTTTTCAGAGAGTGTGGATACACCTCCCTTGGAAACGATCGGAAGTCTTACAGGTGAAGCACACTTTGCCTGATCCCCGTAAAAATCCAGCGGGTTATTATAAGGAGTTGTCCCAATTGGTGGATGCTACTGTTATGAACCTTGCTGATATTGATATGTTGTTTGGCAATGTAGTGCCTCAGCCGATTTGGGCGAAAATTCGTCACGAGAATCACGCGGCCGAGTTGGGCGGTGATTGGGCTGCCCTTACAGCGGCAGACGCTCAGCAAGTTGGTGGGGCTAAGCCTGAGCAGCTTATTGTGGAATTGCCCCAGAGGATAATTACCCTCATGAAAACGCTTATGCCGGCGATGCGCGTCAATTGGGACAAGTTGTCCGCGTGCAAGCAAAAGAGGGATGAAAGCGTATCTGACTTCTTTACGAGATTTGAGGAAGCATTTGTCGATCATAGTGGCCAGGACATGGGTTCAGAAGGTGGTCAGCGGTTGTTTGTTGATAAGTTTGTATCGAACTTGTTGCCCGAACTTAGCAATAAGTTGAAAAATTCTGAGAGTTCATGGGTTGTTTCTACCACTGCTCAAATATTGGCTACGGCCCAATATTACGAAAATAGGGAAAAGGAGGAAAGTGAACGTGCAGATAAGAAAACAAAGGATCTTAAAACTAAGGTCCTATTGCAGCAAGCGTATCCTCCGCGCTCAAATTTCAATGATTCGCAACAGCCAAATAGATCGCAATCACAGTTCTCTAGATCGCAGACACGGAATGACTCTCCCGCACCTCGTTTTGTGTTGGGATATAATCAATGTGCGTACTGTCGAGGGGAGGGCCATTTGAAGTTTAATTGTCCGGTTCTCCGTGATAGGAATAATGGTGTGTCAGCTCGAGGAGGTCGTGGTGGTCCTCAACAAGCTTCACGTGGTAGAGGTCGTGGAGTTACTCAGAATCAGGCCGAGCGTTTTGCCACTTCCTCAGACTCGCAGAATTGTTTCGATCGACGTGAACAATCGTCTGGTAGATCTGCACAGTATCATGTGGATGACCATTACGTTGAGCATGATGTTGATACGGATGGTATCTACTAGGACAGCCATAGACAAAGGAAGGGAGAAGTATCAGTTCCGGTTGATCAGAGAGGGCCTTATGTTGCAGTAGCCACATTGGGCGTCGTTGAGCCTTTTCTGTTGGACACTGGTGCAGCAAAAAGTTCCATTATGCATTCGAAACTCCCTGGCGCACCTTTGTCTGGCTTAACGAATGTTTCCGTTGGATTCTCTGGCGCCCCCGTTTGCAATCCAGTCTCTAGCCCCTTGCCCCTTACGATTGGGTCTCATGAGTTAGACGCTCCTTTGATTTTGACTACTGGTTGTGGTGAGAATCTTTTGGGCTTGGATTTGTTGAAGAGGTTACATGCGACTTTGTACTGCTCTCCTACGGGTGTGGAGCTTACATTGGGTGAGAATGTGATCTCCCCTATGTATCTGTCAATCGATAAGCTCCCGCCGGAATTGAGTTCTCTTCCGGTTTCTTTGTGGGCAACAGGTCCCAATGATGTGGGCCTACTGAGCATCCCACCTTATGTTGTTCAATTGAAAGCTGATGCGCGCTTACCACGCATACCCCAGTATCGTATTTCCCTTGATGGTGAACGGGCACTATTAGCGATCATTTATGATCTGATCGGTAAAGATGTTATCGAGGAGACACGAGGTAACGTGTGTAATAGTCCCGTGTTGCCTATTTTGAAACGAACTGATCCGTCCAAGCCTCCCGTGTACCGTCTAGTTATTGACTTACGGGAAGTAAATAAAATTGTTGTCCCGCAGTTTCCTGTGGTTCCAGACATTACAGCTTTACTGACTCTGATTCCAGCCTCTGCATCGTGGTTCTCGGTAATCGATCTGAAGAATGCGTTCTTTAGCATTCCGATTGCTGAGGAAAGTCGTGATTTGTTCGGATTTTCGTTAGGAGGTCGCAGTTTCCGGTTCAAACGCGCACCTCAAGGCTACTGTGAGAGCCCATCGATCTACAGCCAAGCTCTTAAAAGTCAACTAGATGCATTTGTGCTGCCAACTGGTGCGGCTTTGATTCAGTACGTTGACGATCTGTTGGTAGCTGCAGATACTGAACAAGTTTGCCGGACTGCTACTGTGTCACTATTGCAGCATCTCTGTGACTTACACTAGGGGTGGGCGGAATTTGCGTAATCGCGTTACGCAAATCTCCGCGAAACGGTAAAAAATCTCCGCGAACATGCAGAAATTCCGCGAACACGCGGAAGTGCTTGTTCGCGATGCTTTTTTCCTGTTCACAGTTGCTGTTTGCGTGCTCGGGGAGAAATATCTCGCGAACATGCATTTTGAGAACGCGAACAAGAAAAAAATTTGCGAAGTCGCGGAAAGCCGAATTTTGGGTAATTTCGCGTTCTCCGCGGAACGCGAAATTACCGAAATTCCGCAAATTCCGCGAGCGGAACGGAATTTACCACCCAGGCCTAACTTACACCACAAAGTGTCACCTTCTAAGTTACAATATTGTTGTCAAGAAGTTACCTACTTAGGTCACTTATTGTCAAAGGCGGGAAGAAGGTTGACCCCTGAAAGAATTGCAGCAATTGCTCGAATGACTGTGCCGACGACCCAGAGAGATGTGCGTGCCTTTTTAGGTATCACGTCATACTGCAGACAGTGGATTCCGAATTTTTCATTGTTAGCGAAGCCATTGATATCTCTCACGTGCAAGGACGTTTCGACTCCTTTGCCATGGACGGAGGAATGTCAGAAAAGTTTTTCTGAACTACGTGACGCACTGTGTTCGGCTCCTGTGTTAGGTACTCCTGATTACAGCAAGCCATTCACATTATACGTTCACGAGAGGGAAGGTTGTGTGTTGAGTGTTTTAACGCAACAATTCGGTGACAAGCAGCGCCCGTGTGCATATTTTTCCTCAACCTTAGACCCGGTAGCGAGAGCGTTGCCAAGTTGCTTGAGGGCGACAGCGGCAGCAGCGGCGTCTATTCGGAAGTCCGCAGGTCTTGTTATGGATAATATGCTCATGGTGATGGTTCCGCATGCAGTTGATACTCTTTTGAATCGGACAAAGACTCAACATCTGACGAGTGCAAGGTTGTCTGGGTACGAGCTGACCCTTTTGGCAAGTCATATACAGATCAAACGTTGTAATGTACTCAATCCGGCGACATTGTTGCCGATTAATATGGAATCAGATGATGTGCCGCCACATGATTGTTATTTACGAACTGAGGAAGAAACAAAAGGTCGTGTGGACCTAAAAAACACTCCCTTGACAGATCCCGATGGTACTTTGTATGTGGATGGTTCGTGCTTTAAATTGCCGAATGGTGATGTGACGACTGCGTATGCTGTAGTGACGTTGAGCACGGTTGTGGAAACTGCGAGATTGAATCAGAATTCAGCGCAAGCTGCAGAGTTGATTGCATTGACAAGAGCTTGTGTTTTGTCTAAAGGAAAGCGAGTGAATGTGTTTACCGACAGTCAGTATGCATTCGGTGTTGCGCATAATTTTGGAAGATTGTGGAGAGAAAGAGGATTTATGACATCGCATGGTACGAAGATTCAGCATGGGCAGCTCGTGAATGACCTTTTGGATGCACTTACACTGCCTAAACAAGTGGCGATTGTTAAATGTAGTGCACATCGGAAAGTGACGGATGATGTTGGTCGTGGTAATGCGTTTGCGGATGAGATTGCTAAGGAAACGGCTAAGGATCTTGCGACCCGAATGTATGTCACGAGTTCAGTGAGGTGGCCGATGGAGACTGGTATGTGTGAAAATACTATTGAGAGTGTGAAAGCAATTCAGAACGAAGCTACTAAAGCCGAAAAGACTAAGTGGAAAGAAAGTACGGGAAAGTTGGACATGCATGGATGTTGGGTTGACCTGACGGAATGTCAGAGGTGGATGCTACCAGATGCGTACGTATTAGCTGTTGTGACGATGGCTCATGGGTTGTCACATATCAGTGCGAAAGGAATATGTAGGTTTTTGTCACCTGTGTGGAGAAATGAGGGTATTGCTAAGTGTGCCGAGAGAGTGGTTAAGAACTGTATGGTGTGTTTGATGCACAATCCCGGCAAGGGCACTCCCACTCCACCTGGTCATTTTGCTCCTCCTGTTTGTCCCTTTGAGGTTATCCAGCTGGACTTTATCCATATGGAGAGATGCAATAACCTAAAGTATGTTTTGGTTGTGGTTTGTGCGTTCTCCAGATGGATTGAGGCCTATCCTCTTAAGGATAACACTGCCCTGTCCACAGCAAAAATCCTGCTGAAGGAATACTTTCCTCGGTACGGAATGCCACGGATTGTATGGTCGGATAATGGAAGTGAGTTTTTGGGAAGTGTAATGCAGAGTGTGTGCAAGGGTCTTGGAATTCGTCAAAAATTCCATAGCGCTAATCATCCACAGGCAGCGGGTTTGGTTGAAGGGTACAATGGTACCCTAAAACTAAAACTCGCCAAGACGCAGGCTACGACTGGTCTATCATGGCCTGATGCCTTGCCTCTGGCTCTCCTATCGACCAGAGCGACCGTACACTCTCGAGTAGGGCTTAGCCCGTATGAGATTGTGTTCGGCCGCCTTGCGAATATTTGGGGGGTCCCGAGACCAAGGGCTTTTAATAGTCTTGAGTACCCAATGTTAATTGATTACCTGCATGATTTGACCACTAAACTACGGTTAATCCATCAACAGGTCTTTGAAGCTCTACCGGCGCAGACAGAGGGCCCTGGACACCAGCTCCGGCCAGGAGACTGGGTTGTTACCCGAAATTTTGGTCGGAAGCGTAACTTGGAGCCAAGATTTGTAGGACCCTTTCAAGTCTTATTGACGACGAGGACTGCGGTTCGACTGGAGGGCCGGAAGAATTGGGTACACGCCAGCCATACGAAAAGGGTACCGATTCCCTTACCAACGGATGGTTGGGTGAGGACTGGGATTTCGGCAACAGAAACTGAGACTCCTTTGCACTTTGTGCCGTTTAGCGACGCTCAACCTGTGGGGAATGATTTGTCACTGCCAAACCCACATGTGGAGTCATCGGTAGCAGAAAGCCCAAGGTCTGACTCGTTGTCCACTTCATCGAATACTGTTGCGCCAGCCGAACAATTGTTTGTAGAGCAAACTCGACCTGGAAGAAGTCGATACTTTCTTCGTTCAAGGACTAATAAAAGTTAGTTGTATATTCGCTTTTGATGTTATGAACATTATGGACAATTATATCCTTTCTTTTTAAGTTTTTATGTGCTTTCCCACGGCTTAGAGATTTGTAATCTGAACTTTTCGAGGGAACCTCTCCATCCGGGTCACCGTAGGGCCGTGCGGGTACTCCTTTCTGTTTAGCAGGTTTCTGACGCTAGGTCGGTTACTTTTGTCGATTCCTGGGAACTCCTGGGGATTGATAATCGCTACTCAGAACGAAGTGCGTCAAGTACGTCACGGACGGTCTGTAGAGGATGGTATTCTCTAAGCTGTTGGAAGTAGAAAGGATGTCGGCGCAGAGATCAGAATTAAGAAGAGTTGTATGTACAAAATGCTTTTTGTTTCATGTGTTCCTATTGTTCCTGACCGTATCTATGTTATTGGTGGGTGGAGTGTGCTTTGGAGTACAGTTGTTATTACCTTCTGTTTCACCTACCTCTTCTCCTAAACTGAGCTCCCTCACCACTGTTTCCCCACATTCTTTTCATCCCCTGCCTCAACATGAACAGGTTAGGCGTGCGGAATTTATGAATAACTCCTTCGTTCAACTTCTACATCAGCATCAGTTGGTGATGAATACTACCAATTGTTGGGTGTGTGGGTTAATGCCACATACCATGGATAGGGGTATTCCATATTTGGTCCTTCCTTACAGCTCCCAGGGTTCAGCTCGAGCATTCCAAACTATGTTCCGTAGTGCACTAGATTCCTACCCCAGTCGAGAGCCACGTTCTGCCAATTTTGGTCCTGGGCCGTATCACAAACCTTTGGCGATAGCGGATTTAGATAGAGATGTTTTTGATGCATCGCTTATCCCAAATGAAGAGGTACAGGCTTATAAGGATCTGAGCGAGGCTGAGTATAGTACGTCAGTGGGTGATAGACAGCTTAAGAGCTCGTCCCCAATATGGATTGTACCACACCTCGGTAATTTCTGCTTGAAAGGTCTGGGTCGAAATCCGAGAGCACAACTTGGGAACAGTGCTTGCACTGACACGTATGTTCTGCCGATGCTCTCCTCCCCTGTTTTTCTGACCGCTAAGGGCACTTATTTTGTATGTTATGAACGCGCATATACATGGTTACCCCGTGATTTTTCGGGTACCTGTTATATTGCGAATCTTTTACCACCGACTTTCACAGTTGCCTCAGATTATCACAAGACTAGAGTTGTGAGAGGCGTTATTAGCAAAGAGGATACTGCCGGTCAAGAAGCAGGAGACTTCTTTAAGGGTTTCTTGCCATTTTGGGGACCTATGGTTAATAGTAGGAACCTAAGACAGCTGACACGTGTAGTAGAGTCGACTGCTAATATTACTGCAAGTGCCCTAGGTAATCTCACAGCTGAACTTCAGGCGGATAGACTCATGACGTTGCAGAACCGTATGGTTCTAGATGTTGTTCTCGCAGATAGAGGTGGTGTGTGTAAAGTTATCCATTCGAGTTGTTGCATTTTTAT
The DNA here is from genome assembly GCF_964204655.1 of Triturus cristatus. Lineage (NCBI taxonomy): Eukaryota > Metazoa > Chordata > Amphibia > Caudata > Salamandridae > Triturus > Triturus cristatus. Next base: position 1,268,362,380 of record NC_140582.1, read on the forward strand.
TCCTGACAATGCTCCAACTGTCTACCAAGCCATCTCGAAGTTGCACAAGATCTCCGAGTCCATACACGTGGACGAAGGTAATTGGACGCTACTAGGATGGTTTTGGGGCCTGATGTCAACTTGGGGTTGGAAGATTCTGATGATCGTAGGAGTTGTTGTAACGTTTCTGTTCACGTGTTGTCTTTGTGTACAGTGTGGTCCTGCCTTATGTGGCCTATGTGCTACAACGTGTATAAGACGACCATCTGTTACCAAGGAGACGTTGATGAATAGAATGATGTTCCAGCAGCAACTGAGCGATCTGATGAATATTGAAATAGATTCCGATCTTGACTAGTGCTTGCCTACATGAGGGCAAAAGGAGCGTCTGAGGTTCCGTGTGGGACGGAACGACACTTTTTGGGTGGTGACGAATATGGGTGAGTTGGGTATCTATGAACCGCAAATGACGAGTATAGTGTGTGTACGCAGTTTCGCTACGCAACCACGTATGGTTCGTCTGATTTTTGGGTTTGTTCATCTGACCCCTCGGGTTTCATTTTAGATACGGCATCCATTTTGTTTCTTGCCCTCAAGTAGCCAGCGAACGGACTTTGTCCGCTTCGTGACCCTGGGACTCCCAAGCTTACACGAGGGACACGTGTTCTTTGGAGTATGACTTTTATGACGAAGGGAACGACACGACGAAGGCAGATGGCCCCGCTCAAGGCTCATCTTGCCGTGCCGGTCTATTGTTTCAGCCATGCATACATTAGACACGGTGTCTCTGATCCCGTTATCAAGTTCCCTTTATTACTCCTAACACTCTTCTCTAATCTGTTGTGCATCCTTGTCCTTTCTTTGTGTTGGACTTGGCCCTTCTGGCAGGTTCACCCCTGAACTTTTTTGATTTTTACTGGTGACTTGGTGTGGTGATTGTTTGGTTTCTGCGCACTTTCCCTGTGTCCCAGGGTAAAGTGCGTGCGTGCTCTGAGTGCATGTGGTGAGATAGGCCTGCCCTCCCATAGGAATGCATGGGGAATGTATGTGTCCCTAGTAGTTCCTGATGCGTGGGGTGTGCAGGCCCGAGTTTGGTACGTGCGGACTCGTGGGAGTGAATGCTGCGCGATGATGTGTGCGGCGTGTATGTACCTAGTGTGGAAGTGCCACTTCTAGAAGTGGGCACTTCTGTGTGCAGTGTGTCTGTCGCGTGATTGGCTGGTCATGTCATGTGACGGGCTAGGGATTCCCCAGTGTCAGGATGAGTCACCCAGTGGTGAATGGGGAGATCAGCAGCTAGATGGGTGGGAGGAGTCCACCTGGGTCCTGAATAGGACAGGGTTTTCCAAACACAATGCTGGCCCCGCCCCCTGTGGTGCGACTGACGACCCTAGCCCTTCCAGTGAATAGAGTGAGGGGCTGAGCACATCAAGGGTGCTCCCCAACCAGCTGCGACTGGTTTTCCCCCTCACCCTGAACCCAGAACAAAGGGTTTGCCTGTATAAAAATGGGGCTGTGTCCCCACAGAAACTGTTCTTTGCCAGGATCCTGCCTGAGGGGGGCTGCTGCTGCTGCTGCTGGACCAGAGGACCGCCACCTGGACTACCTCCCTGCCTGGAGGCCCAGTGAGCTGGCTCTGGGTCCAGCCTTGCCCCCACCCCTGCCCTGCTGCATGCAGGGGAGAACTTGCCTGTACTTTTGCTGATTGTGTGCCCTGAAGCGCTGGGAGCGCTTTATTTTTCACCTCTAGCGCCTGGAAGCGCTTTCCTTTTCCTTTAGCGCTCAGGAGCGCTTTTATTTCTAAAAAGCCGGTGCCCACCCGGCGTTTGCCCCGTATCTGCCGATTCTAGAGTCTCCTGGCAGGTGCCCACCCTGCCAGGGACATTGCCGTAACTGCTTGCGGGTGCCCACCCCGCTTATTTGCTTATTCTTACGGCGGGTGCCCACCCCGCCGTATACCGCATTGTGGTGCTTGCGGGAGCCTACCCCGCTTATCGGTAAATTAATATCCCTAGCGGGTGCCCACCCCGCCAGGGACCTTGCCGTATTGAATTTCACCCCCCCTCGCGGGTGCCCACCCCGCGTCACCGCAATCGCAACTCACCGCCGCAGCCCAGGAAGTCAGGCAACGCTGACTGGGACGTGGGCGGGACTTTGAAGCAGGAAGCGACGAGAGCCCACCTCGCGCTCCTGCACTGGCCAGAGGAGGAGGGGAATCCGGAAGCTGTGAGCCCGGCAGACTCCGCTCACCAAGTCCCGGGTCCCAGGAGGGGGCCCGGGCGAAAGGAAGAGCCGCGCCGCCGAGACCGGAGCAGCAGTCCCGGTGAGTGGAGGGGGCTCCTAGCTGGCTGGTGAACGGGGGGTGCGCTCCAACCACGGGGGCATTGGTGCATTGCTGGGATTAGAGTCCGCCGAGACTCCAACGTTAGGGGCAGCATTCTTTACCTGGGAGCCCACGAGGCTCCCCCGCATACGGGGGCAGTTCTTTTGATGCGCAGAGCGGCCCCGGAAGGCAGCGGGCCGCTCCAACGTTACCCCCCACATTTGTGCACGAGCCCGCCGAGGCTCCAACGTCGGGGGACATTCTCGTTCTTCAGAGCCCCGTCAAAGCTCCAACGAGGCACTCCTTGTTGTTAGAAGAGCCCAGGGAGGCTCTAAACCTACGGGGGCATTTCGTCCATGACCAGAGCGGCCCCGGAAGGCAGTGGGCCGCTCCGACGTTATTCAGAGGGGCACATTTGTTTATTGAGCCTGTGAGGCTCTAACGGGGGCATTGCTTGATCGTCCAGAGCCCAGAGAGGGCTCAAGAGGCACGCCAGTGCCAGGTTCTTTTTCCCAGCTGCCCAGCACTTAGTGGGCAGCTGCAACGTTTAGGTTGTGCCCTGTTGCTTTACGTTCTAGACTGTGCATCCTGCGCAATCTTGCCCTGACTCTGTGGACAACGGGCGCTGGAGCCCATGAGAGGCCAGTTGGCCTAGGGACTGCCACAGGTGGTGGCTAATGTGAGTTTTTGCGCAGTTGTTCCTACCTGCACCTCTGAATGTGTTTTTATGCGTCATGTGCCTTGTCCTTACACCGCTGAATGTATTTTAGGCATCATGTGTTTTCCTTCCCTACACCTCTGAATGTTATGCATCATGTGTTTATGTGCTTAGACCCCTACAGGTATAGTGATACTTAGGTGGTTGTTTTCTCCCTAGTACAGGTGGTGCTAGTGAGGTCCTGATTCCCTGCGCAATATTTTCCTAAGGTGGTTAGGGTTGCGTAGGTGGTACTTACCTGATACCAGTAGTGACTGGTTGTGTGCTAGGTGTAATTTTGTGCAACAGTAATTTTATTTCCTATGTTCCAAGTGCTATGTTCTAAGAGTGCTAATTCCGGACAGCGGTCCATGTGGCCCTGTCCCCTGTACATATAATCCCTTGTAAATTCTGCCCGTGCCTGTTGGCACATTGTAGAGTGTGTGTTTTTATCTAATGTGTTGTGTATAATACAAAGGCTATTTTTATAGAATACCTTGTGTGGAGTTTCCTTTGTGGTGGGCCTTGGGTGTTGTTGCTGGGTACGCGCGCAAACGCTTTACACATCGCCTCAGAGATAAGCCTGTCTGCTCGTGCCAAGCTACCAAGGGGGTGAGTAGGGGTTATCTTTGGCGTGTAACTCCCCAGCCCTGACTAGAGTGGTGGTTTCTGTCTGGCTTTGGCGCAAGCCCTAGCCAACCAGAAATCGCCATTTCTAACATTGGTGATCAGCGGTGGGATTTGGACTTGCGTTTGTGCTGTACCGCAGCAGCAACTGGCCGCACTACAAAACTCTGCATTTAGATAAATCACATGGTATAGGGATTATTGTTCTAAGTTTGTTTTTAATTGTCATTTCTTTGGAAATGTGGTTTTGTGCACTGTGAGTTAGGTGTCCCTAGCTCGGGAGGGTAGATCATCCCCCTTAGTGCATTGTGTTTCTGGATTCACCAGAGGGTGGGATCCAGTGGTGGCAGCGAAATAGTGTCCTGTACATTTGTCCCCCGCCCTGCGCCCAGAGTTGGTACCTGTGTCACGTGGTGGTCAGGTTGAGGAATCAGGGGTGGTAGAAACTGCCTTACCAGTCCGAGGGGAGGGTTGTGTGTGGATGAGTGGTGTGTGGCACTAGGCAAGTGAGTGTGAGTTCTCTGGGATAGAGAGCTTGCTGAATCTTTTTGTGAATTGTGTGCTCCTGTGTGAAACTCAGACCCCTAGGTTCCCTGTATAATTTTTACCATAACGTCCGCCAGAATGGAGCCTGCTTGTGATCCCTATGAGCTAGCTTGGCGCCAGAGGCAGGAGTTAGAAAGGTACTGTACAGAGGGAGAGTCCGACACCCTGTACGAACTTCAGGACCACCTGGTCCTATGGCAAAAGGGTCCATGGGATCTTGAGCACAGTATGGAAAGGGCCCGGGCCTCACACCTGGAGGGTGGTGGGTCTGTGGGGAGCCCTGAATATTCAGAAGAGGAGGTAGAGGATGACAATACCTGGACGCCAGTAGAGAGTGAGGACCCCATAGGTAGGGCGTCCCTTGCTGGGTCCAGCGTAGGAGGCAGCGCCTCATCCCTTTCCCTGTCCCCAGAGGAGTGGGAAGATAGGAGGAAAGAAAGGGAGCACCAGCTGACGTTAGAAAAGCTCAGGTTGCAGCATGCCCAGGCTATGGCGCAGCTGGAGATCAAAAGACAGATGGCGGAGGCTGAGAGGGCCTTTGCCAGAGAGAAACTAGCTCTGGAGGGTAGGTTATCCCCTGAGCGCAGTTGTGGTTTTCTGGACTCCCCAGGGAGGGTTGAGTCCAGTGGTAGCAGCCAGATAGATTCCAGTGTAGGAAATCCCAGTCCCAGTTCCCCCAGTCTGGTACCTGTTTCCCAGGAGGAGGAGTTAAGGTTGAAATTCAGGGGCAGTAGGAAGCTGTCTCACCAGTCTTGGGAGGAGTTTGTGGATGACTGTCAGGATGCACTGGTGGAATGGCTGATGGTTAACCCGGAAGAGGATTTGAAGGCAGTGATCAAAATGATTATCAAAGAGCAGATGCTCAGTAGTTGTTCTCCAGGGTTGCGCCAACACCTGCAGAGGTACGACTCTTTTTGTCCTTGGGAGCTTGCAGAGGAAGCAGAGCACTGGGAAAGTGCTGGAGGTCCTCTAGTGTCATTAGAGAGTAATTCCAACAGTAGTGGTTCAGAGATCCTCCAGCCCAGCGTGGTGGAGGAGGCTCAGTGTAGCCCAGCTAGGTCCCAGGATAGCGAGGAGGGTGTAGGGGCTCACTGCCTGGCTCAGTGGAGCAGGAGTGAGAGGGTGACCGAGGGTCCCCAGACGCATGAAACCCTGCCTCAGGACTTGGATGGTTTCTTGAGGGAACACCAAGTTGGGGACCTAGGCTGTCCTGTTAGTCCACTTGAGGAAGATCTCTTAGTGAGTGGAGGACCTGGAGCGCCTGTAAACAGGGCTCCTGTGGTTCTAGTGTCTGGCAGTACCGCTCCGGTAGGGAGGGTACAGGAGTCCAGTGTGAGGAGTGATTGGGGGATGAGTTCCCCAGTGGAAGAGCCTGTGGGTCAGGGACTACCCAGTTGGGCTAGGATCTCGTGTAGTGACCAGGGTGGCACCACTTCTGTTCTGGGGGATCTCCGCGCACTGTCAGGTGGACAGGGGACGGGAGATCAGCGCCAGACAGACAGTCGCTTGACGTATGTGTCCTTTGATAGCCTCAGGGGGATGGAGTGGAAATCCCCAGAAGTCCTGGAGTGCCAGGCAATTATTCCACCAAAGGTTCTAGGCCGGAGGTTGGAAGGCCAGGTTCGGGATCAGCCTGACCTGAAGGGTGGGACGTCTGTAACCAGCGTCCCGACCAGTTCTTCTTCCAGAGGTACCGCCCCAGTTGGTAGGGAGCAGGGTTCTGGAAGGGGGTGCAGAGGGTGGGAGAGCCCACCTCTGCCCCCGGTACAACCTGAGGGGTTAAACCCTGGGTTGGAATGGCGTTCTAGGTGTACCCCTCGCCAGAGGAGGAGGAACCCTAGGAGAAGAGGTAGGGGGAGGAGAGCCTTCCCTGAGACTCCTGGTCCGCCTGAGGGTGTAGACCCTAGGCTGGAGAACCAGTGGCAGTCTAGTCCTGTCTTTCAGAGAGGAAGAGTGGAGAATGGCCGCTATGTGCCAGGGGTTACTACCCCCCACTCTGTGGTTGGGCAAAGACCAGTGGCACCTGGGTGGCCTAGGGCCTGGTCTTGGCCGCGGACAGCTTGGGAGTACCAGTGGGGTAGCCCAGTTGGTCCAGACAGTGGTGTTAGAAAGAATTCCATGGGTTCGCCGTGGCGTAGAACCGGAGGGTGTCCCTGCAGTTGCGGGCCCGCGTCCGTGTTCTATCGCCCCAAGCAGGGAAGTCCATCACGGTGGTGATTGGGCTGCCCTGCGTTTTGGCTGGAAGGGGGTTGTGTTGGACTTGGCCCTTCTGGCAGGTTCACCCCTGAACTTTTTTGATTTTTACTGGTGACTTGGTGTGGTGATTGTTTGGTTTCTGCGCACTTTCCCTGTGTCCCAGGGTAAAGTGCGTGCGTGCTCTGAGTGCATGTGGTGAGATAGGCCTGCCCTCCCATAGGAATGCATGGGGAATGTATGTGTCCCTAGTAGTTCCTGATGCGTGGGGTGTGCAGGCCCGAGTTTGGTACGTGCGGACTCGTGGGAGTGAATGCTGCGCGATGATGTGTGCGGCGTGTATGTACCTAGTGTGGAAGTGCCACTTCTAGAAGTGGGCACTTCTGTGTGCAGTGTGTCTGTCGCGTGATTGGCTGGTCATGTCATGTGACGGGCTAGGGATTCCCCAGTGTCAGGATGAGTCACCCAGTGGTGAATGGGGAGATCAGCAGCTAGATGGGTGGGAGGAGTCCACCTGGGTCCTGAATAGGACAGGGTTTTCCAAACACAATGCTGGCCCCGCCCCCTGTGGTGCGACTGACGACCCTAGCCCTTCCAGTGAATAGAGTGAGGGGCTGAGCACATCAAGGGTGCTCCCCAACCAGCTGCGACTGGTTTTCCCCCTCACCCTGAACCCAGAACAAAGGGTTTGCCTGTATAAAAATGGGGCTGTGTCCCCACAGAAACTGTTCTCTGCCAGGATCCTGCCTGAGGGGGGCTGCTGCTGCTGCTGCTGGACCAGAGGACCGCCACCTGGACTACCTCCCTGCCTGGAGGCCCAGTGAGCTGGCTCTGGGTCCAGCCTTGCCCCCACCCCTGCCCTGCTGCATGCAGGGGAGAACTTGCCTGGACTTTTGCTGATTGTGTGCCCTGAAGCGCTGGGAGCGCTTTATTTTTCACCTCTAGCGCCTGGAAGCGCTTTCCTTTTCCTTTAGCGCTCAGGAGCGCTTTTATTTCTAAAAAGCCGGTGCCCACCCGGCGTTTGCCCCGTATCTGCCGATTCTAGAGTCTCCTGGCAGGTGCCCACCCTGCCAGGGACATTGCCGTAACTGCTTGCGGGTGCCCACCCCGCTTATTTGCTTATTCTTACGGCGGGTGCCCACCCCGCCGTATACCGCATTGTGGTGCTTGCGGGAGCCTACCCCGCTTATCGGTAAATTAATATCCCTAGCGGGTGCCCACCCCGCCAGGGACCTTGCCGTATTGAATTTCACCCCCCCTCGCGGGTGCCCACCCCGCGTCACCGCAATCGCAACTCACCGCCGCAGCCCAGGAAGTCAGGCAACGCTGACTGGGACGTGGGCGGGACTTTGAAGCAGGAAGCGACGAGAGCCCACCTCGCGCTCCTGCACTGGCCAGAGGAGGAGGGGAATCCGGAAGCTGTGAGCCCGGCAGACTCCGCTCACCAAGTCCCGGGTCCCAGGAGGGGGCCCGGGCGAAAGGAAGAGCCGCGCCGCCGAGACCGGAGCAGCAGTCCCGGTGAGTGGAGGGGGCTCCTAGCTGGCTGGTGAACGGGGGGTGCGCTCCAACCACGGGGGCATTGGTGCATTGCTGGGATTAGAGTCCGCCGAGACTCCAACGTTAGGGGCAGCATTCTTTACCTGGGAGCCCACGAGGCTCCCCCGCATACGGGGGCAGTTCTTTTGATGCGCAGAGCGGCCCCGGAAGGCAGCGGGCCGCTCCAACGTTACCCCCCACATTTGTGCACGAGCCCGCCGAGGCTCCAACGTCGGGGGACATTCTCGTTCTTCAGAGCCCCGTCAAAGCTCCAACGAGGCACTCCTTGTTGTTAGAAGAGCCCAGGGAGGCTCTAAACCTACGGGGGCATTTCGTCCATGACCAGAGCGGCCCCGGAAGGCAGTGGGCCGCTCCGACGTTATTCAGAGGGGCACATTTGTTTATTGAGCCTGTGAGGCTCTAACGGGGGCATTGCTTGATCGTCCAGAGCCCAGAGAGGGCTCAAGAGGCACGCCGGTGCCAGGTTCTTTTTCCCAGCTGCCCAGCACTTAGTGGGCAGCTGCAACGTTTAGGTTGTGCCCTGTTGCTTTATGTTCTAGACTGTGCATCCTGCACAATCTTGCCCTGACTCTGTGGACAACGGGCGCTGGAGCCCATGAGAGGCCAGTTGGCCTAGGGACTGCCACAGGTGGTGGCTAATGTGAGTTTTTGCGCAGTTGTTCCTACCTGCACCTCTGAATGTGTTTTTATGCGTCATGTGCCTTGTCCTTACACCGCTGAATGTATTTTAGGCATCATGTGTTTTCCTTCCCTACACCTCTGAATGTTATGCATCATGTGTTTATGTGCTTAGACCCCTACAGGTATAGTGATACTTAGGTGGTTGTTTTCTCCCTAGTACAGGTGGTGCTAGTGAGGTCCTGATTCCCTGCGCAATATTTTCCTAAGGTGGTTAGGGTTGCGTAGGTGGTACTTACCTGATACCAGTAGTGACTGGTTGTGTGCTAGGTGTAATTTTGTGCAACAGTAATTTTATTTCCTATGTTCCAAGTGCTATGTTCTAAGAGTGCTAATTCCGGACAGCGGTCCATGTGGCCCTGTCCCCTGTACATATAATCCCTTGTAAATTCTGCCCGTGCCTGTTGGCACATTGTAGAGTGTGTGTTTTTATCTAATGTGTTGTGTATAATACAAAGGCTATTTTTATAGAATACCTTGTGTGGAGTTTCCTTTGTGGTGGGCCTTGGGTGTTGTTGCTGGGTACGCGCGCAAACGCTTTACACATCGCCTCAGAGATAAGCCTGTCTGCTCGTGCCAAGCTACCAAGGGGGTGAGTAGGGGTTATCTTTGGCGTGTAACTCCCCAGCCCTGACTAGAGTGGTGGTTTCTGTCTGGCTTTGGCGCAAGCCCTAGCCAACCAGAAATCGCCATTTCTAACACTTTGCATCTGTTCTTGCCCCTTCTCCTAATGTGTTTACGATCAGGATGGAATGTGTTTTATTGCAGAGAAGATATGTTTTTACAGTTGGGAACTGGCAATACTGTTGTAATTATGTTCCGGCCTCCTGAAACATGAACGCGACCCTTTTGAAGTTTATTATGGGAACTGAGTTGTAATCTTTGTTCACTATACTGTTCTATGGGAAAAACGTGTATAAAAGGAGCGATCCACTTTTGCAAATTGAAGCAGTCTCCGAGAACCTACACGCTGTGTACTTCTTGTGACCTCTGTATCCCTGCAGTAAATAAACGCTGATCTCTGACGTCGCTGGAAGTGTCCCGTGTCTCTGTGTTTGGTACGCCAGAACAGGTAACCCGCGAAGGTTTCAGGTGTTGTTCCCTGGCACCGCTGGGTCTTAGAAAAACCCAGTCCTTCAGATCCTCGCCAAGTCATACTGGTTACTACCACTGCAGTAAAGTGTGCAGGATTTCCCAATTGGATTCATGCAAGTCATACCAAACGGGTACCAGCCCCTTCTGAGACTGAACAACTGACTGAGACAGTTGAAGTGGCTGAAGGTTGTGAAGTCGAAGAATCTAGAGTATTGGATTCTGAAATATTGGACTTAGAACAACCAAGCACAAGTCAGGAAGGATGGATACCAGATTTGATATACCTAAAGTAATTGTCCAAACAAAAAGCAGAACAAGATTAGACAGACAGGACGATAGTGAGGACCAGTTAGGTGTAGAAGAACATGCTCAGGAAGAAGAGAACTAAACAAATCCAGAAGCTGAGCAGGAACAGTCAGGGCAAGAAGAACATACTCAGGTAAATGAAACCGAAATTATTTACAATCCTGAGGAGGGACAGATAGGGGAAGAAGAACACAATTGGACAGCAGCCAAGCAAATTGCAATAAGACCTGATCAGGACCAGTTAGGAAAAGAAGAACAAGTTTGGGAAGAAGAACAAGCTAACCACAGTCCCAAACAGGACCAGCTAGAAGACGAACAACAAGTTCAGGTGAATGAGATAATAAACAAAAGACCTGAACAGGAACAGTCAGAAAGTGAATCAACTGAGACAGAACAGGTTGTGCAAACCCCTGTAATAATAAAAGAACACTGTATAAAGACAAAGAGGGTGAAAGTTCAGTACAAATAAAAAGATCCAGAAAGGGTGACAACTGGCCAGCAGGAAGAGTGTAGAGACTGAAATATGTTCTGAAAAGAATAATTGAAAAACCAGAACAAGTGAATGAGATTTCAAGTCAAAACCGGACAAGGCAAAAGAAAGAGAGAAACTTACGAAGAAGTCTGAGATTCTGGACAATAAGTATGAATGTCCTGAATGGACCTACATTATACTGGAAGAATTTGAGAATCTGGACATAAGAGAGGAATCTGAAAATCAGAATCCTACAGCAGTGGAAGAAAAAGAGTGAGATTTCATCAAAATATAAATTCTGGGAATTTTGGTGCTAAAGTAAGAGGAGAAATTATCCTCACAGATTAAAATGGCAAGAAACAGAGTTACTGAGCAACCAAAACAAAATAGTGTACAAAGAAGTTGTAAAGCATTCATATGTAATATTATAATAGTGATTCTAATATGGTTAGTTTTAACAGTAGCGGTTCCTTTACTTATGACAGCAAACAAGAAGAATGACACAGGTACTAATGAGAACACAGCTACATATAAAAGAGAGGGTAGAAATACAAGCAGCAGATGAAATAGATTTCCATCATACAGTGACAGATGACACATCATTAAATGCCTTCACAAAGTTATTAATAGAATATGTAGACACAATGGAGGTTAGTGATTGTTATGTTTGTATGAAGTTACCAGAGTCAGTGTCAGAGGGGGTAACATACCATTACATACCTTTGAAATATGGTATATCATGGAGTGTATTAGCAAGTCTGTTTTATGCAACTGGAAAATTACAGTATTATTATTCAAATTTAGAGGGAACATGAATCCAGTACTTAGTGCTCGGAATGCACAGTTCATGGGTGAATTCTTCCTGAAGATGAAGACTATACATTTAGTTAAAGCACACGAAAACTATTTATATGCACATTACGTGAAGAAGAAAAGGTATTCCTGAATTTAGTTGAGGAAAGAAGGCAGAACTTCCAAAAGAAAGCTGTTGAACAGAAAAGTCATTTTCCAACATGGGCTGAAAGGAAGGGAATTTATACCACTGGCAAGGTTCATGCTGCGATGGCCCTGGATTTTGTAAAGAAAGGGAAAATCTGCATTCAGAGATTAAAGACAGATTACAATAACATATTTATCGGTTCCAGTGAATGTGAACATAACTTCGTAAAAACTAGGGAGGTTGGGGACTAAAAAGGGGAATGATTCTGTATTTCCTGGGATTTATTATGTGTGTGGTAACAATGCTTATTTTAAGCTACCTGCACAATGGTATGGAAGCTGCTACCTGGGGATTGTATTTCTGAAAATATACCACATAAAAAGAATCACAGGAAGAAATGAAAATTCCAATGTACTAACACGCACAAGGAGAGCTAGTTTTTCAGAAATTGTAGATGATATATTTAGTGCAATCATACCTTCAGTGGGGGGTCATACTAAATTCACGTAGAATTTGTCAATTATCAACAGTAGTTGATCGTCTATTGACTGATACTGCTGGTGGTTTCTTGATGATCAATACAGAAATGGTTGCGATCAGATCAATGGTTTTATAAAATCGTCTTGCACTAGACATTTTATTAGCAAAAGAGGGTGGAGTCTGTGGAATGTTGAAAGTTCAACATTGTTGCACGTACATTCCTGACAAAAGTAAGGAAATTAAGAGGTACATAAAGAATATTACGAAATTTCATGACATTTTGAAACCACTGGAGGTTGACAGCATGTGGGAAAGACTAAGAAAAGGTGTCACTTCTGTAGGGACTTGGTTTACTAATATAGGGAAAGGACTTTTAGGTCAAATAGTTTTGCCCCAGTAGGCGTGACAATAATAGCATTAACTGTAATGATTTGGTGCAAGTGTTGTAGAAGAAGAAGAAAATATAAAATAAATGAAAAAGGAAGGAAAAGAAAGAAAGAGGGAAAATGATGAAATAGAGATGGAGGAAATGAAAGGCAAGCTTTATATAGACATGAAATATTTTGAGAATATTTAGAAAGAAGGGAAAGTGGAAACATAATTGGAAATTAGAGAGTTCTAAAGTTGGTATCTGTTTTGGGTGGGTAGTTTTTGATGGCATAAGATGCCATCAGAGAAGGGATTGATGGAGCAAGTACTCATTTATTTGAGACTTGTTCGAATTCAATTCACTCATTTAACTTATTAATTTATTAACATGAAATTACTAATTGAGTTTTGTTATTAATCTTTGCATATTACAGTTACATAAATAAGACATTGAAGCTTGCCTATGTGTTTACTAACCACTGATACGGATAGCGGACTAAAAGTGTGGCTCTAACAAGAAGCCCTTTACTGCGCATGCGTCAATTGCATTTTCGTAACGTGACGTATAGCAAGCTTTGGAGGGAATTTCTTGCACATGAGCAGAATGCACTAAAATGGCCTCTTCAACCCATATGCATGGCATCTGCTTTGCTATTTAGAAAACGCTTTATATACTAAGAGCTAATGCAAAGAAAGTATTAAATAAATAAAGGGGAATAGAGTAGATGTAGGTGGTATACAGTGAAATTATTTATTTCTTGAATTAATGTTTTCTCTTTTGACCTTTTATTAGTTCGTATTTTGGGCCTTCTTGCCACAGCCCGAGTATTTGAGTGAACACCGTCTGTGCATGTGTGACCGCTACTTCCCCTGGAAGAATGATTCAGTGATTGGACCACATCGAAGGCCATAGACCACTAAACCCTGGGAATCTCGGATGTCTGAAGTACAGAGAATAAAATCATATGAACATTATTCTTAAAAAAATTCAATTGTGCATAAACTCGGGTGGGAATGGGAATAAAATAAAAGGAATATTAATAAAAGAATGGGTTTGGGAACAAAGAAAGTGCTATGCCATCATGGTGAGATGACCAACACGCCCCTTGCCTATCCAATCAGAAATCACATTTTGCGATATTGCTACTTTAGGGGGTGGTACATGAATCCTAAAAGGTATAACTAAGGTAGTTTAGTTAATTGGGGCGTGCATGATCCTGAGAGAATGCTGAGAGGGAAGATGCTGTCAGAGTTATTGATGATGCTGAGATGCTGAAGAAGATTCAATAAAGATTTTAAGCAAATTGATTAGAAAGAAGATCGCAGAAGAATCTCGAGGAGGGAGAGAGTGTCAGAGAGGGGTGCAGCGTGTCGTCGGTTCCAGTGAGCTCTACTGTCCTGTCCTAATTCCTGTCCTGAAGCCTTTGTCGCCTGATCTTTTCCAGGGGACTCTTACCAGCCCAATGGCCAGGGGGTTGGTCTTCACACCATCTGTGATAACTATATGATTCGTATATTATGCTTAGGTACTGCTGTCTCTATCCTCTCTATTCTGAGCAACTTCAATCTAATGAATTCGTGAGAGTGTTTTGAATTGATTGAATCTTCCTCCCTAATGATTGATGGTGTCCGTGGCGTATTTTAATGGTTCACTCACATTTAAACCTTAGATAAAGGTTTTGAAAACTTCCTGAGTCTGTGTTTATTATTATTATGAATAATTTGCAAGGTAGGATATGTGCATCGTCACCATCAACTAGTTCAAACTAATTTGGTTCATCAACCAAATGGAAAGAACTTATTAATCAGTGATAAACAAAACACCCCCAGTGGATAGTCAAGTAAATTAGAGTTGAATGTATTATTGATGGACCCAGGTGAATATATGGTGTTGGAGTATCTGCTGTTGGTGCACCGCTGGATCACTCCCACTGCCTGTTCCCCACAAACAACGAATTTGTGATTTCTACCTTTGGATGAAAATACTTACTTTGTTTTTCCCTGGCTACTATTCTGGATTACAATTGGTCTTCTGTTCCTAGTCCTTTTGATTGGTATAGTGACTGCCTTTTTCTTGCTCCTGAATGAACAAAGGGACCTGTGCTTAGTGAACATTACAACAGTTCCAGTTCCTGAAGGAATAGTTCGACACAGAGTTTCCTATGATTTATATGGTCCTACTGAACTATTAAGAACTCCACATTTATTCAAAATTACTCTTAGTGATATCATCACCTCTAGTACTCTCTCTGGTGATTGGGACATTGAAGCTGTGCACACTGTGCTGTCTGATTTAGAACTATCTGATGCATTTCCAAATGATTAATTGTATGATGATACATCTAATTTTGGCAACATGTTCTGTTACCAACACTATGGTCACCATTTTTTGCACAAAGCTAGTATCCCACGTAAAGTTTTCACTTACCATCAATGGGAACATGAATGCTTAGTGAGAACACAACATCTCCGCACTCCTCCTTGCCTCCATTAAACACTGAGGCCAGCCAATCCAAATCTCTACTGTCAATATTGGTCTAACTGTGGTCTGCATCCACACACCTTCATAATATCCAGTCTATCCATCACTTGCAGAAGATATCCAGAGTTACCCAACAGGACTTCCCACCCATTCCTTGTTTGGTGGACTATAAGTCCCAGCATGACCACTTATCATGTGATGTCACAAGTTCTCTAGAATGAGCGCGATGAGACATCCATGTTTGATATAGTATGCAGATATGCGGTTCCCTGGTCCCGGCAAGTCATCTGTTCAGTGACTCTTATAAACAGAGCAAACTGAATTGAACACACTGCAGAAACAAGGTGCCTGCAAGTAGGTCGAGCACCTCAATCAACAAAACTCCTTGAAATGATCCTCGCTTGAGCAGCCAAATAACAACCAGGAGTTCTGAAAAAAACTATAACAATTTGCTCATTTATTCCTCATCCATACAGATTGTGATTGTGTCCCACTCTTTCTCCAATTAAAACAGCATTATTCCTAAAATTGTTTCCTCAAGAGAATGTTCCTCTTCCCGATGCGAGGTCTTCAGCATTTTTTACGGTATGCCACAAAAAGGATTTCCTAGACACAACAGCCCATTGTTTTCTGAGTTCTTTTTGTGCATGTCTCACAGACACTGTTCCCACCAGTCCCTTACCTGAGGAGACCCCAAAATTCCCATGGGGTCAAAACGCATCAACAACATATCCCAGGGCAGAAGTTGCCCGGAATTCTACAATTGTGTTACCAAAATACTTTAGGGTTCTGGTTCCCCTGTTGTGGAATGAACCATATGGAGGAAGGATTTTTTTTTCTGTACTACGTTTTATCCAGATAATAGACTGCTACATATGATGACATCCTTGTGCTGACCATCGATGCGTCCACTTCGCCTTCAGAACACCCACCATCCACAGACACCAGCACCTGCTTCCACAAAGAAACTCGACCAGAATCACCGACGACCAGATAACCTCATCACTCAGCAACTTCACCCCAACCATCGTGGAAAATGACGACCCCCAATACCGCAGCCCGAACCCTGCACAGACGGATCTACGACAGTGCCAACACCATAGCTCCCCTCAAGAAAAACAACAACACCCATGCCAAGAAAGCTAGATGGTTCACTACCGAACTTTGAGAGTCCAGTCACATTTGCGGCTACCTCGAAAAGGCCTGGAGGAACACTAAATCTACAGAAGCCCACAACAACTTCAGAGCTGCCTCCAACGCCCACCATCAACTCATCAGAAAAATGAGGAAAAAAGCGATTGAAGACAGAATCTCCACTCATGCACACAACAGCAAAGAACTCTTCAACATCATCAAGGAGTTCGCCCACCCCACCAGCGTGTGCACCGACATCCCTCCCTCACAAGACCCCTGCGACAAACTTAGCACCTTTTTCCACCACAAAATCAAGAGCATCTACGACAACTTCGATGAAGACAACCAACACACTGAACCCTCACCAACCACCCCGACACCCTGAAGCCAGCGATCGACAACTGGACAGCCCTCACCACCAAAGACACACTGAAGATGATGAAGTCAATCCACTCCGGGGCACCCATGGACCCCTGCCCCCACCACATTTTCAACAGAGCCGCCGACACCATCGCACCCATGCTCTGCCACACCATCAACCACTCCCTGGCAACCGCCTCATTCCCAGATGACTAGAAACATGCTGAGATCAACCCTCTTATGAAGAAACCCTTGGCGGACCCCACCGACCTCAAAAACGACAGACCCATCTACCTGCTCCCGCTCCCAGCTAAAGTCATTGAGAAAGCCATCAACAGCCAACTTGCCCCATTCATTGAAGAGCACAAAATCCTCGCTACTCCCAATCCGGCTTCAGAAAAAAACACAGTACGGAAACGGCCCTCCTCGTCGTAACAGATGACATCCGCACCTTACTGGACAAAGGAGAAACAGCAGCCCTCATCCTCCTCGACCTCTCAGCGGCGCTCGACACAGTCTCTCACCGCACCCTAATACACAGACTTCACGACGCAGGGATCCAAGACAAGGCCCTCGACTGCATCTACTCCTTCCTCTCCGGCAGAAGGCAATGGGTCAGACTCCACCCTTTCCTCTCGGGCCCTACACTTACCACCTGCGGAGTCCCCCAGGGGTCCTTTCTCAGCCCTATGCTCTTCAACATCTACATGGCTCCGCTCGCCCCCATCGTCGGAACCTATGGACTTAACATTGTGTCATACGCAGATGACACCCAACTCATCCTCACCCTATCCAACAAACCCAATACTGCCAGACACAACTTTTGAGAAGGCGTTGAAGCCATCGCCAAATGGACGAAAAACAGCTGCCTACAACTAAACACTAACAAAATGGAAGTACTCATCATGGGTCCAAACCCCGATACCTGGAACGACACCTGGTGCCCCCCCCCGCCCTCGGAAGCCCACCCACCCCCACGGACTACGCACGCAACCTGGGAATCGTCCTGGACTTAGAGCTCAAAATGGACCGCCAGATCATCTCCGTCTCGTCCTCCTGCTTCCACACCCCCGCCTCCTATGTAAGACCTTCAAATAGATCCCCTCGAAAAACAGTAAGACCGTCACTCATGACCTGGTCACCAGAAGGCCCGACTACCGCAACGCATTCTATGCCGGAATAAACAAAAACCTCACCCGCAAGCTACAGAACATCCAAAACGCCGCTGCAAGACTGGTCCTCAACCTGCCAAGACACTGCCACATCTCTCAGCACCTTCTCACACTCCACTGGCTCCCCATCGAAGCTAAAATAACCTTCAAGATGCTAACCCACGCTCACAGTACGCACCCCAAAGGACCCTACGATCAGCCCAGCACTCCTATGTCATGGTACTCCGCACCAGAAAGACCAGATCGGGAGGCCGCTCCTTCTCCTTCCACGCAGCCAGAGACTGGAATGACCTTCCGCTCCACCTCAGACAGACAACATCGCTCCCCATCTTCTCAAGAAACCTCAAAACCTGGCTCTTTGACAGTCCTTAATGGACTGGAACCTGCGACCCCCCCCCCCTCAGCCCCCAGCACCTTGAGACCCTTACGGGTGAGTAGTCGCGCTTAACAAACACCTGATTGATTGATTGAAATGTATATTTCACAGAGTAGACAGATTTATTTGATTACACCCATGTGCAGATCAAACGGTTAAAATTTCTTCCATCACACGCACAAACTCTATTCCCTAGTGACAGTCCTCACTTTAACGCCAATGCTTCCAAATCAATTAAGATTTAGACAGAGGAAAATGTTTTCTCAAAACAAAAAAACAAAGATCCTTTTTGGATTGGGATTTGAAAGATTTCCTCATTTTTGACTCCCATACTTTCATGTGGACCAATATACTGGGTCTATCTGTCCAGGCCTCAATTGGGGTCATCCTCAGATTGCTCCTAGGTTTAAGTTCATCGTAACCATTGAATAGAACTGGCAGTTGACACATGTCGGTGCTATTTTTACTCAAATCTCTATGTTATGGGATTTTTATTGCATTTTGAATTTGACTTTTTAACTGTTGTGATTCTTCTAAAGTCTTTACATATTTTCTCTAAGTTAAGTCTGCGGATTCATGCAATAGCTACCAAGAGCTGAGTTCAATGTTACATTACTGTAACCTTTAACTGGATCTAACAAGTTTGTGACTTTTTGGCTTGTGGTGGACTCCCATTCACCCCAACTAATAATTAATTTTATCACACTCTCCCTTTCCAACTGTGTGCTAACAATATTCACCTGCAGATATGGCTGTACCCAGTGCTGCCACAAGGGGGATGCCCCCACTCTTTGAAGGGCCTTGCTGTGCCATTGTTAAATTTACTTACCTAGTGTGTCCAGTGTGAAGGCCAGAGTTCTCAATCTGCAGTCCCAATAACCCTTAAATGGAGCTAAGATTCAATAGGTATCTACAACCTTTCTATTCCCAAAAATATGTGCTCAGTGCATTTTCATTGACCCGAAAGACCAGGTACCTGTAACATGTGCACCAGCTCTGCTTTGTTAATGGTTACGTTCTCTGATTGTGATACATATATTTGACCACACACCAGAGCAGAGGGGGCCTCCCCAGAGAGATTACACTAACTCTAACCCTTGTGGTGAGTGGGCTGCGGACACACATACTCATTATAAGGGTGGCATAATGTCTTTCACACTGCTGGTGGGCAGAACACACATGTTTTAAGGAGGAATCGGCTGGTTGAATGTAACCTGCATAAGCATTCTCCTGCTCAGTGTGGGCATTGCCTAATCAATATCTTCCCCCGGTATATGCTATTGCAAGAGGCAGCATTCCCTAGACAGAACCTTTTCCCTGGAAACACTTTGACTCATTCCCATTCTCCTACCCACCAATTACCATCTTATAGGATGTGCACTGACATCCAGGCACTGACTATACAGACCATTGGTACCCCAGAGGTGGCTGAGGGTGCTGCCATCTATGGGGATTAGTGGAGCATGGACCACTCCAAATCCATTCTCCTAATAATGGCATACATTCCACTGAACGTGCCACTGCAGGCTGCAGGAATTCACTCAATTTTATGAGGATTACCCAACACCCCCTCTGCCTCTGAGGCTATGCTGCCAGCAGCTCCTGCCAATCACCCTCACCTGCCAGGATCATCACTGGCTCTCCCTGCCAGCAGGTAGGAGCTCCTGCCAACCACTTTCACCTGCCAGGATCATCACTGGCTCTCCCTGCCAGCAGCTCTCACCTTCAGGTTACTCTCTGCAAGGCCCTCCACACCACTACTCAGCTCACCTAGCTGACAAACCTTTCCTTTCAGACAAAGCCCTCTCATGAATCTCTAGAGCCAGTAGGGCGGCCATCTCCTCCAAGGGCTCATCTCTGAAATAATCCTCCCTTTTTGTTGGGAAGATCTTTGGTTAATCCATTGTTCTATTCAACCACAAATCTAACCTCAGCTTTGTATCTGTCTGTTTGTATAGGCTCTGGTAGCTTACACTGCCTACTGAAAGTCTGCTCTGTAATATTGGTATTACACTGTACTTCTGACACCACCAGCCACCTGTAGTAGCAACATGGCATAGCCAGTCTACAGTATCACATCACAATGCCTTCTGTTAGGACTGAAAGAGACAGAAACTCAGGTCACTGAGCACATAGGTAGAGAGTAGACTAAATTGCCGACCTGTTTTCATTAACTTGCTCAAAGTCAACTTTCATTAGTTGTTTATAATGGAGTGTTTATTATTTGCAACTGTTTAACCCTTTCGATGCTTATGACAAGCTGGACTCGTCATGGCACACAGTGGACGTGTGCTCATGACTAGTCCAGCTCATCATGGGACCCACCCACGGGGGAAGCGCTGGCGCTCCCCCCACGGGTGTCCAATTTTGCCCCCTCAAAGGGGGATGGCAGCGGAAGAGTTTCCGCTGCCACCCCCGTCGAGGAACAAGGTAAGATTCCTTGTTCCTGGGGGGGTTTAGAGAATGCATCGAGGCATCGGGGGAGAGGAAAGAGATTTTCCTCTTCCCTGATGTCTCTTTTCAGGGCATTTTCCACGATCGTGCAGCGGAAATGCCCCCATTAGCACCAGGGATTTGTTTTTGTGCAATGGAAGTGACCCCTTGGGCAAAGGCGCATTTCTAGAGGGGATATTTAGTTAGTAATGTTTTTCTGCCTCCCCTGGGGGAAAATCGGCCCATTTTTTCAGCTGTTTTGCCCACAGGGGAGGGCAGAAAACGCCACTAGGCACCAGGGATTAATTTTGGGGCCATTATTTTTGATGAAAGCGACCCTTTGGGCAAGGTCGCTTCCTAAAGGGGGCATGTATTTTGTAATGTTTTTCTGCCCCCCCGGGAGCAAATTGGTCCGTTTTTTCAGCCGTTTTTCAGCCGTTTTGTCCCCGTTTTGACATTTCTCCCGTTATCCTGGGGAAGAACGCCCACTTTGCATCTCATTAGAGATGCAAAGATGGGTGTTAGGAATTCAGGCGCTAAGGCAAGGTTTCACGTGACAGCGTGACCTTGCTAATATAGCGATAACATTTTCGCCGCTTTTCAGCCGAAAGCAGCTGCAAAAGCAGTGATAATTTTATATTGCCGCCTTGTAGATATGCCCCATGGGACCCCCCATGCAAAACCAGGTTGGTTTGTGATAGGTAATTTTGATGTTGCCTTAATAGATTTTGGGCCCTTGCCTGTCGAGGGTCCTTGACCCACCCACGCAAGTGAGGTACCATTTCTATCGGGAGACCTGGGGGAACGCTTGGTGGGAGGAAATTTGCAGATTACAGAACTTTCCACCACAGAAATGTGGGGAAAATGTGGATTTTTTTGAGAATTTTTCAGGTTTGCAAGGGATTCTGGGTAACAGAACCTGGTGAGAGGCAGCTGAATAACCCCATCCTGGATTCCCCTGGGTGTTGAGTTTTCAAAAATGTAAAGGTTTGCTAGGTTTCCCCAAGGTGCCGGCAGAGCTAGGGTTCAAAAACTAGAGCTAGACACTTTGCCAAAAAAGGGTCATTTTTCACTGCGAAATTGAGGTGTGTCCATGTTGTGTTTTGCGCCATTTCCTGTTGCGGGCACTAGGCCGACCCACACAACTGAGGTACCATTTTTCTAGGAAGACTTTGGGGAACGCGGGATGGGTGGAAATTTGTAGATCCATGCAGATTATAGAACTTTCTACCACAGAAATGTGGGGAAAATGTGTTTTTTTTGACAATTTTTTAGGTTTGCAAGCGATTCTGGGTAACAGAACCTGGGGGGAGGCAGTCAAGTCACCCCATCCTGGATTCCCCTGGGTGTCAAGTTTTCAAAAATGTATAGGATTGCTAGGTTTCCCTACATGCCGGCAGAGCTAGGGTTCAAAAACTTCAGCTAGGCACTTTGCCAAAAAAGGGTAATTTTTCACTGCAAAATTGAGGTGTGTTCATGTTGCGTTTTGCGCAGTTTCCTGTCGTGGGCACTAGGATGACCCACACAAGCGAGGTACCATTTTTCTTGTAAGACTTTAGGGAATGCGTGGTGGGTGGAAATTTGTGGATCCAAGCAGATTCCAGTACTTTCCACCACAGAAATGTGGGGAAAATGTGTTTATTTTTACAATGTTTTAGGTTTGCAAGGGATTATGGGTAACAGAACCTGGTGGGAGGAAGTCAGGTCACCCCATCCTGGATTCCCCTGGGTGTCAAGTTTTAAAAAATGTATAGGATTGCTAGATTTCCCTACGGGCCGGCAGAGCTAGGGTTCAAAAACTACAGCTAGGCACTTTGCCAAAAAAGGGTAATTTTTCACTGCAAAATTGACGTGTGACCATGTTGCGTTTTGCGCCGTTTAATGTCGCGGGCATTAGGCCGACCCACACAACTAAGATACCATTTTTCTCAGAAGACTTTGGGGAACGCGGGGTGTATGGAAATTTGTGGATCCAAGCAGATTCCAAAACTTTCCACCACAGAAATGTGGGGAAAATGTGTTTTTTTTTGTCAATTGGTTAGGTTTGTAAAGAATACTGGGTAACAGAACCTGGTGGGAGGAAGCAAAGTCACTCCATCCTGGATTACCCTGGGTGTCTAGTTTTTAAAAAATGTATAGGTTTGCTAGGTTTCCCTAGGTGCCAGCAGAGGTAGGTTCAAAAACTACAGCTAGGCACTTTGCCAAAAAAGGGACATTTTACACTGCGAAATTGAGGTGTGACCACGTTGCTTTTTGTGCCGTTTCCTGTCGCGGCACTAGGCTGACCCACACAAGTGAGGTACCATTTTTCTAAGAAGGCTTTGGGAAACGCGGGGTGGGTGGATATTTGTGGATCCACGCAGATTCCAGAACTTTCCACCACAGAAATGTGGGGAAAATGTGTTTAATTGGACAATTTTTTAGGTTTGCAAGGGATTCAAGGGTAACAAACCCTGGTGGAAGGCAGTCAAGTCACCCCATCCGGGATTCCCCTGGGTGTCTAGTTTTCAAAAATGTATAGGTTTGCTAGTTTTCCTTAGGTGCCAGCAGAGATAGGGTTCAAAAACTACAGCTAGGCCCTTTGCCAAAAATGGGTCATTTTTCAGTGCGAAATTGAGGTGTGACCACGTTGCGTTTTGCGCCGTTTCCTGTTGTGGGCACTAGGCCGACCCACACAAGTGAAGTACCATTTTTCTCGGAAGACTTTGAGAAATGCGAAAGGGTGGATATTTGTGGATCCACGCAGATTCCAGAACTTACCACCACAGAAATATGGGGGAAATGTTTTTTGTTGGTCAATTTTTTAGGTTTGCAAGGGATTCTGGGTAACAGAACCTGGTGGGAGGCAGTCATGTCACACCATGCTGGAATCTCTGGGTGTTTAGTTTTAAAAAATGTATAGGTTTTCTAGGTTTCCCTAAGTGCCGGCAGAGCTAGGGTTCAAAAACTACAGCTAGGCACTTTGCCAAAAAAGGGTAATTTTTCACTGCGAAATTGAGGTGTGTTCATGTTGCGTTTTGCGCAGTTTCCTGTCGTGGGCACTAGGATGACCCACACAAGCGAGGTACCATTTTTCTTGTAAGACTTTAGGGAATGCGTGGTGGGTGGAAATTTGTGGATCCAAGCAGATTCCAAAACTTTCCACCACAGAAATGTGGGGAAATTGTGTGTTTTTGTCAATTTGTTAGGTTTGCAAGGGATTCTGTGTAACAGAACTTGGTGGGAGGCAGTCAAGTCACCCCATCCTGGATTCCCCTGGATGACTAGTTTTCAAAAATGTATAGGTTTGCTAGGTTTCCCTAGGTGCCGGCAGAGCTAGGGTTCAAAAACTACAGCTAGGCACTTTGTCAAAAAAGGGTCATTTTTCACTGCGAAATTGAGGTGTCCACGTTGCGTTTTGTGCAGTTTCCTGTCGCGGGCACTAGGCCGACCACACAAGTGAGGTACCATTTTTCTTGGAAGACTTTGGGGAACGCGGTATGGGTGGAAATTTGTGGATCCACGCAGATTCCAGAACTTTACACCACAGAAATTTGGGTAAAATTGTTTTTATTGGACAATTTTTTAGGTTTGCAATGGATTCTGGGTAACAGAACCTGGTGGGAGGAAGCCAAGTCACTCCATCCTGGATTCCCCTGGGTGTCTAGGTTTTTAAAAATGTATAGGTTTGCTGGTTTCCCTAGGTGCCGGCAGAGGTAGGTGCAAAAACTACAGCTAGGCACTTTGTTCAAAAAGGGTCATTGTTCACTGCGAAATTGAGGTGTGACCACGTTGCGTTTTGCGCCGTTTCCTGTCGCAGGCACTAGGCCGACCCACACAAGTGAGGTACCACTTTTATCAGAAGACTTTGGGAAACGCGGGGTGGATGGATATTTGTGGATCCACGCAGATTCCAGAACTTTCCACCACAGAAATGTGGGGAAAATGTGTTTTGTTGGACAATTATTTAGGTTTGCAAGTGATTCAAGGGTAACAAAACCTGGTGGGAGGCAGCTAAGTCACCCAATCCTGGATTCCCTGGGTGTCTAGTTTTCAAAAATGTATAGGTTTCCCTAAGTGCCAGCAGAGCTAGGGTTCAAAAACTACAGCTAGGCACTTTGCCAAAAAAGGGTCATTTTTCACTGCGAAAGAGAGTCAGAGGGAGGCAGAGGGAGGAAAGTAGAGTCACAGGGAGGCAATAAGTGTCAAAGAGTCAGAGGGAGGCAAGGAGACTCAAACAGAATCAGGGAGGCAAAGAGACTTTGACTCTGTTTGCATCCCTTCCCCTCCGTCTGAGGGAGGAAAATGGAGGCAAAGAGAGTCAAAGAAAGCCAGAGGGTGTCCAAGAGAGACAAAGGGAGGCAAGGAGAGTCAAACAGAGTCAGGCAGGCAAAGAGGACTCAGAAGAAGGGAAAGGGAGAAAAGCAGAGGGAGGCAAAGAGAGTTCGAGGAGGCAAAAGGAGTCAAAGGGAGTCAGAGGGAAACAAGGAGAGTCAGAGGGAGACAAAGAGGCTCCGAGGAAGCCAAGGAGAATCAAAGAGAGTCAGGGATGCAAAGAGATTCAGAAGGGGGCAAACAGAGGCAGAAGGAGGCACAGAGAGTCAGAAACAGCCAGAGTGAGTCAAAGACATTCAAACAGGAAGCTAGGATATTCAAAGAGAACCAGAGGTAGGCAAAGAGAGTCAGAGGGAAGCAGAGAGAGTCGGAGAGAGGTGTAGGGACACATCAAACATGTTTATATTTCTACTTGGTACTGAAGCAGGTCCTTTAAAATATATTACATCATCATCTCTGTAATATTGCCAAATTATTATCATCTGTAATAATCAGAAATATTTCTACAAGCCTATCTCCTAATTGCCTAAGTCAGCGTTACAGTTGATTTGCTGTAAACATTCACATAAGGTAACACTTTCTCAGTGAAGGAGTCAGTGTAGGTGTGGTTTGGGTGGGGAGGAAGGTTCTGGCTGCAGCAAAATTCCAACCCCGTCTCTTGGTGAATGGGTGAAGCTAAAAGAGAGGCATCCTCTTCTAAAGGATCTCCACAGCGGCCTTCATCACATCTGAGTCTTAAAGTTCAAAAGTCTTCACTTCTCTCCTGGTGGGAGGATTACATTTAGTGAACACTCCAATTTTTTTGCAGTGCTTATGCATTTGTGTCTACTTGTCTGCTAGTTGTGTCAGAATGCTAGTACCACACACCTGAAATGTGTGAGCTTCCACAGGAGCAGAAGAACTTAGCCCCAGCTCCCAAACCCAACTGCAGCGAATAATAATAATTCACCCCAGTGAAGAGGGGGAAAGAGGGTAGGGGATAAACAACAGACGCCACTGCAGTGCTTCCGTCTACTTCAGGCTAGACGAGTCGGTTAGGCATCTAAATCACAAATAAACATATTAGTAACCTATGTCTACCTACTCTAGTTTGCTGAATGTAGTGGCTACTCTGACTATCAATTACCTGTCCTTCTGCAGTGGGACTCCTCTCTCTATCAACTCTGACGCATTAGTGTGAATGGAGTATTTCAGTTTTCAACTGTCTTCTTCTTGAATTCCTACATACATTCGATGATATGAATGACTAGCTGCTACTTGTTGAGACACTCATGCAGGAATCCTAATGCACAGCAGTCTAACAGGTCTTCACAGTGCTAGGTCCTGACTTTAAAATGATAGTTCTATATTTCTGGGCAATGTAGTTTTAACACTTCATGCAGTCTATTATTGTCTCTGACTCAGTTAACAACTATTTGCCAAATTTCAGTCTCTGTAAACATTTAGTTTAAATGTTCTCTTGTTTAGACTTCCTTGAGAAATGGCAAATTAAAGAAATCGCTTGCAGGAAAGGTACGCTGAGCTCCGGCTTAGCGGCTTGGCAAAGCAAATACCTCCAGACGTCTTCTGTCACCGAAGTAGTCTGCGTGAGCCAAGGAAAGACTACCTCAAAAATGCTGACTGGGAAACACCGCTAAACGGCTGAAAACTGGACTCTTCAAATCCATAAAAACTCGTTCTCCGGAAACTGACCGGAAGAGAATCCAAATACGTTCCTGACGAACTAAGGGGCATATTATCAAGCCAGGCGATAAAATTATTGCCGCTTTAGCGGCAGAAAACTGCCACTAAAGCGGCGATAATTGGCTTGATAATATGCCGCAGAGAATTCCAATAGAAGTCCATGTTAAATGTGAAGGACGTCTAACATGGGATTCAACTGGAATTCCATAGAGCATATTATCAAGCCCATTATTGCCGTTTTAGCGGCAGCTTTCTGCCTCTAAAGCGGTGATAATAAGCCCCTAATTCCGCTGACTTGAGGTGTGCAGAAGAAAAACACGGCCTCCTCAGGAAAAACTACAGTTGAAGTGCGCAGAACACAAGGGGCGCGCGCGCGATGTCGAAACTCTAATCATAACTAACACTAGAACACCCACCAGAAAAGGAGAGTAGATGGCGGCCGCCATCTTGAGTGAGTAGGACTTCGCGAAACTGACATAATGCACAGTCCATTAAGCAGAGAATTCCATGGGTAATTTAGCCATTTTCATCTTTTTACTTTTGCCTGAGAGGATTTCTGGGCGCAGACTTGCCCAATCCTGACAAGTTGGTGATTGTAAAGTTCAAATTAAAGACAGTTTAACCCCCTTTTTCTCTTTCTAGAATCTCTCTCCTTTGACCCAGAGACAGCTCACGGGTCCCTCAGCATCTCTGTAGATGGAAAGAGTGTCAAACTCCTTGATGAGCTGAACAAGCATTTGCAATGCAATCGGTCTCGCATTTACGCTAGTTTGAGCCATTGGCATAGGAAACGACAATGCCTTTTATTTATGTTTTAGTTTTAAAAACGTAAATAAAAGGCACTGTCATTTAAAATGGCAATAGCTTGAACTCTCACAAATGTGAGACCCACTGCATTCCAAATGCTTGTTTGTAAAAGCATCCCACGGCGCACTTTCACTTTAATGGCAGCCATGCCCCTAACTGTAGACGAACCGTGTCTAAAGAAATGTCAACTAAACACCCCTGTAGGACAAAACCATTCAGTCTAGCCTTATTTAGGTGTTTAGGGTACACATAGAATCTGTGCTCCACATTGCCACAGCTGGCTGGGTTTACATTCAAAAACAGGTCGGAGCTGCTCTAATTGGGGAGACATGATATACTTTCTACCACTTTTGCCAGTGCTGGGTACTACCAGCAGGTGGTAACAAATGGTATGCCTATGACCCTTCCCATAATGATGCCCATGTTCATCCATGGACACTGTGCTAGTATGTATAGAAAAATGACTGTAGGCCTAGGAAGTATGTAAACAGCTTTGCAAGGGTTTAAAACTCTCAGTAAGGTATGGCTGAAGTCAAACGAGGCTCTTCCGGTGCCTCTCTCTCTCTCAATAGTCTAAGTAAAACATTCATTTTAAAAGCAAGATCGATCGTTCAGAGCACAGTAGGACAAAAGACTTTGAAAATAGTTCCAATTCCGTGACCAATTTAAACATGTAATATACGGAGAGATGCCACTAAACTGTAATCTATAGACGATATATCAAAAAGGTAACCAGCTAAGTTTTTTATAAAGTCAGTTACAAAACGTTGGAAACGTAAGTGATATGTCACACCAAGAACATAAACGGTCAAACCTATCATAAGGGCTGTCCATCTTCCCATGTGAACAGCGCATATGAAGGATCAATTAAAAAGTATTATATGCTATCATACCAACTCACATCAGCTCTCTCCCAGAACCCGCCCACCAGCACCTCAGACCCCAACGAAGCAGCCAACAACCTCACGAGCTGGATCTCTGACTGCGCTAACATCCTGGCTCCCCTGAAGACCCAAGCGAACGGAGCCAACCACAAAAGAAGCTCCTGGTTTAATTCCACCCTCAAGGACTCCAAAAAACGATGCCGCACCTTCGAGAAAACCTGGCGCCTTGACCAGACCGACAAGAACATGTCAGCCCTCAAAAACGCCACCCGGAAACACCACCAACTCCTCCGCGCCGCAAGAAAATCTTCCTTCAAAGACAGACTTGACAACAACTCCCACAACAGCAAAGAACTTTTCGGCATCGTCAGAGAACTCTCCAACCCCGACGCCGAAAACAACGCCATCACCCCCTCACAAGACCTCTGCGACTCCCTCGCAGCCTTCTTCCACCACAAAATCACCGACATCTACAACAGCTTCACCACAACAAACGCGAACCCACCACCAGAACCCACCCCCCACAGCACCACCATCCATGCCTGGAACCCGATCACCACCGAGGAAACCACCCGCACGATGAACTCCTTCCACTCAGGATCACCCGCCGACCCATGCCCCCACCACATCTTCAACAAAGCCGACAACATCATCGCCCCCCATCTCCGAGACGTCATCAACACATCCTGCACCACCACCACCTTCCCCGAGAGCTGGAAACACGCCGAACTCAACGCCCTCCTCAAGAAGCCGACAGCAGACCCCACAGACCTCAAGAACTTTCGACCCGTCTCTCTCCTCCCGTTTCCAGCAAAGGTTATTGAGAAAACCGTCAACACTCAACTGACTACCTTCCTCGAAACCAACGAATCACTCGACCCCTCGCAGTTCGGTTTCAGGGCCAACCACAGCACCGAGACCGCCCTCATCGCAGCCACGGACGACATCAGATCCCTGACCGACAAGGGAGAGACCGTGGCCCTCATACTCCTTGACCTCTCCGCAGCCTTCGACACGGTATGCCACCGCACCCTGATACAGCGCCTCAACAACGCCGGCATCCGAGGCAAGGCCTTGGACTGGATCATCTCGTTCCTCGCCGGAAGACCTCAGAGAGTCCGCCTCCCCCCCTTCAGATCAACAGTGACCAAGGTCATCTGCGGCGTCCCACAAGGATCCTCCCTCAGCCCTACCCTCTTCAACATCTACATGACGCCCCTGGCAAACATTGTACGCAAACACGGACTCAACCTCATCTCCTACGCAGACCACACCCAACTCGTCCTCTCCCTCACCAACGACCCTTCCTCTGCTAGAACCAGACTACGCGTAGGAATGAAGGAAGTAGCGGACTGGATGACGGACAGCTGGCTTAAACTCAACACCGACAAGACGGAAGTCCTCATCCTAGGCCCTACTCCCACTGCATGGGACGACTCCTGGTGGCCCCCCGCCCTAGGCAGCACTCCCCAACCCACCGACCACGCCCGCAACCTGGGCTTCATCCTGGACTCCTCCCTCTCCATGACCAGACTAGTCAACGCAGTCGCATCGGCATGCTTCAACACCCTTTGCATGCTCCGCAAGATCTTCCACTGGATCCCCACCGACACAAGGAAGACCGTCACCCATGCCCTCGTCACCAGCCGCCTGGACTATGGCAACACCCTCTACGCCGGCACCACGATCAAACTACAGAAGAAACTCCAACGAATCCAGAACGCCGCCGCACGCCTCATCCTGGACGTCCCGAGCCACCACCACATCTCCAGACACCTGGAAAAGCCTCACTGGCTCCCAGTCAGCAAGAGGATCACGTTCAGACTCCTCACCCACGCACACAAAGCCCTTCACAACCAAGGACCCAAACTCATCAACCACCGCGTCTCCTTCTACATACCCACCCGCACCCTGCGATCGACCGGACAAGCCCTGGCAGCCGTCCCCCTCATCCGCAAAGCCACCGCCGGAGGCAAATCTTTTTCCTACCTCGCAGCGAAGACCTGGAACTCTCTCCCCAGCCATCTCCGCTTAACACAGGACCACGTCTCCTTCAGAAGGCAGCTCAAGACCTGGCTGTACGAGCAATAACCCCCTCCCCCCAGCGCCTTGAGACCCCTACGGGTGAGTAGCGCGCTTTATAAATGCCAATGATTGATTGATTGATTGATTGATCATGGAAACCGTGATTCACATGAGAGGCCTTGGATAGCTGGAAGCACATATCCGAGTTCTCCTATTCGTTTGTAGGTTTTAAGATTACTGTTGCTAAGTGCTCGTTCGGTTTATCTGGCCTCGAAACAAAGCTATCCATCAATGTAGAAACGCGATTGCATTACCCGCTACATATTTCATTTTTTTGGCCTATAGGGATCTTTAGGTCGTGCGCCGTGGCACATTCTCACTGGAAGGCGTAACAAACCCCTCCATAAATAGAAATATTCGGGTATCCACCTTTAATAACAACAAATGACGGTGCACTTTTTTCAATGTGCAAAATGTAAAATTTGGTGCACTTCGGAGAAGATGTCCTCTAATGTCTCTAACAATACAAATTATGACGTAAGGTTGAACGCATTAAACAATTTGTCAAGAGTGTATCTGTAGAGTGCAATGACCATCTGAGCCCTATCCACCACACACAAAAACAGATTTCTTTTTTATTCCCGAATTTTTTTATGAACCCGTGACATTTAGAAGAGGGTGATTAACGATAAAATTGTAAATATGCCGCTAGGTCGTAATGTGCAGTCCTACCTACCGTTATCAGTCAGAGACTGCTGCCACTGACCATCTAGACACGTGAAACAAAACAATCAGTTTAAAGTTTGAAAGGCGGATGGAAATGGCTCTTGGGGCGCCAACATCCAATTCAACTTAAAGGTCTCTGGTACGGCAACAGAGACACAAATTCCTGCCGAGCCACTCTGGGCAGTGCACGGCTACAGACATTCATTGCTCGCCTTATCGATAAGAGCTAAGGGTGCCTGCCAATAAATGACACGGCGAAACTGCAATTTCACTATGGATTTCGACAGCATTACTTTCAAGGCTGTAATCCGGGAATCACTAAATAAAGTGAAAGCCAAACTGAAAAGTTAGCTAAACAAGCATTGGCTACCCGCTCCCGGCCTCGTATCATCACAGCACGGCTGGGAGCTTTTACCTGGGGGCTGCTCTCGCAGTTGACTCCTCCCTCCAGGCGGAACTCCGACGGGAGCTCTCCTCCTCCTGCGGCGTGGCTTCTGCAGAGACGAGACTTCCTTCCTCCACTCTGTGTCTCGATTACTGGTTACGAGAGTCCCGGTTGCTAAGCAACCCTCTGGCTTCGTTCTCACTGCAACGCGGCTCCTCTCCAATCACGGACCCGACCTCGGGCAGACAGCTCGAGTAGCGGCGGTGATTAAAAAGTGAACACGCAGCAATCACGGAGATCGGGGGCCAGTGGTGATAAAATACTGGCCCTTTGTACTTCACTTCGGTCACTGGCCGGCGGCGGTGATGCACGCAGCGCTCTCGGAGAGTTGATAGGCGTGTAAGCCAGGCAGGCTGCATGATGGCACTAGCGGCGGACGTCCTGGGGGGCACATAATTACCCCCAGAGACAGCAGCAACTGCGGAACACGGAGGCACAAGGGGGGTGGGCACAAAGGGGGGCGGCAAGAAGGCATTGGACTGTGGGAGGAGGGTTAGGAGGGATGGGAAGTAAGTAGTCTGCACAGAGAAGGGGCCAGTAGCCATGGAAGGATACAAATGACTGACATGGCTGTCATGGGGCGGGACTAACAAGCTTAAAGTGAATCGGAAGGCAGCATTTGTAACCTAAGCCAATGAAGAAGATTTGCTGGAAAGTGGGCGGAGCTTCCACAAAGCTGCCACATTATAGTGTATACTGCATGCCTCGCAAAGCGATGGCAGCACATTCGTGCTGCATCGCTAGGCGAGACCTAAAAAAGTTACTATCAATGATAAGAGATTTCTACAAACCAAATGTGCCCTGACATCACAGTAACAAAGGCACAAGGGCACCCAAAGCAATTGGTCAGGGACCTTGGGAAGTTACGTTTTGTAAGAGACAGTGGTCCCTGAAAGCAAAAGAGTATATCAAGCAATAAACAATATAGCCACAATGGGTACTATATTATAGCCTGTGTCCAGCCGGACAAGGCAGCTTTAATAAGCAAAAATGGTTTTCAATGATCAGACAAGATGTAAGCGAAATATTGGTGGGACACAAGCCTGTATCCTATGGCTTACATATCAAGAGGACATAAATTTCTGAAAGAACAAACAGGCAATTGAGGCGATGTTTCTATGACGAGAATAACAGGTGGTGAAACATCTTGGTATATAACTAGTCACCTTCACAACATTTTATACACATAAGTAGTCATAGTATAAGGTGAACGACATAGTCGACGACGTTTCGATCCTTACTGGGGGAGTGTTAGGATCATCATCAGGACTGATTAGTATAATTGCCTTTAGAAATGCCTGAATTAACAACAATTCACACAAAAACCAACATAATACAATGAAGAGGAAGGAAAGGGGGGAGAAAAAATGGGAAAAAAACATAATTGTCAAGATTAAATAAATTAAAACAAAAACATAAGACAGTATATGTCAGAACACGTGCTGAACATGATCAGGATGACTTTGTGAACTCTCGATCACGGAACGATAGAGAAATAAAGTGGAACATGCTACGTAGCAGGTCGTATCAATGATGGAAGGGCGTGGTTACCGCGAGTGTAAAAGGATCTTGACGGTGGAACAGTGCGTGGTCGTTGACATGCTTGAAAGGAGGGCGTGTCTGAGACCGGGAATTGTGAATGCCGTCGGTGAGAAACAAGCGCTTTCTATACAGTGAAGAGTATATTTAGTGAGCATTGTGTGATACGCGAGGAACAATTTACCTCATGCTGTCCAGAGTTACAGCAGGAATGATGTGTCGACTCGGTAAATAAACCTGAGCGACTAATTAAAAGTACGGGATCAGTCTGAAATAAAAAATATAGGTCAAAATCAAGACCCAGGAGTGCGGGGGTGCTGTGTAAAAAGGGGGTAAAAAGTCTTACCCAAGTCCACGATGAGCAATGTCAACGCGGTGGCGAAAATCTGCCGAGAAAATATAAGGCAAATTAACGAGCGGGATCATATCGTGAATAGAGGGTTTGGGAGCCCGCGGTAGGAGAACGAATAACGTACCTCAATGTGATGATGGAGTCGCGTTCACGAGGGATCAACGAAGCAACGTCTCGGTCAATGCCGGATCGGTTGTGGAGAGGAAGTGCTTGGGCCGGTATCATGTGATAGTGGCTGGATCAGGTGATCAGTCACATGTTCGGCTGGTTGCTAGTGGTGATGTGAAGCTGGGCTGATTTTGGCGCCATATTGAGTGAGTGAAAGAACGGCGTGTAGTGAGGTTAAAAGCGAGTTTGTATGGCTGGTTGCCAGGAGTGATGTAGAGCTGGGCTGATTTGGGCGCCATATTGAGTGAGTGACAAAACGGCGAGTAGTGAGGTTAAAAGCGAGTTCGGGTGCAGTGGTGGTAGACGGTCAGACAACATCATATTAAGTCAAATACAAGGATGTATAAGCCATTACATTTCCAAAACATGGAGAGCACAATTTTGAAAGGGAAAGAAAGTCAAAGTCTATTAAAGTATGACGGTGGTTCTGTAGTTGTATCCTGATTCGCGGACAGTTCCAATTTGAGAAATCAAAGTAAAGAGGTCCAATCCTCTAAGCGGTTCAATCCACTGTGAATGCTTCCCGTTTTCAAAATCCATTTTAATTCTTCCTTATTCAGGAGCTGTGAGATATCTGCACCTCTTGGAGGGATTTTGACCACAGTCACAATTGTCCAATGAATGTCATCTTCAGTATGGCCAGCTGATTCGAAATGTTCTACCAGTGGTGCGTTTGGTGTTTTGCACCTCAGTCTGCTTCTGTGTTGGCAGATTCTGATCCGGATTTTTTGTGTCGTTTGTCCTATATAGATCTTATCACAGGGGCACAGAATTGCGTAAATGACATTACTGGTATTACAATTACTGAAATGATTATGGGGTTTACGTATGTCACCAAACACAAACTCTTTACAGTCAGTAGTGAATCCACATACAGAGCAATTGCCACACTTGTTGTGCCCAGTGACTGCAGGTAAGGACCAATGCTCAAGGAGGGTGCCAGTGTTTCTAGTGTCAGGGAGTGCCGCTCTTATCAAATGGTCTTTGATGTTTTTATTTCTTTTGAACGCAAAGAGAGGTCTTTCAAGGTTTAGTATTCCAGCATTTAACACACTCCAGTGTTTAAGAAAACTTTTGCGTACTTTATTGGAAGATGGAGAAAATGTGGTGACACATACTAGGCGATTGTCTCTTTTCTTGGTTTTCGGTTCCAAGAGGACATCCCTGGGACAGTACCATGCTCTTTTCAGGGCACTGCGAATTAGTTTTTTTGGGTAACCTCTCGATGTTAGTTTGTCGGTTAGTGTTTTGGCTTCCCTGAAATAATCCTCCTTAAGGGTGCAGTTGCGTCTGATGCGTAAGTATTGTGAGTAGGGAAGAGAGTCTTTTAAGGCCCTTGGGTGGCTGCTACTGTATTTCAGAAGAGTGTTGCGCTCGGTAGCTTTCCTGAAGAGGCTGGTGATCAAGTGTCCATCATCATGTGTTATGTTTAGGTCAAGAAATGGTATGGATGTTTTGTTGTATGTGAGTGTGAATTTGAGACCGCCACAGTTATTATTGAGCCAATGGAGAAAGTTACTAAGCATAGTTTGGGTATCGTGCCAGATGAAAAAGATGTCGTCAATATAATGTTTCCATAGTGTTATTGCAGATTGGAAGGGGTTCTGTTGGGCCATTATGTAGTTCACCTCAAGGGCATTCATATAAAGGATAGCCAGATTCGGTGCGAAAACTGCTCCCATGGATGTTCCCTTGGTTTGTTGGTAGTAATGACCGTCAAATAGAAAAAAGTTTCTGGTCAAACAGATCTCGAGGAGTTGCAAAATGAAGATAGTGGGGACAGCGTGTGGTCTAATACGAGTGTCTAGAGTAGTCTCAATGATGAGTAATGCGTCTCGTTGGGGGATGTTTGTGTAAAGTGACTCAACGTCTAATGTGCAGAGTGTGTCGATAGAGGGGTTGAACCTATGATTTTCTACTAGAGTAATCATCTGCATACTGTCTCTAACGTAGTAAGGGGTAGACGGAACAAACTCCTTGATAAAGTAGTCCACATAGAGACCTAATGGCTCTAGGATAGACCCGCAGCCTGAAACGATGGGCCGTCCAGGGGGGTTGGAACTATCCTTATGGATCTTAGGTAGAGTGTAGATGACTGGTGTGCGTGGGGCCTTGGTATTCAAAAAATCATATTCATGTTTGGATAGAAAACCTTGTTCAAGACCTGATTTCGTGGTCTGTTGAATAATCTGTTTAAGCTCATTTGTAGGGTTCGTTGGGAGTTTGCAATAGTGATCTGTATTCCCTAGCTGCCTCAGTATTTCGTTTTTATAGGTTATAGTATCTTGTAGTACTATGCCACCGCCTTTATCTGCCGGTTTGATAACCAATAAGGCGTTGGACTTGAGGGTTTGAAGTGCTGTTTTCTCTTCCAGTGCAATATTGTACGGAATGAACTGGTGTTCTGTCGCTCATTGGGAGAGGTCTTTAAGTACCAATTTTTCAAAGCAGGAAACCTCAGATGGAACCATGCTGGCTGATGGGGAGAAAGTAGATGGTGGTCTCAACGGGGTGTTTGATGTTTTAGGTGGAAGAGGATTAAACAAAAAATAGCTCTGTAGTCTGATTTTACGGAAAAACCTAAGCACTTCAGTTTGTAAGTCCAAAAAGTTAGTCCTAGTCGTGGGTACAAAGGACAAGCCCTTGCTAAGAATCGATAATTCAGATTCATTCAGTTGGAATTCTGTGAGGTTGAATATTGGCAATGAAAGGTTTGTCTGTGTCTGGTTAGAGGAGTCACTGTTGTGTAACTCTGGAGAACAGTTTACCGACGGTAATAATTGCGTCGGGTTTGTCGTTCTCCTGGAGGGTTTTGCCAATGGGCACGTTTCAGCCCTCCTCTTCTCGGAGGTTCGTTTGGGCCACGACCTAAAAAAGAGGGTGTTGATGAGTGTGGGTTGGTAGGTGCTCTATTTGTGCTGCTCGTACCTTCTCCGGGATCCGAGTTATCGGATGAGTCAACTGAAGTGTCAGAAAAACCAACCAGGGTATTGCCTTTGTTGAATCTACCCCAAGGACGGTTGTAACGTTGGTTGTTATAGGACCTATTAATATAAAAATCCTTGGTAAGGTAAGGGTACGTACGTTCAGTAGAATAGGATTTGATATCCTTCTTCACTTTGGTGGATTTTTTATTTTGTTCTATTCTAAAGAATTCATCTACTGTTTTTTGGATTTGTTCTATCAGTTTTTTACTGTATTTCCTTCCTCTTCATTGTATTATGTTGGTTTTTGTGTGAATTGTTGTTAATTCAGGCATTTCTAAAGGCAATTATACTAATCAGTCCTGATGATGATCCTAACACTCCCCCAGTAAGGATCGAAACGTCGTCGACTATGTCGTTCACCTTACACTATGACTACTTATGTGTATAAAATGTTGTGAAGGTGACTAGTTATATACCAAGATGTTTCACCACCTGTTATTCTCGTCATAGAAACATCGCCTCAATTGCCTGTTTGTTCTTTCAGAAATTTATGTCCTCTTGATATGTAAGCCATAGGATACAGGCTTGTGTCCCACCAATATTTCGCTTACATCTTGTCTGATCATTGAAAACCATTTTTGCTTATTAAAGCTGCCTTGTCCGGCTGGACACAGGCTATAATATAGTACCCATTGTGGCTATATTGTTTATTGCTTGATATACTCTTTTGCTTTCAGGGACCACTGTCTCTTACAAAACGTAACTTCCCAAGGTCCCTGACCAATTGCTTTGGGTGCCCTTGTGCCTTTGTTACTGATTAAGCGCAATCGCTGGATTGCAAGGGCTCACGCTCTTATCCCCCCCTTTTTCTCTTAAAAGTGGGTCACTTTCCTCCCCCTCTGACTACCATATCCAGATTCCCCCTTTTTTTGACATGTCAGATCACGCACCTCTCTACACGGATGAATACATTAAGAAAATCCTAGAAGGTCCTTCCCTCTTTGTTGACTCCACCAATGCTCCCCAAGAAATCAGTTCCACCCTATCTGAACAACTAGAAAAAACTAAGAAAAAGTCTGTTAGGTTACAACTGATGATACGGATGCTCACGGAATACCTGAAAGCTAGTATTATTCCCACCGGCCTACAAGTCAGAAACGTACCAGGTATTTTCACAGATATCCCAAAATATATCAATAACTTTAGTTATATCAGTACTACCTGCTCGAGACATTGGCTAGTCCTAGGTATAGATATAGCGACTGGGGAACTTAAAAAAACTCTGGAAGAGATAACTGAAATTGAACAACAACTAACCACTAGCGACACTATAGCGGACGGTAAAAAACTGATAGAACAAATCCAAAAAACAGTAGATGAATTCTTTAGAATAGAACAAAATAAAAAATCCACCAAAGTGAAGAAGGATATCAAATCCTATTCTACTGAACGTACGTACCCTTACCTTACCAAGGATTTTTATATTAATAGGTCCTATAACAACCAACGTTACAACCGTCCTTGGGGTAGATTCAACAAAGGCAATACCCTGGTTGGTTTTTCTGACACTTCAGTTGACTCATCCGATAACTCGGATCCCGGAGAAGGTACGAGCAGCACAAATAGAGCACCTACCAACCCACACTCATCAACACCCTCTTTTTTAGGTCGTGGCCCAAACGAACCTCCGAGAAGAGGAGGGCTGAAACGTGCCCATTGGCAAAACCCTCCAGGAGAACGACAAACCCGACGCAATTATTACCGTTGGTAAACTGTTCTCCAGAGTTACACAACAGTGACTCCTCTAACCAGACACAGACAAACCTTTCATTGCCAATATTCAACCTCACAAAATTCCAACTGAATGAATCTGAATTATCGATTCTTAGCAAGGGCTTGTCCTTTGTACCCACGACTAGGACTAACTTTTTGGACTTACAAACTTAAGTGCTTAGGTTTTTCCGTAAAATCAGACTACAGAGCTATTTTTTGTTTAATCCTCTTCCACCTAAAACATCAAACACCCCATTGAGACCACCATCTACTTCCTCCCCATCAGCCAGCATGGTTCCATCTGAGGTTTCCTGCTTTGAAAAATTGGTACTTAAAGACCTCTCCCAATTAGCGACAGAACACCAGTTCATTCCGTACAATATTGCACTGGAAGAGAAAAAAGCACTTCAAACCCTCATGTCCAACGCCTTATTGGTTATCAAACCGGCAGATAAAGGCGGTGGCATAGTACTACAAGATACTATAACCTATAAAAACGAAATACTGAGGCAGCTAGGGAATACAGATCACTATTGCAAACTCCCAACGAACCCTACAAATGAGCTTAAACAGATTATTCAACAGACCACGAAATCAGGTCTTGAACAAGGTTTTCTATCCAAACATGAATATGATTTTTTGAATACCAAGGCCCCACGCACACCAGTCATCTACACTCTACCTAAGATCCATAAGGATAGTTCCAACCCCCCTGGACGGCCCATCGTTTCAGGCTGCGGGTCTATCCTAGAGCCATTAGGTCTCTATGTGGACTACTTTATCAAGGAGTTTGTTCCGTCTACCCCTTACTACGTTAGAGACAGTATGCAGATGATTACTCTAGTAGAAAATCATAGGTTCAACCCCTCTATCGACACACTCTGCACATTAGACGTTGAGTCACTTTACACAAACATCCCCCAACGAGACGCATTACTCATCATTGAGACTACTCTAGACACTCGTATTAGACCACACGCTGTCCCCACTATCTTCATTTTGCAACTCCTCGAGATCTGTTTGACCAGAAACTTTTTTCTATTTGACGGTCATTACTACCAACAAACCAAGGGAACATCCATGGGAGCAGTTTTCGCACCGAATCTGGCTATCCTTTATATGAATGCCCTTGAGGTGAACTACATAATGGCCCAACAGAACCCCTTCCAATCTGCAATAACACTATGGAAACGTTATATTGACGACATCTTTTTCATCTGGCACGATACCCAAACTATGCTTAGTAACTTTCTCCATTGGCTCAATAATAACTGTGGCGGTCTCAAATTCACACTCACATACAACAAAACATCCATACCATTTCTTGACCTAAACATAACACATGATGATGGACACTTGATCACCAGCCTCTTCAGGAAACCCACCGAGCGTAACACTCTTCTCAAATACAGCAGCAGCCACCCAAGGGCCCTAAAAGACTCTCTTCCCTACTCACAATACTTACGCATCAGACGCAACTGCACCCTTAAGGAGGATTATTTCAGGGAAGCCAAAACACTAACCGACAAACTAACATCGAGAGGTTACCCAAAAAAACTAATTCGCAGTGCCCTGAAAAGAGCATGGTACTGTCCCAGGGATGTCCTCTTGGAACCGAAAACCAAGAAAAGAGACAATCGCCTAGTATGTGTCACCACATTTTCTCCATCTTCCAATAAAGTACGCAAAAGTTTTCTTAAACACTGGAGTGTGTTAAATGCTGGAATACTAAACCTTGAAAGACCTCTCTTTGCGTTCAAAAGAAATAAAAACATCAAAGACCATTTGATAAGAGCGGCACTCCCTGACACTAGAAACACTGGCACCCTCCTTGAGCATTGGTCCTTACCTGCAGTCACTGGGCACAACAAGTGTGGCAATTGCTCTGTATGTGGATTCACTACTGACTGTAAAGAGTTTGTGTTTGGTGACATACGTAAACCCCATAATCATTTCAGTAATTGTAATACCAGTAATGTCATTTACGCAATTCTGTGCCCCTGTGATAAGATCTATATAGGACAAACGACACAAAAAATCCGGATCAGAATCTGCCAACACAGAAGCAGACTGAGGTGCAAAACACCAAACGCACCACTGGTAGAACATTTCGAATCAGCTGGCCATACTGAAGATGACATTCATTGGACAATTGTGACTGTGGTCAAAATCCCTCCAAGAGGTGCAGATATCTCACAGCTCCTGAATAAGGAAGAATTAAAATGGATTTTGAAAACGGGAAGCATTCACAGTGGATTGAACCGCTTAGAGGATTGGACCTCTTTACTTTGATTTCTCAAATTGGAACTGTCCGCGAATCAGGATACAACTACAGAACCACCGTCATACTTTAATAGACTTTGACTTTCTTTCCCTTTCAAAATTGTGCTCTCCATGTTTTGGAAATGTAATGGCTTATACATCCTTGTATTTGACTTAATATGATGTTGTCTGACCGTCTACCACCACTGCACCCGAACTCGCTTTTAACCTCACTACTCGCCGTTTTGTCACTCACTCAATATGGCGCCCAAATCAGCCCAGCTCTACATCACTCCTGGCAACCAGCCATACAAACTCGCTTTTAACCTCACTACACGCCGTTCTTTCACTCACTCAATATGGCGCCAAAATCAGCCCAGCTTCACATCACCACTAGCAACCAGCCGAACATGTGACTGATCACCTGATCCAGCCACTATCACATGATACCGGCCCAAGCACTTCCTCTCCACAACCGATCCGGCATTGACCGAGACGTTGCTTCGTTGATCCCTCGTGAATGCGACTCCATCATCACATTGAGGTACGTTATTCGTTCTCCTACCGCGGGCTCCCCAACCCTCTATTCACGATATGATCCCGCTCGTTAATTTGCCTTATATTTTCTCGGCAGATTTTCGCCACCACGTTGACATTGCTCATCGTGGACTTGGGTAAGACTTTTTACCCCCTTTTTACACAGCACCCCCGCACTCCTGGGTCTTGATTTTGACCTATATTTTTTATTTCAGACCGATCCCGTACTTTTAATTAGTCGCTCAGGTTTATTTACCGAGTCGACACATCATTCCTGCTGTAACTCTGGACAGCATGAGGTAAATTATTCCTCGCGTATCACGCAATGCTCACTAAATATACTCTTCACTGTATAGAAAGCGCTTGTTTCTCACCGACGGCATTCACAATTCCCGGTCTCAGACACGCCCTCCTTTCAAGCATGTCAACGACCACGCACTGTTCCACCGTCAAGATCCTTTTACACTCGCGGTAACCACGCCCTTCCATCATTGATACGACCTGCTACGTAGCATGTTCCACTTTATTTCTCTATCGTTCCGTGATCGAGAGTTCACAAAGTCATCCTGATCATGTTCAGCACGTGTTCTGACATATACTGTCTTATGTTTTTGTTTTAATTTATTTAATCTTGACAATTATGTTTTTTTCCCATTTTTTCTCCCCCCTTTCCTTCCTCTTCATTGTATTATGTTGGTTTTTGTGTGAATTGTTGTTAATTCAGGCATTTCTAAAGGCAATTATACTAATCAGTCCTGATGATGATCCTAACACTCCCCCAGTAAGGATCGAAACGTCGTCGACTATGTCGTTCACCTTACACTATGACTACTTATGTGTATAAAATGTTGTGAAGGTGACTAGTTATATACCAAGATGTTTCACCACCTGTTATTCTCGTCATAGAAACATCGCCTCAATTGCCTGTTTGTTCTTTCAGAAATGTATGTCCTCTTGATATGTAAGCCATAGGATACAGGCTTGTGTCCCACCAATATTTCGCTTACATCTTGTCTGATCATTGAAAACCATTTTTGCTTATTAAAGCTGCCTTGTCCGGCTGGACACAGGCTATAATATAGTACCCATTGTGGCTATATTGTTTATTGCTTGATATACTCTTTTGCTTTCAGGGACCACTGTCTCTTACAAAACCTGACATCACAGGGCTTCACATCAGAACATCACTACTGGGAGGTAACCCTGCCTCCAATACTACCCCAATTGGGCTTTTATCGATTCTCCATATCTTTGGGGATTGCTCTTCAGTCTGCTACACAAAAGCACTTTATTGACATATTGGATTTATGCCACATGGAGGAACCCGTCTTAATTTGAGACGCTTGTATGGAGTGCTTCACTCGACCAGGGCCTTTCAGTCTGATTAGGCTGTGTTACTCGCTCTCAAAACACGGATGGTGTTCAACAGTATGGAGTGGAGCTACTTGTTCAAAGCTTTGTCAAAGCTGGGCTTTGGTGGCAAAATTCTGTCAAAGGGCTAATCCTCTGTATAGTGGTCAGCTGGCTCGGGTATGGGTAAACAGCGTTATGTTAAGACCGTTTGCATTGCATAGGGGTACCCGTAAGTGGTGCCCATTGTATCCAATGCTTTTTGCACTTGTGCTGGAACCATTGGTGGAATGAATGAGGGGAGATTCCCCAATAAGGGGCATCAATTGCAGTGGGGACTGGGAAGAAAGACTTTTCCTGTAGGTCTGTGGATGTTTGGATGTGACCACCACCTCCCCGGGGCAAATTTAAATATCGGAAGGGGGCCACGGAGCCCCCCTACTGTAGCACTTGATTGCCTTGGGGACCCCCACCCCCCAGGGTGAGCTCCAGCAATGTCCTGGAGTGCCCACCCCCGGGACATTGCAGTTTGCTATGGCACGGTGGGAGCACTGCTATAGCAAACAGTGTTCTCTGTTTTGAGCAAGCAAGAGCATTTTGCAAGTTTGTCTGCCTAGCAACTTAAAGAATTTGGTTTCATGGGTCATTGACCCCTTTTCACTTTCCGGGAAGAGTTCCTTTGGCTTGGCAGACTCTCTGAGGGATTACTTCAGAGTGTTGGTGCCTTTGTATAACAAACCCTGATAATTGGAGGATAATGCATTCATTTTTTATGTTCAACCAATTATCATTTATTATCAGCTATTGAACGGGTTTGATAATGAACACTATTGTGAACTGCCTGATGGCGATCATTAAGAATTGGAGCCATCACATGCATTCTGAAAGCATTAGTAATGATGCAGCCCATGAAGCTGCCAGCGCTGCCCGGGGCCTGAGCGAAGAGACATTGTGCAGCAACAGGCCCCAGTTGCTGGTAGTAGTAAAAATTCCACTGGCTGCAGCCTTCAGGAGGAAGACATTGAAGAATACTTTGCACAGTTTTTATAATAAAGGATGTATAATTGGAAACATCATAATTCTGTGAATACCACAATTTATAATGCTGACATTGTCAGTCCAAGACTTGGAGCCTATATGCCTCCTCCAGATGCAGGAACACAACCTTAATTGAGACCTTCCAGGGTGATGGTAGGCTCTTACTCCAGAACAAAAGTCATGGAAAAAGCAGCCTAGATTACTCAAATGAGGGGGTGTGGCTTAGTGCCGACCAAGATAGCCGCACACTAGGAGA
Source organism: Triturus cristatus (assembly GCF_964204655.1). Classification (NCBI taxonomy): domain Eukaryota; kingdom Metazoa; phylum Chordata; class Amphibia; order Caudata; family Salamandridae; genus Triturus; species Triturus cristatus. Next base: position 1,268,405,685 of record NC_140582.1, read on the forward strand.
GCTCCGCACAACTGATACCACTATATTAAAATCTGGTTCTGCCCTGCCGATCGATGCCACAAAGGGTGTATAAGTGAAAGAGTGGGTTGATTGCCGCTTATTTCCCCTGCCACCTGCCTGGCTGAGACAATAACGTGGGCAGCATGACCGGGCTGTGTCAGGGCCTATTAGAGAGCCACGAGGGACCTTATACTGACGGGTGGCAGATCCTCTGCCGTCAGGCTACATAAAGTGGACCACAACAGAGCGCTGGAGCCTTACAGAAGATCTGCCTATGTCGGACTCCCAGAAAACAGAGGAGGCGACATACCTGGGCAATGGGGCAGTCAGCCCACACTAATCATGGGAGAAGATAGCGGGCATGGGGCTAAGTATGTGCAGTAAGGCCGGGGCACGGGAGGAAGTCCCTGAACCAGGGGGCCCGCCTTGGCATCCCCCTGAGCTGTGGGAGGCCTGCACCCCTGGCTGGAAACTGTGAGCTTAGGAGAGACATGAAGAGTTCACCTATAACGAAGGGACGACAGTCCTCTAGGACCCCTCATCGTGTGTCCTGAGTGGAGGAAAAATCGTCGAGTCATCTTATCTGCCCGCCCACGTGCCTCCAGCAGATCAAGGTTTTGCTGCCTAGAGCGGAGGTGGGGAAGTGCGTGAGTCCACTGTGGGGGCATGTCGGGCCCTGTATGGCTGGAATACGTGGGTGATCGGATCACCTAAAATGAGGACTTTTCCTGCTCTCTGGCTCATCTCCACCCTCGCCCCCTCCGATGTCCATCCCTGGCTGGGAGGGGCCACAACAGATTGGCAGATGAACACAGAGGTGAGAGCAGGCCCCTCATTCGAGCCAGGATTGCTAAGGGAATTGGGTTAAACAAAGTAGTACATAAAGAGCCTACTATACAACAAAGGTGAATGCAAAGGTGCACCTAGACAAATTAAACAACTGGTTTCTGGGCACTAAGAGCAGGAGCTACACGGTAAGCGGAAACTCTCACGGTATGCCAGGCTTTGGAAATACACCTCAGTGCTACCTCTTGATTTGATTTGATTACCGCATTTGTAGAGTGCAGACTTTCATTCCATAAGGAGCATCCTGGCGCTATGCGGAGGCGAGGATGAGGTAGAAGCCGTGGGGACTGTATATCTGGAGCCACAAAGATCCAGGTTTTCAGTGCTTTCCTGAAATGTGTCTCAGTTTTTAACATCCTTAGGTGTGTTGGCAAAAGGTTCCAGGCTTTTGTTTCTAATGCGGTTACTGTTTTACCTCCCTTTGTTTTGTACTTGAGGTTGGGCGGTTTGAGGAGCTTTGCTGATCAGGATCTCGGAGTTCTGAATGTGGTTCATGGGGTGAATCTGGCTTAGAGATACGCTGGGCCTAGGTTTTGTGCGGCTCTGAGAGTGATTAAGAGGATCTTAAACAGGATTCTCTTGTGCAGCGGGAGCCAATGGAGAGTTTTAAGTGCAGCGGATGCTGATGACCTTCGTGGTAGTTCAAGGACTATACGTGCTGATGCATGCTGTGCCACCTGTAGTCTTTTCAGCATTTGCTTGTTGGTCCCTGCTAGGAGGCTATTGCAGTAATCTAAGCACGATAGAATCAGAGCCACAGCCACTGTTTTCCTGGCCATTAGGGGGATGAAGTCAAAGAATTTTCTCAATGACTTGATGAGGCTGAAGCAGGTCCCTACTACAGTTAGTGCGTGGTGTCAAAAGGAAAGATCGGTATTAAACTTCACTCCTGTGTTTTTTGCCACATTAACAGTGGTAGGTGGTGGTGTCGTTCCCTCGGGCCACCAAACATTCGGCTGGAAGGGATTGTTTTTTCCCATTAGTAGAATCTCAGTTTTGCACCTGAGATGGTTGTTCCTCATCCAGTGAATGACCTCGGCTAGACAATGTTTAAAATTGAGTTCTGCATCAGTAGAGTCTTTGTCCAGGGATAGGATTAGTTGTGTGTCATCTGCATAAGACGTTACTTCTATCCCAAATACAGTTATCAGGGAAATTAGTGGGGTCATGTATATATTGAACAGCAGCGGACTAAGAGATGAGCCCTGTGGCACTCCGGTTTTGATGGGACGTTCGGTGGAGAGGAACGTTCCGAGTGACACTGCTTGCCTGTGATTGGTGAGGAAGGACTCAATCCATGCCGAGACAGTATTGGAGATGCCAATGAATTTGAGTCGTGCAAGGGCAATACTGTGTGACATGGTATCAAAGGCGGCAGACAGGTCGAGCAAAATCAATACTGCCCGCCTGCCTTTGTCCGCTATGATTTTGAGAGTATCAGATATTTCCAGGAGGGCAGATTCTGTGGAGTGTTTGGAGCATAAGCCTGACTGCCCGGGGTGAAGGACCATGGTGGTTTCTAGAAACTGTGTAAGTTCTTTGTGAACTAATCTTTCTGTTATTTTTCCCAATAGAGGAAGAAGCGATATTGGGCGGAGATTGGTGAGATTAGATGAGTCGATGTTTTGCTTTTTTTCAGTGGTTTTACTATGGAAAGTTTCCATTTGTCAGGGACTGTGCCAGAGCTTAGTAAGGAATTGACTATTTGGTTGAATACTGGGTTGATGATATCTATAGATTGATGTAATATCATTGGGGGACAGGCATCCAGGGGAGAAGCTGATTTATAGGCGGCAAATGCAGCTTGAGTTTGCTCAAGTGAGGCTGGTTTAAAAGTTGGGAGTGAATGGCTGGTGCTGGCTGGGTTATCCTCCAGATTAATGATCAGGCTATACTCGTGTGGCGTAGGAAATTCCTTTTGGATAGTAAGGATTTCTTCCTCAAAGAAGAGCGAGATCTGGTCGCATAAGCGCCGGGAGGATGGGATTTCTTTCTGCAGTGCCTTGGGATTGGCGATAATTTTAACGCAGTTTCTTGATAATATGCCCCCATGATGGCGGTGAAACTGGAGAATCAGGAGGGAAGGGCTCATAGGAACAACATTAGAGTGGCAGTAGTCCCTGACAGAGCTGAAGGGCAAGTGTATATCTTTTTTTGGAGGACCTAGTGATTGATCATGTGCGCCCCAAGCTCCTCTCCAACTTTTTTTCAGTGGAACGGGCTAACGGGGTGCCTATCCTGAAGCCGAAACCGGGAGCTCCTCCTCGTACTATCATAGCTAGGATTCTAAGCTACCAGGATCGTGACACCATCCTGCAGGCTTCCCACTCACAAGGTGATGTAGAATATGAAAATGCCACTAACCGATTTTTTCCAGATTTCATGTTGCAGATACAGACCCAGCACCAGAGCTTCGAGGCAGTGAAGCGAAAGCTGTGACCCAGAAATTTTAAGTTCATTACTTTGTTCCCAGTTAAACTCAAAGTAGTGGTAGAAGGTAAAACATGGCATTTTGGCACACCAGAGGAGACTTGGGAATGACTGGAAGGAAGGCGCACATAGGGGCACAGACCCCCTCATGGGACACATCAGGGTCATTCTCAAGACCAACAGGGTGACTGTGAGGCTGAAGTCAAGGGCCCTATGGAACTATGGAAACCCAAAGGAGAAGCCTAATCGCTGGTCTTGCTGATGGGGCAAGGAGAGGGCTCTTGTGAGTGACTACAAGTATTTAGCCATGGGCTGGCGCAACAGCGGGAATGCATTTGTATCCTGTATGAGTCAGGACTTGTGTGGCATATGAACGTTCGTGGGGAGGGGGAGTCCCTATACAGGGGTGGGGTGGATTCTCAGTCGACCTTAAACTACTGAGAGCAGGACTAAGCTTTAAACTTTTGCAATAAAGGGGATGGGTGTGTATTGTGACAACTGCATCTTCTGGGAGGTACCAGCCCACCCTAATTCATAATATGATATCATTGGGGCAACAATTGATCTTAATGTCGGGGTGGTTCTTAACCCAATGAGCAGGGTAGCAGGGAGGGGGGTGTTATATGGGAGTAATTCTTATGCTTTTCTTGTACTGTGTTTATTATGTTGCGTTTGCAGTAAGATAAGCTCAGCAAATACCAAAACATTGAGCTGGACAGTGGAGATGAACTGGGCAGGGGAGAAGTCTACTACTAGTCCGCCCTAGAACATATATTTATTGGGTCTTCATCATAGCCAACACCACACCATGCTCACGTATAGTTGAAGACCCTCACATGGAATGTGAATGGTCTTGGACATAAAATCAAATGCAGTTTTTATGCAGCATCTCTGTAAATAGGGCCCTGACATAGTACTCCTGCAGGAGTCACACTGAAAGTGGACCCCTCGGAAAGATATGACATACGGTCTGGAACATGGGAGGGACCCCATCTAAATATTTGATCGGCTTATGAGCTGCCAGGGCCTCACACCGAGACTTTCATTGCTCTGGGCACTGCAGTGTTAGAATTACCCCCAGGAATATTAATAATGAGCCGAGATTTTAATGCAGCATTGGACCGGTTAAGGGATAGAGACACTACTTTGTTAAGGGTGCGGATTCTACTCGTTGGGAACATTCATAGAGGCATGAGCAGAACCCGGATGTGAAGCTACACACATACTTTTCTGCAGACTATGGTAGCAGATTAGACTACATTTTTACTCAGAAATTGTTTGCCGGCCTGTTCCAAGGTGGCTCTCATAGGGCTAGGGGTATTTCTGACCACTCCTCTTTGGACATGATGATAGATGGCCCCGTTAGGGACAACATATTGACTCCCAGGATTATTCCATAGAACCTAATGGAAGCCCCCTTTCGGGATAGAATAAGGGAGGGGGCAGCACAATACTTTCCAGAAAAGGAGGGATTGATCCAATCAGGAGGAGTTTTAAAGAAAGCATTCAAGACAGTCCTTCATGGACAAGCACTGGCTATGATTGGAGGGAAAAAAAAGGATTAAACATTAGAATGTGACAAGCTAGAAAAAAAGATTTTAACATTTGCATCTAGGGTGCTGGAGGCCAATGTAGATACTCAGGAGTCACAACATACACTTCACCTAAAACAACATGAACTGAAAGATCTAATGAAGAACAAGACTCATGAGTACGTACACCATATCCATGCAGCGACGACATAGGTGACAAAGCCAGCATGGCTGGACAAAAGAGACAGGAATTTTCTTTGGGTGGGGAGGTTGATGTATTTGTTGTTATATCAAAGAAAATACCCCAAAAAGATTAATTTGTGTAGGATAACTGTGTAGTTAGTTTATGTTTAGCTAAGATGTATTTGTCCTGTCTTTTGATGTGCTTTAAGGGTGGGAGGGGGTTGATGTCTTAGATATGTTGTTGCGTGTTTAGGATTAGTTACGGTAGATAGTTTAGATCAGTATTCACTTGGTTCCAGTTAGTTAACCCCTTCAGTGCCCCGCCCTGTGCCGGGCGTTACATTAGCGGGCGGGGTTCATGACAAGATAGTCTCGTCATGGGCACAGCGCAACCGTGCTCCATGACGAGACTATCTCGTAATGGGCACTGAAGAGGTTAAGATTAGGTTAGTTGTAGTAGTGCTTAGTGTTAGTTTAAGGTAGTTAATTTTTTTAAATTGATAATAAATGTTTACTGGTTTTGAATTCTGGTTGCACTTATGTCAGAAGTGATTTGCTAGAGTGTTGCTTTTTACCTTGTATACAACTTATTCAATCACAGAACAATAATTTGAATGTGTAAGTGTGGTCATGACATGTTACTTAGCCGGACGGATAGTGTCAGGATCCATTTGATTTGTGCACAGTAAACTTGCATAGATTACAAGGTGGCATGTAGGAGCTATGCCTTTGGCTAGTGTTAGACCGGGCACCATTGGCGTGGGTCTCCCTTCCATTTTTGCTGTTGCCTCCTGTATTTTTGCTATGTTTTTGCTAGTCTAGAGGCTTTGGGCACTGTGCCACTGCTATTCAGTGCCAAAGTGCAAGTGCTCCCTACTGTAAATTATTGTAATGGATTTGTGACTCCATGATTGGCTTTTTGATTTACTTGTCAGACCCCAGTACAGTGCATCATGTGTGCCCTGGGCCTGTAAATCAAATGCTGCTGGTGGGCTTGCATCACTGATTGTGCCACCCACAGAAACAGCTTGTAAAGTGTGGCTCAGGCCTGCCATTGCAGAGCCTGTGTGCATCCTGGGGCTGTCATGTCGACTTGGTAAGTGCACCCAATTGCCAGTCCCTAAACCTTCACTTTTCTACATGTTAGTCACCCCTAAGGTAGGCCAAAGGTACCCCCATGGGCAGGGTGCATTGTATGTATAAGGGAGGGCATGCCCTGATGTGTGTGGCATGTCCTGATAGTGAATTACAGCCAATTTCGTTTTTCACTATTGCAAGGCTATCTGTTCCCATAGGCCAGAATGGGCAGTTTGATTATAACATCTTATAATCCTAACTGACTCAGGGAGCTAGGTAGAAATACGCGTTTAGTATGCCTGAACTCAGAATGTTAAAATGCATCTTCTAGTGAAGGTGGTTTTTACATTCTGTGTTTGAAAATACCACTTTTAGAAAGTAGGTATTTTCTTGCCTAACCATCCAGCATGCCTCTGCTAGGTTTGTGTATTCCATGTCTGGTTTGTGACGGACAGGGGGCTGGAGAGAGCCTTGGCTCCAGTAGTCTGATGGGTCAGGGCTGGGCTGAATAGGACCTGCATTGAATAGAGAGTAGGTGGAAAAGATTTCCTTTCAGCTACCTGGGCCAGGTCTTCCTTCAACAATGCTGTCTCCACCTCCTGCCAGGAAACTGCACAGAACTGGTTTTTGCTGGGCACAGCCACCCTCTGCCTTCAGAGGACAAAAGATTTACTGGTGTAAATATTGGGGCCCAGACCCCAGAACTTTAGATCACTTCTGGGAATCAAGACGAACCTTTGCCAAGGAGAAGAACCAAGGAAGCTGAAGGAGGAGACTGCCCCTGTGCTGTTTTTATATTTCTGGGGGTGGCCTGCAGTCGTTACTTTATTGCAAAGGAAAGGGGAAAAGAACTTTGTTCTGATGCAAGTAAGCCTCGTAGAAGTCACGCAGTGAAATCTATGAGATTTCACTGCGTCACTTCTAGGACGCAAATGCGTCAATATCTTGAGCTTGCCTCACAGCAGGCGTAAGACTGACGCAGGCACATTTGAAATGGGACTTGCCCATGTGAAATTACTCATTACTGGAGTTGTGTCACTTTTGTGACACCCTCCAGCAATGTGTCATTTTTGCGCCTACAGATGCATCAGAAATACTGATGTATCTGTCACTTCTTGCGACATGATGTGTCATACTGTAAATATGTCGCAAGGAGGGCACAATGAAAAGTGGCGCATTGCTGTTTTCACGCAGCGATGCGTCACTTTTCTTAAATGAGGCCCTGAGTATTTAGGGACAATCCCTTTAGAGAGTTTTGAGTCAAAGGAATCTTCCCTCTCCTTATTTACAAATTGCCGCCCATCTCTTTTCTTTGTTTTTATATGTCCAGGAGTTGAGCATCTAAGCTCCGTCTCCTGGCCAGTCATCCCGGGAAGAGTTCCTCCTCTGAGGGCTCTTCATCTGGTTCCGAGTTGATGACTCAGCCACATCCCCAGTATGAGTTTCAGTAGCCTCCTCTTCGTCAGATTGAGCTACCAGTTCTGGGTTATCACTCCAATCATTGCTATTAATCTTCTAAGTTTTACCTTTTTAGCATGTTGCCAGTATTAATACCGTAAACACCTTCACAGAGGGTCCTGCACCTGCCATAGGACAGGTCCATGTAAGGTCGAGCTCCTGATCCTGATTATCAGGATGACTCATTATTTTTACTAAAGTTGGAACCTTTTTAGAAGTTTAAAAACCTTAACGCTTTTCTTTGTCCTAACTACAGTAAGATTTCTAAAATTCGAACAACTGGTTACAGAGACTTTGCGAAGGCCCTAACAGTTAATTTAAATTATTTTTAAAATAGACTGATCAAAAAATACAACTGGCTAAAGACAATTTTGGATTTATTTGTGTGGTCACTTAATGACATTGTCACAACAGCAATCGCAAAGTCGTAGACCCAACCGCTGATCCACCAATGTAGAGAGCTGGCTCTCTATACAATGCACTAAAACGAAGTACGCTGTGCACAAAGTCCAGTGAGTCCCTTATTGGTTTACAGAGGAAAAGGTAGATAATACTAACGCTCTATTTGTGATAGTGCGGGCGAGCAGTTAGGCTTATCAGAGGGCAGTGTAAACATTTGATGTACTGACAGAGGCAATAAATGAGACACACATTTGAAAATAGATGCGAGATCAATTTATAAAAATAATATTGTTTTTATGTAATTTTTAAGACCAAGTACTTCAATTTACAGTAATGTTGTAAATTGCAACTACGATGTGATTAAGCATTTACTAAAGACATGAATTCTCCTGCCTTACACATGTCTCTTTCGTTATGTTGACTGAAGTTTGGACTCCATTTTGTATTGTCATGTCTCCACGTGCGTAACACGAGGAGAGTCCTATCTTTGTGTTAGTTGCTCTTGTAATCTGCCTAGTAACAGTCTATAAATAGTTCCTTTGTCCGTCTGGCGCATGCCCAGACTTGACCACATCTGTTAGCAGTTAGTCCTTGCTTGACCATGTTTTCGCGGGCTTAAGGAGTATGTCAGCTCCGCCCACATATTGATCTTGTATTGAAAATGTCCATAAAAGGTAACATTCTTCGCCTCATGTTGTATCCTCCCACTTATGAGCCCCTCTGTTGTGTATAAATGGGGACCGTGTACGCAAGTTCTTTGTGCTACTCTATGCAATACTGAAGGGTATTGTATGGATTGTAGGACCACCCTTAAGGGTTAATAAACGCTGTCTTTGTACTTTGCAGTTTCCGTGCCAACTTCCTTATAGATTCCATTACAGGAGAGCGAACCCTTGCGTCCTGCGGGCCTAGCTGGGGCCTGGTTTCATCAATTGGCGCCCGTCACATGGGGCTCATCGGCGACTCGGATGCTCGAAGGATTGGTCGCGACGAAGGTGAGGAATTTGGCCGGGGATGTGATCACTGCCAGAGGCATTTTAGTCCTGGCATCCCGAGGTTTTTCTTCCTTCCCTTCCGACCTGACCATCTGGGTGGCGCCGGTCCTCGACTGAGACCTCTTCTGTCGGTCCTGCCGTGACAGCCGTTTGGGCGAATTTTGGAGCTTGGCAGTTGGAATCTGGACTCTTGATTGGTAAGAACCGTTGTACGGTACTTGCTCCGAGTTTTTGAAGCCTGGGTTGGCTATTTGAGTTTGATTTGTGATGACCGGTCATATCTTGTATTGATTATTGTGAGAATATATGCGTTGCAACACATATAGGCAGGTAATGTGGAGATATTTCTCCGGAACTGTGTAACTTTGAACAGCACAATGTTTAAGTGCCATTTTTTTGATAATACTGCATATTCTGCATTATTTTTGAGCATGCCTGCTTTTAGCGCACTCCGTAAGTGGTGCTGCTGCTTTGGAAACCGGTTAAACCTCGAGGAATCTGCTCCAGCTCCCCCAGAGGGGACTCCTAATAGGGATATGTATGTGAAGCATGGTCTTTCCTCCATAATGTACAGCACAGTATGGAGGAAATATACCAAGAAGGATCCTGAGTTACGGTGGCCGTTGTATGGGTCGTTTGATATACGTAAGATTGAGTATGTGGAACAGTGTATGTGTAAACGGCGTGCTCGTCAAGACATGTTTGAATGTGTGCGATTATGGGTGAAGGAAGTGCGTGAGCGAGAGAAACGTGAGAAAGCGCTGTTTGATAAAGAGCAACGAAAGAATGATCATGTGAGAGCGCAGGAAGCAAAGCGTCGGAAGGAAAGAGAACAGACGGAGAAGCAAGAGAAAGAACGCAGGTTACAAGTCTCGGGTCAATATGCTGTTCGTCAGCCACTCTATCCTGTCCTTAATAATCATGACGATGATTTTTATTTATTAGATCGTTCTCCGCCTCCTTATGTCGGCGCGTCTGCCCCGAGGCCACAAGATTCTGGATCGGGTTCGAGTAAGGTAGACACGCGGTCCATGTTATCGGCTGAGCGAATGGGTGAGCTTCGGCAGTTTTCCTATCGTGCATGTAAGGGCAAGTTATCCCTTGCTGAGTTGGTGGATTCTTGGGAGTCGTGGCAGGATAAAGAAAGGTTGTATTTCTTGGGACACTTTTCTGGTGAAGTGATTGCTGCCTTTCGGAAATATTCCAGTGTCTTTGAACCTGATGATGTGGTATTAGATGCTAAAGCATTGCGTAATGGTGTTTTCTCTCCCTCTAAGGCGCCTGAGGCGGTTCGGCGACTGTTTGCGTTGCGGGATGCGGCGAAAGATCTTAAAGAGAAAGCACGCCAACAACTTGAGGAGGAAAAGCGGTCGGATTCGCGTACCGGAGGCGGCCATTCATCCACCTCTCAATCAGATAAGAGCGATCTAGTGCATGCTAAACCAATGCGCGAGGCGGCGCCTTTGTATGTTCCTCCTAAAGGAACGGGGACTAGCTCGGATATTACCTCCGCCGATGCTAAGGGATATTTTGTGTATAATTGGGTTTATACTCCAAGGCACAGGGCTGACGTCATGGCATTAAAGAATGCGTTGCCTGATCCCCGCAAGAATCCAGCGGCCTTTTACGAAGAAGTCGAGGGGGCCTTGAATTCTTGTATTATGACCTTAGCAGATATAGATTTGTTCTTTGGGCTTATTCTACCACCAGATATGTGGCGATCTGTGCGGAAGGTGGATGATGCTGCCACTTTTAAGGCTCGATGGTCTGAGCTTGAGGATGAGGATAGGGAGAGAAAGCCCGCGCAGAAACCACCTCAGATTATCTTAGATCTCCCTGCTGCTATTCTGACGAAGTTGAAGACAATCATTCCCCCTAAAAAGATTGACTGGAATATGCTAGCCTCGTGCAAGCAGAAAGTCGATGAATCAGTTGCAGATTTCTTTACGCGCTTTGAGGAGACGTTTCATGATTTTAGTGGTCAGTCACTTACGGATGACACGGGTCGACACCTTTTTGCTGATAAATATGTGGCGAATTTATTACCGGCGATTGCAGCCCGCCTAAAAGCGAGTGAAAGTTCTTGGTCCACTGCGACCCCGACAGCCCTCCTGACTATAGCTCAGTACTATGAGCGCCAGGAGCAAGAAGCGAAGGGGCAGGAGGAGAAGAAATCGAAGGATTTAAAAACAAAGGTGATTGTTAGACCTGGCGGTTTCGGGTTGGCTAAGGCTTGCGCCAAAGTCAGGCAGAAACCACCACTCTAGTCAGGGGAAGGAAGTTACACGCCAAAGATAACCCCTGCTCACCCCCTTGGTAGCTTGGCACGAGCAGTCAGGCTTATCTCTGAGGCGATGTGTAAAGCGTTTGCCCGCGCACCCAGCAACAACACCCAAGGCCCACCACAAAGGAAACTCCACACAAGGTATTCTATAAAAATAACCTTTGTATTATACACAACACATTAGATAAAAACACACACTTTACAATGTGCCAACAGGCACGGGCAGAATTTACAAGGGATTATGTACAAGACAGGGCCACCTGGACCACTGTCAGGAATTAGCACTTTTTAGATATTTAGCACACAAAATATATAAAATCACTGTAGCACAAAAATAATATGTATAGCACACAACCAGTACTTACTGGTATCGGGGAAGTACCACCTACGTAACCCTAACTACTTTAGGAGACTGCCACGCAGGGAACTAGAACCTCACTAGCACCACCTGTACTAGGAGAAAGCAACAATCACCTACGTATCACAATACCTGTAGGGGTAATAGAACGTTACACATGATGCATCACATTCAGAGGTGCAAGGAAGGAACCCACATGATGCATAAAACATTCAGAGGTGTAAAAGCAATGGCACATGATGCATCAACACACATTCAGAGGTGCAGGTAGGAACACAATTGCGCAAAACTCCTATGCCACCACCTGTGGCAGTCCCTGGGCCAACTGGCCTGGGAGGGGCTAGGACGCCCTGCGTTCAGCAAAGTCAGGCTGCGCCAGCTGCGCAGACTAAAACAAGAATGGTCCCCCACCTAAACGTGGCAGCTGCCCACTAAGTGCTGGGCAGCTGGAAAGCGAACTTCAGGCACTCTGTGTGCCTCTGGAACCCTCTCTGGGCTCTGTTCATTAAAGATATGCCCTCTAGAGCCCTCGTGGCTCTGCACAACGTTGGAGCCTCACTGGGCTCAAACAACAATGCCCCGGAAGCCTTCACGGCTCTGAACCAACATGCCCCCGAGGTCGGAGCGTTCACTGCGCTCTTCGTTGGAGTCCCTCTCAGGGACTCGAGTCACCACAATGCCTCCGTTCGCTGGAGTCCCACACGGGGGACTCTTTACACGCAATGCCCCCCTAGAGCCTCACAGGGCTCGAGGAATGCTGTGGCCACCTTGTGGAGCCTCACGGGGCTCGATCACTGCCCCCGCACCCCCAGCACATGCGCGGAGTCCCCCAGCCCTTCTCAACACTCACCGGGCTGCTCGGGGACTCCCGCGTCGTCTTCTCTTTCCCTGGTCCTGGCCGAAGGGAGGACTCCGAGGATTCTTCGTCCCGCGGAGGGGCAGGCACCGACAATGTGCCTCGCGCCCCCTCCGCACCAGCTCCGGCCGCACCGTTCTGCAAGGTCCAGCGCGGGGTGGGCTCCTGCCTGGATCTTCGACCCCTCGGACACCCTGCAACCGCGCGGGGCTCCCTCAGCTCACGGGAGCCCCGGACTTCCTCGTAGCTCCGCCTCTCCTTCCGGCTTAAGGCCCCGCCCACGTCCCAGTCAGCGCTGCCTGACTTCCTGCAAGCCCGGCCGCGGCGGTGATCTACTCGGCAATGAGAGGGGTAGGCTCCCTCGCCAACGAATATAACGGCGGGGTGGGCACCCGCCGAACTTGGCAAACACCGGCAGAATCGCGGGGTGGGCACCCGCTATCAGGTTCCAAGCGCTCACAGCGCTATAAAGCAACACAGCGCTCCCAGCGCTATGAAGATAGCAAAGCCCAGAAAAACAGCGCGCAGAGCGCTCCCAAGTCCAGGAAGCGCTCCCAGGCGCTATAAGCAATGTCCAGCCACCAAAAAGGTCCTTCAGAGAGCAGGGGGCAAAGGCTGGGCCCAGAGCCAGCTCACAGGGCCCTCCAGCAGGGAGGCAGTCCCCAGTGGCGGTCTCTCCTGGCGCCCAGCAGCAGCAGGCCCCCCCTCAAGTGGATCCTGCAAGAGAACAACATGTAAGGGGACACAGCCCCTTTTTATACAGTACAAGGCTTTGTCTAAGGTGCAGGGAAGGGGCGAACCAGTTCCAACAGGTTCCTGAGCACTTTGTTTTGCTCAGCCCCTCTCCCTATTCACTGGCAGGGCTAGGGTCATTAGACGCACCACAGGGGCCGGCGCCAGCATTGTGTGGGGGAATCCCTGTCCTATTCAGGACCCAGGTACACTCCTCCCCAGCCATCAACATGCTAACTCCCCATTCACCACTGGGTGACTCCTCCTGACTCTGGGGAATTCCCTAGTCCGTCACCTGACCTCACCAGCCAATCGCCAGACAAGCCACACATTTCAGACTGCACACTGAAGTGCCCACTTCTAGAAGTGGCACTTCCACACCAGGTACATGCATGCTGCACACATCAACGCGCAGCATTCACTCCCACGAGTCCGCACATACCAAACACGGGCCTGCACACCCCACGCATCAGGAACTGCCGGGACACATACATTCCCCCATGCATTCCTATGGGAGGGCAGGCCACCCTCACAACACGCACGCACTTTACCCTGGGACACAGCGGTAAAGTGCGCAGAAGTCACTAAAATCACTAAACCAAGTCACCATTTTAAGCAAAAAGTTTCGGGGTGAACCGGCCAGAAGGGCCAAGTCCAACACAACCCCCTTCCAGCCAAAACGCAGGGTAGACCAATCACCACCATGATGGACTTCCCTGCTTGGGGCGATAGAACACGGACGCGGGCCCGCCACTGCCGGGACACCCTCCTGTTCTACGCCACGGTGATCCCCTGGGGTTTCTTCTCAAACCATTCTCTGGACCAGCTGGGCTACCCCACTGGTACTCCCAAGCTGTCCGCGGCCAAGACCAGGCCCTAGGCCACCCAGGTGCCACTGGTCCTTGCCTAACCACAGAGTGGGGGGTACTAACCCCTGGCACATAGCAGCCATTCTCCACTCTACCCCTCATCAGGGCAGTTCTAAACTGCCACTGATCCTCCAGCCTAGGGCCCGTACCCTCAGGCTGACCAGAAGTCGCGGGTGAGGCTCTCCTTCCCCTACCTCTTCTCCTAGGGTTCCGCCCTCTCCTCCTCTGAGAGGCACCCTCGTAACATACCTCACCAACCAGCTCAGGACCCCTCCCTGAGAACTGGTCTACCAACCTAGGGTTTAACCCCTCAGGTTGCACCGGGGTCAGAGGTGGGCTCTCCCACCCTCTGCACCCCCTTCCAGAGTCCTGCTCCCTACCAACTGGGGCGGTCCCTCTGGAAGAAGAACCGGTCAGGACACTGTTTACAGTAGTCAGACCCTTCAGGTCAGGCTGCTCCTGAACCTGGCCTTCCAACCTCCGGTCTAAAACCTTCGGTGGAATAATTGCCTGGCACTCCAGGACTTCTGGGGATTTGCACACCATCCCCCCGAGAGTAACATATGCCCCATATGTTGCCTGACCGTCTGCCTGGCGCAGATCTCCCGTCCCCTGTCCACCTGACAGTGCGCGAAGATCCCCCAGGCCAGACGTGTAGTCGCCATGGTCACTTCTAGGAGACTCAGCCCTCCCGGCTGGTCTCTGACCCACTGGCTCCTCCACCGGGGAACACAGCCCCATGCCACTCCTCTCGCTGGACTTCTGTACCCTCCCTACTGGAGCGGTACTGCCAGACACTAGAACCACAGGAGCCCTGTTTACAGGCGCTCCCGGTCCTCTACTCACTAGGTGATCCTCCTCAAATGGGCTAACAGGACAGCCTAGGTCCCCAACTTGGTGTTCCCTCCTGAAACCACCCAAGTCCTGAGGCAGGGTTTCGTACGTCTGGGGACCCTCGGTCACCCACTTACTCCCGCTCCACTGAGCCAGGCCGTAAGGTTCTACACCCTCCTCGCTATCCTGGGACCTAGCTGGGCTACATGGAGCCTCTTCCACCACGCTGGGCTGGAAGATACCTGAACCACTACTTGAGTCACTCCCTAATGACTCCAGAGAACCTCTAGCGCTTTCCCAGCGCTCCGCTTCCTCTGCCAGCGCCCAAGGACAAAAGTAGTCATACCTCACCAGGTGCTGGCGCAACCCTGGAGAACAACTACTGAGCATCTGCTCTTTGACAATCATTTTGAGCACTATATCCAAATCCTCTTCCGTGTTGACCTCCAGCCAGTCCCACAGTGCCTCATGACAGTCATCCACAAACAACCCCCACGGCTGGTGAGACGGTTTTCTACTGCCCCTGAACTTCAACCTATACTCCTCCTCTTGGGAAACAGGTACCAGACTCGGGGAACTGGGCGTGGGACTTGTCGCACGGGACTCTATTTCGCTGCCACCACTGGACTCAACCCTCCCTGGGGAGCCCAGAAAACTACGACTGCGCGCAGGCGATAATCTACTCTCCAGCACTGATTTCTCCCTGGCGAAGGCCCTCTCAGCCTCCGCCATCCTCTCCTGCGCTAAGACCCTCTCGGTCTCCAGCTTTTTCTCTGCCATCGTCAGCTGCGCCATCCCCCAGGCATGCTCTAACCTGAGCTTCTCCATGGCCAGCTGATGCTCCCTCTCTTCCCTCCTATCCACCCACTCCTCTGGGGTCAGGGCAAGGGATGGGGTGCTGCTCCTGACACTGGACCCAGCAAGGGACTCCCTATCTATGGGGTCTTCACTCTCTACTGACGTCCCTGTCAGGTAACCTTCCTCCTCCTCAGATTCCTCAGGGCTCCCCTCAGACCCACCACCCTCTCGGCGTGCGGCCCGGGCCCTATCTTCCTCGCTGCGCTCCCGCTCCCACTCCTCCTTTTGCCAAAGGATCAGGTTGTCCCTCAGTTTGGACTGGGTATCTGACTCACCCACCTCTATGTCCCTCTCCTCACAGAACCTTGCCAGCTCCAACCTACTGTACCTAAACAGACTACAGAAGTTAAAAGCAGGCTCCATTTTGGCGGACGTTCCTGAGAAGAGTTCAACACAAGGAACCTGGGGGTTGGAGCTACACAGGAGTACACAATTCACAAAAGGTTTCAGTGAGCTCTCTATCCTGGAGAACTCACACTCACTGTCTAGTGCCCCACACACCATCCACACACAACCCTCCCCTCGGACTGGTAAGGCAGTTTCTACCACCCCTGATCCCTCAACCTGACCACCACGTGACACAGGTACCAAACTCTGGGCGCAGGGCGGGGGACAAATGTACTGGACACAATTACACAATGATACCTTCAGGAGAAGAAATAAAGGAACTTCAAAACAATAATCCCTAAAATGTGATTTATCTAATGCAGAGTTTTGTGGTGTAGCCAGTCGCTGCTGTGGTACAGCGCAAACGCAAGTCCAAATCCCACCGCTGATCACCAATGTTAGACCTGGCGGTTTCGGGTTGCCTAAGGCTTGCGCCAAAGTCAGGCAGAAACCACCACTCTAGTCAGGGCAAGGAAGTTACACGCCAAAGATAACCCCTGCTCACCCCCTTGGTAGCTTGGCACGAGCAGTCAGGCTTATCTCTGAGGCGATGTGTAAAGCGTTTGCGCGCGCACCCAGCAACAACACCCAAGGCCCACCACAAAGGAAACTCCACACAAGGTATTCTATAAAAATAACCTTTGTATTATACACAACACATTAGATAAAAACACACACTTTACAATGTGCCAACAGGCACGGGCAGAATTTACAAGGGATTATGTACAAGACAGGGCCACCTGGACCACTGTCAGGAATTAGCACTTTTTAGATATTTAGCACACAAAATATATAAAATCACTGTAGCACAAAAATAATATGTATAGCACACAACCAGTACTTACTGGTATCGGGGAAGTACCACCTACGTAACCCTAACTACTTTAGGAGACTGCCACGCAGGGAACTAGAACCTCACTAGCACCACCTGTACTAGGAGAAAGCAACAATCACCTACGTATCACAATACCTGTAGGGGTAATAGAACGTTACACATGATGCATCACATTCAGAGGTGCAAGGAAGGAACCCACATGATGCATAAAACATTCAGAGGTGTAAAAGCAATGGCACATGATGCATCAACAAACATTCAGAGGTGCAGGTAGGAACACAATTGCGCAAAACTCCTATGCCACCACCTGTGGCAGTCCCTGGGCCAACTGGCCTGGGAGGGGCTAGGACGCCCTGCGTTCAGCAAAGTCAGGCTGCGCCAGCTGCGCAGACTAAAACAAGAATGGTCCCCCACCTAAACGTGGCAGCTGCCCACTAAGTGCTGGGCAGCTGGAAAGCGAACTTCAGGCACTCTGTGTGCCTCTGGAACCCTCTCTGGGCTCTGTTCATTAAAGATATGCCCTCTAGAGCCCTCGTGGCTCTGCACAACGTTGGAGCCTCACTGGGTTCAAACAACAATGCCCCGGGAGCCTTCACGGCTCTGAACCAACATGCCCCCGAGGTCGGAGCGTTCACTGCGCTCTTCGTTGGAGTCCCTCTCAGGGACTCGAGTCACCACAATGCCTCCGTTCGCTGGAGTCCCACACGGGGGACTCTTTACATGCAATGCCCCCCTAGAGCCTCACGGGGCTCGAGGAATGCTGTGGCCACCTTGTGGAGCCTCACGGGGCTCGATCACTGCCCCCGCACCCCCAGCACATGCGCGGAGTCCCCCAGCCCTTCTCAACACTCACCGGGCTGCTCGGGGACTCCCGCGTCGTCTTCTCTTTCCCTGGTCCTGGCCGAAGGGAGGACTCCGAGGATTCTTCGTCCCGCGGAGGGGCAGGCACCGACAATGTGCCTCGCGCCCCCTCCGCACCAGCTCCGGCCGCACCGTTCTGCAAGGTCCAGCGCGGGGTGGGCTCCTGCCTGGATCTTCGGCCCCTCGGACACCCTGCAACCGCGCGGGGCTCCCTCAGCTCACGGGAGCCCCGGACTTCCTCGTAGCTCCGCCTCTCCTTCCGGTTTAAGGCCCCGCCCACGTCCCAGTCAGCGCTGCCTGACTTCCTGCAAGCCCGGCCGCGGCGGTGATCTACTCGGCAATGAGAGAGGTAGGCTCCCTCGCCAACGAGTATAACGGCGGGGTGGGCACCCGCCGAACTTGGCAAACACCGGCAGAATCGCGGGGTGGGCACCCGCTATCAGGTTCCAAGCGCTCACAGCGCTATAAAGCAACACAGCGCTCCCAGCGCTATGAAGATAGCAAAGCCCAGAAAAACAGCGCGCACAGCGCTCCCAAGTCCAGGAAGCGCTCCCAGGCGCTATAAGCAATGTCCAGCCACCAAAAAGGTCCTTCAGAGAGCAGGGGGCAAAGGCTGGGCCCAGAGCCAGCTCACAGGGCCCTCCAGCAGGGAGGCAGTCCCCAGTGGCGGTCTCTCCTGGCGCCCAGCAGCAGCAGGCCCCCCCTCAAGTGGATCCTGCAAGAGAACAACATGTAGGGGGACACAGCCCCTTTTTATACAGTACAAGGCTTTGTCTAAGGTGCAGGGAAGGGGCGAACCAGTTCCAACAGGTTCCTGAGCACTTTGTTTTGCTCAGCCCCTCTCCCTATTCACTGGCAGGGCTAGGGTCATTAGACGCACCACAGGGGCCGGCGCCAGCATTGTGTGGGGGAAAATGTGGATTTTCCTGATCAGTTATGTCCCCTATCTTGGACCCCAACGGTTCTATATGCATGTTACAAGTACATGTATGTTCCCTCCAGTTCCAGTTTCTAAGACGCAAACATATGTGTGTCTACCGTCAACATGTTCTCTGTCAGATCCGCCATCAATGGGCTGGATATTCGATTCCTAAGTATGAAAGGCCACCGACTTTATATGGCTAAGTTACTCCATTTTTACAGTTCAGGCGAGTAGGCCCGATTCTGTCCTCAAAGCCTTTCCCTGCTCTCTGTCTCTGACAGCTTCAGCTTGAGCTCGCATCTGTATCCATGAACTTTGTCCTACTCCCTGTGCAGCTAACGGTGCCTGCCTCGGCCAGTTTTCGCCTGTCTGCCAAGAAGTTGTATTTCACCTTCGAATTATCTATTCTGCTCTCCAGCCGATGCATTCCTGTCCAGTGATTTAGGTAAACATTTCCTTTAGCTCACAAGCAAAGGACTCAGCCTTTCCGTCCTCCTGCAAGTGATTCATAGCCCTGTTGCCATGGAAAGTTTTCTGCCCCTCGCATCTCATATAGACACTTAGACGCTTGTACACGCACACAGTCAGTATAGAATAGATTCTGTCCGAGAGTCCTTCCTTGTGGATAACATAGTTCTTTAAACATAGGATGTTAGATATGATTTGGGATTAGGATGACTTGACCCCAGACTTCTCGTCTCCACATGTAGAGCTAAATGTCAAGTCCCCTTCACCCCCTAGTTGCACGTCAATTACACGTCATGCTGCCGCGCGCGCATCTATGCCAAGTATTATCTTATAGATCCACCTATGTCTGATAATTCTAACCAATCATGTTTCTTTTATTCCTTATTACGCCTAGTTTCGATTATGTCACTGTTACGTCATTTTTCTTATCAAATGTTACGCCTTCTACATTCGTTTCATTGTAATGAACTTATTATAAAAATACATGTCTGTTAATAAATTATTGTACTTCACTTCCTGAACCTTCGTGGTGACGGAACCTGAGGGCCGCGACTCGAGTCGGCCATTTTGAATGGAATAAAGCCCATTAGAAACCTCTTATACCACGGATTCTGCCTCTCGTTATTTTGAGCTATTTTACTTTAATTTAAGATTCCGCATGAAATTCAGTCCGGTAATATTTATTTTATTTACCACATAATGGCGCCCGAATAGGGACACTTTCTCATCTCACGCGCCGGCGGTGCGTTGCAGGCCCGGTCTCCTGCCACAGCTGGACGGACCATAAACGCGTACCAGCAGGATTTCCTGTAAGCTCCCTCCGGTCAAGCGGGGGCGACTGAGGCTGCGATCAACCCAGACGAGGCGGTGAGAAGTGCGAAGTATCCCGACCAGAGCCTAGCTGAGAGAGCAAGATCCGAGGTATACAGAGGCCCACCAGGTTTTCCGAAATTCCGACGTCCAGAGGGTCCGATGTCCGCAGTTATCGAGTCCTGTCCATTCTCTGAGGCCTTCCGTTTCAAGGAGCTACTCGGTGAGTACCATCGCCGAGGAGGCATGTTGACGCGCACATAGGTTGTGCCGGTCAAGACGGATTTGGGTACACAAATCCGGTCTGCACTGTTTAGCAGTGTATATGTACTGTTTAGCAGTATATCAAGTATTCCGAAGTATTCAGTTACTGTCAAGAATTCAGCGTGGTGATTAGTTAGGCAGACTGTCATCATTGTCGATCATTGTTATAATGTTTAATGTTTAATGTTTAAAGTATTCAGAAAATGTCTTGCATATTGTGGTATGAATGACTGTTCATTGTTCACTGTTCATTATTGTGTTTCTCGTATTAAGCAAGTTCAAGAGTAAGTATCAGGTCAGTTGTCAATATGCCGCTCTTCTCGAAGTTAAGACAGATTACTACCAGAAAAGGGGTGCTTGAAGAAGCAGTTCCCATTCCTCCTAGAGACACTCCAGGACATTTCATGTACCATAAACATGGCTTAGATGCCATATTGTTTCTTGATCTATGGGTAGATTATACCAAAGGATTACCAGAAAGTCAAAGGTGGCCCATAGCGGGAACCTGGGATGCAGAGTGCATCATGAAAGTGGAGGAAGAGTTATGGAAAAGAAAGGTCAGACAGTCACAGAAAGACGCTGTTGAGTTATGGCGTAAAGAATCTCATAGGCGAACAGAAAAAGCACGTAGACAAGAAGAGAGGAGTAAAGAAAGTTCAAATAAAGTTCAAGAAAATCTATTAATTGAGGAAGGTATCCGAGTGAAATCAGAACAAGTAAATAGACAAAGAAATGCTCTTATGAATGGTATGTATCCCCTTCTAGCCGAAGGACTACCTAAGGCTGTTACAGAAATGCCAAAAGACTTGCCACCCCCATTATTTCCAATTAAGGTACATCCAAAGGGGCATCCCAGAACCGCAGAAGATGTTTTTCTTTCCTCATATCTAGATGACGCAGCTCCCGAGTATGCTAACGCCGCACCACATAGATCATCTGGCGGAGGGGTTCAACGTCAGGATCAGGTATCTGTCCCCGTGCAACAGCAAGTCCCGATACAAGCTTCGGCAAGCACATCTGTTTCCGCATCTGTCTCCGCAGTCGACTCTACAGGGGTATCGACACCCATAGTTGCTGTGTCACGTTCAACGAATCCTTTCACACCCGACGCCCCAGATGGGGCCACGGGAGGTGCTAGCAGTACTTTTACACCACCTAGAATAAATAAACTTGTTTTTCAAGAGTCAGCACATTCACGTACACCTAAGTTCGTAAATGAACGTACGCTTAAGGAACTCCTTGTAAATTGTAGATATGACCCCGTGGTTGGTAAAGAGGACGAAATGGTCCTGGCATCATTACGTATCAGACGAGCCGCAGAGTATTTAGCGAGGTTACCAGGGATGGCTACGCATCTAGATAACATATATCATTTTGTTCAAACAGGACGAGATTCAGGATGTATTAACAGAGCTATGGAATTCCAGAAAGTAGAGATACAGGGGGAACTGTTACGTTTCCTCATAAACTGTGTAATCAGAAATCAAGATCGTCCGGGGGTAGACCCGAATGCAATGCTTATTCTTACAAAATGGAGTCAGAATATATCGGAAGGGAGACACGATAAGCAAAATTGTATAATAGCCATGTGCCGAAAAATACGTAAAGAAATAGAGCGTATTCATGAAGAGAGATTGGGAACAGACGAGTTTGAGCAAGATGAAGTGTCCGAATCAGGGAATTCCGCAAGACAGTCAGAGACCATAGCCTATGTAGGCAGAGGAAGGTCTTGTGAAAATACTAGATGTTTTTCTGATCCCATACACTCTGTATGTCCAAATAATAGCAGAACGTATCCGACGCCTGTAATGAATCTGAAGTCTCCTGAACATTCGTTTCAAGCCGCAGATAAAATTCTACGAGAACGAAGAGGTTACCACCTCCTCGATTCCATGGATGAGCAAGAATTAGCCAGATCAGCCGTTCACTGGATTGTTAGTCCTGAAAAATACGGTGATGAGACCGTAGCACACACGTTATGATTCAGCAACTCCTCATATTATATAAGAGCCAACATGCTGACCCTGGTCCTTTACCTGATATATTAACGGAACTACTCACGTGCAGATGGAGAGGTTCTAGTAACAAGCTAATTAAAGAGATATTAGTGTCACGTAAGCAGTATGTCCTTTTTGTAAATCCAGATTCTCTTTCGCTGCCCCCCAGAGAAAGAGCACCGTACTACATGGATAGACAAAATCCTTTACGGGAAGTGCACCCAATAAAAGGCGAAGACAATGAGTTTCACCGTGTATTTGTTTACACACCCATATCAAAAATGGAATTATTAGAAATGAAGAAAGTAGTACCTAGTCATGACAAAGACCCAGCGGGTTTCCACCGAGAAATTAAAGACATGTTACTGATGGGAGAGTACACCTTTCCTGATATTATGACGATATTAAAGGTGCTTTTGCCTGCTGGCATTTATGAAAAACTGAAAGAAAAAGAGTGGGAAGTGGGAGACCAAAAGATAGACTGGACAGCATTAGCAGAGGAAGAAAGAGGCCGAGCTGCAGGTTCAGGGCTCGGGGATAAAGTTAAACTATTACCAGGTTTACTAGTACAGGTACTGCCACGTTTATTAACTACAAAAAAGGAAGATTGGGGTGCAATCACAGCCTGTAAACAAAAGCAAGATGAAGACACAAGCGATTATTATGCTCGATTTGAAAAATGTTTTGGTATAAATAGTGGTATAAAAGCAAGTAGTGACTCATATCCACATTTATTTGTGACAAAATTAGTGGAAAATGCATTGCCTCCAGTGAAGAATAGAATATTGAAATTCGAGAGTACCTGGCAAAGTAACACTCCGTCGCAAATGCTACAAATGTTACAGTATCATCACAATAGAATTAGGGATGAACAAGAACACGAGCATAAACGCATGAAGGATACAAAAATGAAAATGCTAGTTTCTCAGACAGTACCAGCAGATGGTCACAAAAAGGGTGTGACACATTCTGGTGATTCTGCAGTTCCTGTAAAAGGAACCTGCAATTACTGTAAACAACTAGGCCATTATGTACATGATTGTCAAGTTCTGAAACGTAATATAGCTACAGGTATTGCAAAAGAGAGACCACGATTAGTTAGACAAGATCAGAATGAACAAGGAGCTATGCAGCATGGACAGTCCGTGCCAGTTCAGCAACAGTCTATGCCAGCCTCACAGCAACCCATACAGTTTGTGCCAGCTGCACCACCGTTGCCTGCTACTGCCACACAAACCACAACACAACAAATGTATCAGACTGCACAGTATGAATACCCTGAGTATCAGCGTTACGCATGAACCAGCCTAGAGAGGGAAGTTGACTTACCGCTTATCGAGATTCCGGTAGATCAAGAAGGACCTTATGTACATAGTGAATTATTAGGTCAAGATAGAAAATTCTTACTCGATACAGGGGCAAGTCGAACAACCATAAAACGTAGTGAAGTTCCAGGGGCACCCCTCTCAGGCTCTCAAAATGTTTCCCTTGGTTTTTCAGGAAAACCTATTGTTAATGAAGTATCACAGCCTCTACCACTTACGATAGGACCTTTGACACGAACTACAGATTTATTGCTTACTAAATCATGCCCAGAAAATTTGTTAGGAATTAAAACTCTGAAAGCACTAGGAGCCATAATATGTTGTTCTCCGGAAGGAGTAAGGTTGTTTTTGCGTGATTTTAAAGGTCACTATGTGTCTAGAGACATGGATCCCCGACTACAGACTTTACCAGTACATCTATGGGCACAAGGCCCTACGGATGTTGGCTGCATGAACATTACACCCTATCGAGTTACATTGAAAGCAGGAGTGGTACTACCACGAATGCGACAATACAAGTTACCGCATGATGCTGTAGTGGCTTTGTTGAAAATCATTGATGAGCTAATTGCCCAGGGAGTAGTTGTAGAAACAGACTCCAATGTATGTAATTCACCGATAATTCCGATTCTTAAACGAACTGATCCTACTGCTCCACCAGTGTACCGATTGGTTATTGATTTGCGTGAACTAAACAAGTGTATTGTACCACAATTCCCTGTGGTCCCTGATATATCATCATTGTTGATAGCAATTGATTCCGAAGCAACATTTTTTACTGTAATTGATCTCAAGAATGCCTTTTTCAGTGTCCCAATAGATCCGGAAAGCCAATACTTGTTCGGATTCAGTTTAAATGGGCGCAGCTTTAAATTCTCACGCGCTCCTCAAGGATTTACAGAAAGCCCCAGCATCTACAGCCAAGCACTGAAACGAGAACTTGACAGTATCCACATGCCAGTCAATACAGCACTGCTTCAATATGTCGATGATCTGCTGATCACCGCAAGAAGCGAGCCAGAATGTGAAAAAGCTTCTCTGACAGTTTTACATTTCCTAGCCGACAAGGGGCACAAGGTGTCCCCTTCTAAGCTGCAATTCTGTGTTCAGCGAGTTATTTATCTTGGTCACTCGCTGTCCAAGGAGGGAAGGCAGCTTACACCAGATCGCATCCAGTTAATTGCTAACATGTCAATACCCCAGACACAAAAGGAGGTGCGGGCTTTCATAGGCCTCACTTCATATTGTAGGCAGTGGATCCCTCAGTACGCATTTCTAGCAAAACCACTCATTCAGTTAACCACCCAGGAGGCAGCCACATCGACTGTTCTCCCTTGGACTCAGGAACATACACAAGCTTTTGAAAGCCTAAAGGAAGCTTTATGTCAAGCACCTGTTTTAGCAACACCATGTTATAGCAAACCTTTTACACTCTTTGTTACAGAACGCGAAGGTACTGCCTTGTCAGTACTCACTCAGGATCAAGCAGGATCACGCAAGCCATGTGCTTATTTTTCCAGTACATTAGATCCCGTAGCTCAGGCTTTGCCTGCATGCCTGAAATCAGTGGCAGCGACAGCTTTAGCAATCAGACAAAGCGATGCCATAGTATTAGGACACCCATTGACAGTTCAAGTACCACATGCAGTAGAGGTTCTTGTGAACCGAACACAAACGCAACACTTGACCATAGCAAGACTTACCGGTTATGAACTGACATTGTTTCAACCACACATAGAGATCCGACGGTGTAATACATTGAATCCTGCTACACTATTACCTGTAATTGGAACAGACCCACTAGCTCACGATTGTATTGAAATCATTGAAATAAAGACGAAACCTAGACAAGACTTGACAGACGTTCCATTGTTAGATCCAGACCTGACGTTGTATGTAGACGGATCATGCATGAGAACAAGTAAAGGAGATTTAGTGGCCGCGTATGCAGTCACAACAGACACTGAAGTTATTGAGACAAATTGTATAGATACTCTGTCAGCCCAAGCAGCAGAACTTATTGCTCTAACGCAAGCCTGTATTCAAGCCACAAATAAGAAAGTTAATGTATACACTGACTCACGTTATGCATTCGGAGTTGTACACGACTTCGGCGTGCTGTGGCGAGAGAGAGGTTATCTAACGTCCCATGGTGCCCACATTCAGCACGGGCCCCTCATTCATGCTTTGTTAGACGCAATACATCTACCCACTGCTATATCGATTATGAAATGTAAAGCACACACGAAGGTTACTGATACCATTTCTCAAGGCAATGATTTAGCTGACAGAACAGCTAAACAGACTGCTCAGAATCGCACATTAGACATGACAAAGCCAATAGTTCAGACACCAACACAGTGTATGACAATTAAGGATCCCACACTTGACGTAATTGACATACAGACACATGCCACAGCAGAAGAAATAAAGAAGTGGACTGAACTAGGAGGGATCCAGACAGATCAAGGATGGATGACGAAGGAGAAATCTGTATGGTTTCTCCCTGATTCCATGGTTCAAGCCATTATAGCTACAGTTCACAGTCCAGCACATTTAGGAGAGAAGGCTATGCTAGACAGCATTCAGCACATTTGGTTTAACAAACATTTACGAGCAGCAGCTAAACAAAAAGTTCGTACCTGTATGATATGTTGCCAGTTTAATCCAGGAAAGAGTGTTCCCGTAGAGCAGGGTGGATTTCAGCCTCCTGACCATCCTTTTGAAATCCTCCAGATGGATTATATTCAGATGGAACGTTGTCGAGGATTCAAATATGTCCTCGTAGTTGTCTGCGCTCTCTCCCGTTGGACAGAGGCGTATCCCGTATCAGATTACACTGCCCCGACTACTGCCAAGCAGCTAGTTCGAGAATTCTTCCCACGGTACGGTTTACCACGTGTTGTATATTCAGATAACGGTCAGCCTTTCTCATCCGAATTAATGAAACATGTCTCACTCTTGTTGGGATATCAGTGGAAGTTCCACTGTGTCCGACACCCCGAGGCAGCAGGTCTCGTAGAAAGACATAACCAGACACTGAAAATCAGACTGTCCAAAATATGTAGAGAGAAAGGTGTCGACTGGATAGTAGCATTACCAGTTGCACTCTTTTACATGAGAATGGTAGCACACTCTAGAACAGGGCTATCCCCGTATGAGGTGATCTTTGGTAGACCACCGAATATGTGGGGGACGCCTATACCACGTAAAATAACTGATGTTGACTGTAATATGCTGACAGATTACCTGGCTTCCTTGATGTCTGCACTACAATCTTCTCGTTCACAGGTAGCTGCAGCCTTTCCCGACAACACTGAGGCGAAACCCCATGACGTTGTTCCGGGTAATCTTGTCTTTGTGAGAAATTTCGACAGGAAAAGTCAATTGGAGCCCAGGTGGAAAGCACCCAAGTTGGTCCTGTTGACCACAAGAACAGCCGTGAAGATCGAGGGACGAAAAGGGTGGATTCATTCCAGTCACGTCAAAAAATTTCATGGACTACCTTCAGATATAGACACTGTGCCCTGCACTCCCTCACAGACTGATTCAAAACTTCCTTTTGTTGAACAGAATGACTCTCAGTGCTATAAACAGAAACTCAGGTCCAGATCTAAACTGTCGGACGATTTGATTGTTTAAGTCCTCTCCAAGGTGAAGCGGTTGAATCTGTCCCGACATGTACCCCTTAGGTCTGAATCATGTAGAGTCCAGAATCATAATGAAACGACATGCTTATTGTAAATCACTGCGTAACCACTGTATTGTGACTTTATTAATTTTGTTTTTATTGAGTTTTTTAATAGTTACTGCAAGTATATTGTTGCATATGTATTATCCTGTTTCTAAACGTGTTTTCAATATAACTGATGAACATTCTTTTAGTGACCTACCGCCACATGAATTATCTTATAGACTTGCGCTGCGCAATAACACATTCATTAGTATGTTACATCACTCCCATCAGACTAGTAATGCGACCAATTGTTGGGTGTGTGGCCGACTCCCTCCCTATCAGAATAACAAAGGAGTTCTGCCTTTCTTTCCACATCCATTCACACACAATGGCTCCTGTGGAGCATGGTTTAGTTTATTAAATTCCATAGACCCAGACACAGCAGTTTATCAACAACATTGGATATGGGGAAATCTGAATCTAGTTTTATTCAAAGTCTGTCACCCTAATAAGGAGGGTCACCCCAGTAGAACAGGAACTGATTTAGAAAATGAAGTGTATAAATTAGGTAATTTTACGCCTAATCTTATGATTTTGAATGTCAAATCCGAAGTTGAACTAATTCTGCCCACTATGTCAGTATTTCCAGTTAAGGGTGAATTATGTGTAAGAAAAGTTGGTTCCATACACATGGGCCATAGCCAATGCGTTACTACAGTAGAATATAGTGATCAAGGCAAATCTTCATTTAGAGCTTCTCGCCATTCCTACTTCATATGTGGTCAGACTGCATATATGCGTCTACCTCTAGATTGGGATGGTACCTGTTACATCGCATTCCTTCTGCCACCTGTTTTCCTAGCTCCCCCTGATTATTATCGAAATGTTCATTTAGTACACAATAGAGAGAAAAGAGATCTCCCAGTTGTCGATTATACTGAGACAGCATGGGACAAGTATGTAGATTTCAATAAAGGTATCTTTCCCTATATAGGTACAATATCAAATAGTAAGCTGATACGCAGACTCACCAAGACTCTTGAAGCTGTAGTAAACGAGACTATAGCCGCCCTAGGCAATCTGACAGAGGAACAATCAGTGATGAGAATTGTTGTTCTCCAGAATCGTCTTGTCCTTGACGTCATCCTGGCCGATAGGGGCGGAGCTTGTAGGGTCATCGGATCCAGCTGCTGTATATTCATACCAGAAAATTCGCCATCTGTATATAAAGCTATAACACGCCTTCATAAGATTGTAAGCCAGATACACGAGAATCCAGGCACTTGGACGTGGTCCGGGTGGTTTTGGAGTGTGATATCAGCCTGGGGATGGAGAGTTCTATCCTTCCTAGGTATTGGCCTTCTTATGCTCTTCAGTTGTTGTCTATGCCTGCAATGTGGACCAGCGATTTGTGGTCTGTGTGCCACATCGTGTATTCCACATCAAGGTTTTCACTCAAGATCCCGGAAGAAGAAAGAAGAAGAAATGATGCTCCATGAGCAAATCAATGGAATGATGAAGATTGATGTCTCGTGAAGGGCAAGAAGGGGACAAGGAGGGAATGTGGAAATGTGGATTTTCCTGATCAGTTATGTCCCCTATCTTGGACCCCAACGGTTCTATATGCATGTTACAAGTACATGTATGTTCCCTCCAGTTCCAGTTTCTAAGACGCAAACATATGTGTGTCTACCGTCAACATGTTCTCTGTCAGATCCGCCATCAATGGGCTGGATATTCGATTCCTAAGTATGAAAGGCCACCGACTTTATATGGCTAAGTTACTCCATTTTTACAGTTCAGGCGAGTAGGCCCGATTCTGTCCTCAAAGCCTTTCCCTGCTCTCTGTCTCTGACAGCTTCAGCTTGAGCTCGCATCTGTATCCATGAACTTTGTCCTACTCCCTGTGCAGCTAACGGTGCCTGCCTCGGCCAGTTTTCGCCTGTCTGCCAAGAAGTTGTATTTCACCTTCGAATTATCTATTCTGCTCTCCAGCCGATGCATTCCTGTCCAGTGATTTAGGTAAACATTTCCTTTAGCTCACAAGCAAAGGACTCAGCCTTTCCGTCCTCCTGCAAGTGATTCATAGCCCTGTTGCCATGGAAAGTTTTCTGCCCCTCGCATCTCATATAGACACTTAGACGCTTGTACACGCACACAGTCAGTATAGAATAGATTCTGTCCGAGAGTCCTTCCTTGTGGATAACATAGTTCTTTAAACATAGGATGTTAGATATGATTTGGGATTAGGATGACTTGACCCCAGACTTCTCGTCTCCACATGTAGAGCTAAATGTCAAGTCCCCTTCACCCCCTAGTTGCACGTCAATTACACGTCATGCTGCCGCGCGCGCATCTATGCCAAGTATTATCTTATAGATCCACCTATGTCTGATAATTCTAACCAATCATGTTTCTTTTATTCCTTATTACGCCTAGTTTCGATTATGTCACTGTTACGTCATTTTTCTTATCAAATGTTACGCCTTCTACATT
This sequence comes from Triturus cristatus, assembly GCF_964204655.1. Taxonomy (NCBI): domain Eukaryota; kingdom Metazoa; phylum Chordata; class Amphibia; order Caudata; family Salamandridae; genus Triturus; species Triturus cristatus. Next base: position 1,268,435,440 of record NC_140582.1, read on the forward strand.
CGTTTCATTGTAATGAACTTATTATAAAAATACATGTCTGTTAATAAATTATTGTACTTCACTTCCTGAACCTTCGTGGTGACGGAACCTGAGGGCCGCGACTCGAGTCGGCCATTTTGAATGGAATAAAGCCCATTAGAAACCTCTTATACCACGGATTCTGCCTCTCGTTATTTTGAGCTATTTTACTTTAATTTAAGATTCCGCATGAAATTCAGTCCGGTAATATTTATTTTATTTACCACACTATTCAGGACCCAGGTACACTCCTCCCCAGCCATCAACATGCTAACTCCCCATTCACCACTGGGTGACTCCTCCTGACTCTGGGGAATTCCCTAGTCCGTCACCTGACCTCACCAGCCAATCGCCAGACAAGCCACACATTTCAGACTGCACACTGAAGTGCCCACTTCTAGAAGTGGCACTTCCACACCAGGTACATGCATGCTGCACACATCAACGCGCAGCATTCACTCCCACGAGTCCGCACATACCAAACACGGGCCTGCACACCCCACGCATCAGGAACTGCCGGGACACATACATTCCCCCATGCATTCCTATGGGAGGGCAGGCCACCCTCACAACACGCACGCACTTTACCCTGGGACACAGCGGTAAAGTGCGCAGAAGTCACTAAAATCACTAAACCAAGTCACCATTTTAAGCAAAAAGTTTCGGGGTGAACCGGCCAGAAGGGCCAAGTCCAACAGTGATGTTAGCACAAGTATATGGTCCGCCCCGACGGGGTGTAAATAGAGGTAGGGGAGGATTTTATGGTCCTCCCTCGGGCCGATCTGATCTAAATAGGAATAAATGTGCGTATTGTAAGCAATCGGGACACTGGGCCAGAGATTGCCCAGCGTTGCATGCTTCGCGTCAGGGACACAAACAGGGTGGTCCGAGAGGTAGAGGGGGTTTCTCGAATTTTAGAGGGAATTCTAATGATCACGCTCGTTTTGATCCTGCCGGGCAGCAACGAGATAGGTCTAATGTTTTCGATCGACAAAACCAGTATCAAGTGTCGGGGATTGACCGTTCTGGGTACCATGATTCTCAGCATGCATAGGAATGCGTTGGATGGGGGTTAGAATCAGTTGAGGTGCCGGTTGATCAGAAGGGTCCTTACGTATCAGCTGAGGTTTTGGGTTCTACTGATCAGTTCCTAGTGGATACAGGAGCGACTCGTAGTGCGCTGTCTAAACAATTGGTTCCGAGGGCTCCCCCATCTGGCTTAATGGTTACATCGGTAGGGTTTGATGGTACACTCTCCCGAAGCCCTCTTTCGCAGCCCCTCACATTTCAGGTTGATTCCTTTTCTGCACCCTGTCCGTTTTTGCTTGCCCCGAACACGCCGGATAATATTATGGGCCTTGATATGCTGAAGCACTTCAGAGCTACGATCCGCTGTTCCCCTGCTGGAGTGCGGGTGATATTGAATGACAATTACCCCCTGTCTGAACGGATGTGTGTGGTTACAGAAGATGCTGTGTTAGCTACCCTCCCTTGTGCTCTATGGGCCACCTCGGATACTGATGTGGGACAGATGGTGATTCCGCCTGTTCACATTAGTGTCCAGGAGGGGGCGGTGTTACCACGCCTTCCACAGTATCGTATTTCGCAGGAGGGGGAAGAGGCTCTTATACAGATTGTGCAGGATTTGATTAAGGTGGGAGTAGTGGAAGAAGTTCCCTATAACGTTTGTAATAGCCCGATTCTACCCATTTTGAAAAAGGATACGGATGCCAAAGTCTATCGGTTCATCATTGATTTGAGAGAAGTAAACAAGATCGTGATACCTCAGTACCCAGTGGTTTCTGATATCACAACGTTGCTTACTTTGGTCCCGCCTACGGCGACCACGTTTTCAGTTATTGATTTGAAAAATGCCTTCTTTTCAATTCCCATTCATCCCGATAGTCGATACCTTTTTGGTTTCACTCTAAATAATAGGTCTTACCGATTTTGTAGAATCCCTCAGGGCTACACAGAAAGCCCTAGCATTTACAGTCAAGCTTTGAAAAGACAATTGGACTCCTTTGTTCTGCCTGAGGGTGTCGCCCTCATTCAATATGTCGATGACATCTTGTTGGCGGCCGACACTTCGGAGTTGTGCGAAAGGAGTACGTTGTCCTTGCTTTCCTTTTTGGCATCCCACAATCACAAAGTATCTCGGAAAAAGTTGCAATTCTGTAGACCAAAGGTGACTTATCTGGGTCACCTTTTGTCTAAGGAGGGGCGTGCACTCACACCAGATCGTGTCCAAGTAATTCTGGACACGCCGACGCCGTCCACACAGAAGGACGTGCGTGCATTTTTGGGTCTTGTTTCTTTTTGTAGGCAGTGGATATTAGGGTTTTCGCACATAGCCAAGCCATTGTTAGCCCTTTTGACAAAAGACACACCTATCCCGCTTCCTTGGACGAATGAGTGTGACACTGCCTTTCAGAAACTGCGACAGGCTCTCTGTTCAGCACCAGTGTTAGGGACTCCTGATTATACCAAGCCTTTTTCGCTGTATGTGCATGAGAAAGATGGATGTGCATTATCAGTTTTAGTGCAGATGCACAGCGACAAGCAGCGCCCTTGTGCATATTTTTCGGCTGTACTTGATCCTGTTGCCCGAGCATTGCCTGGTTGTTTTCGCTCGGTTGCGGCAACAGCTGTGTCAATACGCCAAAGCGAGGGAATTGTGTTATCTCATAAGCTGTTGGTATTAGTCCCCCATGCTGTTGATGCCCTGCTTAATCAGACAAAGACGCAGCATTTGACCAGTGCCCGTTTAACGGGATATGAGCTGATGCTTTTGGCTCCTCATATTACGTTAAAGAGGTGCGTGACGTTAAATCCTGCCACATTGTTGCCATACCCCGAGACTCGGTCTGAGGCACGAAAAGCACATGATTGTATCCTTGTGACCGAGGAACAAACAAAGGGTCGTATTGATCTCCAGGATACGCCCTTTTCAGATGTAGATGGAGAACTGTGGGTGGACGGGTCATGCCTGAAGCTACCAGATGGTACGACTTCAGCAGCGTATGCGATTACCACATTGCAAACAATAGTGGAGACAGCACGCATACCACAGAAATCAGCTCAAGCAGCGGAACTGATAGCATTAACACGAGCTTGTGAGCTCAGGACAGGATTGTGTGTGAATGTTTATACAGATAGCCGCTATGCCTTCGGAGTAGCGCACGATTTCGGCCTGCTCTGGAAGGAAAGAGGGTTCTTAACGTCACATGGAGTACAAATAATGCATGGGGAGTTAGTTCATAATCTTTTAACTGCATTGACATATCCGAAGAAAATTGCCATTGTTAAATGTAGCGCCCATAGGAAAGTAGTCGATAAAATTGGAGAAGGGAATGCGTTGGCAGACCGGGTGGCACGGGAGACTGCGATGCAGCCCGGTGCTACTGCCATGTATGTAGTGAAGTCACAAGTAGAAAGATGGCATGATGCGAAGGAAGAAGTGCGAGAAATACAGAGGACCGCTTCTGACAAAGAACGGGAGCCATGGTCCAGTGAGGGAGAATTGGATGATGAGGGTTGCTGGAGAAATAAGCAGATGGATAGATGGAAATTACCCACGGCTTTTGTACAACCTATGGTTCAGATGGCACATGGGCTAGCACATGTTGGAGCTTCCGCAATTGTAAAATTGCTTACCCAAGTCTGGGAGCATCCAGAGATTGCTAGCACGGCAAAGAGGGTGGTGCAGACCTGTATGATCTGCCTGAGGTACAACCCAGGAAAGGGTACTCGAACCCCAGCAGGAGGGTTTGTAACACCTACTGCACCCTTTGATGTTTTGCAGATGGATTACATCCAGCTTGAGCGTTGTAACAATTTGAAGTATGTCCTAGTAGTGGTGTGTGCCTTTAGCAAATGGGTTGAGGCATACCCTACGAAGGACAATACTGCAATGACTACCGCTAAGATGCTGTTGAAGGAGTTCTTCCCTCGATATGGCGTTTGTAGACTTCTGTGGAGTGATAACGGACCCCACTTTATAGCGGATGTTATAAAGTATGTTTTGAAGGGTCTAGGCATCACCCAGAAGTTCCACGCAGTATTCCACCCTCAATCTGCAGGACTAGTCGAGAAGTATAATGGTACACTGAAGCTCAAGATCGCTAAAATTCAAGCTTCGACGTCTTTGACTTGGCCAGATGCTTTACCGCTGGCGTTGTTGTCAATTAGGTCGGTACCGCACTCTCGAATCGGTCTTACACCGTACGAGATTGTCTTTGGACGTCCAATGAATATTTGGGGTCCACCAAAACCTAAGACTGTGTATGATGTACCTTGTGTAATGATGAATGATTATCTGGCACAGTTAACGGATAACTTGGTTTCTATTCATCAACAGGTCCGGGAGGCGCTCCCTGATCGGTCCACCGGCGAAGGACATAGTCTCCGGCCTGGAGACTATGTCATGCTGAAAATCTTTGACAGGACGAACAGCCTGGAGCCGAGATGGGTTGGTCCTGAGCAAATCTTACTGGCAACGAGGACGGCTGTGCGAGTTTCCAACAGAAAGAATTGGATCCATTCCCTGCACTGCCGCAAAGTACCGCCAGGATTGGTGGAGCCTGCTGTATTGACTGATCAACGAGAGATTCTGACCACAGAGAAAGGCCGGGCTGTGGAATCGAACGACGCTGAGGAGCTCTTTCCGGACCACGCGGCTCCTGGAGGAAGGCGATATCATCTGAGGCCAAGAAAGTGAATCCTTCAGTATCGGGACATGTTGTCAGAACGGCCCTTGGGTTAGTGAAACGGAGAGCCAATGAGGCAAGACGGGGGGATCAGCCCTGCATTAGTGTAGCGACACCCGTCTTGGTCCGTTGGTGAAGAAATCGACCGCTGCCCAAGGGGAAGAGTTCTGACAAACCTTTTAGTTTCAGGAAGATATTGATTCTCTATTTTGACATGGAGAAAAAGAAGATCCTTTGTGCAACAGGTTTTATGCTCACAGTAGCTATTGTTGGGATAACCACATGGTTTGTGGAGGATGTGACTCCTGCTCGAGAGTTGCTTGTGTTGACCACTCCAGTGCCTGCGGAGCACTACTTCTATACCCTTCCGTATCAAGAATTGAAGCATCGTCAGTCTTATTTGAATAACACTTTCATCCAGATGTTGCATCATACCCACGTTGCCACAAATGCTACGAACTGTTGGATATGTGGTATGATGCCAGCTCATCAGAAGAAAGGAGGAACGCCATTTATACCTCTTCCTTTCTCTCATAATGGCTCTTGTAGAGCATGGTACACTTTGCTTTTTGCCACTCGGAAACCCACAGTGGGACGATTACTCTTCAGACTCAATAAAGAATGTCATCAGGATAAAGATGGATATCCGCAAGCGAATGGGACAATTTGGGAATGGGAAGAGTATCGACCAGACAATGAATCGATTCCATATGTTTTCACGAACACCAGAGACACTGTGGGAAAAGACAAATTTGTGATTCAAGTGGCACAAGCTCAAGCGGACCTGTGTGTCCAAAGTGTGGGTTATATTCCTGTTGGTGTTAGCGATTGTATTACCATATTAAACATCGATGGGTTGAATAACAGTACCTTCTTAGCATCCCATAATACGTACTTTGTATGCGGAAATAAAGGTTATTACCGTTTGCCAGCCGGTTGGTCCGGAGTATGTTATGTATCATTTTTGTTGCCTCCTGTATTTCTGGCACCTGCATCCTATCATAAGGATTTAAAGTTGTTAAATAATGTGACTGTAAATAGGTATAAACGTACTCTATCAGTTTGCAGCAGTATATTGATTTCAATTTAGGATTGTTTTTCTTCGTTGGAGCTGCCCTAAATAGTAGGAAAGTTCGAAGATTAACAAGAGTGGTAGAGGCTGTGACAAACCAAACCGCTGCTGCTCTTGGGAATCTTACGGAAGAATTACAGATTACCAGAATTGTTGCATTGCAGAATCGTATGGTGTTAGATGTTATGTTAGCTGATCGAGGTGGAGCTTGTAAAATTATCGGAAGTAGTTGCTGTGGTTTCATCAGTAAGTACTTCTGAAGATTTCATTTTTAAGAGTCGGCAAATTATATCACTTTTGTGCGCAAATACGCACCATTTAATTCAATAGAGAAAAGCAAAAAAATGCATACAAAATCAGGCAATGCTCTCACGAAGTTCACCTTCTTGTTTTAGGTGAACAGTAGGACCAGGTCCAATGTTCCAGCAGCAGAAAAATGGGAGTGTCCTGGATTCGGCCAGGAGTAGGGTGGTGAGGGTGTTGGTAGCTGGTGCGCTATGACAAAGGGGGTCACTTGAAAAGACACTGCACAGGAGGACCTACAGGAAAGTCCAGTGGGTCTTATTTGATGGGAGAAGTCACAAGGATATTAGGACTATGGGAGCACAGCTGGATCGTTGTTATCAGGGCTGGGCAGGCCAGGTGCAGAGCAAATAGGTCAGCCGGGTACTGTGCGTCAAGATGACATTGCGGACAGGAGCAGACAACTTGGAGAGGCGATTTCAGGACAGCTGAGTCACTCATGATGCAAGTCTCAGGATTCTCACCGTCTCTCAATGGGGGCTTGCTTCTGGAGCAGTTGGAGTCTGGGATGGAATCTTCGTCTTGCTGTGTGATGAAGGGGGTCTGGTACTCAGGGCATTCGTTTGGTGAGTCTCCAATAGGTACTGGTATCTCAAAACTTGGTGGGAAGAGAGATCTCACTCTCCAATGCTGATGTACTTCTTTTGGTGTTGGTGCTGTGTTGGAGACTCCGCGGAGCAGCACATTGACATACCGGATTTAGTGGGTTCAGTGCCTGTGGTGTGCAGGGGAGTAATACCTTAACTCCAAAAGAAGATCTCAGCGATTTCTTGAAGGCTGGAGGAGCTCCAGGATTCTTGGTTTCTTCACAGGTTTTGGACAAGACTGCACAACCACGAATGTTGAGTCCTTAAGGCAGCTGTAAGGGTTTGATGCCAATTTCTCTTCAGAAGGGCTTCGGTTCTTGGGCATCAGCTCTTCTTTGTTCATGTCTTCTTCTTGTACATTGAATCTAAGATTCCCAGTGCAGGGCATCTAAACCCTCCAAGTGACCACTTCCTGTGGGAAGGGGCACTGACCTAGCCCTGATAGGTTGTTTTCCCACCATCTCAAGATGGTGGATTTTCAAGAGAGGGGTCATCATCGCCTGCCACACCTTAAGGGTGGTGTTGGCTAAATGTGGACACATCTCCTCATCTAACTAATTTTACTGCCTGTCCTCCCACCAAATGTGGAGCAGGACAAGAAGGTTGGCATTCCTCACTATCTGTGGAAGCCCAGGCTGCACTTCAAAGGTGGCATCATCTTTGAAGTTTCCCGCTCTGGAAGACCTTTCCAGCTGGAGGAGGAGCAAAGCACCTCTGCCCTGAGCATCCTTTGTTTCTGGCCTCTGAGAGCGCGGGCTCTCACCTCATGAGGTCAGAAACGTATCTGGTGGTGGCAGAACTGGCTATGACTAGTCAGTCACAACACCAGTGCTTGGTAGGTTTTCAGGGGACCCTCTAAAGGGTCTCCTGTGTTATGGAGGTATACAGGGACCCGAGAGTTAGACACCACAGCATAGGCGAATACACCACACAAAGGTTAACAGCCGTCCTATATCATGGTTTGACTGGAATTCGGATGTGGAATGAATGTGCCCAAACTATAAAACTACGTTTCCCAGAAACCCTCAGGGCAGTCCTGTAAGAAATGCCTCCCAACAATATAAACATCACACCTAAGGGATTGTTCATGCTTGAAAATCCATTTAGGATTTTGTTCTATGTGCGAGTCAGACCGCCAGGAGGATTTTTCTCATTTCCTGGATTCTGTTCCTTTGTTTGTTCCAGAAGGTGGAGGATGTGTTTGCTGCGTCTTTTCGAGGAAGCCTCTGCAAGGCGAGACGCCCGCCGAAGGAAAGCCATTGTGTTCTTTACCGGTTACATCGGGAGCCGATACTTATGTTCAGCTCCTTCGATTTAATATTTTCATTTCTCTTCCGCCACCCATCAGGATAACAAGTGGCTGGGAGTCTGTTATTGTGTTGCCTGATCAAAGAAGACCGAGCGGCTAGGAGGCGGTTTCAGCAGGAGTCAGTATTTCTTCACAGATTTGAAGTTCTGAGTCAGGACAGGACCAAATTGCCTGTTTAAATTTTGTTTTGGGATATTCAAACCTTTCGCCTAAGTATGCCCTGTTATTGGGAGACCTGCAACTCGAAACATTGTTGAATACTCAGCCTGTCATAAGTTCTGGATTCATCTTGAGTGCTTATGGCTGCAGACTGTGTAGAGAGTAACACATGTTATGAACAATAAGCATGCATTTAAAGAGGTTTATAACTGCATATGAATTTTCTGGAATGTCTGTTGCATTGCTGTTCTTTTCTTTTCTGTTTTAGGCACATGCATACACAGAGGTCATGGCAAATTACCCTGCTTCTTCCAGAACACATAAGCGGTGTACTGTTGGTGTTGTCGTCAGCCCTTCTTTTGTTTTATCTCATTCCCTTTGTCCCCTATGTGGTACCTCTCAGGAGAGTGCTTTAAAATTGCTCTTGGTGGATAACACTGGGGGAGAGGGGAATAGGAGGACAAGCATCTCCATCACCCCTGTTGGTCAGATATTCAGGGTAGTGATATTCCTATCTGGGTATCATGACAGATCTAACACCTGTGCATTTATTAGAAACCCAACACTTGCATCAGTGAGGATGGTACCAAACATCTTAGGGTACAGTGAAGCCATCATGGAGCTAGGAAAAACTTGTTTCTAACCAGTATCCAGCCAATATACTCGCTATTGCTTCACTGTGCATTTACAATATCCAAGAATGGATTAGACATTATACCCTTACAGGAGCTGTGTGACAACTTCACCCACTTTTTCCACAACAAGATTGTAACCATATACAGAAACTTCAAACCCAACCAACACCTATGGACTTCCTTGACGGATACGCCACCACCTAAACTGACACGAACCACATACTGACCACATGGGACAGCCTTTCCACTCAGGACACCACGTCCCCCATGAAATCCATCCTCCTCGACCAAGGGGAAACAGCAGCTTTGATCCTTCTCCACCTCTCGGCAGCCTTCAACACTGTATCCCACCACACACTGATCGAAAGACTCCAGCACATCAACATTCAAGGGGACGCGCATGCCACATGTACGCGGATGACACCCAAATTTACATCAATATCTCTTCACTCAAGGAGGTCCTCGCCCTGAACGAAACCCTGAAACTAACCGTCGAGTGGCTTGCCACTAACCAACTAAAACTCAACGCCAAGAAAACTGAATTTCTCCTGATCTCCCCCTCCAAAGCCAACCCGGAGCTACAGGTGTGGTTCAAGGCCATCACAGCCCTAAATTGTCCCCCGACCATCGTGGACTCCGCCAAATCACTGGGCATATTTCTGGACTGCAACCTGAACATGCGTGACCACATTAATTCAATGGCCAAGGCAGCCAGATTCCACCTGAGCTACCTCTGGAAATTAAAACCCTTCATCGATGCTCCAGATTTGAAAATGGCAGTCCAAGCTCTAGTCATATCAAGACTGGAATTTGGATGTTCCACCCTCACAGGCTTACCCAAGCGCTCCTTGGCACCGCTAAAAGCCTGTCTCAACGCGGCAGCCAGACTACTCACCGGCACCAGGAAATTCAACCACATCTCTCCACATCTGAAAGCCCTAAACTGGCTCTCTCTAGAGGCCAGAATACAGTTGAAACTGGCGTGCATTACACACAAGGCCTTATTCGCAAACTCCCCTGCATACCTTTCACAGAAGCTTGAGCTATCGGGAGGAAACAGGAAATCTCGATCCATTAACAGTCTCCTGCTCCGACCCGCCCACTTTCATAAAAAAAGAACCTACAATAGGGCATTCCCCGGGGCAGCACCAAGAATTTAGAACTCCTTCCCGCCCGATATCAGAAGAATCCCCACTCTTGCTCGCTTCAAGAAGGAGGCCAAAACCTTCCTCATGGGTAAATTCCTGTACTAAGACCCCCTCTCAGCCGCTATGACTTGCTGCTTGATTCCATGACTATTGCGTCTTCGGCAACTCTACAACCGGACTCCATCGAGACCCAAGGGGGCCACGGTCTCCGCCAACCCTAGCTTGAATTTTAAGCTCTCATGTGTGTACCCTTTGCCCCCATGCTCCCTCATCCCCCCCCTCTATATTTTATATTTCTCTGCTTTTGGATACTTTACTGTTTTCACTGTTTCTCTATGATTTTTTTTGTCCCCCTGTTAACCATGTAAAGCGCTCTGATACCCTCACGGGTCATGTTCACGCTCTATAAAACATTAAAATAAATAAATAAATAAATAGATGTATCATTTCCTTCCTCACAGGATGAACCTAGAGAATCCACCTCCCACATTTCACCCCTGAACCCAAGGAGATCACCTGCAGTGGTCCCCATGGCCAGGGGCGGTGAGTCCCTTAGGGCGTTGGGGCATTGACCCACTAATAATTTCTGGTCCCTATATCTGCTGTTCATAATAACCACATTTACCTAGCTTTTAATCCTGGACCAGCCGGGCCGCGCCCGAGGCAGACAGGCAGTCAGCACAGTGGCTCTGAAGGGGTTGGGGGGACAGCAGGTTAAGTCATCATCATGCTGACTGAAATGTCATCATAATAGCAGGGGGTGGTCGAGCCGAGCACACAGCACAAGTGTGCATGTTGTGTTTGGTCAGAGAATTTCTCCAACCAACCCAGGCATGCGCACTAGGCTTTGCTCAGGCTGCACAGTAGGAGAGCAAGGGTTGATCCATCCCGCAGCCCTATGAGTGGCGAATATCCCTGCTCAAGCCAATCCTGGCTCTGCTGGAGCAGCGTCTGAATTGGCTGAGAGGGGTTGCCAGTAGGCTCTCACATTCCGGAGTGCACATGAGCTGTGGGGGGGCGTAAGAGGCTCTAACAACGGAGTATGGCCAATCACATTCTGCAACTGGGTCAACACACTAGACCCCTTTCTCAAATTCACCAACACTAGATCAAGGCACGAGGTGCCCTTTCTCGACCTTCTTATTACACTGACTAATGGCTCCCTACATACCACCAACTATAGGATACCGACTGACAGGAACAGCCTCCTTGTTTATGACAGCCATCATCCAAGGGCACTCACAAATATTCTTCCGGTGGGCCAATTTCTCCGTCTCCGGAGAAACTGTGACACTACCATTGAATTTGGAAAACAATCCACCATCCTTAAACACAACCTAGAGTCACGCCATTACCCTAAGAGGATGATTAACCTAGCCCAGAAGAGAGCCCAAAACAACCCCAGGGCGGCTCTCCTTGAGACTAAACAAAGACCGAAGTCCGACATCATTACGTGTGTCACAACATTCACTCCCAGTTCCAATAGAGTACAGAAAGTCATCAGAAAGCATTGGGACATTCTGAACACAGGTACTTTCCTACCTGGACCACCACCATTATTTGCATTTAGATGTACTCAGAATTTGAGGGATCACCTTGTTCACACCAGACCTAAACTCTTGCACCGCATGTACCGAAACCACTATTTCCAAACAAATTGATTTGGGCTTGACTACACCCTGGCGCCAAACGAGACACACCAATTGTAACACCAATAATTGTGTTTATACCATCCTTTGCCCCTGTAACAAGAGGTACATTGGCATGACAACTAGACCACTGAAAATAAGGATCGGCGAACATAAAAGCACGATCAGACGGGTCAAAACCAACACTAAACTACTGAACCATTTTGTAGAGCACAATCACCCAGCTAACAGTATTAGGTGGACAATTATCGACTCTAACCCTAACTGGGCCAAAAAAACTTTGTTTCGGCAAGAACAACGCTGGGTCCATAAACTTAAATTTGATACAGCAGGGCTTAATGACGAAATCCCATGGGTAGAACTAATTTTCTAATTTTCTAACTCTGCATCCTGGTATACCCGTTTTATCTTAGCCAACCTGAACATACACTTTCGAGATTCTCGCTCACATGCCTCCTTACCCTCGTTTTTATGGCTAGTTCCTTTCCTTACTATAGCCGTATCTTTGTTTTTGCTATTTGACATTCACCCCGCTACCATAGTTAGTCCAATCCGATTTTTAATATGATCTCTGTAATCCTCATGTTCTTTGCCAATTTGCCCATACTACTCCGGGGTATTTTTTTTTTCTAATCTCTGATGGCCCGACTCACTGTTATGCAGTTGGTGTTTTACACTCTGTTTACCGATAATACTTATTAGCACCTAAAGACTAGGCTAAGATGGCTGCCCCATCAGTATCTAACTCCCTCTTTCACTTCCTACTATACGCGCGTCACATACGAGTTCACACTGTCAGTCTAGGTGCTCCGCCCCGCGGTGACATCACTATAGGAAGTACCTGCCTACCCATAACGGCAGCCGCTTATCTACACAAGATAAATAAAGACTCCTAACCCCCTTGCCTTTACTTTCCCGGCACACACGACGGTGGGGTAGGTTCCATATCCTACTATCTGGAGAGCACAAGTAAGTTGTAGCATCCGCAGCTCACAGTACGATGATCAGTGTCCTATGCTTACGGATGCAACTTGCGTTGTGATGCTTCATTGTGCCGCTCCTTTTCCGTCTCAATTAGTTTCTCAGCCCGATTACACTGACAGTGCCGAAGAAGCCAGCTCTTCGATTGGAGGGGTAGGCATTACCCTTGTTTTTTGCATGCACCCCCTCTCCTCTTAGTAGTTACTATTGTCAGTCTATTTTAAAACCACCACGCTTATTTCATTTTTTCATTATCTCACGAAACCTGTTGCAATTTGCCTATTCAGATTGACCACACTCCCGGTCAATTGTTTGCACTCAGTTAATGTGAATTTATAGTGTAAGGCATCCGCGGGCTCGCACCCACCCTTACATTAGTCCAATTTTTTCTTCCCTCCACGAGCCCTGTTAGACTTACTTTCTACCCATACAGAGCACCGCAATCAGCTCAGATTTCGCTATAGTCTAGCTAACCTGTATGATCCAGTCACTGGGTTTTGTGCACTCCATATGCCGTTTGACTACATATCTATGTACTCCTTTTAACATTTGATAGGTTATTTCACCAGCATGAGAACCTATATACAGGTCACCACTGATATGTGCATGTTTTGTGAGCTTTGTTCACTGATCATTTAACAAGACATGCCTACCATCAGTGTCCAACAAGCTGTTGTAATTACTATATACGTTTGTGTTTCTTTTCTTTGTTTATCTTTACCAGGTTAGGCATAGGTTCTTTTAACAAGAGTACCTAGCAGCACTCGGACGCATCTTCCTTTAATTACAAAGTACCATAGATTCACAGGCTCCTCCTGGAATCCCATTGTTTTTTCAATCACACTACTTTTACTTCTTTTCACCGGTCGTGACGAAGCCCGTGAGGGCTGCAGCGCCTCCCCCACAAGGAGCATCGCCCTATGATGAGGCATGACACCCGCTAGGGTGTGTGAGGGCACTACAAACTATAGGAGAAATTCCTCTACTACTCACACTAACTTGAGTTGCGTGTGAGCTACTTTCACCCACCTGGTCTCGTTCTTTCAATCTGAGGAACAGTTACCCCCGTAGTTTATATTCTGATTTCTTGGGAGCCTGGGTACTGGACCTCCTACCTCCTAACGCTGCTCCCGGTCCCCAAATCTTCCCGTGTTTATATATATATGGCCAATCACTACCATGGCTTATTGCGCAGGCATGCAGTGATTGGCCATTTCCACCATTGCTGGGCTGTGCAGCCAGCCTGACTGTCCCTGGCCCCTCAGGGCAGTCCGGAGCAGACCGCTCCGGGGCTGGCCTCGTGCCCAGTAGTCGTCAGAGCTCGTCGTCTTGTTGTTTATTACTGGCTCGGGTGGGTCACATTTGTCTTGACCGCCGCAAGCCACAGCCAGTTTGTCTTCATCACTGACTGTCTGTCAGCTGATTGTCGAGTCGGCCCAGTCCTGGGTAAAAACTAAGTAGGTAGGTGTGATTACTGATCACTCAGTCACAATTTTTTTTTAAATTGAATTTGAACATCTAGCTACTGTGGAGGTTGGCAGTGCGTCAAGGATCGCTTTCGGAAATTGGACGCTAATGAATTGCATACTGTCTGTCTTAGTGTCTTTGTTGCAGGTGATAGGGAAATTGTGTTCCTGCTCAGGAGTGCATGCATTTATCTTTAGGCCCGTAGTGGCGCTGCAGCCTAATGATTGATTAGGCAGCGGCGAGTCCGATCACTGGCACAGCAGAGAAGCTGAGGGGCAGATTTACAAGCCCCTTGCGACAACTTTACACCGTCGTTGCATCACGTCTGTGACACAGAGGCGTCGTAAACAATGCGCCACATTGTGACATATTTACAACGGCGTGGGCGTTCCGACACAAGAAAGCCTCGGAAAAGTGACGCAGTGAAATCTACAAGATTTCACTGCATCACTTCTACTATGCCACTGTGTCAAAACCTTACTCCTGCTTGAAGCAGGCGTAAGGAGTGACGCAGCACAATAGGAATAGGCATTCCTCATCATTGCTGGAGTTGCGTCGTGCTTACGACACAACTCCAGCAATGCGTTACCTTTACGACAACAGATGGATGACGCATCTGTCAATCCTTGGCCCGCGGTGCGCCGCATTGTAAATGTGATGCATCCACGGTGGCGCAAGGTTTTTTTTGCATGATGCAATTGAACTGATGCATCTCTGCTAATATGCTGAGATGCATCAGTTCTTGTAAATCTGCCCCATTGTGAGGACAGCCGAACCGGAGTAGTGAGGACAAGAAATTCATAAAGTGAGTGGGGGCCATAAAATAGAAGAGGTGCCTGGGTGAAGACGGTGGTTGGATAACCAAATGAAAGGTTAGGTGTGAGATTGCTTTCCACTTCTACATCTGCTAAACAAATGGAAAATTAATTAACAGTGTGGTTTGGCAGACGTAGCAGGTTAGAATTTCATTAGAGCAGCAGCTACGAAGTGAGACTATCGAGATTTTTTCCTTTGCCCTTGTTAATTCCCATAGCAGCCCATGTTCTGGTGTGAACCTGGGCTTCTATGGGAATTCACAAGGCCATATTATCGAGCCCATTATCGCCGCTTTATCTGCAGTTTCCTGCCGCGAAAGCGGCGATAATTTTAACTCCGTTCTTGATAATATGCCCCATGCACTCCACCTCGGCGCAGACAGGCTTCATAGCACTTTGTGTTATTCCTTTCTCTTGTATTCTCCACTTATGATTTAAAAAGAAAGCACAAGCCCTTAAAATCAACTCCAAGAAAAAAAAATCGTATTCCTGCCATTTTTTTTTTTTTTTTAAAAAACCTTTATTCTTTTAAGTCAGACAGCTATTCAGCCGACAACCCGGAGGTACGGCAGCTTTAGAAACACAACACAAGCGAGCGTCCACATTTCACTGATAGGAGAATCAAAAGGTTCTGTTTTAAATAAACACAAACCCAAACCTAAACACAAGCAAGGCGATAAGTACTTAAAGCACAAAAAGGGTTCCCATCAGGGGGAGCGAGCCCCATTTTGTCCATCAGACACAGGTCTATAGTAAGGGAAAGGAGGGGAAGGCAGAGACTCAAGAAGGCAAACACATACCAACAAAGAATACAAAGCCGGAAAGAATGCTAAGGGGAGAGCTGCTCCTCAGGTGGGTCCGGGTCTGGGGGCAGTCATATGCCCCCTCTGTACTGGTTCCATCGCCCCCATACGGTGTGCCATTTCCGGGGGCGCCCTCGAGCACAATACACTGTCTTCTCCCTAAACATGCTCCAATCCATGTTTTCCATCCACGCTGTCAATGTAGGAGGCCTAGTAGAGCCCCACAGGCTGTGGAAATATGGATTTTTCTGATCAGTTATGTCCCCTATCTTGGACCCCAACGGTTTCATGTATGAATCACAAGTACATGTATGTTCCCTCCAGTTCCAGTTATGAAGACGCAAACACATGTGCGTCCACCGTCAACATGTCCTCTTTCAGATCCGCCATGAATAGGCCGGATATTCCATTCCTAAGTATGAAAGGCCACCGGCTTTATATGGTTCACTTATGCCATTTTACAGTCCAGGCAAGTAGGCCCTGATTCTGTCATCAAGCTTTTCTTGCCTTCTGCCTCTGAAAGCTCCAGTATGAGCCTGCATCTGTGACCATGAACTTTGTCTCATTCCCTGCGCGGCTCACGAAGCCTGACATCAGCCTGTTGCCTGCCAAAAACTGTATTTCACCTTCGAAATTATCTGCTCCGCTCCCTGCCCAATGCATTCCTGTCTAGTAGTTTAAGTAAACATTCTTCCAGTTACCGAGCAAAGGCCCGGCTTCTCTGTCTTTATGCAAGTAATTCATAGCCCTATTATTATGGAAGACTTCTGCCCTCGCATCTAGTGTAGACACTTAGACGCTTGTACACGCACTAACAGTCAGTATAGTCAGTATAGAATAAGATTCTACTCTAAGAAGACCTCTCTTTTGGATAACATAGTTCTTTAAACATAGGATGTTAGATATGATTTGGGATTAGGTTGACTTGACCCTCCAGACTTCTGTCGCCACATGTAGAGCTAAATGTCAAGTCCCCTTCACCCCCTAGTTGCACGTCAATCACACGTCATGCTGCTGTGCGCGCATTTCTGCCAAGTATTTCTGCTGACATTGCGAAATTCTTTCATGGAACCACCCTATTATGACATCACACCTGATGACGTTCTTTTGTCACACCCAGTTACGCCTATTTTTGCTACGTATGTATCTCTTATCTACACTATCAATTGTTACGCCTCTTGCATTTGCTTCACTGTAATGCCTATTGTATAAAAGTGATTAATTATCAATAAAGTATGTACTTCACTTCCTGAACCTTCGTGGTGATGGAACTTGGAGCAACCGATTCGAATCGTCCATTGGAATAAAGCCCATTCCGAACCTCTAATACCACGGATTCTGCCTCTTATTTACTGAGCTATTTTATTATGTTTCTGTATCAAATTAAGTCCCGGTAATTAAATTATTTACCACATGAATGGCGCCCGAATAGGGACACTTTCTCATCTCACGCGCCGGCGGTGCGTTGCAGGCCCGGTCTCCTGCCACAGCTGGACGGACAACAACGCGTACCAGCAGGATTTCCTGTATCTCCCTCCGGTCAAGCGGGGGCGACTGAGGCTGCGATCAACACCCAGACGAGGCGGTGAGAAGTGCGAAGTATCCCGACCAGAGCCTAGCTGAGAGAGCAAGATCCGAGGTATACAGAGGCCCACCAGGTTCCCGATGTTCCGAACTTTCCGAAGTTGTCGAGTCCAGTCCAGTCCAGTTCAGTTCCGTCCCGAGGCCTTCCGTTCCGAGCTACCCGGTGAGTACCATTACTGGGGAGGCGTTCTGACGTGCACATAAACTGTGCCGGTCAAGACGGGTTTGGGTACACAAATCCGGTCTGCACTGTTTTAGCAGTGTATCTGTACTGTTTAGCAGTATATCTAGTATATCAAGTATATAAATTCAGAATAATCCAGATAATGCCGAGTATTATGTTTAGTGATTAAGTTTTCCTTAGATCGTCATCATCATTGTTGCTCAGTTAAATGTTAAATGTTAAATGTTTTAAATATGTTCTGCATATTGTGGTATGAATGACTGTTCATTATTGTGTTTATTTGTATTAAGTTTGTTCAAGATCAAGTATCAGATCAGTTCTCAATATGCCGCTCTTTTCGAAATTAAGACAGATCACAACAAGAAAAGGGGTACTCGAAGAAGCTGTTCCTATTCCTCCTAGGGACACTCCAGGGTACTTCATGTATCATAAACATGGCTTAGACGCTATATTATTTCTTGATTTATGGGTAGACTACACCAAGGAATTACCAGAAAGTCAGAGGTGGCCCGCAGCTGGGACCTGGGATGCAGAGTGCATCATGAAAGTAGAGGAAGAGTTATGGAAAAGGAAAGTCAGACAGTCACAGAAAGACGCCGTTGAGTTATGGCGTAAAGAATCTCATAGACGTACAGAAAAAGCACTCCGACAGGAAGAGAAAAATAAAGAGAATTCAAATAAAGTCCGAGAAAATCTATTAATTGAAGAAGGTACACGAGTAGAACAAGTAGACAGACAAAGAAATGCCCTTATGAATGGTATGTATCCCCTCCTGGCCGAGGGATTACCTAAGGCTACTCCGGAAATACCAAAAGACTTGCCACCCCCATTGTTTCCAATAAAAATGCATCCTAAGGGGCATCCTAGAACCGCAGAAGATGTTTTTCTTTCCTCATATTTAGATGACGCAGCTCCCGAGTATGCTAACCCCGCCCCACATAGACCGCCTGCCAGGGAGGTTCAACGCCAAGATCCAGTATCTGTATCTCTACAGCAACAAATCCTGACACAAGTTCCGGCAAGCACATCTGTTTCTACATCTGTTCCTACAGCTACTTCTATAGCTGTGTCCACACCTATAGTTGCTGTATCGCGTTCAACGAATCCTTTCACGCCCGATACCCCAGATGGGGCTACGGGAGGTGCTACCAACATTTTTTCTACGCCACCCAGAGTAAATAAACTTACCTTTCAAGAATCAGCACATCCACGTACCCCCAAACTCATAAATGCCCGCACGCTTAAGGAACTTCTTATAGATTGTAGATATGACCCTGTGCCCGGCAAAGAGGACGAAATGATCATGGCATCATTACGTATCAGACGAGCCGCGGTGTATTTAGGGAAGATACCAGGAATGACCATGCATCTAGATAATATATATCATTTTGTCCAAACAGGGCGAGATTCTGAATGTATTAACAGAGCTATGGAATACCCGAAAGTGGAGATACAGGGGGAACTGTTACGTTTCCTCATAAATTGTGTGATCAGAAATCAAGACCGACCGGGGGTAGACCCGGAAGCAATGCAAACTCTTACCAGATGGAGCCAGAATATATCAGAAGGGAGACATGATAAGCAAAATTGTATAATAGCCATGTGCCAAAAGATCCGTAGAGAAATAGAACGCCTACACGAAGAGAGATTAGCGGTAGACCAGTTCGAACAAAGCGAGGAGGAAGGATCAGGACTGCCCACAGGACAGTCAGACACCATAGCCTATGTAGGTAGAGGAAGATCTTGTAATAGTACTAGATGTTTTATTGACCCGATACGTCCGATATGTCCAGATAATAACAGGAATTTCCAAACACCTATAATAAATATAAGGTCCCCCAAGCATTCGTTCCAAGCCGCTGACAAATTACTCCGAGAACGAAGGGGTTATCATTTTCTCGATTCTATGGATGAACAAGAATTAGCCAGGTCAGCCGTTCATTGGGTTGACAGTCCCGGAAAGTATGGTGATGATACAGTAGCACACACATTTTTGAATCTCACCCCAGATGAACAGCGTTTAGCTGGGATTTATATGATTCAACAACTCCTTATACTATATCAGAGTCAGCATTCAGATCCTGGTCCCTTACCTGATATATTGACTGAATTACTCACAAATAGATGGAGAGGTTCAGGTACTAAATTAATTAAAGAAATACTAGAATCAAGAAAGCAGTACATTCTCTTTGTATGCCCAGAACATGTCTCACTGCCCATCAAGGAAAGAACCACGTATTACATGGACAGACAGAATCCCTTACGAGAAGTACACCCAATAAAAGGCGAGGACAATGAGTTTAAACGTGTATTTGTATATACGCCTATATCGAAAATAGAATTGTTACAAATGAAGAAAGTGGTACCCAGTCATGACAAAGACCCAGCGGGTTTCCACCGAGAAATTAAAGACATGTTACTCATGGGAGAGTATACCTATCCCGACATTATGACTATATTAAAGGTATTAATGCCTGCTGGCATTTATGAAAAACTCAAGGAAAAAGAGTGGGAGGTGGGAGACCAAAAGATAGACTGGTCAGCATTAGAAGCAGAAGAAAAGGCCCGAACTGCAGGAGCAGGGCTTGGGGATAAAACTAAAGCACTACCAGGTTTACTAGTACAGGTACTGCCACGTTTATTAACTACGAAAAAGGAAGACTGGGGTACAATTTCAGCCTGTAAACAAAAGCAAGATGAAGACACTAGTGATTTCTATGCCCGATTTGAAAAATGTTTTGGTATAAATAGTGGCATAAAAGCAAGTAGCGAATCATACCCACATCTGTTTGTGACAAAATTAGTTGAAAACTCCTTACCCCAAGTGAAGAATAGAGTATTAAAATTCGAGAGTACCTGGCAAGGTAACACCCCATCACAAATGTTACAAATGTTACAGTATCATCACAATAGAATTAGAGAGGAACAAGAACATGAACAAAGACGCATGAAAGACACGAAAATGAAAATGCTAGTCTCCCAGACAGTTCCAGCTGAAGGACACAAAAAGGGTACGACACATTCCGGTGATTCAGCAGGACCTGTAAAAGGGACATGCAACTATTGTAAACAACCAGGTCATTATATACACGATTGCCCAGTCCTGAAGCGTAATATCGCCACAGGTATTACAAAAGAAAGACCACGGCCACTTAGACAGGATCAGAATGAACAAGGAGCCCCGCAGCATGCACAGTCCATGCCAGCTCCACCACAGTCTATACAGTTTGTGCCAGCTGCACCAGCGCTGCCTGTTGCTGCCACTCAAACCACGACACGACAGCTGTACCAGACCGCACAGTACGACTATCCTGATTATCAACGATACGCATGAACCAGCCTAGAGAGGGAAGTTGACTTACCCCTTATCGAGGTCCCTGTAGACCAAGAAGGACCTTATGTACATAGTGAATTATTAGGCCAAGATAGAAAATTTTTACTTGATACAGGGGCAAGTCGAACAACCATAAAACGTAGTGAAGTTCCAGGGGCACCCCTCTCAGGCTCACAGAATATTTCCCTTGGTTTTTTAGGAAAACCTATTGTTAATGAAGTATCACAGCCTCTTCCACTTACGATAGGACCTTTGACCCGAACTACAGATTTATTGCTTACTAAATAATGTCCAGAAAACTTGTTAGGTATAAAAACACTGAAAGCTCTAGGAGCTATAATATGTTGTTCTCCGGAAGGAGTAAGATTGTTTTTACGTGATTTTAAAGGTCACTATGTGTCTAGAGACATGGATCCCCGACTACAGACTTTACCTACACATCTATGGGCACAAGGCCCTACTGATGTTGGTTGCATGAATATTACGCCATATCGAGTTACACTAAAGGCAGGAGTGGTACTACCACGAATGCGACAATACAAGTTACCACCAGATGCTGTAGTGGCTTTACTGCAAATCATTGACGAGCTTATTGCCCAAGGAGTGGTTGCGGAAACAGACTCCAATGTATGTAATTCCCCGATAATTCCGATTCTTAAACGAACAGATCCGAAGGCCCCGCCAGTATATCGATTGGTTATTGATCTGCGCAAATTAAACAAATGCATTGTGCCACAATTCCCTGTGGTCCCAGATATCTCGTCATTACTGACAGCTATTGACTCCGAAGCAACATTCTTTACTGTAATTGATCTCAAGAATGCCTTTTTCAGCGTCCCAATAGATCCGGAAAGCCAATACTTGTTCGGATTTAGTTTAAATGGACGTAGCTTTAAATTCACACGCGCACCTCAAGGATTTACAGAAAGCCCCAGCATCTATAGCCAAGCACTGAAAAGAGAACTCGACAGTATCCACATGCCAGTAAACACTGCCCTGCTTCAATATGTCGATGATCTGCTGATCACCGCTAGAAGCGAACCTGAATGTGAGAAAGCATCACTGACAGTTTTACAATTTCTAGCCGAAAAGGGGCACAAGATGTCCCCTTCTAAGCTGCAATTCTGTGTCCAGCGAGTTGTTTATCTTGGACACTCGCTGTCCAAGGAGGGAAGGCAGCTTACACCCGACCGCATTCAGTTAATAGCTAACATGCCAATACCCAAGACACAAAAGGAGGTGCGGGCTTTCATAGGCCTCACTTCATATTGTAGACAGTGGATCCCTCAGTATGCATTTCTAGCAAAACCACTCATTCAATTGACAACACAGGAGGCCACATCGACTGTTCTCCCTTGGACTCAGGAACATACACAAGCTTTTGAAAGCCTAAAGAAAGCCTTATGCCAAGCACCTGTTTTAGCAACACCCATGTTACAATAAACAGTTTACACTCTTTGTTACAGAGCGCGAAGGCACTGCCTTGTCAGTACTCACACAGGAACAAGCAGGATCACACAAACCATGTGCTTATTTTTCTAGTACATTAGATCCCGTAGCTCAGGCTTTGCCTGCATGCCTAAAATCAGTGGCAGCAACAGCTTTAGCAATCAGACAAAGCGATGCCATAGTGTTAGGACATCCATTGACAGTTCAAGTACCACATGCAGTAGAGGTTCTCGTGAATCGAACGCAAACACAACACTTAACTATAGCGCGACTTACAGGGTATGAATTAACATTGTTTCAGCCACATATAGAAATCAGATGTTGTAACACATTGAATCCTGCCACACTTTTACCTGTAATCGGAACAGACCCACTAGCTCATGATTGTATTGAAGTTATTACAATCACGACGAAACCCAGACAAGACTTGACAGATGTCCCATTGTCAGACCCAGACCTGACGTTGTATGTAGATGGTTCATGTATGAGAACAAGTACAGGAGAGTTAGTGGCCGCTTACGCAGTCACAACAGATACTGAAATCATTGAAACAAATTGCATAAATACCTTGTCAGCTCAAGCCGCAGAGCTCATCGCTCTGACACAAGCCTGTATTCAAGCCACAAATAAAAAAGTCAACATATACACTGATTCACGTTATGCATTCGGAGTTGTACATGACTTCGGCGTGCTGTGGCGAGAGAGAGGTTATTTAACTTCTCACGGTGCCCACATTCAGCACGGACCCCTCATCCATGCCTTATTAGAGGCAATACATCTACCCACTGCAATATCAATTATGAAATGTAAAGCTCATACGAAAGTTACTGATATCATTTCCCAAGGCAATGATCTAGCTGACAGAACAGCTAAACAGACTGCTCAAACTCAAACATCCGACATGACAAAGACAATAGTCCTGACGCCAACACATTGTATGACGATTAAAGATCCTACTCTTGACGTAATTGACATACAGACACATGCTACACCAGATGAAATAAGGAAATGGACTGAATTAGGAGGGATCCAAACGGATCAAGGATGGATGACGAAGGAAAAATCTGTGTGGTTCCTTCCTGATTCAATGGTCCAAGTTATAATTAACACTATACATAGTCCAGCGCATCTAGGAGAAAAAGCTATGCTAGACAGCATTCAACACATTTGGTTCAATAAACATTTACGAGCAGCAGCTAAACAAAAAGTTCGTACCTGTATGATCTGTTGTCAGTTCAACCCAGGAAAAAGCGTTCCCGTAGAACAGGGTGGATTTCAGCCTCCTGATCACCCTTTTGAAGTCCTCCAGATGGATTATATCCAGATGGAACGATGTCGAGGATTCAAATATGTTCTCGTAGTTGTCTGTGCTCTTTCCCGTTGGACAGAGGCATACCCGGTTTCAGATTACACTGCCCCGACTACTGCCAAACAGTTGGTTCGAGAATTCTTCCCACGATACGGTTTACCACGTGTTGTCTACTCAGATAACGGCCAGCCGTTTTCATCCGAATTAATGAAACACGTTTCACTTTTGTTAGGCTATCAGTGGAAATTCCACTGTGTCCGACACCCCGAGGCAGCAGGTCTCGTGGAAAGACATAATCAGACCCTGAAAATTAGATTGTCCAAAATATGCAGAGAGAAAGGTGTCGACTGGGTAGTAGCATTACCAGTTGCACTCTTTTACATGAGAATGGTAGCACACTCTCGAACAGGGCTATCCCCGTATGAGGTGATCTTTGGCAGACCACCGAATATGTGGGGGACGCCGATACCACGCAAAATAACTGATATTGACTGTAATATGCTGACAGATTACTTGGCTTCCTTGATGTCTGCACTACAATCTTGTCGTTCACAGGTAGCTGCAGCTTTTCCTGACAACACTGAGGTGAAACCCCATGACGTAGTCCCGGGGGACCTGGTCTTAGTGAGGAACTTTGATCGAAAGACTCAGCTGGATCCTAGGTGGAGGTCGCCGCAACTGGTCTTGCTCACCACAAGGACAGCCGTGAAGATCGAAGGCAGGAAAGGCTGGATACATTCAAGTCATATCAAGAAGTTTCATGGACTACCATCGGATGTAAATACCACACCTCGTGTGTCTTCACCCATTGACTCAAAACTTCCTTTGGTTGAAACGAGTAATCACGAACAATATAAACTAAAACTCAGATCTAATCAGTCAAGCAATTTGATTGTTTAAGTCCTCTCCAAGGTGAAGCGGTTGAATTGTCTCTGACATGTATCCCTTAGACCTGAATAGAGAACAACCCCGAAAAATGTTGAAACGACATGCGTACTGTAAATCACTGCGTAGTCATTGCACAGTGACGTTATTAATTTTGTTCTTCTTAAGTCTTTTAATAATTACTGCAAGTATATTGTTGCACATATATTATCCTATTTCTAGACATGTTTATAATATTACTGCTGAACATTCTTTTAGTGAATTACCTCCGCTTGAGTTGTCTTATAGATTTGCGCTGCGCAATAACACGTTTATTAGTATGTTACATCATTCCCATCAGGTTAGCAATGCTACAAATTGCTGGATATGTGGCCGACTCCCTCCCTATCAGAATTATAAAGGAATTCTACCTCTTTTTCCATACCCGTTCACACACAACGGCTCCTGTGGAGCATGGTTTAGTTTAATTAATTCCCTAGATTCGAATTCTGCAGTTTATCAAGATAACTGGGTATGGGGAAATTTGAACTCAGTTTTACTTAAAGTCTGCTACCCTAACAAGGAGGGACTTCCCAAGAGAACAGGAACTGATTTAGAAAATGAAGTGTATGGATTAGGTAATTTTACGCTTAATCTTATGATCCTAAATGTCGAATCCGAAGCTACTCCAATTTTGCCCGCTATGTCAATATTTCCAGTAAAAGGTGAATTATGTGTAAGAAAGAATGGTTCCATACATATGGGCCATAGTAGATGCACCACTGTAGTAGAATTTAGTGATCAAGGCAAGTCTACATTTAGAGCTTCCCGCCATTCCTATTTCATATGTGGTCAGACGGCATATGTACGTTTGCCTCTAGACTGGGATGGTACCTGCTACATTGGATTCCTTTTGCCACCTGTTTTCCTAGCTCCTCCTGATTATCACAGAAATACTCATTTAGTGCACAATAGAGGAAGGAGAGATCTCCCAATAGTCGATTACACTGAAACAGCATGGGAAAAATACACAGATTTCAATAAAGGTCTCTTTCCCTATATAGGTACCGTTACTAATAGTAAGCTGATACGTAGATTAACTAGAACCCTTGAAGCAGTAGTGAACGAAACTATTTCCGCCTTAGGCAATTTAACAGAAGAGCAGTCTGCTATGCGGATTGTTGTGCTTCAAAATCGTCTTGTCCTTGACGTCATCCTGGCCGATAGGGGCGGAGCTTGTAGGGTCATCGGATCAAGTTGTTGCATTTTCATACCAGAAAATTCGCCATCTGTATATAAAGCCATAACTCGTCTTCATAAGATTGTAAGCCAGATACACCAGAATCCAGGCACCTGGACTTGGTCCGGTTGGTTTTGGAGTGTATTATCTACCTTTGGATGGAAGGTCCTATCCTTCCTAGGTATTGGCCTTCTCATACTATTCAGTTGCTGTCTGTGTCTACAATGTGGACCAGCGATCTGTGGTCTGTGTGCCACATCGTGTATTCCACCACCAGGATTTCATTCATCCCAGAAGAAAAAAGAAGAACAAATGATGTTATATGAACAGATCAACGGATTGATGAAGATTGATATCTCTTAACGGGCAAGTAGGGGACAAGGAGGGAATGTGGAAATATGGATTTTTCTGATCAGTTATGTCCCCTATCTTGGACCCCAACGGTTTCATGTATGAATCACAAGTACATGTATGTTCCCTCCAGTTCCAGTTATGAAGACGCAAACACATGTGCGTCCACCGTCAACATGTCCTCTTTCAGATCCGCCATGAATAGGCCGGATATTCCATTCCTAAGTATGAAAGGCCACCGGCTTTATATGGTTCACTTATGCCATTTTACAGTCCAGGCAAGTAGGCCCTGATTCTGTCATCAAGCTTTTCTTGCCTTCTGCCTCTGAAAGCTCCAGTCTGAGCCTGCATCTGTGACCATGAACTTTGTCTCATTCCCTGCGCGGCTCACGAAGCCTGACATCAGCCTGTTGCCTGCCAAAAACTGTATTTCACCTTCGAAATTATCTGCTCCGCTCCCTGCCCAATGCATTCCTGTCTAGTAGTTTAAGTAAACATTCTTCCAGTTACCGAGCAAAGGCCCGGCTTCTCTGTCTTTATGCAAGTAATTCATAGCCCTATTATTATGGAAGACTTCTGCCCTCGCATCTAGTGTAGACACTTAGACGCTTGTACACGCACTAACAGTCAGTATAGTCAGTATAGAATAAGATTCTACTCTAAGAAGACCTCTCTTTTGGATAACATAGTTCTTTAAACATAGGATGTTAGATATGATTTGGGATTAGGTTGACTTGACCCTCCAGACTTCTGTCGCCACATGTAGAGCTAAATGTCAAGTCCCCTTCACCCCCTAGTTGCACGTCAATCACACGTCATGCTGCTGTGCGCACATTTCTGCCAAGTATTTCTGCTGACATTGCGAAATTCTTTCATGGAACCACCCTATTATGACATCACACCTGATGACGTTCTTGAGTCACACCCAGTTACGCCTATTTTTGCTACGTATATATCTCTTATCTACACTATCAATTGTTACGCCTCTTGCATTTGCTTCACTGTAATGCCTATTGTATAAAAGTGATTAATTATCAATAAAGTATGTACTTCACTTCCTGAACCTTCGTGGTGATGGAACTTGGAGCAACCGATTCGAATCGTCCATTGGAATAAAGCCCATTCCGAACCTCTAATACCACGGATTCTGCCTCTTATTTACTGAGCTATTTTATTATGTTTCTGTATCAAATTAAGTCCCGGTAATTAAATTATTTACCACAAGGCGAGCGATGTTGCGCTTAGCTACCATGTTCCCTAGGGTCACCCACTGAGTCTGTGCCGCGTCGTGGTCAGTAGGACCCCAAACATTCAGGAGACAACACCGCGCCTCCGGCTGCATGACGATGCCCGTCACCTCCCCCATCACATCGTGGATTCGCTTCCAGAACTCCATGATCGCACCGCATTCCCAAATAATATGTAGGAAGGTGCCCACCATACCACAGCCTCTCTTACATAAGCCCTCCTCAGAGAAACCCATATGGACCAGCCTAGGCCCTGTCACGTAAACTCTATGGAGTATTTTAAGCTGCATCAGCCGCAGGCGCGCAGGGATCGCGACCTCTTTGGGAGAAGAAACTGCATACTGCCAATCCTCATCATGTAATTCGAGGCCATCCCTAGTCCATTGATCGCGCAACCCTAGAAGAAGATCTGCCCGAACATTAATTAGTTTCTTATAAATGAGAGAGATCGTACTCTCTGGCATATGGCCATCCAGGATCCGGTCCTCTAACGGAGAGGACTCAGGCACCGTCTCCCCCTCTACAAGGACTGACCGCAAGGCGTGACACACTTGAGCGTATCGGAAGAACTCCGTGCTCCCTAGCTCATATTCCTTCTGCAGCTCCTCGAATGACTTCACCCTACCCTTAACCAAAAGGTCTCCAACCCTGGATATACCGATCAGGTCCCATTTCTCAAACCCTTTTGTATGCCAAAGCTTTCCCAGAATATCGGAGTCAAACAGCGGGGTGGCAAGGGTAAGCTTACCCTTCCAGCCCAGTGAATCTGTCGCCACCTTCCACACATGCACGGCCACCCTGGTGGGCCCCGTAAGGGTTAAGTCCAACGACTTCGAGTACAACGCTCTGTGGTAATTACCCCCGCGCAGCAACCACCGGTCCATGGCGTAGCCGGGGCTCAGCGCCGGACCATAGACACCATGGTTAATCGCGCTCAACTGAGTGGCCCAATAATAACGTCGAATGTCTGGAAGCGCGATACCCCCGTCATACCACGGAAGCGTCAACTTAGCAATCGCTATGCGCGGTCGCCCTTCCCACAGTAGCGCGCGCTGGAGGCTTTCGACCTCACGGAAATAACTGGCCGGGACCAAGTCAAGGGTATTCTGCAAGGCATAGAGGAAACGGGGAAGAGACATCATTTTAAACAGGGCGGCGCGGCCAAGGAGGGAAAGCGGCAACCACCGCCAGCCCGCCACGTCCCACCGCAAACGTGCCAAGGGAGGGAGCAAGTTTTTCTCGTATCGTAAAGTGGGGTCAGTGGAAATATAGATCCCTAAATACAAAAAGCCCTGCCGGGCGATCTGGATCGAGCAGTTTCGCGGGACAGGCGGGACATCACCACACAGGACATACAAGTATGACTTTCCCCAATTAATAACAAGACCAGAGTTCCTACCGAAAGAAGTCAAGACGTCACAAACCACTATGAGAGATTTCCTAGGCGATGTGAGGTATAGCAGAATATCGTCGGCGTAAAGCGAAATACGGTCCTCGTGGTCAGGCGACCAACGAATCCCACGTATATCCGGGTGCCATCGTATCCACGCCGCCAGCGGTTCAAGAGCAAGGGCGAACAACAACGGCGACAGGGGACAGCCCTGCCGGGTGCCCCTCCCAAGCTCGAAAGGTGTCGACGCCCGCCCGTTCACCACGACGCTAGCAAGAGGCCCCTCATAAAGCAACCTCACCCAGCCTACAAAGCCAGGCCAGAAGCCGAACTTGGCTAGCACAGCCCACAGGTATGCCCACTCCACCGTATCGAAAGCCATCGTGGCATCGAGGGCCGCCACAATGGCCGGCTCTCGCATCGTGCCCGTCCTAGCAATCACTCCATGAAGGCGTCTAAGATTCAGTGCAGTGTTACGGTGCGGGATAAAGCCCGACTGGTCCGGGTGGATCAAATCTCCAAGCACCCGGACCAGGCGGTTAGCAAGGATCTTGGCAAGGATTTTCGGCTCGGCGTTGAGAAGTGATATCGGCTGATAGGAACCACACTTATTCCGGGGCTTACCGTCTTTATGTATTACCACAATCGTCGCCAGTCGTTGATCGAGTGGAAGAAACCCATTCACCCGCGCCTCCACGAACATGGCGCGCAGGTGAGGAGCCAACTTATCCGGACGAAGCTTATACAACTCAATCGGCAAACCATTTGGGCCCGAGGCCTTACCCGAGCGCAACGCACGGATAGCACACGCCACTTCGTCAACAGTTATATCTCCATCGAGGTCATCCCTATCTATGGCAGAAAGGCAGGGCAGAGCAATATCCCGCAGAAGGTCGCACGAGTCCTCAGTCGGCCTATCCGAAACCGAGGTGTAGACCGTACGAAACTAGTCCGAGAAACACTGGACTATACCGTCGGGGTCAGTGACAACCTCTCCCCCATCCATCGACAACTCCGGCACCACTCAATTAACACGCTCTTTTTTATCCAACCACGCCAACAGTTTCCCGGCCTTATCACCGACATCGTACAATCGACCCTGCTGCTCCCTATTGAGGGTCTTGGCAGCATTCGTCACCAGATCCCTGTATTCCAATTGCTTCAAGCTCAAATTATGCAGTGTGGCCGCTGCAACCTCCTCCTCCAAGGCCACGTCTAAAGCCGCAATCTCGTCCTCAACTTGTGTCACCTCGGCGTTTCTCCGCCGCTTGGCGGCCACTACCAAGGGCTGCCATTTTTTAAGTTTAAGCATGCTCTTTCTGAATATCACCTGGCAGTGGCTTGGATATGTGTCGCTTAGTATTTTTCCAAGAGATTTGTTGCACACTTTATTAAATATCTGTAGGTGGCATTTTATAATTTTGAAACGCCTGTTTTTGTTCCATTCCCGGATGGGACGTGATTGACTCTAGAAAGTAATGACTTTACCCCTGCAGAGAACAGCAGACTCACATCTTGTGGATAAATTCAATGGAAAGGGACTGAAAGACTGATGGGGTCTGTGATGAGTCGCTCTTCTTTCACTCTGCTAATCCATCCAGGAGTTTGGAAGTACAATAAGGTTTTGAACATTGACTGGTAGTGAGAGATGATAAAGAGCATTGCCTCCATGTGCCCATCCTCGTCCCACCACTGGGCAGGAGTCCCATTGAACCTGTTTATAGGGTTAGTCTTGCCCACTCCCCCAGAAGGCATAGGACAGCTGAACTACCAATACCTACTGCAGCTTTCTTTCATTTCCTGGACTCCTACGACCCCAGGTTGCCACAGGAAGTATGTCCTTCCCATGAAGGGATAGCAGGAAGGAAGCTGAGAAGAGAGGGATGTTTGCAGCCATAGTGTTGCAATCACTTTGAAGATGTCTTTCGGTGCAGGACTCCGTTAATATTTCTGTACTCATAGTTCATATAAAGCTACAATGGTGGTTTTCTCTTTCTTTCCCTCCACCTCCCATCAGCCCCACTGCTATTTCAATCAAAGAATGACAAACTCCACATGCCATGTTGCATCGCACCCTCTTGGGTGGACGCGGAAACACGAGGAAGACAGTTGTCACTTATGGAACAGGTGTGGAGTTGAGATATTCTTGACATGTTTGCCCTGTATAAAGCAAAAGCACGTGACGTGTGAGAACATAGAAGAAAATAGACAAGCAATGTGGAATTCCAGAGTGTAGGTTGGAATTGATGACAGTCTGCATGTGTGACTGAAGAGGCCTAGTGGATAGGCTGTCACACTGTCCTCATTCTTCTTTTAAACAACACAGTTTCACACCATTAATCAGCATAGAACCCCATTATTACTTATATGTTTAATCCTACACTCTGAGCCCCCTTTCAGTGTCCAGCTGCTCCACTTTCCACAATGCGCACACCAGTGATACAGAAATGTTTACGGGGAACAGCCCAAGAAGTATGTATCACATTATAAAATGGAAAAACCCTCTCATTTTTAGGTCTCGCCTAGCGTTGCAGCGCGAATGCGGTGCCATTGCTTTGCGAGGCCTGCAGTATATACTGCAGTGTGGAAGCTTCGTGGAAGCTCCACCCACTCTCTGCTAATTGGCTTTTGTCTTAAATGCTGCCTTCCGATTGTTTTGAGGCTTGTTAGTCCCTCCTCATTCATCATTTGTATCCTTCCACGGCTATTGGCCCCTTTACTCTTAGCACTATTTTCTTTAAGGCCTCGTCTAGCATTGCAGCGCGCATGCAAATCGATTTGCAAAGCATGCAGTATATACTGTGGTGTGAAAGCTTTGTGGAAGCTCCTCCCACTCTATGCCCATTGGCTTTTGTCTTAAATGCTGCCTTCCGATTGGTTTGAGGCTTGTTAGTCCCTCCTCATTCTTCATTTGTATCTTCCCATGGTTATTGGCCCCTTTACTCCTAACACTATTTTCTTCCCTGTCTCCCCACCCCATCGCCCCCTCCCTCAGTCTGTGACTTTTCAACCTCCCCTGCCCTTGAAATATGCGCGTTCAAGATGCTTGCTGTACAAAAACTTCTCTTGTTTAATTAACTAGATTTTAATGTTACTCTAAATATAATAAGACTCTAGGCAACATTCGGGGTATGCATGGCAACTGATGCCTCTTAGTTCACAAATGGCATTGTTGTCGGGCAGGAGGAGCGGCAGTGTTTTAACTCATGCTTAAAACAAGCACTTTTAATAACTTCCTCTCAATTCAGTGCTATAATCTTGTGTACTGAGGTGACGTGCTAAAGAAATGCACTTTTTGGAATTCTGAAGAGACATTATCGCACATTTACATCATGTTTACTGTATGATTAACATGCCGATCATTTTTACGTCTCGGCCACCGGCTCGTATACGCTTGGCTCTTCTACGGCTGGCTCTACCTGCTAATTAATATATTGGCTTACGCACCTCTAGCAAAGAGAGATGAATGGATACATGACAGTGAGCCCGGTAGATGGTAGAAAAATAGACTGGTGCAGACAAACAGACAAAGTCAGTCTCCATTGCCTCACATCAGAAACATCACTTTCAATATCCTGGAAATCTGCCGGCAACTCCTGCATGCCCCAACCTCATCCCCCTCACCTTTTCTTAGCAGAAGCTGCAGATTCTGAGCTGTGCCCTGCTGGTGCAGAGGAGTACGGCAGAGTCTGTAGAAGTGCTAGGATCTCTAGCCTCTCCGGGCAGGCACCTAAGCCTTCCGGGTGCCTTCACATTCAGGATAAATGAATACATTTTGTTCTGTTCTTTAGTCACGCCCCTCTGTGAGCACTGTCTGGTAGATGAACCTCTGTGATAATAAGCACATTTAAAGAAGTGGTTGGGTACAAACAAAAAACAGCCACAATACCGTACATTTTAAACGTGTAGTTAAATAACTGCTCATCAAGTACCTCATTGGCTGATCATTTCATGGCACTACCAAAACTACATTTGGACACATTTGCTCAACTGGAAAAGACTCCCCTCTATGGGTCATTGAACAACTCAGGGCTTTGGGGTTAGGTAACCTACTTTGGATGCTGTGTAAAAGAGTAAATACAAAAATTAATGCAATGAAACTAAGCAACCAGTACTGTCTAAAACACTGTGAAAACTGACTCGCATTCTGGCATTTTGTTTAATTAATATCGATTTCCTCATAGATGCGAGTAAATTACTCTTAATATCTTAATGAAATCTGCACTCTTTTAACTAATAGCACCGGGCGACTTTTGACAACTAGGCAATGAATACAATTTCAAGTACCCCCCCCCCCCCCCCCCGAAGCCCCCCTGCCCACCGCCCCGTTGGCAAACTTCATTGCCTGCCAGTGTTTTGGCGATAACCAAGATGCAGAATAGTGAGTCAAATAGTCCAGAAAATGAAAGAGAAGCCGGGATTTAGATTCACATGCTCCGATCCCGATCGCATTGTTTAGTCTGTGAGCACTACTTTTATTAATGAGTTTTGCATTATTAAAGCACCACGGTGTGCATGTGTGGCAACACTTCACCCATGATGTACGTGCCAAGCAATTGTTGACACAATCCACACTGCGTCTTTTTCAATATATTTATTACGAAGTGCAGGACCTTTCCAAGGGATTTTGCACACTACATACATTCACTCCAAAAATAAAACGTGTAGGTAAAAAAGAAATTGCCATTTACAACGTCAATAGCTCTAACTCACAAATGCGAGACCTATTTGCATTGCAAATGCTTGTTTAAATCATACTGAGTAATAGTAACCAACACTTATGCCAATGCCTACCACTGAATTACCAACATTAAGGGCCATATTACCAACAAAATGCGCTATATATCGCAAAACGTGCTTAGCACGTTTCCTGTTATCGCCATCTATCGCTGGATCACATCGCCCTCTTAGCGGTGTATTATCAACGCTTATATAAGAGGCGATGTGCAAACCAGCGATAGTGGTGAGAAACCTGAAATAGCGGGAGAAGTCTTGCAATAATTTGACAGCGATAAGAAAAACCTTGCTAATACGCAAGTATGTACTTATACCATCGATCCACCTTCCATTGACAAGACTTGTAAGTCAAGTTTTAATGAGGTGTTCGATTCCTGCGATAACCGCAGTAAGCGGGACTTTTTCTATCGCTTCGCTGGTCCTGAGCCGTGTTGATGATACTGCTAAGTTGTGTCTGCTACAGTTTCCATGTAGTTTAAGTCAGAAACGCCTGCTTTGCATGTCATTAGCGATAAATATCGCTGACCTGTTAAGCAAGTAAAAAAACAGCTGCTATCTCAATAAAATAAGCGCTAAAGCATTTTAGCACTTGCTTGATAATAGGGAGATAAAAATATAGCTGCTTTTTCAGCAAAAATTGCAGCAAAAGCTGCGATATTGCCCTTGATAATATGCCCCAGCAACTTGAAACTTGGTATTCAAAGGAAACCCTTCTCAGTTCTCACCTAAAATGATTTTCACAGGCATGATAAGGCATCGCTTGACTTTGGCGTATAATTTTGTGTTTGGTTGACTAAATTGTTATATTTTTCTTTTCAGCACCTGGTAAAGCCTGACAAGCATTACATAATTTTTGGGCAAAGAACAAGAGGCTCCAACCTCCTTTGCTACTCTTTCACCCCTACAACCCAGCAAACCCCAGCATTTAAAGTAAGGAAACTGATGCTATGTTTGTTTACATAGTAGTTAAGGGCTATGTATCTGGTCTACTTGGTGGGAGGGGTGGGTGCACATCGTTATCAATTGTAGGCATGGAACTGTGTAATCAATAACAAAAGATAGAATTGAATGTTGGAAGCTCCATTGAAGACAATGAATGGGCTCATGGATAACAAGGTTGGGTGTACCTTCTGCTCCAACATAATTCCAATGTTTGTTTTTCTGTTTCCCCCTTAATATTGAACATTCTACCCTCAGTGGATGGAATTTACTAATATCGTTATAACCCTGTGCTTTGGGCTATAACAGTTGTTAGAGGCACTATCTATCCCTTGCCTTGCTATAGGCCCTCAGGCAGTGTCTGTTTCAGGACCTTCAGCAACAAGTACGGCACACAGGGGCAGCAGGCTATGAGGCTGTATTTTTAACAGCCATTGTTGTGCAAAGGGGAGCTGTTGGAGATATATTGCGATAATGAACAAGATATGTATTTATACAGAAATGTGATAGTTTTGCACCAAACCTTATACATTGTACTCTGATGATTGTCCGGTAACTTTAATATTGGTAAGACACCATGACTACAGTAGAACAGCTACCGTTGACCCCATTCCTTAGACTGAAACGTGAAGACAAACTAAGTGTAAAACAATTACGACCTGACCGACCCGACCTAAAACTACAACAAATTTCCCAAGACAGAGGGAAGACCTACTGATGTCCATTCTGAAACACCTGGTACAGAAAAGTTGATTGGCCTACAGGGTGTACATCAACAAATTCTCTGTTCTGCTTCCCCTGCTTGCTGTTTGGTGGTGGTGGTGACGTTCCTTGTCAAAAAAAGGAGTAACAGACTTGAAGTACAAGAATCCATATGGAAAACCGTACGAGACTGGGAATATTGGGAAACACACCGATTGAAGCCCACATAAGTGACGCATACCGCAAATCAATACAGAAACACAATGACCCAGTTGATAGGAATAGACACATACTCTCAAAAATAATTGATTGCATTCGTTTCTATGGTGCTTTTGAACTGGCATTACGAGGGCATGATGAATCTGAAAGTTCCTCAAATCATGGTATATTCAGAGGCCTTGTGGATTTAATAACACGCATAGACCATGAAATGGAAGCACATTTAGCAAGTGCTCCGTTCTTTAAGGGCACCTCTAAAATGATGCAAAATAAACTCCTTGAGTGTATGCTACAAATTATGAGAAGCCATATTGTCCAACACGTGCAAAACACAGACTTTGTGACTATTCAGGCTGATGACACCACTGATTTGGCCACAAAAACACAGTCCGTATTAGTCTTTCGGTACCTTGACAGCGACAGTAAAGTTGTGACGAGGTTCTATGGTTTCACACATTTTAGAGACTCTAGTGCAGAACCCATTACTTCAGCTATACTTTGTGAACTGAACTTGAATTTTCCAGAGCAGCCTCAAAAACAAAAACGTATTGCACAAAGCTATTATGGTGCATCAGTAATTAGTGGAAGCCTTGGTGGAGTATGGAAAATAATCCGAGATGTGTACCCTTATACCCATTATGTGCACTGTTACGCCTACCAACTTGATCTTATTATGCAACAGGCAGTATCAAAGATCTCCGAGGCACAAATTTTCTTTTTGGATGTAGGAGGCATGGCAGCATTCTTCTCACGTTCCCCCAAAAGAATAGAAGTACTTCAGGAAATTGTGGCCAAAAGGCATCCAAGGGGAACCCAAACTCGTTGGAACTTTCACATACGTACAATCAACCTAATATTCCAAGATAGAGATGATCTTGAGAAATGTTTTGACGCCATAGAAGCCAATGCTGACTTTGAATTGGAAAGTCAGAATAAAGCCTGTGGCTTTGCTAGAAGGCGACTAGACAGAGAGTTTCAGTTCTTTCTGTTTTTATTTCATGAAACAATGCCTCGTGTCGAGATATTATACAGCCAGTTACAAAAACGAGACACTGATACAGTCTTTGTGCATAGAGCTACCAGTATGTTTGTCACCAGCATGAGCAAGTGAGAGATGGGGATGACAATTTAGACAGCAGACTGCCAAAGGATTCTACTTTCGCAAACGGCAGAAAAAACATCAGCTGTCTGGTCCGAATTGCAAAGGAGGTAAGTGATATAAATATGCGTGCACAGGAACATTTTCCTTTCAAAAAACATTTAG
This sequence comes from Triturus cristatus, assembly GCF_964204655.1. NCBI lineage: Eukaryota > Metazoa > Chordata > Amphibia > Caudata > Salamandridae > Triturus > Triturus cristatus. The sequence goes on from NC_140582.1 coordinate 1,268,471,908, forward strand.
TGAGTGCCTCATTACTGCAAAGTGATCAGTTTGCACAATATGATCATTCCTTCCCTGATCAAGCTATGAATGAGGCTGTGGAAGCGTATCCTATGCTCAACAAAGAAGATCTGAAAATTGAATTGACTGTACTGTACGGAATGCATGTGTATCGAGAGGCCACTGGTGCCATTTCTTTGCTGGCTTTAATTCAGAAACTTAATATGGAAAAGTCACTTACAAGGACAGTGGCTTTACTAAAAATAGTCATTACCACTCCTATGACACATCAGAGTCAGAACAATATTTTCCCACTTTAAGCAGAATTAAGACATTCCTGAGGAACACCGTGATTGAGGAAAGACTGAGGGGCTTATTTACAAGCCCCTTGCCCCACCCATACATCACTTTCCCCTTGCTAAAAATTACGCAAAAGTGGCGCAAGGGCCTTGTAAATAAGCCCCTGAATGCTTTAGCAATTCTCGCTATAGAGAGAGACCTCGTCAAAAGAATCCCAGACTTTAATGTTCAAGTTATTCAGAAGTTTGCTGCTATTAAAGACAGACGTGCTGATTTTGTCTACAAAAAGTGAACAATACGTTAATTCTAACATTTCTTCTTGAATGTTGCTTGTTTGTGACCTGTTTAGCTGTTTGTTTAATTGTTTGTTAAATTGAAAAAATCTGTGAGGTACTCAGCATTGTATCTCAGTCTGTTATGAAGCATGGTGGTTATACTGAATAAGATGGTACCTATGTTGTTATATGACACCTCTTTATTAATGTAATAACTGCACTTTCACAATTGCTTTATTAACCTTCTTGCTTTCTCAAATTTACTTGAAAATGCACCATTTGCCCACTGATAAGCCATCAGACTTACGACCCACACCCACTCCCTCCGACCACGCCATAAACCTCGGAATCATCATTGACAAGCGCATCATGAAATCACAGATCAATGCTGTCTTCTCCACCTGCTTCCTCACTCTGTGCATGCTACGTAAGATCTTCAAGTGGCTATCCCTACACATGAAATGCACCGTGACGCAGGCCCTCATCACCAGCTGACTGGACTAGAGCAGTGCCCTCTACATAGGAATCGCCACACACCTCCAACAGAGACTTCAGACCATACAGAATTCCGCAGCAAGACTCATCCTCGGCCTTCCCTGACAAACCCACATCGCACCTCACCTCGGGCAACTCCACTGGCTCCCCATACAGAAGAGATGCCAATTCAAGCTGCTGACCCACGCACACAAGGCTCTACACAACCAAGCACCTGCCTATATTAACCACCACTTGAACTTCCACCAACCGTCTAGAAGACTATGCTCCGCCTCTCTTTCACTTACCCATACTCACCGTATTTACTGAAGTAGAAGTGGAGGACGCTCCTTCTACCACATAGAAACAAAGACCTGGAACAGCCTCCCCACTCTCCTCTGGCCCATCACCTCACTTCCGGAATTACGAATGGCCCTCGAGACCTTGCTGTTCAAATAAGCCTTTGGGACCTGCAAGCGCCTAGATACCCTATTGAGTGATCAGCCTCATTTTATAAATCTTGATTGATTGTAGTTTTGTCCTTACATGGGATATAGATCACCCTGCTTTAGGACTGTAGGCCTGCATTAGGCGTGACATCTATACCTCATGCAGTGTATAGGGGCATGGCACACAGGGCTGTGTGCCATGTTGACTCTTTGGTTTTCGCTGCACCAAGGCACGGAGCCTGCAATGGCATTGTGCATGGTCTTGGTGACGGTCTCTGGGGTGGCACAATTCGTGCTACATCCCCTGTGGACCCCCTTTAGTACCCATGCCCTAGGTGCCAGGGGTACTGTTATAAATGGGGGTCCCTGGTTGGCGGTGGATGGCCACTGTCCAAGCAGGGACCCTTCTTCCTAAGTCAGAGTGAAGGGCTGCACCCCTTTGACAACCCCTGCTCCACCCTGTGGTAACGTAGCACGAGCAGTTAGGCTAATCTCAGAGGCAGTGTGTTAAGCGTCTATGACCATACACAGTAATACAGTGAGGAACACTACGAAGGGACACAACACAGGTAGGTATCAAAAATAGTTATCTTTATATATATAGTCTTATCACAAGACCAAATAAAGAGAGCCACAATACTGTACAAAAATAATTCTCTCTGGATGCTGCAAAAATAGTTCAAATGGTGAATGCAAAGTTCAGTTCAGGGCAATGGTCTCTGCGACCCTTTTACTCACAGTTCTGGGGTGTTGTTGTCAATAATCCACAAAAATGCTGCTACGGCGGGTTAGTGATGTTTTTCCTCACGCTTTTGGTCGCGGCCGCTCGCTAACGGGTGTTAGCGAGAATTTTGGGGCCTGCAACCGCGCGGGGCGATGATCAGGCCAGCGAGCCCTCAGCGGCAGCGATGCGCCGATTTTCCTGACGCTCCGTGGATGTAGCGGTAATTTTTAGGCCGGCAAACGTGCGGGGCGATGATCGGGCCAGCAAGCCCCCAGCGGCAGCGATGCGACGATTTTCCTGATGCTCCGCGGCTGTAGCGATAATTTTTAGGCCTGCAAACGTGCGGGGCGATGGTCAGCCCAGTGAGCCCTCAGCGGCAGCAGTGCGATGATTTTCTTGACGCTCCTCGGCTGTGGCGGCTCGCTAACAGGCCTTAGTGACAAAATGAAGTCTACTGGTCCTGAGACTTCAGTCAGGAGGCTAGTTCTCTCTCTAGCCCTTGGGTGATTGCAGGGTTAAGATGAAAAAGTTCTCTTACAGCTCCTTTTCCCTCCTATTTCCAGTCCAATGAAAACTACTGCAGGCCAATTCAGGGAACAGCACACAACACCAGGACAGTCCTCTGCTGCAGCTTCCTTCAGTTCCACGGACAGAGGTTGGTCTTGAGATCCAGGGGCAATACAAATTGTAGGGGTTTCAGCACAGATATTTATACCCCAAAAGTCTGTATTCTCAGAAGCTACAAGTCACTGAACCCTGCCAGAACCAGTTCTGCCTAGCCATGGAGCACTTTGTATACCAGGCTGCATCCTTCCTTTCAGAAAGAGGGGCTCTGCCATCAGACGCACAGTGGGAGGTGGAGCCAGCATTCACCTTGCCAGGCACAGCCCTATTCAAGTGCAGGAGCTACCCCTCCCCTCACTCCAAGGCAGATCTCTCTATTCAACCCAGGTCTGACTCAGCCTGCCCTGTCCCTCCAAAACCAGACAGCCAATACACACCACAGCAGAGAACACTGGAAGGCTTAGGCAAGAAAATACCTACTTTCTAAAAGTGGTATTTTCAAACACAGAATATAAAAATAAACTTCACTAAACGATGTATTTTAATATTCTGAGCTCAGGCATACTAAATTCGTTTTTCTACCATGTTCTATGAGTCAGTTAGGACTATAGAATGCAATAGCCAAACCTCCCATTCTAGCCTATGGAGAACAGGTAGCCTTACAGTAGTGAAAAACGAAATTGGGTGTAATTCACTACCAGGACATGCTACACACATCAGAGCATGTCCTACCTTACACATACAATGCACCCTACCATAGGGGTGGCTTACATGATGCCAAGGGAAGGTTCTGGAGCTGGGAAGTGGGTGCACTTCACAGCCAAGAAGGCAGTTCTAGCCTGCACACAGACACTGCAGTGGCAGGTCTGAGACACACTTTACAAGCTGCTTCTGTGGGTGGCGCAAACCAGCGCTGCAGGGCCACCAGCAGCATTTGGGTTACCAGCCCTGGGCACACACAGGCCATGCTACTAGGGACTAACAGGTAAACCAAATAAGCCAATCAGGGATACATCAATTCATATGTCATCTTTACACAGGGAGCATCCGCGCTGTGGCACTGAATGGCAGTGGTGCAGCGCCCAGAGCATCTATCACCAGAAAAACAGAGGAGACAACAGCGAAAAATGGAAGGGAGACTCACGCCAATGGTGCCAGGTCTAACAGGTACCATTTACATGAGACTTACAGGGGTGGCTGAAGTTGTGCCAATTGCGATACCATTTTGGGAAAGAGATCTGGCACTGGGAACCTGGTGAGCAGGCACCCAGGGAACTTACAGCTCGAAATCACATCAGGCATCAGGCAAAAAGTGGGGGCTAACGATGTCAAAAGAGGCACTTTGCTACAGTTTGGCTCAGCCACCTTTTTCTATGGTGGCCCGGTGAATATCCCTCTCTCAAAAGCCAGTGTTGATAATAAACATCGCTCACCTACTCACATGTATAACTTACTCTTCATGCAGTTGCCAGTTTCTTTCATGTTTATGTCACTAGTACATTTCACATTCCTTTCTTCTCCAAGACATTCTACATGATGTTGTTGACTCAACTCTTTCTCTTGTTCCTTGTAAATGTCAAATCCCAAGCACCTTATTTTGTCTGTTGATGTTAGATCCTCGCCCGCCACAGTGTTGGAGTAGGAGTGCGACGTGGCATTTGGCCATTTGGTCCTTTGCGCTGTTTCATTGGGAAGAGTAAGAAGAACAATTTGACTTGATGATGTTTTTAACATCCTTGGCATGCACTTTGGATCAAAAGAATTTGAAAATTATTTAGAACAGGATTTGGTGACCAGTCTGCAAGTATGTTGACTATTTGTACGGTCGGTGGTTGGCAGTTATACCAGTCGGCTCAAGATTTCCACTTTCCGGAATAGTCAATATCTGTGTGGTGAGCCTATTTACTGCTGTTTCTATTTCTGTATCAAATTAGTTTGCGATTCTTCAGTAATAATAAAACATATGTGCGTTCCTTGTGGTATATAGCCAGTCAGTACCTATATCACTTTAGGGGTCATCACTTTATCATCTTCGGATAAAGTATCTATTGTGGAATCTTTTCACTGCCTAGTTTCATTAAAATGTATTTTCTTTTCACTCTTTTTTTATTTATACCTACCTTACGTCTTTCAGGTGGAGAAGCATTTACTAGGTTGCTTAAATTTAGTATGAGATCCGACCCTTCTGTATAATTTGCATGATTGTTATACCAGCACATCAACCGGAGACCTTTATTTGCAATCTTTCTACTCTTCCTTTTCCTTATTTTAGATTTATGCCCACCCTTCTGTTGTATTTGCCCTTGAAAAATCAAGTAAACTTCTATATTTTCCTTAAATTATATTAATTTCTCAGATAACTTTGTACTCGTATAAGTTGAAGGGTCAATATTGTCAATACTTTTATTTACAATTTCTTGATTATCCATAACTATCAATTTGAACAAATGAACCTGCTAAATTATTTTTGCTATCTAAACTGCCTGTACTCTCCATCTGAACCATTATATCTTTTTTTGATTTAAAAAAATTAGAAGGGCCTACAAGAGTTTGTGATCCTTTGTCAGTTGCAGAGGGGTTGGCCAGTTTAGCTTCATCGCCTTTAAAAAGCCCTCCGCTAAGCTCTTATGGATGTTTTAATATTGCAGAAGCCTTTATGGTCAGAGTCTTTAACTACATGTTTCTTCGGTAACAAGACCTCCCCATGGGACTTCAACTGGTGGCCATCGGTGCGAGGACCAATAGCAACAAACACCACCTTTTTGAGAAATCTGGGGATGATCCTAGATGACAAGCTCACCGTGACGCCACAAGTACACCCCGCAAGCACCCCCACATGCTACACATACTACATGAGATCTTTTAGTGGCTGCCACGGAACACCAGATGGACCATTATGCAAACATTCATCACCAGCAGGCCAGATTACGGCAATGCACTTCATGCCGGAATCTCCAAGCAACTCCTACAAAGACTTCAGACCGTCCAGAACACTGCCGAAAGACTTATACTAGACCACTAGCGCCACACCCACATTGCACCTCACCTCAAGGAACTCTATTGGCTCCCCATTCAAGGGAACAGCCGATTCAAACTTCTCACACACACACATGCAAGGCCTTACACAAATAGGACCAGCATACCTAAACAGCCGCACACACTTTCACGACCCTTAGAAACACTCATGCTCTGACTCACTATCACTCGCACCCACACTCTGCAGTTAAAGTAGAGCAGGAGGTCGCGTGTTCTCCTAAATTGCACCCAACACATGGAACGACCTCCCTCAACATATCAGGGCCTGCTCCTCACTTCTTGAGACCTCCCTCAACATATCAGGGCCTGCTCCTCACTTCTTGAGACCTCCCTCAACATATCAGGGCCTGCTCCTCACTTCTTGAGACCTCCCTCAAATATCAGGGCCTGCTCCTCACTTCTTGAGACCTCCCTCAACATATCGGGGCCTGATCCTCACTTCTTGAGACCTCCCTCAACACATTAGGGCCTGCTCCTCACTTCTTGAGACCTCCCTCAACACATCAGGGCCTGCTCCTCACCTCTTGAGACCTCCCTCAACACATCAGGGCCTGCTCCTCACTTCTTGAGACCTCCCTCAACATATCAGGGCCTGCTCCTCACTTCTTGAGACCTCCCTCAACATATCAGGGCCTGCTCCTCACTTCTTGAGACCTCCCTCAAATATCAGGGCCTGCTCCTCACTTCTTGAGACCTCCCTCAACATATCAGGCCTGCTCCTCACTTCTTGAGTTCTGCAAGAGGCTAAAGTCCAGGCTCTTTGAATACTGTGGTCCACGGGGACCAGGCACCCACACACCTGCTCAAGCGCCTGGATACTCTCAAGGGTGATTAGTGCGCTCCACAAATCTGCATAACATTAAAAGAAAATCAGCAAATTCAGAATAGATTCCAAAATATTTTGTATAGCGACCATCAAGTCAGAGGTCAGAGCCAAAGACTGGGACAATACTGCGGTTGCCTATTCTCAAGCCTCTGCTTTGGGGGGGCCTGCTGGTCCCCATTGTATGCTACTATTTTCATCTGAGGGGTTCTTATGTAGGGGCACAGCCAAGGTCCACAATGCCTTAAAGAGCTGTCACCAGAGAAAAGCAGGACATTTCCAGTGATTTACCTGTGGGGGAAACCACATAAAGAACAAGCACATTAGGAATAATAACTTTAAATACATTTAAATAACCACAGGTATCACTAATGTATACTAAACATGGACACTTCAATATTTTGCTTAATTCTTTATTAAATACGCTTCAGCAAGAAGATCATCGCATCAGGCGTTTTTAGACATAAACAATTAGATGCACCAAGAACAGAAATAATAGGTGGATTTCAATGCAATATCAAATGACAGAAGGACTATCAAAATGGCAGCAAAACAATCTCTGGTACAATATGAAGTGGAATATGCCACCAATCCTGGAAAGAATACATAACAGCACGGCAAAAGCGTTGGGCCGTCAGATCAGCCCATTTTTCAAACACCCTTAAAATCCTGAATTGGGCCATTACTTCATATTCAAATTTCTCAGGGAGTTTGGTACAAGGAGAGAGGCAGTATCTGCTGGCAAACAATAAGGAGAAAGAATTTAGAAGATTCTGGTTCCAGATTGGACAGGCACTAATAGGGGCCAGACTGAGGCAGGGTGCCAAGTTAGCTTGTCCTGACTAAGTTTCACGTATTCTTCTGTGTGCAGAAACCCGTCTTTGGGTTTACCACTGGTTTGCCCGGTAAAGAAGTTAGTGAAACTCTGTACCCTTGTTCTCTTCCCTAAAAATGGTGTTTTACCAAGAGACCAGGAAGGGTCAAATGAGATCTAAAAACTTCACCTGCTGCCCTGATTATGATTTTTTTTTTTCACCAGCATATTAAATACATACAATTTCATGAGAATAGAAAGCAAAATAAACAGCACCCTATGGGGTAAACATATGACATAAAAGTCTTCAAATTAAACATGTTGCACAGTAACAAATTCATTATTATAGGAGAAACTTACAAATAACCTGAGAGTGAGCATTTATCTTTCCGATATTCCGATAGAGTGCTAGTAGTAGTAAACATTAAGTTTCCATCTTTTAATGGGGGCCCAGATGTTTTCCCAAAATATCTTTTTGATCTCAGGCCCTCTTTTTCATATACCCCTTTTTCTAAATTATAGGTGGCTAATAGCCTCCCCAACCAATGATGGAATCTGGGTGCCAAGGGATCCAGCCAAGCTGAGGCAATACATATTCTGACCACTGCCATAGCTATAAAAAGAACATGACGGTGGTCCTCCGGTGCATCATTATTACTGACTCCAAGCAACATAAGTTGTGCTGTAAGGTTTGTTTTTATTTTCGGCCATAGCTTCAGAAACTTTTCAATTTCACCTTACCAGATACCCAGTATAGGGCACGTTGCGAACATGTGTATCATATTGGCATCTGCACTATTACAGCGGGGGGCATGTATGAATTATTCTTCATGTAGAAAGTTGACACATTGTTGCCTTTTTAGCTGGGTTTTGTCCATGAACACAGCATAATGCTGTATTTATTTTGTATATTTACATTTAAAACATTGGAGTTATTTGTAGAGTTGTGCAGGCACTCATGCCCCTGCCTCATTTCAGACAAGCATCTGCCCATCAAAGCTTGACCAGATAGTGCCAGGGAGGGTGTTAATTGTACATAACGCACAAAAGGGTTGCAATTGCTCAATAGGAAACAAGGTACATCCGAATGGTGAACCACAATAAGAGCAAACGCGCTCTTGGATTGCTTGTGTTCAGGTTACATACGGCTGGGTCCAAACTAGGTGGTATTGTCGGCAAAATAAGGATGGGTTGTGATGCTCCCCCGACTGATTGCCAGTGGTTAGACTTATGGAAAGCATTCCTACCATCAACTTTTGTGTGTTTGATGTTGATGAAAATACACATTACTGTAAAACGAGGCAGTTGGTTTCCCTTTGTGACGACAAAGAAATATCACACAATCTAGAGTTACGCTCCCCGTTCCAATGAGCAGCAGACTCCCCTCACCCGATACGAACAGCTTTCCTTCTCATCTGCTTTTTGTAAATGTAAATGTCCAGTATTTGTAAAGTGTGAACAATTAACCAAAGGTGTGGAGGCACTGGGGGCCGTTGGGAAGATTAAGCGAGCTATTGCCCAGAGTCACATGGTGCAGGGCTGATCTGCCGCCGGGGATCGAACCGTGAGCCGCGGCACCATACCTCTTTGATGAAAACACTTACAATCGCAGGGGGTGCTCTCTTGTTAGTGGGTTGCGGCAGCGGTGTTCTGTTAGTCCTTAGGAAGCTGGGCTTTGCCCTACCAGGCGTGCCGGCTCTGCACACATATTAAGCTCTCTACTCTACTTCTTTAGCAGGTTCCAGGGATTGATGGGAGTAAAACCAGATCATGGTCTGGCAGGGAGGAGCTCACCAGGATCTTGTGACTGCCAATGAAGCAGGAACGCTCTACAAGGACCACGGAAAGCCAACCAAGGGGCGTTTCCTGGGCGCAACTCATAGAGCTCTGTCAAGGGTGGCTGCTTTCTTACCACTAAGGACTACCAAGCCTGGATCTAATCCCACAAAAGTGGGCAATCTTGTGGACCTTGGCGTGATGGGCTCCTGTGGAAGCATGTCTTCTGAATTCCTTGTTAAGTGCCAAGGAGGGGGGTTTCTGAGGTCTGTATACTGCTTGTAGAGGGAGGGGGCAAGCTTGGCAATCTGGTGGGAAAACACCAGGACCAAGAAGCACCTGGGTCCTTACGTGAAAGCCCGCGGGTAGTGGGAGGGCATAGGGGCATGGATAGTAAACCATGACAGCAACTGGTACAGTCTTGTAATTTTTGACTTTGACCAGGGGAAATCTATGTATATTTCAATTTTAGGCACAGTAGAGGTGGTCTCTTCTCAATGGACCTGAAACATGAACATTTCTTGATCCGTGGGGACTCCCTTGGTTTGTATTAAGAGCTTAGAGATCCCCACAATGACCTCTTTATACTCCAGTCTTGAGGGTGCGGACGCTTTGATGCAATCAAAGACACACTCTCTCCTGCCTGCTGAGGTTCACCATTCTGTGTGAGCAGCAGCTGTTCAGCAGCCTCCATTACTCACCGGTAGGGATGTCTCAGTGTCACTCCAGTCCATTCTCTGCGAAGGGCCGATGGTGGATCCCCATAGCCTGCCTGCTTCCATTGTCCTACTTATCCTGAGAGGCTCATTGTTAACCACTGATTCCTCTGATCTGCTTCTGAACCCCAACACTTGATTGTCCACCTCAAAGACTGGGGCACAGAAGCAAGGCGGTGTTTGTGTCTCCTTCAGACGCAGTAAGACACCTTTTCTCTTCATATGCCTTGTTTTTTTTGTCTTCACCAATGTGCAGACTTTCAGGGTAGATGTTCTTCAAATGTGTTTTTTAGGATGCATGAACCATCTCTAGAGACCACCAATTGATGCCACAAAGCGCATGGCCGGGCTGGCTTCAGCCGTTGAATTGCAAGAGGCATGTTCTACCGGCTGCGGGATCAGGTCGCTGATGTTTTTGTGTAACAGATACAGGAAGACATCGCAAAACAGAGGGCCTCATTTATGGGGCCCTAGCAGCACTTTTGTGCAGTCGGAGCATTACTTGTTTAAACTTGCGTATTGTATTCCCACGCAACACCAATGGAATCTGAAGCATTCCCAGATTTACGAGGATTTGTATACCTGGGAATGCATCAAATTCCTATGTGTCCCAGGGGAGTCATAGGAGTGGTACAAAAAGGAGAAATACTTTTACTTATTCTTGTTTTTTAGGTCAAGCCTAGGTAGGGCGCATGCGCTGCTGTCTGCAAGACCTGCTGTAAGCACTACACTGAGTGTACACTGAGTGCAATCCCGCCTCTACACACCATTGGATCACTCCCACGTTGCTCTTCTTCATTGCGTCCTAAGTTGTTCAGGTAGCCGATACCTCATTTCCAGTCAAAGCTAAGGAGCACCGGCCAAGCACTGTCTCCTTACACTTACTTTCTTTGTCAATTCTTTTACAGAACATTTAAAAACTTTTAGGTTACGGCAGTCGCAGATGAACGGATGTCTTCTAGCATGGGCGTCAGTTGGAAGCAAAGCTGATGAAGCTGTACTAGGTTACCGTGAAACAAAAACATCCCGGAGACTTCTGTTCACTTAGCTTGCAGAAGCAGCGGCCGTAAGCTTTATGTTTCACTTGACACCTCAGCCCGGAAGACAGGTGCGATGGAGTGCTCCAAGTGGCAGAAATGATCAAGGAACCAACTAGTTGAGAGTAGGACTTAAGGCTTGCAACTAGCTGTCACTTGGAATTATTAGTGAGGGATGTGTCATGGCGCGCGGAGCAGAGCAGTAGTGTTTCCCTGTGTGAAGGTATCACGAACATGGCAGCGCTGCTTGGCGCACCGATGCATGGCTGCAGTACATTTACAATTTTTATCATGATGACCGTCACCCCACTGTGCTTTGTGAGAAGTAAAACTTGTTTCATTTACAGTGCTGGAGGTGTACGCCACATCCGCCCCTCTCCTTGAAGTGCTCATTTTGGTGTCTTTGTGTACTTGAGCACGTGTGGTGTTTCAGGATTATGGTGGGTAAGCCGGCCTGTCCCTGCCTCTTCAGTCGTAGACGGATTTAGTGTCCTGTTGGACACGTTCTAGTGTTCTGCCTGTTTGCACCCCACACTTTACACCCACCCATCACAGGCGTCACCGGTCATGTGACCCTGCAAATAAAAGGGTCCGGGCGCACGTGCCCTGGGCCGGTTACAGTATCCTACTCAGGGTGTCCGTGCAGTTGTTCCTCCAGCATGTGGGCCTAGTGCCCACAATGCTACAATGACCACCAGCAAGACTCTGTTTAATGGTGCTGAGCGTCTTAATCTCCATGTCTGTCCAGCTGCAGGGTTGACTATGGTGTACAACCAGAGCTGCCGAATTTGGAATATTTGAACCATGATCGAATCTCGCAGTGTGCTCAAAATCCTGTGATTCGGGGCAAATCACTCCCCCCGTGCCTCAAGACAGTAATGTGATCCTATGTAATGTAGCCGGGCTCATGCAAAGTGCTCCAATATCTTTGTGTGGTGTTTGCGCAACATAAAAGCTCCTCCATGGTTTTACATTTGTTTTCATCTTATTGGTTGGCCTGCTGGGGTTGCCTCCTGTCTTGGCTAACCTTGCTTGTAGTAGCGTGCGCATAGTTTCTGGACCTCTGTGTGAACTGACCTGCCCTGCACCAAAACTGACTCTGCATCACTGTGAGTTGTCCCAGCCCCCCACAGATGCCGGGACACAGCTGGATAGGGCATGCTTTTACTGGCAGTGTCGTGTGTGCTGCGTGATCCCGAGTACGTCAAGAGCTGTGGACCCAGCTGGGGTCCATCCTCCTACAGGTGACAGCCAGGGCTTTAGGGGCTGCGTCCTGCTGGTGCTCTACACCAGCAGTTCTATAAAGCAGTTGCCGAACCGGGTCTCTATCAAGCTCTTCATTTTTGCCCTCGGGGTGAAAACAAAAACCTTGCCTCTGCAGCATTACCACCCGTCACTGCTTTTGAGGTAACTTCAACGAGACTCGTTATAGTTCTTTCAGTCTCATCATTTCAGAACAGAAGCATTTTCAACGTTATACATAAGGAAGCCATATTTGTTGCTGATTTATCTTACACAAACAACAACCATTGGCAAAGCCAATATCCCTGACTTGTTGTAGGTGTAATGTTACTTATTGTATCAGTATTATATATCTGTGTGCAATGACAGAGCAGCAAAATACAAATTGGGTGGCAACCTTGCTAAGCACAGATTTTAAGCTTGTATATTGAAGCCACGCTGTAGGAAGGTGGATATCTGACTATGGTTACCCCCAAATTTTTGCCTAGTGTCTAGCTGGTTTTTCGACTTAGTTGGCCTGAGATCCTGCCATTCAGGCTCTCAGGCTATCTGCTCTCTCTGTAAAATGGACTCCATGTACCCTAGGTACATACCCAATTGGTTGGATCACCCTGTCCGCCCCTGTACCAGTGTACACTAGGTACCCAGGGCATTGGTGTACCCAAGGCCTGCCAAGGGCTGCAGCATGTATTATGCCACCCCAGGCTTGGCCTAACAATTTGACACAACTGGCTGATCACTCAGCTGGGGTAAGTTGGTGTAATCACCTCTTACTTAGGTGTAGTATACCTATACCTAACCTTAAATGGGACACCTGGTAACCTATAAGTCACTCCTATGGCAGGCCTTAACAATCCTGAAGGCAGAGTGCTTGGTTCCATGTGAGATGGTGCTCTGGCATGAGCTGAGCCTGTCTGCAGTGGTCGGAACAACTTCCTTCTACTGTTTCCAGATATCGTCATACCATATACTCTTAAGTGCATTATGAACCTCGCGGTTAAATGCTATCTTTGGTTTGGCTTTATCAAAACATGTCGAGTAAGGTGTCATACGAATTGGAATACTAACCCCTCGCCAATTCTGGCGACGGGGTTAGCATTCCACCCTTCTAGAGGGACACGACATGTACAGTACCTGAAACCCGGGTAAAATCAGACATAGCCTCAGCTCCACAAAATGGATGCTGCCACCACAGACACAAGTCTGCCCTCCTGCTGCTGGGAGTCCTTCCAGCTTGGGAGGTGTGGACAAAGGGTTTCCTGCCAGGGGAGGTGCATGCACCACCCCAGACAGGATTTTGTGTATTGGTCAGGTAGGGCTTGAAAGAAACCAGACATGCCTGTGGCTCACAAGGAGCCTCGGTGCATATGCCAGTTCAAACCGGTCCTGGGGCACACCAGTCCCGGGCCTGGGGCGAGCTGGACAAAGGATTGGGGGTGTAACCACCCCCCTTCCTGGTCCCACCCATAGGGAGGGACCTAGCAGGTAGTCCGGCCCCTAGAATCCGAATAAAGGTAGGAGCTGTGTCCTAAGACTTCAGACATCCTGGAATCAACTTGAAACTAAGAAGAAGACGGGAACTTCGACATTCTGCTGCACAGAAGACTGAAGAAAATCTCCCCTGTGGTCAGGGAGTGACCACCTTGCTAACGCAAGCACCATCCAGCGAATCACCGTCTGCTTTGCCGCCGCCTCCCGCCGGAGCCCGAGCCCAGAGACTGACAAGACCTGGACCTCCAGACCTCTCACCGCCCGATCCACAGTCCCTGAAAAGAGGAGACCCGTGGAGGCACCGAGACACGTGGAGCCAGCCATCTTGGAATGACTACGACAAGCTGACCAGTGCAACAACCGAGGCTCCCTCCAAGTTGTGCTTTGGGTCCTGAGAAGCCCAACCCTCGAGCAGCATCTGCACCAAAGGTGAGCCCTCCAGCATCTCCACGATCTGCGTGGGGCCCTTCTGCATTTTGCCACTCGACGCGCCTAACCGGTTGCTGGCCCGCTGGCTAGTGGCCATCTTGGCGACGAAATCTACGACAAACACCGCTGGTCTGGTTGCTCCAGACTGGCCCTTGCTCCCCTCCAAAGGAGCAATCCCTCTGACCTTGCTGGTCAGAACCAACAGCTTAAACTCCTTGCCTACAACAATTGCTTTTGCCAAGGCTTGTTTGCTTCGATCAAGTCGCCGACACCGCCGACAGCGAGAGCCTGCGTGGGACAGCTCGTGACTCGACTCCTGGACGTCGTCGACCTTCAGGGACCACGTGGCTGCAGAGTCAAGCTACACCTTCCTTCCTGTTTGCACCCGACATCGCCTGGTACCCACCTGGTGCCACGCTGGTCACTGGCTAGTGACTGTGAACACTGTCCCCTCTGCTTACAGGTCTTCAACATCTCCGATCCACTCTTGGATCCACCGCATCTCTTCCCGACCGACCGCCTGCAGCACTTTTGTCTACAGGCCCCACGGAACAGATAGAAGAAACCCGACGCACTACGAGGCCTATGCACCCGCTTCCTGTGGGTGAGGTAAAGCTGGCACACCTGTGCCCAAGTGTAGTATTACATCTCTAGTGCCTGTGTTCCAAATCTTAAGTTCCTAGGTCATCCGGAAGATTCCTTTTGCAGTAACTTTGTACTTTTTACGCACCCATTGAAACCTATGGGAGCCCGCGTGTGACTATTTGCTCTGCACACGCCACCCGTGGACCTCCTGGTCACTAACTGACGTTAGCTCCTTGTAGGCCCAGCGATTCTAGAGGCCCTAGGCCTTTTCCCTTTTCTGTTCGTGGTACTTATACCACTATTTTAGTATATGGTTTGAGTGGCCACCAGGGCCTATCCATATAAAGTGCAACTTCTGTGTATTCTGTGATAATCTTGTTTGACGATTTGTGCTCCTGTGCTCATAAAGAGACTAGGGGTTACTTTGAGAAATAAATACATGTATATTTTGAATATATATCTGTGTGGTGTCCTTTCATTGGTATAAAAGGGGGTTACTATTGGTAAAACAGCTTGCTTAACACGCATCACGAGTTTAGCCTCAAAGACTGCTTAGCCTACGCTACCACTAGGGCAGCTAGTCCGAAAAGGTTGACTTACAACCACACCATAAGGGTTGCTTGGCATGGTACAAGGTGGTCACTAGAACTAGTGAACAGCATATACCAGGCCAACTTCTCACATTGGTGAGCAGCGGTTGGATTTGAGCTTGCTGTGTTTTACCATTGTAATCTCTTGGTTACCAATTGAAAGATCACATAGGTACCTGTAGGTACATATAAAACAAGATTAGATATACTTAAGTTCTACTGAACTTAGTTGTTGTAGAGCAAAGGGAGTAGCACACCCTGACTACAACTACTAGATAGGTTTAGTAGGTAAACCCAAGTGTAGGTAGATTGCAACACATCCACCCACACTTAAGAGCAATGGCCGGGGCAGAGGGGTCCACTGTACCCATCTCTGTTGAGAGTGACCCCCAGAGGGCACCATCCAGCTTTGCTACCCTTAATCAGAATGAGCTCAGGCATTTGGCAACTCTTAGAGGCCTTAAACAGCCCAAGAACCCAAACTCTGCTGAGCTCAGAGAGCTCTTACAGAATGATGAGAATCAGAGAGCACTCAAGAAAGCTTCCCAGTTAGCCCCCTTAGGGACAGGAACAGGAGGCCCCCCTTCTGAAGATGCCACTGAAGTACCCCTTCCCAATAGTCACCCCTTAGATGGGATGCCTACCACAGAGGATGAGAGTGAAAAGGATACTGACAGTAGTGAGGATGAAGGGAGAACTAGCCCAGTGCCAAGTGTTAAACTTGGCCCAGCTAAACCAAGGCTATTGGGGACTGACAGTGGGTTCAACCCACTGGATCTCCCCAGTGGACTTAACACAGGGCTGGGAAGGCAAAGGAATCGCTCAGGTGACTCCAATGCTTCCCATGGCTCTAGAGGCTCTCAAGGTCACTCCAGGAGAAGGATGACCACCCCTCAGAGGAGGGAACATGAGGCCAAGATGCAAGAAGCCCAGCTGAGGATCAGGAAGCAGGAGCTAGAAGTAGCCCTGATGGAAGAAAAACTGAGCAAGGCTAGGCAGCATAGAGAGAGTGGGTCTATACCCACTGGTGGCAGCAATGTCCCTAGGGACAAAGATAGGGTCTTTGACAATAGGAACCTGTCCAAGATTGTGCCCCCCTACAAAAGTGGGGATGACATCCACAAATGGATGACTGCTCTTGAGAGAGCCTGCAAAGTGCAGCAGGTTCCTGAAGACCAGTGGGCAGCAATCTTATGGCTCTCCTTTGAGGGGAGAGGCAGAGATAGACTCCTCACTGTTAGAGAAGAGGATGTCAGAAATTACAGAGTCCTGAAGAGTGTCCTAGTTGATGGGTTAGGCTTAACCACTGAACAGTACAGGTTAATGTTCAGAGACACCCAGAAGACACAGACTCAGGACTGGTCTGAATATGTGGAATGTGCCACTAAGGCTTTGGAGGGTTGGTTGCTGGGAAGTAAGGTGTCTGATTATACAGGATTGTACAATTTGATGATGAGAGAGCAGATTTTAAGTAATTGTCAAAACCAGCTTCTCCATCAACACCTGGTAGACTCAGATTTGACCTCTCCCCAAGAATTGGGAAAGAGGGCAGATAAATGGGTCAGGACCAGGATCAGGCCTAAAAACCAGGGTGGTGACCAAAAGAAAGATACCACCAAGCCTCAAGAGAAGGGTGGGGATAAAGAAAAAGAGAAACCGTCCTCAGGGCCCCAAAACTCCACACAGGGTGGTGGGTCCCAAGCTCCCTCCTCTACCACAGCTAAAAAGCCCTACTGCCATGAGTGTAAAACTCCTGGGCATTGGAAAACTGACAGCGGTTGCCCAAGGGCTAAAAACAAAACTGTTCCTCCAATTACTCCTGTCACACCACCTATTACTGTCAGCAGTAATCCCCCAGGTGGTGGGAGTGCCCCCAGAAATCTGGGTGGGTTTACTTGGGGAACACAGGGGGACCCTGGCTTAGCCAATTCCCCTACAGCAACCACTCTTGTCTGTGATGGTGGCATGGGGTTTGCCAACTTCACTGCCTGTCCCAACACTTTGGGTAGGTACAGACAGGAGCCCTACATCAATGGTACAAAAGCTGAGGCCTACAGAGACACTGGGGCTAGCATCACAATGGTGGCCCATTGGCTAGTTCCCTCTGAGCAGCTTTTGCCCGGTTTCTCCTACCAGGTGACTAACATTGATGGCAAACAGAACAGTCATCCCATGGCAGAGGTATGTCTCAGCTGGGGAGGGGTCACTGGCCCTAAAAGGGTAGCAGTGTCCCCAACCTTGCCTGTAGACTGCTTACTGGGGAATGACTTAGAACTCTCAGCTTGGGCTGGAGTTGAACAAGACACCCATTCTAAAATGGTAGGCCTTTCACAAAAGGGTAGGGGGGTTGTGCCATTCACAACCCCTGTCCAAATAGATTTCCTCCCTGAAAAGGTTGGAAGGGCAGTGGTAGCCACAGCCCAGGCACAGACAGACTTCCCTGTAGGGACTGGCAGAGCTGTGACAGTCACAGCTCAAACACAAACTGAGTGCCCCCCTGAAAAGGTTGGCAAGGCTGTAATGGTCTCAGCCTATACTCAGACTGACATAGGTGTAGTGAAGCCTGAAACAATGGATCACTCCACACAAACTGAGAGTAGTGGGGAGGAAGAAAAGTCTCCCTCTCCCCAGACATTAGGAAAAGGTCAGCCTCCTCAGGGATCTGACCTCACCCCTTGTGAAGGAACTGCCCCAGAGGTAGCCAGGCCTGGCCTGGCAGAGCCTCTGATGTCAGTGGCCCCTTCCAAGGTGGGATCCAGTCTGGTGCAGGTAGCCTGCCTCTCTCTACCCTGCCTCAGTCAGCCCAGGGCTGCAGAGGTCAGGGAGGCCAGTGGACCCCCAGAGGGCCCCTGTCCACAAGAACCCCCCCATCAAAAGAATGAGGATTGCCTGGCTAGTAGCCCTAGTCAGGTGATGGGTAAAAACATTCCTGAGGGATCTCCTTTACAGGTAGTTAGGGACCTCCCCCAGGGGGATTCTGTTGGGCACAGGCAAACATGGGACCTTAGGGCCCCAAACCTGACCTGTCCCTCCAGTAAGCCCACAAAAGGGACCCAGCCTCCAGCTTTAGGTAGCCAGAGGCTGACCCTGAGAGCACAGTGCAACTCAGTTAAAGAAAGAAAGGCATCCATGGTGGAGGATGATTGGAGGAAGCTGAGGCCTCACTTTGAGGACACTCACTTCAGTACTCCATCTCAACACCAGCCTTTTACTTTGCCAAGACACACCACAGGTAGAGATTCCCTATGGTGGAGACCCTCTGATACCCTTAGGGTGAGGGATTGCTTAGTGGACCATGAGACAGGGGGTAACCATGCCAGTGCTGGTTCCTCCTTATATGGCCACTTGGGCAATATAGGCTTACCTGGTCAAGGTCAGCCTTATCTCCCTTCGTTTGGGGGGGGGTTGTGTAGGAAGGTGGATATCTGACTATGGTTACCCCCAAATTTTTGCCTAGTGTCTAGCTGGTTTTTCGACTTAGTTGGCCTGAGATCCTGCCATTCAGGCTCTCAGGCTATCTGCTCTCTCTGTAAAATGGACTCCATGTACCCTAGGTACATACCCAATTGGTTGGATCACCCTGTCCGCCCCTGTACCAGTGTACACTAGGTACCCAGGGCATTGGTGTACCCAAGGCCTGCCAAGGGCTGCAGCATGTATTATGCCACCCCAGGCTTGGCCTAACAATTTGACACAACTGGCTGATCACTCAGCTGGGGTAAGTTGGTGTAATCACCTCTTACTTAGGTGTAGTATACCTATACCTAACCTTAAATGGGACACCTGGTAACCTATAAGTCACTCCTATGGCAGGCCTTAACAATCCTGAAGGCAGAGTGCTTGGTTCCATGTGAGATGGTGCTCTGGCATGAGCTGAGCCTGTCTGCAGTGGTCGGAACAACTTCCTTCTACTGTTTCCAGATATCGTCATACCATATACTCTTAAGTGCATTATGAACCTCGCGGTTAAATGCTATCTTTGGTTTGGCTTTATCAAAACATGTCGAGTAAGGTGTCATACGAATTGGAATACTAACCCCTCGCCAATTCTGGCGACGGGGTTAGCATTCCACCCTTCTAGAGGGACACGACATGTACAGTACCTGAAACCCGGGTAAAATCAGACATAGCCTCAGCTCCACAAAATGGATGCTGCCACCACAGACACAAGTCTGCCCTCCTGCTGCTGGGAGTCCTTCCAGCTTGGGAGGTGTGGACAAAGGGTTTCCTGCCAGGGGAGGTGCATGCACCACCCCAGACAG
Source organism: Triturus cristatus (assembly GCF_964204655.1). Lineage (NCBI taxonomy): Eukaryota > Metazoa > Chordata > Amphibia > Caudata > Salamandridae > Triturus > Triturus cristatus. Next base: position 1,268,491,474 of record NC_140582.1, read on the forward strand.
GATTTTGTGTATTGGTCAGGTAGGGCTTGAAAGAAACCAGACATGCCTGTGGCTCACAAGGAGCCTCGGTGCATATGCCAGTTCAAACCGGTCCTGGGGCACACCAGTCCCGGGCCTGGGGCGAGCTGGACAAAGGATTGGGGGTGTAACCACCCCCCTTCCTGGTCCCACCCATAGGGAGGGACCTAGCAGGTAGTCCGGCCCCTAGAATCCGAATAAAGGTAGGAGCTGTGTCCTAAGACTTCAGACATCCTGGAATCAACTTGAAACTAAGAAGAAGACGGGAACTTCGACATTCTGCTGCACAGAAGACTGAAGAAAATCTCCCCTGTGGTCAGGGAGTGACCACCTTGCTAACGCAAGCACCATCCAGCGAATCACCGTCTGCTTTGCCGCCGCCTCCCGCCGGAGCCCGAGCCCAGAGACTGACAAGACCTGGACCTCCAGACCTCTCACCGCCCGATCCACAGTCCCTGAAAAGAGGAGACCCGTGGAGGCACCGAGACACGTGGAGCCAGCCATCTTGGAATGACTACGACAAGCTGACCAGTGCAACAACCGAGGCTCCCTCCAAGTTGTGCTTTGGGTCCTGAGAAGCCCAACCCTCGAGCAGCATCTGCACCAAAGGTGAGCCCTCCAGCATCTCCACGATCTGCGTGGGGCCCTTCTGCATTTTGCCACTCGACGCGCCTAACCGGTTGCTGGCCCGCTGGCTAGTGGCCATCTTGGCGACGAAATCTACGACAAACACCGCTGGTCTGGTTGCTCCAGACTGGCCCTTGCTCCCCTCCAAAGGAGCAATCCCTCTGACCTTGCTGGTCAGAACCAACAGCTTAAACTCCTTGCCTACAACAATTGCTTTTGCCAAGGCTTGTTTGCTTCGATCAAGTCGCCGACACCGCCGACAGCGAGAGCCTGCGTGGGACAGCTCGTGACTCGACTCCTGGACGTCGTCGACCTTCAGGGACCACGTGGCTGCAGAGTCAAGCTACACCTTCCTTCCTGTTTGCACCCGACATCGCCTGGTACCCACCTGGTGCCACGCTGGTCACTGGCTAGTGACTGTGAACACTGTCCCCTCTGCTTACAGGTCTTCAACATCTCCGATCCACTCTTGGATCCACCGCATCTCTTCCCGACCGACCGCCTGCAGCACTTTTGTCTACAGGCCCCACGGAACAGATAGAAGAAACCCGACGCACTACGAGGCCTATGCACCCGCTTCCTGTGGGTGAGGTAAAGCTGGCACACCTGTGCCCAAGTGTAGTATTACATCTCTAGTGCCTGTGTTCCAAATCTTAAGTTCCTAGGTCATCCGGAAGATTCCTTTTGCAGTAACTTTGTACTTTTTACGCACCCATTGAAACCTATGGGAGCCCGCGTGTGACTATTTGCTCTGCACACGCCACCCGTGGACCTCCTGGTCACTAACTGACGTTAGCTCCTTGTAGGCCCAGCGATTCTAGAGGCCCTAGGCCTTTTCCCTTTTCTGTTCGTGGTACTTATACCACTATTTTAGTATATGGTTTGAGTGGCCACCAGGGCCTATCCATATAAAGTGCAACTTCTGTGTATTCTGTGATAATCTTGTTTGACGATTTGTGCTCCTGTGCTCATAAAGAGACTAGGGGTTACTTTGAGAAATAAATACATGTATATTTTGAATATATATCTGTGTGGTGTCCTTTCATTGGTATAAAAGGGGGTTACTATTGGTAAAACAGCTTGCTTAACACGCATCACGAGTTTAGCCTCAAAGACTGCTTAGCCTACGCTACCACTAGGGCAGCTAGTCCGAAAAGGTTGACTTACAACCACACCATAAGGGTTGCTTGGCATGGTACAAGGTGGTCACTAGAACTAGTGAACAGCATATACCAGGCCAACTTCTCACACACGCCCTTAATTACATTTGCCACGCCCCTACTTTTTCCATTCCACTTAAAGCCCTGGGTGAAAGGGAAGTAGCAGAAAATACAGATTTGATGACAATACTCTTAAGAAAACTTCCCATACCTTTCCCCGAGGCACCACATGCTTTCCTGCAACATTCGGAGCGCCATGCACGCTTTCACATGTCACTTTTACAAAAAAGTTGACAAACAAATGCTTTTTTGTAAAGGCACACCATACCCCCCTTTCACTTCAATAGTGGCTGTGGACCTTTCTTTAGACACGGCTCGTCTAAAGGAAGGGGTGTGGCCTCTATTAACATGAAAGAACAGCATGGAGCGCTTGTAAACGACAAGCATTTTCAATGCAATAGGTCTCACATTTTTCAAACTTTGACCAATTAGCACTGTTGTCATTTACAATACTATTTGCATTGCAAATGCTTGTTTCCCTTTGTGTGAGTGCTGCATTCTGCAGCACACTTAGAAAAAGGAAAATGCCATTAATGATTGTTTTTGTACAGGGGGCGGTGCCCCTTCCTGCACATAAACAATCATCCCCACAACTCAGGCACCCTTGCAACATGACGCAAGGGTGTCTGCGTTGTGCACGGCTGCTGTTTGTGCTCTGGCGTAGGGGATAAGGACAGGAATGCACTATCATGACGCAAGGGTGTCTACGTTGCGCACGGCTGCTCTTTGTGCGCTGGCACAGGGATAAGGACAGGAATGCACCATCATGACGGAAGGGTGTCTGCGTTGGCGCTTGGCTGCTGTTTGTGCGCTGGCGTAGGGGAGAAGGACAGGAATGCACTATCATGATGCAAGGGTGACTGCGTTGGCTCACGGCTGCTGTTTGTACGCTGGCATAGGGGAGAAGGACAGGAATGCACTATCATGATGCAAGGGTGTCTGCCTTGCGCATGGCTGCTGTTTGTGCTCTGGCACAGGGGAGAAGGACAGGAATGCACCATCACGGCGCGAGGGTGTCTGCGTTGGCGCACGGCTGCTCTTTGTGTGCTGGCGTAGGGGAGAAGGATAGGAATGCACCATCATGGTGCGAGGGTGTCTGCACGGCTGCTCTTTGTGCGCTGGTGCAGAGGAGAAGGACAGGAATGCACCATCTCGGCGCACTTCCTGCCCCTTCCTTTTGACGCGCGGCAATGCAGCTGCCGTGCGTCAAAGGTGGGTGAATGAGGCCCAGAATATTCTGTCAAATCTCATGTTTCAGCTGCAATGAGACATGAGACCAAGGGGAGTGCCAACTCTCTGTTCTAGAAGATAAATTTAGTCTTAAAAAGATTTCCATCCTAAATTCTAATCATAAATGTTTGAAAGTTCTCCAATTTCCCTGAAGTTTTAAATAGACGCTAAAATCCCTTTTAAAACACACACATTGTTCCCTAAATGTAGGGCGAAGAGAGACAACTGCCTTCCATTATGTTTTCTGGCCCCACCATCTGTCTCCTTTCTTCACCGCCGGAAGTCCAAGGGTGGGATTTCCGGTGAGGGGGGTGTGACAGACAGGGCCCAGGGAGGCTTCTGTGGTTTAAACTTCTCCTGCCTCAATGTCCTCCTTGGACACCAGCAGGTTGTGTTTTATGGTTTTCATTGTGTGCTGAACCCTGTGGCAGATGGACTCCGTCAGCTCTGGCAGGATGGGCTGAAGGTCTTTATAGTCCCTCCTTATGAACAGGTGGGCTGCATCCGGGGGGCTGGCTATGGCTTCCAGCAGATTTTTCCTGTGCCTCGCATTCCCCACACCAACAGCAAAGACCTCCACCCCGGCCCCCCGCAGCTCCCGGGCCGGACCTACAGCATCCTCAGCTGAGTCCCAAGCTGTGATGAGGATCAGGACCCGGGGCACGTGGGGCCGGGCCCCCCCGCTCTCGGGCAGCACCTCCTGTCTGACGTAAGTCAAGGCTGACCCCATCGTAGTGCCCATGGGCAACAGTTTAAAGCTCCACAGGCGCGGGGTGTGAACCAGGCGACTGACCAAGTAAGACTTCTTGGAGGCAGCCTTCATCCGGGCATCATCGCTGTACACGACCAGGCTGAACCGCACGGAATCCGGTGACACGTGGAAGCCTCTCACCAGCGCCTCCAAGAAGGACTTCAGGTGGAAGTAATCATCTTCAAATGTATAGACAAAAACACGGACTAAGAGCACGACGTCTGCCTTTATGTCCGTTCGACCAGAGCATCCTGTAGAAAGAAAAACAGGGACGTGTCAGAGGGCAGCAGACACCATGTGCCGAGGAAGACAGGGATAATGATGGGGGTGGCCAGGATTCTGCCTCACAAAATACCATCCCATGAAACCAGCCACCACACACCCTGCGCGCTTCAGTAGAATCAATACACACCAAAAACCATACTGCGCTGTTACCAAATACACACCAGCATCCACACTGCGCTGTTACTAAATACATGCCGACATCTACACTGCGCTGTTACTAAATACACACCAGCAACCATACTGGACTGTTACCAAATACACACCAGCTGCCACACTGTGCTGTTATCAAATACACACCAGCATCCACACTACACTGTTACTAAATACACACCAGCATCCACACTACACTGTTACTAAATACACGCCAGCATCCACACTGCACTGTTACTAAATACACAGCAGCATCCATACTGCACTGTTACCAAATACACACCAGCATCCACACTGCACTGTTACTAAATACACGCCAGCATCCACACTGCGCTGTTACAAAATACATGCCAGCATCCATACTGCGCTGTTACAAAATACATGCCAGCATCCATACTGCGCTGTTACCAAATACACACCATCATCCACACTACACTGTTACTAAATACACGCCAGCATCCACACTGCGCTGTTACTAAATACACACCAACATCCATACTGCACTGTTACCAAATACACACCAGCATCCACACTGCAGTGTTACTAAATACATGCCAGCTTCCAAACTGCGCTTTTACTAAATACACACCAACATCCACACTGCACTGTTACTAAATACACTCCAGCATTCACACTGTGCTGGTACCAAATACACACCAGCATCCACACTGCATTGTTACTAAATACACGCTGACATTCCCACTGCTCTGTTACTAAATACACTCCAGCATCCACACTGCACTGTGACCAAATACACACCAGAATCCATACTGCGCTGTTACCAAATACACACCAGCATCCACACTGCGCAGTTACCAAATACACATCAGCATCCATACTCCGCTGTTACCAAATACACGCCAGCATCCACACAGCGCTGTTACTAAATTCACACCAGCATCCATACTGCACTGTTACCAAATACACACCAGCATCCACACTGCACTGTTACCAAATTCACGCCAGCATCCACACTGCGCTGTCACCAAATACACGCCAAGATGCATACTGTCCTGTTATCAAATACACACCAGCATCCATACTGCACTGTTACCAAATACACGCCAAGATGCATACAGTGCTGTTACCAAATACACAGCAGCATCCACACTGTGCTGTTACCAAACACATACCAGCATCCATACTGTACTGGTACCAAATACACGCCAAGATCCATACTGCGCTGTTACCAAAACAAACCAGCATCCATTCTGCGCTGTTACCAAATACACGCCAACATCCGAACTGCACTGTTACGAGATACACGCCAGTATACATAATTTGCTGTTACCAAATACACGCTGGAATCCAAACTGCGCTGTTACCAAATACACACCAGCATCCACACTGCGCTGTTACCAAATACTCACCAGCATCCATACAGCACTGTTACCAAATACACACCAGTATACATACTCCGCTGTTACCAAACACACACCAGCATCCATACTGCACTGTAACCAAACCCACACCAGCAGGCATACTCCGCTGTTACCAAACACACACCAGCATCCATACTGCGCTCTTACCAAAATACACACCAGCATCCATTCTGCACTGTTAGCAAATGCACGCCAGCATCCACACTGTGCTGTTACCAAATACACGCCAACATCCAAACTGCACTGTTAACAGATAGGCTCTAGCATCCATACTGCACTGTTACAAAATACACACCAGCATATATACTGCACTGTTACCAAATACACACCAGCATCCCCACTGCGCTGTTACCAAATACAGGCCAGCATCTACACTACGTTGTCACCGAATACATGCCAAGATCCATACTGCGCTGTTACCAAATACACGCCGACATCCATACTGCGCAGTTACCAAATACACACTAGCATCCATACTGTGGTGTTACCAAATACACACCAGTATCCATACTGCGCTGTTACCAAATACACGCGGCATCCATACTGTGCTGTTACCAAATACACACCGACATCCATACTGCGCAGTTACCAAATACACACTAGCATCCATACTGTGGTGTTACCAAATACACACCAGTATCCATACTGCGCTGTTACCAAATACACGCCGGCATCCATACTGTGCTGTTACCAAATACACACCGACATCCATACTGCGCAGTTACCAAATACACACCAGCATCCATACTGTGCTGTTACAAATACTCACTGGCATCCATACTGCGCTGTTACCAAATACATGCCAGTATCCATACTGCACTGTTACCAAACACACACCAGCATCCATACTGCCCTGTTACCAAATACACACCAGCATCTATACTGTGCTGTTACCAAATACACACCGGCATCCATACTGCGCAGGTACCAAATACACACCAGCATCCATACTGCCCTGTTACCAAATACACACCAGCATCTATACTGTGCTGTTACCAAATACACACGGCATCCATACTGCGCAGTTACCAAATACACACTAGCATCCATACTGTGGTGTTACCAAATACACACCAGTATCATACTGCGCTGTTACCAAATACACACCGGCATCCATACTGTGCTGTTACCAAATACACACCAACATCCATACTGCGCTGTTACCAAATACACACTAGCATCCATACTGTGGTGTTACCAAATACACACCATTATCCATACTGCGCTGTTACCAAATACACGCCGGCATCCATACTGTGCTGTTACCAAATACACACCGACATCCATACTGCGCAGTTACCAAATACACACCAGCATCCATACTGTGCTGTTACAAATACTCACTGGCATCCATACTGCGCTGTTACCAAATGCATGCCAGTATCCATACTGCACTGTTACCAAACACACACCAGCATCCATACTGCCCTGTTACCAAATACACACCAGCATCTATACTGTGCTGTTACCAAATACACACCGGCATCCATACTGCGCAGGTACCAAATACACACCAGCATACATACTGCCTGTTACCAAATACACACCAGCATCTATACTGTGCTGTTACCAAATACACACGGCATCCATACTGCGCAGTTACCAAATACACACTAGCATCCATACTGTGGTGTTACCAAATACACACCAGTATCATACTGCGCTGTTACCAAATACACGCCGGCATCCATACTGTGCTGTTACCAAATACACACCAACATCCATACTGCGCTGTTACCAAATACTCCCCAGCATCCATACTGTGGTGTTACCAAATACACACTAGCATCCATACTGCGCTGTCACCAAATACACGCCGGCATCCATACTGCGCTGGTACCAAAAACATGCCAACATCCAAACTGCGCTGTTACCAAATACACACCAGGGATTTACACAAGAGGGATTTAATATAGTAAACTCTTGCAAGTTTACATCTATAACTACAGGATATCCAGCAAGTTGGAATATCTATAGCGATGGGTAGACGGTGTGTGACTTGCAAACTAAAGCTACAAACATCCCAGAAATTTACAATTTTAAAAAGGGAAGACACTTGCCAAAATGCAACAGGTAAAGAACCGCGCTGCTCGACTCATGTTCAGTCTAAGATGTAATAACCAAATTGTACCTGGATTTTGCTTTAAGAGATAACTGAATACAAGACTCTTGCAAGACCCCTTTGCTCATCCACAAGTCACTCTAGTCACATGCCAAGCCCCCTATCCAAACACTTTTGGTCCTCCCAGCATCCAATGCAAGATCTGCCTCCTTGAACCTTCTGGACATCTACTCATATAGGCTCACAATTGTGAAATCACTCCATGTGCTTTGATGTACTCTCTGGAATGCCCCCCACTCCTCAGCTGGGCCCCCTCTTCTTGTACGCTCAGCCTTCTTTACCCTACCTCCCATTGGAGGCCAATTCTAACTGTGCTGCTGAAAAGCAGCAATTTCCTCAAGCCTTGCTGTCACTCCCCGAGTTTTGGGATTCTTAGTTGTAGGAGAAGGTGCACCCATTCTGTGCCTGTCCAGGCCCTCCTACTGTCATTCTGCACCTGACAATGAGTTGGATGACTTTGTGAACACCGACACATTACTCTGCGCTCACCAGCCCTAAGTCTGCTGCAGCCTTTTGAGTTGAGCACCAATGGCCAAGCCAGTCCAGGGGCCAGTTTACCTCGCCATAGGCCATCGGTCAAATTTGGATTTTCCGGCTCCTTGCCTATCCAAGCCTGGCCCCTTTCCCTGGGACTCACAAATACTTAAGTCTTGTAGGGTGCCTTATACTCCTTATCACTTCACAGGACACTTTGGCCACAGAGAGAAATAGTAAGATGTTTGTTGAGGATTGGGGGACTATTCGTCACAGAGCACATTATTGTGGTATTTCATTCCATTAACACCTTCGCCAAATCCGATCATTTTAAAAGACAGAAATAGAGTGGATGGATATGGTGCTTATATCTCTCACCCAGCCTCTTTCTTTCTCTGGTTCAGCCACTTTTACATTCATATTTCCTCTCCATGCTCTTTTCTTTACCTCTCAATTTTCTGACCAGTCTCTCAACTTCTCTCGCTATTCCTCCCCCTCTTATAGCCACTTCCCCATTCCTTGCTCAATTCTTCACAACTGAACTCTCCACCTAGCATTGTATCTGGCTCAGATTAAGCACTGGATTCTGCCTGTTTCATCCATCTCTCTCTCTTCCCCGCCTCCTTTTCCTCCAGCCACTGTGCTGATTCTGCCTGTTTCATCCATCTCTTTCTCTTCCCCGCCTCCCTTTCCTCCAGCCACTTTGCTGATTCTGCCTATCTCTCTTTACTATCCCCTATGAGCTCTTCCCACTCCTCTCACCTTTTACCATTTGTGTTGCCCATTTTATTATCAACTCACCTGGTTATGCTCTGCTATACTCCTGTTCCCTTCATCCTTGGTGAGCAGTGCCCATTGTGATACAAAGCCATTGTTTGTATTGAGTGTGACCTTTGTAGGAAACCCCTGCATTTCATTCATGAGGGGGCAGGGAGCACTTAACACAAAAAAGGCACTTTAAGTCCCCTTCTAAAAACCGCTGTTAAAATGCAGGTACAGCAATTAGGCACAGAGAGAAGGACCAAGAAAGGAAGGGGATAAAAAACAAAAAGAACTAAACCTGTTAAGCCAAAATGTCTCGAGGGAGGCGACTGAAAGTTTCTCAAAGTTTATCAATGGATCTGAAATATCAGCCAGCAGCCCAGCCCAAGCACCCGGCATTGGGCTGAAGCCCTTTCTCTGAATGGCTGAGGGGCTCAGGGGAGGGGGGTCCTTCTTTTTGGAGGGGGTTACACCTGTCTCCTGGGCCTCGTAACAGAGGTCCTTGAAAACGTGTCACAGTGGTGCGAGGCTCCCATGAATGTTTGCAGGCTCGGGGCCCTGGGCAGTTCCCACACTGCCCATGCCCAGAGCTGGCCCTGCCTACTCCTACATGCAGGTAGTAGTGTCTCAGTGTCACCTACTCCTACATACCTGCCTGAGGTGTCTCAGTCTTGCCCACACCTACATACCTGGGACCTGGTTGCAGGAGACTTTCCCCATGGTGACCTCTCTCGCTGGCCAACCTGGAGAGCGACGAGCCCCTGCCTGCGGCAGGTGAACAGCACCCCCGAAGACCTGTGGAGCATGGAGGTCAACGCTTGGGTGATGATTACGTCTCCTCCGCCCCAGAGCACCGACATCGTGCCAGTGGCTGTTCGGATGGGCACTGCCTATTGATGCCATTTGGTCTCTCTGCGCCATCTTGCGGCATTCCTGCTCCGCAGTCATTAATGACCTCATCTTCCACTCCAGGAAAACGACTCTTTGGCGCAATGCCTTCTCAAACCTCCTCAAAGTGCGGGAAGCTAGGAACATCCCGCACTGCTACAAACTTACAATCACACCATCTGCAAACCTGTGTACTGACCTCACCATCTCTATTATTCTCTAATATACCCCACATGCTGAAGAAATTGCTATTAGTACCCCCCATATATGGTAGTTACATTGCGATCTTACTACCCGGATATTGCGATACGTGTTCTCTCTATATATTTAGGTGACACCCGTGGCTTGAAAGAATCTAAAGACATTGATTGCTTTGATGTATCCCTCTCGTCATTGGTCCACTTGTATTTGAACTCTTCATGATCTCCTGAAAGCCAGTTGATTCTCCATCTCTGCGCAGCTGTCATCTATTAGCTGGTCTGTCTCAGTACAAAGCATTCCTTCTCGATCCATGGGACATGGAATCGTGCCCCAGTAATACCAAACGCACTTTCATCATTTTTTGTGCTCATGACTCATGTTTTCTTCCTAGATTTGATCACATCTTCCTGAGTCTTCTGTCTCTAAATCTCGCTGAAGATTTTGAGCCCGACCTGAGCAGGCATACATACCCTTTAATGAAGACGTCGGGCCACAATCAGTCCCGTGGGTAGCTTCTTTCTCCCTTGAATATCACCTCCTGCGTGTTCCGTAACCTTTGGTTATAACCCACGGAAATTATTGTAGACTTCTTAATAGATTGCTTTCTGATTTATTTTCCCCAGATTGCCCCTGCGAAGAGATGAAAACTTTGAATTTAGATTTCTCTATTCCATGAAGATGTGCACTTAAAACCCCTATATTAGGGGCATTAATTTTATAAGTACGTAGCGTGTTTGAGATTCTCCCAATATGCGCACTTGCATATACAATCATCACATTTTTCCGTTTCCGAACACGGTTGTCTAACCCGCGGTTTACTGGCTTTTCTATTCCTTTATTTTCTTATATGTCCTGACATAGGTCACTGCATGAATGTCTGATCCTGCTCTATATTATATATAGTTACCAGTTTGTGGTTCTGATTATTTCTACCCTGGAGGTGCCCTCTCACACTTGTTCTCTATTGGTACCTTTTGGACCATGTATATAAATTATGTTACAGATATTGCCCTTGTATGCACTACTGGAGCTGATCCTTATGGACAGATTTACCATTATTAGGATATTGCATCAGATCATTTTTGTAATTTTTATCACTGTTTTGTTTGTATTGTTCATACATGCTTTTTTGAATAAACCTTAGGTATAGCCTATGTCCCCCACTATCTACCGGTCTTCGCACTGATGAAGGTGGGACCCAAGTCCGGGTCCAATATCGAAGCGCGCGTTGGCGCCTGAACTTTCGGCTATTTCTATCTCATAGTATCGTTTATTTCCCATCTGGATGATACATGAGTCAACCACATATATGATTACATCGTTGGAGTCTTTCCACCTTGACCGTTATTTGTTAGTGGATGATTGATGGAATGAATGTAGGTATGCATGAGTTGAGCGATGTGTGGGACATGTAGTAATCTGCTTACACCATAATTATGCATTATATGTATGTCTTTTCTTATTATTTAATGTGTTTATGGGACGCGCTTTCTCAACTCACCACTGTCGCTGTTTGGAATCAGGCTCGCCGTGAGGGGAACGGTATTTTCAGCGGGGCCACGACGAATCCTACCCGAACTGGGATACCGCCGGGAGGCAGCAGAACTACAGTTCCCAGCACCCTCAGCTCCGGGCGCCTGCCGCTGATGTCATCAGGCAGCGCCCGGGCTGTATAAATTACACCCAGGCCACACGCAGCGCGGGACGCGCTTTCTCAACTCACCACTGTCGCTGTTTGGAATCAGGCTCGCCATGAGGGGAACGGTATTTTCAGCGGGGCCACGACGAATCCTACCCGAACTGGGATACCGCCGGGAGGCAGCAGAACTACAGTTCCCAGCACCCTCAGCTCCGGGCGCCTGCCGCTGATGTCATCAGGCAGCGCCCGGGCTGTATAAATTACACCCAGGCCACACGCAGCGCGGGACGCGCTTTCTCAACTCACCACTGTTGCTGTTTGGAATCAGGCTCGCCGTGAGGGGAACGGTATTTTCAGCGGGGCCACGACGAATCCTACCCGAACTGGGATACCGCCGGGAGGCAGCAGAACTACAGTTCCCAGCACCCTCAGCTCCGGGCGCCTGCCGCTGATGTCATCAGGCAGCGCCCGGGCTGTATAAATTACACCCAGGCCACACGCAGCGCGGGACGCGCTTTCTCAACTCACCACTGTCGCTGTTTGGAATCAGGCTCGCCGTGAGGGGAACGGTATTTTCAGCGGGGCCACGACGAATCCTACCCGAACTGGGATACCGCCGGGAGGCAGCAGAACTACAGTTCCCAGCACCCTCAGCTCCGGGCGCCTGCCGCTGATGTCATCAGGCAGCGCCCGGGCTGTATAAATTACACCCAGGCCACACGCAGCGCGGGACGCGCTTTCTCAACTCACCACTGTCGCTGTTTGGAATCAGGCTCGCCGTGAGGGGAACGGTATTTTCAGCGGGGCCACGACGAATCCTACCCGAACTGGGATACCGCCGGGAGGCAGCAGAACTACAGTTCCCAGCACCCTCAGCTCCGGGCGCCTGCCGCTGATGTCATCAGGCAGCGCCCGGGCTGTATAAATTACACCCAGGCCACACGCAGCGCGGGACGCGCGCGGGCAGCGCCCGGGCGAAGCCCGGGCCAAGGGCGGGCCCGTCCTTGCCCGTCACTGCCTGGACCTGACTGGACTGGGCCATCCCTCTGACACTTCTAAGTGCTCACCGCCAGGAAGGTAGATTTGCACTATATTTCGTCATTTGTGATATGAGTAGTAGTTTGTATTGCATACGTATGATCTGAGGTTGCTGATCCCTTAGGCTGATAACGTGAAAAGCTGTATTGAGACGTAACACTCGGACTACCATCATAATATATCACCAACACCGCCCTGGGACTGTATCCTGTCATAGGGGCGTACACAGTGCCTGATGGCAGGCAGGGTGAAGCGTTTGGGAGGGGGCGGGTCTGTGTCTGGCTCTATGGATCATTTCATCACGAGAGCGGTCTCGGTTTTAGAACAAGAAATAGCTATTACCGAGCGCCGGTTATCTGCCGAGCTAAGTCAAGTTAGACGTTCCTCTTTAGGCTTACTTGCCCTAGCAAAATCCCCTAAGAACCCTGTATTGCAGGGTGTGGAAGCTATTGGGCAACAGATGGATAAAGCAGTTAGCTCCATTACAATAGTCGATCAAAATGATACAAACGACACAAATGATCCCCCGAGAGAGGCTCCCCCTACAGTTACTAGTGCTCTGATTCACACCCAATCTGCCTCTAGTCATCCACAGACAAGAGCCCAAAAGAAGGGTAGTAACAGTGTAGCATGTAAGAGGAAGAGAGTAGGGCTATCACAGGGCGGGAGATCAGCAAAGCATACTAATATCGCGACTGGCCCACCAGCAAAGTCTGGTTTGGTTCAGTCTGTCGATATCACTATTGGTGATAAAACTGATAATGGACATCAGGATCAGCCCCAACATAATGACCTGATCCCCCAGATCGAACAAATAGTCCGTTCCCTGCTATCACCACTTTTGGATAGGGTAAAGGTGGTTTCTGACAAAGTAGATCGTCTTGAGCAAACTATTTTAGATAATTTTTGCTCATTAAAAAATGTTATTAAATTAGCCACCAAGGACTGTGTTAATCCCACTAAGGTGACCCACACCCTTCCTGCCCTGCCACTTTCTTCCCCCAAAACTGTTATACCCCCTATAGTCGACTCTGGGACAGTTCCACCCAGAACCTCGATAGCAGACAACACTAGCACCCAGGGTAGTACCCAGGATAGGGATCGCTCAAAGGACCTACCCGGAACCAAAGTGGATAGTAGGTCTTTACACAAAGGTTCAAACATAGTCTATGGAGATAGGATAACTAAACCCTCCAAATCTTCGAATGTCTGCATTCATTTACCTCCTGAATCTATCCCATATGTTGCTGTCTTATCCGGCATTCCGGAATTAAAGAGCGACATAGAGGAATCTTATCAACAACTTAAAAATAAAGTCATCTTCTGGCTCAATCAAAAGAGACCTATCCCGAACTTTGTGGACGGGAAAATTCTCTTTGCCAGAAGAGTTAGTTGGGTTGGTCCCAGACCAAAAAATGTCCAAGGGGATTGTATTATCATTAATTTCAGGGATACCCGAGTTGTGCGCATCATCTGTGACCATCCACTTAGTTGGGACAGGTCAGAAATAAGGGTCCATGATTTAAGGCATTTCTATAATCCTCACTTTAACACCCCCGAAAGCCTTGTTCAATCCCAGGATAGGACCGGACCCAACCCAAACTTTGTAATGCCTCCCACTCAGAGTATCGATAATACATACCACCTGGATGCATCAGCCTGACCGGGCCTAGAGGGGCCTTTCCATAATCTGTCACCCTCTGTTGATAACCCACCAACAAGATCTGAGGGAAAGGGTGTAGATGTCTGTGTGTCGCACGATTTGTCCGACAGAAAAAACACCTGTAAAATTTTAAGTTGGAATGTCGCCGGCACCAGACTTAAAAGCCAGGATGATCTATGGATTGGTTATGTTGTGTCCCACGATATTATCGCCCTACAGGAAACTTGGGACATATCAAACAATCTCTTTTTGGACGGGTTTGTTCACTTCTATATCCCAGCAACACCTAGCTTGGCGGGGAGGGCCAAGGGGGGTCTTGCCTTGCTCGTTTCTTTGAACCTGAAAGGATCCGCCAAACAGGTTGATTCTGGCTCCCAACATTGTTTAGTAGTAGAATTAGTGGTGGCAAAATCTCCCTCTCTACTCTTGATAAATTTTTATAATTCTAAAGACAGTGTCAGTCCAAATTACCATCTAGAATCTGTGGGGGAGGTTCTGGATAAATATAGAGCTCTACACAATAATTTTGAGGTAATTTTAATGGGCGATTTTAATATCCATCCGTGCAGTCTAGGTTGCATTTTGGATGACGAGGAGGGCTCTTCCAACGCTTCACACACACACTTCGAACATACTAAATCAGGTGAGGCTTTGGAGAGCCTACTGGCCACCTCAGATCTCTCTGAACCTGGTCACTGCACGGTGGGGCAGAGACCGTTTACCTTTAAAGGCCCGGATTCAGGGTCAGTCATCGATTACATTTTTGTTTCCTCTTTGCTTCTTGTTTTGATTTTAAACTACAGGGTGGAGGACTCCGCATTCAGTGATCACAATCCAGTGATAGTGGAGGCCGCTTCGGATGGGTTATTGGCATTTAAAGAGCCTAGTATCTTGGGACCTAGAGCCCTGATAGTAAAAGACCAGGGCAGGAGGGTAAAATGGGCTCAGGTGTCCCTGATCTCTTTTTGTCAAGATGTACTGGCTAAAGTTAAACCGGAGATGGACATATGCCTAGACCATGCCAACTCCAACTCTAGCATTGTTGAGGCTTTTGCCATCATTTGTCAACATATAAATGCGGCCCTCCTGACCAAACCCAAGGCAGGACGTGCCATAGGGAAAAAATGGTTCAACACCAATTGTATTAAGGCCCATTCTGCTCTTTTGAAGGCAATAAAAGGCAAACCAAGAAACAGACCTCTAATTACCTCTTTGCGGAAACAGTATAAATTGGCCATCAAAGCACGTAAAAATGAGATCCAGGAAGAAGCCTGGAACAATTTGCTGTTACCGGACACCTTGCGGGATAGTTCTAAATTCTGGGGATTGATAAATCACCCCTTTTTTTCCGATAGTGGGAATCAGACCTTAGAATGTAGCATACCTGATGAACAGTGGCTAACCCACTTCGGAAAAATTTATAGTTCCGTCTCGCATGGGAATTCAGAGGAGTTGTCAGCCTTAAATCAGGTTGGTCCTGTTTCGGCCTTCAGGGTGGAGGAGGTGGAAAAAGCCATCCAAGAGACATCGAAGAGTAAGGCACCAGGCCCTGACGGCGTCCCGGCTGACCTATATAGGTCCGCACCTAAACTATGGGCCAAATTATTAACTAATGTTTTTAATGTTACAAGACACAAGTATATCCCTGAGTCCTGGGCGACATCCACTATCATACCAATTTTTAAAAAAGGCCAGAGGGATGATCCGGCATGTTATAGGCCGATCTCCCTAATTGACTCTGCTGTCAAAATTTTAGGCAGAGTCATCTTGGGCAGACTGAATACATGGTTGGCAGGTAACAATATATTATGCGACGCCCAATATGGTTTTAGGGCTAACAGGAGCACGCAGGATCAATGCTTGAATCTCCACTTACTTATTTGCAAATACACCATCGCAAAGGAGGGGTCGTTGTTCATGGCCTTTATGGACCTCTCCTCAGCCTTCGACCTAGTCAATAGGTCGAAACTGTGGAGTATTCTTTTGGACAATGGAGTCGATCCCCCACTGGTTGGTTTTTTGGCAGATCTCCACTGTGATTTATCAGCCTCGGTGAGAGTCACCCAGGAGGGAAGGTGTACCAGCCGCTTCAAGTCAGAGCGAGGTGTAAGGCAGGGATGCATTTTGGCACCCCTCCTTTTCACGCTTTACATCAATGCACTGGACCCCGCCCTGGCAAATGCTGCGGGGGATGTACCACGGGTAGGAGACACCAAGATCCCAGTTCTCCTTTACGCGGACGACGCCGTTCTTTTGGCGCGTACAGGAGTGGCCCTTGACAGATTATTGGCCTCTTTCGGAGACTTTATGACATCGTTAGACCTGAAAGTTAATACTCAGAAATCACAGGTCATGATCACGGGCCAGGCTAGTAGGAAAAAGAAATTTAAATCCTTCTTTTGTCTAAGCCACGAGGTCAAAAGGGTCCCAATTTTCACCTATTTAGGGGTCATTTTTGACGAGAAGGGATCATGGGGTCCTCAACACAACCTTAAAGGCAACGCAATGGCAAGATCTGTGGCAGCTATACTTGGCTTTGCCAAACGGCTGGGTAGTCGCCCCCTGGAGGCCATCTTGAAAGTCTACAAAGCTAAAACCCTGGCATTGGCCACCTATGGCTCCGCCATATGGGGCTATTCCAGAAATGACACCATCCAGAGGGTGGAAAACAAGTTTTTAAGATCCTTGTTGTCCGTTCCTCAGTCCACACCTACTTTTACATTACATTCTGAACTGGGCTTGGGGTATGTTGTTGATCTAATTAAAATGGCACCTGTCATATGTTGGCTTAAAACCTGGCTTAATCAAGATATTCCTTTAACGCATTTAATACTAAAGGATTGTCTAGCCTTGGAAAGAGCCCACACAATTCCATGGCTAGTATACGTCAAAAAGATGCTGAGTTCAGTGGGACGTTCAGTGCTCTTTAATTCCCCCGAAGGCATTAACAAGCAGGACATTAAGGGGATTAAGACCGCATTAATGACAAGATTAACGGTCGAGAGGGAGGACACTGAATTAATTAAGCCGGTAGTGAGAAGGAACTATGGGCTGGATCACTGACATAATATCGACTACAAAAATATAGACTTACAAAAATATCGATGCAAAAATATAGAATACCAAAATATCGAAGTCCTATCTCCAAACAGGAAATTACAAAAATATCGAATCCAAAATATCGTTGTAAATAATATAGTTAGTCAAAATATCGAATTTTTTAAATGTTTTAAAAGTAATGTTAAATTAATGAAATAATACATATAATTAACTGACACATACTTAAAAATACTTAAATAACAGTAAACTTAATGAATAATTAAAGTAAGTAAAAAAAAAAAATAATACATATATCTTAACGTAATATTAATTAAAAATATTCAATATTTTCTGTGTAGGATAGCGGGCGCGTAAAATTTACTATTACCACTCCAGTAAGTGCAATAGTAGGGAAAGCGTTGGATAGCGGGAGGGTAAAAATTACTATTCCCACTCCACAGAGTGCAATAATAGGGAAAACATTGGATAGCGTAGGGGTAATAATTACTATTCCCACTCCAGAGAGTGCAACAGTAGGGAAAGCGTTGGATAGCGAGAGGGTAACATTTACTATTCCCACTCCAGTGAGTGCAACAGTAGGGAAAGCGTTGGATAGCGTAGGGGTAAAAATTACTATTCCCACTCCAGAGAGTGCAACAGTAGGGAAAGCGTTGGATAGCGGGAGGGTAAAAATTACTATTCCCACTCCAGAGAGTGCAACAGTAGGGAAAGCGTTGGATAGCGGGAGGGTAACATTTACTATTCCCACTCCAGTGAGTGCAACAGTAGGGAAAGCGTTGGATAGCATAGGGGTAAAAATTACTATTCCCACTCCAGAGAGTGCAACAGTAGGGAAAGCGTTGGATAGCGGGAGGGTAACATTTACTATTCCCACTCCAGTGAGTGCAACAGTAGGGAAAGCGTTGGATAGCGTAGGGGTAAAAATTACTATTCCCACTCCAGAGAGTGCAACAGTAGGGAAAGCGTTGGATAGCGGGAGTGTCAAATTTACTATTCCCACTCCAGTGACTGCAACAGTAGGGAAAGCGTTGGATAGCGGTAGGGTAAAAAATACTATTCCCACTCCAGAGAGTGCAACAGTAGGGAAAGCATGGGATAGTGTAGGGGTAAAAATTACTATTCCCACTCCAGAGAGTGCAACAGTAGGGAAAGCGTTGGATAGGGGAAGGGTCAAATTTACTATTCCCACTCCAGTGACTGCAACAGTAGGGAAAGCGTTGGATAGCGGTAGGGTAAAAATTACTATTCCCACTCCAGAGAGTGCAACAGTAGGGAAAGCGTTGGATAGCGTAGGGGTAAAAATTACTATTCCCACTCCAGAGAGTGCAACAGTAGGGAAAGGGTTGGATAGCGGGAGGGTCAAATTTACTATTCCCACTCCAGTGAGTGCAACACTAGAGAAAGCGTTGGATAGCGGTAGGGTAAAAATTAATATTCCCACTCCAGAGAATGCAACAGTAGGGAAAGTGTTGGATAGCGGGAGGGTAAAAATTAATATTCACACTTCAGAGAGTGCAATAATAGGGAAAGTATTGGATAGCGTAGGGGTAAAAATTACTATTCCCACTCAAGTAAGTGCAATAGTAGAGAAAATAATAAATGTATAATTTTTTTAAATTAATTAATTATTAATACAAAAACAAGTATTACAATTAATTACCAATCACACAAGAATTGATTATTTATAAATACCAATAATTTTTTTTTTAATTAATTAACTATTAATAATTAATTAACAAACAATTGTTTTTCAATAACAAACATTAATAAATGCAAATAATACCAATTAATAATTAATTTATAATATATTAATTAAGGATATACACAAATTATTTAAATAATTATTTTTTTCAAATTATATTACTTCCCACCATATTCCCCTATAAACACAATACCCGCTACAAATATTAATTAAATACAATTAACATAATTATAAATTAAACTATTAATACTAATTAATTACCAATTAATACTAATTATTTACCAATTAATAATTAATCAACAACCAATTAATTTGCAATACCAATTAATAATTAACTAATAACAATTAAATTACTTCCCACCCTATTCCCCTATAAACCCACAACCCGCTGCAGAAGTAAAACGCAAAATTAAATTAAAGATATATTAATTAACAATATACACAAATAAATTAAATAATTATTTATTTACAATTATATTACTTGCCACCATATTCCCCTATAAACACACTGCCCGCTACAAATATTAAATGAATACAATTAACATAATTATCAATTAAACAATTAATACAAATTATTTACCAATTAATACTAATTATTTACCAATTAATAATTCATCAACAACCAATTAATTTTCAATACCAATTAATAATTAACTAATGACAATTAAATTACTTCCCACCCTATTCCCCTATAAACCCACAACCCGCTACAGAAGTAAAACGCAAAATTAAATTAAAAATAATTAATAATTCCTATAAATTATTATCTAATGTACTATAATTAAATTACTTCCCACCCTACTCCCCTATAAACCCACAACCCGCTACGGAATTAAATTACAAAAAATTAAAAAAACATAAAATTCATTAATTTAAAAATATTCTAACATACATTCCAATATTAATACATACTTTTAACACATATACTAACACTTAAAACACTATAAAAAATTCGATATTTTTAACAACTATATTATGACTGTCGATATTACTTACTTCTATATTATTGCAATCGATATTTCTTACCTGTTTTTCGATATTCTTCACCACTATATTTTTGCAAGTCGATATTCTGTCCATTCGATATTAAAAACTCGATATTCTGGCTACTCGATATTTTTTTTTCGATATTATGTCTAGTTACCCTATGGGCTAATTACTGTTCCGGGCCTTGAACCCTACCTGGCTTTTGTCACAAGCCCACTTCACAGGTCTCTCTTGATTAAATTTCGTTTAAACTTGATACCGTATGTGCTAGGTTTTTATCCCACGTGGGCAACCCCGGATAATGCGCCCCCATGTGACTGCGATAATTTTTCTAGCCAAGATACATTACATTTCATCATGTTTTGTGAACATTTTGTACACATCAGGAGAAAATACCTGTTACCCTTACTTAAAGAGGCTGGCCATGTTCAGGTTCGGCCAGCGCTCTTGTCCCTACAACTCCTGCCTAATATCACCACTGCCTTTTACGTAGCAAATTTTTTAGTCGCTGCTGTGCGCATTAGTAAGATGCGTGCCAGAGAGCGACACACTATTAACACAACGGTTGTGGCAGTGATGGGCGGCGGTCATTAATTATGGACTATTTTATCCCTGCTAGTCTTTTAGATAGAAACTGTATCCTCAAACTCTATTTATTCATTTTAACTTAAGAACTGAATCGATGTAATAGGTTCTCTTCGTATTTTTAAATTTTTAAATTTTGATTATGTTCCTTATATACCAGATTTGTAATTGATGTACCTTTGCTCTGTATTTCCGTACTGTGATTTTATGTGTGTTTTGTCTCTTTTTATGATCTTTTATTGATCGAATAAAAGTATTTGACTGACTGAGTAAAAACCAACAAAAAGTATCTGGAAAAATGATGTCGCTATATATATAAAAAAAACACAATGAACAAGAAATTTATATTTTTCTATGTATAAACTTTGTCTGGTATCTCTTTTAAATTGTTCTGTTCTCTCAGCTCCAGTTTAGTGCTGTATTTAATCTGGGGACCTATGTGTTAGGCCCTTCTACATATCTATTGGGTGGGTGTTCCCTCTGGATTTATACCCACTGACCTCACCATCACCTTATACAATAGTGGCATCATCCTGATACAAGCGCCACCCACAGACCTCATTAAATTTGCGGACATCTTCACCCTCCTTAAAAAATATGTTCACTACTAGGGGTGGGCGGAATTTGCGGAATTAACCTTCGCAAATTATAGCGAGAATGTTTAAAATTATCGCAAACAAGCAGAAATATCGCGAAGATGCGGAAGTTTTTTTCCGGCATGTTCGCGAGATTTTCTGCATGGTTGCGGGTCGCCAACTTACCCATGTGGTTGCTTGCGGGCGCGGCCATCTTGTTTTGAGTTGTTCTCGCGGTGCATGATCGCGAGAAGAAAGACGTGATCGCGCGACGCATGACGTCACTGCGGTCGCGAGACAGCGCAAATGGCTAAAAACAATACAACATCTCATGGAGAACGCGACCGGATCAAGAAAACTTGTCGGCGAACGCAGGGATTCAGGTAAGGCGATCGCGTGCGCGCGAGAATGTATCATTTTACAGCGTGAGCAAGAAACAAATTATCGCCAAGCTGCGGAAACCGGAATTTTTGACATTTTCGCGCTCTCCACGGAACGCAAAAATGTCAAATTATCGCAATTTCCGCGAACGGAACGAAATTTTTGCCCAGGCCTATTCACTACCCTACCCAGTCCACGCTCCCCCTGCAACACCCCTCGCCCAATCCAACAAGTGTGCCTAGCCTTTCACAAACCAAACTTGCTAGGGATCACGTCACTGGTCGAGCCAGCCCCACTACCTTGCCACCAGCGTATGACTACCACAGACTTAGCGATCTTGACTGAATCCTGGCTCAAGGAATCCTCATTGCCCTATCTAGACCTCTTAGCCCCGCCCAATTACAACATCGTTAGGCTGGACACGCATTCAAATTAAAAAGGGGGAGGCATTGCCTGCATCCACCGCTCTAACCTCCTTGTTACTGAACTTCCGGCGGACCCTGTGAATACACTCTCCATTTGCAACAACACCTCCGCACTGTGCAGACTACACATCTTTTACCACCTCCCAGGCAAGAATGACACCTTCACTGACCACCTCATGGAACTCATCACAGCCAAGGTTTCCCCTAACTCTAATGACATCTTCCTGTGCGATTTCAACTTGCACTGGAACGATCCTAAGGACCCCCAGGTCAACGCCATCAGAGACTTCTTGGCCGACCAAGCCCCTACCCAAGCCTGCTCTCTCCCTACTCACATGAAAGGCGCCATCCTAGACTGGATCATCGCTAAGGAATCAGCGGTCAAACTTATCTCTATTGACCCATGTGATTGGTCTGACCACCACGCTATCACCTTCCTCCTGCCTAGCACCCACAAGACATGGACACCACAACCAGTGATTCCCAAACGATGGGTTAGAGACACCAAAATCCTTAATTTAGGGAAACTGGCTGCACGCTGTGAGACCGACCTCCCCCCCCTCAGTGCACTTCGGTTAACAACCTAGCAGATCACTACTCCTCAACTATATCGGACATTCCCGATGACCTTGCTCTGCTAAAACTAAAAAGAACCCAGATCAAAGACAGGAATCCCTGGTTCAACAGATCCCTCAACAAAGAGAGGAGATCCCTTCGACAGACTGAACTAAACTGGAAAAAGCACATATCAGCAACCCATCTAAAACTTCTCCGCGAGGGCAGAATTGCCTACAATAGGAAAATCCTCAACTCTAAAAAAGAATTCTTCAGAACAGAACTAGAGAACGCCAAGAACAGACCTCACAAGCTATTTGATTTGGTCAAACACCAATCTAACAAACTAGCAAAAACCTCCAAAGAAATGCCTAAACTGCTAATATCATGCGAGGAATTTTCATCCTTCTTCTGCAACGAATCTCTGCCCTAGAAAAACAAACTTATGTCCGCAACTCATCACCAAAATCCGTCAGCTCTACCTCTTCTCTCTGCGCTGCCCTCCCAAACATCAAACAAAACCCAAGCGCACTGGTCTAACTTCAAAGTCTATGACAAATATTCTATCTTGAAAATTCTAGCCTCCTGAAACCCGAACAATCACTTCAATGATCCTCTCCCCTCTAACTGCCTAGCTGCCACCTCTCAGGCTATAATCCCTTCCTGGACTGCAATAATCAATGCTTCCCTCGAACAGGGCTCGATACCTGACTCTCTTAAAGCCGGCCAAGTCATTCCCATCTTAAAAAAACCTATGCTGGATCCGGCTTCTACCGGCAACTACAGACCCATATCAAACATCCCACTCCTAGCCAAAGTTCTGGAGAAATGTGTGCACCAGCAGCTGAGTCACACATCACCAACTTGCACCTTCTAGATGACTTCCAATCTGGGTTCAGACCTGGACACTGCACTGAAACGAACCTCCTTCATATTGTGGATGACCAAGGCAAATCCTGTCTCCTAATCCTCCTAGACCTATCCTCGGCATTCGATGCGATCAACCACGAAACACTCCTTGAGCGCCTCAAACTCATGATGGGTCTGGATGGCAACGTCCTTGAATGGTTTAGGTCCCTTCCCCAAAGTCGCTCACAGAGAGTCCTCATCAACGGTAACCTATCCACTCCCTCTCCGATCACGGTTGGAGTCCCCCAAGGATCAACCCTTTCCCCTACCCTCTTCAATCTTTACCTTGAACCGCTCACAGAGGTGCTAAGCACCGCCAATAACTTTTACCTCCTATACGCGGACGACACACAGATCTACATTAAAATCTCTTCCCCTGAGGACATTCTCTCCCTGAATGAGGCATTGAAGCTGACTGTTCACTGGCTCACCGCCAACCAGCTCAAACTTAATGCAAATAAAACTGAGTTTCTTTTAATCTCCCCACCCAAAACCAATCTAGACATCCAGGAATAGATCAAGGCTATCACAGCGCTAAACTTCCCTCCTATTGTGGACTCTGTGAAATCCCTTGGAATAACCCTTGACGGCAGCTTGAACATGCGGGCCATATTAACTCGATGGCCAAAACAGCCAGATTTCACCTGAGTTACCTAAGCCTGAAACCCTTCTTCGATGTCTCCGACCTAAAAATGGCAATCCATACACTAGTGATTTCCAGACTCGAATATGGATGCTCTACTCTCGCAGGGCTACCCAAGATATTTCTGGCCCCTTTGAAAGCCTGCCTGAACAGCGCCGCCAGACTCCTAACTGGCTCAAAGAAATTCAACCACATCTCGCCCCACCTTAAAGCTCTGAACTGGCTTCCCCTTGAGGCCAGAATCCAACTTAAACAGGCCTGCATTACTCACAAGGCTCTTTACTCCAATTCCCCTGCATTTCTCGTCCGGAAATTCGTGATATCCGGAGGAGCCAGGAACTCCCGATCTGCCAGAGACCTTTTTCTCCAACCAGCACGCTTCTGGAAAAAAAAAACTACAATTGGGCCTTCTCTGGGGCCGCTCCAAGAATTTGGAACTCTCTCCCACCCACCATCAGAATACTTCCAACTTTGACACGCTTTAAAAAGGAGACCAAAACTTTCCTAATAGGCAAATTCCTTGCATAACGATCAAATTACAATCACCTCAACGATCTGTTCCACCCACCACTTTGGCATTATCCATGGCTTTTACGGTTGATACCAACCCTGCACTCCTGGGCATTCCACCTAAGAATTTGAGACTGCGTGCCTTCTTCTATAATGTATCTACCTATTTTTTTTATCCCAAAAGTATCCAGGACTTTGTACTGCTTGTTTTTGCTTATATATTGTAGTTACCTATTTTTACCCCAATAGTACCCTCCCCTCTTAAATCTATTGCATACCACCCTTCAGTCTTGTAAAGCGCTCTGATACCCTCACGGGTCTGGTTCGTGCTCTATAAAACCCTAAAATAAATAATAAATAAATAAATAAGTAAAAACCTGTCAGAGAAGTCTCAGTGTCACCCACTCCTAGATGCCTTTTGGATGTGTCTCAGTGTCATCCACCCCTACATACCTGAAAGTGGTGTATGTGTCACTTACCCCTACATACATACATAGCGGTGTGTCAGTGTCAGCCACCGCTACATGCTTGGTAGCAGTGTCTCAGTGTCACCCACCCCTACATACTGGTAGAGGTGTCTCAGTGTCACCCTGTTATATTACCGAGTCAGGCCCATGTAGCGAAGCAGCGTTTTTCTTACATTGTCCTCATCAATAACATTTCCAGCTCTGACCTTTTGCACATATTTGTGTGCACAACAATGTTGGATTAGTTTCCCTGAACCGAAACTCGTGTTTTTACATCTAGCTTCGCACAGCATTATCACAACGCCCTGACCATCATGTACAAGGTCTCGTTTCCCACTACGTACAAGTGTCATCACTATCTTCATCCATGGGGCGTCAGGGCTATCTACATACCCATAACATCACTAATCTATGTGTACATCCTGAGGCTGCTTTCTCTTATAAAACATGATCATCCTGATAGATTAGTAGAGGAGGCACTTCAGCTAACACCGGGGGTCTTTGCATGCTGAGACTTCACCACGCAGCGGTCTGACATCTCGTGAGGGGTGTCCAGTTTGTGACCAAGACGGGGTCCTTCCCTCTATCCCACCAGGTAATGCCCTTGCATCGTCCCTTGGGGGGAACATTGGCTTCACACCTACACACACTCTAGGTCAGAGTAGGGTTCACATAGTAGGAGTACGCTAGATTACTGCCTTGTTTACATGCCTGCATATTTACAATTGTTTAGCACCATGGTAGAACTGTATCTACTATTTACACTTTTGGTGCTTGTAATCACGTGTATCTGCTTCTGTCTCCTAATCATTGCATCACACGTATTTTATGGAAGAATAACGTTGGTTCAATAAACATTATTGAAAACGTCCCACTGTGTATTCTCTGTACATTACTCTGAGGATAAGTGAGCACAAGTGACTGAGCAAAAGGATCTGTACTGTTTCCACGATCCCCGTGAGGGGACAGGGTTGTCATGTTCAGTGGTTGCCAGAAACCATTCGCTCGCTGGGAGGTTAGGGGTGCTGACGGTGGCACTGTGAGCTAGCTGGTCTACAGGCCAACATATCCTATGAGGTGTCCGGAATCAGTCTTGACACTAAGCCCTTAGTTTATGTTGTCCAAAACCACGCACAGATCCTACTGATCAGTAGGAACTACATGACAACCCACCCCTGCATGCTGCAGAGGTGTCTCAGTTGCACCTAAACCTATATATCTGGCAGAGGTGGCTCAGTGTGACCTACTTCTACATACCTAGCAGCGTCGTCTCAGCATCACCTAACCCTACATATCTGGCAGAGGTGGCTCAGTGTCACCCACCCCTACATACATGGCAGAGATGTCTTTGTTGCACCCACCCCTACATACCCTGGCGGGGTTGTCTATTGTCTCCTACCCCTACATGCTGGCAGATGTGTCTCAGTGTCATGTGCCCCTACATGCTGGTAAAGGTGCCTCAGTGTCACCCATCCCTACATGCTGTCAGAGGTATCTCAATGTCACCTACGCCTGCATGCTGCTAAAGGATTCTTAGCTTTACTTACCCTCTACATACCTGCGTGAGGTGTCCCAGTGTTTCCCACATCTAAATACCTCTCAGAGAAGTCTCAGTGTCACTGACCTCTACATAAGTGGCAGTGGTATATGTGTCACCTACCCATACATATGTGGCAGCGGTGTCTCAGTGTTGAATACCCCTTCATAACTGGTAGCGGTATCTCAGTGTCACCATTCCATTCATACCTGCTTGCGATGTCTCAATGTCACCTACCCCTATATACCTGCATAGGTACCCAAGTATTACTTACCTATACATACCTAGTAAAGATGTCTCAGTATCACCTTTCCCTACATACCTGAAAGAGGTATCTCAGTATCGCTTACCCCTACACAGCTGGCAGAGGTGGCACTTTGTCATCTACCCCTACATACCTGGCAAAGTGTCTGTGTCTCCTATCCCTACATGCTGGCAGATGAGTCTCAGTGTTACCTACTCCTATATACCTTTCAGAGTGTCACAAACCCCTACATACCTGGCAGCGATATCTCAGTGTCACCTAATCCCACATGCTGCCAGAGGTGTCTCAGTGTCATTCACCCCTACGTGATGGTAGAGGTGTCTTGGTGTCACTCACACCTATATGCTGACAGTGGTTTCTCAGTGTCACCTACCCCTGCATTCTGGTAAAGGTGCCTCAGTTTCACCTACCCCTACATATGTGGCAGCGGTATGTCAGTGTCACCTACCTCTACAAACCTGGCAGAGGTTTCTCAGAGTCACCTACCCCTACATGCTGGTCGTGGTGTCTAAGTGTCACCCACCCCTACATTCTGCCAGAGGTGTCTCAGTGTCACCCACCACTATATTCTCCCAGAGCTGTCTCAGTTTCATCCACCCCTATATGCTGACAGAGTATCACCTCAGTGTCACCTACCCTTATATGCACTTAGAAGTGTCTCAATGTCACCTACCCCTATATACCTGCCTGAGGTGTCTCATTGTCGCCCAAACCTACATACCTGTCAGAGAAATCTTAGTGTCACTCTCATCTACATGCCTGTCAGATGTGTTTCAGTGTCACCCACCCCATGTACGTGGCAGTGGTGTATGTGTCATCTACCCCTACATACCTGGAAGCGGTGTCTCAGTGTGACCAACCCATTCACATCTGCCTGAGATACCTTAGTGTCACCTACCCCTACATATTGTTGCAGGGATTCTGCTCTGGAACAGAACTATGCTTGGGACCATAGAACATCAGTATGTAGGGACTGAATCACCATACCATCTCAGTACCTATGAGCCCGAGTCTGACCAGCTATAATGCCTCCCTTGCTCTCCTAACCTTACCAGAGAAACAAGTGAGTGGGCACCCACCCAGAACACAACACTCTCTACTCCCTCAGGGTTCGCGTTAGCAGGACACGCCCTTTCGCTCTCTCACTTGTACTTGTTCACAATGAGATAATAAGGAGACACAAGGAAAGTTTAGAATATTTATTCAAACTATCGTGCTCTGAAATGCAGTATAGGTGCTACAATT
The DNA here is from genome assembly GCF_964204655.1 of Triturus cristatus. NCBI lineage: Eukaryota > Metazoa > Chordata > Amphibia > Caudata > Salamandridae > Triturus > Triturus cristatus. Next base: position 1,268,519,770 of record NC_140582.1, read on the forward strand.
AGGAAACAAATTCACAATTAAAATACTGTTAGTATGGTTAATAGTCCATATACTATGAAAAACCCTGTCAATTTATAAGACAGAGTGACCTAGCCCCCCTCCCCTGCTACTAAAGCTGACTGATTACATATGAAAGATCTCTGGGATTACCGGCAGACCCCGAACCGTAACATTCACAGATGGATGCTCTGGATCTCCGCAGAGGCAGTGCTCTTGTCTCAGAGCTCTCGTTCCATGTGTTTGTTTGTAGCTTGTGTATTCATTTGTATGATAGGATATGTGTGCGCAGAAACAACAGCTGCATTCTTGTGTTAAGTCTAGGTGATAGTGCCTGGCCAGAAAGAATAACAATGTACATTGTCGTTTGACCTTATCTATGGTGCTCAGACTAAATCCCAGGAAAAGAACAGAACTCGAAAACATATGCAGGGTTCAGTGTGAAAGTACAATGTGGTACAAAAGCAAGCAGGTTTATAAGGTAACGTGTGCAAAGGAAAAATAGGCCTACAACGTGCACGGTTTGGCTAACATCGGGAATACTACAAATGGCCATGCAGTAAACACATGACACCCTCCCTTTGTTCATCATAAAGCACTTACATAGGTCCTGAATATGATAAATGTAATCTGAAAGCCCTGTTCTAGAGATGAGAATGGCTGAAAACTAAAATTAGAAGGAAATGTCAATCACAAACAATCAATTCAAGGTGATTCGGAGGAATCCATAATTTTACTCGCCATTTCATAGGGCAAAGATTCCTTGAAGGAATCCGACTCTTCACATAACGATTGGTCCACATCCCAAGTCACGAGCTCCAACGAACAAACATGCTCTCCAGTCTCAGCCGATGCTGAGGCAGTTACTGGGCAACCTGCATCCGTGTTAATAGAGTCTGTATCTTGTGGTTAATGCGCAGATGCACGTTTCCTCGTAGGCCAAGGGCTCAAACCTCGCATTGTGAAGAAGTTGCAAGCCCAAACCACAGTTCTGAAAATGGGTCCCTAAGGGACTCATTAGCAGTCCAAGGCAGCGGGTGTCTGCGTAGCCAGGCATTTATCCAGTGTGCATTCGAAGGGACACCAGATGCAGTGGGACACAGGTGGTAGGTAGGTAAATCAGGCAGGTCGAAATGTCTAAGACCAATCAAGATCCAATTCTTGTAGTAGAAGCATTCCAAAGATGAGATTCAAACACTCATGGTAATGTTGGAGCGATGCCAGAGCGTCCACAAAAGGCACATTCACTGCGGAGAATCGGGAACACGATGAGAATGCTGCATATGTGGAATAACAGCAACGGGAATCCTCGGAATACACTAGAGAAAATGGAGTGAATAAAAGTCGGGATTTCTCCAAAGATGGTCTGGAAAGAACTAACGAGGCTCGATCCTCTCTAGAATGGACCGCAGCCCCACCCCTCTTGGGCTGACCCCGAACCCTTCCACCAGGAACGCCCACCGCTGCCAGAGCCAAACTTCCGGTGTGATTGCTGGCAACTTACGGTGATAGCAATATGTTTGCAACAAAAGATCATATTTAAAAAATGATTTCAGTGCAGGTGCCCTTGCACCATAGTGCAAGGGTGTCTGGGTTGGGGGCACTGATTGTTTATGTGCAGGAATGTGTCCCTTCCTGCACATAAACCACCCAGAATGCCGGTTTTGAAACTCCTATGTGTGCTGCATTGTGCAGCACACATAGAAGTTGCAATGAATCATTTTTAAATGATTCTTTATATGCAGGAAAGTGCACCTTCCTGCACATAAACAATAATTTATGGCGATTTACTGTTTCTATGTGTGCTGTACAATGCAACACACTTAGAAACGGGAAAAACGTGGAGAAAATAACCATTTCTCCTTGTTTCACCATGTTAAGACCAGTTTTTCCCTGGTCTTAATTTTGGCGCTGTCTCCTATTTACGCCACCCTTGTAAATAGCGTTACAACAAACAAATGATGGACGGAATGCTGACAATGCATACATTCTCCCCCAGTCAAGAGATCTGGGTTAAATCCATCGTTCTTTTGCCCACTACACCACCCCAGTTTAGACATGGCCATATGCAAATCAGTCTTGACCCTGTGCCTCATGGGAACAGTCCAGCCCGAACTGCCTTGTAAATAGGGCTCAGCATCAAAATCAACGGGTGTTGCGGTGGAACGCCCAACACAACACCCACTGCCCACCCCTTTCACATTAAGTGTACTGTGAAAGGTGGCCTTATTTACCAGGTAGCGTTAAGCCACGTTATGTGCTTTAACGCTGCCTTGTATATACGGCGAAGAGTTTATCGCCACAGAAACTTCACTAAAAGTGACATTCCTGTAGAGATATGGGCCCCAACATGTCTCTTTGAGACAGCACATTCGCAGTCTAGCCGAGACCTAAAAACCACTGTGATACTCTTTACTGCTGGTCAGGAGAAACCAGTCCTGTCAGAGGCCAGCATTATGCGGGGCCTTTCACTGGTGCACGAGCCCCACACTATAAATAAAACCAATGCCATAGGTCAGTCTCGAGGTTATCTGGTGCTATCTAGCTGCGACTGATGTTACTTGCTTCATCATTTTCAGAGCACAAAACCAGACTGAGACTGCTCTTGTGCTATATGAGTACAAATAGGGGCACTGCAGAGTTCTGATGAGAGGAGGGCCTGGGGCAAAAAAACCCTTTGTGACAGGGGAAAACAAGGAAATATTTAGGGTTGTGTGAAATTCACATAATTATATGAAATTATGGCAATATTATGTGAAATTCCACGTAATTCCACAAAATTCAAATCTTTCATTTCGTGATGTATTTTTGTGCAAAATGCGTCCTTGTGTCAATTATTGGTGCACGGACACATTTAAACAGCTGCCCACGTTCTGTTGTTCCTGTGCATTCACAGTACCTCAAATGACACCATTTATGGTAATTTTTGCCCTGAGCATGCCATAATTATAAAAAAGTTGCATAATGGTGAACATTTGGGAACTTTAACCTTAAAAAGCAGAATGTGAAATTCATGAAATTACATGAATTGCAGCGCTGTGATTTAAATTTTGCCAAGACCTAGAAATATTGTGCAGAGAAAACTAAGCCGCACAGAAAGAGCAAGATTAGGTATCAATAACTCTGATGTGATATATGAACACGAAAAGAAGATTTATGAACATAATCCATGGAATCAGAACAGGGAAGAAGAGCAAGATTAGGGATCAATAACTCCGATGTGATATATGAATACAAAAAGAAGATTTATGAACATAATCCATGGAATCAGCACATGGAATAAGAGCAAGATTAGGGATCAATAACTCCGACGTGATATATGAACACAAAAAGAAGATTTATGAACATAATCCATGGAATCAGCACATGGAATAAGAGCATATTGTAACTATCAACATTTTCTCGTTCCTCCGACCAGTAACTGAGAGAATCACAGCTGATCCCCATTGTGCTAGCAGGGAAGAGAATCAGGTTAAGGTGTGAAGAACCATGCAGAAAGTGTCTGCACATCAAAAAAACATCTATACCAAGGGGCAAATTTATCATAGTTTTGTGTCGCCCTTGCGACCTGAAGGCATGAGGGTGATGCGAAATGTAAGTGAGATTTATCAAGGCACGGAAGATCACCTTCGTTGGCCCTGAGCGGATTGATAATTCTGGAATAACGCAGGCCACCTTGAACATCTCTGCATTACTTGGTAAGTCTGGAGTAACCCAAGGCCACCTTGAGTGACCCTGCAGTGCTTGATAAATATGGAATAACGCAAGGCCACCTTGAGCGTCTCTGCATTAATTGGTAAATCTGGAGTAACGCAAACCACCTTGAGAGTCTTTGCACTGCTTGGTAAATCTGGAGTAACGCAAGGCCACCTTGAGTGACCCTGCAGTGCTTGGTAATGCTGGAGTAACGCAAGGCCACCTTGAGAGTCTCTACACTGCTTGGTAAATCGGGAGTAACGCAAGGCCACCTTGGGAGTCTCTGCATTGCTTGGTAAATCTGGAGTAACGCAATGCCACCTTGAGTGACCCTGCAGTGCTTGATAAATATGGAATAACGCAAGGCCACCTTGAGCGTCTCTGCATTAATTGGTAAATCTGGAGTAACGCAAACCACCTTGAGAGTCTTTGCACTGCTTGGTAAATCTGGAGTAACGCAAGGCCACCTTGAGTGACCCTGAAGTGCTTGGTAATGCTGGAGTAACGCAAGGCCACCTTGAGAGTCTCTACACTGCTTGGTAAATCGGGAGTAACGCAAGGCCACCGTGAGAGTCTGCATCGCTTGGTAAATCTGGAGTAACGCAAGGCCACCTTGAGAGTCTCTGCATTGCTTCATAAATCTGGAGTGACACAAGGCCAGATTGAGTGTCTCTGTATTGCTTGGTAAATCTGGAGTAACGGACGGCCACAATGAGAGCCTCTGCATTGCTTGGTAATGCTGGAGTAACGCAAGGCCATCTTGAGTGTCTCTGCATTGCTTGGTAAATCTGGAGTAACACAAGGCCACCTTGAGAGTCTCTGCATTGCTTGGTAATTCTGGAGCAACGCAAGGCCACCTTGAGAGTCTCTACATTACTTGGTAAATCTGGAGTAATGCAAGGCCACCTTGAGTGTCTCTGCATTGCTTGGTGAATCTGGAGTAACGCAAGGTCACCTTGAATGACCCTACATTGCTTGCTAAATCTGGAGTAACACAAGGCCACCTTGAGTGTCTCTGCATTGCTTGGTAAATCTGGAGTAACACAAGGCCACCGTGAGAGTCTGCATCGCTTGGTAAATCTGGAGTCATGCAAGGCCATCTTGAGTGACCCTGCAGGGCTTGATAAATCTGGAGTAATGCAAGGCCACCTTGAGTGACCCTGCAGTGCTTGATAAATCTGGAGCAACGCAAGGCCACCTTGGTTGGTCCTGAGTGACTTGATAAATCTGAAGTAACGCACGGCCACCTTGAGAGTCTCTGCATTGCTTGGTAAATCTGGAGTAATGCAAGGCCACCTTGGGAGTCTCCGCATTGCTTGGTAAATCTGGAGTAACGCAAGGCCACCTTGAGTGTCTCTGCATTGGTAAATCTGTAGTAACGCAAGGCCACCTTGAGTGTCTCTGCATTGGTAAATCTGGAGTAATGCAAGGCAGCACAAAACGCTGCGTGGTGCTGCTCTACCCCAGGGAGGCGTTCCATGGGTGGAGCATGGGTGTTCCCACACATCCACCCATTGATTTTGGTGCGTTGCCATATTTACCAACACTGGTAAACCTGGGAATGGGTCACAATGCTACGCCTAACCAGGGGAAGCACAGCAAATAGAAATATCTTTATTTCTGCTTGTTGTTTCCTCTTTCTGAGTGTGTTGCACCATGGTGCAAGTATGCCTGCATTGGTGCAAGACAGCACATTGTGTGCCACACAAGGGAAGGACAAGAATGCGCTGTATCATGTTAAATATGACACATTACTTTCTTTTCCCTTTCCATTTTTCACGGTGTCAAGGTGTCTTGCTCTGCTGTGTGAATAACTGATACGTCTGCCCCCATGTGTTTAATTTATATTGGATGAAAAAATAATTTGTTAAAGAAAGGTAAAAGACTGTTGTTGGAAGGTGGATTATTAGTTGGGGTAAGTATGCCCCTACCACTACAAAAAAGGTTGCCAACACAATATAGGCCCAGGCAAGGCCTCAATAAATGATTCCCTTGCTCAACCCTTGGTAGCTGGTAACGAGTGTCCAGGCTTAACTTTGGAGACAGGTGTGTAAAGCATGGAAAAACACCAATACATTAGATAAGTAAGACACAACACACAATACAAATCCAGCACCTATGTATAGAAATGGGAAATGTTTTTATCTTTAAAATGATCCAATGTAGGGAACCGACGATGTGCATTTTTAAGAATAACCTCTTTCTAGTGCTTAAAAAGGAATAGTGCCAAATGGGGACATCTGGTCATGCTTGACCGGGACAAAGTCAAAGATTGAGGCCAACCGCAATAGAGCCGTGGTCGGATACACTAAGCGGGAGGTTACCGTCAACATTTTGCCTTCGAACTTAGAAACTTTTGAGCTTTTTCTCTCGACTGCAAGCAAGGCACTTTATCAGCCTAGGTTCACAGCGGGTTCACAGGCTTTGTTCAGCGGCCTCTCCCAGTCAACTCCTGGAAGTCTTGAGCTACGGAGCTTTTAATGGGGCAAACCTCAAATCCAGGCCGGGACGTGGTTAGACATAGTCCGCTTGACTCTCGGCGTTGAATCAGTCACCTTATGGAACCTTTCCCCAAAGTTACTCCAAACGTCTGGAACTTCTTCCTGAAGTTCCTCTTGAGGGTTCAAAGTGTCCACAAACAGAATCCAAGGTTCCAGAGTCTCTGAATTCCTCCTTAGAATTTGAGACTACCGTTCTCACAATGCACCTGGCCAAATCCCTTAAAGTTCAGCTGAAGGTTGACAGCTGGGTTCTTCTTGATGGAGATAAAGCAGGTGACTCCTCTTTTTGAATCAAGGCAAAGTCCTTAGGGCTGTAGTTCCTTAGTGTGCAGCAGGCACAGTCTTTCAGACCACAGTCCTCTTGGTGCAGGCCGGGGTTCCTGCAGGACAGTCCTTCTTGTAGTTTCAGGCAGCAGATCTGAGTTGCTATGCTGCTCTCACGTATTTATCCAATGTTCTGGGGAGAGAAATAGGCGGCACTCCTGTCCAATAGGTGTGGGGTGCCACCCAAAAGCATGACAGCTTCCTCCGAAGTGTGGCATATTCTTGTCCCACAAGCACTGCACTTTAAAAATCAACATTGAGAATGGAGTGAAGACCTGGCTAAGCCAAACTATCAGTGGGGCTCATTTCCCTTAACACTCCCCCTTCCAGCCCTTGTGCAAATTCCATTCTGGGGGTTCAATCCGATTTCATCCGGTTGGGGGATACAAGACGAGGCGTAAGCCTTGCTTGCATTCTTACTGTCCTGCTCTCTGTGAACATGAGTTTGATTACGCAGCCCCCTTCCTGACCTGCTATCTGCAGCTGTAGCTCTCCCCCCACCAGATAACCGCTGTCTGTATGCAGGCCCCTTATCACCTCATCAAAGCAGTTTGGCTCAGCCTGCAAGACTGGCCAATCAGGAGAGACATGCTAGAAGCCTGGAATTTGGCTCGCAGAAAAGAAAGCTCTATAACTTCTTTTCTGTATTAGCTATGACAAATTCAACGGTGGCAGTTTGTTTGATTTATCATTCCCAATCTTTTTAGTCCTTGCAATATTATTTAACTCACTGCCATCATTAGCTACACTGTATTACAGTAATCCCACTTTGGCTGCAGCTGAAAAGGCTACAATGAGGAAACACTGAGGGCCTGATTACGATGTCGGGCAGACCTGAGGAAACACTGAGGGCCCGATTACGATGTTGAACCTGAGCAAACACTGAGGGCCTGATTACGATGTCAAACCTGAGGAAACACTGAGGGCCTGATTATGATGTCGGGCAGACCTGAGGAAACACTGAGGGCCTGATTACGATGTTGAACCTGAGCAAACACTGAGGGCCTGATTACGATGTCAAACCTGAGGAAACACTGAGGGCCTGATTACGATGTCAACCCTGAGGAAACACTGAGGGCCTGATTACGATGTCGGGCAGACCTGAGGATACACTGAGGGCCTGATTACGATGTCGGGCAGACGAGAGGAAACACTGAGGGCCCAATTACGATGTCGAACCTGAGGAAACACTGAGGGCCTGATTACGATGTCGAACCTGAGGAAACACTGAGGGCCTGATTACGATGTTGGACGCACCTGAGGAAAGGCGTGTAGGCAATTCAACAACTGCATGTCAGCAGTGAAATACTGGATGAGCTTTAATTGTTTAAAGCTAAACAGCAACAAAACTGAGGTTGTGCTGTTTGGGAACAATCCCTCTTTTTGGCCCCCCAGCTGGTGGCCATCTAACTTAGGCAAACTACCCTTTCCAGTCGACAAAGCTAAAAACCTCGGGATTATAATAGACAACAAACTATCTTTTTAAGAGTCAGATTAATGCTCTGATCTCATCCGTCTATTTTGTTATAAGTAAAATTAGGAAGATTTTAGCATTCATCGTGGAAACTACCCAAAGGCTGGTGGTCTCTGTCTTGGAATTGGCAAGACTGGACTATTGTAACGGTCTATACTTCAATCTTTGGGCCCAACAGCTTAGGAAACTACAGGTACTGCAAAATACAGCTACCTGAGTATTATCCAGTACTCCTAAACACATTTCGGTGAGGAGTGTTTTCATGCAGTTGCACTGGTTACCAGTAAACGAGAGGATCTAGTTTAAGGCTTTGTGCTTTGCCTACAAAGCCTTGCATAAACAAGACCCCCAATATCTTGAGCTGAAATGTAGATGTTACATTCCAAATAGGACATTAAGGTCATCAAATTTGAATCTCATGGGGGTACCAAAATTTGATAGAAAGAAATGGGGTGGAAGAAGTTTCTACCTCAGTACCGTGAAAATGTGGAACTCGCTTCCGCTATCCATTCGATCTGCTACCTCACTTCTCAAATTTAGACAAGAGCTGAAAACATGGCTTTTCAGTACATCTGATTTCTGGTGAAGGAAGCCTAACTAAACTTTCGATCATTGGTTAGCGCCAGGACACCGTTTAGTAACAGTGCGCTCTATAATTCAACCTAACATTAACATTAACTGTGCAGAAAGGAATTGACATAAATAGAAGCAGGGCACTCTGCATATAATTTATATTGGATAACCAGATTAATTCAGTTAAGAAAGACACATCACATATGTAGGAGCAGATAATGAAATAGCTGATGTATGCATTTCACTACAGCTGAGATTTCTATATATAGCGAGGAAGGTGTTAACTGATGAGCCGAAACATTGTGTATAAAGTTGATAACAGTTTTTGAAAAGTATCTAGAAGAAGGAGGCGGATATTAGAGTAGATCTGTCATTGTGGTGAACTAAAATAAAAAAAGTCACATGACGGTATCTCCCCTCCTCCACTGGGGTTTACCTGATATTGTGTGAGTGAATGTGATACCTAGGGAAGACTATGGGGTATATTACCAAGGGCCGGCGATACAATTATCGCTGCTTTAACATCCGTTTTTTGTGCGCAAAGCGGCAATAATTATATCGCATTATTTACAAGGACACGCTAGCGCATGTTTCCTTGACTTAGCTCCCGTTTTTCACAAGCCTCGCATCGATATTGAGATGCAAAGTAGGCGTGGCTGTGAAAACAACATGGGAAAATATCGCGAAGGCAGCTTCGCGATATTAACAACGAGGCGTAGCGATAATTTAAATCGCGCTAACTCTGCCTTAACTCAGGAATTTAACGTCTGTTAAATTCCTGACTAAGGCAAACCTAACATGGGATGTGGATTGTGGGGCTAAGGCCACAGGGCCTATCATCAAGCTTATCGCCGTTTTCCATGGAACATCGCTGGAAAACCAGCCATGTTCCATGTAAAACCCCGCTATCACTGGAATATTTATCGTCATAGCACTAAACGTTGACAATACAGCGCTAGCTTGGCGATATGTTCCAGCGATAGCCGGCAATAATTAAAAGCACACCAAGCGCGCTTAGCAATAATTATCGCTGGGGCTTGATGATATGCCCCTATTACTCTTCTAAAAATAGAATGGTAGAGGCGTCATGTATTAAAATTGTAATTTGGAAAAGATGTTTGTACTGTAAATCTAGTGTATTACAGTAACTTATGTGAATAGAATATTTTTGTTGAAGATGAAATAAAAGATGGAAAGATATCAGCAATTAAATTTCTCTCAAAAAGGGGGCAGGATATAGAAGTACAATTTAAATAAGTAAGACTGAATCGATTAAGTAGGAATGACAATGAGAAAGGAATCAATGCATTGATGAGATCTGAAAAGAGAGCCTATATACTTTCTAGAGCTCCAATCCTACTGATTAATATACAGGGTATACATCAAAACAGGGAACACTCGCGTAGGAGGTATAGGTCTGCCAATTTCATATAGGGTCTGCGATTGACTACATTCTAGTCTGACTGGGTTCAGAGTTAGGAAGTTTAGATGAACATTATCCCTGTGGTTGATAATGTAATCAGGAATCCCGACAGATTTCTCCAGACTGTAATGATGAAACACTTGAGGTCTAGAATGGACCTTTTATATCAAATAACTGGAGGTTAAAATAGTCCAGTGAGGCAAAATAGTTGTGATTGAACCGATAGACGCATCGGAGTAGCTTTCTTCCATAGTATAGTGCAAACCGATGGCTCCAACAGGGTGTGTGTGGATCTGAGGGGCTTGAATAGTAATATCTGGGTGGATTGGAACCGGGAAGTGCTGCCTTTATTGGACAAGAAAATATATTTTAACCTAAACTCCTGTTAAGGAGCTTAAAGTTTAATTTTTGGTCCTATATTTTTTTTTAAATCAACAAATAAGCTTCAAACTTTAAAATTAAATCCAATTACCTGCGCGGAGACATAATGTCTCTCTCAGGTAGGGCAATACACCCATCCAGGAAGAGGAATCTTCAGTTCCAGGCTTGTGTCTTGGGCAGGTGTAGTCTTGTCCACCGGCTCCTCCTTGTTTGTTATGTTGGTCACACTGGGTCACTGCTGTGGGGAAAAGAAGAGGGGCTGATTTAAAGAGAGAGGGAGAGAGAGAAGGTGAGAAAAAGAGAATAAATAAGAGGACTCAGAAGAAAGAGTGCTACAAGCAGACAGAGATAAAGGGAAAAGGTAAGAGAGTCAAAGAAAAGAGAGAGCAAGAGAGCCAGAGGGGGAAGCTGAATAGAGAGAGAGAAAGACAGACACAGAAAGAGACAAAGAGTTGAGAGGAAGGCTAGGAGAGCATGAAAGACACAGAGCAAGATGAAGGGAACAGAAAGAGAGAAAGAAACGGGTGAAATAGAAAGAGGAAGCAAGAGAAAGAGGGGTACAAGCAGAAATAGTTCAAGAAAAGGAGAGATAGAGGGGGAAGGGGAAGAGAGTCTGAGTAAGAGTGAAAAAGAGAGAAGGAAAGAGAAAGTATGTAAAATATTACTCTTGTAGTATTATTCCATTATAAATCCCATTACTCATAAATACTTTTGTAAATCAGCCATAATGTGTTTCTGAATCCTGGGTATATTGTCCATAGGCAAAAGTGGGAGGGAAAGAGAGAAACATAAAAAAAGAAGAGAGAAGAAGAAACTGCAGAGAGAAAAAGAGAGTGGAGGAGAACCAGAGGCAGAATGAGAAAAGAAGATGCTAGAGAGAGTGAAGGAAATGGATAAAGAAAGCCTGAGATAGAGATAGTGAGAAGGAGGAGGAAGAGTGAGAGAGATGGAGATGGAGGAATCAAGAAAACAAGAGAGGGAAATAGACAGGAAGAGTGAAAGAGACCAAGACATTATTCTAAGCCAAAAATGTAGCTACGGTTCTAGAAAACTCAAATCTCCAAAGAGAGGACAAGATGCGATGTCCACACCTCACACAGCGACAGCGAAGCAGATAGAATTATATTCCAGTTTTTCTTATGTATAAGTTGATGTTCTGGTGATATTAATGCTATTATTATATTGAGAGTAGAGCTGTCTTGTTGCCCTGCATCTTTGCCATAAGCTACTTCCTCCGCTACAACACGTCTGGGCAGAAAGTTCCTCTTCCAAAGCGGGCCTGATTCGCAAAGTAACCTACACTTCTGACTAAGTTAACTACTTTGTGGTATTCACAAACTGCACTTTTGTAATAACTCACACTTTTGTAGTAACTAGGCCTGGACAAAAATTCCTTTCCGCTTGCGGAAATTGCGATAATTTGGCATTTTCGCGATCCGCGGAAAGCGCGATAATGTCAAAATTTCCGCAATCCGCATCTTACAGGTGATTTTTTTCTTGCTCGCGCTGTAAAAAAATACATTCTGCTTTGTCCATCTCCTGCTCATTCTGCCTTTGGATTTGGAGCTGGAAAGATCACTCTTTTTGTCTGCTGCATCATTGCAATTGGATTTCAGGATTTTTTAATTGGATATTTTACAAGTAAGTGGTTGTTGTGTCTGTTTGATTGGGGGCATTGCAGTTGTTGTAACTACAATTTATTTTTGATAACTATCATTCCTTTTTTTTTTAAATGTTGTGGGTAGTAGTAGTCAGTAGTAGGCCCGAGCTAGTCATGGCCTCATGGGTGTGGGCATGATGAAGCAACTGTTCCTTTGGTGTTTTTTGAATGTATTTCATTTTCAAGCATCATTTACGGCCTGGATGGGATTGGATTGAGTTGGGAAGTCTGTTTTTTTGGGGTGGCCTTGCTGATGTTGTTGGGCCTCGCCATGTGGCTCGTTGCCGTTTTGAAGCCTAGGCCTGCAAGCTTGTCTGGCCTTGTCTGCCAACAACAGGCCTGCTTTCATCTACTAGGCTCAGAGGCTGAGCAGGTGGCCACAGCTGTATTAATCAAGTGTTTCTGTGTGGTCTGTTGAATTTACACATCATTTAGGGCATGGATGGCATTGGATTGAGTTGGCAAGTGTGTTTTTTTGGGGTGGGCTTAATGATGTTGGTTGTCTTAAAGATATGCTTTTGTTGTGTTTGTCTGGTGTGTGTTGGTGTGCAATGCATGCACCCTACAGACCTTTGTGGGGCCTGTGAATGTTTGTATTTGCATTTTGTTGCCTTAAAAAGGCAAAGCAGTGTGCTTTAGCATGCACCCTTTGCCTGGCTTTTATAGGCCTTTTTTCAGCTCCTGGTGTTTTCCAGGCCCCCTGCTAGTTTATGATTTGTGAGTGTCCATGTGGCTGGTGGCTTTTTTTGTGTTGGGAGTTATTAGTGTCCTGCTTTTGCCATATAGGCCTGCATGGTTTTCCTATTGGCTTACTGCTTCCATCCATCCACCCCCTTTGCCTGCAGCAGCTCCATGGAAGATGAGATGCTCAAATATTTTAATGGCAAATAGGGTCCACCCCACTTCCATTACATTTTTATTTTGGTGGTTCTTATTAACTTTTCTATCCTTCCTGAGAGTGTAGTGTGTGACTGTACACAGTAGTATAACATAGCCCTTGTTGAAAAAAAGTCATAAATGGCTAGACTATATCTTTTGTTTGCACTAGTACAGTCATAAGTAACTGAACCACAACAACAAATGCAACATTTCACTGATGTTCTTCTCCTGGCTTATTTGCTTTTAGGTGCACAAAAAGCCAGGGTAGGAGGTGTCATCATCATCACCCAGCTACCCGTAGTACTGCCAGCCAGACAGAAGTCCTGCTGCGCATCACGTCCACGTGTGACCAGAACTTGTTGTGCATCTGCCTCCTGCCTGACATCTGAAGAAGATGGCCCCAAAGAAAGGTACCAGGTCCAGTACCAAGAAAGTTGCCGATGAGAAGAAGGAACAGAAAAAGGAAGTGCCATTAACCACGACTGGTGTGCCGGCCAATGTTTTTTTGGGCACCAAAAAAGTTACGCCTGCAGCAGTGTTGTCCGGGAACCAAGCTGGGAGCAGCACCTCAGCACCAGCGGTCCAACCCCACCAACCTAGGCCCAAGGCCTTTAGTGTCGCAGAGGTAGCCAGTCTACTAATGAGCAGCGATGTTGAAATGTCATTATCGCAAAGTAGTACACAATCAACGCAGGCAGAAACTCAGCAGATAAGTGTGCAGCCGCAACAAGAACAGCAGGAGCCGCAACAAGAACAGCAGCAGCCGCAACAAGAACAGCAGCAGCCGCAACAACAGCCCACCATAGTAGTTGTTGCTCCTGACGTTGGGGCATTTCAGGAAATCGAGCTTCCTGCAGACGAAGTGGAGCAAACCACTGTTTCGGAAGATCTATTGTCTTCCAGACCACCAGCAAGGAAATGGAGGCTTAGTCCATCATCTTCTTCTTCAAGCCCCGCTTCTGATGATCGTGATGCCACTTGACATCCACCAGCTCAGTCTGAGAGTGATGCACGCCACAAGACAATGCTTCTGAAAAGGAAGGTCCCAGAAAAACTTAGAGTTATGGAGGTAGATGTAGAAGAGGGGGGTGATGTTGATGAAGACGAGCCAGTCACCACGCACATTGCACCCGCCCCAAAGGGATTGTAGACCAACATTCTCACCCTATCCAGAAAGGCTGCTACTGAGCGGGATGTAGCATGGATATCACCAACACAGGTTACACCACCGCTACCTCCAGCTGCCATATTTTCCAAGGCCCGGCAGGGACCTACATCCAGCTCAACCATCTCAGTAGGTAGTGGTAATAAAAGTCACAGTGTAGCTGCACAGGGTCACATTCCAAGCACACCCTCCAGTTCATCTGGTATTGAAAGTGGCACATCCAGCAGTGCCAGAAAGTTCTCCTCCCCAGTGTGGGACTTCTTTTCTGTTAGCACCAAGGAGGAGAACGTTGCTATATGCTCAATTTGTCGACAAGGTGTTCGGCGGGGTAAGCTTGGTACAAACTATGGTACCGGAGGCCAAGCAAGTCATGTCAGAATACACCACACTATCGTGTGGGAGAATCACCTACTTCAGTTAAAAGAAAGTAGAAAAACTCAACCCATTGAAGTTGGTCAGGAAGAATCAGGGGGTGATATTATTGTGGTGAAAGGTGAAGAAGAGGGAGGCATTTCTAGCCCTGTCCCCAGTAGTGTAGTGGTACCGCCCACATCCTCCTCAGTAACATCTGAGTTGCACCGCAGTAAGAGCCATTCTCAGAGTCAGGCTGAGACACCAAGGCGACCGAGTACTGCAATGAGACAAACTGCGTCGTTGAGCCTAAGTGGGTTAATGAAAACAACAGCACCACAAAGGAAAGTAATCCAGCCTACCATTGAGAGCATGCTTAGGTTGGAGGGGCAGTTCCAACGCAACCACCCAATGGCACGGTTGTACAATGCGAAGCTGGCTAAAATGTTAGTGCTGGACCTTCTCCCTTTTTCATTTGTGGAAGGGGTGGGTTTCCTTGAATTTGTGTCAGCTATCTGCCCTAAATGGAAGGTTCCCAGCCAGTCCTATTTTGCAAGAATTGCTGTTCCGGCACTACATCATGATGTGCTGGAATTGGTTCGACAAGCTTTGCAGCAGAGTGCTGTTCACAATATCCACCTGACAACAGACATGTGGACCAGTTAGCAAGCCACAGATTACATGTGCATCACTGCACACTGGGTCTCTTTTGTGGGGGTTAGAGATAAGCTATCTGAACGAGGTGCTGTTGATTTTTAAAGGTACTCGGAAACATGCAACTGTAGCCATGTTTGCCATGGAGACATCTCATACTGCTGTAAACATTTTGCAAGAGTTTCGCAGCAAGGTTTTTGAATAGCTGCGCCCAAGAGGGCTTAGTATTGGTTTTGTTGCCACAGACAATGGCAGTAATGTACTTAAGGCCATGGATCTTGCTTCCTATTTCAGGGTTCCGTGTTTTTGCGCACTGCATAAACATTATAGTTCAAGAATTTCTGAAAAAAGAACCCATAGTCAGCAACTAACTGGCCATCTGCCGAAGAATATGCACTCATTTCAGCTATTCTTTTAAAGCTCGGAAGCAGCTGAGAATGATTCAACGTGAATATAGGATGCCAGTCAAAGCACTCATCCAGGAGGTGGCAACACGTTGGAACTCAACGTATTACATGCTTGATCGTCTGTTTGAGCAGTACAGGCCACTCAATGAATATGTCTGTCAAAAATGGGATGCTACTGTAGAAGTCATGACCCTTCAGATGGAGCAATGGAGCCTAGTTAAATGCCTGACTGAAATGCTTCGTCCTTTTGAGGTCTTCACACGTGAAGTCAGCAAGGAGGACTGTACAATGGGCCAAGCTATCCCATTATTGCAAATGCTAGAGCATCAGCTGAAGAAGGTGTCTGAATCATACAAAGGTGTAGAGGACAAAAAGGGAGCCTATGACTTGGTGGAGAGCTTAGCCATTCGCTTAGCTGAAAATACAAGGATAGAAAATACAATTTTGTCACAAGAACATTACATTTGTGCCACAATTCTGGATCCACGGGCAAAATTTGGACTGAAGACATTCTTTCCTTTTTCAGAGATTGATGTTGCCCGCTACAAAACTTGTATAGCTGAGGCAGCGAGTAAGTTGGAAAATGAACGGCTGCTAATTAAAAGCCCGCAAGATCAACCCACAAGAAGTACTGCAGCAGGGCATGCAGCATCAAGTGCAACTTCGGAGGCTGAGGGCAGTGCGTTTGGATCACAACACTCACCATCACTATCGACAACAGTAACAATAACTGGATCATTAGGCCCAGTAGAATCGTTAGACGATTGGTATGTACAGTTAGGCATTAATAAGCACAGTGCTGATGCACAGAAAAAAGATCCCAAAAGCTTAGCAGCAGCACCCCTGAATATTGAGCGGATGGTCCAGGCCTATCTGGACGACCGAACAGAGGTGTACATTGATCAAAACCCATTGCAGTATTGGTATAGGAAAAGGTCTGAATGGCAACTGCTCAGCAGGCTGGCGATAAGCTATCTGGCTTGCCCTGTCGCAAGTGTCTCTTCCGAACATGTTTTCAGTGCTGCTGGTTCCATTGTAACAGTGAGAAGGACCAGTCTCTCGCCCAAAAATGTGGAGAGGTTAACAATGATCAAAATAAATCAGCACTTCATACCACCGAATTACACAATACATGAAGCAAGGGAGGAAGATGAGGACAGCGGCTCAGGTGGTGACGGAAGTAGTGTGTCACATGATTACCTACTACTGGCTGAACCCCCAGAGTTTGAGGACGAGCTATACTTCCCTGACAATTAGGCTTGCACTTACTGTCTTCCTCCCTTTTTTCCCCTTTATTTGTGTGTCTGTCGTTCCGGTTACAAACTTGTGAATCACAACAAATCCATTACCACCGTCTTCTACTCTTTTTATTTAATATACAAGTTTCAGGTGTCTGCAATTTGACAGTACAGTCCTCCGAATCCAGCTCCTCCGCTCCATCATACTGAATCTCCCGCCTAAATCCATTGCCCTCATGAATGATGATTGGATGATGGAAAATAGAAGAAAAAATAAAAACTTTCCTAGTCCTGCCAAAAGAAGTGGAGCATGAATCAGAGGACTACTATAGCTATCCTCCTTTCAGAGCCGAGAGAGACTGCCCATTAACTGAAAATGAGATGGAACAGGTAATGATTGATGCTATGCATTGGACGCAGATTCGCAGACTGAGTGATTTTGTTGTTGTTTGTTGTGCATGAAGTTATGTCATTGTGCACTAATCATCTTTCTACAGTACACACTAAATGTAACTCAAGGTGAATTTTCCCCTTCTTGCAAATAAGAAATTTGTACTTCTCCTGCAGCTTGATACATTGCTTTTAATTGAATACAGGAAGGGGACTCACAGTCTGCGCACTGAGTATGATTGACAACAGCACCGTCCATGATGATGATGGCGAAAAGACGGCCCGTTAACTTAAGATGAAAAGGAACAGGTAATGACAATTAATGGCATGCATTGGACACCTGACTCTGAGCGATTGGTGTTTGTGTTTTTGTTGTTTGTTTGTTGTGCACAAAGTGAAGTCAAAGTGTACTAGTAGTCTTACTGTACACACTAAAGAGTGACTCAAGTCAATAATATTTCTACTCTTGTTGTGTAATAACAAAATTTTACTTCTACTGCAGGCCGATCTTCACAGTCAGTCAGTACAAGTATCGGAGATGATTGATGGAATAATAACAAGTCAGGAGGATGTTTCATGAGTGGCATAAAAGCCTAAAGGTAAACACGTCAACAACAACCACAGCAGACCCAAATATCTGTGTAGAAGTGGAGTCGAGTGTAGCGGTGGGATGACTGCGGTGCATTGATTTGCTAACTTAAATTGTAAAATGCTATGTTTGGAATGGATATGTGCTTTGCCTTTGTCCAACTCTTTAAAAAAAAAAGTACTCTAAACGGAGGATGTGCTAAGCAACGTGCCGTCAGGCCTGTCACTGTGGGCCTGCTCTCTCCTGTTGTTGTTGAAGGTCAATGCTGGAAACAGACTAGAGTAGAGATGATGCATACATGCTGCCTCGGAAAGTGTTCTTGTTGCACTACACCATAACTTGTGCATTTGCTTCAACTTTGTTTCTCAATATCCCCTTTGTTTTTCCATCTACAATTACAGGCCGGGCCTTGCCCTATACTTGGGAAAACATTACAATGCACACATACCTTGCCAATAAATCTAAATTTTGGCGAATGGTGAAACCCAAGACTGATGGACGAGAGGACCAAGAGGAATGCCGAGATGCAAATCCAGTCCACATTTTTGACCAGGATAACACAGTAACAGTATCAACTTTCATCTTCTTTTAAATAATTTCATTCATTTTTTTGTCTACAATCTTTACAACAGTGTGTTCTTCTTGTTGTTGTTATTATCTTCATTAGGTTTGCTCTCTGTTTATGATTCATCCCTACCAATATTTAACATTTCTATTTGCTATCTGTAAAAGTATTAAGGCCGGAACAACAGAACAAGAAGTGTATTTAATCCGGGTCTCCTTATCAATCATCATCATGCATGCATTTCCTTTTTCTCCCTTAACAGATTGATATGGATATGGTAGTCTTCAAAGATTGTCGTTTGTTTGTCCATGCGTACTGTTTTTCACTATCAAACCTTTCCCCAAACCCCCTTCCCATCCAATCAACAAACCCTAACCCTCTTCCCCCGGGCTGTGTGAATTATTGTCTAGGTGTGACTAAATTAAATGTACACCAATACTTAATCACACGCTTGCTGGGGCAGATGTGGCGAAAGCAACATTTCGCAACAGTACTTCAATTTCAATGCAGAGCGATGATCTTCTTCTGCTTGCCCACCCATGAGCAGTATATTTTAGAAGTGATATTATTTAACAAAGGAACATATACCTTAGCATTAATTGCCGGCATTGATTGGATTTGTTGTCATTCCTCATACACAGCACTAACTGTTACGCTGTAGGCCTAGTCAAGTGACTCGACACAACTATAGTTTGTAACTCTGTCTTGTAGGCTATCCCCACCACCATTATGTTTTGTTGTAAAATATTTTAGCATATTATTGTTGCTCGGTAAGTTCTGTACTGTACTTCATTCTACTACTCCTCGAACAGTCTCTCAAAGGCGACTGGCTGTCTCATTTTCTTTTTTTGCAAATGCTGCTGCCCTGCCAGTGTCTACTACTACTACTATACTACCACCACCACCCCAATCATGGCATGTTAGAAAAAGGAAACCATCTTCACCATGCAGCCATTGCTGTGCCTAAGTTAAACATCAAGCAAAGGTAAGAGAAGTTTGGGCAGGCATAATTAATAATGGACATGTTTTCAATGAATTCAATTTCACACACCCATTTGAGTCCAGATAAAGAATGGATAGACTAGAGGAGAGACTGAAAGTAGTAGTAGGACAACTCAATCAGTGAGGGGTGTCGCATCTATCTGTTTGTGTCTTACACAGTCAGCCAATTATTTAAATCAAACACTGGCTATGGGCGGGACTGCACCAGCAAGGAAACAGTGTGATGTAAAACAGTAACCCCACCTACAAAACATTAACAACATTGCATGTAACATAGAAATATAGATTTAATGTACCCTAACAAAAATAATCAAAAAACCCACAAACACAAAGCAAAATATTTTTGAGGGCAGGCAGTGGTCCCAGGGACCACTGCCTGCCCTTAAAATATGAAACGAAAATGTTTCATTTAAAAAAAAAAAAATGCATCCCTTTTTCATTTAAGGAAAACGGGCTGCATTTAAAAAAAAAAATCTGCTTTATTTTAAAGCAGTCCAAGACATGGTGGTCTGCTGAGCCCAGCACACATGTCACCTCAGGCCCCGCCCCCTTCCTTCACCATTGTGCAAATGCGCCCCCTGGCGAGTTGTAAGTTGGGGAATTAATTTCCCTTCAATACTGAGGGTCCCAGAGGGCCAACTAGCCCACCAGGTATCTCCAGTATGTGCAGACAGGTGTTCAGAGACCACGCCCTTTTTTACACCTCTCTGCAACGCAGCTCTGTGGCGCTTACTGGAGGTACCTAGTGGGCTAGTTTGACCCTAGGGACCCTTAGGATTCAAGGGAACTTAATTTCCCAACTTAGAACGGACACAGGGCACGTTTACACAGTGGCGAAGGGAGGGGACGGGGCCTGTGGTGACGTGTGCAAACACAACCTTTGGCGTGTTTTAAGTTGGGGAATTAATTCCCCTTCAATCCTGAGGGCCCCTGGGGGCCAACTAGCCCACCAGGTGCTTCCAGTAAGTGACAACTGCGCTACGTTGCAGAGAGGTGGTGCAGGCCGTGCCCCTTTTTACACCTCTCTGCAACGGCGCTTACTGGAGGTACCTAGTGGGCTAGTTTGATCCTAGGGACCCTCAGGATTTAAGGGGACTTAATCTCCCAACTTAAAACGGCCACAGGACGCGTTTACACAGTGGTGAAGGGAGGGGATGGGGCCTGAGGTGACATGTGCAAACATGCCCTGTGGCAATTTTTTAGTTGGGGAAATAATTCCCCTTCAATCCTGAGGGCTCCTTGCGGGACCTGAGTATTGGACTACAAGACCTACGTAATGTGGAAGTGTGACCAGGCCAAAAGACTGCAATTAGCATGTCAGACATAGTACACAGATTAGGCATGGACTTACCCCCTTCCTGCTGCTGTCTGGCCTTCAGCTGCCTATCCAGGTCCAGGAAGACCACCGCCAGTATACGGAGCATGTGGGGGGTCAGGGTCTGGTGTCCACTCCCCTGCGAGGAGGCGACAGCTTCAGCTGAACCCTTGCGATCCTCCGGGTCCAGCCCCGATGGTCCTGCCACCTCTTCTGGCAGTTGCGGATCCAGCGCTTGTAGACCCCCACCGAACGAAATGCCCGGGTGATGGTCAGCCATATCCCCAGCTTCTGGTGGGCATCAACCTGTGAGGGTGACAAAGTTAAAACTCCATTAACACACATGCCCCATATTTGTGCTGCACACATTTGGATATACATGTCATCATCACAAAGGGAAATGAGTGACACAGGTAGTGCACCCATGAAAAAGGACAAATGCCCTGCATGTCTGACATGTTAACAATGCCTGGGACCTGCTGCCTGTGCCGGGGATCGAACCGTGATCCCCAGGTTCCAGAGGCAGTCGCCCTGGCCGTGGCACCACACCTCTTCAAAGCATACACACGTACGGCTGCAAAGCGTACACACGGCTCGGTCATGAACTGTGCAATGCGTATGCATTGTCACCCGCGTCGGAGCTCATTGGTGTGAATATTTGATGGCTTCAACACACAATGACTTGCTTGGGACACATGTGCACACCTACCACACTACAGCATTGGCCACACAGTGTCCCATGGCATGTAAGGCTGCTTTCCCTGTGTGTTGGGGGGGGCAACATTTGGTATGTTGTGTGGCACTTTTGTTCAGCCACTCCCAGGCTGTGCACGTGTTCATGGGGGCAGAATCCTTTGTGTGTTGTGCACATTACCACTGTGATGTGCAACTGTACAGTTATAGGCATGAGACATCACTCCTTCACATCCCTCCTTCACAAGACCTCTGCGACTCACTCGCCTCGTTCTTCCACCACAAGATCGCCGACATACACAACAGCTTCGGCGCACCAACCACGCACCCAACCGCCGAACCAACGCCCCCCACCACCACCCTCTGCGCCTGGACCCCGGTCAGCACCGAAGACACCACCCGCACGATGAACACCATCCACTCCGGATCACCAACCGACCCCTGCCCCCACCACGTCTTCAACAAGGCCTACTCCATCATCGCACCCCAACTCCGGGACATCATCAACACCTCCTTCCACACTGCCACCTTCCCGGAGAGCTGGAAGCACGCCGAGCTCAGCGCCCTCCTGAAGAAACCAACAGCGGACCCCACCGACCTCAAGAACTTCCGCCCCATCTTGCTCCTCCCTTTTCCTGCCAAAGTCATCGAGAAGACCGTCAACAGACAGCTCGCCGCCTTCCTTGAGACGAACGGATCCCTTGACCCCTCGCAGTCCGGTTTTCGAGCCAACCACAGCACCGAGACCGCACTGATCGCAGCCACAGATGACATCAGATCCTTGCTCGACAACAGGGAAACAGCGGCCCTCATCCTCCTGGACCTCTCTGCAGCGTTCGACACTGTCTGCCACCGCACCCTAGTACAGCGCCTCGGCAACATCAGGATCCAAGAGAAGGCAATGAAGTGGATCATCTCGTTCCTCGCCGGAAGAACTACAAGAGTCCGCCTCCCCCGTTCAGATCCGAGGCCACCGAAGTCATCTGCGGCGTACCACAAGTATCATCACTCAGCCCAACCCTCTTCAACGTCTACATGAGCCCCCTCGCAGCCATCGCACGCCAACATAACCAGATCATCATCTCCTACGCCGACGACACCCAGCTGATCCTCTCCCTCACCAACGACCCCGCCACCGCCAGAACCAGCCTCCAGGAAAGGATGAAAGACGTCGCCGAATGGATGAAGAACAGCCGCCTGAAACTGAACTCAGACAAGACGGAAGTCCTCATCCTGGGATCATCGCTCTCCGCCTGGGACGACTCCTGGTGGCCCCCCGCCCTGGGCGCCACTCCCAAGCCAACGGACCATGCACGCAACCTCGGCTTCATCCTGGACTCCTCCCTCTCGATGACCAGACAAGTCAACGCTGTCTCATCATCATGCTTCAACACCCTGCGCATGCTCCGTAAGATCTTCCGATGGATCCCCACCGAAACCAGGAAGACGGTCACCCAGGCACTCGTCACCAGCCGACTGGACTACGGGAACACCCTCTATGCCGGAACCACAGCCAAACTTCAGAAAAGACTCCAACGCATCCAGAACGCCTCTGCACGACTCGTCCTGGACATCCGCCAACACAGCCACATCTCCGGCCACCTGATAGACCTGCACTGGCTCCCCATCAGCAAGAGGATCACATTCAGGCTCCTCACCCACGAACACAAGGCTCTTCACGACCTGGGCCCCAAGTACCTCAACAACCGCCTGACCTTCTACATGCCCACACGCCAGCTACGATCGTCCAGCCTCGCCCTCGCCGCCGTACCACGCATCCGCAGAGCCACCGCCGGAGGAAGATCCTTCTCCTACCTGGCAGCCAAGACTTGGAACTCCCTCCCCATCCACCTTCGGCTGACCCAGGGCCATCTCTCCTTCAGGAAGCAACTCAATTCCTGGCTCTTCGAGCAGTAACGGACCCCCCTCCCCCAGCGCCTTGAGACCCTTCCGGGTGAGTAGCGCGCTATACAAATGCTATGATTGATTAATTGATTGATTGATTGAGTCATGGACACAGTTGCAAGTTGGATATGTTTAGGACATGTCACATACACCCTGAGTCCTGGGAGTGATGGCATGTACATCACAGTGAGACCTGTAGCCACAATTCTGATGTGCACCCACAGTCTATGTGCATGTTGTGTCTCAGATGTGGATGATCAAATGTGCCCAATGGGAGACAGTCTCCACATCCATGTGGTATGTGCAGCAACCTTGATGTTGTGTGTGTGTCTAAGAGACGTCCATGTAGGGCCTGCAGAGACAACAGTGGCCACTACCTGTGGGACTCACGCTTGCCTTGTGGCGTGTACGTGATACGCCATGTCATGCCAGTGTCGATGTGGCAATACAGGGACCCTGGGTATCTGCATGGCAAAACTCTGTGATGCCTGGGAGACATCAGGCCTCACTTGTCACTGTGGTGTGTGTTTGTACTGTCACAACAGTACATAGGTAGGGTTACACACCCCAATGATTGGCTATTGAGCGCTGGTCACACATTGCTAATAGATGCTCTCGGGATCCAATGATCCTGATTGTAGAGACATCAAAAGAGATGGTCCAAACATTAATGGAGGAGATCCAGGATTTGGAAAATAGAATTAAAAATAATCAGGCAATCGAAGAAGCTAAAAGGAAATTAGAGGAAGTAGAAACTGAAATGTCATCGTATCAGGACTATTTAATGAAACGAAAAACAGAAAAACTCAAAAAAGATGTACGATACACAAGTCAAGAGAAAATGTATCCGTACTTAGCTGATAATTTCTATCAACCTCAACCGATTGAGGAAGATCAATTCCAACCTGTATCTGACAGATTTACCAAAAAAGTAGTTACATTTTCAGACACGTCAGACTCTGAAGGCGAAAATTATAACCAATTCCAAACCAATACTTCAGGACGGCAAATGCCAGGTACCAGTAGAGGTGAACGTCCTGGTTTTTTAGCCAGGCGTGGGACGCAGAGAACCAGATGGCGCCCCAGATACCAACAACGTCAACGGGGCAATTACCAACAAACATACAATTACCAGCAAGGACAGAATTTTTATCAAGACGACCCTCAGGTCTTGGTGACGAGACATGCACAATATTGGCGCGAGTAAAGCAAATACCCATTTTCAATCTTAGCGCACACATAATTGATTGTCAGACCGAGTCTATGCTAACAAAAGGTCTATCTTTCATTCCTCATACAAAAACCAACAAGTTTGAGCTTTTTCAGGACCTAATGGCTTTTTTAAGAAGATTAGACTACGGGCCTTTTTTGAAGGACAAATAGATCAAGAACTGCCTATTTTAAATAAATCAGGTTTGACACCCCCATCCACTTTTGTCCCTACACTTGAACAAGTGGGACCAGAGATTGCCATCTTTGAACATGTTGTGTTCAACAAAATAACCACTGCTGCCAAGTTCATTCCCGCGCCTAAATTTAATCTCTCTCGGGAAGAGCATCAAGCCCTGTCGGTTCTCAAGAACAACAAAGACATCACCATTAAGGGATGTGACAAAGGTGGAGGCATAGTTTTGATGGAAACAGAACAATATGTAACAAACATGATCACCATGCTCTCTAACAAAGATCACTATACCCCTGTACGTGTCGATCCCACCAAAAGGGTATCTAAAATGATAATGGACTTGATTAGTACAGCCTTGGATGATGGGATTATATGTGAAAAAGAATGGCAATATCTAAACGTCATTAAACCTAAGATGGCATCAATATACGGGATTCCAAAAATCCATAAAAGTACTACTAATCCGCCATATAGACCCATTGTAACAACTATTGGGTCAGCCACAGAAACATTGTCCAAATACGTTGACGCCATGCTCCGTCCATATGTCCCTAGAATAAGATCATATATAAGGGATACAACAGACATCATCAACAAAGTAGAACAGATACACTTTCAACAGCCCACACAACTCTTGGTCACTATGGACATCGAGGCTTTGTATAGTAATATCCCTCAGGTAGCCTCATTAGAAGCCGTGAAATGGTTTATCAAATTTTTTGATATAGACTGCCCGGCCCAATTCATCATGGAGTGTTTACGTATTGTACTCCAAGAAAACACCTTTGAATTTAATGGATCACTATTTCAACAGACCAAGGGAGTAAGTATGGGGGCTTCATGTGCCCCCACAGTGGCGAACATCTTCATGGCTTACTACGAGCACCAGTACATCTACAACGATGTCGCCCCATTCAGTGAATCAGTCCTTAATTGGTCTAGATTCATAGAGGAGGTGTTTTACATCTGGAACGGAACCGAGGAAGAACTGGCGCAATTTGTCTCATGGCTCAATCTTTGCGATACTAACATCCGCTTTGTAGCCAAGAGTGACAAGCATAATGTTGAATTCTTGGATGTGGTCATTAAGGTTAATGAACAGCAACTCTTGGTTGACCTTTTCACGAAGCCAACTGCCCGCAACACGTTGTTGCATTTCTCAAGCTATCATCCCAAGACCCAGAAAACTACCATTCCATTTGGACAGTTCCTGCGTCTCCGCAGGAACTGCACCAACCTGACGGACTATGATAAGCAGTCCGTAATAATGAAAGCCAAATTTCTAGCTAGAGGCTACCCCAGAAGATTGGTCCGAGACTCATACAAGAGAGCACGATACTATGATCGCCAACACCTACTCGGTACTAAAACTCCTAAACAACAGGATCGCATCGTGTTTATTACACGACATTCAATGATGAATGAAACCTTACGTCAGATCGTCAACTCTAGCTGGCATATCTTGAATGCCACAAGAAGCGATTCAAACCAACTAGCAAAACCTATGTTTGCATACCGGAAGAATAAAAATCTAAAGGATTTAATAACAAGGTCCCGAATGCGACAAGTTCCATCTACTCTGATGCAGACCACCATTGGAGGCCTGCCCGCCCTTAAGGGGAATTTCAAATGCATGTCATGTATTGCATGTAAATTTTCATTGGAAGTAAAACAATACTCCATTAATGGAGTTAAAATAAACCTACAAAGTTTAACCAACTGCAAAACAACCAATATGATCTACGCAGTCCTGTGTCCCTGCAATAAAACCTATGTAGGTGAGACATCGAGGTCCATGACAACGCGACTTACAGAGCACAGGTCAGCGATCAGGACAAGAAAATTGCAAGCGCCATTGGTACAACACTTCATTGACTGCGACCACACTGCAGAAGATGTTCGATGGTTGATCCTAGAGAAGATTAATACCAGTGGACCCCAAGGGACAGAAATTTGTAAAAGGAGAGAGGTCTACTGGATATTCTCTCTGGACACATATAAAAGAGGACTCAATAACGAGATCCCATGGAGTCAAGCCATTCGCTTTAATAACTAACTGACTCTCGTTATACGTCCATCTTCTACATCTTTGTAATTAGGTCAGGACTGGGATTAGTACCATGCGCTTCAGTTTCATTACTTTTACATCTATGAGTACATCACTATGCATCCAGTCCCCATATCGACATTGTATTTCATTTCCTATTATGTCCTCTGAGAAGGATTCTTATGTGTGTGCATCCCTTTAAGAGAACGAATGCTCTTTATCTTAGGATATATGCCATTGGATACATTAAGTCAATGTCGACGGATATCAACCAATCACCACTGATTTTAGGAAATATATAGCATTACGCGTTTGAATCTTGTTTCGACTACCTTCTTCGAAAACAGTCAGCACCAGTATGAAGGAAGACTTAATGGACTAGGTAAGCGCTTTGGGATCAGACTTGGGGTCGGTCTTTTAACATCGAAAGTTCCCTTAGGGGGTTATTTCTTCGGTAAAGAGGCCGAAGCTTTGGGACACTTGTTTTATCTGTATGCAGACGATCCTTCGTCACTAGAGGTCAGCATTGATCTTATGCGGTTTTTCTCTAGATGGCGCAAGCATTTCTATGAAAGCGAGTGGACAATTTACACTCTGAACCATATGGAAGCAGTTAGACGGTTTATGATTGGAGATACTAAACAAACACTAGTAAGTGCAGACATGGCCGGCTCTCTCTGGCCGCTTTTTATCAGTGCTGTCTCTTTCCATTTCCCGTTCTACCATTAGTACTATCCGTTGTGTTTTGTGTTATTTTTTAGCATTCTAGGGACACCTGTATTCCTTGACACCGCATTGGCCATAGTCCACGAGTTACGTTTGCATTCACGCGACTACAGATATATCTGCCATTAAGACGAAAGCCTAATACGTCACCAGCAAGCGCTAAGGATAAAGCGACCCGTTACGATCGAAAACGGGAAGTTCAAACATCAAAGAATCTAAGGTAACATAGACATGGAACTCCCTCCCGACCCACCTCCGCCTGACCCAGGACCACCTCGCCTTCAGGAAACAACTCAAGACCTGGCTGTTCGAGCAGTAGCAGACCCCCCTCCCCTAGCGCCTTGAGACCCTCTGGGTGAGTAGTGCGCTATATAAATGCCTTGATTGATTGATTGATTGATTGATTAGCACTGTAATTAATTTCTGGCTACAAATGTATCAAGCTGACACCAAGCAATCCAAGCTCGGTTATGCTGCAGTAAATCTGCATATAGAGCAATAAAAACACTTAGGAAGGTTTCTCGATCTTTCATTTTTAGATATACTGGGGGAGATTGTAGCCCACCTACGGGAACGTAGAAACTACATCGCTAGGAAGCATTAAGGATAGAGCTATCCATTACGTTTCAAAACGGGAAGTTCAAGCTCCAAAAAATTAAAGGTAACATCAGTAGCATGGCAATTAAGTTCTAACTACAAACGTACTGAGTCGATACCAAGTAACTTTAGCCTGGTTCAGATGTAGCAACTGCGCATATAGAGCGATAAAAACTCTAAATATGGTTTATTGATCTTCTTTCATAGATACTTTGGGGGAGACTGTAGCCTATCAACTGGAACTAATAAACTACACCATACATCTTTAGTCTAATTACACAAGTTGTTACTAGTGTCATACGATCGGTGATAAGAAGGTATGATTTTGAGTTGTTCCTCTTTGCTTTAAATGACACCCAGTTAATTACGATTAGATCTTGCTAATATTTGAACTTATCTTTCAACTTGTTGTTCTTTGTGCTACATAGGTACTACTCACTATTCAATGGGAAAATTTCCAGATTTTCTCACCTTTTTGGTTGCCTTTAAAATATACCCATAAACATATGTATGTTTTCTAAGTTATAGTCTTAGTAATTCTGTTACTAAGTATGAAACTGTGTTCTAACGAGTTTGAATCGACCAAAGCCCAAAACCATGAAGGGCATAGGTTGTTAAACAAACTAAATAGGCGACCCCTGGACCTATCAAACGCTTATTGGATTTAACACACCATAATCTTAGTAGCATCATGTATTTGGTAACATAACTGGAGATAAATTGTTTTAACATGTAAATAACGTGTAAATAATGTATATATGAATTAGATTTGTTTACTTTCTCCTTTTTTTGATATATTGTGCACTTTAGTGACTTGACGTATACAAACATATATAGTTTATTGTTGTTTTTTCTCATTCGGTTACAGGAGTTAAGAAACCATGGCTGCCTGAGGAAGGCTGAACGCCGAAACGCGCGTAGACTTAACAAAGCCATGCTCAACAATAATCTCTCTTATTTTGTCTATATGAATTAATATGTAACCATATGACCAAATGTAATGACATAGTACCCACAACAGGGTTTGTTTATACAAAAAAGACATGGTGAAAAATGAAATGATTGATTGTATATATGTCTATAAACAAATATATAGAGTAACAAAAAATGTAATAAATGGATAGAAACAACCTAGTTTTTCTGAGGTCATAATTGGTCAATGAGACAACATTATACAAGTTTGGCACGTATCTATTATATTTTGTTTGTATGATAGTTCACTGTTTTAGAATAAGTTTCCTATATATTGTTTCACAAATATGTGTCCATGCCCAACAGCACACACCTCAGTACATTGTGTAATCTCATGATGTATCATTTGACATTTTGCTTGGTCATGGCCACATGGGTGGATGAACCGACAATCTTCCTTTGTGCATCTCTGTTCTGCAGGGCACCAGCTGTCCATCGACCGTTCCCAGACCTTGAAACCATGCAGGAACGCGATTGCATCCAACGGTACCAATTCACCAGGCCACTGATTGAGGAGTTGGCAGAGCAGTTGGTGCCACATCTGCTACCTGGCCGGACATACCCTACAGCACTGACCCCAGAGGTAAAGGTGATGGCAGCCCTGCACTTCTTTGCTACTGGTACCTTCCAGTACACTGTGGCTACTGCTGGTGGTATGTCGCAAACTATGTTTAGTCTACTGGATATTCTCTCTGGACACATATAAAAGAGGACTCAATAACGAGATCCCATGGAGTCAAGCCATTCGCTTTAATAACTAACTGACTCTCGTTATACGTCCATCTTCTACATCTTTGTAATTAGGTCAGGACTGGGATTAGTACCATGCGCTTCAGTTTCATTACTTTTACATCTATGAGTACATCACTATGCATCCAGTCCCCATATCGACATTGTATTTCATTTCCTATTATGTCCTCTGAGAAGGATTCTTATGTGTGTGCATCCCTTTAAGAGAACGAATGCTCTTTATCTTAGGATATATGCCATTGGATACATTAAGTCAATGTCGACGGATATCAACCAATCACCACTGATTTTAGGAAATATATAGCATTACGCGTTTGAATCTTGTTTCGACTACCTTCTTCGAAAACAGTCAGCACCAGTATGAAGGAAGACTTAATGGACTAGGTAAGCGCTTTGGGATCAGACTTGGGGTCGGTCTTTTAACATCGAAAGTTCCCTTAGGGGGTTATTTCTTCTGTAAAGAGGCCGAAGCTTTGGGACACTTGTTTTATCTGTATGCAGATGATCCTTCGTCACTAGAGGTCAGCATTGATCTTATGCGGTTTTTCTCTAGATGGCGCAAGCATTTCCATGAAAGCGAGTGGACAATTTACACTCTGAACCATATGGAAGCAGTTAGACGGTTTATGATTGGAGATACTAAACAAACACTAGTAAGTGCAGACATGGCCGGCTCTCTCTGGCCGCTTTTTATCAGTGCTGTCTCTTTCCATTTCCCGTTCTACCATTAGTACTATCCGTTGTGTTTTGTGTTATTTTTTAGCATTCTAGGGACACCTGTATTCCTTGACACCGCATTGGCCATAGTCCACGAGTTACGTTTGCATTCACGCGACTACAGATATATCTGCCATTAAGACGAAAGCCTAATACGTCACCAGCAAGCGCTAAGGATAAAGCGACCCGTTACGATCGAAAACGGGAAGTTCAAACATCAAAGAATCTAAGGTAACATAGACATGGAACTCCCTCCCGACCCACCTCCGCCTGACCCAGGACCACCTCGCCTTCAGGAAACAACTCAAGACCTGGCTGTTCGAGCAGTAGCAGACCCCCCTCCCCTAGCGCCTTGAGACCCTCTGGGTGAGTAGTGCGCTATATAAATGCCTTGATTGATTGATTGATTGATTGATTAGCACTGTAATTAATTTCTGGCTACAAATGTATCAAGCTGACACCAAGCAATCCAAGCTCGGTTATGCTGCAGTAAATCCGCATATAGAGCAATAAAAACACTTAGGAAGGTTTCTCGATCGTTCATTTTTAGATATACTGGGGGAGATTGTAGCCCACCTACGGGAACGTAGAAACTACATCGCTAGGAAGCATTAAGGATAGAGCTATCCATTACGTTTCAAAACGGGAAGTTCAAGCTCCAAAAAATTAAAGGTAACATAAGTAGCATGGCAATTAAGTTCTAACTACAAACGTACTGAGTCGATACCAAGTAACTTTAGCCTGGTTCAGATGTAGCAACTGCGCATATAGAGCGATAAAAACTCTAAATATGGTTTATTGATCTTCTTTCATAGATACTTTGGGGGAGACTGTAGCCTATCAACTGGAACTAATAAACTACACCATACATCTTTAGTCTAATTACACAAGTTGTTACTAGTGTCATACGATCGGTGATAAGAAGGTATGATTTTGAGTTGTTCCTCTTTGCTTTAAATGACACCCAGTTAATTACGATTAGATCTTGCTAATATTTGAACTTATCTTTCAACTTGTTGTTCTTTGTGCTACATAGGTACTACTCACTATTCAATGGGAAAATTTCCAGATTTTCTCACCTTTTTGGTTGCCTTTAAAATATACTCATAAACATATGTATGTTTTCTAAGTTATAGTCTTAGTAATTCTGTTACTATGTATGAAACTGTGTTCTAACGAGTTTGAATCGACCAAAGCCCAAAACCATGAAGGGCATAGGTTGTTAAACAAACTAAATAGGCGACCCCTGGACCTATCAAACGCTTATTGGATTTAACACACCATAATCTTAGTAGCATCATGTATTTGGTAACATAACTGGAGATAAATTGTTTTAACATGTAAATAACGTGTAAATAATGTATATATGAATTAGATTTGTTTACTTTCTCCTTTTTTTGATATATTGTGCACTTTAGTGACTTGACGTATACAAACATATATAGTTTATTGTTGTTTTTTCTCATTCGGTTACAGGAGTTAAGAAACCATGGCTGCCTGAGGAAGGCTGAATGCCGAAACGCGCGTAGACTTAACAAAGCCATGCTCAACAATAATCTCTCCTATTTTGTCTATATGAATTAATATGTAACCATATGACCAAATGTAATGACATAGTACCCACAACAGGGTTTGTTTATACAAAAAAGACATGGTGAAAAATGAAATGATTGATTGTATATATGTCTATAAACAAATATATAGAGTAACAAAAAATGTAATAAATGGATAGAAACAACCTAGTTTTTCTGAGGTCATAATTGGTCAATGAGACAACATTATACAAGTTTGGCACGTATCTATTATATTTTGTTTGTATGATAGTTCACTGTTTTAGAATAAGTTTCCTATATATTGTTTCACAAATATGTGTCCATGCCCAACAGCACACACCTCAGTACATTGTGTAATCTCATGATGTATCATTTGACATTTTGCTTGGTCATGGCCACATGGGTGGATGAACCGACAATCTTCCTTTGTGCATCTCTGTTCTGCAGGGCACCAGCTGTCCATCGACCGTTCCCAGACCTTGAAACCATGCAGGAACGTGATTGCATCCAACGGTACCAATTCACCAGGCCACTGATTGAGGAGTTGGCAGAGCAGTTGGTGCCACATCTGCTACCTGGCCGGACATACCCTACAGCACTGACCCCAGAGGTAAAGGTGATGGCAGCCCTGCACTTCTTTGCTACTGGTACCTTCCAGTACACTGTGGCTACTGCTGGTGGTATGTCGCAAACTATGTTTAGTCGTGTGCTACGCGATGTCTTTGAGGGGATGTTGCATTTCCTTGACCTGTACATCAAGTTCCCTAGCCCAGCTCAACTCCCTGAAATAAAGGATGCCTTTTATACACTGGTGAGGATGGCGAACGTCATTGGATCTATTGATGGTACACATGTGGCCCTGATACCACCACAGGCACATGAGCAGGCATACATTTCCACTCGATCAATGCCCTGGTGGTATGCTCTGGTGGCTCTTGCAGAAATGTGTATCACACATGTGTGTGCACGTTTCCCCGGTTAAGCGCACGATGCCTACATAATGAGGAGTAGTCGCATTGCACTGCTGATGTCACAGACGCCAGCTCAGCATGCCTGGCTTGTCGGTGTGTACTGACTGTTTCTCATTGTGTGTGTTTGGCAAAGTTGTATTCCACCCTCTTTCAAAACTCAGCTAATTGTTCAATTGTTTGTGTGTAGGTGACTCCGGATACCCCAACCTGTCGTGGTTGCTGACAACCCTCAGGAACACTGTGACACCAGCCGAGATGCGCTACAATGAGGCACATGGTCGGAGCAGGAGGGTGATTAAGCGACATTTGACCTCATGAAATGCCGCTTCTGCTGCCTGGACAAGACCGGAGGAGCCCTCCTTAATGACCCTGCAAAGGTGTGCAAAATTATCCGTGTAGGCTGCATGCTACAAAAATGGCAGTGCGGAAGAAGGTGCCTCTCATCCAGGATGACAATGACCGACCTCCGCCACCTGTGGAGGATCCCGGCCTGGGCCATGATGCCAGTGATGATGAAGATGAGGGTGACGTCCGCACACAGCTCATCAACAACTTCTTCACCTGAATGTGAGTTTACAGGGTTGTTATGTCAATGTATGGAGTTAGCCTAAAATGTGTTGTGGCTGCTCTGTTGCTGTCTGAGTGTGTCTGTATGCCACTTGACTGGATGCGTGCAGTGATGTGTCCATTCAGGTGGTCTGTACTCCACAATAGTGTAGAACTGCTAACTTGTTTCTGTGTAGGTTTCTTGTGACATGTTTTGTGCATGTGTATTGGATTTCTCTCCTGTTCTGCTGTGCTTTTGACTGTGTCTTGTGTCTGTCCTTCCCAGGGTACTTTGCCTGTTGTTTGGTCAACACTGACCCCAACACCCAGAATCCAACACCAGTGTGGGAGTAGTCAATTGCCATCAAGTGATGTGCCACACACCCCTGGACTTCAATTCTCAGACACTTTGTTACTGTGTGTCCACCGTAACGTACAATTTCCTTGCAACTATTTTAGAATAAACATGTTGCTGATGTGTAATGAACCTGTGCTATGCTTTGTTAGGTGTGTTGTCTGTCTTCCCACATCTGAGTGACCCTTGCTTACCTCACGTGTGTACTTGTTACCACTGACTTTGTATAGGTGTTGTGTCTGTGCACACCAATGTGTTTCATGTCAACATCATTGTGTGGGATGAGTAACATGGCCATGGTGAGTATGTGTTTGTTGCACTTGGCCCTTCTGGCAGGTTCACCCCTAAACATTTTGCGATTATCTTAGCTTTTTCCCTATGGAGCGCCTCTAGGCGCTTTAACACTGTGTCCCAGTGTAAAGTGCGTGCGCTCTGGGTTACATTGAATGAGACTGACCTGCCCTCCCACAGGAATGCATGGGGAATGTGTGTGTCCCTTTTAGTTCCTGATGCGTGGGGAGTGCAGGGGCGAGTTTGGTATGTGCAGACTCGTGAGAGTGAATACTGCGCGATGATGTGTGCGGCGTTAGTGTGTCTAGTATAGAAGTGCCACTTCTAGACGCTGGCAGAAATGTGAAGTGACTGTCTGGATGGTGATTGGCTGGTGTGCCTGGCTCCAGGAGTCAGGATGGGTCTGCCCCAGTGGTGAGTGGAGAGATCTGCATGTTGATGAGTCGGAGGAGTACACCTGGGACCTGAATAGGGCTGGGCTTTCCCCACACAATGCTGGCTCTGCCCCCTGTGGTGCGACTGATGACTCTGGCCTGTTCTGTGAATAGGGAGAGGGGCTGAGCAAAACAAAGTGCTCAGGAACCAGTTGCATCTGGTTCGCCCCTTCCCTGCACCTTGAGACAAAGGAAACCTGTGTATAAAAGGGGGCTGTGACCCCATGTAAAATGTTCTCTGCTGATCTTAACTGGGGGTGTCAGGTTCCACTGCGACTCCTCCGGCCTTGAACGATGCACAAAGGGTTCCACCTCCAGATGTCCCCGACTCTGGATTACACCAACTCAGAGTACTAGGGCTATCAGGTGAGGGAAAGGAATTAGGAAGGGAACTGCGGGGAGAAGGATACCTGCAACAAAAGATTACATAAACAACAACAAGAAAACAACATCGCTACTCTCTTTAGGTCTCACTAGGTATAACTAATCCGTGTGTCTCTACATACACCTAGCACGCACCACATCTCTTTAGGGATGCCCTTTACCCCATGAAGGCCATCCAGAGCCATAACCCATCAGGCAGTCAACGCACATCCATCCAATTCCTCCCCTTTCTGTCCCGAAATCATAAGCAAAACACTGCTGTTCAATCCAGCAGTTTCAAGGGTGTATTCCAAGGAGTGTTTAGGCAGTCAACAAATAGTAACGCTAGCAGTAGCACCTTGCTAGCTATAGAACCAGCTATGAGTCATGAAATGAAAAAGACCAATGAAAATATACGTTGTAGCCCAAGGCCTCCAGAAGAACTACTGGCCACAGAAACCAAGTCTTACCTGGAACCGCCTCCCCTTTCTGTTCGTGCCTGTCGGGCTGTAGGATTCTCTCCCCTGGAACCTTCGCCGGGGAAAAACGCCTTCTTGCTGCATGAGGCGTGCGAATTTCCCCAGGTCCTGACCGCCGTGAGTCAATAATCCGGCTGTGAAGCGGCGGCGCTTACCTCAGCGCCCCGCGGTGGTCTCCCTGCTCTCGGGAACCACGAACGTGGATTCACAGAAGCCTACCGTTCCCCGGTCGACTTCCTTGGGCAACGAAATCCGTGCTCTAGGGTAGACGCGGTGGCGCTTGCCTCCGTGCTCCGCTGCGGTCTCCCGTGACTCGGGACACGCAAAAGGCCTCCCCTTTCACCAGGCGTCCTCCGACAGCTTGTGAGTTCTCCGTACTTCCGGATTCAAAACGACAGTATAACGCGCGCCTCTCGGCTCGCTTCCCCGGGATTTAAGGCTTTGACCACGCCTTCCTGCAGCCGGGTGTTCTGGGCGTTGTAGTCCCGGGTCCTGCTACCGTCCTGGTAGGCGCCCATGCTCAGCGCCTGACAGGGGGGGCCTGTTGCTGCTGCTGGGCGCCAGGAGAGACCGACACTGGGGACTGCCTCCCTAACTGGAGGGCCCTGGGAGTTGACCCTTGGGCCCAGCCCTTGCCCCCCTGCCTTCCTAAAGACTTTCCCTGGACTTTGCCATGCTGGGGAGAGCTTTCCACTTTTGATCCTGGACTGTGGACATTTGCTTGTATTCCCTAACAAGCGCTTTGCTTAGCGCTGGACTTCGTGAGCAGTTGAGAATTCCCCGAGCTCTGGAGGATTCCTCCGTGCTCCGAGGAGAAGCGGGAGCCCACCCCGCATTCTAGTGCCTGTCGCGGGTGTCCACCCCGCTTATTTCTTTATTTACGGAGCGGGAGCCCACCCCGCTTTGTCCTTTTAATTACCAGAGGGAACCTACCCCTCGTTTGCCCACTTCACTCTCTATTTTTACTGCTGGGAGCCCACCCTGCTTAGTAATTTTAATTACGAGGGAGCCTACCCCTCATTTGCCGTTTAACTGCCGCGACCCGGCGACCAGGAAGTCAGGCACCCTCTGGGGGCGGGCCACGAGACGGAAGCCGTGCCCGGAAGCAGGAAGCAGGCGGGAGCCTACCCCGCGCTCCTGCGTATGCCCCTAGAGACGCCGTGACTGAGAGGCCGGTATCTTCCCCCCCGGGGCTCCCCAGAGCGAGGGAGAGCCCCTGTGTGCAGCGGAGGAGCAGAGAAGTGGGGAAATACCGGCGGGGCTCCCGTGAGTTAGGAGAGCCCCGTGTCGTGAGAACCACCCGGAGGAAGCCAGCGGAATCCGGTGAGTGGTGCCGGCATTCGGGTGTATTTCTGAGTCCCAGAGCGGGACTCCAACGTAGCGCATACGGTGCAGGTGCCTGGGACCTGTGACTAAACCCCGGTGAGTGGGGCTCAGCCGCTGGGTGGTTGGGGGTGTGTCGGGGTACGTTTCTCGGTGCCCCCCCGTAGCAAAGTCAGGGCACTGCGGGCGCCGTGCTCGTTCCTCCTCCCCGCTGCCCCGCTTGACAGTGGGCAGCGGTAGCGGTTGAGGGAAGAGGTGTCGTTTAGAGCTTGCATGCTCCAACGTCTGGGGCAGTATTATTCCAGAGCCTGTGAGGCTCCACGAAGGGAGCATTGTTAATCTAGAGCGCCAGTGTGCTCCAACGTGGGTCATATTTGTTTAAAGGCACAGTGGTGCCCCGGCTCATCTTCCCAGAACCCAGCACCCTTCTTTCTATGAGTGCCCACCTTCCTGCCTACACAGCTGCCCAGCAAGTAGTGGTCAGCTGCAACGTTTAGCCCTGATCTTTGCGCCTTCTGATTTGACTGCGTGCGCAGTCCAGCCCTGACTCTGTGGAAAAAGGGCGTTTGAGCCCCTGAAAGACCGAGTTGGCCTGGGGACAGTTTTTTGTGTTGTGCCCTCTCCTAGGGTACATGATTATTTTTACATATGTACTTTTGTGCCTGTGCATTGCCTGTATGCTTATGTTCTATTCCCAACTTTGACCAGTAGTTACTGGTTGTGCGCTACAGTTCAGATTTGTTCTACCTTTTATGTGCATTGCCTTGATGCTATTTTTATTTCTAACTGTGCCTATGCGTAGGCGAGGGTTTTTCCTAGTATAGGTTATGCTAGTGTGTTCATGGTTCCCTGCGTGCTATATGCCTAAGGTGTTTAGGGTTGCGTAGGGTGTACTTACCTTTTACCAGTGGTTACTGGTCGTGCGCTACATTCATTACTTGTTCTGCATTTCTACATTTACAATTTGGTGATTTGTGATGATTCTGACAGTGGTCCCTGTGGCCCTGTCTTGTGTAAATAGTCCCCTGTATATTCTGCCCAGTGCCAGTTGGCACAGTGTAAATTGTGTGAATATTATCTAATGTGTTTTGGAATAATACAAAGGCTATTTCTTTATATATAACCTTGTGTGGAGCTTCTTTTGTGGTGGGCCTTGGGTGGTGTTGCTGGGTGCGCGTGCAAACGCTTTACACATTGCCTCTGGGATAAGCCTGACTGCTCGTGCCAAGCTACCAAGGGGGTGAGCAGGGGTTATCTTTGGCGTGTAATTACCCAGCCCTGACTAGAGTGGTGGTTTCTGCCTGGCTTTGGCGCAAACCCTAGCCAACCAGAAATCCCATTTCTAACAGTGTTGTGTTGAATTAGTGGTGTGTCTCCCTCACATGTGTCACATCACCATGACTCACCTAACGGTGTTCACATTGTTGTAGTATTTTGCATGCACTGTGTTGTTTAGCAGATCAACATCTCCATGACACATGACAATTTGGAATCACAACAGAGGCAAGTATGGTGTACTGGTGAGTTTATTTTCGAACATGTGTGAGGAAAGAGGACAGGATGGTGGGTGCTATATATTGGGTTTTGAATCCAAAGTTCACAGTAGAGTTGGAAGTGTTGGTAGATGAAATGTCCAGAGTAAAGTCCACAGTCATCTGCTACATTGGACCAACATGGACAATGTGAACGGGTTGCGCACAAAGAACATTGTCCAGAACAGGTTTAGAGGCCCTGGGGGATGTGCAGGGATATCTGTGTCTCACATGTCCTTCTTCGGACGACCCCTCTTCTTCTTGGGGGGAGGGTGATCATCAGGTGCATGCCTCTGTGGCACAGGGGACACTCCGCCAGAGTCCTCCTCCCTCCCTGTGGCACTGGCAGATGGTGTGGCAACAGATGTTGTGGCCACACAGGGAGGTGTGGACATGTTTGTGGTGATCTGGCGGAGACATTGGAGTATGTCCCAATGCACCGCAGTAAATGCATCCCACTTTGCCTCCATGTGGGCATGGTGGGCAGCCTGCTCCTGTTGTATGTCCTTGAGGATCCCCACTACCTGGCCAAATCCTCCGGTGCTATCCTGGTACGCATCTATGATGCGTGCCAGTTGGAGGTCATCATGCAGTCCAGACCCTCTGCAAAGCACGCCCTCTGCCTCCCACCCCTCCCAGCACCCCTATCCGCACGGCCAGGACCAGCGGCGGTACGCACAGGTGACACTGGGACCCCTTGGGTGGTGTTGCTGGTGGTGTTAGCTGCAGTGTCGGGTCAGGAACTTAGATCCGGAGAATAACCAGGTCCACAGGAGCGAGGATAGGATCCCCACTCTCCCGTAAGGTAGGTCTGCTGGTCGGTACTAGTAAAACCCACGACCAGAGAAAAATACCTCTAGGGAGAGAGGAGACGACAACAGGACCACATGACCAGAATGACAGCAGTGGGCTGGTGGGATAAAGCTGTAGCATGCAAAATATTAAACAGGAGAAACAAAGAAAAGGGACAGGTTAGTTCAGGAAAGAGTAACTTGTTTTGCGGAGATCCCCCAGTCAGGCAATGACAGTTTTGCACCCTCTCACACTCACATAGCGGGTTAAATATCCAAAGTTTAAACAAGGTCCCAACAATCAGCCTCTAGGGAGTGAGGGTGCTTCGTCCTAGGAGGTGACTAGGAGCTTAGGTAGAATCTTCCTATGATTAAATGGAGTCCAGAGTTATGTAGGCATGGTAAAATTCCTTCCTTATCCAAAATGCGTTTCAACAAGTTCTCCTAGCGGAAGTTTAAATGAAAAAAGAGTTCCTCTGACCCGGAGTTGGAAATCACTCGAGATCTTCGAAGTGAACTCTACATACAGTAGTCTCTAGAGTCTCGTTGCAAAATGGTGTACTAGGAAGAACTCGTGGTTGCTTATCATTCACAAAAGAAAACGTCTCCCAGGATTACAAGTGTTCTGGCCACATTTAGCGCTCCAAAACAAAAACAAAGTAATCAAAAAATAAAGGTACCGGATTCTTGTTATCGGCAGATCCGAAGGTTCCGTAGCTCGATAAACGGGCAGTATTGTCGTCGGGGAATCTTGAGATAGTCTGAACAGGGAGAGCGCGTCAACTCTCTGGTTCGGCAGTAGTCCGTGAAATGCCAAAGGAAAACTTCCCTTGGACTGTATACTCGGTGCTCCCGTAGGGATTCGTGAGACACCGGGAGGTCAGGAGGGAGCCAGAGGATCCAGCGAACTCAACTGTTGATGCCTCAACAAAACAGTTTTTTCCAGGCAGGTTCTCAGAGGGTGAAGCGACAGGAATACAAGCATTCCCCAGGGTCAGAAATGCGAGCGACGTTGCAGTGTACCGAACACAGGGCGTGGTCCAGCACAGCTGAAGGAAGCCAAGAGCCGTACTGAGGGAATACGCTCAGTTTAAACTGACCGCGCAAGGCAGCATGGGAAGGCACACAACTCCACCCCCAGAATCAGGGTATTATGGGTGATGTAGTGCAGGGTGTGGGAAAACAGAAAGAAGACAGGAAGCTTGACGGGTAACAGTTCTCCCCCCTAAGGGTCTACCCACCGGTCGGGGCTTCGTGGGATGTAGGGCATGGAATCTCCTAACCAAGACAGGGGCATGTATATTCTCGGCAGGTTCCCACGATCTGTCCTCAGGGGCATATCCCACCCAATCTACCAGATACTGCAACTTCCCCCTATGTCTGCGGGAATCCATGATTCTTTTTACTTCGAATTCTTGTTCTCCATTAATGATGACAGTGGGAGGAGGAGGTTCGGAATGGGAAGGAGGTTCGTATCGTTTAAGTAAGGAGGTATGAAAAACGGGATGTATCTGGTATTCAGGAGGTAGATCCAACTTAATGGCAACGGGGTTGACAAGACTTTTAACCGGAAAAGGACCTACAAAACGTGGTTGTAATTTTCTCGGGCCTTCTAGTCGCAGGGTTTTGGTAGATAGCCATACCATGTCCCCCTCCATATATGCAGGAGCAGGACGTCTATGTCTGTCTGCTTGTTCTTTCATGTGTTTCTTGGCCTCGTGTAAGTGAAAAGTAGCCGTATCCCAAATAGTATGGAGCTTTGTATGATGCTCTGCCACAGCGGGGATTTGTGTCAGTGAGAGAGGTAAATGCACAGGTAACCATTGAGGGTGATAACCATATGAAAAGAAAAAGGGCGAAACCTGTGTAGAGGAGTGTTGGGAATTATTATAAGCAAACTCGGCCAGAGGAAGGGCTTGTACCCAATCATTAGTAACTGTAGATAACAAACAGCGTAGATAGGTTTCCAATTTTTGGTTTGTTCTTTCTGTTTGTCCATCGGTTTGGGGTGATATGATGAAGAAAGACGGTGGTCTATTTTCAATACTTGACACATTCCCTGCCAAAACCTGGAGTTGAATTGAGGGCCTCTGTCAGACACAATGGTAGCAGGCAAGCCATGCAGCCGAACTATGTGTGTTATAAACACCTCTATGAGCTCTTTAGCAGTCGGTAGTTTCTTTAAAGGGTTAAAATGAGCCTTCTTGGATAGCATGTCCACAACCACTAGTATGGTATTAAACCCCCTTGTGTTTGGTAAATCGGTTACAAAATCCATACTGATGGAATACCATGGTGAGGGAGGGATGGGCAAAGGGTGTAGCAGGCCCGCAGGAGCGCAATGTTGGGATTTCTGTCTGGCACAGGTAGGACAGGCCTTAACATAGTCGCTTATGTCCTGAGAAATTCCCTTCCACCAGAACCACCTTTGACATAGTTGTATTGTCTTTTCGCTACCAGGATGAGCTGCCATAGGCAGGGCATGACACCACTTGATGATCACAGAACGCAGTTCTAGGGAAGGGAGATACAGTTTATCCTTATGATAAAACAGGTGGTCTACTATCTTGTTCAGTGGATTAGCCGTCCATTCCTCCATAGGGAGCAAGGCATAGGCAGCGAGTAGTTTATCTAAGAAAGAGCCCCCTGCCACCCCGTCTCCCACTGTTGTGATCTTATGGTGTGGAGTGATGAGAGGGGGGTTTTCTTGGCTGTGTTTTTCGTCTTTCCCTATACGAGAAAGTGCGTCAGCCTTGCCTTGTCTTACTCCTGGGCGAAAAGTAATCACAAAATTGTATTCGCTGAAGAAGGACACCCACCTCATCTGTCTGGGGGTAAGGGCTTTAGCAGACTTAAAAAACTGGAGATTTCTGTGGTCAGAAAAAATAGTAACGACATGAGGGGAGCCCAAGAGATAATGTCTCCAGTCCTGAAAGGCCCTTTTTATGGCCAGTAACTCTCTTTCCCCAATGGTATAGTTTTGTTCAGCCGCGGATAGAGTTTTCGAAAAATAGGCCACAGGGTGCAGAACGCCTGTTGTCTTGTCTCTTTGGGATAATACACCACCCACCGCATATTGTGAGGCGTCAGCTTCAACATAACATGGTTGGGAACTATCCGCATGTCGTACCATGGGTGCGGACACAAATTTATCCTTCAAAGCTATGAAGGCCTGTTCTGCGGCCTCATCCCACTCGAAAGCAATTCCCTTTTTCAGCAATCTGGTGATGGGAGTGATCAGGTCGGAGAAGTGATCTATAAACCTTCTATAGAAGTTGGAGAGTCCCAGGAATGATTGCACTTCCCGCACCGTAGTGGGACTAGGCCAAGAAGTTTTTGCAGAGACCTTAGCAGGATCCATATGAATCCCCTCAGGGGAAATCACAAACCCTAAGAAGGCCACTGTGGTGACATGGAAGAGACATTTGTCTAGTTTTGCGAAGAGATGACTCTCTTGCAGACGTTGGAGAATCTTTGTCACGTGTTGCTCATGTTCTTCTTTGTTCTGAGAATATATCAGAATGTCGTCGATATAGACAATAACAAACACATCAAGATAATCTCTTAATATGTCGTTAACAAAAAATTGGAATGCTGCGGGGGCATTGCATAACCCGAAAGGCATTACGCAGTACTCATAAAGGCCAAACTTTGTGCGAAATGCCGTCTTCCACTCATCTCCCTCCTCACACGAATCAGGTGATAAGCCCCACGAAGGTCTAATTTCGTGAAGATGGTGGCCTTTTTCACCTGATCCAAAAGGGAAGAGATGAGCGGAAGAGGGTACTGATTTTTGATTGTGACCTTATTGAGAGCGCGGTTGTCCAGACACGCATGTAGTCCGCCTTCCCGTTTCGGTATAAAAAAAATAGGAGATGAGACTGGTGAAGTGGAATGACGTATAAATCCTTTTTTGAGCATGTCTTGTAAGTACTCATATAAATACTTAGTTTCAGGCTCCGTGAGAGCATATATTCTGCTAACCGGCAGATCCGCCCCAGGAACCAGGTCAATCCTGCAATCATATGTTCTATGAGGTGGTAACGTCACCGCCTTGACCTCATCAAACACATCTTTAAAAGAGCTGTATCTTTGAGGTAACACTGATGATGAAAGCGTCTCAGTAGCGCAACAAAGCGACGAGAGTTCTTTTGATGTGTCTTTATAACAATGCAAAACACAGTAATGGGAATGCAGGGTCACCCTCCATGATACCCAATGAATGTGGGGGTTGTGTACCTGTAACCAGGGTACTCCTAGGATGGCACCGAAAGTGGGGGTGTCAATTAAATCAAAAGTTATGGTTTCTGAATGGCCATTGTCGCATACCATTGTGAGTGCTGGGGTTTGATAGGCAAGTAAGCC
The DNA here is from genome assembly GCF_964204655.1 of Triturus cristatus. Taxonomy (NCBI): domain Eukaryota; kingdom Metazoa; phylum Chordata; class Amphibia; order Caudata; family Salamandridae; genus Triturus; species Triturus cristatus. The sequence continues at coordinate 1,268,563,169 of NC_140582.1, forward strand.
TGACGACAGTTCAGTCCCATCCACTGCACGTACTTGTTCAGGTTGAGGTTTAGGAAGGAAGGCTTTGCCTAGTGCTCTGGCCAATGTAATATCTAAAAAATTACCCGTGGCTCCAGGATTCTAAAAGTATGGGTAGTGTCTTTCTGTGTTGTGAAGGCATGATCAATACCACATTCAAAGTAAAGTGCTTAGGCACTAGACCCACTGTATGAGCTACCAAGGGTGAGATCTGCATCGCCAGAGGACTTGGAAGAGCGATCCCTTTATCTTCCAAGTCTGTTAGTTTTCCGTCAGTGTAGCAGATCCGGTCTTTACTAAAGGATTCTTAACAGGCGCTTTGGGTTTAACAGCACATTCTCTAGCGAAGTGTCCCCCTTTACCACAATACAAACAAAGGTTGAGTCTTCGCCTGCGTTCCCTTTCCTCGGGAGTTAAAGGGCCTCTTATTCCCCCTATCTGCATGGGTTCGCTAACATCTTTCACCTCTTTCTTCTCCCCTTTAGGCAACAAAAACCGAGGGTAATCTACTTTTGTTTTTTCCCCTTTTCTTTCACTGAGGCGGTGATCTAGTTTTACCACTAAGTCAATGAAAGAAGCACAATCTTCAGGAGGGTTCACTATTTGGGATAGGATGTCTTTCAAGTCTTCTCGGAGGCCTCTATAGAAGAGAGAGGTTCTCTTGTCTTCGGGCCATTGAGTCTCAGCTATAAGCCTATTAAATGTAGTAATATACGTCAAAAGGTCTTTGGAACCTTGTTTGAGACTCAAGAGCTCATTATCACTAGCTTGCATATACAGATGTCTGGCAAATAGACTCTTTATTCTTTCCTTGAAGCTTGATAAGTCGTAGAGCACAGGATCATCATTTTCCACTAATGGCACAGCCCATTGTGCAGCGTTGCCCGTTAGGTAAGAAATGATAAACGCCACTTTGGCGGCGTCATCCGGAAAGGATGCCGCTCTGCGTAGAAATTGCAAATGACATTGGTTCATGAAAATGCCATATTTACTACTATCTCCACTGAATCTTTCAGGCATGGCTAATGGAGTAGGGGTTGGAGATACCACAGTCACGTTAACAGGAAGGGCCCCACTCCCCATGGAAGAAGGAACAGGAGAAGAGGGCGTAGGGACCTGAAAATGTGCAGGCTGTATATAACTTCTTTTGAATGTGGGGGTGCTCTCTACCTGTGGTTGTGTTTTCAGGATGTCTAATTCTGTGTGTAACCGTTGGTTTTCATTTCGTAGTAGTCTAAGTTCAGATTGCAAGGCTACAAATGCGGACGTCAGTTCGTTCATAGTTGTTTCAGTTGTTTCTAAAGGCATAGACCCAGCCATAAGCGGGTCTAAGGCGGCAGCCTTATCCATCCTCGCTCGGGGGATTTAAAAAAAACGTGGGCTTGGCTTTCTGTCGGGTCAGGAACTTAGATCCGGAGAATAACCAGGTCCACAGGAGCGAGGATAGGATCCCCACTCTCCCGTAAGGTAGGTCTGCTGGTCGGTACTAGTAAAACCCACGACCAGAGAAAAATACCTCTAGGGAGGGAGGAGACGACAACAGGACCACGTGACCAGAATGACAGCAGTGGGCTGGTGGGATAAAGCTGTAGCATACAAAATAATAAACAGGACAAACAAAGAAAATGGACAGGTTAGTTCAGGAAAGAGTAACTTGTTTTGCGGAGATCCCCCAGTCAGGCAATGACAGTTGTGCACCCTCTCACACTCACATAGCGGGTTAAATATCCAAAGTTTAAACAAGGTCCCAACAATCAGCCTCTAGGGAGTGAGGGTGCTTCGTCCTAGGAGGTGACTAGGAGCTTAGGTAGAATCTTCCTATGATTAAATGGAGTCCAGAGTTATGTAGGCATGGTAAAATTCCTTCCTTATCCAAAATGCGTTTCAACAAGTTCTCCTAGCGGAAGTTTAAATGAAAAAAGAGTTCCTCTGACCCGGAGTTGGAAATCACTCGAGATCTTCGAAGTGAACTCTACATAACACAGGGCCCGATTCACAGAACTAACTTAAGACAAAATCCTAAACTTACTACTTTTGGTATTCACAGAAGTTAGGATTTGGTCTTAAGACAAACTTAAGACAAACTTAAGACAGACTTAAGACAGACTTAAGACAGGCTTAAGACAAACTTAAGACAGACTTAAGACAAACTTAAGACAAACTTAAGACAGACTTAAGACAGACTTAAGTTAGGATTTTGTCTTAAGTTTGTCTTAAGTCTGTCTTAAGTCTGTCTTAAGTTTGTCTTAAGTTTGTCTTAAGTCTGTCTTAAGTCTGTCTTAAGTCTGTCTTAAGTCTGTCTTAAGTTTGTCTTAAGTGAGTCTTAAGTTTGTCTTAAGACAAACTTAAGACAAAATCCTAACTTCTGTGAATACCAAAAGTCGTAAGTTTAGGATTTTATCTTAAGTTAGTTCTGTGAATCGGCCCCATAGTCTCTAGAGTCTCGTTGCAAAATGGTGTACCAGGAAGAACTCGTGGTTGCTTATCATTCACAAAAGAAAACGTCTCCCAGGATTACAAGTGTTCTAGCCACATTTAGCGCTCCAAAACAAAAACAAAGTAATCAAAAAATAAAGGTACCAGATTCTTGTTATCAGCAGATCCGAAGGTTCCGTAGCTCGATAAACGGGCAGTATTGTTGTCGGGGAATCTTGAGATAGTCTGAACAGGGAGAGCGCGTCAACTCTCTGGTTCGGCAGCAGTCCGTGAAATGCCAAAGGAAAACTTCCCTTGGACTGTATACTCGGTGCTCCCATAGGGATTAGTGAGACACCGGGAGGTCAGGAGGGAGCCAGAGGATCCAGCGAACTCAACTGTTGATGCCTCAACAAAACAGTTTTTTCCAGGCAGGTTCTCAGAGGGTGAAGCGACAGGAATACAAGCATTCCCCAGGGTCAGAAATGCGAGCGACGTTGCAGGGTACCGAACACAGGGCGTGGTCCAGCACAGCTGAAGGAAGCCAAGCGCCGTACTGAGGGAATACGCTCGGTTTAAACTGACCGCGCAAGGCAGCATGGGAAGGCACACAACTCTTCCCCCAGAATCAGGGCATTATGGGTGATGTAGTGCAGGGTGCGGACAAACAGAAAGAAGACAGGAAGCTTGACGGGTAACATGCAGCTTCCGGGGGGTCCTTTGTCCCTGTGCTGTGGATGTTCTGTGGCCTTGGTCTGTCCGTGTTGGCGGGGGTGCCCTGTCTGTTTCCAGATGCTGGAGGCATGGGTACAGGGAGTGCAGATGTTGGTGCTGCTGGTGCTGCATGATGACTCACACCAGAGGTGCCAGGTTGTTCTTCGTCATCCGAAGAGGACAGAGACAGAGTCAAACCAGAGAGCTGAGTGTCCACCAGAGTCTGGGACTGGGAATCCTCTTCATTTGGTGCTGTGTCCCAGCACCACCTGTGTTTTGAACAGACACACAATGTAAGTTATGTTTCTACACGCATCAATGGTTCACAAACATGACATTTTCTACTGTACGTACAGATGCCTGCCTGTACACTGCTTTGTTCTGGCTTGTCACGGACAGAGATTGATATTGTTGTTGCACATAGCCCAGCCAAAATGAAACATTTCAATGTGCATGTTGAATGTGTGCATGCCCAGCTCATGGATAGATTTGTCGGTACATGACCATTACTACTCAAGGGCCTTCACATTGCTGACACGGGTATGTCATCCCTGTACACATGTGAGATTTAACAAGGACATACGTGCTATTCAACTGGGGATATGTTGTACTATTGGGGCATGTGTGGTAGCAGAGTTTGCTAGTCTTTGTGTGCCACATTGGTGTATTGGTACAACCTGGTCACAGTCCGGTATGCCTGTGATCTCTTTGGAGAAAGTGTTTTTTTCCAGTGTTCCTAGTTCCCATCTCATTTCATACAAGTGATGATGTCACCATCGTTAATGAGCCTGGTGCTGAGTTTTGTACATGCATATGTGATTTGACTTGTCAATGTTCTCCATGGTGACATGGATTGGGCAATGTGGCACTCTGGCTTTTCAATGCTCATGACAGTGAGGGCCGGTGATGTGTGTGTTGCAGTTTGGCTGCTGTGAGTAGCAAGTCTCCTCCAATGCTGTCCAGGTTTGACCTTGTGTCTACAGTGTCTATGTCAGTGAGTGGTGTGTTGTGTGAAGGATGCCTATGTTTCAGCATGATGTAGGAGTGGAATGCAGGGGACGCCAAAAACCTTTACCTTCGGCAGGGACTACCTGTCCCATCAGCATCCTGTGCCTCCAGTGCTTTCCCAGGAGGGAGGAGCTGCATGCCTGCAGCGCAAGAAGCGCGAGCCCACAGCGCGGCGCGGGATGCAAAAAACCTTTACCTTCAGGGGGACTACCTGTCCTATCCGCATCCTGTGCCTCCAGTGCTTCCCTCAGGAGAAAGGAGCTGCCTGCCTGCAGCGCTAAAAGCGTGAGCCCACAGCCCTGCGCGGGACGCCAAAAACCTTTACCTTCGGCGGGGACTACCTGTCCCATCAGCATCCTGTGCCTCCAGTGCTTCTCCCAGGAGGGAGGAGCTGCCTGCCTGCAGCGCTAAAAGCGCGACCTCACAGCGCGGCGCGGGACGTGCGCGGGCCGCGCCCGGGCAAAGCCCGGGCCCAGGGTGGGCCCGTCCTTGCCCGTCATTGCCCATAAGAGGTTGGGCTGGGCCAGGGCTCTTGGTTTGCATCTAGCGGCACTTGAGGTGAGCCTATGACCAGTCGACTAGTCACTGCAGGCCCTTTTGCTGGCAGGGGTGATTAATTTCCCCACAAGGATGAAGTAGTGCCTTCTATATGTTGATTACAGCTGTCAATTGCGCTTGTTTGCTCTGCCCCGATTGGTGTACAAAGAGACTTGTGGATGGTGCACAGCTTTACTGAACCAGCGAGGTGTACCCTTTTTAGCGCTGCTGCATCAGCTTTGGTGGGACGAGGTTCCAGGGTTTTAAGGACGGTACCAACCTATCGTCATGGCGCCGGCACCCTGGGATAGGACTTAAACCTCCAGACTGTTCCTTGACTATCTCAGCTGACGCAAGTGAGGGGGAGGCGTGTCAACTGCGCTAAAGCACTGCCTCTTCTACCGCGGCGTGGGACGCCGCTCGGTTGTAGCTCAGAGGAGGATGAGCTGAGCCACCCCACCTACACTAGGTCTCTTATCAGGGGGGTCAGTCTAGTTTTACTACTGTTTCATCATGACTCCAGTTGGGGTTAGTCTTTTGGGGAAACAAAAATCGGGTGTAGGGGGCGGAGTAGTTGGAATCCTTGATGCGTTTCTAACTAGGGACTCATGCACGAGATCCAACTTACGGAGCGTAGGTTATCGTTAGCACCCCTACCATCAATAGGTCCAGGCAACCCTGCCCCTTCCACCATGCCAACCTAAACTAATGCCCCTATAGTTGCTCCTATAGGCTTGTTGAGGCAGGTTACTCCTGTCTCATTGGTGCACCCTGACTCCACCCCAGTTAGTCCAGATAATTCTTATATAGCTTCTCCTGTTACCACTAGGGGTAGGAAAGTGAAACAATCTAAGCTAGGGGTGGCGGGTGCAAGGGGAGAACCGGCACCAAAGAAAAGGAAAGCCCGTGCCCCAGCAAAAACACAATCTCACCAGACAGGGGGTATAATTCAGTAGGCTCCTATCAAGGGGGCTGGGGTGCGTCAGCAACTCCTTAGTGATTGTTCCATTGTTGACGATATTCCTGACCCAGAACACTGCAGCAAGGAAGATTATAGCAAACAGCTACTGCAGAAAATGTCTTCTCTAATTGACCCCGTGTTGCTGAAACTTGCTTCAATTGAAGACAGGCTCACCAAAATAGAGCAAGGGCTCCCCGGAATTTCCCCACCCAACCACACTATGGGCCTCATGTAGGTAAATAAAATTTACCGATTCTTAAATACCGAACCGTACCGAATCGGTATTTAAGAATCGGTAAGTTATATGTAGGTAACAAGTCAGTAACATTTACCGAATCGGTAACATTCGGTATTTTCCGAATCGGAATTTACCGTTTCAGTAAATACCGCGGTGGTATTTACCGAATCGGAAAAACGAAATCACATGACTGTTTGAAACAGCCAATCCTGTGCAACCAAATCCCACCCAAGTAGGAAGTGGCCACACCCAGGCAGGTGCACTCAATCAACAGACTCAGGAGAGGCTTGGAGTGCAGAGGAGAGGCAGGGAGCCAGTGGCTGATTGTTGAGACCAAACTACACTAGTTCCAGCCAGAGGACAGGAGGGGAAAGGAGGCGCAAGGTGAAATTCAGCCCCAAGGAACTCCAGGTGCTAGTGGAGGAGGTGGTGAAGCAGCACCAGAAGCTTTTTGGGAAGCAATCCCTGCAAGTGGCAGAGTGTGAGAAGCGCACCATTTGGCTGGCAATCCAGGCGCAGGTAAATGCCGTGGGAGTGACCCACAGGGACATTGACGTTTTGAAAAAACGCTGGTACGACCTGCGCATCGTGACTAAGAGGAAGATGGGGGACATCCAGAAGGAGGCCAGCCGGACAGGAGGTGGAACTAACAGGGCACCTGCCCTCACCGAACTGGAGGAGCTGGTGCAGTCGACAATCGAGCCCGAGAGTGTCGTGGGCCTTGGGGATGCCGACAGCTCTGCCAGAGCCGCCACCCAACAAGGTAAGAGGAATGCACAGCAATGTAGCCCCCCCTACCCCTATCCCACATCCCCCAATGTGAAATGAGTATCCCACTCCAGTCCATGTGTTACTGCAGACAGGCAATGCATTATGGGAGATGTAGTCAGGGATCCCCCACCATGAACAGAATAGCACAGAACAATGATGCATGGTACAGACATTAGCCAAAAGCAGACAGAGGACAATGTGAGAGTGTTACAACAATTTATTGTCTTGCTTGCAATGCATGCCTTCAGGTACACTGAGCTGATGTTGCATTTCTGTCCACAGACGTAACATCACGCAGGACTGCAGATGGCACAGGAGAGGGGGCACACCGTCAATCCAGTTCAGCTACGGGCAGCACAAGTTCTGGCCAGAGAGCGTTGCCACTGCCACCATCCCCAGTACCTGAGCCTGCATCCCCAGTACCTGAGCCAGCATCCCCAGTACCTGAGCCAGTATCACCACTCATGCTGGAGTCACCGGCCACATCAGCGCCTGCAATAGTGAGGTCGAGGAGGCGTGCTGCTGCCAGGCTGCGCGTGTTGCACACACCATCTGATGACAGCAGGGGCCCGGAGCCAAATACTATGCCCCAGGATGGGAGACATACCACTGGGCCCTCCACCTCACAGGGAGAAGACACGGGTGCAGGACGGCGCCGCAGGTCGCGTGAGCAAAGTCCACCACCAATCCATCTCAGCCATGGGGTCTTTGGGGGCCTTGAGGCCAACATGTTAAAACAACAGCGCCTGCAAACAAAGGCAGTCATTTCAGTACAGCGGCATGTGCGGGGACTCAGAACAACATTCAGACACATGGACAGGAACATCGGCGCAATGGCGGCGGGGATTTCTGACATGGCAGCGGGCCTGCGGGACGTGTCACAGTCCATGCAGCTGTTGTGCAGCAAGTTGGACGCAGAGAGAGCTGCAAGGCGCCGTGAACGGCAGAGGGGAGACAGGCACACCAGGGCACTCAACCGCCTGGCAACTGCAACATCACTTCTCTGCCGGCGCTCAGTGAACATACAGGAGGGCCTGACACACTGCAGCAGCGACGTCACTAGGGGGATGGTGCAGGTCACCAATGCCCTGGAGGTCCTATTGACCAGTCAGGCGGCCACAAGTGGTGCAGGGGATGCTGCTGAAAGCATGGACTCCAGGAGCAGCATCACACCCCCCGTCCCAGAAACACGCAGGAGCAGCAGGCGGCATGGGGCTGGCACCAGTGAGGAGGCTGAATCCGTGCCATCCCACAATGTAGCGCGTGGCCGCAAACTTTGATGCTGCACCGCGTAGCAATAGACTATTGGGTGACGTAACCCTGGTCTTCACACTTGTGAATGTGCAATGTTACCTGATTTGCATAATCTTGGTTTCGTGGCGTAGTGGCGCATTATTAAACTACTACATGACAACCAACAACTGCCTGTGTCCCCTTACTTACTCAGAAATAGTCGCATGTGATCTCTGCCCGTCTCACTCTCCCATCTGTTGCTGTTGGCACTCCATCTGCGTTGGCCTCTGGCTTGTCCTCAAAATCTGTGAGTTCCACCTCTGTACCTCTCTTCGTGGCAAGGTTGTGCAGCATTGCACAAGTGGCGATGATCTTGCAACAGATGATGGGTGTGTACTGGCGTGCGCCTCCGCTCTTGTGGAGGCAGCGGAACCTGCTTTTCAATAGTCCAAACGTGCGCTCCACCACGTTGCGAGTAGATTTGTGTGCCACGTTGTATCGTCTCTCACTGTGGGTTGATGGGTGTAGGTAGGGAGTGAGGATGAATGAGCGCACGGCATATGCACTGTCGCCTGGGTGAGTGAAAGGGAACCATCAGTCACATGCCTCAATACACTTAGATTTGCTAGTTTCATGGTGCGTCACTGTTACTTACCTAGCAGGAATCCCTCTCCAAATTCTCCGGCAAGCAGTCGTGTGTACATCCCACTGTTCTGGAAGATGTAGGAGTCGTGGGTGCTCCCAGGAAACTTGGCAACAATGTCAGTGATGATGTTCCCTACATCGCAGATCACCTGCACATTGATGGAGTGGGTGGACTTTCTGTTCCTGTAGATGTGCTCAGTGGCAGCTGGTGGGCAGATTGGGATGTGTGTGCCATCAATACAGCCAATTACATGGGGGAACTGTCCCATGCGATAAAAGTCAGTTTTAGTTTTCTGCAGGTCAGCCTGTGTGTTTGGGAAGCTGATGTAGTGGTGCATTCTCTGCATCATGGCATCCAGGAACTTCCTGAAGAAAGGGGACAGGCAACTCTGGGATACACCGCCCACCGCAGCTATCACCCCCTGGTAACTGCCAGATGCGAGGAGATGTAGGCTGCAGAGTACCTGCACATGTGGTGGTATGGCATGCGCCCTTGGTGTTGGCTGGTCCAGGAGTGGGTGCAGGTCCCTTATCAGGTCCATGATGGTTTGGGGGTGTAGCCTGTACCTTTCATGTATCTCATCCTCAGTCAGTTGGAATAGTGTGATGCGCTGTCTGTAAATGCGTTCCTCCCGTCTCCAAATCCTCAGTCCTGCTGCCTGTAGACGTAGACGCCTTGCAATGACATACAGAGCGGCCATGTTGTCCACGCTGATGCATTTTGGGATTTCTTTTATGCACTGTTGATGATTACCACCTGCTTTCAATCTGTGTTAATTACCGACTCTTAATTACCGAATTTCATCGATTTCTAAAATACCGAATTTACCTACATGTCTTTTTCCGTTTTACCACTTCATATTTACCACTTCATATTTACCGAATCGGTAAACATGTATTCGGTAAATATGAATCGGTATTTTAGAACTCGGTAAATATGAATCGGTATTTACCGCTTCATATTTACCGATTTTAGGTTTTTGGCCTCCTACATCTCACTTGACTAAATACCGGTCGGTAACGGGAAATTTACCGAATTTCGGCCGTTACCAACCGGTATTTGGCTACCTACATGAGGCCCTATATTACCAGGCCATAATGTCCAACCAGGTGATGGGCGGGTGGACAACAACCAACTGGGGTGGACAGCAAAGTGAGTGGCTTGTAAATACTATACCTAATCCTCTTATTGAAGCCACGGCCAATAATCAATCAAACTCCCCAATTGTAGGTGGTCCTGGTCTACATGGTGTCCCCCCAGCCTCTCAAGCTCAGAGATTGGGTAGTTTGCAATCATTCCGTCAATTGCTAGCAGAGACAATCCACCCCCCAACCTCTCTACACCTACCATCGGAGGCCACCCCTTATACTGTTGTTTTGGGGAATGTCCCGGAGCTTGGACCTCAGGCACGGGAACATTGGTCTACCCTACGCAATAAGGCCCTTCACCTTCTCAGTACAAGAACTGGGCTAACAACAGACCTGTTTACAGAATTCAAAATGTTGCGCAGGGTTCCATGGGTGGGGAAGTCCCAAATTCTTTTTAGGGGGGATTGTGTGGTCTTGAGCTTTAGGTCACCTAGCAAGGTTCAATACATCCTGTCGGGGGCAGGGAATCGTGTTGTAAGGGATACCATTTCTGTATTACCATTGGGTTTTTTCTATCAATCCACCATTGAACCCAGTGGTGTCAATACGAGAGGGACTCTACAAACACACGGGTTGTCCGATTACTTAGCCCCCGTGAGTAATCGATTCGATGCCCTTTCTACTCTGGATAGTAATGACTGACTCAGCAGTGATGGGGGGCCTGTAATATTCACAGCAAGCCCAATTAAGGGGTATTTGGGATTCGAAACAAGGTTCCCCAACTAGAGATCCTTTGAAAGGCCTGTATTACGGCCTATATAGGCAGCCGGGGTTGTAGGGATTTCATTGGGCTCTTGGAACATCGCGGGGCTTTTGCCCAAAACTGAATCCAGTGACTGGTCAACTTTCATTGATCAGCATGATATCTGGGTATTTCAGGAGACATGGGCCATGGACCAAGTCCACCACCCTGGGTTTCTTAATTTTTCTAAATCAGCCCAAGGGGGGCGTAAGGGGAGGCCTTCGGGCGGGCTAACATGCTGGGTGAGACAGCAAGCGAGTTACACTTTTAAGGAAGTATTTATTGACAGCCTGGATATCTTGGCCCTTTGTTTATGCTTGGGTCATGATAGGGTATCCTGCTAATCAACATTTATGCAAGAGGTCAGCCGGGAGGCAGGCAATCTGAGACTGTTGAAATCCTTGATGGGTTTCTGGACAGTAGGAAAGTAGGGCACTATTTGATCATAGCGGGGGATTTTAATTGTTGTTTTGAACCCCTTGGTCTTGAGGATGGTAATCTAACTTCTGACGAGGACTCCCAATGGAAGATCCCCTCCTTAGATCTCAGACCAATTGAAAAATGGACTGAAGCTGCTTTGCAGCTCAAGGGGATGTGTCTGGTGAAGGGAGTAAGGGCAGCAAATGGAAGGACTCAGTCGGATCGGATGGGTGCACATACTTATAACAATGGCGTAAGATCAAGCAGGATAGATTTCATCCTTGTTAGTGTCGATTTTTGGGTACACTTACATGATATGACGGTCATTGAGCGGGCCGAAAGTGATCATGACCCACCAGTACTATCTTTATTGGCGCCAAGTTTAATAGCCAATCCCAATATGGTTGAGGCACACAATTTAGTGGTAGTCGCTGTCACGAATGATGAAAGAAGAGTTAGATGGGCCAGGCTTATCGAAAGAGAGGGGGACCTTGAAGAGATGAAGTCTATGGTTGGCCATTCGGTTGCTATTCTTAATAGTTGTCACTCTCAGGAGGTCATGAACCGTATTGCTCTGATCGTACATAGGGAACTATTCACTAGTTTAAAACCATTCTCTATCAAACGTAACCCTAGGAAGAGTAATTCAAGCGTCAAGATGGCTACCTGGTATAATAAGCTTTGTAGAGAGTCATATCGGGAGCTAACAAAAGCTATTAGATCTAAAAATATGGGTAAGGTAAGACTGGCAAGGTCCAGGTATAAAGCAGTTAAAAAAGCAGCTAAGACGGATTGGAACGACAAACGCTGGCTCGACCTACTTGATGTCACGAGAGAGACATGACTACATTTTGGCAGTTAGTTAAGTGGGGCAGTAATGGGACACCACACATACCAGTGAACCACGTAGCGCCAGACACGTGGGTTGAGTTTTTTAAAGCCCAATTTTCAATTGTAAATACTGTTGATACCCACCCACTACCAGGCTTTATGTCTAACACCTTACTGTTTGATAACCTTGAGGTTGAGAAGGTCCTCTCTCTGTTGCCTAAAGGGCGGGCTCCCGGTCCGGATTGTATAGCGGCTGACTTGTTCCAGTACGACAAAGAGAATTGGGTCAAATATATGACATTTATAGCCAATGCCATAGCCACTCGTGCTCCTCTCCCTGATACCTGGTCTAGAGCCATTATATTACCGATATATAAAAAGGGTGATCGCTCGTCCCCTGCCAATTACAGACCGATTAGCCTTATTGACTCCATGCAGAAAATAATTGCCAGATTGGTCCTTAGTAGAATCCAAGTGTGGATTGAGGGGAATGAGATTTTGTCACCATTGCAGGCAGGCTTTCGCCCTTTTACCAGCACCATTGACCAGATTTTTAGGTTTATTATGATTTACTGGAAGGTAGTCATTATAGGAGGAGGGTCCCTATATGCAGCCTTTATTGATCTAAAGTCTGCTTTTGACTTGGTGCCACGTAATAAAATGTGGCACACCTTTTTGGAAGTAGGGATGCCTCAGGAGCTACTAGCCTCGATAATCAAGTTGCATAATTTGAACTACGCTCAGGTGCAGTGGGGCCCAAAGTGCGAGATCACAGCTAGTTTCCCTGTCCTAAAGGGTGTGCGCCAAGGATGCGTCCTGGCGCCGACATTGTTCTCCCTGTTTATTAACAGGGTTGTCCAATGCTATTCCACATACCACACAGACGCCCCAAGTTTGGGGGGGTTTAGGATACCATTGCTCATGTTCGCGGACATACCCTGATCCTATCTAAGATGCAGAAGGGACTGCAGGCTGCATTGTCCAGGTTCGAGGAGTTCTGCCGCGATCATGGGCTCGTGGTTAACGTGGACAAGACCAAGTTTATGGTCTTTCACCATCATAAGACGATTCAAAGCACTGTATTCATGAACAATGCCCGTTTGGAACAGACAGAAGCATTTGCATACCTGGGGATTACTCTGGGCAAGAAACTTGGCTGGAAACCACATATTGATCTTTTAGCTTTGAGACACGCCCAGCTAGCAGGAGCTCTTGTTAAAGAACACGAGCTCTCATTTACCAAGCCTATGGCTCCTGTTTTAAAGTTATATTATACCAAGGTTATTACCTCAATTCTATATGGAGCGGAACTATGGGGGTTCGAGGACATCTCCTCTCTGGCACAAGCTCAGAATAAATTTGTCAGAGCTATTACGAGTCTTCCGCAATCCACTGCATTATTGCCCCTTTTTTTGGATTTGGGTTGCCTCCGAATCGAGGATTTAGCTCGTTTTAGACCAATAGTGTTTTGGCGACAACTTTGGGTTACCCCTGAGCTTTCCCAATATGCGAAATCCCTTATGGATTTCAGGGGGGTTGGCTTTACGGGGAAGATCAAATGGTTACAGGATGTAAAAAATTCCCTATGTGGGATGGGGATGAGTGGCCTATGGACGCACCCCGATGAAAATCCATTTCCGTCTAAAAGGGATCTTAAGGCAGCCTATTGGGATAAGGTTAAGAATAAATACTTTTCTTTTTCCATTAGGCCCACCCTATCCTCGGACTATTTGATGCACAAACAGGATTTTGTGTTTGAAGCATATTGGGATATCATTTCCAGACCGGAGGATAGGAAACTATACCATCAGTTTAGGGTTGGCTCTCTCCCAATCAACTCCTTTACTTTTAAATGGCAGTTAGAAGGGTCCGAGCATTGTCCTGTCTGCCCAGCTCCGCTGGAATCCATATCCCATTTTCTGTTGGCGTGCCCGGCTTATAAATCCCCTAGGCTTAAATGGCTCAAACCAATTTGTATGAATATGGGTACCAGATCGGCTATGGTGGCAATAAGGATTTTGCGGACATCTACTGATGCTCCTATAGTTGTAGCCTTGGCAAAAGTTCTGAGATGGGCATGGTTCATTTGCTGCAAAAAACTAAAAGAAACGCAGGCCTAGCTGTAGCCATAACAATGTAATATAACCTCAGTACAGCATTACTAATTAATCAATTTTTATCTACAATGACCGACTGGTTTTATACTGTATTTTTGTATTTACATGGTTTTATAGTGGCTCTCGGTTGTTGTCTATTTTTATTTGTCATATGTACTGTACTAATTACTGATTTGCCATTTCGTTTTGATTGTTTTTATTGCATTGTGTTTTTATCCAAAAATTCTCTTTTTGAGCTTTTTTGTATGAACTGTCTTTTATGATTATTTTAATAGAAATAAAGACTTAATGAATGAATGAATAAATGCAGCTCACAACAGCACGAGTGTGAATGCGAACATGCTATGGTGCCGGCTATATTGGTTTGTCCCTTCCACTCACTGTCAGATGTCCCCTGTCAATGATGTATATGTGAGTTCCTGTGTGTTTTGTACAATGTACCATATATATGGCTCTCCACATTTGTAATCTACAAGACACACCTCCCCTGCCCGGCCAGGGGGCACCCCTGGACACTGCATCCCCAGACAATGATTTTGAACATGTGGTTGCAATGGTTGTGTGTGCGACCGGGTTTTGTTTGGCCAGTGCATATGTGTGATTGTCAGCCACATCATTTCTCAGGCCCAGTGTCAGACATCTTGTCAGTCCCTTACCACTCCCTGTGAGGTGAGCATGGTTCAGTGTGAGCTTGCTGGGCCATGTGGGTGGCTGGGGATTGTCTGTGACTGCAACTCCCATCATGCTCTTGGCTACACCCCCTTTCCCAGCATGCCCATACGTCCTTCCTCTTGACTCTGCTTCCCTGTGAGGGGGTGTGACAGCAATGGCAAGATGGCTGACTGTAAAATCCTGGTGTTTGTTTGGCTACAAGTCCAAAGAGAGCCTCTATGCTTCACACAGTAGCACCAAGTACGGTGTATCTTTTTCTGATATTTCACTGAGGTGTGGGTCAATGCATTCTACCCGGTGAGTTGTGTGGAGTTTGTGTTGAGGGGGGGTGTCTCCACATGCTGGTAAGTATGGTCAGAGCTGTCAGTCCTCCTTTCCACCCGGCCAGACGTCCCACCATGAAATGTGCTTCCATTGGAGGGCGTGCAAGTTGTCTTTCAGGATGTCAGTCAGCGGTGGCCTGCTTCTGATTTGCACACAACCCCTACCAGGGCCTTGTGCTCCCCACAGCAGGATCCAGTGTCAGCCATCCTGTCAGTCATTTTCCACTCCCTGTGATGTGGGCATGTTTCAGAGAGGACTTGATGGGCCAATTTTGAGGGGGAGCATTATCTGTGACTACAAACCCCATCGTGCTTTTGGATACACTCACTTCACCTGCTTACCCACTATTCCTTCCTGTCAGTCAGCTGCACTGTGAGGTAGTATGTTTGTGGTGGCAAACTGTCTGACAGTGTTTATTTGTCTTTGTGCCACTGACTTGCTCTATTTGTTGTTAGGTTTGTACATGTCATGATACAGTTCCAAGTCACTATGAGATAGCAGGTATTGTGTTTGTCTGACTAGCATACACATCTTGGGATGATTATCTATTGGTTACTGTGGCTTTGCTAACGGTGCATGGTTTCACTGTCCCCTTGCCACACAATATTTAGTATGCTGTTTGTGTACTCACCAGGCTCTGGTATGTCTGTTAGACCATGGACGCTCTCTGGTGGTAGGCTGACCCGCACCTTCTCCTCCCAGGTACTGAAGGAGACTGGTTTGGCAGGAGGCTGACTCAAGGCGTGATCTTGCTCGATGAGTTTCTTGACCCTCCTGTGAATGTCATACCACCTGTTCTGGATATCGTCCTTTGTGCGCAACGTTGGTGCTTGTGCGTTCACCTTGTCCACAATCCTCGCTCACATGTTGGTTTTCTGTGACATGGGGGTCCTTTGGACCAATGTACCAAACAAATGTGGCTCTACTCTGAGGATCTCGTCTACCAGCACTTCTAACTCATCATCTGTGAACTTTGGATTCTTCTTTGGGGGCATGGTGATGGGTGGTGGTGGTGAGTGAAGTGTGTGTGAGGGTGCAAATGAAGGTGGGCTAGTGTTGGTTTAGCTAGGTGTATATGTGAGTGCTTTTGGTGAGGTGCTAATGGTGTGTGAGTTGTGTGATGGGTGAGTTGTGAGTGTGTCTGTGGTTGCTGTGTGATGGTGTTTGCTACTGACTGTGTCTCCTATTTGCAAAGGATCATGGTAGTGATTGATGTCCTTTATATAGGTGGAGTTGTGGGTGTGTCTTTGTCCCAGGTTTTTTAAAAATATTTATTGGCTTTGTCATTGCTTGTTTGGTCCTTTTTTTGTATTTTTTCCTTTGGATTTTCTAGTCATGAAGGAGACGTTCTTCTGACCGAGACGGATGCTGATGTTGGCTCATGCGGACTTCTCGGCCTCGTTCACGCTGACTTTCTTCTGTGTTTCATACGTGTCGGTCACAGAGTTCTCTATTACTTGTGGGCCCTGTTTTCTGTTTGTGCGGCTTGGGCTCCGTGCGAGTCGGTCTGGGTTTACACGCATTGCATCGTACTGTGCGGATCGAACGTTGCGGGTACGTGTCAGTCGGGTTCATTGTGGGTTCGTGTCGGTCGGTGCAACTTGCGTCGGTTTTCCGGCTGGATCACTATTTTCCCTACGGCTCGGTCGTACGGCTTGTATTCCATACGTGTTGGTTGTAATTCACATGCGTTGCATCGTACTGCACGGGTCGTATGGTGCCGGTCCGTGTCGGTCGGTCTTCGGTCCGGGTCCGTGACGGTCGGTACGTTTTGCAGCCGGAATCGGAATCTGCCCCTTAATGTGCAAATAAAGAATTCTATAAAATACTCAATGAATTTCGAAAACCAAATTGCCTAGAAGGAACTCATCCTGTCACTTAAGATTTCACAGACAAAATGGCAAATCATTACACAGACAAAGCAGACACGTTGGACTCGTACTTAAAACAGAAACAAAGCACCAGCACTAACCCTTGTACAAAACAACAATCCAAGAATACTCTAACCAAGCCTCTCCGTTCCTTCCACCACATCTCACATGATTAATTTATGGACCTGGTCAAAGCAAGCAGGCCTGCCGGCAGCCCTTCTGGCCCCTGTCCACCAAGAAACTTTCAAGACAATTCTTTTAACTACCTCTGCTGCCACTCCAGTAAGAAGAATCATCAACGATTCCTTCACTACTGGAATATTTCCAGAAGAACCCAAAAAATCACACATACGCCCTTTACTGAAGAAAAAGAAACTTGGACCCGCTGAACCCTGACAACTACAGACCCATTACAAATGGACCTTTGCTGGGCAAACTGATAGAAAGAGCTGCGTCCGCCCAGATGTCACAATTCATTGAAGAGAATCACATACTTTTAGACTTCCAAACAGAATTCTGTCCAGGAAGAGGCACTGAGTCTGCCCTCCTTGCCATCTGGGATGACCTGAAGAATACAGTTGACCACAATGGGGTTGCTGCGCTACTCCTCTTTGACCTCTCAGCTGCCTTTGACACGGTTGACCATGACACTCTGAAACAAAGACTCTATGAAGCCGGCATAGAGGGAACTGCTCTAGACTGGATCATGTCCTACCTTTGAAACAGAACTAATGTCATCCATACCCCACCTTTCTCGTCCAAACCATACTCCACAAAAGCAAGGGTCCTTCAAGGCTCTATCATCTCGCCCATGCTTTTCAACATCTACATGAAGTAATTACCAGTACTGATCAATAAATTTCACCTCACGTGCTATAACTATTCAGATGACACGCAAATACTCCTTCAACTGGAATGCCCCAAAGTCATTGGAAAATCACCAATTTTCAGCTGTCTGAAGCCGTGGATCAGTGGAAGACTTGGAGCCATCTCAAATAGAATGCTTCAAAAACTGAAATATTCACGTGTGGCGATTGGAAACATTACAATCCGCTTGCCGCATGACGTAATGAACTGGGATCACAGCCTAAAGTATCGAAGGAAGTAAGAAACCTCGGAATGACAATGGACTCCAAGCTGTCAATGAATGCCCAAGTGGACAAACTAGCAAGATCAAGCTTTGTCACTATAAAAACGCTGTGACGAATTTTCCCTCATTTGGGATTTTCACACAAGGTCCAAGCTACCATCTCCCTTGTTCTGTCCAAACTCAATTACGCCAATAGCCTCTACCACGGTTCATCTTAAATGACCATGAAAAGACTACAACGGATTCAGAACTCGGCTGTCAGACTACTCTTGCATATCAAACCACGAGACCACATCTCCCCTGCCTTGAAAGTCCTGTATTGGTTACCGGTTGCCAGAAGATCTATGTTCAAGCTGCTTTGTATCACCCACAAAGCAATAAATGGAATGAGACCACTCTTCATCAGGAATTAAATCACCAAACACATTCAACAAAGGAACCTCCGCTCTAAAGGAGCATCTCGCCTCAAAATCCCAAGATACAAGAAAAAATACATGGGTGACACATCCTTCTCTGTTCAAGCAGCCAAACAATGGAACTCTATACCCCCCAACATAAGGTCTACCAACAACCACCTTATCTTCAGAAAACGACTCAAGAAGTGGCTCTTCCCCACATAAGCACCATACGCAAAGAGAAATGTACAGCATATCTGTGGTAACCCTGTATCCAATGTTCATGATTCTGTATTTAATTTATTTATTTGTCCCTTTATTTGGTGTGGGATCTAGAATGTAGAATGTAGAGTGGTGTTTAGCTAGAGTGTTCTGTAGGTGACAGTTGTGGTTTAACCTACTGTGGCTGGGACGCTTTGATGGATGATCTTGAAATAAAGAGGACTTCCTTTACTCTTCAACATCGTGGAATCCTGCTTATTACACTGGTGACGACCGGGATCACTCAAAGAGGTAGAAACCCGTGGTGAACTCTCTTACTTCATTTAGTTGAATTTCATGACGATACGTCTCTGTGAGGTGAGATCTAATCTTGCAAGCGTCCTAACACACCATGTGTTGTTCCTATCTGAAACGCGCATCCTTACTTATGTATGAGCTTGACGATCGTCCTGTTTAAGACTACTATAGCTCATAACTCTTTCCTAATATGATCGCTGCCTCATACTCTACTTTTGCGCATTAAGTGTTAGCCCACCCCATGTTTGCCATCTGTTTCGTATTTATTTTTGGATTTCATCGTGTACTTACGTAATTGAAAGTTTCAGCACGCTCGGAACCTCCCCGTGCTTTGTTTTGTTTCACCAAACACGTTGCTGCCGTGAGCTTGTAAACACGACGATCCATGATAATCAGGGTGTCGCGCGCTGTATCGAGTGCGTCTTGTTGGAGCTTGCTGGCGTGACACAGCGTGAAAGGCGCCGACCGTGCCTTCTGGAGGGTTGTTATTTTTTTTCTTATAAAAAAAGAAACTCTCTGAAGGCTGCTGACTGTGCCGTTACCTTTAAGAAACTTGCTGACGTAGGAGCTGGTACACTTCCTGGATTGACGTTTCTACGCTGCCTTCTCACAAGAATCTGTGTCTCACGTATCCTAGCAACACTCCAACCTGGCTATACTTTGAATGCCTACAGCTACTTCGCTGCTTGTTTCTATGCTACGCTGACAAGCACAGCTTCTTGTTTTACATTGCACTGACAAACACAGCCTTTTGTTTGTCATATCTCGCTGACAAACACAGCTAAAAAGGGGAAGACTTTCAGTTTGCTTTTCCTCATAACCCACTTGTTGTAATTGATTCACATGTGAATGGTGACTCGTTGGTTTTGCCTGCTTTACTGTGCAAGTGAATATTATATATCATTTGTGTTTAATTTGTTTAGGGTACACATATTTTGACAATCTTTTACATTGTTTAATTATTCCTAAAAAAAAAAAATGCAGAATGTAACAGCAGCACCATTCTTTCTTTCTGATCCTGGGGAGCCCCCAATACGCTGGTCTAAGTGGACAAAGGTATTTCTTAACTACGCCAGAGTTTGTGGGGTATCTCTAAGCACAGAGAGAAAGTTTTCACTTTTATTGCATTGTTTAGGCTCAGAGGGTCAAGATGTTTTTGAACACCTTCCGGATCTTGACGATGATGAAGCCGATAATCTTAATGAATTTGAAATTGCTCTAAAGAAGTTGGATAAACACTACCTTCCAAGACTCAGCTAAATTTTAGAACAATACCATTTTGGAAGACGCGTTCAACAAACGGAAGAATCTGTTGAAAGTTACATTACAGCCTTGCGCAAATTGGGTGCCACTTGCAAATTTGAAAGTTCGTTAGAGGAACGCATTCGTGATCAGTTTATGCTTGGTTGTAATGTGGACAAAATAAAAGACGAACTTTGGCAAAAGGATGATCCGAACCTTGATGAAGTCATCAAGTTAGCTAAGAGAATTGAACATTCTGTGGCATGTGTGGAGGTTATTAAAAAGAAGGAAAATGATCATTCTCAAGAGAAAGGCCAAGAAAACGGTCAAGAAAAGGTTCAGTCTATTGACAAAGGCTTTCAAAAACAGTCCTCTTCGAAATCTTCTTTGAAAAACATTGACCCAGGCACAAAGAGTCGGCCTACAAATAATTTTTCATCCAATTCCAGATGGAAAGAGGATAATAGAGTCAAATGCTTTTGTTGTGATCTTTATGGTCATCTTGCTAATGATAAATCATGTCCTGCCCTTTCGTCTAAATGTCACATCTGTGGGAAAATTGGTCACGTGTCTAAAGCTTGTAGGTCTAAGAAACCCAAGTCCAGCAAACGTGTTAAAGAAATCTTCTTTGATGAAGTTGACTCTGAAAGTGATCATGATGGTCTGCATTGTGGGGAAATTATCTCTACAGGTGTTCTCAATAAGTGTAAAGGCCCTGTAGATTGTGTCCTGGTGAATGATTGTAACATTAGAATGTTGTTTGATTTGGGTGCTAAGATTTCTCTTATACCAAAAGATTTCTTCGACTTAAAGTTACAAGGTAAAGTGGAAGTGCATAAGCCTGACATCAAACCATTGGCATATGTAGGGCAACCCATAAAACTCTTTGGTTACTTTCTTGGTAGCATAGTATACAAACAGAGATTAACAGCTGGGAAAATATACATATCATGTAGGGGTGACAGCATCATCAGCTGGTTTCACCAAGCTGACCTAGGAGTTTCCTTAGTCCCTGGGGAAGATCCTTGTATTGTTCTTAGGGATTTAACAAGTTCAGATGTCTCCAAAAACATTAGGAGTGTAGGACTTCATGATAAACAGGTTGCTTGCATGGATCATTTCAAAACGAATTTACAATCTTAATTCCGTGAAGTCTTCAATGAGAGCCTGGGTTGCCTTTCAAATTATGTCCATAAAATTGTTTTAAAGCCTGGTTCAAGTCCCATTTCCTGCAAGGTACGGAATGTTCCCCTTGCCATGAGAGATTCTATGCGTCTCCAACTTGAGAAATTAAAATGGGACGGTATCATTGTAGAGACTGAAGCTTGCCAGTGGTTGGCTCCAGTTGTTCTTGCACGCAAAGCCTCAGGTTTAGTGCGTCTTTGTGTGGACTTGCTTGCACTTAACCGTGCTGTGGTTGCGGACAAGTATCCACTTCCCAACATTGCTAAAATGCTCACGCAACTAGAGGATTCATGTGTTTTCTCAACTCTTGATTTGCGTGCTGCTTACCATCAGGTAAGAATTGACCCAAAATCCATGGATCTGACAGCCTTCGTCACCCCGTTTGGGACTTTCAAATTCACTCGTCTTCCATTTGGGCTTGTCTCTGCCGCCTCTGTTTTTCAGAGAGTTATGGAAGATGTGTTGAAGGACATAAAGGGAGTACAAATTTATCAAGACGATGTGCTGATCCATGGCTCTTCACAAGCTGAGCATGATTCGAGACTTAGGTGTGTTCTTGAACAGTTTAGCAAGAGAGGCTTGACGCTTTGCGAGAATAAATGTATATTTAATCTTAGGGAAATAGAATATCTTGGGCACAAATTGACTTCTGATGGTGTTAAACCCAAAGAAAGCTTAGTCAAGACTATCGATAACTTGCCTGTTTCTCAGTCACGTGAGGAACTTGTAACTTTTTTAGGTATGGCCGAATATTATAATAAATTTGTGCCGCATTTCGCTACTCGCACTCATGCTCTTAGATCCCTTTTTAAAAAAGGTGTGAAATGTATTTGGACATCTCAATGTCAGATGGAATTTGAAGAGGTCAAGGAAGCTCTCAAGTCAGCTCCTTCCTTATAGAGCTTCGACACTTCCTTAGATTCTATCTTAATCACAGATGCAAGTTCTAAAGGTTTGGGGGCAGTTCTCAAACAATTCAAAGGTGGGAAGGAAGTAACCATTATGTTTCTGTCTAGGGCACTTGTTGGACCAGAATTACAATATTCTGTTATTGAGAAAGAAGCACTTTGTATCTACTGGGCTATCAAAAAGCTAAAGAAATTTCTGTGGGGTTCTTTTTTTTTGTACATTCTGATCATAAGCCTCTAAAGCATTTGTTTGGCAAGAAAGATCTTAATGCAGTTTCTTCGAGAATTTGTAAGTGGATCATTGCCTTGCAAGATTTTGACTTCCTTGTCAAATACATCCCCGGTGTTGACAACAAAGTTGCTGACTGTCTATCACGTTTGGTACCTGTAGGTCATGATGTATGTGACTCTGAAGACTTCTGGGAGTTTGACACATTCAAAGTGTGCAAGATTGTTGATGGTGTTGTCTCAGAGATGGAATGGCGAGATTTTTTAAAGAATGACAAAACATTACTTGAAGTTTGCCAGTTTGTGTCTGATGGTTGGACAGGCACTAGATCATTATCTGAGGGTGCAAAAAATTTTTGGAATGTGAGACATGAACTCTCTCTACACAAAGATCTGTTATGGCGAGGTTCTCGTTTGGTTCCACCTAGTTCTTTGCAAGAGAAGATTATTCGTCTTGCACACGATGGCCACCAGGGTATTTCGAAGACTAAAGAGCGGGTTTGGATGCACTTCTGGTGGCCGGGGGTTGATATTGCTGTAGAACGGCTAGTTAGGGATTGCTCAGAATGTAGGTTGTCGGACAAAGTTTGCAAGACTAGGACTCAACCTATGATTATTCGTGATCCTCCCTCTAGGTGTTGGCAAGATGTTGCTTTAGATCTGCTGAGACCAATCCATTCCAACTCTGGTCAGTTCTTTGTTTTAGTTCTCATTGATATGTACTCCAGCTGGCCAGAGGTCAAAATCACTCAGAGCTCTGAAACCAGAGACGTTATAAGGTTCTTAGAGGAGGTATTTTGCAGAGAAGGTCTCCCCGAAACTTTGTTAAGTGACAATGGAGTACAACTTGTCTCAAAAGAGATGGAAGACTTTCTGTGCAAGAGGGGTATTGTTCATAGAAAGTGCTCCCTCTATCATCCTGAATGTAACGGGATGGTTGAAAGATTCAACCGTGTGTTGAATGAAGCTATACAGTCTGCTAAAGAACTAGGGCGTGACTGGAAAAATGCTATTCAAGAAAAAGTTTTAGCATATCGTTTAACTCCTCATTCCACAACAGACAAGGTTCCTTTTGAGTTGTTTAGAGGGCGTACTCCTAACACTCAACTATTTCAATCTTGGATGAGAGGTCATGGTTCTGATGTTAGTATTCCTGAAGATCCTCAGTGGAGGATTTGTCAACACTCCAAGTCTAGGAAGATGAAGGCCAATTTTAATGTTAGACATGCTGTTGCTCGTACCTCAGTCAATGTTGGGGACTGTGTATGGGTTAGGTCTCCACAAAAGAGGGGAGGTAGCAAGTTCTCCATTCCGCATAAAGTTGTTAAATTATTTAAAAATGCAGTGAGGCTTGATGATGGACGTATTTGGAACCTCAATAGAATTGCTCCTGTATGTTATGTTACTCCTACTGAGTCTTCTACTCACCAGTCTTTCCCTGTCCAGCATGCATCTCCTCTGCGTAGGAGTTCTCGCACTTGTTCTATTCCTTCCAAGTTCCAGGATTATATTTGTGACTAGCGTGTTTTCTTTTGTTTGTTTTTTGTGTTATGTTCGGGGGGAGGTGTGTGGTAACCCTGTATCCAATGTTCATGATTCTGTATTTAATTTATTTATTTGTCCCTTTCATTGGTGTGGGATCTAGAATGTAGAATGTAGAATGGTGTTTAGCTAGAGTGTTCTGTAGGTGACAGTTGTGGTTTAACCTACTGTGGCTGGGACGCTTTGATGGATGATCTTGAAATAAAGAAGACTTCCTTTACTCTTCAACATCGAGGAATCCTGCTTATTACAATATCCCTCTGTATATAAGCATTTGGTTCCACTATAGATATGGACCTATCTTTGTGTATTGCTTTGTATAAACATGCAAAATAATTATATTGTTGAGAGAAAATAATAATAATAATATTAATAATAATAATAATAATAATAATAATAATAATAATAATAATAATAATAATACATAAATAAAAATCATCTTTGGTCTACATGTACATACTTCCAGTTTGCATCTATGTACCTTCCATGTACTTGGACCTGTGTGTCTGTTACTTTTCTCCTGAAAAAGCATATCCAATGCACTACCCTATTTCTCATCCTGTGCCGCTATCAATATCTTTAATCTACATATACTTACCTCCTTTATGTATCTATATACTTTCAATGCACTTATGGATCTATATATTTATCTCTTTCTTCTAATTTAGCATTTCCAATGCACTACCCTATTTCTCAGCCTATACTTCTCTCAATATATCTTCTAGCCCAACCTTCTGACTCATCTCAAACTTCTTTCTACTACTCTTTCCAATGCTCTACCCTATCTCTCATCCTATACATCTATCAATATATCCTCTACATCCACTCTCTCATTGATCCCAATCCCCATACCACTACTATGATCCCCCCAAAATAACCCTGTCTAGACTCTCTCCTACTCTACCCCTCCTTGCATCATCTGACACCTCTTTTACTATACCGATCCCCTAAAACAAACCTTTCTAAACTCTTCCCTCTGATTCCTCCCATCTAAAACTCCTTTTTACTCATCCAAAAGCCTCCTCCTACTGCTAAGACCTAAAAAAATAAAAATCCTTCACTCTTTTATCCCTCCACTATCCTTTTCAATCAAAATTAACAGACTAACATGTTCACTTCTCAAATTCCATATTCAACTATACTAATTCACCACTAATCCTTTATGGGTTCCAGAGTGGCATGCAACTCGCCAATAAAGCGTCTCAACACCCCATCAGGGTTACAAGCGCTATATTAATGCAAACCTTTTCCCTTTTCTACCCCTCTCCAACCCTTCTCAATCCAAATAACTGACTAAATTATCCACCACTAAAATTACTTTCATGTTTCACCATACTAATTCAACACTAATCCTTATGGGTTCCAGAGTAGCGTTCTACCTGCGCTTCAAAACCTCATCAGGGGTAGCAAGCGCTATATAAATACAAACCTCTTTCCCTCTTCTATCCCGTCACCTACCCTTCTGTACCCAAATAACTGAATAACATATCCCCTACTCAAATTACTTCATATTTTACTATACTAATTTTCAACACTAATCCTTTATGGGTTCCGGAGTGGCGTGCTACTCGCCAGAAAAGCGCTTCAACACCTATCAGGGGTAATAAGTGCTATATGAATGCAAACCTTTCTTCCCTTTTATCCCTCCGCTATCCTTCTCACTCCAAATAACTGACTAATATCCACCACTCAAATTACTTTCATATTTCACCATACTAATTCACCACTAATCCTTTATGGTCTTCCTTAATAGCGTGCTTCAACACCCCATCAGGGGTAACAAGCGCTATATAAATACAAACATTTTTTCTTCCTCTATCCTTCTGCTATCATTCCAAATCCGAATAACTGACTAACCTATCCACCACTTCAAATGTACTTGCATGTTTCACTATACTAATTCAACACTAATCCTCTATAGGTCCCGGAGTAGCGTGCTACTCGCCGAAAAAGCGCTTTGACGCCTCGTCAGGGGTAGTAAGAGCTATATAAATGCATTTACAATACAATACAATTAGTCCTAGTTGGGAGAATATAATGTTCACATGCGATGAAAACCACAGTGACACAAAGATATTCCATCAGTGTGCACGGAAATGAAAACCACAAACTTCCTGATGACAATCACAGAGGAACCTGCCACTGCATAGCAAATACTTCACCAAGTGCAATCTCTGAATTTCTGATAGTGGTCACAGTTTGCAAAGAATAGAGCAGCAGAGAGTGGTGTCACAAGCCCTGCCAGGTTTTTGCTTAGGCCAACAATTATTAATTTGTCATTCAGCACAGAAACCAAGGCCCTCATTTACGAAAAGTGTTGCATCGCTGCGCGACAACAGCGATGCAACACTTTTCAGTGTGCCCACCTTGCGACACCGTGGATGCTCCTTATTTACTTTAGGGTGCTCCATGTCACAAGGATTTGCAGATACGTCAGTATTCCTGATGTATCTGTAGGCGTAAAAGTGGCGCATTGCTGGGGTCCTTGTGCAATTCCTATGTGAAAAGGCCTGCGTCACCCCATACACCTACTGAGAGGCAGGCGTAAGGATTTGACGCAGGGGCATCCTAGAGGTGTCACAGTGAAATCTCATAGATTTCACTGCGACACTTCTACAAGCCTTTTCTGTGCCGGAATGCCCCCCTGCATACATTATAATTGTTGCAGATATAATGTAGAACAGGGGTTTACAAAGTGACACATCTGCTTAGATGCATCACAAAGGCCCCAAATGTGCTGTGCTGTATTGTGGAAAAGAGTACAGAACCATATTCCCTAAGACTGGTGTGCTGCTGCTTTCATCATGGTGCACAAGGTGTCTGCTTGGCATGGTGCATAGCCTCAAAACACAGTGCAAGGGTATGTGTGAGCTGCCTGGCATCGGATTTGTACTAGAAGCATCGTACTTCAATACTACAAATTCTTATATCCTGGACTGTGGCCTGCTAAACGTACGTTCTCTGCGGAAACACAAATTAGATTTATACGACCTACTCACTGAGAAACAGTGGGATCTTGTGTTTCTCACTGAGACATGGCTAGATGAAGGCTCTACCCCTGATGCCTTAGAGGCACTACCAGAGGGCTATACAATGCTTAGGCAAGATAGACTCACCGGTAGAGGAGGGGGTATTGCTATTATAGCACAGAAAAATCTACAATGTCATTTAGATCACTCCTCTATCCTGGACAGTGAGGCAGGGAGCTTCACTGTCAAAGTGAATGAGAGCTGTACGCTGAAGGGCATGCTAATCTATAGACCCCCAGGCCCTATAGCCAAGTTTGGGGAGAGTCTGGTGGAAGGTATAATGGAGGCTGTGTTATGCAAAGACAAATTTCTGGTACTGGGGGATCTTAATCTACATCTAAACAACCCCACAGATAATGTTAGCAGGGACTTCTGCCAGGCATTGGGAGCCCTCCAACTGAATCAAATAGAAAGTGGACCAACTCACCAGTTGGGACACTTTGGACCCCATATTCGTCAATTGGGGGGAAGTAGAAGCTAAGAACCCCATTCCCATCCCTTGGTCGGATCATCACCTGGTACCATTATTCATACGAATTTCCGGGGTTAAACCCCCGGAGCCAGCTACACTGTACCATCCCAGGCGGAGATGGGCTACTTTTTCTCAGGCTAAATTTAGTACGGCACTGACCAAAGGGGGAAGCCCTGGGGGGGATGATGCGGATACGGCTAATACCAATCTATGCAAGCGCATCAACGAGGCGCTTGATTGCACTGCCCCACTTTCGCACGCCAGACTGGGTGGCCGCCTTCAAAAAACTGCCCCGTGGTTCAGTGATGAACTACGGGTCACGAAAACAGCATTGAAGCGAGTCGAAAGACAGTGGCGGGGGGCTCCGTCTAAGGAAACCAGGGAGGCCTACCTAACGGAGAGGCGAATTTATCACGGGCTATTCAGGAAGTCCAAAGCAGCATATTACACCATTAGAGTTAGCGAAGCTGGTAACTCGACGAGGGAGCTTTTCTTGCTCTATAAAACCCTCTCAAGTGGGAAACCAGCCATGGCTCCAGACGACTGCTCGGTGGAATCCTGTGATAGGATTGCGGACTTCTTTTCCGAAAAGATAGCAAAAATCTACTCGGCATTTCCCAGTCATCCCATTGCTGGAATCGAATTTGCGGAAAGCCCGAGGGAATGGAGGGACAGACATATACTGACCAACTTTGTCACCCCGCCCTCGGAGGACCTACTAAAAATCTGTACATCCGTCAAATCGGGTTCCCTGCGGGATCCCACCACGCCGAAACGACTAGTGGATAGCTTACCGGTGCTAGAACCATATATAAGACATCTATTGGATGTGTCTTTTAGCACCAAGACCGTGCCCAAAGCCTGGAAACAGGCGGTGGTTCTACCTCTCAGGAAGAAATCTAACATCAGCTTTGAGAAACTAGAGAACCTCCGGCCGATCTCCCTTCTGCCCTATCTGGCCAAAGTGGCGGAAAAAACGGTAAACATGCAACTGATGGATTTCGTGGAAGACGTTGCCCTACTACATGATACCCAGTTTGGTTTCCGTCCCCGCCACTCAACGGAATCAGCGCTTCTGATGGCTGTGGAGACCTTACGCCAGGGGGTGGATGAGGGTCATACTATGGCCCTCATCCTATTGGACCTAAGTGCAGCATTCGACATCGTAGCTCATAACACCCTGCTACGGTGTCTGAATAGTGGCGGAATATCTGGAGCTGCCCTCGCATGGATCCAGTCCTTCCTGACGGGGAGAAGCTTTCAGGTCCGCCAGGGCGAATGTTATTCCAGGGATATTGGATTGGACCAGGGCGTACCCCAGGGATCGTCCCTGAGCCCCACCCTTTTTAATCTTTATGTTTCCCCAGTGGCCCCTATTGCTGTGGGCCATGGTCTGCACATCGTGTCCTACGCCGACGACACGCAGCTGGTTATCTCCCTCTCGCGAGCGCCAGGTCTTGCGGAGGACAGTTTCAGAGCCTGCATGCAAGACCTTGCAGCCTGGATGTCCGCCAACTGCCTTAAACTAAATGGCAGCAAGACTGAGGTGCTCATAGTGGGGGGGAACCCATCTGTTTGGTCGTCGGCGTGGTGGCCTCCATGCTTGGGTGAGGCTCCAACACCCTGACAAGAAGTTCGGAACCTTGGAGTCTGGCTGGATGCTGACCTGTCTTTTGGACCGCAGATAGGACGTGTGGCGGGCGTCTGCTTCAGCGTCCTGAAAAGCATACGGAAGGTCTTAGATATCCTTCCCACGTCAGCCCACAGAACGTTGGTGCACGCCCTCGTCACATCACGCCTGGATTATGGCAATTTGCTGTACCTGGGAGCAACTAACAAGGCCATAAATCGCCTTCAGGTATTGCAGAACGCGGCAGCCCGCCTCATTTTAAAATTTCCCAAAAGAGTGCTCTCCAATACTGCCCTTCGGACTCTTCATTAGTTGCCAGTGAGGAGCAGGGTTGAGTTTAAGGCCCTCTCTACCTGCCATCGCATTCTTACTGGGAAGGCGCCAACACCGCTCCAGAACCTGATCACCAGGTACGCACCCACACTCTCCCTTCGCTCCTCCCACGGAGGCCTTTTAAAGGTCCAGAGGATAAGGCGGGCTCGCATAGGAGGTAGATCTTTCCGTTACCTGGTGGCTAAGAGCTGGAATGCTCTACCTTTGGACCTCCGTCTTGAGTCATCTGAACCTGGTTTCAGGGGGAAGTTAAAAACACATTTATATACACGCTAGCCTGCACAGTCCCATTGGCTGAGTCTGTGGGAGTTCTTCTGTTCTAGCGCGGGGACACGCTTTGAGCGTAACCAAGCGCTCTATAAAATTCCCTTATTATTATATTATTATTATTATACTAAGTCATACTCAGAAGGATGCAGCACATGCAATGAATTGATTTGGGGGGAAATTAGCACATTTCCATTTGCTTACACCTGATTCAGAAGGAGTGAGTTGATAAAATTCCTAATGCAGCTATTTCAGTAGAGTTGGCTTTGCATAAAAACCTATGGGTATTTGTGCTTCAGTGACACCCCCTGACACAAAGCAAAGTAGAGCAATGAGTTTTTTGCTATAGAAAAGGGGCACCTTTCAAGCGCAAAACACCTTTTGTACTGGATAGTAAATACCATGTACTGATGTTAACCCTCTGTAAATCGGGGATTGGAGCTCTCCAGAGAGAACAAAAAGTCTCGGGAGTCACGGCTATCATAATACCATGCACTGATGTTAACCCTCAGTAAATCCTGGATTGGTGCTCTCCAGAGAGAACAAGAAGGCTCGGGAGTCACAGGCTATCATAATTCCATGCACTGACGTTAACCCTCAGTAAATCGGGAGTCGGTGCTCTCCAGAGAGAACAAGAAGGCTCGGGAGTCACAGGCTATCATCATACCATGCACTGATGTTAACCCTCAGTAAATCGGGGGTCGGTGCTCTCCATAGAGAACAAGAAGGCTCGGGAGTCAAAGGCTATCATGATACCATGCACTGATGTTAACCCTCAGTAAATCGGGAGTCGGTGCTCTCCAGAGAGAACAAGAAGGCTCAGAAGTCACAGGCTGTCATAATACCATGCACTGATGTTAACCCTCAGTAAATCGGGGGTCGGTGCTCTCCAGAGAGAACAAGAAGGCTCGGGAGTCACAGGCTATCATAATACCATGCACTGATGTTCACCCTCAGTAAATCGGGGTTCGGTGCTCTCCAGAGAGCACAAGAAGGCTCGGGAGTCACAGGCTATCATAATACCATGCACTGATATTAGCCCTCAGTAAATCGGGAGTCGGTGCTCTCCAGAGAGAACAAGAAGGCTCGGAAGTCACAGGCTATCATGATACCATGCACTGATGTTAACCCACAGTAAATCGGGGGTCGGTGCTCTCCAGAGAGAACAAGAAATCTTGGAAGTCACAGGCTATCATAATACCATGCACTGATGTTAACCCTCAGTAAATCGGGGGTCGGTGCTCTCCAGAGAGAACAAGAAGTCTTGGAAGTCACAGGCTATCATAATAACATGCACTGATGTTAACCCTCAATAAATCGGGGGTCGGTGCTCTCCAGAGAGAACAAGAAGGCTCGGGAGTCACAGGCTATCATAATACCATGCACTGATGTTAACCCTCAGTAAATCGAGATTCGGTGCTCTCCAGAGAGAACAAGGAGGCTCGGGAGTCACAGGCTATCATAATACCATGCACTGATGTTAACCCTCAGTAAATCAGGAGTCGGTGCTCTCCAGAGAGAACAATAAGGCTCGGGAGTAACAGGCTATCATAATACCATGCGCTGATATTAACCCTCAGTAAATCGGGAGTCGGTGCTCTCCAGAGAGAACAAGAAGGCACAGGAGTCACAGGCTATCCTAATACCATACACTGATGTTAACCCTCAGTAAATCGGGGATTGGTGTTCTCCAGACATAACAAGAAGGCTCGGGAGTCACAGGCTATCATAATTCCATGCACTGATGTTAACCCACAGTAAATCCTGGATAGGTGTTCTCCAGACATAACAAAAAGGCTCGGGAGTCACAGGCTATCATAATACCATGCACTGATGTTAACCCTCAGTAAATCGGGGGTCGGTGCTCTCCAGAGAGAACAAGAAGGCTCGGGAGCCACAGGCTATCTTCTTACCATGCACTGATGTTAACCCTCAGTAAATCGGGGATTGGTGATCTCCAGAGAGAACAAGAAGGCTCGTAAGTCACAGGCTATCATAATACCATGCACTGATGTTAACCCTCAGTAAATCGGGAGTCGGTGCTCTCCAGAGAGAACAAGAAGGCTCGGGAGTCACAGGCTATCATAATACCATGCACTGATGTTAACCCTCAGTAAATCGGGGATCGGTGCTCTCCAGAGAGAACAAGAAGGCTCGGAAGTCACAGGCTATCATAATACCATGCACTGATGTTGACCCTCAGTAAATCGGGGATCAGTGCTCTCCAGAGAGAATAAGAAGGCTCGGGAGTCACAGGCTATCATAATTCCATGCACTGATGTTAACCCTCAGTAAATCGGGGGTCGGTGCTCTCCAGAGAGAACAAGAAGGCTCCGAAGTCTCAGGCTATCATAATACCATGCACTGATGTTAACCCTCAGTAAATCGGGGATCGGTGCTCTCCAGAGAGAACAAGAAGGCTCGGAAGTCACAGGCTATCATGATACCATGCACTGATGTTAACCCTCAGTAAATCGGGAGTCGGTGCTCTCCAGAGAGAACAAGAAGGCTCAGAAGTCACAGGCTGTCATAATACCATGAACTGATGTTAACCCTCAGTAAATCGGGGGTCGGTGCTCTCCAGAGAGAACAAGAAGGCTCGGGAGTCACAGGCTATCATAATACCATGCACTGATGTTCACCCTCAGTAAATCGGGGGTCGGTGCTCTCCAGAGAGCACAAGAAGGCTCGGGAGTCACAGGCTATCATAATACCATGCACTGATGTTAGCCCTCAGTAAAACGGGAGTCGGTGCTCTCCAGAGAGCACAAGAAGGCTCGGGAGTCACAGGCTATCATAATACCATGCACTGATGTTAGCCCTCAGTAAATCGGGAGTCGGTGCTCTCCAGAGAGAACAAGAAGTCTTGGAAGTCACAGGCTATCATAATAACATGCACTGATGTTAACCCTCAGTAAATCGGGGGTCGGTGCTCTCCAGAGAGAACAAGAAGGCTCGGGAGTCACAGGCTATCATAATACCATGCACTGATGTTAACCCTCAGTAAATCTGGATTCGGTGCTCTCCAGAGAGAACAAGAAGGCTCGGGAGTCACAAACTATCATAATACCATGCACTGATGTTAACCCTCAGTAATTCGGGGATCGGTGCTCTCCAGAGAGAACAAGAAGGCTCGGGAGTCACAAGCTATCATAATACCATGCACTGATGTTAACCCTCAGTAAATCGGGGGTCGGTGCTCTCTAGAGAGAACAAGAAGTCTCCGAAGTCACAGGCTATCATAATACCATGCACTGATGTTAACCCTCAGTAAATCGGGGATCGGTGCTCTCCAGAGAGAACAAGAAGGCTCGGAAGTCACAGGCTATCATGATACCATGCACTGATGTTAACCCTCAGTAAATCGGGAGTCGGTGTTCTCCAGAGAGAACAAGAAGGCTCGGAAGTCACAGGCTATCATAATACCATGCACTGATGTTAACCCTCAGTAAATCGGGGGTCGATGCTCTCCAGAGAGACCAAGAAGGCTCGGGAGTCACAGGCTATCATAATACCATGCACTGATGTTAACCCTCAGTAAATCGGGGGTCGGTGCTCTCCAGAGAGCAAAAGAAGGCTAGGGAGTCACAGGCTATCATAATACCATGCACTGATGTTAACCCTCAGTAAATCGGGAGTCTGTGCTCTCCAGAGAGAACAAGAAGGCTCGGAAGTCACAGGCTATCATGATACCATGCACTGATGTTAACCCACAGTAAATCGGGGGTCAGTGCTCTCCAGAGAGAACAAGAAATCTTGGAAGTCACAGGCTATCATAATACCATGCACTGATGTTAATCCTCAGTAAATCGGGGGTCGGTGCTCTCCAGAGAGAACAAGAAGTCTTGGAAGTCACAGGCTATCATAATAACATGCACTGATGTTAACCCTCAGTAAATCGGGGGTCGGTGCTCTCCAGAGAGAACAAGAAGGCTCGGGAGTCACAGGCTATCATAATACCATGCACTGATGTTAACCCTCAGTAAATCTGGATTCGGTGCTCTCCAGAGAGAACAAGAAGGCTCGGGAGTCACAGGCTATCATAATACCATGCACTGATGTGAACCCTCAGTAAATCGGGAGTCGGTGCTCTCCAGAGAGAACAAGAAGGCTCGGGAGTCACAGGCTATCATAATACCATGCGCTGATGTTAACCCTCAGTAAATCGGGAGTCGGTGCTCTCCAGAGAGAACAAGAAGGCACAGGAGTCACAGGCTATCATAATTCCATGCACTGATGTTAACCCACAGTAAATCCTGGATAGGTGTTCTCCAGACATAACAAGAAGGCTTGGGAGTCACAGGCTATCATAATACCATGCACTGATGTTAACCCTCAGTAAATCGGGGGTCGGTGCTCTCCAGAGAGCAAAAGAAGGCTAGGGAGTCACAGGCTATCATAATACCATGCACTGATGTTAGCCCTCAGTAAATCGGGAGTCTGTGCTCTCCAGAGAGAACAAGAAGGCTCGGAAGTCACAGGCTATCATGATACCATGCACTGATGTTAACCCACAGTAAATCGGGGGTCGGTGCTCTCCAGAGAGAACAAGAAATCTTGGAAGTCACAGGCTATCATAATACCATGCACTGATGTTAATCCTCAGTAAATTGGGGGTCGGTGCTCTCCAGAGAGAACAAGAAGTCTTGGAAGTCACAGGCTATCATAATACCATGCACTGATGTTAACCCTCAGTAAATCTGGATTCGGTGCTCTCCAGAGAGAACAAGAAGGCTCGGGAGTCACAGGCTATCATAATACCATGCACTGATGTTAACCCTCAGTAAATCGGGAGTCGGTGCTCTCCAGAGAGAACAAGAAGGCTCGGGAGTCACAGGCTATCATAATACCATGCGCTGATGTTAACCCTCAGTAAATCGGGAGTCGGTGCTCTCCAGAGAGAACAAGAAGGCACAGGAGTCACAGGCTATCATAATTCCATGCACTGATGTTAACCCACAGTAAATCCTGGATAGGTGTTCTCCAGACATAACAAGAAGGCTTGGGAGTCACAGGCTATCATAATACCATGCACTGATGTTAACCCTCAGTAAATCGGGGGTCGGTGCTCTCCAGAGAGCAAAAGAAGGCTAGGGAGTCACAGGCTATCATAATACCATGCACTGATGTTAGCCCTCAGTAAATCGGGAGTCTGTGCTCTCCAGAGAGAACAAGAAGGCTCGGAAGTCACAGGCTATCATGATACCATGCACTGATGTTAACCCACAGTAGATCGGGGGTCGGTGCTCTCCAGAGAGAACAAGAAATCTTGGAAGTCACAGGCTATCATAATACCATGCACTGATGTTAATCCTCAGTAAATCGGGGGTCGGTGCTCTCCAGAGAGAACAAGAAGTCTTGGAAGTCACAGGCTATCATAATAACATGCACTGATGTTAACCCTCAGTAAATCGGGGGTCGGTGCTCTCCAGAGAGAACAAGAAGGCTCGGGAGTCACAGGCTATCATAATACCATGCACTGATGTTAACCCTCAGTAAATCTGGATTCGGTGCTCTCCAGAGAGAACAAGAAGGCTCGGGAGTCACAGGCTATCATAATACCATGCACTGATGTTAACCCTCAGTAAATCGGGAGTCGGTGCTCTCCATAGAGACCAAGAAGGCTCGGGAGTCACAGGCTATCATAATACCATGCGCTGATGTTAACCCTCAGTAAATCGGGAGTCGGTGCTCTCCAGAGAGAACAAGAAGGCACAGGAGTCACAGGCTATCATAATTCCATGCACTGATGTTAACCCACAGTAAATCCTGGATAGGTGTTCTCCAGACATAACAAGAAGGCTTGGGAGTCACAGGCTATCATAATACCATGCACTGATGTTAACCCTCAGTAAATCGGGGGTCGGTGCTCTCCAGAGAGAACAAGAAGGCTCGGGAGCCACAGGCTATCTTCTTACCATGCACTGATGTTAACCCTCAGTAAAACGGGGATTGGTGCTCTCCAGAGAGAACAAGAAGGCTTGGAAGTCACAGGCTATCATAATACCATGCACTGATGTTAACCCTCAGTAAATCGGGAGTCGGTGCTCTCCAGAGAGAACAAGAAGGCTCGGGAGCCACAGGCTATCATAATACCATGCACTGATGTTAACCCTCAGTAAATCGGGGATCGGTGCTCTCCAGAGAGAACAAGAAGGCTCGGAAGTCACAGGCTATCATAATACCATGCACTGATGTTGACCCTCAGTAAATCGTGGATCAGTGCTCTCCAGAGAGAACAAGAAGGCTCGGGAGTCACAGGCTATCATAATTCCATGCACTGATGTTAACCCTCAGTAAATCGGGGGTCGGTGCTCTCCAGAGAGAACAAGAAGGCACAGGAGTCACAGGCTATCCTAATACCATACACGGATGTTAACCCTCAGTAAATCGGGGATTGGTGTTCTCCAGACATAACAAGAAGGCTCGGGAGTCACAGGCTATCATAATTCCATGCACTGATGTTAACCCTCAGTAAATCGGGAGTCGGTGCTCTCCAGTCAGAACAAGAAGGCACAGGAGTCACAGGCTATCCTAATACCATACACTGATGTTAACCCTCAGTAAATCAGGGATTGGTGTTCTCCAGACATAACAAGAAGGCTCGGGAGTCACAGGCTATCATAATTCCATGCACTGACGTTAACCCTCAGTAAATCGGGAGTCGGTGCTCTCCAGAGAGAACAAGAAGGCTCGGGAGTCACAGGCTATCATCAAACCATGCACTGATGTTAACCCTCAGTAAATCAGGGATCGGTGCTCTCCAGAGAGAACAAGAAGGCTCGGAAGTCACAAACTATCATAATACCATGCACTGATGTTAACCCTCAGTAAATCGGGGATCGGTGCTCTCCAGAGAGAACAAGAAGGCTCGGGAGTCACAAGCTATCATAATACCATGCACTGATGTTAACCCTCAGTAAATCGGGGGTCGGTGCTCTCTAGAGAGAACAAGAAGGCTCCGAAGTCACAGGCTATCATAATACCATGCACTGATGTTAACCCTCAGTAAATCGGGGATCGGTGCTCTCCAGAGATAACAAGAAGGCTCGGAAGTCACAGGCTATCATGATACCATGCACTGATGTTAACCCTCAGTAAATCGGGAGTCGGTGTTCTCCAGAGAGAACAAGAAGGCTCGGAAGTCACAGGCTATCATAATACCATGCACTGATGTTAACCCTCAGTAAATCAGGGGTCGATGCTCTCCAGAGAGACCAAGAAGGCTCGGGAGTCACAGGCTATCATAATACCATGCACTGATGTTAACCCTCAGTAAATCGGGGGTCGGTGCTCTCCAGAGTGCAAAAGAAGGCTAGGGAGTCACAGGCTATCATAATACCATGCACTGATGTTAGCCCTCAGTAAATCGGGAGTCTGTGCTCTCCAGAGAGAACAAGAAGGCTCGGAAGTCACAGGCTATCATGATACCATGCACTGATGTTAACCCACAGTAAATCGGGGGTCGGTGCTCTCCAGAGAGAACAAGAAATCTTGGAAGTCACAGGCTATCATAATACCATGCACTGATGTTAATCCTCAGTAAATCGGGGGTCGGTGCTCTCCAGAGAGAACAAGAAGTCTTGGAAGTCACAGGCTATCATAATAACATGCACTGATGTTAACCCTCAGTAAATCGGGGGTCGGTGCTCTCCAGAGAGAACAAGAAGGCTCGGGAGTCACAGGCTATCATAATATCATGCACTGATGTTAACCCTCAGTAAATCTGGATTCGGTGCTCTCCAGAGAGAACAAGAAGGCTCGGGAGTCACAGGCTATCATAATACCATGCACTGATGTTAACCCTCAGTAAATCGGGAGTCGGTGCTCTCCAGAGAGAACAAGAAGGCTCGGGAGTCACAGGCTATCATAATACCATGCGCTGATGTTAACCGTCAGTAAATCGGGAGTCGGTGCTCTCCAGAGAGAACAAGAAGGCACAGGAGTCACAGGCTATCATAATTCCATGCACTGATGTTAACCCACAGTAAATCCTGGATAGGTGTTCTCCAGACATAACAAGAAGGCTTGGGAGTCACAGGCTATCATAATACCATGCACTGATGTTAACCCTCAGTAAATCGGGGGTCGGTGCTCTCCAGAGAGCAAAAGAAGGCTAGGGAGTCACAGGCTATCATAATACCATGCACTGATGTTAGCCCTCAGTAAATCGGGAGTCTGTGCTCTCCAGAGAGAACAAGAAGGCTCGGAAGTCACAGGCTATCATGATACCATGCACTGATGTTAACCCACAGTAAATCGGGGGTCGGTGCTCTCCAGAGAGAACAAGAAATCTTGGAAGTCACAGGCTATCATAATACCATGCACTGATGTTAATCCTCAGTAAATCGGGGGTCGGTGCTCTCCAGAGAGAACAAGAAGTCTTGGAAGTCACAGGCTATCATAATAACATGCACTGATGTTAACCCTCAGTAAATCGGGGGTCGGTGCTCTCCAGAGAGAACAAGAAGGCTCGGGAGTCACAGGCTATCATAATACCATGCACTGATGTTAACCCTCAGTAAATCTGGATTCGGTGCTCTCCAGAGAGAACAAGAAGGCTCGGGAGTCACAGGCTATCATAATACCATGCACTGATGTTAACCCTCAGTAAATCGGGAGTCGGTGCTCTCCAGAGAGAACAAGAAGGCTCGGGAGTCACAGGCTATCATAATACCATGCGCTGATGTTAACCCTCAGTAAATCGGGAGTCGGTGCTCTCCAGAGAGAACAAGAAGGCACAGGAGTCACAGGCTATCATAATTCCATGCACTGATGTTAACCCACAGTAAATCCTGGATAGGTGTTCTCCAGACATAACAAGAAGGCTTGGGAGTCACAGGCTATCATAATACCATGCACTGATGTTAACCCTCAGTAAATCGGGGGTCGGTGCTCTCCAGAGAGAACAAGAAGGCTCGGGAGCCACAGGCTATCTTCTTACCATGCACTGATGTTAACCCTCAGTAAAACGGGGATTGGTGCTCTCCAGAGAGAACAAGAAGGCTCGGAAGTCACAGGCTATCATAATACCATGCACTGATGTTAACCCTCAGTAAATCGGGAGTCGGTGCTCTCCAGAGAGAACAAGAAGGCTCGGGAGTCACAGGCTATCATAATACCATGCACTGATGTTAACCCTCAGTAAATCGGGGATCGGTGCTCTCCAGAGAGAACAAGAAGGCTCGGAAGTCACAGGCTATCATAATACCATGCACTGATGTTGACCCTCAGTAAATCGGGGATCAGTGCTCTCCAGCGAGAACAAGAAGGCTCGGGAGTCACAGGCTATCATAATTCCATGCACTGATGTTAACCCTCAGTAAATCGGGGGTCGGTGCTCTCCAGAGAGAACAAGAAGGCTCCGAAGTCACAGGCTATCATAATACCATGCACTGATGTTAACCCTCAGTAAATCGGGGATCGGTGCTCTCCAGAGAGAACAAGAAGGCTCGGAAGTCACAGGCTATCATGATACCATGCACTGATGTTAACCCTCAGTAAATCGGGAGTCGGTGCTCTCCAGAGAGAACAAGAATGCTCAGAAGTCACAGGCTGTCATAATACCATGCACTGATGTTAACCCTCAGTAAATCGGGGGTCGGTGCTCTCCAGAGAGAACAAGAAGGCTCGGGAGTCACAGGCTATCATAATACCATGCACTGATGTTCACCCTCAGTAAATCGGGGGTTGGTGCTCTCTAGAGAGCACAAGAAGGCTCGGGAGTCACAGGCTATCATAATACCATGCACTGATGTTAGCCCTCAGTAAAACGGGAGTCGGTGCTCTCCAGAGAGAACAAGAAGGCTCAGAAGTCACAGGCTATCATGATACCATGCACTGATGTTAACCCTCAGTAAATCGGGGGTCGGTGCTCTCCAGAGAGAACAAGAAATCTTGGAAGTCACAGGCTATCATAATACCATGCACTGATGTTAACCCTCAGTAAATCGGGGGTCGGTGCTCTCCAGAGAGAACAAGAAGTCTTGGAAGTCACAGGCTATCATAATAACATGCACTGATGTTAACCCTCAGTAAATCGGGGGTCGGTGCTCTCCAGAGAGAACAAGAAGGCTCGGGAGTCACAGGCTATCATAATACCATGCACTGATGTTAACCCTCAGTAAATCGGGATTCGGTGCTCTCCAGAGAGAACAAGAAGGCTCGGGAGTCACAGGCTATCATAATACCATGCACTGATGTTAACCCTCAGTAAATCGGGGATCGGTGCTCTCCAGAGAGCACAAGAAGGCTCGGGAGTCACAGGCTATCATAATACCATGCACTGATGTTAACCCTCAGTAAATCCTGGATTGGTGCTCTCCGGAGAGAACAAGAAGGCTCGGGAGTAACAGGCTATCATAATACCATGCACTGATGTAAACCCTCAGTAAATCGGGAGTCGGTGCTCTCCAGAGAGAACAAGAAGGCTCGGGAGTCACAGGCTATCATAATACCATGCACTGATGTTAAACCTCAGTAAATCGGGGGTCGGTGCTCTCCAGAGAGAACAAGAAGGCTCGGGAGCCACAGGCTATCTTCTTACCATGCACTGATGTTAACCCTCAGTAAATCGGGGATTGGTGCTCTCCAGAGAGAACAAGAAGGCTCGTAAGTCACAGGCTATCATAATACCATGCACTGATGTTAACCCTCAGTAAATCGGGAGTCGATGCTCTCCAGAGAGAACAAGAAGGCGCGGGAGTCACAGGCTATCATAATACGATGCACTGATGTTAACCCTCAGTAAATCAGGGATCGGTGCTCTCCAGAGAGAACAAGAAGGCTCGGAAGTCACAGGCTATCATAATACCATGCACTGAGGTTAACCCTCAGTAAATCGGGGATCGGTGCTCTCCAGAGAGAACAAGAAGGCTCGGGAGTCACAGGCTATCATAATACCATGCACTGATGTTAACCCTCAGTAAATCGGGGGTCGGTGCTCTCTAGAGAGAACAAGAAGGCTCCGAAGTCACAGGCTATCATAATACCATGCACAGATGTTAACCCTCAGTAAATCGGGGGTCGGTGCTCTCCAGAGAGCACAAGAAGGCTCGGGAGTCACAGGCTATCATAATACCATGCACTGATGTTAGCCCTCAGTAAATCGGGAGTCGGTGCTCTCCAGAGAGAACAAGAAGTCTTGGAAGTCACAGGCTATCATAATAACATGCACTGATGTTAACCCTCAGTAAATCGGGGGTCGGTGCTCTCCAGAGAGAACAAGAAGGCTCGGGAGTCACAGGCTATCATAATACCATGCACTGATGTTAACCCTCAGTAAATCTGGATTCGGTGCTCTCCAGAGAGAACAAGAAGGCTCGGGAGTCACAGGCTATCATAATACCATGCACTGATGTTAACCCTCAGTAAATTGGGAGTCGGTGCTCTCCAGAGAGAACAAGAAGGCTCGGGAGTCACAGGCTATCATAATACCATGCGCTGATGTTAACCCTCAGTAAATCGGGAGTCGGTGCTCTCCAGAGAGAACAAGAAGGCACAGGAGTCACAGGCTATCATAATTCCATGCACTGATGTTAACCCACAGTAAATCCTGGATAGGTCTTCTCCAAACATAACAAGAAGGCTTGGGAGTCACAGGCTATCATAATACCATGCACTGATGTTAACCCTCAGTAAATCGGGGGTCGGTGCTCTCCAGAGAGCAAAAGAAGGCTAGGGAGTCACAGGCTATCATAATACCATGCACTGATGTTAGCCCTCAGTAAATCGGGAGTCTGTGCTCTCCAGAGAGAACAAGAAGGCTCGGAAGTCACAGGCTATCATGATACCATGCACTGATGTTAACCCACAGTAAATCGGGGGTCGGTGCTCTCCAGAGAGAACAAGAAATCTTGGAAGTCACAGGCTATCATAATACCATGCACTGATGTTAATCCTCAGTAAATCGGGGGTCGGTGCTCTCCAGAGAGAACAAGAAGTCTTGGAAGTCACAGGCTATCATAATAACATGCACTGATGTTAAACCTCAGTAAATCGGGGGTCGGTGCTCTCCAGAGAGAACAAGAAGGCTCGGGAGTCACAGGCTATCATAATACCATGCACTGATGTTAACCCTCAGTAAATCTGGATTCGGTGCTCTCCAGAGAGAACAAGAAGGCTCGGGAGTCACAGGCTATCATAATACCATGCACTGATGTTAACCCTCAGTAAATCGGGAGTCGGTGCTCTCCAGAGAGAACAAGAAGGCTCGGGAGTCACAGGCTATCATAATACCATGCGCTGATGTTAACCCTCAGTAAATCGGGAGTCGGTGCTCTCCAGAGAGAAAAAGAAGGCACAGGAGTCACAGGCTATCATAATTCCATGCACTGATGTTAACCCACAGTAAATCCTGGATAGGTGTTCTCCAGACATAACAAGAAGGCTTGGGAGTCACAGGCTATCATAATACCATGCACTGATGTTAACCCTCAGTAAATCGGGGGTCGGTGCTCTCCAGAGAGAACAAGAAGGCTCGGGAGCCACAGGCTATCTTCTTACCATGCACTGATGTTAACCCTCAGTAAAACGGGGATTGGTGCTCTCCAGAGAGAACAAGAAGGCTCGGAAGTCACAGGCTATCATAATACCATGCACTGATGTTAACCCTCAGTAAATCGGGGATCGGTGCTCTCCAGAGAGAACAAGAAGGCTCGGAAGTCACAGGCTATCATAATACCATGCACTGATGTTGACCCTCAGTAAATCGGGGATCAGTGCTCTCCAGAGAGAACAAGAAGGCTCGGGAGTCACAGGCTATCATAATTCCATGCACTGATGTTAACCCTCAGTAAATCGGGGGTCGGTGCTCTCCAGAGAGAACAAGAAGGCTCCGAAGTCACAGGCTATCATAATACCATGCACTGATGTTAACCCTCAGTAAATCGGGGATCGGTGCTCTCCAGAGAGAACAAGAAGGCTCGGAAGTCACAGGCTATCATGATACCATGCACTGATGTTAACCCTCAGTAAATCGGGAGTCGGTGCTCTCCAGAGAGAACAAGAAGGCTCAGAAGTCACAGGCTGTCATAATACCATGCACTGATGTTAACCCTCAGTAAATCGGGGGTCGGTGCTCTCCAGAGAGAACAAGAAGGCTCGGGAGTCACAGGCTATCATAATACCATGCACTGATGTTCACCCTCAGTAAATCGGGGGTCGGTGCTCTCTAGAGAGCACAAGAAGGCTCGGGAGTCACAGGCTATCATAATACCATGCACTGATGTTAGCCCTCAGTAAAACGGGAGTCGGTGCTCTCCAGAGAGAACAAGAAGGCTCAGAAGTCACAGGCTATCATGATACCATGCACTGATGTTAACCCTCAGTAAATCTGGGGTCGGTGCTCTCCAGAGAGAACAAGAAATCTTGGAAGTCACAGGCTATCATAATACCATGCACTGATGTTAACCCTCAGTAAATCGGGGGTCGGTGCTCTCCAGAGAGAACAAGAAGTCTTGGAAGTCACAGGCTATCATAATAACATGCACTGATGTTAACCCTCAGTAAATCGGGGGTCGGTGCTCTCCAGAGAGAACAAGAAGGCTCGGGAGTCACAGGCTATCATAATACCATGCACTGATGTTAACCCTCAGTAAATCGGGATTCGGTGCTCTCCAGAGAGAACAAGAAGGCTCGGGAGTCACAGGCTATCATAATACCATGCACTGATGTTAACCCTCAGTAAATCGGGGATCGGTGCTCTCCAGAGAGCACAAGAAGGCTCGGGAGTCACAGGCTATCATAATACCATGCACTGATGTTAACCCTCAGTAAATTCTGGATTGGTGCTCTCCGGAGAGAACAAGAAGGCTCGGGAGTAACAGGCTATCATAATACCATGCACTGATGTTAACCCTCAGTAAATCGGGAGTCGGTGCTCTCCAGAGAGAACAAGAAGGCTCGGGAGTCACAGGCTATCATAATACTATGCACTGATGTTAACCCTCAGTAAATCAGGAGTTGATGCTCTCCAGAGAGAACAAGAAGGCGCGGGAGTCACAGGCTATCATAATACAATGCACTGATGTTAACCCTCAGTAAATCAGGGATCGGTGCTCTCCAGAGAGAACAAGAAGGCTCGGAAGTCACAGGCTATCATAATACCATGCACTGATGTTAAACCTCAGTAAATCAGGGGTCGGTGCTCTCCAGAGAGAACAAGAAGGCTCGGGAGCCACAGGCTATCTTCTTACCATGCACTGATGTTAACCCTCAGTAAATCGGGGATTGGTGCTCTCCAGAGAGAACAAGAAGGCTCGTAAGTCACAGGCTATCATAATACCATGCACTGATGTTAACCCTCAGTAAATCGGGAGTCGATGCTCTCCAGAGAGAACAAGAAGGCGCGGGAGTCACAGGCTATCATAATACGATGCACTGATGTTAACCCTCAGTAAATCAGGGATCGGTGCTCTCCAGAGAGAACAAGAAGGCT
Source organism: Triturus cristatus (assembly GCF_964204655.1). Classification (NCBI taxonomy): domain Eukaryota; kingdom Metazoa; phylum Chordata; class Amphibia; order Caudata; family Salamandridae; genus Triturus; species Triturus cristatus. Next base: position 1,268,607,112 of record NC_140582.1, read on the forward strand.
CGGAAGTCACAGGCTATCATAATACCATGCACTGAGGTTAACCCTCAGTAAATCGGGGATCGGTGCTCTCCAGAGAGAACAAGAAGGCTCGGGAGTCACAGGCTATCATAATACCATGCACTGATGTTAACCCTCAGTAAATCGGGGGTCGGTGCTCTCTAGAGAGAACAAGAAGGCTCCGAAGTCACAGGCTATCATAATACCATGCACAGATGTTAACCCTCAGTAAATCGGGGATCGGTGCTCTCCGGAGAGAACAAGAAGGCTCGGAAGTCACAGGCTATCATGATACCATGCACTGATGTTAACCCTCAGTAAATCGGGAGTCGGTGCTCTCCAGAGAGAACAAGAAGGCTCGGAAGTCACAGGCTATCATAATACCATGCACTGATGTTAACCCTCAGTAAATCGGGGGTGGATGCTCTCCAGAGAGAACAAGAAGGCTCGGGAGTTACAGGCTTTCATAATACCATGCACTGATGTTAACCCTCAGTAAATCGGGGGATCGGTGCTCTCCAGAGAGCACAAGAAGGCTCGGGAGTCACAGGCTATCATAATACCATGAACTGATGTTAGCCCTCAGTAAATCGGGAGTCGGTGCTCTCCAGAGAGAACAAGAAGGCTCGGAAGTCACAGGCTATCATGATACCATGCACTGATGTTAACCCTCAGTAAATCGGGGGTCGGTGCTCTCCAGAGAGAACAAGAAATCTTGGAAGTCACAGGCTATCATAATACCATGCACTGATGTTAACCCTCAGTAAATCGGGGGTCGGTGCTCTCCAGAGAGAACAAGAAGTCTTGGAAGTCACAGGCTATCATAATAACATGCACTGATGTTAACCCTCAGTAAATCGGGGGTCGGTGTTCTCCAGAGAGAACAAGAAGGCTCGGGAGTCACAGGCTATCATAATACCATGCACTGATGTTAACCCTCAGTAAATCGGGATTTGGTGCTCTCCAGAGAGAACAAGAAGGCTCGGGAGTCACAGGCTATCATAATACCATGCACTGATGTTAACCCTCAGTAAATCGGGAGTCGGTGCTCTCCAGAGAGAACAAGAAGGCTCGGGAGTCACAGGCTATCATAATACCATGCGCTGATGTTAACCCTCAGTAAATCGGGAGTCGGTGCTTTCCAGAGAGAACAAGAAGGCACAGGAGTCACAGGCTATCCTCATACCATACACTGATGTTAACCCTCAGTAAATCGGGGATTGGTGTTCTCCAGACATAACAAGAAGGCTCGGGAGTCACAGGCTATCATAATTCCATGCACTGATGTTAACCCTCAGTAAATCGGGAGTCGGTGCTCTCCAGTGAGAACAAGAAGGCACAGGAGTTACAGGCTATCCTAATACCATACACTGATGTTAACCCTCAGTAAATCGGGGATTGGTGTTCTCCAGACATAACAAGAAGGCTCGGGAGTCACAGGCTATCATAATTCCATGCACTGATGTTAACCCACAGTAAATCCTGGATAGGTGTTCTCCAGACATAACAAGAAGGCTCGGGAGTCACAGGCTATCATAATACCATGCACTGATGTTAACCCTCAGTAAATCGGGGGTCGGTGCTCTCCAGAAAGAACAAGAAGGCTCGGGAGCCACAGGCTATCTTCTTACCATGCACTGATGTTAACCCTCAGTAAATCGGGGATTGGTGCTCTCCAGAGAGAACAAGAAGGCTCGTAAGTCACAGGCTATCAAAATACCATGCACTGATGTTAACCCTCAGTAAATCGGGAGTCGGTGCTCTCCAGAGAGAACAAGAAGGCTCGGGAGTCACAGGATATCATAATACCATGCACTGATGTTAACCCTCAGTAAATCGGGGATTGGTGCTCTCCAGAGAGAACAAGAAGGCTCGGAAGTCACAGGCTATCATAATACCATGCACTGATGTTGACCCTCAGTAAATCGGGGATCAGTGCTCTCCAGAGAGAACAAGAAGGCTCGGGAGTCACAGGCTATCATAATTCCATGCACTGATGTTAACCCTCAGTAAATCGGGGGTCGGTGCTCTCCAGAGAGAACAAGAAGGCTCCGAAGTCACAGGCTATCATAATACCATGCACTGATGTTAACCCTCAGTAAATCAGGGGTTCGGTGCTCTCCAGAGAGAACAAGAAGGCTCTGAAGTCACAGGCTATCATGATACCATGCACTGATGTTAACCCTCAGTAAATCGGGAGTCGGTGCTCTCCAGAGAGAACAAGAAGGCTCAGAAGTCACAGGCTGTCATAATACCATGCACTGATGTTAACCCTCAGTAAATCGGGGGTCGGTGCTCTCCAGAGAGAACAAGAAGGCTCGGGAGTCACAGGCTATCATAATACAATGCACTGATGTTCACCCTCAGTAAATCGGGGTTCGGTGCTCTCCAGAGAGCAAAAGAAGGCTCGGGAGTCACAGGCTATCATAATACCATGCACTGATGTTAGCCCTCAGTAAAACGGGAGTCGGTGCTCTCCAGAGAGAACAAGAAGGCTCGGAAGTCACAGGCTATCATGATACCATGCACTGATGTTAACCCTCAGTAAATCGGGGGTCGGTGCTCTCCAGAGAGAACAAGAAATCTTGGAAGTCACAGGCTATCATAATACCATGCACTGATGTTAACCCTCAGTAAATCGGGGGTCGGTGCTCTCCAGAGAGAACAAGAAGTCTTGGAAGTCACAGGCTATCATAATAACATGCACTGATGTTAACCCTCAGTAAATCGGGGGTCGGTGCTCTCCAGAGAGAACAAGAAGGCTCGGGAGTCACAGGCTATCATAATACCATGCACTGATGTTAACCCTCAGTAAATCGGGATTCGGTGCTCTCCAGAGAGAACAAGAAGGCTCGGGAGTCACAGGCTATCATAATACCATGCACTGATGTTAACCCTCAGTAAATCGGGGATCGGTGCTCTCCAGAGAGCACTGGAAGGCTCGGGAGTCACAGGCTATCATAATACCATGCACTGATGTTAACCCTCAGTAAATCCTGGATTGGTGCTCTCCAGAGAGAACAAGAAGGCTCGGGAGTAACAGGCTATCATAATACCATGCACTGATGTTAATGAGGAAATATGAATTTTATGATCAGTTATGTCCCCTATCTTAGACCCCAACGGCTCCATGTACATGCTACCAGTACATGTATGTTCCCTCCAGTTCCAGCTATGAAGACGCAAATACATGTGCGTCCAACGTCAACATGCCCTCTTTCAGATCTGCCATGAATGGGTCGGATATTCCGTTCCTAAGTATGAAAGGCCACCGACTTTATGTGGTTCACTTTCCACGTTTTACAGTTCAGGCAAGTAGGCCCTGAATTCTACCATCAAGCCTTTTCCTGCCTTCTGCTTCTGAAAGCTCCAGCCTGAGCTTGCATCTGTATCCATGAACTTTGTCCTACTCCCTGCGCGGCTAACGGTGCCTGACACGGCCTGTTGCCTGCCAAAAACTGTATTCAGCCTTCAAGTTATCTGCTCCGCTCCTCATCCAATACATTCCTGTCTAGTAGTTTAGGTAAACATCCTTCCAGCTACCGAGCAAAGGGCCCGGCTTCACTGTCTTCATACAAGTAATTCATAGCCCTGCTACCATTCCCCCTCGCATCTCATGTAGACACTTAGACGCTTGTACACGCACTAACAGTCAGTATAGAATAGATTCCGTCCGAGAGACCTTTCCTTCTGGATAATACAGTTCCTTAAACATAAGATATTAGATATGATTTGGGATTAGGTTGACCTAACCCCCCAGACTTCTGTCTCCACATGTAGAGCTAAATGTCAAGCCCCCTTCACCCTCTAGTTGCACGTCAATCACACGTCAATCACACGTCATGCGGCTGCGCGCGCATCTCTGCCAAGTATTTCTGTTGACATTGCAGGATTCTCCTATGGATCCGCCCACTTGTGACATCACTTTTAATGACGTTTCTAATATACGCCTATTGTCACGCCTTTCTTCATTACGTATGTGTATGCTTATCTGTATTATCAGCTGTTACACCTCCTGCATCTGTCTCAATGTAATGCTTTTCTTATATATGTCGTTACTTGTCAATAATCTATTGTCTATCCCTTCCTGAACCTTCGTGGTGATGGAATAAGATGCCTATGGTTCGAACCATAATTCCTTGTAAGGACTAAAAGCCTTTTAGAACCTCTAATACCAAGGATTCTGCCTCTTATTTCTACTGAGTTATTCTTACTAGACTTTACCGCATAAAAAATAGTACAAGTAATTTAAATATTTACCACATAATTGGCGCCCGAACAGGGACACTTTCTCATCTCACGCGCCGGAGGTGCGTTGCAGGCCCGGTCTCCTGCCACAGCTGAACGGACAACTACGCATACCCGCAGGATTTCCTGTATCTCCCTCCGGCCGAGCGGGGGTGACTGAGGCTGCGATCAACACCCAGACGAGGCGGTGAGAAGTGCGAAGTATCCCGACCAGAGCCTAGCTGAGAGAGCAAGATCCGAGGTATACAGAGGCCCGCCAGGTTCCGAAGTTCCGAGTCGAGTCGAGTCCAGTCCGATCCAGTTCAGTTCAGTTCCGAGGCCTTCCGTTCCGTGCTACCCGGTGAGTACCGTTGCCGGGGAGGCATTTAAACGTGCACATTAGTTTGTGCCGGTCAAGACGGGTTTGGGTACACAGATCCGGTCTGCACTGTTGCAGCAGTGTATC